>NC_089257.1:37197930-38441776 GCF_963930625.1 Muntiacus reevesi
GGTGAGGGTTGGATCTGAGGTGGACACCAGCCTGGTCTTTCCTCAGGGTGTGCTGGCCTCTATGATAGAGGGTGTGACTGGTGTTGGATTAGCTGGCACTCCCAGCAGAGAGAGAGGCTCCCAGCAGAGACAGAGGCTACTCTGTCAAGGGGCAGGGTCTGCTGCCTGGTTGCAGGGGTAGAAGCCTTGAGGATCTGACTCAGGCTGACTCTGTTCCCTTTAAGTGTGTGTGGTTTTCCTTCTCCCACACTGGGGCCTTTGCCCTGAAGGAGGGGAGTGCACAAGTAAGTGGGGCTCCTGTGCTTTTCAGAGGTCCAGCACTCTGTGTAGGCGTCTGCAGTTCTACTCAGCTGCAGTCCAAGTTGCATCTTTCCCCCTATTACGGTTGACCCAGATCTAGTGCACAATTGTAGCACAGAGTGGGCAGGGCTGGAGCCTTCACTAGGCTGGGACCGGGAATCTCGGCGTTTTGTGCTTGTGGGAATTGAAGTGCTGCTCAAGCTGTAGTAAGTTGGGCTGCTGCTGTGTAAGTGCCAGCAGTGGCCACCACTGCCCACCAGGCCCCCCGCACAACCTCTGCATTCCTAAACGGATTCTTTTCCCAGGATCTGACTGCCCTAGATCCACTGCTGGGCTGGGGTGTTCACTCAGCTCAGATTGAGAGTGTGGCAAGGCGGCAGCTGCTAGGGCAGACCACCCCCTGCCCTGTCTGGGGGTGAGCCAGCACCCACACCCTCGTCACCAATGCAGTCTAGGCTTCAGCCTTTCTCCAGCCTGTCCCAGCATTTCTCCAGACAGCCACGGGGGTTTGCCCTTTCTGTGTAGGACCCCAGGACTGGACACCCTGTCTGTGTCCTGACCCACTCATTCCCTGGGGTGGTATCCACCACGCCATCTCCCTCTTCCTCTTAGTCCCCTCCCAGGGACACAGGTCCTGACCAAGTGCCTTTCTTCTCATCCTGCCTGATTATGTGGGAGTCTCTCTTGTAGCCTTGGTGGTTTACGAGCTCTTTTGCCAGATTCCATAACGTTTTCCATGAAAATTGTTCCACGTGTAGATGTAGTTTTGATGTGTTTGCGGGGGGAAGTGAGCTCCATGTCCTCTTTACTCTGTCATCTGGATCCCCCTCCTGAAGCAATAGCCTAGGTCTTCATATTTCTAAAAATTCATCTAATAGGTTCTCTATGGACCAGTATCTTTAATAAACTTTGGTCTGGTCCATACTTGCATCTCCAGTCTCATTTTGCACCAACTACCCTTTCTCTCTGCTTTTAGTCACACTAGCCTTCTTTAAATCCATCCAACAGGGTTTCTCCTCTTTGCTGTGGTATCTTTCACATATTATTCTTTGTATGGCATGTTTCCTTTCTGCATTAGAGGAAGTAATACTACCTGCTGTGACAAACTAAAAATGTCAATGAACGCAAAAGTATATTTCTTGCTTTTACAAAACCCATTGTGGATATTCCTGGTTGCTAGGTGGCCTTTCACATGATGATTCTTCAGAGACCCAGATCTCTTCTGGCCATAGCTCTGTCATCCTATATAGGACCTTAAGAGAACTTTACTGAATCCTATGCAACTGGTCAGGTGACTCAGTGGTAAAGAATCCACCTGCTGATGCAGAAGACGTAGGTTCAATCCCTGGGTCAGGAAGATACCCTGGAGCAGGAAATGGCAACCCACTCTAGTATTCTTGCCTGGAAAATCCCATGGACAGAGAAGCCTGGCAGGCTACAGTCCATGGGGTCACAAAGAGTCAGATACGACATAGCGACTGAGGACGCATGCACACAACTGGTAGAAAGGTAGTTGAGTGAGGACAGGATCCTGCAGGAAGTTTTGAAAGGGCTACGCCTGGAAATGGCATTTATCACTTCCACACAGGTGGCATTGGCTAGAACTGAGTCATAGGCCTACATTTAGCTGCCTGGGAGGCAAGAAGAAACAGTCTAGCTTTATACCCAGAAACTAGAGGGAATGCTTCGATTAATACAGAGATTTCTTTGACATGTACTCCATCCCCCACTGCATTCACTTATCACCTTCTGCCGTCCTTCAGATCTCAGGGACGCCTTCTCTTACCTCTGTGACGAGGTCAGACCACCCTGGTGCTCCATGGGCCTCACTTCTGTGGCACTGATCACTCATGTAAATGCATGCTTCTCTGTGTTACTGCTGCTTCAGTGCTTATTTCGCACCAGGTAGCATTCCTCCAGGATAGGAACTGTATCTCCTTCACTCAGTCCCAGCCCAGAGCTTGGTACGTAAAGTCATTCAGTAAATATTTGTTGACTGAAGGAGCCAAAATGAAAGACAGTGAATAGGTAATTGCCCCAAAGGCATCTGGCACTACCCAGTGAGGCTCCAGAGGAAGTCAGACTGAGCTACCACCCACTCCCAGCGCTTGGTGCTCTCTATGTGCCCCACATCTGACTGAGCACCTTCCAATGTGTTGAGGCATCTGAAAGGCCACTGCCCTGCTCCTGACCACTCTGATTCCATTTCACTGCTGACAGACACCCAGCCCAAGGTTGTTCCCAGATGTTCTCACCATTCTTCTCAACAAGGAGTGGTTTTTGCCCTTCAGAGGCTGGCCTCATGGGACCGAGTGGCCTCTGGGCCCTGGACAGCCATGGGTCTCCCTTACCTCACTGGCTGTGCTAATCGTTTTGATGCATGTGTCCCCCTGACCTCCTGTCCCCCAGCCCTCCCTTGATCAGTGCCCACACAGGCTACAGTGAAAGAGACTATCACTTCTATTGACAGACTGGCACATGTGTAGAGGTCACACTGAGAAAGGTGAAGTATCAGACAAATTGTATGCTGACGTCAAAGTCAGTGCCTTGCCAAATTTTCAGGCTTCTTGTGAGACAAGTACTACATATATTTGTTATTATTTTTGTCACCAACATCCTCAATACTTGGTATAAGCTACATATCCAGTATGGAGAAGGGGAAAAATTCTTAGATTTCAGTGTGAAACAGTGATGGTGAGATTCGGGCCAAGAGGGGCACAGGTATTCTGGGTGCAGACGGGTGAAATTGCAGAGATAAGACAGTCCCAGCAGTAAGTCCTGTCCCCAGCAGCCTCACTACCTCAGCCCCACTCCCGCCCCAGACCTTGAAGGCATGAGCCCTGCATTGTAGGGTCTGGAAGCAGTTGGGCAGAGATGTGGGGTGGTGTCGATCTGATGCTCTCCTGCTTTCCTTATAGATTGCAAAGGAAGATGCCATCCTGCCAGTAGCTCTCTTCCCATCTCTCTGTGAGCTCATCTTTCACAACAACCCTCTGGTGACCCATACGCGAGGTATGGTACCCGCAAAGCTGCCCCCTGAACCCAGTCCCCAAGAAGCAATGTGGAGAACCTCATCCCTACCTCAGTGCCAAGCCCTGCTCTGCTCTGTGTCGTGGGCGGACAAGCTTCATAGTGCACTGGGGGCTGTAGAAAACAGCGGACACTGCTGAGCACATGCTCTACTCTGACTCATCCCAACAGCAACCTGTGAAGCAGGCCTTATTGTCCTTATGCACAGAGGATGAAACTGAGGATCAGAGTGAGTCAGTCTGCCCAAAGTCACACAGCAAAAAAAAAAAAAAGAAGGCAGCACTGGGACTGGAATACAGAATTATCTAGATCCTGTGTGAGCTCCATAACGACACTCTGCTCTGTGGGATAAGTCTGCTGCGACCTCACTCCCCACTTCCCAGCTGGGAAGGAGCATGAAGCCGAACTGCAGAGCCCTTCCCCTCCCAGAGCACACTGAATGCAGTGGCTGCCACGTCAGTAGTGGAACCCACTGTCCAAGATGCAGCAGCTGGAGGCATCTTAGAATCCTGGGTCTCTGGAGTGACACTGGGGTATTCTAATCTCTGCTCTAAACTGTCTTCATTGCCTCGGGCAAATTCCTTAACCTGTCTGTGCCTCAGTTTCCTCATCGGTCAAATAGGCATAATATAGGTTTCTACCTCCTAGGGCTGGTGTGAGAATTAAGTAAGGTTATACATGTATATGAACAGTGCCTGGCACATGGAAGCCCCCAGTAATTATTAGCTAACAAAATAATCTTATTTTCCCATCATGGTTCCAGGGGTCCCACCACTACTAAAAAGCTTTCTCCAGGAGCGGCTGGGAATCCACTTAATTCGAAGGAAGATAGTAAAGGCTAAGCATCATATTTCGATGCCTCGGAAGGACTCTCGGAAGGTAAGGCTTCAAAGGCAGGACCCCCAAGCCCAGAGGGAGTGGAGTCTATTTTAATGCTACAGATCAGCCTGGCAGAAGAACCACTCCCACCCTCAATGCCTGGGATTCTTCTGTTAGGTTTGTAATAGCAGTTTTGTCTTCTCCTTCCCTCACTGTAAAACATACATATATACCCAGGAGAGGTAAGACAGTCAGAGACCCAAAAATCAGAGTAGGGAGGAGTATGGGAGGGCATTGAGTCTGATCCCCTAATTTTCCAGAGGAACTGAGGTCCAAAAAAGACACTGTGGAGAAGTGGGGGGAAATCAGTCAGAAGACCCATATGTCAGTCTGGTGCCATCATTTTTCATAGCTGCCTAAACTTGGGCAAGATTTCCACTCTCTGAGTATCAGCTTCTCAACTCTAAAACCTCTGAGTTGCTGAGAGGACTGGATGAAATTGATACATTATTAACTCCCCAAACCTCCTACCAGTGCAAGTGACGGTAACCCCTGGTATCATGAATGGCTGTGCCAGCCCTAGAATACGTATCTCCTGCCTGACTCTTGGGAGGCATTTCATGGTTGGAGAGCGGTCTGCCCCCTCGGTATCTCCTCTCAGCTAGTGGTCCAGACTTAACTTCTAGAATGCCATAAAGTAAGATCCTTTTCATCCGAAGGATTTCAGAAATTTCTGTGAAATGCTTCTCCCTCCTGAACTTTGTCTTCCTACAGCCAAAAACTGGTCTGGGCATTGCTTACCCCAAAAGTTAAATAAAGATATTCCCTAGGCCCCTCCCTCTAGAGTCTGCCTGTGTACAGCCAAGCTCTTGTCTTGAGCCCTCAGGGGACCAGAGCAGCATTTAAAACCAGCAGTAGAAATCCAGAGGGTTTCCATCATCTTTGCCCCCGTCTGCTGCCTCCTCAAAGAGTCCTACTACCTCCCTTCCCGTCAGGCAGCTGGGGAGGGGCGGAATCGGGGTGAGCCAGATGCTCAGTACGTAATCCTCTCTCCCATGTACAGAGCACCCATGCTGAGAACTTGCACATGCACTCCCCCATAATCCTCACCACAGACAAGGAAGCAGGCTGAGAGAGGTGACATAACTTAAGGGAGTGTAGGGGTCCAGGGGCACCACCATCGTTCCAACTAATGGAGGATATACACACATACCAGTGGCAAAATGAGAAACGAATCAATGCTCTGTAAGTGCTGTCTAACGTCCAGCACGGGCTACGCGGAGAGTGTGGTGTGGGCTGCAGGCAGGCTGGAGATGCCTGCATGTCCCCAGTGTGCTCCCAGAGCGGGGTTGGATGTACAGCCTTTTACTCAGTTACATAGACCAAGGTTGCCGGCACTCCTTCCTACGAGACTTGGACAGGACAGGGAGAAAATGGAGAACCTGCCAGAGCAGGCCTGGACCCACCCAACGTGGAACCAGAAACCAGTGTGAGGCTTCTGAGTGAGAACACAGATGGAAGATAACATGGCCTGCCCTGGATGCTCAGCAGTCGCATACAGGACCCAGTGACTCTCATCCTCTGGCCAGTCAGATTATCCAGTCTTGCTCAGGAGAGTGGTGGTGGGATAGAGGAAGAGCATCCCCAGCACTCCTCCAGCACAAACCTGTGAGAGGGAGAAATCAGTGTGGCCCCTTCCCCACCAGCTGGCAAATAATGGCACTTGTTTTGGCCACTGTGAGGCATGGGTTCTGAGAAAAGACTGGGTCCTTCAGGCTTCAAAACTGAGATTTTATGTATATCAAAAAGGAAATACTTTCTTAAAAAGAACCTTATTTTATAAAATAGTCATCCTTCCCATTCCCTAGTTCACCAGGCACATTTGAACACACCATTGAGATCTCACATGGGAAAACTCTGCAAGATAGGCAGGCAGGGACTGTTTTCCCCTTGTGTGAGCTCAAAAGGTAGACTGTGCTTGAGATCTTTCCACTGCACTGCATGGCCTGTCAAAGTACAGATGTAAGTAGACTAAAGACTTCTAAAAAAGAATAAGCAATCCACCAGGTAACTAGGGAGGGGAAGCAGAACTAAGCCCAGCTGAGGGAAGCTGGGCACATGGCTCTCTCCTGGCAGATGAGCAGAGGCGTGGAGGGGAGATGACAGGCTTTTGCTAATTAAGAAAGCTGACAGTTCAGTGGGAAAGAAGTTATTTCCTTGGGTCTAAACCCTGAGAGAGATTTGCCTTATAGGTCTTTATATAAGGTGCAGGGACTGACACCCTGATAGGGGCCTGGTGCTGCCACCTTCCAGAAAATGTGGGACCATCTCCCCCAGGCCCTCCTAGGAATCCCTGAGGAAGGTCATGGGCACTGCAGGACACCTTGATCAGAGAAATGAGGCTACTGAAGGGCAGAGTGATAGAGTCAAGGATCCATAATGAGGCCCAGAGCCTCTGCCACTGAATAACTCTGTGACCTTGGACAAGTCATCTTACCTCTCTGAGCCCCCGTTTCCTTGTTTATAAAATGAGGACATTTATTCACTGGGTAGTTTGAGGTGTAAATAAAACATAACATGTCATGTACGGGGCACATCGTAGACGCCCACTAAGTGTGATTTTTGTCCCTTCCCTCCCCATGAGACCTACCCCAGTGCTTTGACCATTATACTGGTTGGCCTTAGGCTGCTTATGTCCAGAAGGAGAGGTTCTGACTAGGAAGCAGACCAATTCAGCCCTTCTCCCATGACAGGTGAAAAATCAAGTTCCCAAGGTGCCAAAGCAGCCTATGATTCTCCCTCAACCATCCTTGATGATCAAGTCTCCCTCAAAGGAGATGCTGGAGTCAGAGGCAGAGCTGACTAAGGAGCCGCCTGCCACCAAAACCATTTCTGTGGAGCGAGAGATGCCCATCGAGGGCCCGGGGGGCCTTCCCATACCCCACCGAACCTTCGTGCCACTGCCTCCCATTTGCTCCAACTCCACTGTGCATAGTGAGGAGACATCCCACCGGAGCGATGCTGCTGGCCGCCTCAGCCCAGATCACCTGTCAGATGAGGACACCAAGAGCACAGAATCCATCTTCTTGACCCAGGTGCCTGGACCCAACCTGCTCCCGCCCAGTTGTTCCCACCTCCCAGGGATTTCTGTCCAACCCTTAGATGGATGAACTGCTATAAGGCAATTAGAACTAAGCACAAGGCAGATCTGGAAACCAGAAAGCAGCACCCTTGGCAGGGCCTGCAAGCCCCTTCTGGGAGTTTGGAGCCCCCCACTGATCCAAGGTTACTGGTAGGGACACCCATGGGAACAAATCACGGTCCTCCTTTCTCATCACTTGCAGACCATTCCCCAACCCCAGCCTGGGAATGGCTCTCCTGGTTCTTCAAGACTTATCTCGGGTTAAGGTAACAATCCCTCCAGGAAGCTTCCTGGCCTCCTAGGCTGTTCTAGAGCTTTCTGTGGGCTCACCCAGCCTCCCCTCTGTTACAGCATTCATCTCAGTGTATTGTCATTGTCTTCATGTCTGCCTCCTCAGCCCAGGCTTGGGTCTTGCCCTTAACAGGATCCAGCATAGGGACCCACACAGGGCTCAGAGGTGTTAATGGAATGCATTTTCTTTTCCTTCTTGGGCACAGGTCAGTGGGTTATCTTCCTCCATCTTCCGGAGGGATGATTCAGAGACAAAGGAGAAAGACCAAAGACCGTCATCCACAGCACCCAGAGAGGCCAAGAGTACTCAGAAGCCCCCATCTGCCTCTTGCCCCAGGAAGTACCATGGCTATGAGGAGCTGCTGACAGCCAAGCCTGACCCCACCTTCATTGAGCCAAAAGGTATGTGAGGAGAATGTCTCTAGGGCAGGGAGCCCTCTCCATGACCCAGAGCAAGTCAGGGCAAAGCTAAGGCTGGTACCGAACACTGTTTTCCAGGCCAGGGTGCCATTTTCCATCTGAATGTCTGTCAGAGGGCCCCTGGGGGTGTCCTTGTCTAGAGCCCTACTTGTCAGGACCCCTGGCCTGGACCTTGATTGGCTTTGAGGGAATCACAGCTGTTCAGAGATTCCAGCCATTCTGAACCTAACTGCTTTGGTTGGAAGTCTCTCCAGGAAGGGTTTAATGAACAAACACTCAGACTAGTCAGATTCCCCGGGTCCTCCCCAGCCCAGTTAATCCCTAAAATGAACATCCAGAATCCTCCCTGTTTGGTTTGAGACAGGGGAGGCAGCCTCTTCTCCCACCCCTTATTTTGGACTGATGTGTTTTGTACTGGTGCTCAGCTGTGCTCTCCTGGCTGTCAGTCTCTGCAGTGTAACCCTCCGAGGTTAATGGGTTTCCTTTCCCCACTCTTGTGCTGTTTTTCCATTAGGACCTGTTTTTCCATTAGGACCTGTTCAGTGATACAAGTATTCACTGAATGATGGCACCTCTGGCACCACCACAGATCAGGCCAGGATATGGGAACAGTGTCTTCTTGGCTAGAAAGGGTCTTCTTGGCGCCCTCCATCCTTTTACCCAGGGCTGCTTTGAAATGGGGAATGAAGAAGTCAGAGGAGGCATCCAGGAGGAGGGGGATGTGCCTTGACTCGACCTCGTCCTTTTGACCTAGGAATCCAAAAGAATGCACAGGCCTTGCAGCACATGTTGAAACACCCGCTCGTGTACCGCTCCAGCAAGCCCAGGCTGGATACTCTGCAGAAACACTATGTTCCCAAGGAGAAGCGGGTACGCCTCCACCTCACTGCATGTGAACCGCCCCTGGGGACCCTAAGGGACAGAAATGGCTCTCACTTGGGACCTTCAGGAGCCATGCTTTTCCCTGGTGCCCCCAGTTCGCCCCTGCCTGTCGTTGTGACTATAGAGGAGGTGAGGCCACGAAAGCCTGAGCCTGTGCTAACACTCTGCTGTCTCACCTCCTGTCAGACCCAGAGGACCCCCATTCCGCCCCCACGGAAGACTCGGGCCCAGCTGCTGGATGACATCCTCATTCGCATGCGGGACACCCAGAACATCACAGAGGCGCCACTAGGTATGGCTCCGGCCCCCGTCCTCAGCAGCCAGGCTCTGAGGTCTAGCCGTTTACTCCGCTGCTGGGATAAGGCAGAGGGCTTGTGTCGGAGCAGGAAGAGCCCTTTAGAGCATCTGCCTGGCCTTCCTGTGTGCAGATGGAGGAACTGAGCCTGAGTGCGGCAGAGAGCTGCCTGAAGTCACAGCATGTTACCAACGGCTTGAGACAGATTCAGAAGGCGATCCCTCTGGCCTTCTAGTGCCCAAGCTGGAGAGACCATTTTCAGGCCCTCAACATCCTCTTCCCACTCCATCCCACTTTATGGAGGAGCTCTGGACCCAGTCCCTGCTGCTCTGGGATAGGTGGGACCCCAGGTGACCTGGGTGTCCCTCCTGGCTTTTCTCCCTACAGGAGCCGTCCTGCGCCAGCGGACAGAGCGCCGGCTGGTGACCCAGAAGCAGTTCCTGGAGGCCAAAAAGCTGCTGAAGGAGTTCCGTGCGCGCTACCGGCGGCTGGTGCGCTGCTCGCTGCGGTCAGTGTTTGGGACCACAGCGCCGCCCCAGGCCCGCCCAGCACTGAGCGGGAGCCAGCCTAAGTTGGGCCACTTCCTCGAATTCATGGATGAATTCTACCAGGAGCCCACAGCCAATGACTTGAAAGGCTAGGGCTGTGCACAGGGCCACGGGTGCCAACTAGCCTGTGCCCTGCGCCCTTCACAAGGGTGCCACACCCTTGACCGCTGCTTGGGACGAGTTCGGGTCTCCAAGCTCTCCTCAGCCTTGCTTGCTGGCCACAGAGAGTGGTGAGCTGGTCAGGACCTCCCCTTCCTGGGCCAGGCAGGAACCAGCCCCTTGTCCAACAGCAATAAAGAGTGCATAGAGCAAGGTAGCCCTCATTCCTTTTTGGAGCCTGGGCCAGGTCATTTCATTGTGGGAAAGAAACCCCAACTGATACACATCCTTAAGAGTCCCATGGGAAACCTGCCTGAGTCACACAGGTGGTAACACTGTAATCCCTCAGAGCTGGGGTAAGCACTGAGACACGGTTGATGAGAGAAGCAGCACAGAAGCTAAGGCTCAGAGAGGTTAACTTGCCCACAGCCAGGTGTGTGTGCGCCAGCCAAGTGTGTGCGCGAGCGGGGACAGGTCCAATAGTGTGTGTCTGTGTTGGGAGCAGGGCTCAGGTGCAAAACTGAGACCTCCAGGACCTTGAAATCCTTGAGGTTCTGCCAGGTCACCTTTTCCACTGTGATGGCAAATGGAAAGGAGAAGAGAGGACTGGGGATTTCCTTGTTACATGGACATCACCACAAAGTTGGGACAAGTTGAGGGAAGGGCTTACATGGAGTTTCCCAAGGTCTTCTAATCCAGGATGCAAACCAAAGTCCCATGTGCAAATACAGTGGGATGTGACTCTAAAACTGGACTGTGGACTGTGCAGGGGCAGCCTGGACGCAGGGTAAGCAAGCTAGGTCTGGTCAAGGCAGCCGAAAGGGCTGCTCCATTACTGTGCGTGCACAGTACTCCGCACCTACTGCAGAGGAGGGTCAGGAGGCGGTCACTGGGGCTGAATTCTGGAGAGTGCACATGGGGATGGACACTGGGCATGACCTCGTCACCTAGCCAATGATTGCTCCTTGGACTGCTCTTCTGGAGGTGCCTACAAGCCAGACCTGGGGCAGGCCTGTAGTTCCCAGGGTCCAGGAAGCAGTGGCATAGAAATGAAGGATCCACGGCAAGGCACAAAGTCTCACAACCTAAGGTGTAATTAAGGCGATTACAGAAGTAGTCTGGTTGCCACAGGTCTGTGGTGCAGTATCTGCTGTATCTTGAGTGTGAGACTTATTAGGAACAAGTGTTCGCATGCTATCATACTCAACCACAGCCACAGACAGGGGGCCAGATACATATTTACACCAAGCTGTGTCATACCAGACATACACATTCAAGTTCAGACAGTCTCATGCACGATCACACACATTCTCATAGACATACCAAGTTACGAAGTCAGTTACATCTCACTCACACAGGCACCTGGACCAATTCAGGTAATACCTACAGTGCTACCCTCCATGGCACTCCTGTGCTGGGGCCTGTTGCTGAATTACCACATTGGATCACCCAGGCCCAAAACCACCCTTCTGCTAACGTTAGGAAAGAGAATCCACCCCAACATTCACGCTGTAAACCTCACTAGGTTCGAATTCAGGAGATCTGGGATGCTCCCTTCAGCCAGAAACACCTATCAAACCATAAGCTCACAGGCCTGAAAGGCTCCTGAGAACATGCTGTCCCAGCTTCAAGGCAGGAAGTCTCTTGCTGTCTCCCCAGCAGACCACTGTTTGTGCTTGCACATCTAGTGACAGGAAGCTCATTCCCTCCAAACGCTGTTCCTTCCTTTGTTGGGAAAACTATTGGATGGCTCAAGTCATCAGGCTAAGCATCTGCGCAAGTCCCTCAGTAATCCTAACTCTGCTTTTTGGCCCAGAGCATATCTGCTCTCTCTGCCCAGTCAGGCCAGTCCTTTACCTGTATGAGACTATCCTAAAGCAGTTATATTTATCTAGATCAGATGCTCTTACCTTTCTGTTATTCCACATGGATACCATCTGAATAAACTGGTTTTCCTATAATTTTGAATGCTGAAGCAAGACATTCCAATATGGGGCATCTTCTAGAGCAAAAATGGCACCAGAACTCATATAGTCTACACTTAGCCCAGATTTGCTTGAGATTGCTCTCCAGAGATAAGACTTTGACCAGAAACAGAACATTCATGAGTTTGCTTTACTGTATTCTCAACTTGGGCCTCTCCTCAGCCTGGCAAACCTACATTGAGGAATGCACTTTAGTACTGTTCAAATAACGCATCATCCCATTTGGTCTTGTGTGGGCAGAAGCATTCCTGATAGGCATGCCCTGAGTCCTCTTTGTCAGAATGCTCTTTTTGAAGAGTTGGAGAGGAGGCACCTAGCAGGGGCACTGCCAAGGATCAAGGCCCCTTCTGTGCTGTACTGCAGACAGCAGGTTGAATAAAACCAAAATCCAAACCATTTTCTTTCTGGGTAGAAGGGGTAAGGCCTTAAGGATAACTGTATGAAGAATTAAGAGTAAATAAATAGTACATCAGTCACACACAGACAAGAAAATCCATTAGTTGGCACTTGAGACAATCATATTTCCCTTACATAATTATCCATTCTCACTGGAACTTTTAAGGTTCTGCTGGAGGTTAAGGGTTGAACCACTGAGCAAAAGCCCCTGCCCCCACTAGTGGCAAAGCGTGGGGAGAGGGCAGGGCCAACAAGGGAGAATCTGCCACCATCTGGAGCCAGGGCCCAAAAGCTGCTCTTGAGCTCTCATGGCTTGATCTTTGAGGAGTATACCCCCTTTATTATTTTTACCCTTTATTAAATGAGAGGAAAGGAAGAACAAGAAGCCTGGCCTTGCCTTGGCTTTGTCCAACTAATTCTTAAGACCCCAGAAAAGGTAGAAAGGGAGGCACCCCAGTTTGAGGTTGCCTCCCACAACTACTGAGACAAGGTATTAAGGAAGCATTTACTCACAAATCAAAGTGTGTAAATATTTTTCTTAGGGAAAAAATACTGATAATACATAGAAAAATGTGCACATTCAGTCTTGGCACGTTTCCTTCATCCAATATAACCAGTTTCTAAACTGAAGACTTCTGTATATGTGTCTTACTGTGGATGACTTGTGTCAGGATGCATTTCTGGATCATCTTTGGAGGACAGTCTTCAAGCAGCCTCTTTTCCTAGTATCCCACCCCTCAAAAACCAGACCTGCTTCCTCATTGGCACAGGAATAAGTCATTCTCATTGAGTGACAACATAAGTAGCTATATTTACTTCTAAAAGCCAAGCCAAATGACCAATCTGTGGGTTGATGAGAAAAGGCTGGCCAATAAAAATTAAGTCCCTATGGAGTTTTTGATTTTCAAAGAAAAATAAAGGGCTGACTGGGTTCTAATCCCTGGTAGTTTAAAATGACAGGCTGTTCAATCAAAATACATCACTTACCAAGATTTCATGTTCACATTACTCTCACTATAGTGGGGGAGGGGGGGGTCCCTACCTGGGTGTGTATTCAAGGGATCTGGGTACATTTTAATTCTATCTGAAAAAAAGCAGGAAGAAAAAGCTGTTAAAATAATCATTTGGATATCTCCTTCATTAGCAAATTGTGTGTGTGTGCAGCTCAGAGGACTTCATTCAGACCCTATATAGTACAAAATATGACCCAGTGCACTGAACCCCAAGTTCCTTGTTTCTTAAAGAGAAGGAGGGCATCAGGTGGGATAGTGTGACTTGGGTAATTCCCATGCCCATTCCAGCTATATAACATTTTGTGATTATGATCCAGCCTTCATTTTTCTTCCCCTCCTTACCAGCTGGCCTTCCATCTTAATGGAAAGCCATGCAAGAAAAAGGAAAAAATCCCAAGTTGCTGCCAGCTTTGGTGAGAGGTCTGGTTCGTGGAGAGGTTGGTAGGTTGCTAAGTTGAGATCTGAGTCTCCTCTGACCATGTCAGTGATCCACAACCTTCCTCATTTCTCGGGGCTTTATGCTAAAAGCAGCTCCTGGAGAACTAAAATTGTCCTATAATCGTGGGAGGAGAAAGATCATTCTCCTCTGGTAAAGGTACTTCAGAAACAGAAAGTAATATTGCAGTCAAGTTCACAGAACTGACGGGGGTATCTAAAATGTCCAAGGGTGCTGGACGATACCTTGAATGGGCCATCCAAGATCATCACTATGGCCCTTTATGAAACCATTAACAAACTCTCCAGCCACACATACATTCAAATACATTCCAGGAGACACTGAGTTCAAGAGCACGGACTGTCCTTTCCTTCTTTATATCCATGACCCCGCACAGGGTCGGCAAAGGTTCAAAACTCAGGAAATATCTGTCAAATGGAACAAAAAGGATGAGCAGCACAGCCTTCGGTCATCAGCTTCACCAGTCAAACCAGTGGCAGCTTTCCATCTTAGTCAGTTTGTAATCACATAGCAATTAATTAAGCAGCTTTAATCTCTTAAGGGCATTTTTAAGAGAAAATGAACAACAACAAAAAACACAGAAGGCATTCATCACTAGTGCTTCCTCCAGGCAAAAATTTAGAGATTCCATTTAAAAAAATAAATGAAGCCATTTACAAAAGGTTTTCTTGGGAAACGTCAGCCAAAAAGAATCAACCTTCTAAAAAGAGGCAATTATATGAAAGGGGCCAGGGGATGGATACATAATCCCCAAACTTGACATCAACCCAACAGGCCCAGGTAACTTCTTTCCAGCAGATACAATCAACGGATCATGAACATGTTCCCAAAGTATCTTGTTTAAAAGGGCTTTGAGCCCCATTCTCAGGAACCACATTTCTTGGATTTCCCATTAGAATGACCTCCATCCTCCAACCTCTCATAACTTCCCCTTTAATAAGAAAAAACACAATCCATATACACAAAGAACAGAGTAAACAGAACATGGGAAATTTCTATGGTGAAGCAGATTCCAATGATTTGTGAGAAATGTTTGTTTTGTGAGATAGCGTATCTTTCATTCTAGCTCACAAACCCTCCCCATCATTCTGTTTTCCTTCCATGTCTTTTTCTCTAAAGAATTCATGTCAAAAAAAAAAAAAAGAATTCATGTCAACAACTCTATTTGTGACCAACTTCACAATTAAGCAACAGGGGAGGGGAATTCTTTCAGAAAGAAGTATTCAGGTTTTAGTAGTTAAGTATGGGAAGCATGTTAAAATACAGATAATATCTTAGTGGTTTTACCCTCCTCCAAAGCCAGGAAGATGAAAGATTAAGCCTCCTCCTTCCTTAGCCTAAACTACTTTGCCTATATTTGAAGGACTGCTGCTCAGCTGGAAGTCTGGAAACAACTGTCAGTACCATTCAAGGCTCCACAGTAGGTGGTCACTAAACTGGATTCAGCTTTTGGAATATTCACGTAACAAATTTTCACTCTGAAACCTGGCGCTAAAACTTGTTGCTACTACTAAGCAATTTCTTAAAATGAAAGTATTACTTTGGGGAAATACTTAAAATATATATCTTTTCTATTAAAAATATTCATCTTTTTTCCAAAAACTAAAATTAGCTCCAACTGAAAAGTGTTTTTCAAATTATTGGAGATACAGAAAAAGGTGACAAGTGAAAAAATAAGTGTCTTTGCTACTACCAATGAGACTAGCCTTCCAATAACATTTACTAAGACTGAAAAGGAACTCCATGAAATGGCAGTAACTGACGTCTTCTCTGAGGGCATTTAGTAAGTCACCCTCCCTATCCTCTACAGACTACTGCCAGCTTTTCTATCCTGGGCACCAATATGCCCTCCAGCGGCTTTTGGAGGGCCTATGTTGCTGGGAGGACCTAAAACTGAAGTGGTATGAATATGAAGTAATGAGACTGGTGTATATTTTCTAAACACACATCTGCACATGTGCACGCACAGACACACACAACACATATATTCAGGTGAGTGACACTCCCCATCAAAGTAGTCACTGAGGAGGTCCCACACATCTCAGTGATTACCCAGGTACTTCAGACATCTCTGGAACTCCTCTGGGAACTGTGTATGAGTTGCCCAAGAAAATGGCCCTGGTGCTTTACAGCTGTGCCTCATTTCTGACTCCAAACCCTCTTGATAACTTACTTTCTCTTCCAAAGGTTCCCAGTAGCTTCTGACTAGTTTCAAATTAAAGTTCTCTTTCCTATAACCCAAAGATTAAAGAGAAGAATCAAAAGTAGGTGATACAGTAAATCCTTTGTGATCTGGATAAGTGAGTCATTGTTCTGAACCTTAGCTTCTGCCTTAGTAAGAGAAAGAAGCTGGAATAGACAACCATTAACGTCCTTTCCAGTTTGAATATAGATGTCTAGATGTCTCTAGACTTTGAGGACAGTTCCAGAAATGTTTTCACCAATGACGACATCATTGGAAAAACTGTGCAGCATCCAGCTGAGGCCACCGGAGGGGGACACTGTACACCGGGATACAGAAGATCTGAGAGGTTTGTTAAAATGCCAGTCACATGACTTTATAGTAACAGCGCATACATGCACAGGGAATGCCAGCCCACCAGATTCCCTAAAATCCTATCCTAATCCCTACTCTCAAGGAGCCCAGATGGGCAGAAGCACCAAGCTCCACCAGAGATGCAAAAGACACACGGTGTCACCTGCTAAGGAGAGGAAACCCCAAAGGTCCATGGGACTGAACTGACCAGCTGCACCAGCTAGACACCGTGTTTCCACAGTAGGGAGTCGCAGTACTGTTCTTGCTTGACTTCTGTGCAAATTTTTTGGATTTTAGAACAACACTGCAGAAAACTCTTGTCCAAAAGGAGAGTAATAATGAGGTCCAATCATAGTTTATCTAACAGAGTGGAACCCCAGGAAAACAGAAGGCTGTAAACTGGAGGGATGTGGATAACTGTACAGTATATGTTTACACTTCCAGTCAATCTCAATTATCTGCATGTGGATTTTGCACAATCAATATTCAAAGCCCAGCCAGCTTTCTCTAGGCTCCCCTGGTATGTCCTTGGATTGCTGTCCATTATGGCAACCTCTTTTAAGTGTGGAAAAAATCCATGGGATTTGTTGTCGGGAGACCCAGCAATCAATCTGGGCTATGTATGCCCTTAGTAGTTTAGAGAACCTGAATGTCTGCAATGCAGTTTCATCATCAAAAATGGGCTAATACCACTTACATGTGAGGTCTCCTGAAAAGACCAAATTAAACAATGACTATGAATGTGGTCTGTCAACTATATAGTATTAATCAAATGTTATTTTTTTAAACAAGGAATGTAAATTAACTTTTGTAGAAGCATAAAAACTGATTTCATTAGGTATATTTACTTGAAGCAAAGCTAAGAAGGGGGAACACAATCTTTCTGGATCTGCCAAAGAACTACACTGTTGCACTTCTTGGGGGGGGAGGGGGAGATGGAACTAATTTTTATCTGCAAGGCTGATTTAAAACACCACCTGCTGAAAGAAGTCAGGAGGTCTATCAATGTAAGAAGGCATCCCCTTTCTCCTCTACCATCTAACCCTGGCCACTCTGCTCCTGAATCTCATGCCAAGCAGGTGCTGCCAGATTTGGCCCGGATGCCCTAAGGGGTGGGCCACCCTAGGGAGTGAGGAGTGCTTCTGGCCTGGGTCACAGGGAGGCAGAGATGGAGTTCTCTTGGATATAGTCTACAAAGGCCCCGAAACCTCTCAGAATCATATTTGACAGTGTTTTGCCATTAAAAGAAACCCAAAGTGAGAACACTCATTTCTTCGGTGTAAATCATCAAGCTCAAAGACCTCTGAGAAAAACAGGTAACACTGTTCATCAGGTGCTACTTGGCCCCCGCCATGCTACTGGACCGCAGGAGATACTGATCCACGCTTCCTTTTCGCCGACTCACAGTCCGCCTCTCATTGTCAAACATGCGCTGCAACTGCAGAGCCAGCTGCCGGTCCTCTTCCTCTTGCTGCAATTTCTGCTCCATCTCTCGCAGCACTGGGTCTGTTGGGGCCAGACCCACCTCACCACTGCTTTGTCGCAGTTTCTTAAGGGAGCCATTTTGTTCCAAGTGCTTGGTCTTACAGCGTCTTTTCCTGCCCCGACGCAAAGAAGGAAGTGGTTCCTCACCTAGGCTGTCTGCCAGAACACCATTAGGCAGATCAAAATGATTCACTGTCTTCAACTGTTTCTTTGTTTTGAGGACCCCACCCAAAACACTGTTTTTAGGTAGCACTGAATTAACTGCCGAGATTTTCATAGTTGCTGTTATACAGGTTTTATCTAACTTGGCATCTGGGGATGACATTGACCTTTCCAGCTGCTCTCTCTCCAAAGAAGTCCCACTGGCCCCCACTGGGAGTTCTGAAGAGCAGCAGGTTTCCAATGGGATCTCAGTGTTCTTTTTACGGTCACCGCCCTGTTCTGCTTTTGTCTGGCTAGCAGAGGAGAAATGATCAAGGTCAGGGGCGGTAGGTCCTATACACTCAGAGAGAACTTGCCCACTGGACAGTCTTGTATTTAAAGCCGGAAGAGGCTTCTCCTTGCTAGACTGGGTAACTTCAGAGACCAGTAAGTCATCCCCTGTTTCTGGAGCCAGGGAGGTGAGGGTGGCTTTTGAAAGGGTCTTTTTGATCTGCCGTTCCTGAAAGATCTGCTCCCACTTTTTGAGGATCCGTGGACTAGCCTCGTAAGAAGTCTGCTTCTGCAGGCTTCTGTTTAGGTTGCGGGGTGTTGATTTGATGATGAGGGGACTCAGCACGCGGCCATCAGGGAGCCTCTTGGGAGGAGTACACGGTGAGCAGACAATGGGCTTGAAATGGTTTAGTTCTTCTGAGATGCTGTCGTTACTCTCAGGGCTGATAGAGCGTTCTGGCTTATGTAAGGAAGCCAAGGATGACAGGGAGCTGAAGGGCAGACGCTTTTCAATGGTTAAGTCAGGGGCTGAGAGGCAGCGGTTGTTTTGGGTGGACAAAAGGACACCAATGATGGGGTTGGAGGTCGGGGTCATGGTTGTGACCTAAAAGAGATTAAAAAGATTATGTATACATAATTTTTTTCTTCATCATTCCTTCTTGATGGTAGAGGGGTAGAGAAGAGAAGGATAAGAAAAGAGATAAAGGGTGATACAAGCCTAAGAAATGTAGAAAATCCCTAATTTAGAGTGCACCCACCATTTAGAGAAATTCCTACACATGAAACAAATAATGAGATTGAAAATCTTTATGAAAAAACCTCATCTAGAATTTTTAAGAAGGTTTTTCTAGGAGCCCTCATTCTACCTATCTTGCTACTAATTCAAACTCTCTTCCTTCACATCTGTTTTGTAAAGTTCTCCAACATAATGAGTTTGGCTAGGATCCATTGTGCCTCTTCTCTGAAATTGTTCTTTTGTGGCCATGTGCAGGAGGTTATGGAACGGGACAAGAGAGCCCCAGAAGAAGCCTGTGTCTGAGGTCTACCTTGGCTTTGCTGGTTGGGGCTGCTCTGAGTCTGCTCTTTGCTCTGTCCTGACCAGTGTCACTGCAGCTCTGACTCCTTTCCATCTTGGAATTTAGGTTCCTAAAAGAGAATAAAGACAAATAGTCAACCATAGCCTATCATTGCTAAGGAAAAAAAAGATGACAATCTCTTCTGTGCTTTCAAAGCTATGCAGCTATAACAGAAAATGTATTAATTAACAAAATAATTCTAAGAACAAATCCTGTCCAAAGAGAGTTCTCCAGAGAGGACATTTGGTTTAAGTCTTTAAACTTATATTTAGATCCAAACTTAGATCCTGCCTAAATAACACAAAACCAAAGGCTATTTCACTCATGCTTAGAGAAATATAGGGGCATCTCACCTTCCTTAAAAGAATGGATACACAGACTTTCCTGGTGGTCCAGTGGATAAGAATCTGCCTTCCAATGCAGGGGATGCAGGTCTGGTCCCCTGTCAGGGAACTAAGATCTCACATGCCTCAGGGCAACTAAGCCCATGTACTGCAACAAGAGCCCAAGCTCCACAAGAGAAGCCCCTGTGTGTGCAACTAGACAAAGCCCATGCACTGCAAGTAAGAGCCAGTGCAGCCAAAAAATAATTTTAAAAAATAATCATTTAAAAAATAGGATGGATACTGTATTAAATCATGTTTAGAAACATTTTTTTTTTTCCTTTGCTTAGGCCCAGACCTCTTCTCAAGCAATCTAAATCATCCATGAAACAAATATTTAAGTACTTACAAAACACATAGCAATGCACTAGATTCCCATGTAGGGAATAAAAATTAAATATACTCTCTCCCTTAATCTACTACATTTAAGCTTCCAAAGGCCTACATCCTGGCGATTAAGAGATTTCAACATCACAAGATTTGTCTTGTGCATTATGATTTTACAATGCAAACCAAGAACCAAAGTAGCTGTATTATAACACTGATCTTACTGTGTGACAGCTCTACTCAACAAGCATTTAACATACACTTACTATATGCCAGTCACCTATGAGCACTATCTGGGCACTGGAAATACAGAAAAGAATGAGGTACAGTCTAGGTCTTCAAGGAATCAGTCCAGTGGAGCAGACAAATAATTCAATATAACACAGTTAAATGGTACAATGAAAAATTATGCCTAATAATTTTGCCTAATAATGGCATAAAGAGAGTTATTAATTAATTACCTGGGATGGAGTGAGAACAGGGTTGGAAATGCCTTCAGTGGCATATATATTTTGAAGGATAAGTAAGAATTTACCAGAAGACAAGGTGGACACTTAGCCATGTAGATGATCCCAAACAGAAATTATTTCCTTGAGTGATTTTATTTAGCTCTGGAATGGAATAGTCATATCTACTCTTTTGAGCAAAATATTTAAAATTTTATGATACCAGATTAGTTCAGAGAAAACTTATAAAGGAGGTAATGAGGTCCATGTTCTCTCCCAATTTGGGACCAGTCTGTTGTTCCATGTCCAGTTCTAACGGTTGCTTCTTGACCTGCATACAGATTTCTCAAGAGGCAGGTCAGGTGGTCTGATATTCCCATCTCATGAAGAATTTTCCACAGTTTGTTATGATCCACACAGTCAAAGGCTTTGGCATAGTCAATAAAGCAAAAATAGATGTTTTTCTGGAACTCTCTTGCTTTTTCAATGATCCAACGGATGTTGGCAATTTGATCTCTGGTTCCTCTGCCTTTTCTAGATCCAGCTTGAACATCTCGAAGTTCTTGGTTCATGTACTGTTAATGCCTGGCTTGGAGAATTTTGAGTATTGCTTTGCTAGCATGTGAGATGAGAGCAGTTGTGCAGTAGTCTGAGCATTCTTTGGCATTGCCTTTCTTTGGGATTGGAATGAAAACTGACCTTTTCCCATCCAATGGCCACTGCTGAGTTTTCCAAATTTGCTGGTCTATTGAGTGCAGCACTTTCACAGCATCATCTTTCAGAATTTGAAGTAGCTCAACTGGAATTCCATCACCTCCACTAGCTTTGTTCGTAGTGATGCTTCCTAAGGCCCACTTCACTTTGTATTCCAGGATGTCTGGCTCTAGGTGGGTGATCACACCATCATGGCTGTCTGGGTCATGATCTTTTTTGTATAGTTCTTCTCTGTATTCTTGCCACCTCTTCTTGATGTCTTCTGCTTCTGTTAGGTCCATACCATTTCTATCCTTTATCCTGCCCATCTTGGCATGAAATGTTCCCTTGGTATCTTTAATTTTCTTGAAGAGATCTGTAGTCTTTCCCATTTTATTGTTTTCCTCTATTTCTTTGCATTGGTCACTTAGGAAGCCTTTCTTATCTCTCCTTGCTATTCTTTGGAACTCTGCATTCAGATGTATATATCTTTCCTTTTCTCCTTTGACTTTTGCTTCTTTTCTCAGCTATTTGTAAGGCTTCCTCAGACGACCATTTTGCCTTTTTGCATTTTTTTTTCTTGGGAATGGTCTTGATCACTGCCTCCTGTACAATGTCATGAACTTCCATCCATAGTTCTTCAGGCACACTGTCTGTCAGATCTAATTCCTTGAATCTATTTGTCACTCCCACTGTATAACTGTAAGGGATTTGATTTAGGTCATCCCTGAATGGTCTAGTAGTTTTCCCTACTTTCTTCGATTTAAGTCTGAATTTTGCAATAAGGAGTTCATGATTTGAGCCACAGTCAGCTCGCAGTTTTGTTTTTGCTGATTATATAGAGCTTCTCGACATCTTCGGCTGCAAAGAATATAATCAGTCTGATTTCAGTGTTGACCATCTGGTGATGTCCATGTGTAGAGTCTTCTCCCGTGTTGTTGGAAGAGGGTATTTGCTATGACCAGTGTGTTCTCTTTGCAAAACTCTTCTAAGCCTTTGCCCTGCTTCATTTTGTACTCCAAGGCCAAACTTGCCTGTTAATTCCAGGTTATCACTTGACTTCCTACTTTTGCATTCCAGCCCCCTATGATGAAAAGGACATCTTCAGGGAGGTCTGGCGTGTTGCAGGCCATGGGATCGCAGAGTCGGACACGACTGAGCAACTGAACTGAACTGAACTGAACTAGAAGGTCTTGTAGGTCTTCTTAGAACCGTTCAACTTCAGCTTCTTTGGCATTAGTGGTGGGGGCATAGACTTGAATTACTGTGATACTGAACGGTTTGCCTTGAAAACGAACAGAGATCATTCTGTCATTTTTGAGATTGCACCCAAGTACTGCATTTTGGACTCTTCTGTTGACTGTGAGGGCTACTCCATTTCTTCTAAGGGATTCTTGCCCAGAGTAGTAGATTTAATGGTTCAGTTCAGTTCAGTTGTTCAGTCGTGTCCGACTCTTTGCGAGTCCATGAATCACAGGCCTCCCTGTCCATCACCAACTCCCGGAGTTTACTCAAACTCATGCCCATCTAGTCGGTGATGCCATCCAGCCATCTCATCCTCTGTCGCCCCCTTTTCCTCCTGCCTCCAATCCCTCCCAGCATCAGGGTCTTTTCCAATGAGTCAACTCTTCGCATGAGGTGGCCAAAGTACTGGAGTTTCAGCTTCAGCATCAGTCCTTCCAATGAACACCCAGGACTGATCTTCTTTAGGATGGACTGGTTGGATCTCCTTGCAGTCCAAGGGACTCTCAAGAGTCTTCTCCAACACCACAGTTCAAAAGCATCAATTTTTCAGTGCTCAGCTTTCTTCACAGTCCAACTCTCACATCCATACATGACTGCTGGAAAAGCCATAACCTTGACCAGACAGACCTTTGTTGGCAAAGTAATGTCTCTGCTTTTTAATATGCTATCTAGGTTGGTCATAACTTTCCTTCCAAGGAGTAAGTGTCTTTTAATTTCATGGCTGCAGTCACCATCTGCAGTGATTTTGGAGCCCAAGAAAATGAAGTCTGACACTGTTTCCACTGTCTCCCCATCTATTTCCCATGAAGTGATGGGACCATATGCCATGATCTTAGTTTTCTGAATGTTAAGCTTTAAGCCAACTTTTTCACTCTCCTCTTTCACTTTCATCAAGAGGCTTTTTAGTTCCTCTTCACTTTCTGCCATAAGGGTGGTGTCACCTGCATATCTGAGGTTACTGATATTTCTCCTGGCAATCTTGATTCCAGCTTGTGCTTCTTCCAGCCCAGCGTTTCTCATGATGTACTCTGCATATAAATTAAATAAGCAGAGTGATGATATACAGCCTTGACATACTCCTTTTCCTATTTGGAACCAGTCTGTTGTTCCACGTTCAGTTCTAACTGTTGCTCCCTGACCTCCATACAGGTTTCTCAAGAGGCAGGTCAGGTGGTCTAGTATTCCCATCTCTTTCAGAATTTTCCACAGTTTATTGTGATCCACACAGTTGAAGGCTTTGGCGTAGTCAATAAAGCAGAAATAGATGTTTTTCTGGAACTTTCTTGCTTTTTCAATGATACCTAAATTAAATTTGCCCATTCTGGTCCATTTTAGATCACTGATTCCTATAACGCCGATGTTCACTCTTGCCATCTCCTGTTTCACCACTTCCAATTTACCTTGATTCATGGACCTAACATTTCGGGTTCCTATGCAATATTGTTCTTTACAGCATTGAACTTTACTTCCATCATCAGTCACATCCACAATTGGCTGTTGTTTTTGCTTTGGCTCAGCGTCTTCATTCTTTCTGAAGCTATTTCTGCACTCTTCTCCAGTAGCATATTGGGCACCTACCGACCTGTGGAGTTCATCTTTCAGTGTCATATCTTTTTGCCTTTTCATACTGTTCATGGGGTTCTCAAGGTAAGAATACTGAAATGGTTTTCCATTCCCCTTTCCTGGTTAAATTTACTCATAACAATGCTGTTTTTGTTTTTTGTTTTTTATGCTACTGCAAATAAAATTGCTTTCCTAATTATATTTTCACAATGTTCACTGCTAATATAAAAAATGCAGCTGATTTCTGTGTGGTGTTCTTGCATCCTGCAACCTTCCTAAATTTGTTTATTAGCTCTAATAGCTTTTTCATGAATTCCTTAGGATTTTCTATGAATAATACCATATCATCTGTGAACAGAGATGTGAAAGGAAGAATACTTCCTCCTTTGCAATCAGGATGCTTTTCTTTCACAGTTTTACTGAGCTATGTTTGACATATATTGTATAAGTATAAGGTGTACAAATTGTTGGCATTTGATACACACACACTGTGAAAGGATTCCATGGCAAGGTTAGTTAACACTTCCATCACCTTACATAATTACCATTTATTCTGAGGGGTGAAGAACATTTAAGACCCACTCTCTTAGCAGCTTTCAAACACATAAATACAGTATTGTTAAGTATAATCACCACACTATACATTAGATGCCTAGAACCTATTCACCTTAGAATTGGAAGTTTATACCCTGTGACCAACATTTCCCCATTTCCTCTGCCTTCTGCCAACCCCCCGTTTTTATGAGTTTGGCTTTTAAAGATTCCATATGTAATTGACATACAATATTTGTCTTCCTCTCTGACTTAACTTTGCTTAGCACAATGCCCTCAAGGTCCATCCACACTGTTGAAAATGGCAGAATTTTCTTATTTCTCATGTCTGAGTAATATTATATATACATATATGTATCTCACATTTTCTTTATCCATTCATCCATGGACGGACACTTGAAGATTGTTTCTATGTCTTGGCTATTGTGAATAATGATGCAATGAATGTAGGAATGCAGATACCTCTTCAAGATTCTGATTTCATTTCTTTGTGAATATACCCAGAAGTGGAATTGCTGGATCATATGGTAGTTGGAATGTTTACTTTTGAATTATGTAAGTACCTTAGATATTTTGGATATTAATCCTTTATCAAATATATGATTTGCAAATATTTTCTCTCATTCTATAGGTTGCCTTTTCATTTTGCTGACTGTTTCTTTTGCTGTGCATAAGTTTTTTTAGTTTGATGCAGTCCCACTGACATTTGCTTTTGTTGCTTAGTGTCATCTCCAAAAAATGACTGCTAAACAATGTCAAGGAGCTTTCTTTTAGGGGTTTTACCCGTTCAGGTCTTATTGGTTAAAAGTTTAATCTATTTCAAGTTAATTTTTATGAGTGATACAAAATAGGGGCCCAATTTCACTTTTTTGCCTGCAATTTTCCAGTTTTCCCCAGCACCATTTATTGAAGAAAGCATCCTTTCTCCACTGAGTGTTTTTTGGCTCTCTTGTCTCATATTAGTTGACTGTATGCATGGGCTTATTACTGAACTCATTGGTTAGCTCTAATTAGTTTTTTGGTGGAATCTTTAGGATTTTCTTTTCTTTAGGATGATATAAGATGATATCATCATAAACAAGAACAATTTTACTTCTTCCTTTCCAATTTGGATGCCTTTTATTTGTTTTTCTTCCTTGACTGCTACAGTTGGGACTTCCAGGACTATACTGAATAGGAGCAGTGAGAGTGGGCACCCTTGTTTTGCTCCTGATCATAGAGGAAAATCTTCAAACCTTTCACTCATGAGTATGTTACCTGTGGCCTTGTCATATATGGCCTGTATTAGTATGTTCCTTCTATACCCAATTTGTTGAGAGTTTTTATCATGAAAAGATGTTTGTATTTTGCTGAACACTTTTTCTGCATTAAGACCTTACAATTCTCATTTTTCATTCTATCAATGTGGTATATCACATTTATTGATTTACCTATGTTGAACCACCCTTGTGACCCAAGGGTAAAACCAGTTGATCATGGTGTGTGATTCTTCCAATGTGTTGCTGAATTCAGTTTGCTAATAGTTTGTTTGGAATATTTATATCTGTATTAATCAGGGATATTGACCTCTAGTTTTCTTTTCTTATAGTATCTTTATTTGGCTTTGGTATCAGGGTAATGCTGGGTTCATAAAATGAATTAGGGACTGTTCCCTCCCCTACAGTTTTTTGGAAAAGTTAGAGAACGGTCAGCATATTAATTCTTCTTTAAATGTTTGGTAGAATTCACCAAGGAAACCATCTGGTCCTGAGTTTTTCTTTGTTGGGAGGTATTTTACTACTGATTCAACTTAATTACTCATTATTTATCTATTCAGATTTTCAATTTCTTCATAATTCAATCTTGGTAGGTTGCATGTTTTTAAGAATTCATCCATTTCTTCTAGGTAATCTAATTTGTTGGCATATAATTGTTCACAGTAGTTTGTTGGGCTTCTTTGTATTTCTGTGGTATCAAGTGTGATGTCTCCTCTCACATTTCTGATTTTTTTCTTTTTTTGAGTCTTTTTCCCCAGTTAGCCTAACTAAAAGTTTAGCAATTTTTTTCTTTTCAAAATATCAGCTCTTGGTTTCACTGGTCTTTTCAATTGTTTTCCTGGTCTCCATTTATTTCTGCTCTGGTGTTTGTTATTTCCTTCCTTCTGCAATCTTAGGCTTAATTTGCTCTTCTTTTTCTAGTTCTTAGAGGTATAAAGTTAGATTGTTTATTTGAGCTCTTTCTTTTCCTTAATAGGTCTTTCCTGGTGACTCCATTGGTAAAGAGTCTGCCTGCAATGTGGGAGACTGGGGTTTAGTGCCTGGGTTGGGAAGATCCCCTGGAGAAGGAAATGGCAGTCCACCCCAGTATTCTTGCCTGGAGAATTCCATGGACAGAAGAGCCTGGTGGGTTACAGTCCACGGACTCACAAAGAGTTGGACACAACTGAGTGTCTAACACTTTCACGTTCTTCTTAATATAGGTGTTTATCACCATATACATCGCTCTTAGAACTGCTTTTGGTGCATCCCATGTGTTTTGGTATGCTGTGTTTCCACTTTTGCTTCTTTCAAGGTATTTTTTATTTCTCTTTTAATTTCTTCTTTGGCTAACAGGTTGTTCAGGAGCATGAAGTTTATCTCCCTTTATCTGTGAATTTTCCAGTTTTCCTCCTCTTATTCATTTTGAGTTTCATACCATTCTGGTCAGAAAAGACACTATGTATGATTTCAACCTTCTTAAATTTGCTGACCTGCTTTGTGACTTGTATGATCTATCCTACAGACTATTCCATATGCACTTAAGAAGAATGTGTATTCTGTTGTTGGGTGGAATGTTCTATATATGTCTGTTTGGCTCATTTGGTCTAAAATATAGTTCAGTTGCAACATTTCCTTATTGATTTTCTGTCTGGGTGATCTATCCTTTGTTGAAAGTAGAGTGCTGAAGTCCTCTACTAATATTTGTATTGTTGTCTATTTCTCCCTTTGGATCTGTTAGTATGTGCTTAAAATATTCAGGTGCTCCAATTTTGGGTGCATATATTATATGTTTATGATTATTTTATCTTCTTGATAAATTGACCCCTTTTACATTATATAATGCCTTTTTGTCTGCTATTACCATTTTTGGCTTAAAGTCCATTTGTCTGATATTAAAATAGTTATTCCCATTCTCTTTTCCCACTTTGGTTTTCATTTGTATAAAGTATCTTTTCCCATCCATTTCACTTACAGCCTACCTGTATCAGCAGAGCTGAAATAAGCCTCTTGTAGGCAGTATATAGTTGAGTCTTGTTTCTTTATTCAACTTGCCACTGTGTCTTGTGATTGGAGAATATACTTCATTTACAGTTAGAGTAATTATTGATAAGTAAAGATTTACTAATGCCATCTTAGTCAGTTCCTAGTAGTTCTGTACTTGTCTTTCTCCTTTAGCCTTCTCTTGTGGCCTGCCTTTGTGAACTGATAATTTTCTATAAAAGTAGGCTTTGACTTCTTTGTATTTTTTGTGAATTTACTGTAGGTTTTTGCTTTGTGGTTATCACGAGGCCTACACAAAACATAGATATGAGAGTCTATTTTATGCTTGATAACAACTTATCTTCAATCACGTACAAAACTTTATGCTTTTACTCTCCTCCGTTTTGTTTCTGATGTCACAAAACACTTCATGTCTTTTCATCTTGTGTATTCATCAACAAATTAGTTTAGCCATAGTTATTTTTTATCACTCTTATCCTTTTAACATTTATACTAGAGTTAAGTGGTTAATCGAGAACTTCCCAGGTGGCTCAGTGGTAAGTGATTAATGAGGACAGCCTGCCTGCCAACACAGGAGATGCAGGTTTGATCCCTGGGTCAGGAAGATGCCCTGGAGAAGGAAATAGCAATCCACTCCAGTACTCTTGCCTGGAAAATCCCATGGACAGAGGAGCCTGGTGGGCTGCAGTCCATGGGGTCGGAAAGAGTCAGACACAACTTAGTGACTAAACAAGAACAATAAATGTTAACACATCACCATGTTACATTATTATTTTTAATCCTAACCCCTCCCAGCTAGTGACTGTTCTAATGTTTAGATCAGAACATCTCTACAATGATAGTTTTATCAAAGGGGCAGTGAGGGGTGTTTCCTTGGTGCCAACTGATGCCAACCTGACATCAGTTTTCCTTAATTAGTAACCTCCCTTTCTCTCTGGTTGTGAAGACCACTGCCGTGTCCTGCCCGCTATCTGCTGCACACAGTGGGATGTCACTCTAGTACCTTGCTTCAGACATGGAAGATCCCTCTTTAATCCCATTATATTACTCAGGTCTGTATTCCTGCCTCTGGGCTCTTTAGTCTTGAGGCAGGGCAAATACAGGCTTGCAGACCTAGAGGGTACAGCTCAACAGACACTGGGAGCACGCACAGGGAGCTGGCCACAGGGTGAGAGCATGTGTGAATGAGGCATGTGGAACCACAGGCCAACGGGGAGGATGCACAGGACAGGTATCCCCAGTGGCTTCTGGGTGATGTCTGTAATGTAATTAGTAAGAGCTTCATCTCTTTAAAACCCACTGGAGTCCTATCTACTGCTTTCCCAACCTGTTTCTTCTGCTCAGTCATAGAGCTCTAGATTCAATACCCTGATTGAGGCAGGAGAGAAATGGGCTTCATCTACAGTTGGAGCCTTTTAATTGGAGAGTTTATTTACTTTTAATGTAATTACCGATAAGGAAGGACTTCTGCCACTTTTCTATTTGCTTTCTACATGTCTTACACCATTTTTATTCCATAATGCCTCCAATAATGCCTTCTTTTGTGTTAGATATCTCCTACTGTAACCATTTTGATTTTCTTCTTATTTAACTATATATGTTATTTTCTTAGTGGTTGCCCCAGGGATTACAATTAACATCTTATTTGAAAGCAATATTTCAAATTAATACCAACTCAATTTCAATAGCATATATAAGCTTTTTTCCTATATAACTCTACTCCCCCAATGTTGTTATTATCACATGAAGGTCACAAAAATCATGAGTGTGAAAATATTGTGGAAACTATCAACATAACATATAGATATTATTATTTCAGTATTTGGTCAGATTAAGAGGCTTTGATGCTGGCCGAGAACAGTCAGCAGTACACTTGATAATGTTCCTAAGATTTAAGAGCTCAATTACTTTGCTAAACAGGAGAAGTAACTACACCTCCCACCTTTGTGCACATCCATTTCTATATTCCCAAGCCCTAACAAGTACCTGGAACACAGTGAATATGTTTAATAAATTTCTTATAAGTGAATAAAAATATGTACAGAAATACCTATGACCTCCTTAAGGAAAGGAGAGAAAACCTCAGTATTTATTAGGAATCTATTCTCTGTCAGGTATTGTGTGTTTTAAATATATTATATCTAATTTAAACCATATAGGAATCCTGTAAATCAGCATCCCCAATTTTACAGACAAAGAACTGAAGGAAGTGATTTTTTTTCCAGGTCACACAGCTGTAACCACAGTTTAACATGAATCTCCAAAATTCTAAGACATGTGCTGTTTCTACCTCAGCATACTGATCTTACAGTCTGCTCTAGTCTGCCACAGAACAGATCCAGCATATCTAGGGAAGTTCTCTTTTCCAAACACATAATGAAGTCGTAAACAAGAGAAAGCAGCATTGTCTGAAAGGTTACTAGTTTAAAATTTCCACTGCCAAAGGACCAGATGGTTTCTGGGATGTCTAGTTAAGCTAAAAATACCCACAACCACAATGAATCTGACTTACAAACAAAGAGGAGGAGGAGCAGCCAGTGTAAACATGCAGCTGGAAAGCTAGAAGATTTAATGCTTATAGAACACTGCTTACAGGGTTTTCAAATGGAAATACATGATATAAAACATGAGATAGCTCATGTTATTAGTTGCTTACTCATCACTCTCTCACACATACCCATACCACATTAGTTTCTTCCCCCACCCCCACCCCCACATTATTTTCTTAATCAAACTCTCAGGCCTGGCAGAGCTGAGTCCCACCAAGAAGCTGAAGGCAAGAGAGGACCCTCCTCCCAGCCCCTAACCTGGATGTGTGAGGCCCCTCACCCCAACACATACGTACTTGAGTAAAAGCAGCAGCAGCTTCCTAGGGCCCAACTGTAGCTGCCATGCACCCAGAAATGGGCAAGATTTTGTTACAATCCTTCCCTTGAATATTTATTACTGGGTTATCTGCTATGTGTACACTAGCATTCTTTTTAAGTGTACAATTTAATGGTTTAAGTATATTCACAGAGTTATTTAACCATTACCACAATTTTAGAACATTTCCATCACCTCATAAAGAAACCTCATACCCTGCAGCTATCACTCCTAAACCCCCGCTTCTCCTCCAGCACTAAGCAACCACTGACCCACTTTCTGTCTGTCCGTGTTTGCCTCCTATGGACATACACTGCTATTTGTTTGCTGATGGATGGGACCATTGTTTCCACAGCTACATTTCAAAAGTAATGCAAAAGGATTTGAATTCCCTCAAACAACAGGATAACTGGGCAGCTTCTCACCCAACTCTATACAACTTTGTGGTTTTTTTGGAACAAGACAACGTATAAATTATTTAAACCAACAGAAAGAAGGAAGCTCTCTGTTACAAAGGTAGATCATTTCAAGACAAAGATCTAAGTGCAGAGTCTTTTGTCATAGGATTCTGACAATGGTTTGCTAGAAAGAGCACAGGTTTGTGGAGTCAAGAGAGACCTGAGTTCCAATTTCATCTCTGTCACTTTACTGAAGTAAGAAGTTCTAGGGCGAATTACTTAATCTCTATGAACTGCATTTACCTTAGCTGAAAAATAAGAATGTTAGAAATCTTACAGGATTAATGCAGGAGCTAAAGGAAATGAGGTATGTAAAGTACTGAATATGGTAGGAAGACCTGGGAGAAAGCTAGTTCCCTGATGCTACTTGTCACCATCCTGCCATATCCCTCTGAAAACCACCAGTATATTCCTATTTTAGTGTGATAGAGAGAATCAGTTCAGTTCAGTTTTTGCTACACCTTGAACTGCAGCATGCCAGGCTTCCCTGTCCGTCACCAACTCCCAGAGCTTACTCAAACTCATGTCTATTGAGTCAGTGATACCATCCAACCGTCTTATCCTCTGTTGTCCCCTTCTCCTCCTTCCCTCAATCCTTCCCACCATCAGGGTCTTTTCCAATGAGTCAGTTCTTTGCATCAGGTAGCCAAAGTATTGGAGTTTCAGCTTCAGCATCAGTTCTTCCAATGAACATTCAGGACTGATTTCCTTTAGGATGGACTGGTTGGATCTCCTTGCAGTCCAAGGGACTCTCAAGAGTCTTCTCCAACACCACAGTTCAAAAACATCAACTCTTCGGCATTCAGTTTTCTTTATAGTCCAACTCTCACATCCATATATGACCAATGGAAAAACCATAGCCTTGACTAGATGGACCTTTATTGGCAAAGTAATGTCTCTGCTTTTTAATTGCTATCTAGCTTGGTCATAACTTTTCTTCCAAGGAGTAAGCGTCTTTTAATTTCATGGCTGCAGTCACCATCTGCAGTGATTTTGAAGTCCCCAAAAAAAGTCTGACACTATTTCCACTGTTTCCCTGTCTATCTGCCATGAAGTGATGGGACTGGATGCCATGATCTTAGTTTTCTGAATGCTGAGTTTTAAGCCAACTTTTTCACTCTCGTCTTTCACTTTCATCAAGAGGCTCTTTAGTTCTTCTGTACTTTCTGCCATAAATGTGGTATCATCTGCATATCTGGGGTTACTGATATTTCTTCTAGACAGAGAGATTACTGACACCTCTAAAACCTACTACTTAAGTTCCACATCACTTCTCCTTAGGCTACCTTTCTTTTCCAACTGTAGCTGCCATGCCTACATGAAATCCATACTTTTAACAAGATTTGTCCTCTTAACCAGTTCATCTACTTGATTTCTGTTCTTTTATCCCTCCCCCAACACACACACATACACATACACACATGCACACATACACACACAATCTGCCCTAGACCATCATTAAGCCTTATGGTTTCTTTTAAATCACTACCTCAGTTTTCTCTCATAGTCTCTTTTCCCTGACAGTTATTGTTTGGACTATTCTCCACATATAACTTGCTAAATCCTATCCTGAGATTTTTATAGAACTCACCAACTGCCCTTACCCCTTCCATTTCATGCCCTGGCCACATTTCCTCCACCCTTTAAAACCCTACTTTAAGCCACTTCTAGATACTTCAATCTTAGAGGTGAAAAGAATCTTAAATCATTCAGTGAAATCCCCTGCCCAGCAAGCAAAAAGTAGGGCATAACAACCTGTTATTTTACATAAATCATATAGAATGAGGTCAACTGATTTTACTCAAGCTCACACTACTATTTCCCTAAAACCTCTCAAGACTGGTTTCTCCATCCTCACACCTCTCTGGCTTGTCTCTTTTCATCAGTTCTAAAGTTAGTCCTCCAGTATCACATCATTTATATGTCTGGTATCTGTCAGCTGAAAGAGTTCATATTTTCATGTGTTTGTTTTAAAAATGAGGAACAAGTCAGGATAGTTTAATTCATCCCAACACTAACTGGGCATGCAGTTATTATGACTGACTCAGGAGTCAGTCTCTGTCTCTCTCTCCTTACACATATACCTTACAGGAAGCACAGACACTACAAGGTTCTTTTGCTGAGCCCCACTCTGAACCACAAACTCAGACTTAAGGTATCAGAACATGAGCAAACAAAATAATGTAGTTAATTTCTACTTAATTAAGGTCTAATTATGACTTGGTGTAATACAGGCTTTTCTCTTACAGAATCTATAAAAGGATCCCCATAAGCTACTGCTAATGCATTAAAGGGAAAAGTTAACTTTATAGTATAAAAGCTTTATCAGTGTGGTCACTAGATCCCCCCCACCCAAATCCCATATTAATCCTATAGAATCTACTCTAAACAATAGCCACCAGCCAATCTGTTTCCTCCACAACTCCCAGAGTCCTCTCCTAGAGACCCTGCAAGTTTGACAATTCTGACAAAAAGCCTCCTTTAACCTACCCACAGGCACAAAGACCTATATCATTAAACACTTCACAAGTATTTACTGAGCCTCTACTGTGGGTCAGGTACTGTACTAAGTACTGTGAATACAATGGCAAACAAGATTTTTGCCACTGCTTGCCAAGGATTTAAAGTCTAGTGGGAAAGTGACTTTATAAGCGATTTTATAAAAATAGGGATCTATAAGAAGGTCATGGGGGACAAAAGAGTACAGTGGAAAGAGCCAAGAAATCTAAGTTCTAACTCATCGTCCTTCTATTCTAGCAGTCTAAGATTTGGCAAGTCATGTTTTCTTGCTGGCCTTTAGTCTTTTCACTCTGAAATAAAGGAATTAGATAAGACAATATTTATGGCCCTTTTCAGCTCTGGGTTCTAAAAGAAGATAACAAAATAGTGGCAGCAATACTCACTGAAGACTTAACATACGCCAGAAATCTCACCAGGCACCGTTTGCGTCACTTACAGTTTTTGTACAGCAGTACAGGCAATACTGCCTCACTTTCCTTTTTTCATTTTTTAAACTGGAAGGAGGATAGACAATTTGACAATATTTTTTAATGGTTATATCCTATTTCCCAAGTAGAAGTTTAAGTGATTTACAGTAAAAATATGTAAAAACTGAGCCTTAATAAAGACCACATTAAGTAATAAATATGATAAGAATATACCAAATGTTACTTTTGAAAATTATATGTCATGTTGTAAAGCCATGATGACCAAACTGAAAACTCTGCCATAATCCTAAACTTCTTGACAGCCAAAGCACAGAGGAAAATGGAACTGGACATGTAGCTCTTAGAAAAGACACTGGCTGAACAGAGAACGTTTTTCCAGATTGAGCTTTTAGTATAACTTGCAATCATGTTTTTATTTTTGATTCTTCAAGTGGTAAAGAGAGTATGAGGAATGAAGGGAAATAAATTTAAACAAACAACAAACCAGTTTTTCAGATATCTAAAATAAGACCTTAACTTTATGATTTATATCTTATGGTTCAAGTTATTAAATCTTTTCAATTCACATATATTTTATGATTAACTTAGAGATGACCTTGGGTTAACTATTACTCTACCTGCCTATTTGAAAGAAGCTTCATTTTCAAAGAGCTATAGGACTTTATTAATAGTGTAGCAAAACATTCTTTGTTTTGAACGTTTCAAATGCAAATAGTCTGAGCTGCTCTCGCAAGATTCAGCCAGAATCTATTGATGGACTTCTTCCAAAATAACCATCCTACCAGGCCTACTCGCTCTTACCTCCATGCTTCTGGGCTTAAGCAAGAAAAGTTTAAAAAAGAAAGAAAGAAAGAAAAGTTTATAGAGTAGATAAGTAAAATAAATGCAGATTAATTTGATTTAAATACAGATGTTTAAAAAAAATTTTAAACTTTTACAAATGAACTCTCATTAGGAAACAAACCTAAAGAGAAAGCCTATTCTTTAGCTGTTGCTTACCAGATAGAAAAAAATGTATTTGAAATATTCCCAAACTATTACCAATGCTAATTCCTTTTTACTTGTGCCAAAACATATAACATAAAAGTTACCATTTTAACCATTTTAAGTTCAGAGGCACACTGTTATGCAACCATCACCATGCTAATTCTTTTTTAATATATCCATCAACCTCATCTCAGTGTCAGCACTAACAACTCCACACTACTTTCCTAAATATCATTTAAAATTGAAACAATATTTTCTTAACTAAGAAATAAAACATGTTGACTCAATAAGAGATGCAGTTCACAGTATTACCATAATAGATTTTCCAACCTTAAGTTTCCATGACATCAACAAATTATTTCCTAAAAAGATAACCGTACAACCAAATCCAATTAAGTTTTTTTTCAATTGTACTAGTAATTGAACTCAGCCCACAACCTTGGGTATTTGGAGGAAAATGCTGAAATTCATAAATGTATAATATGACTGTAAACATCTCTTAACAATAAAATGTTAAGTCAATATTTTCCTATAAATTAAGCCCATTGTGACTCAATGTTACAAACTAAGAGAAAGGATGAACCAAGGAGCAGGAAAAGAAGATGTACTACAGATATCCCAGAGCCACACATAATCAGAAGCACACCCCTTGGTATACAAACTTTACATTTTGCCCTTCAGAGAAGAATTTTCAAAGTTTCTTGCTAGGCATTTCTAAGTACCAATATTAATATTAACCTTCTCGTCACCTTAAAAGAATGAATTACAAGGGCAGAAATCAGAATTGGTAATAAGTAGTTCACCTATACAACGTCTACTCCAATTAACTGGGGCAGTTCGGCCTTGACATCGCTTTGGGGTTTTAATAAAATTTCCTTTGTTTCCAAGTAATTTCAAATGAAGAGATGTTAATTGACTAATCACAGATTGCCTAGAGCAACATTATTTTGTTTCAGGGGATATTTATTGTAACTAGACTGGAATTAATAATATGATCTTTTTCTCTTTTTCAGTAGATCCCTCTAATAATCATTAAGATATATCTGCTATAAATGGGGAAAAGTTCTATATAAATATTCTGCAGCTGACAATTCTTAGTCGAGCAATCTTGAATTTTTTAACTTTACAGAGCATCTATATTTCAAGCACATATGCACAAAGCAAGAGTTTCATCATCACCATAAATGGCTAAGTACACTGGCTTACACATTATATACGGGGTCCTTATTACATCAGTCAAACCAGCAGCTGTAATACAGGGGCCATTCAACAAATTTCAAATGAATGAATAAACAGTTTAGGAAACAGCCTTCCTGGAAAGAGTTACCATTACCCAGAGAAAAGAAGGCATTTAAGGGAAGGAGAAGTTTAGTGAATTTTACTCACAGAAATACTCAAATTCTGTAATTATCTATATGGGAAAAGAATCTGAAAAAGAATGAATATATGTATAACTGAATCACTTGGCTGTATACTTGAAGTGAACACAACATTAAATCAATTATACTGCAGTAAAATTTTTTAAAAAAGAACAGGAAAATCAGAACATATACAAAAAGGGTTCAGGGATCACAACAGTATGAACTTTATAACATTATTAAACTTGGTATATTTTTTTGGTCTTATTTATTAGTGACTAACAATAAAGAACCTTCAGATAAAAAGGATCCAGGTGTATGTCCACAAGAAAAGCAAGAAAAGTCCACTTCATAATGCTGTGGGAAGGAAAAGAAGAACCCTAGAAGTAAGAGTGAGCAATGCCAGTTTTAAACCAAAACAGACAACAAAATGGGGTAAAGATTGTGTCTTTTCATATTAAAACAGAGTATGGCATGTAGTTAGCTGTCCCCAAAATGTCATTTGAATAAATGATTCAAATAAATGATTCCTTCCAGGCTTCCTCCCTTCTTTCATTTTTCCTTCCCTTCCTTTCCCTCCTATCTATCCATCCTTCCTTCCTTCCACTTAGGCCTTCATTATTCTTCCATCACCCAACATCCATCCAATTCCTCCTTCCTTTCCTCCCCAATGCCTGAAAAGTCCAAAGTAACAAGAGATTCCTTGACAAGGGTCTTAAAAACTTTTCAGTTTGCCCTCTTGAAACCTATCAAGATATATTTTAGTTCCAGGCACTGAAAAAAAAATCAACTTTGGCTTCAAGTTCTTACTAAGAGAAAAAAGTTCGCAAAGAAAATCCATGGCTATTGTCCTTAGTATCAATGGATATTGAATAAGACTTTATTGTTTCCTCCCAGAATAGAAAGTTCTTCTATTCACCAGAGCAATTAGTACAATCCTATCTGGAGGATACCAGAAAAGGATAAAGTTTACTTTTCTTTAAAAATTCAGTACAGTCCCTTATTTCTTTCTAAACCATATTTGAAAGCCAGTTTCCCCCTTCCCCAACTCCCACCTCCCCCAAAGAAGCTACAATAAATACTTCTGCTGCCCCGCCACACCCCCCACCCTATCCCTTTTGTCTCATACCCCCAAATGAATGAACCCTGACTGAGTTCATTATCAGTCTCTTACCCTGCCAGGAAAGCTAAGGAGTAGGAGTTGTTCTTGGAAACAAATGCTGAGCGGTGTGTCTGTATCATCTTGCCTCGGGAAGGTTCTTCATTCTCTGAATCTGAGAGACGTGCAGGACACTGGCAGGAGACAAGGGAGACAACACTGTCCATTTGGGGTTCCCATGGAATCTCCCAGAGCTATTGTTCAAATCTCTCTACTATATGCTACTTCTCTCTGAGTCAACTGATGTTTCCAACTGCCTCCTGGGATCCCAATCTGGATAGTCCAAATACAGCTCAAACTTAATATATCCAAAATCAAACTCACTATTTCTCTTCTCTACGTCCCACTACCAACCCAGTTAGAAGCCTCAATGTCATTCATGACTCCTTTCCTTTTTTCAAAGTCATAATAACATTGCATAGAGCTCTTGAGTACCCCAACACACCCAAGTATTTTATTTCATTTACTCTTTAACCAGTTCCACTAAGAAAGGCCTGTTATTTTTACAGATGGCAAACTGAACTGAGGCTCATAGTAGTTAATTTGCCTAGGATTTTAGAGTTAATCTGTAGCTAACAAATCTGTAGCTAACACTGGTACTTCGATCCAAAGCATCTGTTCTCAAACTGCCTCCATGTTATTCCTACTTTGTTCCATTGCACTCCTCAAATGTCTCTCAGATCTAACTTTACTTGTGTGTACTCATCATCATTGCCTTTCCTTAGATTCCCATCTCCTACCTTTACTACTGCAATAATCTACTTACAGGTCTTGCTCTTGCCAGCCTTTTTTCCCTCTAATCCTCTCCATCCTATTAAGCACACAGATCCCATCACTCCCCTACTTAACTGTTGGTGACTTCAGGATCAAGTCTAAATACCTCAGCATGATCCAATAACCTTCAAAAACTAGATCCAACCTTCTTTAAAGTTTTTCCTCCCCGAAGTTCCAACACAGGTAACTCCTTGAGCTCTAGAGCAATCAAACTATTCTCAACTCTCCACATGTACCACCATAGTCATTCAAAACTTCTGTTCTTTTGGATATGCTATTAGTCCCTTTCCCTAAGATTCTCCTTCCACATTTTCTGCCTATAAAACATTCACTGGTGTTTCAGAGGCATCTTAAATACTACTTTCTCTTGAAAGATTTTTCCATCAGCTTTTTCCATCTTGCTCATACTATTTCATTTACCTTCACTTTATTTTCGAGTTTCTTTTTGAGTCTTTAAATTTATATTCAGTGTTTCTTTTACGTGTGCCTTTTACATACAACATATGAGAATTTGCTCATGATTTAATACAAGTTTCTTCTTCTTTACAGTGTGTACGTGTGGGCTAAATCACTTCAGTCATGTCTGACTCTGTACGACGCTTTAGACTGTAGCCTGCCAGGCTCCTCTGTCCCTGGGATTGTCTAAGCAAGAATACTGGAGTGGGTTGCCATTTCCCTCTCCAGGAGATCTTCCCAACCCAGGGACTAAACCTGTGTCTCTTGCGTCTCCTGCATTGGCAGGCAGGGGGAGCAACTATCACACTGCACTGTAGCTTCTTATTTAGGAGTCTGATTTCTGTTTTAGACAATTGACTCGGAGAGCAAATGATTACCTTTTCTCTAAAACATCTGATACCGTTATACAGTAGGTAAACAAAAAAATGTCTAATCATCTAATGATTAACCAGTTTTCTAATGATTAAGTTAATATCAAAGAGTTATAGACAGAGGCATGCAAGGCATCTTATAGCTCAGAATACACTGTATTCCTTAAATGTTTAGCTATTCTCTAGGCTGATAGGCACATTCATACAATAGGCTAGGTTTCCAACAGCCTGCAAGAAAGAACTGAAGGATTATAATTTACAGAGAAGTGCTTCAGTTTTATAGGGCATCTATCACTCCTTAAAACCCTGTGGTACAAACTATTCACTGGAGAGATGTTAATAGCACTAATTCATTACCAAATAGTGTGGGAAGCAAGAAAAACCTTTGACATCAATAGACTCAACAGGGGGGTAAATAATGGCAATTTTTCTTTATTTAGGCTTTTCTACACAATCAATTCAGTACTGAATAAAAGAATATTCAAATTCCAGCTCTACTATTAGCTACCACTGTCACTAAAGGTTAGTTGCTTTACCTTTGTGAGTCTCGGTTTCTCATCTATAAAATTAAGAATGATCTACTATTAATACACCTATTGTGATAAACCATTAAAAACACATGGTGTATTAGTTCATAAGTAGTAAATGCTCAACAAAAGATAGATTTTGTTTACATCAACTTAAGTACTATTAATCTCTTAAGAAAACACTTTAGTGTTACAATACAAATAAGCCAGGTTTCTTTTAACTGTTGAAAATAAATTTACATTATTATAAATAATTACATAAAGAGAAAGTCCTCGAAACCCCAACCCCTCTATATTTCTACCCCCACATAAACCTAAAACCATTAAGATAGGAAAATATTTACCTCTCATCTTTAACACTGCATAAAAACAAACCTATAGCACAGATCCCCTAGAATAGAATATGGCAAACCACTCCAGTATTCCTGCCTGGACAATTTCATGAACAGAGGAGCCTGGTGGCCTACAGTCCACGGGGTCTCAAAGAGCTGGACGTGACTGAGAGACTCAGCATGCACGCAGGCAATGAGACATGAGGATATCATCACAGTGGTGGTTTAAAACAGCAAAATATCAACAGGAGATTAATTAAATAAATCCTACAGTAAAGAATAACTAGCAGACCACTAAATGATGATGTGGGATTCTTTATTTACATGGCAAGACATCCATGATTTATAATTTATTAAAATAGATATAAAACAGTATGTATACTAGGTTGCATTTTCTGAAAAGAAAAAATATGTTACACACACACACACACACACACACACACACACACACACACACACGGAAATCTGGAAGGATATTCACCAAAATGTTTTTAGGAGTTATCTCTAGGTTGTGGGATGACAAGCAATTTTCTACTTTCAGCTTTATAATCTTTGGTATGGCTATAATTGTTACACCAAATTGTTTTCCAACAATTTGAACTATTATTGGTATTAACTGTCATTAACAGATCATAATAAATTAAACACTGTGCCTATATTATTTCCATTCTAAACAAATAACAGATAACTGCTTCCAGAATCAGCCCTTACCTTCCTCTATTTGAATTCAACTTGATAAACATGTATCAAATTCTTGTGATGTGCAAGGTACTATGAGAGATCTTTTTAAATGGTAAGACATTTCCTATAACCAACAAACTTACAAATCAAGTAGAGAAACACAAACACACAAATAACCATAACATAAGGAAGAATTAAATAAGTCATACAAAAGTTACAAACTGAAGAGAGGAAAGTTGAGGGGGAGAGAATGGATTATGGGAGTGGAGAAACAAGAAATTCCTACCAGTTCCAGAAAGGCAACAGCTTTTGAACTGGACACAGAAAGATTAATGGCTTTTCATCAGGTAAGGTTAATGGCGTATCAAGGAGATGAAATGCAAAAGCAAGGATCCTCAGAACAGAAAGCTGTTTGGGAGAAAGCAAACAGCTCAGTTCCCTAGAGTTCTGGGATGTAAGCAAGGATAGAAAGATAAGCTAGACTAATACTAAAGACCTAAATGTGAAGAGTTCTCATTTAGTTCCACAGGAAATGGGGAGCCACTGAGGTTTTTTAATCAGGAGGGTAAAATGATCAGTCCAGTTCTAATCATAATACTCTATTAAATATAATCCTTTAGCTGACTTTCCACTGAGACCACTTGAATGTCTCTTCAGTCCCAATAATGTATCGTTGGCTAAACTAAATGAAATTACTTGTCCTACATCAAAATTTCTTAAGAAATATTTGACTGTAAAAGTCTCAAAAATATGAAATATAAAAGCAAACAGAAAAAAGGTAAAATCACAAAATCTAAAACTTGAAGTGTTCATAGATCCAATTTTATTCAATGTATAGGCAATTTTGCAAAACTAGTCATGACCAATCAGAATTGGTATTAATACTTCCTGATTCCTTTTAAGATTAAATTTTAGGTTGATGTAATTAATTTCTATTTCAAAGATTGCAGTGGCAAAAGAAAAAATGATTAGAGCAAATTTCCATCTTTGTTATGAGTGGATATTCAAGATCATTTCCTCGAGGAAACCTGGGTCTGGCAAGGTCAACAACAAAAAGTTCTTTCTATCAAAGGGCCATAGTAAAGAGTAAGTTCTCTGAAAAAATTGGTTTGTTCTGAAAAGAAATCTCTTTCTGGGCAGTTTTCGATGAGAACAATAATGGATAGTCCTGTTGGGGTGAAGAGGCAGAGTTTGCAGTTTTTAGAGACCACAGACAACTATTAGTTCGGGGCTATTAGTCAGAAGAAATGCTATATGCACAACACTATCATGCATTTTATTCTTGCCTTCCTAGATGAACTATATTTTCTCCAAAAGCAGTCTTTTTCTTTTTGTAGTCCCCGATGAACAGAGTTTTAAGAGTACATAAGCATTTCATACTTTTTAAAGTGAATCTTTTCAGAAGGTTGAAAAGGTTGTTTCAGCCTTCAAAATGGTTGTTTTTTAACAATCAAATAATAACAATTATTATAACTGGGATCAAAAAGCCCCACATACACATTGACAGTCAGCAAATACTATCAATTCAAGAAAGCTTATGTGATCTCAGTTTCTAAAGATCAGGAAAAACGCCTTTGCAAAGAGTAATCCACAAGCACTGAGAAATTAAGTAACATGGCCAAAGTTGTACAGTCTGTTATAATGCTGGGACCTGTTTAACAGGCAAACTTCGAGTCTAGAGATTTTTTTCCCTCTATTCTGTTATGCTATCTCTCTTTATATATGGTAAAGCTTTATTAATCCACCTAATTAAAAATATATGAAATACTAACAAGACAGAATCATAAAACATTTTAACAGGTATGACTCGAAAGGTATGCTAAGTACATACAGTTAAGTAATAGATGTCCAATCTAATATAAATTGCTAAAGGAAAAGAAAACCAATTGTAATCATACATTTGAACCATAATCAGTGGACCCTCCAAAGGGTTTTCTTGTATTAGTTAAATATACCATTTACAACATTTTCCAGTAATTTGCTTGGGAAATAAGTAATGAAAAGAATTCAGGCAAGATTTGGCCCAATTAGAAGTTTAATTAAGTTAAGTTTAAACAAAGTGTCTAATCTAATATTGAGGACTGAACTTGTAAGCCTGGTGGGCTACAGTTCATGCGGTCACAAAGAATCGGACATAACTGAGCACACACACACACACACCTTGTAAACAGAGAACTGTGCTGTTTGGGTTATTATAGAGTCAAGGGAAATAAAATACAAACTTTAAGAAAAGTTCATCCTCCTAGTTGAGGATATAACACATACAGAACCCCATAACATAACAACACCTAAGTCAAAATGACAATATACGTATAAAGCTTACCCCAAGTAGCATATACCACACTAGGTTTTCCTTCTCACTCACCATTTTCCCCCACTGCTCCCCCTTAATCTTTCCACACAAGTCTCATTGTCCTGTTCACAAATCATTTTCTCCAGCTCTCCATCTGGATGCTAAGTTCTTCAATATTCCTAAGTAGAACACTCAATGACTTACTGTTCACCAACACAGGTTTTTCAGATCCATGTCACCTGGGCTAATGGCTGATTTTGAGACAGGTGTCCATCAAAAAGGTGATCTACTTACACGCTCTAGATTTGTCTTCAGTACTAATGGCTCATCTCTTTTTTTCTGTTCATCCATTTTCCTTTTTCCTATTTCTGTGTCCTCTGGTAACAACTTGTGGATTTGATCTTCAGAGGTTTTCTCCTCTGGTAACTTTTCTTCTTGCAGCTAAAAATACAAATCACATCAAGACAGCACTTTTAGACCACAAAAGACTTAAAAATATCTTTTATTCAGTAGTCTATTAGAAGAAGCAGGGAAGTTCTGAGACTATTTTCTTATTGGATATAAAGTCCTCTTGTTTTTTAAGAGAGTCAACTTCTACTTGACTCTTGCCAAACATCCACTTCATGGCTTAAGATTTAACTGCTCTGCATTCTTGAGCAATATGAAATCACAAAAGCTAAGATAATACACATAATCAAGAACTAAGGTTTATTCACTTAGCCAAAAAACGATGAATCTACAAACTTTCTTTATTCCCATAATCCAGATATAACTGCACTAGGCCAGGAGAATAGCAAAGATGTATGCCACAGAGGGTCAGGGAAGTTGGACTAAGCAAGAGGGGTCTTTGGGCCTACTGGCAACAGAAAAAATGGGATATAAGAGTCCCAATGTCCTACAATTTATGCTGTTATCTTGTTACCTACAGGATAGGTCAAGTACATGGTCTACAAAGAAAGTTAAGGCAGACTGATACGCTCCTCATTTGAGGCAGGTAGCATGGCATTATGAAAATAAGATGGCTTTTGGAATTAAGTAGTATCTTGCTATATACTTATGGTGTATCAAGAGTTCCTTTCCTAACCTCCCTTTATTCTCTTTTCATTCTTTAATTGCCTGGGATTTTAATAAAATTTAAATGGCATAATGTATATGAAAGCAATTTTAGGCTACTAATATTTTTAATCATACTTATAAAAAATAAAACTAGAGAACAAATTTTTTCATTGGCTGTCAAATCAGAGTTATAAAACAACAATAACAATAAACAACAATATTCAGTTTTTTAAGTTAATATTTTTTATTTTTTTAAGTTATGAAAGTATAACTCATTTATGGAAGACTTGGAAAACACAGAACAAAGTTACATATAGTCCCACTACACATTACAATTATTTTTTAAGTAGGCAAATTACGATTTGTAGTTAGAGTTTCAATATCAAACTGAAAAATTAATAGAATGAATACACAGAAAAGTAGAAGAACCCTCGAGTAGACTCGAGGGCTTCCCAGGTGGCACTCATGGTAAAGAACCTGCCTGCCAGTGAAGGATCTCTGGGTCAGGAAGATCCCCTGGAGAAGGACATGGCAACCCACTCCAGTATTCTTACCTAGAGAAACCCATGGACAGGAGCCTGGCAGGCTACAATCCATAGAGTCGCAAAGAGTCAGACATGACTGAAGCGACTTAGCACACATGCACGCACACACAGCAGATCTGAAAAGTACCATGAACCAATTCCATTTAAATTAAGATTTATACAATTTTCACACAACAATAGGATACAAATTCTATTCAAGTTCCTATAGACTATAAACTAGAAGACACTGGAACATATCCAGGGACATAAAACAAGGTGTGAAAATTTCACGGTCTAAAGGTATTAAAATCATACAGAGCTTGTTCTCTTAACACTGTGGAATTATGTTAGAAATCAATATCAAGAGATATTTGAAAATAACCCACATATTTTTAAGTGCAATGTGACATCTACCAAGAGTTCACTGACTTAGTCATTTAAAGCCCCAATAAAGTTAGACTGAAAAAAACACAGACAGTGATTGCAGAGAAGAAAGCATTTAAATGAGAAATTAATATCAAAGATACTTTAAAAACCCCATGCATCTGGAAACTAAATGTCCACTTTAAAATGATGGATGCATCTAAGAAGCCATAGCAAGGAAAATAAGAAAACATTTGTAACAGAATAAAAATGAAGAGAATTTATCAGAATTTGTTACATGCAGTTGAAACTGCTCAGTGTAACTTAAACACAATGTGGAATCTTGAAAAAGGTATGAAAACAAATAATGGACACTGGCATAAAATTTTATGAAATTTGAACAAAGTCTGTACTTTAGTTAATAATACCATATCACATGTTAATTTCTTGTTTTTGATAAAGATTTAGCCTTATATTTCCAATTTCCATAGGTATGATTCCAATAAGCCTGAACTAGTCTTAACACGCTGGGTCTAATTCAAGAGGTTATGAATATGCAAAGAACACCAAATACAATCTTATATAAGAAGGAGATTCAAATGAAATAATGTACTACCAACTTCTCAAATCAAACAAGAACACAAGAGGATGAAAGCTAATCCATAGCTAGAGAGAAAGCAAACCTGGAGTCTATGCTAACTGCCTACATGAAAGATCAATCCCTTTTAACGATCTTAGATGAGAAATTCTTATTCAACAACATGACCACAGGCTTCACTAAGGAGCATTTCACTTGAAGAGAATAGAAAGGCAGAGTGGCAAAAAGAAAACAAGTTTCAGCGTCACCTTACCATTTACTGAACAGTTTGTGTCAGGTGTGGCACTAAAAAAACTAAGGTTCACAACTGAGGTTCAGTTCAGTTCAGTCGTGTACGACTCTGCGAGCCCATGGACTGCAGCACACCAGGCTTCCCTGTCCAACACCAACTCCCAGAGCCTGCTCAGACTCATGTCCATAGAGTCGGTGATGCCATCCAACCATCTCATCCTGTCGTCCCCTTCTCCTCCTGCCTTCAGTCTTTCCCAGCATCAGGGTCGTTACCAATGAGTCAGATCTTTGCATCACGTGGCCAAAGTATTGCACCTTTAGCTTCAGCATCAGTCCTTCCAATGAATATTCACAACTGATTTCCTTTAGGATGGACTGATTGGATCTCCTTGCAGTCCAAGGGACTCTTCAAGAGTCTTCTCCAACACCACAGTTCAAAAGCATCAATTCTTTGGTGCTCAGCTTTCTTTATGGTCCAACTCTTACATCCATATATGACTACTGGAAAAAACCATAGCTTTGACTAGACAGACTTTTGTTGGCAAAGTAATGTCTCTGCTTTTTAATATGCTCTCTAGGTTGGTCATAGCTTTTCTCCCAAGGAGCAAGTGTCTTTTAATTTCATGGCTGCAGTCACCATCTGCAGTCATTTTGGGGCCCCAAAAATAAAATCTCTCACTATTTCCATTGTTTCCCCATCTATTTGCCATGAAGTGATGGGACTGGATGCCATGATCTTAGTTTTGAATGTTCAGTTTTAAGCCAACTTTTTCACTCTCCTCTTTCACTTTCATCAAGAGGCTCTTTAGTTCTTCTTCACTTTCTGCCATAAGGGTGCTGTCATCTGTGTACCTGAGGTTATTGATATTTCTCCTGGCAATCTTGATTCCAGCTTGAGCTTCATCCAACCCAGCATTTTGCATGAAGTACTCTGCCTATAAGTTAAATAAGCAGGCTGACAATATACAGCCTTGATGTACTTCTTTCCCAATTTGGAACCAATTGGCTGTTTCATGTCCAGTTCTAACTGTTGCTCAGGAGGTAGGTAAGGTGGTCTGGTATTCCCATCTCTTGATGAATTTTCCAAAGTTTGTTGTGATCTACACAAAGGCTTTAGAGTAGTCAGTAAAGCAAAAGCAGATGTTTTTCTGGAACTCTCTTGCCTTTTCAGTAAACCAACAGACGTTGGCAATTTAATCTCTGGTTCCTCTGCCTTTTCTAAATCCAGCTTGAACATGCGGAAGTTCATGGTTCACGTACTGTTGAAGCTTGGCTCGGAGAATTTTGAGCATTACTTTGCTGGTGTGTGAGATGAGTGCAATTGTATGGTAGTTTGAGCATTCTTTGGCACTGCCTTTCTTTAGGAATGCAATGAAAACTGATCTTTTCCAGTCCTGTGGCCACTGCTGTTTTCCAAATTTGCTGGCATAGTGAGTGCAGCACTTTCACAGCATCATCTTTTAGGATTTGAAATAGCTCAACTGGAATTCCATCACCTCCACTAGCTTTGTTCGTAGTGATGCTTCCTCAGGCCCACTTGACTTTGCATTCCAGGATGTCTGGCTCTAGGTGAGTGATCACATCATCGTGGTAATCTGGGTCATGAAAGATCTTTTTTGTACAGTGAGTATTCTTGCCACCTCTTCTTAATATCTTCTGCTTCTGTCTGATCCATACCATCTCTGTCCTTTATTGTGCTCATCTTTGCATGAAATGTTCCCTTGGTATCTCAAATTTTCTTGATGAGATCTTTAGTCTTTCCCATTCTATTGTTTTCCTCTATTTCTTTTCATTGATCACTGAGGAAGGCTTTATTATTTCTCCTTGCTATTCTTTGGAACTCTGCATTCAAACTGGGTTTATCTTTCCTTTTCGCCTTTGCCTGTGTTCACTTCTCTTCTCAACTATTTGTAAGGCTTCCTCAGACAACCATTTTGCCTTTTTGCATTTTTTTTCTTGGGGATGGTCCTTATCACTGCTTTCTGTACAACGTCACAAACCTCCGTCCACAGTTCTTTAGGCACTCTATCAGATCTAATCCCTTAAATCTATTACTCACTTCCACTGTATATACATAAGGGATTTGATTTAGTTCATACCTGAAAGGTCTAGTTGTTTTCCCTACTTTCTTCAATTTAAGTCTCAATTTGGCAATAAGGAATTCATGATCTGAGCCACAGTCAGCTCCCAGTCTTGTTTTTGCTGATTGTATAGAGCTTCTCCATCTTCGGCTGCAAAGAGAAGAATCAATCTGATTTCAGTATTGACCATCTGGTGAGAGTCCATGTGTAGAGTGTTCTCTTGTGTTGCTGGAAGAGGGTGTTTGTTATGACCAGTGCTTTCTCTTGGCTAACCTCTGTTATCCTTTGCCCTGTTTCATTTTGTACTCCAAGGTCAAACTTGCCTGTTACTCCAGGTATCTCCTAACTTCCTACTTTGGCATTTCAGTCCCCTATAGTGAAAAGGACATCTTTTTTGGGTGTTAGTTCTAGAAGGTCTTGTAGGTCTTCATAGAACCATTCAACTTCAGCTTCTTCAGCATTACTGGTAGGGGCACAGACTTGGATTACTGTGATACTGAACGGGTTTGCCTTGGAAAAGAGCAGAGATCATTCTGTCGTTTTTGAGACTGCACCCAAGAACTGCATTTTGGACTCTTTTTTTTTTTTTTGACTATGAGGGCTACTCCATTTCTTCTAAGGGATTCTTGACCACAGCAGTAGATATAATGGTCATCTGAGTTAAATTTGCCCATTTCAGAGTTAGCTAATGTGTTCAAATTCAGAGCCATAACCTTCGACCTGGAATTCAAATCTATATTTACCTTGGTGGTTCTCAGCCAAGGATGATTTTACAGCCAACGATGTCTGGAGACGCTGTCCCAGCTGAGCGGACAGGTGTATGCTGCTCCTGGCGTCTAGTGGGTAGAGGCCGGAAACTGCTACTAAACGTACTAAATGCATAAGATAGCTCCCAAAATACATACCTACACAGATGCTGCCATTTCAAAAAACTAAAACATTTCCTGTTTTATGTACTTCAGTGTTACTTTGTTCAGTGCTTAACTGTGTTTACATACAATGTTCTCTGGCTTCTTAAGTGTCTCAGAATGCATCCTTTGCTTCCTAATAATGTTTATTGCTGCTCTCAAAGTTTTTGACAGTGAACTTGCACTATTGACAAAACAACTTTTTCATTGCCATGTTGAGTCTGTGAACACAGCACCAACTTGAAGTTAAAAATTTACAAAATTGAAAATCACATATATCCATTTAAATCTTCATATGAATCATGTTGGTATTTTCTCTATATTGGATTCTGTAGATGCTAGTTTTTGGTCCCTTTTGATGGTTATTTATAAGGACTTGAGAACTTGGTCTCTAGGAAAGAGTTTTTATACTCAGGGAAAATGGCTCAGATAGTGTCAGACAACAGCATATAAATCTGAATGAGAAGTATTGATAGCTGCTGTTTATTGAACTCTTCCATGTTTCAGACATGAAGTTTATAGAGCTTACCTTATTTAATCCTCAAGGGCTTTGTTTGTACCTATCACTACCATTTTATAGACACAAAAATTAACACTCAGTGGCTATTACCTAAAGTCTGTGTTTGAATACTGAAGAGCTTAGATTTTAAAGCAAACCACTGGCTTCAAATACTAGGGTTCCCCAACCTCAGTACTATTGACATTTTGGGTCAGATAGTTCTTTGTTAAGGTGAGCAGGTCAGAATCTGAGTAGAAGGTTTATTCATGAATACTTTACTGGGGAGCAGGAGTTAAGGATGGAATGGTACAACAAGAGACAGCAAGCCAATACAAGTGGTTGGCCTAATAGCTGTCCTACAGAGGACAATGTGAGAAACTGTATGAAATGCAGCTCAAGACTCAATCTGAAGTGAGAAAGGGGGAAGCAAATAATATATACATATATATGTATGTGTGTGTGCGCTCATAAATAGACTCCCACCTCTTGCTGACAAAAGTTTGCTCCACTGGATGTTAAATATCCCTCACACTGGCTTGAACAACTCCAGTAAGTTCCCATGGTAAGCACTGTACAGCAACCACAGAGGAGCCCTAGAGCTAAAAGCAAGAAGCAAGCAGTGTGAGCCAAAACAAGAGATCTCTGACTGTATCAAATGAAGCTGCCCACTTCTGTAAAGTGGAGTGCTTTTTACTGCCTCCATTTTTTTAAATGCTTATTTATTAATCGGCCATGCTGGGCAGCTTGCAGGATCTTAGCTCCCTGACCAAGGATGAAATCTGTGCCCCCTGCAGTGGAAGGGGTGAGTCCTAATCACTGGACCAGGAGGGAATTCCCTGCATCCATTTTTAGATACTATTAAGAGACAATTATCGACTTCTGTATAGTAATCTCATTCTCAGCCACATTACCAAGAATACCATGTAATTTTTTCCATCCAAGTATCTTTACTTTGTCATTATTAATTTTTTAAAGTAAACTTTTCTTTTTGGCTGTGCTGTGTAGCATGTAGGATCTTAGTTCCCCAACCAGGGATCAAACCCATGCACCTTACAGTGGAAGCGTGGGGTCTTAACCACTGGACCATCGTGGAAGTCCCTAAAATAAACTTTTTGAAATCAAATCACCATACACACAGTGTACAAATGATAAATGTAAAACATGAAAAATTCTACAAAATAAGCACATCCATGTAACTACCACCCAGATCAAGAACCCCCTGTGCCTACTCCTCACCCCAGAGTATTCATGATCCCAGCTTATAACACCAAAAACACACTTTCACCTATTTTTGAGTTTTATATAAACGGAATTTTATGTATGTATTGAATCTCTTCCTTCAGTCAACATTTCATTTGTGATCCAAGAGGGAGGGGATATAAGTACACAGAGAGCTGATTCACTTTGTTGTATAGCAGAAACTAACACAACATTGTAAAGCAACTACCCCCCAATTAAAAAAAAAATTCCATTGGTGAGATTCATCCATGTAGGTGTATTTAGTAGTCTGTTCTTTCTCATTGTTTTATAGTACTCCATTGTTTGACTACAAAATAACTTAATGATTCTATTGTTATAGATATTTGCATAACTATTAATTTATTTTATTCACAAGTAAACTACTATGACCGTTCTTGAAAATGTATCCTGATACATATATTGTTCTATGGGATACATTCTAGTAGAGAAGCTGTTTAGGCATAAAGTAGGGGTACACTGCCATAGTTTCCCCAAATTGATTGTAGAAATTACACTCCCACCCCAATCTGCAATGTAGCAGGAATGCTCTCAACCTTGATAACACTCAGAACTGTCTATGTTAGCCATTTCAGGGCATACATATTGATACTGCATTATGACTTCAGTTTGTATTTCTCTGATGATTAAAGATCTAGAGCAGTTCTTCATGTGCTTATTGACTATTTGGAAATTCTCTTTTATGACATACCTATTCACATTGTTACCCTTTCTCCTTTCAATTATTTGGAACTTCCCCTAATAATTTATAGGAGTTATACTTTTTGGATATGAGGCAATTTTTAAGAAAAAAATACATACATACAAGAAACACACACACACATTATTCCCCCTTCTCATACTAGCCTGCCTTTTTCATTCCTTGGTAGTGCCTTTTGAAGACAAGAAGCTCCAGGTTTTAAAGTAGTTTAACATTAGTGATTTTTTTTTTAAAAGAAATTGTCTCATAGTATCTTTTTTTTTTTTTTTGGCTCTGTGTCCCGGCACTTGAGGATAGAACCGGCGGACTGGAAGCTGCTGGTACCAAAGACATGACGCCAAGGGGGCCAGAGCCCATTTCTTCTATCTCTGTACATTACGTGGATCGGGAATCCCTGCCAAGAAAAGGATGGTCCACAGGCACCACCCCCCTCCCCAAGACCCCCAGCACGAACCCCATGTCTACAAAGTCACACTCACTCAGTCACTGCCCTCCTCATAGTATCTTTAAGGAATTATTATTTGACATTTCACATACAGATCTACAATCCACCTTGAGCTGTTGTTGTTTTTTTTAAATCAACTATGTTAAGGAATAACCTACATATGATCAAATGATCACATACAGAATACATAGCTCAACGAATTTCAACAAATGTATATATCTATGTACCCATATCCCTAATCAAGATATAGAACATTTTTACCACCAAGAAAGTCACCTCAAACCCACTAGTGGGAATTCCCTGGCAGTACAGTGCTTAGGACTCTATACTTTTACTGCCAAGGGCCCAAGTTTCATCCCTGGTCAAGGAACTAAGTAAGATTCCACAAATCACGCAGCATGGCCAAAAACAAAAACAATTAAAAAACCCACTAGTAATCAATCTCCCACCCTCCTCAGCTCAGAGCAACCCTTAATTTTATAATTATGACTACAGATTAGTTTTGCCTACTATAAAATCATACAGCATATATTCCTTTATGTCAAGATTCATTCACAGCACATTTTTGATATTCATCCATGCTACTAAGTTCATTATAACGCTATATTCCTTATATTCCTTTTATGGATAAGTTATATTCCATTGCATGAATATACCACAGTATGTTTATCCACTCAAGTAGTATACATGTGGGTTGTATTTAGTTTGGAACTGTTATGAAAAAAGCTGCTATGAACATTCATGTCTTTTTCTGAACAGATGTTTTTATTTTGCTTGTCTAAACAGTTACAAGTAGATTTGCTCCATCAAGTAGTTGCTGCTACAGCTGCTAAGTTGCGTCAATCATGTTCGACTCTGTGCAACCCCATAGATGGCAGCCCACCAGGCTCCCCCGTCCCTAGGATTCTCCAGGCAAGAACACTGGAGTGGGTTGCCATTTCCTTCTCCAGTGTGTGAAAGTGAAAAGTGAAAAGTGAACGTGAAGTCGCTTAGTCGTGTCTGACTCTTAGCGACCCCATGGACTGCAGCCTACCAGGCTCCTCCATCCATGGGATTTTCCAGGTAAGAGTACTGAAGTGGGTTGCCAGTGCCTTCTCCATCAAGTAGTTAAGTGTATGTTTAAACATATAAACTGCCAAAATGTTTCCCACGGAGATTATACCATTTTATACAATCAGTCCTCCATATCCGTGGGTTCCACATCAGTAGATTTAACCAATCGCAGATCAAAAATCAAATATCACTCTGCTAGAATTCCCTGGTGGTGCAGTGGATAAGAATCCCCCTGCCAGTGCAGGGGACATGGGTTCCATCCCCGGTCCAGGAAGATTCCCTGTGCTGCAGAGCAACTAAGTCCGTGCACCACAACTTCTGAGCTCGCACTCTAGAGCCTGTGAGCCTCAATTAATGAGGGCCTGTGCCACAACTACTGAGCCCATGTGCTGCAACTACTGAAGCCTGTGCATCTAGAGCCTGTGCTCCGCAACAAGAGAAGGCACTGCAGTGAGGAGCCCACACACTGCAATGAAGAGCAGCCCCAGCTCTCTGCAACTAGAGAAAGCCTGCATGCAGCAATGAAAATCTAGTGCAACCAAAAATAAAATAAATGTTTTAAAAATATCAATCTGCCTTTGGTGGAACCTGTGTACACTGAACCTGCAGATGCCAAAGGCCGACTGTACTCTGTTTTTCATAAGGGACTTGGTATCCATGTGGTTTCTGGAACCATTACCCTGCAGATATGGAGGGAGGATTATACTCCCACTAATAATTCATGAGAAATCCAGTTTATTTTCATTCTCACACTCATTTGGAGACATGGAATTCTCAGCCTTTTAATTTTAGCTATTCCAGAGAAAGTAGGGGATATCCTACATGGGATGTTCGTGAGTATCTCCCTGCTGGTTAACTATGTTGAGCATCTTTTCATATTTTCGGTAGCATGTCTTCTTTTGTGAAGTGTCTGTTTCCAAGCAAGTTTCTTTTTTAAAAAATTCTAAATAAAAGTATGCTGTTAGATATTTTGAGAATATCTTCTCCCAGTATTTGCTTTGTTTATTTTCTAAATGCATAGAAGATTATATATATATAAAAAACTTTAATACAATTCAATATATCATTTTTTTCTTCTGTGATTAGGATTTTTGGGGTTCTTGTCTAGTAAATCTTTGCCTACCCTAAGGTCAATATTTTTTTCTTCTAGGTCTTCTTCAACATAATTTTAGCTTTTATGTTTAGTCTATGATCCATACAGATCAAGACTGATTTATTCACAAGATAAGTCTGTTCCAACATTACTGTTGAAAAGACTGTTCTTTTGCCACTGAATTATTTCTATGCCCTTAGGAATATCAATTGACTATTTATGAGGGGGTCTATTCAGGTCTATATTCTATTCCATTGATCTATGTCTTTTCCTTATGAAAACACTATACTCTCTTGATGACTATCATTTTAAAATCAGGTAGTAAAAGTCCTCCATTAAAAATAGTCATTATTGACAGACATGATCCTCCATGTAGGAAATCCACTAGAATCTACAAAAAAAGCTACTGAAACTACTAAATGAGTCTAGCACAGGGATAAAGTATCAAAAAGTATCCTACTTTGTAGGATAAAGTATCAAAATGTAAAAACCAATAGTATTTTTACATACTTGCAAGAATTGTAATACCACTTACAGTAATATCCAAAAATGTGAAATATTTAAGATAAATCTGATATAAGATCTGGAAAGTGAAAACCACAAACCACTGCTGAGAGAAACTAACGAAGAACTAAATAAATAGAAGGATATCATGTTGATGGGTCTGAAGACTCAATTACTGAGATATCAATTCTCCCCAAACTGATCTATAGACTCTGGGCAATCCCAATCAGAATGCCAGCAAGTGTTTTTGTAGAAACTGGCAAGCCAATACTAAAATTCAGATGGATATACAGTGAACCAAGAAGCCAAAAAAACTTTGAAAAAGTCAAAATAACTTCTTACTATAAAGCTACAATAATCAAAACAGCATGGTACTGGTGTAATAATAAATAAATAGATCAATGATACAGATACAATATAGAGTTTGGAAGCAAACCCACAATATGAAGGTAACTAATATTTGACAAAGGTGCAAAAAGCAATCCAATGGAGAAAGGACAGTCTTTTCAGCAAATGTGCCAGAATAACTGGGACATCCATATGCACAACATATAAAAAATTAACTCAAAATGGATCACAGACCTAAACGTAAAGCCTAAAACTATAAAACTTCCAGAAGAAAACACAGGAGAACATCTTTGTTGACTTTGGAAAAAGAATTCTTAGATATAACACTAAAAGCAAAATCTACAAAGGGAAAAAAAAATGTACAAAGTGTGTTTTTTCAAAGTTAAAAACTTCTACCATTCAAAGGGCTCTAAGAAAATGAAAAGACTGATACAGGGAGAAAAATATTTACAAAGCATACACCTGGTAAGACTTGTATTCAAAAATCTTTCAAACTTCAACTGTAAGAAAATACAAATAAACACATGAAAAGATGCTCAACATTATTAGTCATTAGGGAAATACAAATTAAAACCACAATGAGATACCACTACATAACAACTAGAATTGTTAAAATTAAAAAGACTAACCCTACAAAATGTTGGCAAAGACTGCGAACAACCAGAACATTCATATACTACTGGTAAGAATTAAAATGAGAAAATCACTTTTGAACAGTTTGGCAGTTTCTTAAAAAAGGAATCACACCTCCCATATGATCTAGCCATCTCAAGCTTAAGTATTTACTTAAGAGAAAAAAAAATTATTTTGTACAAAGATTTGCAAGTGAATGGTCACAGTAGCTTTATTTGTAATAGCTAAGAACTGGAAACAACCCAAATGTCTATTAAGAGGCAAACAGATAAACAAACTGTGACATGTACAATGAAATATTACTCTGCAGTAACAAAGAATAAATTATTGATACATGTAACTAGCTGAATGAATCTCAGAATTACTGGGCTGAGTGAAAAAGTGAAACAGAAAAGCATTAAGCAATTCAGACCAAAAAGAAAAAAACATTCACTGGACTTCATCATAACTAAAAACTTTTGTGCAAAGGATACTAACAAAAAAGTGAAAAGACAGCCTACATAGTGGGAGAAAATATTTACAAATCATGTATCTGATAAAGAGTTACTATTCAGAATACACTAAAAAAACCTTACAACTCAATAGCAAAAACCCAACTGGAAATTGAGCAGAAAGACCTGAAAAGACATTTCTCCAAAGAAGAAATACAAAGTTATCAATAAGGACATGAAAAAAGGCTCAACATCATTATTCATTATGGAAATGCAAATCAAAACCTAATGAGAAAAAAAAAAAACAAAAAAACCTAATGAATGAGATACCCACTAGGATGGTTATTTTTTTAAAAAATCAAAAAATAACAAGTGCTAACAACAACATGGAGTAATTGGGGCCCTCACACAGGGCCAGGGAATATTTGGTAGGACTGTAAAATTGTAAGGCTGTTGTAGAAAACAGTTTAATGATTCCCTTGACCTGGCACTTCCACTCCTAATGACATACCCAAAATAAGAGAGGGGGAGTCAAACGGACACTTGTATTCCAATGTTTATGCAGCATTATTCACAACAGCCAAAAAGCGAGAACAACTCAAGAGTCCATCAGGAAATGAAAGGATTAACAAAATGAAATGTTGTTGTTCAGTTGCCCAGTTGTGTCCGACTCTTTGGAACCCCATGGACTGCAGCATGCCAGGCCTTCCTGTCCCTCACCATCTCCCAAAGTTTGCCCCAGTTCATGTCCATTGCATTGGTGATACCATCCAGCCATCTCATCCTCTGACGCCCTCTTCTCCTTCTGCCCTCAATCTTTCCCAGCATCAGGGACTTTTCCAATGAGTCATCTGTCCACATCAGATGAACAAAACACTGGAGCTTCAGCTTCAATATCAGTCCTTACAATGAGTATTCAGGGCTGATTTCCCTTAAGATTGACTGGTTTGATCACCATGCTGTCAAAGAGAGTTTCACAAGTCTTCTCCAGTACCACAGTTCGAAGGTACCAATTCTTTGGTTCTCTACCTTCTTTACAGTCCAGCTCTCAGAACCACACGTGACCACTGGGAAGACCATAGCTTTGACAAAATGGAATATCCAGCCATAAAAAGGAACAAACTACTAAAACATGCTACAATGTGAATGAACCTTGAAAACATGCTGAAATAGGTCAGGTCATAAAAGGACAAATATGATATGATTCCATTTACATATCTAGAATAGGCAAATCTGTAGAAAGAGAAAGTAGGTTAGAGGTTACTGGGGGTTGGGGGGTAAGATGGAATGGGTAGTTATGGATTAATGGGTACAGAGTTTCTGTTTGAAGTAAAAAATATTTTGGAGAAAGAACAGTGATGATTACACAACACTATGAATGTACTTAAGGCCACTGAATTGTATCCTTAAAGTGGTTAAAATGACAGATTTTATGTCATATATATCTCACAGCACTTAAAAGTTTTTCTGTGTTATGTAACTTACTACCTTAAGTATCATGAAGTTTCAGCTAGCATTCTATCCTTTTAGATACTAAATAAATAACCTGTATGACAGGTTCACTCAAGGCAATCATCTAGCAGGAGGCTTCAACTAATCTGGTTAGAATCAAACAGCTGAATTGTCTGACAGTTAAACACAAAAGCAAATGGAATTCCTAGCCACAGGGCAAGACTCCACTGAAGAAACAGGCTGTGGAGCTCACTAGATTCTTCAATCCTGTTCTTTCAAGGGAGGAGATACCTTCAGAGTATTTGTAGCTAATCATGTCGTGAATAATACCCACTTTACCATGAAAAATTATTTATCTTCATAATTGCAAAAGCTGAGTGATGTGTATACAGGTGTTCATTTTATTATTTAAACATTACAAAAATTAAAAATTTAGAAAACATTTATAATATTCGTTATGCTAGTCAACAAACCTCAGGCACTGGATGACTCCAGAAATAACTGAAGGGCTTATAGGAGCCTCTGCAGAGAAAGTTCTGATTACTGTCTTTCAAATGCTAAGTAACTACCCCCAGAGTATGTATTCCCTATTATTAATAGTACTTCAAATGTTAACTAGCCATATTTAAGAGTTTAGAATAAAACACATATGAACTACTTTCAATTTGGAACCATGTCCCATTCATCCTTGATGTCTTCTCTCCCACTTTAGCACTATACATAGAGCCTGTGCAGTAAGTTTAATTCCACAAACACTTACAGCACAGGAGAATCTGTGTTAGGCACTGCTTTTAGAGCTAAGGATATAGCCCTGACCAAAAATGACAAAGTTTTTTTGTATGAGGCTTATATTCTGTAAGAATGTGATTGAAATGAAAGATGTGATTAGACTAATCAATTTTTAAGAGGTCTTTCAACAAATATTCCCTGCAATACAAACTATATCTATTTTGGTGACTGCAGCAGTCCCCACATTTTGGAAGAGCTTCTCTCAATTTCACAGTAAAAGATAACCAATGCAATGGTGTCATGAACACAGGCCTTGTGGGAAGAGTGCTGTTCAATGGCACTTTAAAAAAAATCTGGATATAACTGTTTTCATTAAAGTTACATGCTTATCAAAATTCCCTCCACCCCCAACCAAAGGTAATGTTCCATACAGCTGTCTCAGTCTAGAGAAGAATTGATTACTAATGTAATACAGTCACACATAGAGTGTGTCCTTCCAGTGATGGCAAGGGATGACAGTGACAGTTCTCCTCTTAATGGACTAATAATAATGGGATTTTTCTAAAATATATCAGACCTGTCAAAGATTAAAATACACAGATCTTTACCACCCCAGCCTCTCTAGCTGTGCAGAAAACAACCAAGTTATGAGAGCATTTATCACATAATGCATTAGGCCTCACAAGTGTTGAAACAGGAAATACTAATGCTTGTTATGCATGATGTCTTCAGTTAACCTGAAGCCTTGTTTTATTTTGTGAAGCAAACTATTCCTCACTTTCATCTTCTGCCATTGCATCAGCCAATAATCTGCTTCTCTCTGGATCCATCTTTCAGAGTTTTCAAAATGCTTCATCTCCCACAAAGCAAACTTCATGTCCATCAGGGTCAGGCAGAATGATCACTTGCACCGTTGCTTTCCCTAGAGTGTCCGGACTCACAAGGAGAGTCAGAATTCCCCAGGTCTCCCACTTTATCAAGTCACCTGACAACTCTTTCTAGGGGCAAGAAAAGGCAATGTGTCCAAAAGCTGCTGCAAGATCACTGCCTCCTGGATGTCCTGTAGCTCCAGCTTATACTGGTTATCAGCCTAGACCAGCAAAGTCCTCTGCTTCTTTTCATCTTTTTCATAAACTTTCATTCCTAGTAAATTATACCAGTAGCTAAAGGACTTCTCAAGATCAGACTCTGGTAGAGTTACTTTTAATATAGAATCTGTCTGCGGTGGACTACAGTTCTGCAAACAGAATTTATATCCTCCAGGGGCTTTGTTTCAAAAACACCTCCTGCAACCTCACTGAGTGGCCACTCCAGCTTCCTGGCATTGTTGATGGCCTGGCAAGAAGAGTGAAAAAGTTGGCTTAAAACTCAACATTCAGAAAACTAAGATCATGGCATCCGGTTCCATCATTTCATGGCAAATAGATGGGGAAACAATAGAAACAGTGACAGACTATTTTCTTAGGCTCCAAAATCACAGCAGATGGTGACTGCAGCCATGAAATTAAAAGACGCTTGCTCCTTGGAAGGAAAGTTATAACCAATCTAGATAGCAAATTAAAAAGTAGAGATATTACTTTGCCAACAAAGGTCCATATAGTCAGAGCTATGGTTTTTCCAGTAGTCATGTACGGATGTGAGAGTTGGACCATAAAGAAAACTGAATGCCGAAGAATTGATGCTTTTGAAATGTGGTGTTGGAGAAGACTCCTGAGAGTCCCTTGGACTGCAAGGAGATCCAACCAGTCCATCGTAAAGGAAATCAGTCCTGAATATTCATTGGAAGAACTGATGCTGAAGCTGAAACTCCAATACTTTGGCCATGTGATGCAAAGAAATGACTCATCAGAAAAGACCCTGACGGTGGGAAAGATTGAAGGCGGGAGGAGAAGAGGACAACAGAGAATGAGATGGTTGGATGGCGTCACTGACTCAATGGATATGAGTTTGAGTAAACTCCAGGAGTTGATGATGGACAGGGAGGCCTGGGATGCTGCAGTGAATGGGATCGCAAAGAGTCGGACACGACTGAGCGACTGAACTGAACCGGTTAGAAGCGAGTGTGATAATCATGAAGTCATTGCCAAGTTTGTAGTCTCCGATGCCCTAATTGTAAGTCAGTTCTGCAACAAAATGATCATCCTCAGGTTCAAATCCATTCATTGTTTTACTTCATTTCCCATCATTAAGGCCTTCATTCCCAGGACATCACGATAGAAACGCCATTAGGAAATGGTTTTCCACTTTGAACATGAAGTGCAGAACCCTGCAAGTCACCATGACCTCCTACAGTACCCACCCCTCACACATACAGTGCCACATCACCCACAGATGACGCCAGTACAGTAGTCCCAGTGGCACTTTAAAAATTAGAGGCTTGTGCATCCCTAATTGTCTCATTTTCTTATCTAAATTGGTAAAATGGTCTACCCAATGATAGTAGACTACAGAAATAATTTGTGAGAGCTGTAGGACCTTCTGGTCTCTTGGTGCTTCCTTAATCTTTTCCCTGTGCTCAGTCATTTCAATAGGATCACACTCTTTGCAATCGAATAGACTGTAGCCTGCCAGGCTCCTCTGTCCATGGGATTCTCCATGCAAGAATACTGGAGTGGGTTGCCATGCCCTCCTCCAGGGGAACCTCCCAAAACAGGGATCAAAGAAGGAACATAACAAAATTCTTTCCCCAATCACTGCAACAACATGGAGGGCTGAGCACATTCTAATATTCTCCTTCTGCTTAAAACAACATGAAAAGTCGGGAAACTTCTCTTTAATGGAACATGTGTATAAAAGCACAGAAAAAAATAGCATGCCACTAGCAAACAAGATCACAAATATGCAGAAGATGGAACTAGTTTTCACACTTAAAGGTGTGAAATTGCTAAATAAGCAATTCACAAAAAAACCCAGAAATAGTCAGTAAGCATAAGATGCTCCTCCTCTCTAGTAATCCAGGAAATGTAAATGAAAACAATGAGATATTTTATTCAGGAGATAGCAAAATATTAAAAAATAATGAAAAGGGACTCTTTTACTGTTGATAAGAAAGTTAGGTTGAAAAAGTCTTTTTAATATCCACCAAAATGGTATATACAAAGTGTATATACCACTTGACCCGCATTTTCACTTCTAGGAATCTAACTTAATATTTGCTCAGATATATTCATACATGTTTAATGCAACATCTCTTCAAAATTGGAGGAAATGGGAAACCATTTAAATGACCAGTGGTTAAATGTATTATGTACACCTCATCCACACCATGAAATATCATTCGGTATGAAAAAAGTACCTACATGAAAACACTTGCTTCCCATCCACACATACAAAAAAAAATACTGTCAGAAAAAAAACCACTCCTAGGTTCTTTGAAGTCTTTACCATGAGACCATAACACTCACAACCCTTCTCTGTGGAGTCACCTACTTGGCCTGTCAACTCCCCTTATTCACAGAAAACCTCAGCACAAAAGTTTCTGCCTAACTACTCCAGTGATCATTCCTAAAGATTTCAATAGCAATATATTCTCTCAGGTTCTTCACTTCCTTCTAGATAAATCTTTTCTTCCATCCTATTTCAGTTACCTCCTCCCATAATCATACCCCAAACTGTCATGTTCAGTAACTAAAACTACCTCTCAGCATCACATTTAAGCCTTTCACATTTAGGCCACCACTTCTAGGTTTCCAACTTTACTAACATGCTAGTCACCCTACTTTCATAATTCTTTATCACCATCAAAACTTCCAGTCCACTGACTCTACCACTCTCACTGTCCACCATGTCCCTCATGTTCTCTATTCCTTCCTCAAACAACATCCTTAAAGTAACCACAGTCCAAAATTACAACTTCCTTGTATACACCTTCAGGTCCACTGCATCATTCCCTCTGTCATACTTCTTAGCATACTTTCTAATCCTGGTTAAACCCAACCCATTGCTTAGTCCAAGTTCTAATTGGTCTTATTTCCATTTTTGTCCCATGAGGCAGAGATAGCTAGCTGCCTACCCAGTATTCATTTTTTCATTTCTTACTAAAGGAATCCTAATTTTACCGAGGAAGCTAATGTACCCAGGTAAAACACTGTTACCCAGCTTTCCTGACAGCCACAGGGAGTCTGTGACACTACACTACAAAATATAGGCGAAGTCACTGGGTGGGGCTTTGGAGAAAGCTCTTTAAAAGACCAAATTCAGCTGACATATGCCCTTCTGCCTTACCTTCTGTCTAGATGAAATTATAGAGAAGGATCAACCATCTCACACCACAAGGAGACAGGTACACTAGATGATGTCTAAACAGAAAAACAAAAGGACCCTGAACCTCTGATGTCCTAGAGCTGTCATATTAGTCCTGGACAGTTTACCTCCAGCTTTTTTGTTACTTAAAAAAATAAAACTCCTAATTTATTTGAGTCATTATGTTGGGGTCTCTGCTGCTCTGCTTAGTTGCTCAGTCATGTCTTACTCTTTGTGACCCCATGGACTGCAGCCTGACAGGCTTCTCTGTCCATGGGATTCTCCAGGCAAGAATACTGAAGAGGGTTGCCATTTCCTCCTCCAGGGAATCTTCCCAACCCAGGGATTGAACCCGGGTCTCCTTGCACTGCAGGTGAATTCTTTACCATCTGAGCCACCAGGGAAGCCCAAGAATACTGGAGTCTCTACTATTGATAGTAAATACAATTCTTAATTCCTAAGCCCATTACAGTTTATTCCCCACAAGGCAACTAGAGACCTCTTAAAAATATGAGAGTGAAAGTCACTCAGTCATGTCCGACTCTTTATGACCCCATGGACTGGTCCACGGGATTCTCCAGGTCAGAATACTGGAATGGGTAGCCTTTCCCTTCTCCAGGGGATCTTCCCAACCGAGGGATCGAACCCGGGTCTCCACCAGGTGGCTTCTTTACCAGCTAAGCCACAAGGGAAGCCCAAGAATATAGGATTGGGTATTCTCCAGTGGATCTTTCTGACCCAGGAATCAAACTGGGGTCTCCTGCATTGCAGGTGGATATGTCAGATATTACTGGCTTCCCCTCACACTTAAAATAAACTTAGGGTCCTTACTAGGCAACTAGGCCCTCTCTGATATGTCCCTCCTCTCTCTCGCAACTCACATCATACCAAATCCCCATACCACACTTCCATCTACAACTTGTACACTCAGTTCCATCCAAGGTGTTCCTTTAGCAAGGAAAACCTGTTTCCATCTCAGGGCCTGTGTGTTTGCTGTCCCCTTTACTGGGAATGCTCTCTCCTCACAACTTTACTTGGCTTGCTCCCTCACCCCTTCCAGGTAGCAACTCAAATGTTGCCTTCTCTGACATTTGCCCTGATCCCTGTATTAAAAACAGTCGTTTTGTGTCTCAAGTTTCCCTTCCACTCCCCTGTAACTCTTCCTACCTTGCTTTATTAATATATATTAAATACTTTTTTGCTTATTTACTGTTCTTCTTCCCCACTAGAATGGAATCTCCCTAACAGCAAGAACCCTGGGTATCTTTTTCAGCATCATATCCCTAGCACCTGGCACACAGTAAGGACATAATAAATATTTGCTGAATAAATGAATATACATCATGATCTCATTTATATTGAAAAAGACTGAAGCATATGTGAGTGTGTGTGTAAGTACATAAAAAATCTAGGATATACACTAAACTGTTGATGCTAGTTATCTCTGGGGAAGAGAGTGGAAAATAAAAAAAAGAACTTTCACAGCTTGTTCTGCATATTTTTGCATAAAAAAGACAAAATTAGCTATAACACATGGCAGGAAGAAAATTTTAAACATATTTAGAAATATAAATCTATTTATAGAATCATAAAATTTAGACACTCATAGTAACCTCAGTAAGCATAACACTACACCATGGGTAGAAGGATCTATGATTAGCAAGCAAACATCTTTTAAAAGACCTAGAATCAGGGGAATAAAACTTCCTGATAACTTTTTTATAGCCTTTATAAAGGTTTTTATTGTCATTTAAACAAAATAATAAAGTATACTAAGCAAAGTGTATTGTACATCAAATTAGTAATGAATTGTGTAGAATTAATTTCCATCACTTGCTCAGTAAAAACTTTTAAATATCTCCCTTCCCTAGGGATTCATCTAGATAATTATATATTTGCTTTGTTTCAGAAAATATGCATTCTAAGACACATCTTTTTTATCAAGTTCTCCATCCAAATGTCTAGTATATTAATTTTTTTACTTTATGGAGGCATATTTTTACATGTTATATAATTCATCCATTTCAAATATATAATTCAATGGTTTTTAGTAAATTTACCAAGTTGTGGAACATACCATAATTCAGTTTTAGAAACCTTTATCACTGCAATAAAATCATTCATGTCCATTTACTGTTAACCCCCATTCCCACCTCTACTCAATCAACCATTAATCTACTGTCTCTATACTTTTGTCTATTGTAGACATTTTCTATAAATAGAAACATACAATATGTGGTTTCTTTCATGATTTCTTTCACATAGCATCTTTTCGAGGTTCATCTATCTGGCAGCACGTGTCAGTGTTCCATTCCTTTTTGTTGCTGAATAGTATTCCACTGTATGGATATGCCACAATAGTGGCACAATAGTGGCATATTCACTATAATTTGGTTCTATGACTTGGATTTCCATTCTCCAGATAATACAATGGATTAAGGATAACTTAGGTACTTGGGGAAGGGGGGCAGGGAGTAGCTATGGTTAAATTTATTCAACACAATGACATAGGTGAGTGTTTTTCAAATCCAATCCAGTTTATACAGAATGAGATTGTCCTGGCTTCACTCAACAACATTATGCTATCAGTCACTTTTAAAACTATTTTTTCTGTCCCTCCCTCCTAACAGGAACAAAAGGATAGTTCCCCAAGGTTTCTTTCTCTCTACTAAGCTTTATAAAAAATCTCTACACTTACTATGCCTTCTGCTTTACTTCTTTTTTCTACTTCCAAGTCCTTATTTTCTCATTATCTTCAAGCTTCAAGCTTTAAAGCTTCAAGCTTTAAAATTTCCATATTCTCCTAATTTCTAAAAAGTTACATTAAAACTAAATATCTGCATATTCTGGAATTTTATTTAAGAGAAATCTGTGGTTCTCTTCATGTAGCCCCTGAGAACAATTTCTTTCTATGTATAAAAAAGCTCTGTAACTGATTTAAAATGAAAAACAAAAAACTCACAACTCTAATATAAAAGGAGCAAGAGGACCCATGTCAACATTTGACACTCTCATTTAAAAGAAAAGATCAAATATACAGTAATTAAGCACAGTCTTTTTTCTCTTTAACATGACCTTTCATTCAGTCTAAAATGCCACAATAATGTTATTGTTTTGCCTCTGCTTTATGATGATGTCCAATTCAGATTAAGTGGATTATTTGTCTTTATAAAATATTAAACATCTACATGTAGAATAATTATCTAATCATTATGATCTTATGTAAGGGATGGTGGTTCAGGGAGAGGGCTGGGGAAGGATAATACAAATTTTATACTTCTTATAACCAGACTTTTTGAAGTCTTAATTTTCCAAATGATTCCCAGACTATTAGCTTGAACACATCAAAAATAAGATGATGGGGACACAGCTAAAAGCTTTCCCAATGGTAAATGTTCTCTAACTAGAAAATTATTCCACTGCCCCTTTATCAGTCTAAGTTACAGTTCTTACTGAACACCACATGTAATTATAGTAATCTTATAAGATAATGAAAAATAATACAAGCTATTATTAAAGGTTAAATGTTAGCTTTTAACTAACATTTAAATGCTAAGAACACCTCTCCTGGTGGCCAGTTATTGTGGCAGGTGTATGATAGGCTCTGTGAGCTACATTTTCATCTGTTTGCTATAATGCAGACAGGTTCTACGTTATCAATTTTAAAATTCCCTATTAAATCTAAACTTCCACTAAGTACTCTTTAATGTCATTATTCCAATTTACTTTAAGAAAATGAATGGCATAATAATATGCATACTATACCTTTTTCAGGCTTTCATATTCCTCACGAAATTCCCCAGGCTTGCTTAATTTGATTGGTGCTCTGAATATAAACTCTGGAGAAATGAGAAAAGAAAACACTTTTTAACAGAACTTTCTAGGAAGGAACCAAGATCTTGTCCTACATCATAAACCATGTAAAAATTGTGGTCATCTTCCCACAATTTGAATATTCATTCATTAATTTAACCAATACTTATTAAAGGATATAAACCAGGCACAGTCCTAAGCACTGGGGAGAAGCACTGAACAAATAAAGTCCTTGCTATCATGGAACTTACAAAATTGTGGAGGGAAACAGATAATAAACACACAAGTGTGTGTGTATAATACCTCTGATGGTACTAAGGGCTATGAAGGAAAATAAACATAAGGGAGAAGGAAAAAACAGTACACAGAGTGGTCTGAAGGGTCTCACTGATAAAAGTAACATGGTAAAAGACCTCAAGGAAAACTATATTTAAAGCTCTTAGTTCGGGACTTCCCTGTCAGTCCAGTGAGTAAGACTCTGTGCTTCCACTGACGGAGGCGCAGGTTTGACTCCTGACCCAGAAACTAAGATCCCACATGCTGCGCCACTGGCACAGCCAAAAATTATTTACTTAATTTTTTTTAAAAAGCTCTCAGTTAAATATTACCAAGTAACATTTTAAATAAGCTAAAGTTTTACTCATACTACTGTTTCTTTCTACTTCTTTTCAACACTGCCAACAGATTACAACCTATAAATATTTTCAGCATATATCCTGATTTTTTCAGCGGTTTTGATCAGCCTATAAAATAAAGTCAAAACTCTTCAATGTCACTGAAGGTCTTCCAGAGACTGATCACAACTTCATCTTTCTAAAGCACTGTCTCTCTCAACTCTTGACTACCTAATTACAACATACATGCCACATATTTCTAAACCTTTTATGTTGCTTTCTCAGCTGAAATTCTGTGTTCTTCTCTTTTCTATATATAATTTTAAATCCAAGATTCTATGCCCACAAGAGGCACACAATACACATTGGTTATATAGAAAATAAAAATCCAACTTAGGAACAAATAAAAGATAAGTCCTAAATGCTATAAAAACGAAGGAGAAAACACACACTTCAGCCTTCTTAAATGTACATGACACTTCTATACACCCCCATATATATATTTAGTGACTTAAACACGGTATTTAAGACTTACTAATAACTCTACATCCATTCAGGTTGATAATATTTGTTGTAGAAAAGTGGGTTCCTCAAAAAGGTGACTTTCGTCCTTTTTCAGTTGTCTCAACTACTTTAGAAAGACTCATTTACACCAGAGAAATGTGGAAGATTCTTAGAAACACTGGACCTAATGCAGATGCAGAAAACAGGAACTTAAAGCTGTACCAAACAGGAAAGAATTATTAGACCCAGGGCTTGGGAGTAAAACATTCCATCACCTTCATCCACTTAAAAAATAAACTCCTGATGAATATTTTAATCGTATCTCTTAAGAACATTTCTAATTATAGGCAAATAGTATTTAAAAGCAGATGCCGTAAAAGAGCAGCGGAAGAGGGAGGAGAAAAGCAAAATCCTTAAGGCAAAAGAAGGAAAATACTTTTAATCCATTTATGAAGAACTTATTCCTGAACAATACTTCACATACATTTTCTCAGTGAATCTTCACAGAAACTTTGTAAAGCAGGTATTATAACCATTTTACAATAAGGAAAATGAGCGGTTAATGACTTCCCCAAGACCACAGAACTAGTACATGGCAAAATTAAGAGAAAAAGAATTAAGGTATAAAGACGGAAACTACATAATGATGAAAAAGTGAAGTCATCAAGAAGATATAATAATTATGAATTTGTATGAACCTACCACAGAACAAAACAATAAGACTATAAGAGAAACTAATAAATCCAAAATTATAGTAAAAAAAAAAAATTTAACATATCCCAATTAAAAACAGATCAGGCAGAGCAAAGGTAATAAAAATACAGAAAAATTGAACAATAAAATTAACAAACTTGATTATGTATTATGAATTCAATGAACAAAATATATATTCCTTAAAGCAACAAGGAACAATTAAAAACACACTAGGTCTCAAAGAAGTTATAAAAATTTTCAAAGAATTCACATTATATAGACTTTGTTCTTGGATTTTAACTGCCATTTTCCAAGCCAAGTTCTGTAGCTACCTGGCTGATAACTTTAGCTTACCCAATATTCTTTCTCAATAAATTCCTTTTTTGCCAGAGTAGATTTCTACTGATAACAACCACTGGCAGGGGAGTTTGGGGGAGAATGGATTCATGTATATTTATGGCTGAGTCCCCTTGCTGTCCACCTGAAATTACCACAACATTGTTAACTGGCTCCAGTATAAGTGATTTAGTCGCTAAGTCATGTCCAACTGTTACAACCCCATGAAATGTAGCCCACCAGGCTCCTCCATTCATGGGATTTTCCAGGCAAGAATGCTGGAGTGAGTTGCCATTTCCTTCTCCAGGGGATCTTCCCGACTCAGGAATCAAACTCTAGTCTCCTGCACTGCAGGCAGATTCTTTACCAGGGAAGCCAATATAAAATAAAAAGTTAAAAAAAACAAAACAAAACTAACAACTACTGGCTGATTCTATTTTTCACATGGTACTATGAGATGATTCAGAAGCAAAACTCAAAACTGGTTAAGGAAAAAAAAGAGAAGACAAATTACTCCTAAGAATAAAAATGAGGACCAAGTTAGAGGTATGAAGTGAGTTTAAATCTCCAGTAACTATTAAAACAATGTTACGATGAGTGATCTTGCATATGAATCATTTTGCATGTCTACAAGTATAGCCACAGATTAAGTTGCTGGAATCAGAACTGCTGGGCCAAAGAATATGTGCCTCTGTAATTCTGGCAGACAATACCAAATCCCCCTTCATAAAACCTGTACACACTTCAGAGTCCCACCAGTGATGCATGAGACTGCAATTTCCTCATACCTTTGCCAGCATGATGAGTGCTGAAATTGTTTAGCTTTCCCAATATAATTGGTGAAATTCTGCATCTTATGCGCTTAGTGAATGAAGCTGAGTACTTTCCATGTATCTGAGTAATTTACATTTCCTGTGATGTGAAAAGTACACACATTTCCCTTACTCCTGCTGGAGTTAACTTTTTCTTCCAGATCTCTCAAAGCTCCATGTAAGAAAAATTACCCTTGTGTCACATGAATAGCAATACTTTTCTTAGTTTATCATCTGTCTTGACTTTGCTTACAGTGGTGATTTTTGAGTAGTTATATTAATCAAACTTCTCCTTTATGACTTCTGCATTTTGCATATTTGGAAAGACCTTCCTCAGGCCAAAATACAGTAACAAATTCTACCACAGTTTCTTCTGGTACAAAGTGTAAGACTCTTCTCATATCTACTTTTAAAAATTCTAAATCTATTTATTTGGAAGCAACATAAGGAGCATAATCTTATTCAGGCTTTTAATAAGTCTACTATTCAACACAAGGGACCAAAAGTACTTTAGTGACAGACTAGTAAAAATGATTATAATTTTTACTTACTGTTAGAGAATTTGTTTTCTTTAAAATAATTCTTGATGGCATTTAGAAGAAAATGTCCAAAGAGTCTAACAGTTTTATTATATAGTGTAAATAGTACAAAATTAAAAGCCTGATTCCAAACTTAGAAGCTTCCAGAGTCTCAAATAAGTCAGTCTTAACTTCCTCTTCTAAAAATCAGAAAAATACCTACTATGACAGCAGAGTATGAGGATCAAATGAATATAATGAAAGTGAAAACACTTTGTAAACTATTTGCAGACAGTAGAGTGGCATGCAGTAGAATCTAATAACTATAAAACTGCCTCTGGTATTGACGAGATTAAGAAATGGTAGTTTGGTCTGGTTATTTGCAGGTTATAACTTAAGAGAAATGAAGATAATTACCCAACTGCTTGGATACATTTATTATATGAAAAGTTAAATTCACTTTGGGATACTTACTAAGAAATCTCAATGTTCATATATAAGGCCAAGTAAGAACTCGGCATACTGACTGAAATATTACTATACCTTGACTCATTTGAGGGGAAAAGGTAATGACAAGGGTAGGATTAATGTCTACTCACCAAGATTAGTACTGATATAGATTAGCTTACTGTTGGATTAAGATTAATGAATCTTGATGGTTTAAAAATAAAAAATGCTAAACAGTCACTTTTTGCAAATTCTCTCAACAGGACTGTGCTGCATTAACTGACATCATGCCCAAAAGTTCAAAAAATTACACAGTCAACAAAAACAAAGTAATTCTTGAATACAAAAACAGTTAAGAATAAAAGGTCATGAACTGGTCCAATCTGACATTAACTTAAATATTTAAGCCTTTTCCTATTTTAATAATGCCCTCTAGAAATGTCAACAAGGCAAAAATAATTTTTTTCTTCCCTATTGGCTTGCAAAAAGAACATATTAGGTTCTGACACCTGCTCTGTCAATTAAGTGAGAGTATCTAGATATATCAAAGATTCTCTTTGCCTTGGTCTCATCTATCAAGTGGAAATTAAAATACTGGCCAAATCTACTTCACAGGAATGCAGAAGATCACATTTAGTAGTGGCAGTAATCAATGAAGAATCCCTATAATAAAAACACAGCTAACATTTAATAAGAGCACACCACATGCTAAACGCTACACACATACACACACACACAATGCAGAAAAGACAACAGCAGGCCTAACTGCCTATCTTATTAAGGCTTGCGTAGAGGGTTAGCCTTTAACTGGTGGCTAGGAAGATTTGGGGAGAGTTCTCAGCCACCTTGATTAGGTACAAGCTCCCTGTTACCTAAACTGTCTTACTATGTAAACTGTATAAACTATGCAGTTATGCTGAATACCTTCTTTCCTGATGGGATTCTGGAATTCTGGAACGTGTTAGGCAGACAGTCCCTATATGATCAGCCCCTAATAAAAACTTTGGGCAATAAGCCTGTAAGAAGCTTCCCTGCTTCGCACCACTTAACACATGTAGTCACAACTTGTTGCTGGGGAAAATAAGCATGTCCTGTGAGACTCAACTGAGAGAGAACTCTAGAAGCTTATGCCTGGTTTCCCCTGGACTCTGTCCAATGTTCCTTTTCCCTTTGCTGATTTTAATCTGTATCCTTTCACTGCAATGAATCATAGCCACACTAGGACTATATGCTGAATCCTGGGGGCACTGCTAGTGAATCATCAAACCTGTGGGGGGTGGGAGGGTGGTGTCTTGGAGCCCTCCTGAGATACACATACACAGGCATGGACTAAAATCTCTTCAGATCTCAGTTTCTATTGGAGAAATGAGATTAACTTCTAGAGCAAATGATTCAGCACAGGCTTATCTAGCTTTATTGTGCTTCACTTTCTTACACTTGACAGGTATCGCGGTTTTTACAAATTGAAGGTTTATGACAACCTTGTTATTGTCAGATGATGATCAGTATTTTTAAATTAAGGTATGTACATTGTTTTTTAAACCATGATGCTACTGCCCACTTAACAGACTACAGGGTAGTATAAAATGAACTTTTATGTGCACTGGAAAATCAAAAACTTTGGTTTTATTGCTTTATTGCAGTATTCACTTTATTATGGTGGTCTAGAACCAAATTCTCAGTATCTCCAGGGTATGCCTGTAATAATATTCTTATTTCATTTTCATATACTACTCAATAGGTTTCTCTAAATTCTGAAACACTCTATTATATAATGGGTAAAAATGCTATTAGGATTTAAACTTACATAAGTGTAGCTATAATATCAAAATAATTTCTTAGAAGCCTTATGAAATATGGTTTCAATCCATATTGAAATGAGAAATGAAGCAGGAAAAAAGGTCAGAGAAATTAAAATCTCCCCTTTTAAATCAAAGTCATTTACAATGCCTCTTAAAGCTTACTGGAGAACATTTTAATTATACTAAGATATTTATCAATCATGATTAACCTTTCAGGTTCCCTGAATTTTAGCACAGAAAGAACATTAATTTAACAACAACAACAAAAAAAGTTGCTGTCTGCTGATGTGGGACTTGACTTTTCTTAATTTTCTCTTTACTTCCCTCTACCTTTCTAGAGTCATGTCAACTCCTTCCACTCCAAAAGCTGAAATTGTAGTTGAAACACCTGCAATACTATCAAAAAAGGAGAGCAACAGGAGAAAATCTACATGATTTGGTAAGGTGATGCTTTTTTAGATAAAATATCAAAGACATGACTCATAAAATAAGTAATTCATAAGATGGACTTCATTAAAATTAAAAATTTCTGCTCTGCAAAAGACAATGTCAAGAGAGTGAGAAGAAAAGCCACAGACTTGAAGAAAACATTTGCAACAGATATATTTGATATAAGATTGTTTTCCAAAATAAACAAAGAACATCAAACTTAATCAGAAAACACAAGATTTTTTTTAATGGGCAAAACCTTAACAGACACCTCATCAAAGAAGATTTAATATAAAGACGATGTAGCAAACAAGCAAATGAAAAAAAAAAAAACCGCCCAACATCATATGTCATTAGGGAATGACAAATTAAAACAAGATGCTGCTACACAATGCTATGGCTCAGCAGGGAAAGAATCCGCCTGCAATGCAGGAGACACAGGAGATGCAGGTTCAGTCCCTGGGTCAGGACAATTCCCTGGGTCAGGAAGATCTCCTGGAGGAGGGCATTGGCAACCCACTCCAGTATTCTTGCCTGCAGAATCCCATGGACTGAGGAGCTTGTCGGACACAGTCCAAAGGGTCACAAAGAGTCTAAGCATGCACACACACACTACATTTCTAATTAGAAGCGCTAAATTCCAAATCTCTGACAATACCAAATGTTGGTGAGGATGTGGAGCAACAGAATTCTCATTCATTGCTGGTAGGAATGCAAAATGATAGAGACACTTTGAAAGGCAATCTGCCAATTTCTTACAAAACTAAATATACTTTTACCGTGTGTGTGTGTAGGTCACTTCAGTGGTGTCCGACTCTTTGTGACCCTATGGACTTATAGCCCACCTGGCTCCTCCGCCCATGGAATTCTCCAAGCAAGAATACTGGGGTGGGTTGCAGTACAATCCAGCAATTGCACTCCTTGATATTTACCTAAATGAGTTAAAAACTTACATCCACACAAAAACCTGTAAATAAATGTTGATAGTACTTTTGGTCATAATTGCCAAACCTTGGAAGCAACCAAAATATCCTTCAGTAGGTAAATGGATAAATAAACTGAGGTACATACTGTGAAATTAGTAATAATCAAAGAAAACTCAGCTTTAGAGTAGGGACAGGCCTGCAGGGGGAGTGCTCATGCCCCTCTCTATCTGTCAATTATTCCAAATAGGAAGAGCTATACACCTGTCTACCTGTGACAGAAAGATGTTGCTTACTTTACTATCTAGCAAGAAGAAAACTTCTTTCCACCCAAAATCAACTGTACCAATCAGATATGCACCAGCTCAACCGATGAGAAGCCTCCATACTTTGTACTCCCAGCTTCCTCCATGGACTCTTTGGCTATTACAGCCTTTCCCAACATCCCTCTTTTCCCTGTAAAAGCAAATTCCCCTTCCTTGTTCTCTGGATTTGCCTCCAGTCTGCCACAGTTTGCATATCTTGAATGTCAATTTTTCTGGCTATTCCCAAATAAACTCACTTTTTCTGGTAATATAACTGTCTATTATATTTGAAAGCTGATAATCCAGACAATGGAATATTATTCAGTGCTTTAAAAAAAATGAACTTTAGACACTCATGAAAGAAATCAGAGATGACGCTAACAGATGGAAGGATATACCAGGTTCTTGAATTGGAAGAATCAATATTCTCAAAATGAATATACTACCCAAGGCAATTTACAGATTCAGTGTAATCCCTATCAAATTACCAATGGCATTTTTTCACAGAATTAGAACAAAAAATTCTAAAATTTATATGGAAACACAAAAGACTCCAAATAACCCAAGCAATCCTGAGAAATAAAAACGAGCTGGAGGAATTTGACTCCCTGGCCTCAGACTATACTACAAAGCTACAGTAATCAAAACGGTCTGGTACAGGTGCAAAAACAGAAATACAGATCAACAGAACAGGACAGGAAGCCCAGAAACAAACTCACACACCCAACTAACCTATGATAAAGAAGGTAAGACTATACAATGGAGAAAAGAGTCTCTTCAGTAAGTAGTACTGGGAAAACTGGAAAGTTATATGTAAAAAAAAAAAAAAAAAAAGAAATTAGAACACTAACTATGATCATATAAAAAATAAACTTGAAATGTACTAAAGACCTAAATAGAAGGCTGGACACTATAAAACTCTTAGAGGAAAATAAAAAACAGAATGGTCTTTGACATAAATCACAGCAATATCTTTTTTGATCCACTTCTTGAGTAAGTTAAACCAAGGAATTTGAGTGATTTATAAGGTGTAACTGTACGGCCATCCTTGGTAACAAAGCTACCATTCTGGTGAGTGATAGTGATAATGGGGGTGGCTGTGTATGTGTGGGGGCATGGATCATATGGGATATCTCTGTACATTCCTCTCACTTTTCTGTAAAACTAAAACTGCTCTAAGAAATATATTTGAGGGCAGGGGAAGCACAGCAACAAGATGTCAAAAGAACCAGAAAAGGCAACATCACCCTCCCTAATCCAGAGGAATTGGTCCCAAGGCCCACCAATCCCTCCCTGGGATTTTCCAAGTGTTTCAGTAGCACAGAAACAACCGTTCACCCTTCCTTCATCTCACAGAAAAGAAATACTAGAAACTATTTCAGGTGTCACTGAATGTTGAGTATCTAAGTATTTATAAATGAATCCAGTGGTGGAAATACTTTCTTAATGCCTGTCCTCTGACAATTACTGTTGACCCTGGAACAACATACACTTGAACTGCACAGGTCCACTTATACACAGGTTTTTTTGTTTTTTTTTTTTTCCAGTAAATACCTACTACAGAATCATATGATCTAAGGTTGAATCCAAGGTTAGCTGAAGCCACTTATCCATCATAAAGCTACATATAGATTTTCAACTGTGCAGGGGGGTCGGTGCCTCTAATCCTTGCATAGTTCAAGGGTCAACTGCAATTGCACCATGTATAAAAGGAAGATAAAAGGCTATAATAACCTAAGAATGACAAACACCCATGGTCAATGACCAAAGCTGAGTACTGCATTCAGTCTAATGTGAACTGTAGGAGCAGTTGTACTTCCTTGATGGTCCTTCCTGAAAAGGATCTTCTCTAGGGTGGTGTGACTGGTTATTAATAAATGCAAACAAACAAAACAAACTATAAGACTGGTATCTTGCTAATTGCAACAAACCCTCAGGAATAAAGTGTCATTGTCAAAGCATCCACACTCAATACAAAATCAGAAAAAGAACCTCCCTGAACTATACTCAGAAGACACTACCCCAATAACTCTGAAATCCAAAGATACCTATGCTTGAGTTTTTACCCCTGTGGGTTCAATTTCTTATCAGTGCAGCAGAATGAAAAAGAATAAAAAGAACTCTAGACTTAAGAGTCCCAAAATCTAGATCCTAATCTGGACACTCCCACTTACTAGTTATTTTATCCTTGGGCAAATAAAAAAATCTCTTTGCTAATTTCCATCTCTATCTCCACCACCAGCATCATTCTGATGACTGGCAGTAATGTAGTACTTTCATTATGCCAGGTCTATTTCTAAGCACTCTATGTATTTTTAACTCACCTAATCTTCATAATGACCCAATGGGGAGATGCTGTTATCCCCATTCTACAGATAAAGAAACTGAAGCACAGAGCATATAATTTGCCCAAAGCTTCACTGTTATAAGTGAAAGAGCTATGATTTAAATTTGGGCAATCTAGCTCCAGAATCAGTGCTTTTATCCATTATTCTTCATTACCTCTTTAAAATTTAAAAAAAAAAAAAAAAAACAGGAAAAAAAAATCTGAACAACCCTATATAACAACGGGCAAAAGGACATGTACAGGCAGTAGATATATTTTTTATAGAAAAAAATAAATTCAGATGACTTATATTAAAATATGTTCAATTTCATTCATCTTAAGATATTAAAAACTTTTAATTTTTACTTATTTATTTTATTATGCATTTTTGGCTGCACTGGGTCTTAGTTGCTGCATGTGGGGGCTACTCTCCAAGTGCTGCATGTGGACTTCTCACTGTGGTAGCTTCTCCTGTTGCAGAGCACTGGCTCTAAGGTACTCGAGCTTCAGCAGTTGCAGCCCACCAGCTCAGAAGTTGCAGCACATGGGCTCTAGAGCGTGTGGGCTTCAGTAGTTGCGGTGCATAGGTTTACCTGCCCCAGGGCATGTGGAATCTTCCTAGACCAGGAATCAAACCCAAGACCCCTGCGTTGGCAGTGGATTCTTAACCACTGGACCACCGGGGAAGTCCTATTAAAAATTTCTGAAACAAAATACTTTTATGTATTAGATTCACAAATATGAAAAAATTTGATAAAGACCAGAGTTAGCATGGGTATTCATTATCTTCATACATACATATGTACAAAGATGTAGAACAAGAATATTCACTGCAGATCAATCACAATACTGAAGAGTGGAGACAACCTAAATGTCCTTCAATTTTAGACTAATTGAATAAGTTATCAGTGACTAGCATACAATGGATCCTTTTTTATACTGTCTGTTTTTATTCCTGGTCTGGTTTCTTGCTTTACATGGTAATTTTTTTTTAGAATGGAATCTACTGTGCAATGAAAAACTATAAAGGCTGTGAATGATATTATACTCCTATAAAAGATTCACCATGTTCTGTGACTGGCAGTCAGACTCAAAGTAGATCAATTCACAATCCAAGCAGGACATGAGTTGATTCAACGTTGGCTGCAGGCTTTGTAAAGCTTGAAAGCATCTATCCTAGTCAGTAGCCCTCCCAGTCTAGGGTATTTACCAAGCCTGCCTTCCTTGGAGAGTCCTGAACTCTCTTTCCTCAACGATGAAGAAATGCTGAGACTGCTTTGCTTTTCATTAGCCTTCTGTGGAGCTTTTTAGCCTTTTACCCTGCACCAAGACTTTGCCTCAAGAGAAAAAAAGCAGGTGGAGAGGCTGTGGAGGTGGGTGGTTGTGGGGAGACGCACCCCCCTTCTCTCTGGGATCTTGGCCTCTCAAGTTCTGGTTGCCTTGGCAGCCCTGAACTATAATTTTTGTATCCCTAGGCCCATGAAGAAAGCTCTGCTGGATTTTTTGCTTCTTAATAGCAATACTCACCCTCTGCCAAGAATCCACAAAAGTCTGAAGCCCTGGCTGCCTTGGCAACTTACCAATGCCTTCATATAGATCTTTTTTTTTTTAAGTCAGGCTTTTCTAGTTATTCTCAGCAGGAGTTTTGGTCTGCGACAGTCTGCTCCATCATAGCCAGAAGCAAAATCTACATTCTTCATAAGCAATGGAGAAGACAAGGTTTTCATCATGAAACCACAAACCATTACTGAAGAGGGAATAAGCAATGAGGGAGAAGACAAAAGGAGAGAATATTCTTTGGAGAAAGTCAAGAAAGGAATCCAAAAAAGGTAGGAACACATGTGGCCAATTCCTAGGAAAACTTACAATCTTACACGGAAACAAAAAAATGTATGTGAGTGAAACTACTTCAAAATGTCCAAGAGTTATAAAACTAAACAGCTAAGAGCTGCATGAGGTAGAGGTGCACAGCAGCAAAAGAAGGCAATGCATCAAAATCCATCTTCTACAACAAAATCTATGTAAGGGCAGAGGTGCACAGGAAACAAGAGGCCATTATCCATATTAATCTCATGGTTATCTGCTTATACTACCCACCAAGCTTCTGAATTACCCTCAGTAAGGAGAAACTTAAATTAAGCATTCCATTTAGAAGTAGGAAGGTGGAAACAAGGGGAGTGAACTACAAACATGTTCTAAAACAAAACTAAAGCGCTTTCCATTTTATCTTTATTTTCAGTTTACCCCTTCTAACTCTCCAAGAGTGCATATGACAGTCAAGTGCCAACTGTCTTAAACTAATGCAACTGCTAATTTACCTACCTGCCCAAGACAGTAACAATTTACAGTAGGCAATATGAAGAGTGTTTACCTGGAAAGAAGAGGAAGTACACAGAGAAAGAATTAAAAGCTAATAAAATGTTCATGCCAGATTTTAAGCCTGCTTACCTAAGTACCATAATTAACACTACAGATCACTACTCTAGCAACTTAAAGCCATGTTTTAAAACTATCCTTGGCAAAGAATTAATAAAATCAAAGGTCACCGCTCACATAACAAGAAGTTAAACGATGTTTATAATTTTTGACCTAATAATTTCATTTTTTGTCAACAAAGGTCCATCTAGCCAAGGCTATGGTTTTTCCAGTAGTCATGTATGGATGTGAGGGTTGGACTATAAAGAAAGCTGAGCGCCAAAGACTTGATGCTTTTGAACTGTGGTGTTGCAGAAGACTCTTGAGAGTCCCTTGGACTGCAAGGAGATCCAACAAGTCCATCCTAAAGGAGATCAGTCCTGGGTGTTCACTGGAAGGACTGATGTTGAAGCTGAAATTCCAATATTTTGGCCACCTGATGCGAAGAGCTGACTCATTGGAAAAGACCCTGATGGTGGGAAAGATTGAGGGAAGGAGGAGGAGGAGACGACAGAGGATGAGATGGTTGGATGGCATCACAGACTCAATGGACATAGGTTTGGGTAGACTCCGGGAGTTGGTGATGGACAGGGAGGCCTGGCATGCTGCACTGTTCATGCGGTTGCAAAGAGTTGGACGTGACTGAGCGACTGAACTGAACTGAATAATTTCTAGCAATCTAAGAAAATAATCTAAAGTATAGAAAAACTTTAAGTAAGAAGATTTTCATTGCAACATTGTTCACAATTGCAAAACAAGGACTGATTATAACCTAAATATCGAATACTGAGGGAATGACTAGGCTAATTATGCAAGTCGCTAGACTGAGTATGCCTTATAATTTCAAACAAGAACATTAAATATGGAAACAGCAATAACAAATGGAAAAGAAATAGTAATATAATTACAGAAGTCACAAAGGGAGAAGAAAATGTTAGTGATAACATATCAAGTTATCATACATAAGTGTGTCAGAATAATGGAAACCATAATCAGAGATCAGGAAGTTAAAAAGGGAAGTGAGCAGTGAGGAAGAGGGAGGTGCTGTGGGAAGAGAAAATACACCAAAAAAAGGCACAAGACCCTTTCCCCAAAGCACTTATTAATAGAGCTTATTAGTTAAGACAAAGTCATAGAAAGTTGTAAGAGCTTTAAATAATTATAGAGACAATGACAGGTGCAAAATCACAAAATGAACAACTGCCAAATGCATCCTACAAGCGAACGCTGCAATAGACATCAGTAGGAGCAAGATAACAAAGCCTGGGGAGGAGAGGCAAGGCTTTGGGAAGGTGGGATGAAGCTGAGTCTAACTGGTAAAACTTAGGTAAGTCAGAAGAGGGAGGAAGAGCAATTCATGTGAACAACAAAGCATGACCAAGAGTGTGGTAACACTACTGAACGGCACACTTAAAAGGTTAAGTTGCGAATTATGCTTTTATTACCACAATTTTAATTTTTTTAAGCATGAAAGCTGGATAGTAAATAAATATGTTCTACTCTAGCAGAAAGTTTATGTAGGAGGTGGTATAGGCCAGAAAGTGTAGGTTGGGGTCAAATTAGGTTAAGAAATCTAAACTCATCCTGTCAACAACAAGGGTAATACTACCATATTTAATATTATTAATAAAGTAAAATTATTAATAAACAATAAAACCCCAGTTATCCAGCATGCTTGGGGAATACAATGTTCCTTAAGTTTATGGGGTAATACTGCCAAATTTGGGCAGGATCTTCCCCATACACAGTTACAGCACTTTACCATCCACTCATGTCCGCCTGGTAATTTCCATAAATAGAAAGACCCCAGGCTGTGGAGACCAACCAGATTCCATCACTTACCAATGTGCACTCAGCACAATACAACTTGTCGAGCCCTCAGTTTCCCCAATCCTCAAATAATGTTATAAACGATTAAATGGCATGATTTAAAGTAATGCTTTATACAATGTTGGATATATAACTGATCATTATTAAATGTTAGATACTTCCTTAAAAGGAAAAATTCTACTTAATCTTTTCAGGGATAGCAATTTCTCAGAATTGTAGGAAAGTATAAGGAATTTAATGAAAAAAATGGCATCAGAGATTTTTTTTTTTAATATATATAGTGCTTATTAACTGTTAATGAAAATTAAGAATAAATTTTCAAATTCCAAGTTGTATCTTGCTTCCTTAGTTTAAAAAATTAACATGATTTGTAACTTGATCTGGAAGGAATAACAAAGGAGTCTTTTTTTTTTTTAAACAAAGGAGTCTTAAGCAGCCTAAGGCTTTGTAGACTCACAGCCAGATAGTAAACACCCAGCTTTGCCGACCAAGACAGTCTCTCAGTTCTACCATTGTAGCATGAAAGCAGTCACAAACAATATAAACAAGCATGGCTGTGTTCCAGTAAAAATTTACAAAAATAAGCAGAAGGCTGAATCTGGCCTGCTGAATATAATTTCCTAACCCTGGTGCTATAGATTGAATGTTGTGTCCCCCACAAAATTCACACATTGAAACTGAATCCCCAACATGATGGTGTTTGGTGAGGTCTTGGAAAAGTGACTAGGTCACAAGGGCAAAAAGCTCTCATGAAAGGTTAGGGTTCTTGTAAAAGAGACCCCAGAGAGCTCCTTTGCCCCTTCCACCAAGTGAGGACACAGCAAGAAGACAGCCATCTATGAACCAGGAGGCAGGCCCTCACAAGACGCTGAGTCTACCAGTCTTGATTTTTGACTTGCCACACTCTAAGACTAAGAAATAATTTCCGTTGTTTATAAGCCACCCAGTCCATGGTATTCTGTTGTCACAACCCACATAGATTAACACACCTGGATTAGAGAAAGAAAGTAAGACAGTAGAATTTGCAAAAGCAGGTATTAAATAACAGTAGAGTCAAAGTGTGAAGAGTAGAGTCAAAGTGTAAAATTCCTTGCTGAATCCAGCAATGGCCCAAACAATAACGCAGAGCAAGGCCGCCCATACTGGATCAGCACAATCAAAGCATGAGGCACACAATAAAAGAGGTCACAAAAGCAAATGTAGGTATAGGAATGCTGCAGAGACGAAGGTCCTGCAGACCAAGGCAGATCAAGACCATGTAGCTGTCTCCATCACTATATCCACAAACACCCTGATAAAAATGCCTTTGGGCTTAACTTCCGCTCTTAGAGTGTAAGATGTGGAACCGTATCAACCTGCATTCAAATCTACTATCCACGGGCTTTGTAATTACCAGTATTTATCCTTGTGAAGCCTGTTTCTTCATCCATAAAATGGGAGTAATACCTACCTAACCGTAGTATCTACCTTATCATCTAATCTTCCAGTACTTTCTTGGTACAGACTGTTAAATGGTAGCCTAACTGGCCTGTCTCTAAGACTCTTTTTCTATCTATCTCCAATATTGCTTTCCTAGTTCTTTACAGAGATCTGATCCTACCATCCTCCTGCTTAATAACTTTCATTGGTTTCCCTCTGCCTCCAAGATTTATAAACAAGACCAAGACTATCACTGCAGCCACATTTCCACAATACCTCAATACTCTCCCCTTCCCAGTCTTCACACAATCACTGTTCCTAGATATGCCAGACCCAATCTCTCTCTGACTGTACATATGACACTTTCTCTTCCCACAATGTTTTTCTCTTTTTCACTGTAGTTAGTTCAAAGCCCTGTTTATTGCCCTCTCTTCTGCAGGCCCTCGCAACATTCTGCACTTAACTCAGTATTGGCAGGCTTTATTATCTGTGTTATAATTACTTGTTTCTGCCTCTGATTCCTCAAACCAGGAGATTTTCTTGAACCCATGGGGATGATCTCTAGGTATAGTATATATAAAAGAGCGACTTAAAATTTTTTTTGTTGAATGAACCAGTGAGAAAGTGCTTTTAATACCAGCACCACTTTGTACGAAGTTCTTTTAAAGAATTTGTTGTCCGAAAGAAGATCAATTTGTAAAGTTTTTCTTTACAATGAAGGCAAAGGTAAACTTTTGAACCTGCGTATATATGTCTCCAGCTTTGGCAGGTGGATTCTTTACCACCAGTGCCACCTGGGAAGCCCCGGTAAACTTCAGTAAAGTCAAAGTCAACTTCAAATTAACAGAGTCCAGTCTTTTGAGGTTTTACCATAATAGTTTTACAGAAACAAACACTAGACAAAACACAAGAAAAATGGCAAGACATCAGTAAAGGAAAAAGAGTTCCACTGCTATTTAGAAAAATAAAAACCAAAACTGGATAAAAGTTGTCTTCAGGCTGAAAAATTTAAGTGTACATACCTCTGATGAGGAAGACTGGCTTAATAGCAGTTTATAAAAAAAAAAAAAAAAAGAAGTTCTAATGCCTGCAATTTCAGGATAAGCAAAGCCAATGCAACTTTTGGCAGTATTAATAAGAATTTAGCATCCTGGAGTTTCCCTGGTGGCTCAGGGGTAAAGATTCTGTCTGCCAACGCAGGAGACACGGGTTTGATCCTTCGTTTGTGAAGATCCCACATGTCGCAGAGCAACTAAGCCCTCACGCCACAACTACTGAGCCTGTGCTCTAGAGCTCAGGCACCGCAACTACTGAGGCCTCAAGCCTAGAGCCCGTGTTCCTCAGCAAGAGAAGCCTCAGTAACGAGAGGCCCAGGCACCACAGCTAGAGAGCAGCCTCCACTTGCCACAACTAGAGAAAAGCTCATGCAGCAACAAAGACCAACAACAGCCAAAAATATAAGTAAAATCATTTTTAAAAATAAAAACTAGAACCAGTTGTTATATAACTTTAAAAAAAAAAAGAATTTAGCATCCAGATGGAAAAACAGTAAACCTTTTTTTTTCATTTTTTGGACTGGTCAGGCATTATTTAAAGCATGAGGGTCAATTCTGAGTGGCATATTTAAAGATGAGCAGAAGGGTAAAGGAATCATGAAATATATTCAAAAATCTTTTTAAGGATTTTTTAATATATTAAATGTTTACTGAGTATCTAACACAGTCTAGGTACCATGTTAAGTGCTGAATACACAAAGACATAGTCCCTGACCTCAAAGAGTTCAATGCAATGTCAGAGACAGACACACAAACAAGGAACTGAAATCCAGTGACATGACCAATACACATACTTGCATGGTGGCACAAAGGAAGATAATCAACTCCTCTATGAGAAAAAACTCAGAGTACTTGTTTCACCTGAGTATAATCTGACAGAAGTATAAGAAGGAAGAATATTCAAGGCAGACAAAAGGTCAAAAAGATTTCAAAAAGCATTCTCTATTACAAGAACTCTATGTAGTATGACCAGAAATTTGGGAAAGGAAGATAGAAGACCAGAGAGATGAATTTGAGAAATATAACTGAAAAATTTAGATGGAAACAATCCTGGTCTTTAAATATCTGAATAATGAAACTAAAGAAGAATGTCTTGATTTACTGGAAACTTAACTCTCAAACACTGGAGAGTAATGAATACAGAGTCACTAGATTGGGAGAAACATCCCTATATCTGTATAAGGCCTATCTTCCCCTGGTATTCTAGATCTCATCCCTAATTACTAACGATAGCGAACATCATTCCAGATGTTTTACTGGTCTTTCAGTTTCCCTTCTTTGTGAAACGTCTATTCAAATCCCCTCACCATTTTTCTAATGAGGTGTCTATCATAATGATTTGTAGTTCTTCATATATTTTGGACATTAATCTTTGGTTAGTTATTACATTGGAAATATCTTCTCCCATGCTGTGGTCCATCTCCCTACTTCATCTTTTATCATACGAAGTTTTGATTTTAATGTGACCAGATTATTAATCATTTCCTTTATTCTGCATTTCTTATTTGTATAAAGATTTTTTCCTATCCCTAAGATACTCTTAGTATTTTCTAAGTTTTACAGCTTGACCTTTTATCCATTTGCTATTAACTTTTCGTGTATGGTGTGAAGTAAAGATGTTTTCTTGTTCTCTATAAGCTAACCATCCACAACTGAAAATACCTTTGCCCCACTGATTTGTAATGCCACCTGTCCTATATCAAATTCAAATATATGAGGACTATTACTGAACTCGTCAATTACTTTTTTGGACCTGTTAACTATTTAACCCTGGTTCAGTGTTCTTGGCCACTAATCATTTGTATTGACAAATTCCACTAAAAAAATTAAAATTTAAAAAAAAATTCCCACCTATTCCAAGTGTTCTAGCTTTTAAAATTAATAAATGAACAATAAATACTATCAAATGCTCTTCTGAGCATCTACTTAGATGATCATATAATTTTACTCTTAATTTAGCAACATGGTAAATTACACTAGAGTCTTAATATTAAGCTGAACTCTCATTCCCAGAATACTACTACTTGATTGTGATTAAAAAAAAAAAAATTACACTACTAGACTAGTGCAGATTTCACTTGGTCTGGCCTTTATTATTCCTTTCTTATATTGTCTTTGTGTGATTTTGATATCACACTGTAAAAGCCCCCTGAAATGAGTCTAGAAACATTTTTTATTCCCTGAAATGGTCTGTAGAAGGATTATCCGTCTATATCTGAGTAACCTGTAAAACCATCTGTACCTTGTGTTCCTTTAATGGGTAGAATCTTTTCCTGCTTTTTACCATAAAAATGTCTCAAATATTAGAGACCAGTACGATGAGCCCCAACATACTCATCACCCAGCTTCAGCAGTCAATCCACTGTCAATCTTATTTCATCTATTTCCCTAATCGTGCTTGTCCTCTCTCCCCTTGAATGAATCATTTTGAAGAAATTCAAGACACCATATCATCTAACTTGTAAACTTAGCATCTCTTAAAAATGACTCTTTAAAATATGTAACCAAAAAACTGTCATATTAAAAATCTGGTAACTTAATACCAACATCCAGTCAGTATTTAAAGTCCAACAAACAGTTTTATAGTTTCTCAAGTAAGAATCCAAATCAGTCCATACACTTAAATTGGTGGCATCTTTTAATCTGCAGGTTTTCATTTTTTTTTTTTTTTTTTTTGGCTGCACTGGGTTTTCATTGGTGCGCTCAGGCTTTCTCTAGTTGTGGCGAGCAGGAGCTACTCTGTAGCAGTAGTTGCAGTGCATGGGTTTTTCATTGTGGTGGCTTCTGTTGCAAAACATGGGCTCTAGGGCACACGAGCTTCAGTAGTTGCAGCACGCAGGCTGAGCTGCCCTGTGGCATGTGGAATCTTCCCAGACCAGGTATCAAACCTGTGTCCCCTCCATTGACAGACAGGCTCTTAACAACTGGACTGCCAGGTAAGAGGGAAGTTCCAGGTTTCCCTTCTACGGCTTGCTTTCTTCTTCTTCTTCAGTTACTTGTGAAGAAAAAAATTTGCCACCTGTCCTGTACTTTTCCACATTCTAGATTTTGCTCATTGCATTCACATATTACTTAGTGGATAGATTTTACTATTTGTTCCATTCGTTTTTTAAATTACATTTCGATTAATAAGTTCTACTTATTCTTGACTCAGCTGCAGTTAAGTTGTATTTTTTAGGAAACTGATTGTTTTATACACTTTTTCAAATTCATGGGCATAACCCATACACATAGAATCCATATTCTACATGTATGGGTTTTCAAAAATCCTGACATTTACAGCCATATTTCCTGCTTCATTTCTAATATTATTTATGCTTTTCTTTTCCCTTGATCAATCTTGCCTGAGATTTGTCTATAATACAGAGCCTATATTAATATTTTCAGTGAATTAGATTTGGGGTTTATTAGTCCTCTTCGAAAAAGCAAGAGATTCCAGAAAAACATCTCCTTCTGTTTTATTGACTATGCCAAAGCCTTTGACTATGTGGATCACAACAAACTGTGGAATATTCTTCAAGAGATGGGAATACCAGATGACCTGACCTGCCTCCTGAGAAATCTGTATGTAGGTCAAGAAGCAACAGTTAGAACTGGACATAGAACAACAGACTGGTTCCAAGTCAGGAAAGGAGTACGTCAAGGCTGTATATTGTCACCCTGCTTATTTAACTTATATGCAAAGTACATCATGAGAAATGCTAGACAGGATGAAGCACAAGCTGGAATCAAGATGGCTGGGAGAAATATCAATAACTTCTGATATGCAGATGACACCACACTTATGGCAGAAAGTGAAGAGGAACTAAAGAGCCTCTTGAGGAAAGTGAAAGAGGAAAGTGAAAAGGTTGGCTTAAAGCTCAACATTCAGAAAACTAAGATCATGGCATCCAGTCCCATCAATTCATGGCAAATAGATGGGGAAACAATGGAAACAGTGACAGACTATTTTGGGGGCTCCAAAATCACTGCAAATGGTGACTGCAGCCATGAAATTAAGAGACACTTGCTCCTTGGAAGAAAATTTATGACCAACCTAGACAGCATATTAAAAAGCAGAGACATTACTAATTGCCAACAAAGGTCAGTCTAGTCAAAGCTATCGTTTTTCCAGTAGTCATGTATGGATGTGAGAGTTGGACCATAAAGAAAGCTGAACGCCGAAGAATTGATGCTTTTGAACTGTGGTGTTGGAGAAGACTCTAGAGAGTCCCTTGGACTGCAAGGAGATCCAACCAGTCCATCCTAAAGGAAATCAGTTGTGAATATTCATTGGAAGGACTGATGCTGAAACTTAAACTCCAATACTTTGGCCACCTGATGCAAAGAACTGACTCATCAGAAAAGACCCTGACGGTGGGAAAGATTGAAGGCAGGAGGAGAAGGGGATGAGAGAGGATGAGATGGTTGGATGGCATCACCAACTCAATGGACGTTGAGTGTGAGTAAACTCCAAGAGTTGGTGATGGACAGGGAGGCCTGGGATGCTCCAGTCCACGGGGTTGCGAAGAGTCAGACACGACTGAGCAACTGAACTGAACCCTCTTCACTGTTTTCTACTCTATTAATTTCTATTCTTTATTCTTTCCTATCTTCTACTTCCTTTGGGCTTAATCTGTTACTTTTCTAGCTTCTTCAGTTGGCCACTTACCTAAGTAATTTTCAGCTTTTTTTCTATTCAAAAAGGACATCAACTTTTTCATATTAATATTGCTGAAACTGGGATATTTCTTACAATTAGCCTTACAATCATTGTCAGGAAGGAGTGATGGTGCCACTGTCACTGTTTATATATGTACTAACACAAAGAATAGGCTCGCAAAAGTAGTAGTTATTTGATAGTTATCTCTGGCGGCATGACTAAACTATTGTTAACTTCTCAATGTTAATCAACAAACCTTTACAGACCATCTGAGAAAGAACTATGAGTCTCACCTGAAAACCTTCTGTTGATACCTTCTGGCCAGTTCAAGAAAACATCAGAATCAAAACTGGATGAGTGTCAGCAGTTTGAAGAAAATGCTGGGGATCGCTTAAGAAATGTTCTTCACCAATGCTTTCAATGACATAAGTGAGCAATACTATATAGGAAAATACAAACCTCTATGACTCCACCAGAGAGTGATTTAGAAAAATCAGACTGTGAATACAAAGTCACAGGAATATTCTAATAATTTATTACTTTACTTCCTTTTATAAATATGTGCCCATATTTAAGTGCCTATATTTCACTGAATCTTAAGATGTCATCATCATGAGATGGACTATTGCTTTCCAAATACAGTGATTTTCTAAGATTCAATGAAATATGATATAGGCACTTAAATTTTATCCCAGACCAGAGACAGAACCCGTGTTACCCTATATTTGCAGGCAGATTTTTATCCACTATACCATCAGGGAAGTCCAATCCATACATTTTTAGTTTATTTTTGCTTTTAATTATTAAATTAAAAAGTTAGGAGGTGAGGGGAATCAGTCATATCAATATTTGTCATTAGTTTCTAATTTATCATATAGGGGTCAGAAAACATGGATTATATATCAAGCTCTGGAATTTGATGAAATTTTTTGTGCCTAGTTACATAAATATTTTACATTAAAAAGAATTTGGGAAGTGTATGGTGCTATATATGTATAGCAGATCAAGTTATACACTGTATCTCTTTTAGTGGTTATGCTTAAATTTTTAATATGCATTTGACTGAAAGCCTAAAGTTAATCAATCTCTCTATCCTCCTCCTGAACTATATATAACCCTTTAATGCTGACCACTTTCCCTCCCAGCTTACACTTTATCATCTGGTATTTTAGTTCCACTTAAGTTTTAGCCCTCACAAATCAACCATAATTATTTTTGTTTTATACAGTCAATGCTTAGTTTACCTAACCAATTTATTTGTTCATTATGATTTCTTGTATCCTAGCCTCTCCTCTAAGCTACACTTCTTTCTTTCAGAAGTGCATACCTTCACCTAATAGTTGTTTCAGAAACAGTACAGTAAATTCTCCATCTTTTTGTTCATTTGAAAATACTCTCGATTTCACTCTTGAATGATAACTCAGCTGAGTATGAAATTCAGATCTCAGCACTTGGAAGGTATCAGTCAGTCTTCTGGTTTCTCTCACAGAGACATCTGCTCTAGCCCGAGTCTTGGTCCTCTTTCCTTTTTGGTTGCTTTTTAAGTGTCTTTGGTGTTCTGCAGTTTCATCGCAATGTATTTAGTTGTGGGGTTTGTTTTGGTTTGCTTGTTTAATCCTTGCTAGGCTCTCATGAACCTTAAACTTAAAAATTCACTGTCTTTTGTTAATTCCAAAAAATTCTCATCTCTTTTAATTCCATGTCTCCCTCATTTTATTTTTCTCCTTCTGAAATTGCTATTAGATGTTGGGTCTTCTTGTTCAGTTTTTCATTTCCCTACCTCCTTCATATTTTCATCTTACTATTCTGCATTCTTAGGATTTCCTCATACCTAACTCCCAGCTTACTATTTTCTCTTCACCTGTGTAACTATTGCTTATTTGTTGTTGTTGTTGTTCAGCCGCTAAGTCGTGTCTGATTCTTTGCAACCCATGGACTGCAGCACACCAGGCTTTCCTGTCCTTCACTATCTCCCAGAGTTTGCTCAGATTCATGTCCATTGAGTTGGTGATGCTATCTATCCATCTTATCCTCTGCTGTACTCTTCTCCTTTTGTCTTCAATCTTTCCCAGCATCAGGGTCTTTCTGAATGAGTCAGCTCTTTGCATTAGGTGGCCAAAGTACTGGAGCTTCAGCATCAATCCTTCCAATGAATAGTCAGGATTCATTTATTTTTTTAACCTGATTGTACTTTTCATTATATTTAATACTTTTTCAAAGGTATGTTTCATGTCTTATACATTTATTGGGCTGTCAATTAATTTTTAATGTCTTTCGTCACTTAAAATATGCTAATTTAAATTACCTTTCAAACTGCTATTCTACTATTCCAGTTCCTAGAGCTATAATCGTGCTTACTTTATCTACTGATTCTCATTTGTGGTAGAAAATGGTTTCCTTGTGTGTCACTTTTAATTATAAATTTATCTTCTGCTGAGTTTATTTCTTCTGTGAGAATTCCTTGTGGCCCAGGATATGGGAGTATCCCTTCAAGTCTTCCCTTTTTCCAGATGATCCACGGGTATCACTAGCTTGAAGCTAGCTTTTATATTAATTTCTCAGCATGGAGATACCTGAACTGTATATTACAAATTCAGGTCCCAAATATGAACAAGGCACAGGTCTTGTACTTCAATTCCTCAGAGAAGCTTTTTTCCATTTTCTCTTTGTATGGAGTCTAGGCAAACCAAGACAAGATTTCTTATCAACAATATTTGTGTCAACGGGGAGATTTTTCTTTATCTCACCCTTTCATCTAGGATGCAGCACATCAAGAATCCCAGCTTGATGAAAAAGTCTTGGTCTTGGTTCCTTTTTCCACCCAGTTAAAACTCAATTACTAGGAATAAAAAGCCAGAAATAACCCTTCACTCCATTCCTTCACCCTTGTCCAAGGCAACACAGCATGAGCTCAAGGGCTTAATGAAGTTCTGGGTTTTAGTTCCTTTTTTTTTTTTTTTTGGAACCTAAATATCTTTCTGTCTTTCCTGAAAACTCAGAAATGCATTTAATATAAAAGAACTCTTGTTTATCACCCAGCTTTTCTGGATACCTGTAGCAACAGAGTCTTTAGCTAATCTCAGTGACTCATCTTGCTAAAAGAAATCCGGGATCTCCAATCCATTTGCTACATTGTTCCCTATAGGAGTGATCTCTTTAAAATGCAAAGATGCTCTCCTCTTTCAAACTCTTCCTAGCATGGCATTCAGAGTCCACTATTATTCAGTAACTGCTTATTTCTGCAATTCTGCCTCCCTCCACTCTCCCACACATACTCTATGCTCAAAAACTATCCATATTTGCAATCCCTACAACTCTCCTTTTGTTTAATACTCCTATGCTTTTTTTTATTAGGGCTTCCCTAGTGAATCAGATGGTAAAGCGTCTGCCTGCAATGTGGGAGACCTGGGTTTGATTCCTGGGTTGGGAAGATCCCCTGGAGAAGGAAATGGCAACCCACTCCAGTACTCTTCCCATGGAAGGAGAAGCCTGGTAGGCTACAGTCCATGTGATCACAAAGAGTCAGACATGACGGAGCAACTTCAGTGCTTTTAAATGTACTGATTTCCCTCACTTTTATCCTGCCTTCATCCACCCATTGAATATTCATGGTCAAGTGTCTGCCTTTCACTGAAGCCACTGCTGACCCAATCCAAGCTAGCTTCTCTTTTTTTGTGACAAGAGCTAACATTTGTTGAGCTCTTTATATGTTAATAACTTACTGTAATAATTCAGTTAGTCTTAACAACAACCTTACAATTTTGTTACCATTACTATCTCCATTTTCAAAATGAGGAAACTAAGGTACAGAGAAGTTAAGCAATTGCCCAAAGGTAAACAGCTATAAGTGGCAGACCTGGAATTTGAACACAGTGTCTCCAGATCCTGCTCCACTAACTTGCCCTATTAATATATACCATAATGCTTTCTACAATTATATCTTGCATTAGTTAATGCATTTATTACTCCACATCCCAGCTGCATGCTTATATATCAATCTTCTTAACTACACTGACCTTAAGAGGCAGAATTATGTTTTATTTCTATTTGCAGCCTCAGTGCCTAGTACACAGAAAGCCCTCACCTGAAACTGTTACTAAATTAATGAATAACTAAAGGAAACATCTCCAAAGTCAGTTCTTTAGCCCTTATTCATCTCTTGTCTGAACTACTAAAATAGTCCCCTAACTCCCTTCCTCCAGTTTCTATTCACATTTCCTCCACACTCCAACCAACACTGTCTTTTTAAAGCGTGTTATGACAATGTCATGCCATTACTTAAATATTTTCAAGGGCTCCACACTGTCTATAGGATAAAGTACCAAATTCCTTCAGCATGACATACCATGACCTTCATGAACCAACTTCTGTAGTCTCTTCTCTCCTCCTTCCACTGCAGCCCCACATTCCATCTATATTTAACTTCCTGTCATATCTGAATATGCCAAGTGCCTTCATGCCTTTGTACATGCAGGTTCTTCTGCCAGGAATGGACATCCTCTCCTCCTTCACCTGGTAAATTCCTACACTTTTTCCAACACACAGTGCAAGTGCCTTCCTCAAGTTTCCTCAAACGACTGTCAGTTACCCCACTGCTCTACTCTTCCTGGAATTATGCATTTACCTACCACTTGGTATTATTATTTGATAAGGTGTGCTGCCCCAGCCAGACTCTAGAATCTTAAAGGACATGAACCATGTCTTATTCATCATTTTTACTGTATTTTTTTTTTATTTTATTAGTTGGTGGCCAATCACTTCACATTTCAGTGGCATTTTTACTGTATTATCTTACACAAGTGTGTGCCCTAAATGCTCACTAAATTAGTGAAATGAAATTTGGCAATTTTTTCCTACATCCTACACTAAAGCAAACTCAAATACAAATGAATTCAAGGCAGGCAAGTCTTCTAAGATTAAATGGAAGTTAGAAAGTGGAAATATGAATGAAAAACAAATACCACCTAAATTCCTGCTCCTCAATCCTGAAGCCTATAGTAAGAAGCTATTCTTGTATGACAAAACCCACTGCAATGTTGTGAAGTAATTAGCCTCCAACTAATAAAAATAAATGGAAAAAAAAAAAAAGAAGAAGCTATTCTGTCAATGGTGATCAAGGCTTAGTTTATAAGGCAATCTCATCCTGAGTTCTAAAAAACACAAAGAATGTATTTCCACATTAGTAAGACACATGAGGACACTCAAATTCTGGAATATGTGTTAGTATGGATAAAAAGTTGAGTCATGTTATATATCTTAAGACAAATCCCTTCAGACAAGGGAAATTCCTGTCCTTTTACACTACAATCACATGATTTCATTATTCACTGGTCCTAAATGCAATTTAGGTTGCACACACAGCAAACACTATCTGCCAACTGAGTAATAAACCAGAACTACTTGCTTTTCACAGAAAGAGGAAATTTTTTAAATGTATAAATGTTAACCCTAAGTGAAGAGGGAGGGTGGGATGGGATAAAGGGAAGGAATAAATGGGGCACTATTCAATTTTCTTTTATTTATTCAATTTATGAAATGCATTTTAACACTACAAAGAGAAAAAAAAGTTAAACTGTCAATCTGAAAGATTCATCAGCCTTTGACTACCTTTTCTCTTCAATAATTACCCATGGCAAAATGAAAAAGAACTGGCCTAAAAGATATTGGTTTCAAGTACAAAGGCAGCATAATTTAGAATTATCATCCTTGATCTCAAATCAGAAGACTAAATAACTTCTTAAAATTAATTCTTATCAACGAGGCTTAAATGTTCTTATAGTTGCAAATCTACCTATGTACCATGTGGTAAATTAAAAAAAAAAAAATCAATGGACCACGGACTCCCCTGGTAGTCCAGAGGTTAAGAATCTGGCTTGCAATGCAGGGGACACAGGTTTGATCCCTGGTTGGGCAACTAAGATCCCACATGCCACAAAGCAACTAAGCCCAAGTACCAGCACCATTGAGTCCAAGTGATCTGGAGCCCACATGCCACAACTAAAATTCAATGCAGCCAAATAAATAAATAAACATTAAAAACAAAATCAGTGGAGAAGGACTGTTTCTAAATTTAGAATATAAGTTCTAAGAGGGAAGGATTTCTAAATATTTCATTCACTGATGTCACCCAAGGCTCTAGAACAGTGTCTGGCACAGAGCAGACACTCATTACATATTTGCTGAATATTGCTCAAGATGGTCCAAATACTTTATATGTCAAGACAAACAATGAGCTGCAGATCCTCAAAGAACACAAAGTTGAAGTCTAGGTTCATCTTGAAATGATCAGGCCTGCACAAATCAACTGATACGGTATTCAAAAGCAAATTGAAAATGTGTATAAGAATAAAGTAAAACATTTTATACAGAAGTTCTTAAGGTTCTGAACTTTAAAGATTGCCAAAAAGCTGACAAAAACAAATACATCACCAGCACAACCAAAATTTTCAACACACACAAACTCTTGCACTTTTTTTCAGAAAAAAAATTCAATTTGATTCAATTTCAAAAGAGCCACAGGGCTTCAAGAGATTAAAAAAAGAAAAAAAAAACTAAGAATTTCACTTAAATACCAGTGACTTTACTACAAAATTTCATTTCCAGTTTTACAAAGCAGGACTACCCTTTCTTTTATCAACAGACCTAAGTACGCCAAAAGAATACTGCTAAGCAATATACTTCAGAATATACTGAAGTATAACAACATTGCTAATTCTGTTGTTTCCCACTCATAAAAGTGTAACGTAAATATTTATGAAGCTGGTGTTTTTTACTTTTTTTATTAAAAGCCATCATGGGACTTCCCTGGTAGTACAGTGTATAAGAATCCGCCTGACAATGCAGGGGACACAGGTTCTATCCCTGGCCCAGGAATATTCTACATGCCACACAGGGCAACTAAACCCCTGTGCCACAACGACGCAGCCCGAGCACCACAACTACTGAAGTCTGAGTGCCTAGACCCTGTGCTCTGCAACAAGAGAAGCCACCACAATGAGAAGCTCCCGCACCAAACTAAGAGTGGTCCCTGCTTGATGCAGTAAGAGAAAGCCCACTCGCAGCAACAAGATCCAAGGCAACTCAAAATAAATACAAAAAATAAAAGCCATCATGAATATTTAACTGTGATTTAGGTTATGTTTTAGCCCTTATGTAAAGTTTAGCCTTTCAGCCCTTATTATTTGCTACTAACCTACAATGACCTGGTCACTCTGTTCTGGACTTCAGTTCTCTCTTCTGTAGAATGAGGGACCTGGGTTAAAACAAAAATTCTTAATCTTTTTCTCTGCAACCCTTTGAGAATCTGATGAAAGCTACAGGTGAACTCTTCATAAAACTGTACATAAACATTGTATAACAATGTTATAAACAATAATTTATAATGGCAAAACACTGGAAACAGTCTAAATATACCCCAGTGGATGATTAAGTAAATTATGTTACATCCATTCAACGAAATTCTTTGTAACTATAAGTAGAAACAAAAAAACCTTCTATGTACTGATATGAAAAGATATCCATCATGTATTGTTATATGAAAAAAAAAAGCAAGTTACAGAACAGTATATATAATACATAACCTTTTGTGTAAAAAGATAAAAAAATAAAATATTTGAATTTCCATGTATAAGCACAAAGAAATTGGAAGAATAAACATGAATCTCTGGTGAAAATGGAAAAATGAAGAAAGGGATAGGAGGAACCTTTTCATTGTACACTTTCTTTTATTTTTGTTTGAATTATGTGAATTGTCTATTAAAGTCTTAAATTTTAACATATTGCACATAAACTCAAGAGATCTAGACAACCTGCTAAAGCTAGATTATTATTCCCAAACTCTATTCAGCGATATTCTTCTATAATGTTTTGACTTAACAAGTATATAATTATATACACTCAATGATCCAACAATAAGAACATTTAAGGAAAAATATTTTTCATGATGGTCCTCATACAAACATATAAAGTAATTGGTTACCCCAACCCTAACCCAGTGGCTCAAAAGAGCCTAATTTGGAATCTCATTTTCTATCATTTTTCTTAATCACTGATACACAAGCTTCTTCAAGGAAAAAGTTCACACCAATCATCAAGTCATATGTCCTCTTGTGGTTCAAATCTCAGATCTGTTATTTGACAAAGGAGCCCAGGTTTTGGAAACAAATTTCTTTTTTACTTAACCATATAAATCTATAGTACGTGTAGGAAGACCAGAGAAATATTCTCTTATTTTTTTACCATAATCTCAGAATTTGAGGCAAATTAAACAGCATAGATCATCATCACATGCATTCACAAATTAGATGATGTTTGGGAAGTCCTTCATCTTATCTGAGCAGGAATCAGATGGAACTGGTTTTCATCCTTGGGCAAGTTACTCAACCTCTCTTGGCCTCAATTCCAGGTGTAAATGGCAATAAAAGTGCCTGTCTCATAAGGATGTTATTAAGCTTAAAAGTAACAGGAAGGTACATAGAAAGTAAGACATAGAAATAAAAGGTATCCTAGGACAGTGGCAAGTATCTGATTGCTTGAATCAAAACAGACTGCATTCTGGAACCTGTAGTTTTTAGGGACTGAACTTTCATATACAAGTAATGCCTCTTTTTCCCTACTGAAAATAACACATGGCAGAATTCCCGACGCAAAAGGTGCAAATATCTGGCGTTTCCTAATTATGTTTCTTGAAAAATCGCTTCCTAGGTAAGCTTTTATCAAAGAACTCTAGCTGTTGTGTTGACTGGATATGTCTGAGTCCTAAGTTATAACATAATTTTGTTTTGTTTTTGTGACAGAGAAAGGGCACTTTCTCTGTCAAGCTCAGCACCAGAGTGGCAGGCTGCTGGGGGGCGGGGAGGGGAGGCAAAGCCGTCGAAGGCAACAACAGTCCTTCAACAGACCTGTAACTGGCAGGAAAATAGTAGGAAACTTACACTGCCATGGAGACAGAAGCAGCCGCCGCCAACCAATCTCGACTTCCAAAACTTTTAAACCCCATCCGCCTTTTTTTGCAGAGCACTACTGGAGCTTATTATTAGTATTATTATAAATATAAATAGCAGTTACTTATTACTTCTCTACACGCCAAGCTCTTGCTAAGCATATGTTTTTCAAGATTCTGTGAAAACTGCACATATGAGCTCATACTCTCAACCCACTCTACCCTCAAGTCTGAAAAGCTCCCTTCACATCTTCTAAATCAATGTGCCCCCTAAACTTCGTATACGCCACACCTCTCACAGACCCACTCAGGCTCAGGAGTCACATCCTCACAAGCCCACGCTCTTCACCCAACACTAAACCAAGCACTTCTCGGAGCGACCACGGCCCCTGCGAAGTTTGGTACCCTCCTCCACTCACCAATTCCAATCTGGCCCTAACTTGTTCCAAGAAATGCTGATTCTCTCCAAACTTCTGACTCCAAACACATCGTGCCTGTACTTCATTCCGAAGTTCAAAATTCAGAAACACAAACTGAAACTGGGCAGAGCCCGGTTCCAACCCCACGAGAACTCTTTACACCCGCTCGAGCAGGGCCTGGGACCCTCCACCCTCTAAGCAGGCCAAGCCGGGGCGCGGCGGCCTCGCTCCGGACCCCAACGGGAGGAGGGAAAGCTCCACCTGGCTCCGCGGGCGCGGCGCGCGACTCCTGCTCCGGCCTGGGCCCCGCGGCGGCCGCGCCCCCGTCCCGACGCGGGCGGCAGCGCTCCGGTGGGCCGCGGCGGGCGCGCTCGCCCAGCACCTCCGCGTCGGCCTGCCAGTCGTCGCGGGCCCGACGGCGGGCCCAGCCCGCTCCGCGGGCGCGGCAGCGTGGGCAACCCGGGCCCGCCGCGTCGGCAGCGCGTTGGGCGCAGCCTCGGCACAGCGAGTGGCCGCACGGCAGGGCCGCCGCCTCCCCCGGGGTCTCTAGGCACCCGGCGCAGTCCGACTCCTCCGGCCGCGGCGGTGACGGCGGCTGCAGCAACGGTGGCGGCAACACCAGCAGCGCGGGGCCAGCGGCCGGGCCCGGGGTCCCCGTTTTGGCTGCCGCCATCTCGTCACAGCGGCCCCGCCGACCCCGCCGACTCAGAGCTGCCGCCGCCGCCGCGGAAGAAGCCCGAGTACTCGGACCTGCCGCCGCCATCTTGTTTCCCGTTTGTAGGGAGAGTCCGTTGCGAGGGAGAAGAGTAGAGGGCGGGGCAGTGGGCGGTGGGCAGCGCTGTATACATATTCATGAGGGGCGGGCCCCCCGTACGTCGTTCTCCCCGGGTCGGGTTGGCGGGAGGTGAAACCTCATTAATATTTATCAGTTACCCTTTATATATCTGGTCCTCGGTCTTGCTTTCTAGTCTTTGCCACTTCCTCCTAACTGAAGCAAATCACGGTGAGAACTGAGGGGATTTATTTGGAAATTCTGAGCGATATTAAACTTTATGAAGTTATTACACGTATTTATCCTGCAGTATCTTGATAACTTAGGCTAAAGAGAGTGAGGAGTATGTGAATTATCCAGAACCCTACCTCAGTGTTTCATTTATTGTGAGGTTAGCTGTTGTGACTTGAGACTAGTCCTACTGGCGGCTTCTTGTCAGTTCACATCTCAGTATATGCTCTCTTCAAATTCCTTCCTGAAATTTCCCTCCCTTGGCTGGGAAAAACCACAGTTTCCTTGAATTTTTTTCCACCCTCAGCTCTTTTTCAGCTTTTGAGTCTGCCCACTTGTTTTAGGGGCTTAAATGTGGTTACCTCGAGCCTCAGACCTCAGTCCTCTTCTCACTTCTTACCGTGTATTGCCCCCCAGCCCCTAACCTATGTCACATTTTCTTCCAGCTGAAACTCCCGAATTGATACTTGCGGTCCAGACTTCCTGAGTCCAGCCCTGCATAGTCCACTGTCTGAAGGAAACATTGTTTTGGATATCTGCATCCCTCATGTACCAAACTAAAGTCATTGTCTTCCACCATCCTTTCAAAACAGTTTTTCTGATTTGCCTCATTCTGGTTCAATTCAGTTCAGTTCATTTCAGTCGCTGAGTCGTGTCTGACTTTTTGCAACCCGCCAACTGCAGCACGCCAGGCCTCCCTGTCCATCACCAACTGCCAGAGTCTACCCAAACCCATGTCCATAGAGTCAGTGATGCCATCCAACCATCTCCTGCTCTGTCGTCCCCTTCTCCTCCTGCCCTCAATCTTTCCCAGCATCAAGGTCTTTTTAAATGAGTCAGCTCTTTGCATCAGGTGGCCAAACTATTGGAGTTTCAGCTTCAACATCAGTCCTTCAATGAACACTCAGGACTGGTCTCCTATAGGATATACTGATTGGATCTCCTTGCAGTCCAAGGGACTCTCAAGAGTCTTCTCCAACACCACAGTTCAAAAGCATCAATTCTTCAACACTCAGCTTGCTTTATAGTTCAACTCTCACATCCATACATAACTATTGGAAAAACCATAGCTTTGACTAGACAGACCTTTGTTGGCAAAGTAATGTCTCTGCTTTTTAATATGCTGTCTAGGTTGGTCATAACTTTCCTTCCAAGGAGTAAGTGTCTTTTAATTTCATGGCTGCAGTCACCATCTGCAGTGATTTTGGAGCCCCCAAAAATAGTCTGCCACTGTTTCCACTGTTTCCCCATCTATTTGCCATGAAGTGATGGAACCAGATATTTCTAGTAAAGGTGCTATTCTTCCAGTCCCCCAAGTTCCAAACCTGGTAATCTTTACTTCTCTCTCACTCCCCACATCTGTCAGTTTCTTAGTCCTGTCAATTCTTCCACCAAAATGAACATTTTCCTACCTATCCTCTCCTCTTCATCCCATTCCCACTGCCCAATTCAGTCTCATCATTCTCTCACCTAGATTATTGCAATAGCTTCTATCAATTATCTCCCTACCCACAGACACTCTTCCTCCAATCCATCCTCCATAGCTCTAGAGTTACTTCCTGAAAAACAGCTCTGACCACGCCATTCCTCCTTGACTTAGTCACTGAATGAGGTGCTCAGACTTTGGTGCCAGGGCCCTTTCTGGATGCAGAAGGTGTGGGAGAAACAATGGCTTCCCTCTGACAGAGAGATGGTCCCGCTACAGCAATTCTCCCACCCTTTGCTTTTTTTTTTTTTTGCACTTAAAGTAGATTTGGAGCAGGAAGGCATTAAGCAAATGGCATTTCCTGTTGGGAATCTTTATAGGAAAGCACAAGTTTCATAGGAGAGCAAAATAAAAAAAGTACATAATGTAATGGAAGGGATCAGAGGCCCTGGGTTTCCATGAGATTGCCTGGAAACAGTGTCTGAGCTGATAGTAAACCAGTCCAAGGCAAAGTGATTGGTGGAAGTCAGACAGCAGAGAAAAGAAAGACGTGGATTCCCGAAATGAGAACCAGATGGCTACAGGACAGTGAAGAATTGAAGAAGGGTCAATGAGTAATTGAAACAAGGGCTTGTGTGCACGGAGGCCCAGACAGTCCGAATCCTGCCAAACACAGAAGTATGGGCTTAGCCAGGCTGTCCTTCATCCAGAGGTCCTCTTTGTTTCATTTCCCACTTTAGGTTCTTGAGGACACTTTGGCCAGATTGTGATAAGGCGGGGGCCTGTGATCCAGAGATCAAGCCAATTACCATTAGAGATGGGGCCCTTGGTGTGGGTTGTTCACTCTTGACAGTTTGGGGCTCTTAATCTGAAGTCTGTTTACTATTGGAGAAGCTGAACCATAGAAGTATAGCATGCCTTCTTAGATATGAATAAAGACAGGAGATTTCTTTTTGCAGTGGGAAAAAGCAAGAGGTCAGAGTAGTACTAGATCAAAAGCCAGGAGATCTAGAATTTGTCATGACTACTTTCTCCCTTTTGCTGGGTTTCCCTGGTAGCTCAAATGATAAAGAATCTGCCTGTAATGCAGGAGACCTGGGTCGGGAAGATCCCCTGGAAAAGGAAATGGCAACCCACTCCAGTATTCTTGCCTGGAGAGTTCCATGGAGAGAGGAGCCTGGTGAGTTACAGTCCATGGAGTCACAAAGAGTCAAAAAATTACTTATTTATTTTTGGCTGTACTGGTGTCTTTGTTGCTTCAGGGGCTTTCTCTTGTTGGGGAGAGCAGGGGCTACCCTCTAATTGTGGTGCATGGGCTTCTCATTGCAGTGACTTCTCTTGTGGAGCACAGGCTCTAGGATGTGTGAGTTTCAGTAGTTGTGGCACATGGACTTACCTGTTGTGGTACATGGGCTTAGCTGCTCCGTGGCATGTGGGATATTTCCGGATCAGGGATTGAACGTGTCTCCTGCATTGGCAGGAGGATTCTTTAAACCTGAGCCACCAGGGAAGCCCCTAACTTGTATAACTTCTAACAGATAAACTCTCTCTGGACCTCAGTCACCTCATCTTTAAAACAAGAGTGCTCAAGTTCATTAGTTCTCAACCTGGGGAGCATTTCAGAAAGACATACACATATACACATATATGCCAAAGTCCCTTCTCAGATCTACTGAACCAAAAAACTGAGGATGGGATGCCAGCATGTAAATTATTTTATAATGCCACAGGAATTCTAATGAATACTCCTAGATCAGGCCACTACAATAGAGTGGTCTATTCAAAGACCAATTCAAAGGTCCTTTCTAGCTCTAACAGTCTAGAAGTTTCTGTTTGGGGGAATGCCCCATTTTATGCAGTTTCGCTGAGACTGGGGAAGCTGAACCACAGAGGTAGTCTTCTCCCTGCCCCAGGGCAGCCAGAACATGACATGTGACCTAGGCTCAGCCACGTGGCCACTCCTCTCTGAACTTTGAATCTTCAGGGGATGACAAAAAAACATACTGACAAGTTTAGAATTATTCACAGGAACAGATGGGCTTACCAGGTGGTATGGTGGTAAAGACCATGCTTGCCAACGCAGGAGATGAAAGAGACACAGGTTTGATCCCTGGGTGGGGAAGATCCCCAGGAGTAACAGTAACGGATAGAGGAGACTGGGGTCACAGAGTCAGACACAACTGAGCTCACACACAACAGGAATGGACACAGTAGGTGTCTAACCACAGTGGGTCCCTTGGGGGTTGGGGTAGAGGGGGGCCTATCCCCACCATGGTGACAGTGGTCATGCCAGAGTGCTCCTGAGGTATGAACTTGGCTGTAGTTGCCTGCTGCCTGGCCTTCCTAGGTTACAATCTATTTTTCCACATGCAAGTTACAAGTTATCAGGCTTCCTGTCAACTCTATACCCTTTGAGTAAATTCCTTCACCCCCCCCACCCCCCCCCACGTTAAATTGCTCACAATGTCTGTTGTTTGTAACAAAGTACTCCAACTTAGAAACAGGTTTTTTTTTTCTAAAGCATCACCTGATCATAGTTGTCAGGGCTGCTTCTTAAGTTATGAAACCATCTGAAAAGCTGAGCCCAACAGCCTGGAGCAGAGGAAGCCGAGGTGCAGGTGATGCTTTTCCCCTGAGCTCCCACCTGTGACACAGTCACGTTGATGCACTCATCGAGGATGCCAGCTGGAACAGGTCGTGGCGCAGCCACACCTACCAGGGCTTCCTCTGCAGCTACCTTTGCTCTGCCACTCATGCCATACTTTGCGAGGATTGCATCACTGCCAAAGCTCCCTGCCACCCTGCTCATAGTGGTCCATACCACTGCTCTGGCTTTAGCCCTCCTCATCCGCATCACAGCAAACCTTCCCTCTTCCGGCCAGCTGGAGGCTCCAGCTCTTCCTGCTAGACTGAAGGCTATTGGCTTGGTTGCAGGTGGAGACAGGTTTTTCGTCCCTGCAGCCCCCAAACCCCTTCTCGCCAGCCCAGGCACTGAGTCCCTCCTGCGGGCCTCACACACCTAGGAAGGCTCAGGCCCTCAGACCCTTCCAGCCCCACCCCGCCCTCACCTTCCTCATCTCTCCTGGTGGCCTCCTCTTCCCTTCCTCGCTCGAACCAGGTTTCCCCTTGTGATTTGGCCGCTTCCCTTTTACTTTAAAGATTTTTTTCCTGCATTCCTAACTATCATTCATCTTCAGGGCCTTCCCTTTTGTTTCAGGGGAAGTAGCAGTTTTTGCAAAATTAATCCTTCTACCTGTCATCTTTCCAGCCTCCTCCAGATTCCTTCCAAATACTCTATAAACACAGAAAAGACTTGGTCCCTGCCCCACTCAAGGTCACAGCGTAAACAGAGAGACAAAATTATGCATAAATAATTGTCACGGGGGGAAAAAAAGACAATTATAACAGAACTACAAACTCTAAAGCTGAGACACATACAAGGTGCTTTGGGAGCAGAAAGCAAAGTTGGGGTGGGGAGGGAGGGAAGGTTTCACAGAGGAGGAGACCTGTGAACTCTGATTGGAGGGTGAGGAACAGTTCCCTAGGTAGACATGGGGAAGGCATTCCGGGCAGAGGGAAACCAGCAGCAGAGGCACGAATGTATGAACGTTCAAAATCTGTGTGGGACTGATAAAGAATCTGATGTGGCCAGAACAGTGGGTGGACATGAGGCTGGGAAACTGGAGAAGCAAAGGAACTAGAATTTACTGAGTAACTACCTACAAGGAGGGAGACCCAGGTTCGATCCCTAGGTTGGGAAGATCCTCTGGAGAAGGAAATGGCAAGTCACTCCAGTACTCTTGGCTGGAAAATCCTATGGATGGAGGAGGGTGGTAGGCTATAGTCCATGCGGTCGCAAAGAGTCAGACACGACTGAGCGATTTCACTTCACTTCACTTCACCTACCACATACTAAGCACATGCCCAGCAGTAATCCATCTATCTCATCTAAACCTAAAGTAACCCTGTGAGCTGAGTATATTATTGTCTCCATTTTACAGAGCAATAAATTCAGGCTATTGGGTGATCATTGAAAGGTTTAATATTTGAACCAAGGGAGTGATAGATATAGATTTGTATTTTATAAGAATGCCTCTTGATCCCATAATTATCAGTGAAAAATAAAAACAGTCTAGGCAGACTTCATCCCACCTCTGTGAAGTTGAGATATCAGTGGAGAAAACACGTAACATTCATATATTCAACAAGTATCTAGCAAGTACCTACTATGTGGTAGGATAATACAGTTACGGAGAATTCAGCAGCAGACAAGACAGAGGGGTGTGGATGCTGACCCAGCTTTGGTGGGACCAACTTTCGTTACAGTATCTGGCACATTCCAGATGTTGTGGAATGAATGCATGTTCCCTCCTTTAGTTATGTCTTTAGTGTTTAGCAAGGTTCAAAGTTCAGCACATTGCCAAAACAGAAAAAAATTCTGTTTAACACATAAGCACATCGGTAGATAAAAAGAACTCTTTAATTTCTTCCCTCTAGATACCTAAATTAATTTCTCTTTCTAGATACCTAAAACTCCACCTTGAGTCTGCAACTGGTTTCACTTTCTCTCTCTGCTGCTCCGTCCCATCCCCTTGGTCTTGCCTTCTCCCTTCCCTACCCCCAGGTTCTGGTCCAAGATACCAAGCAAAGAATTCCCTCTTTTATTTGGTTGTTCTTTTAAGGGAATAGAGGTGGCTCTAAGAAACAACCTCAGATATGCAGATGACACCACCCTTATGACAGAAAGTGAAGAAGAGCTAAAGAGCCTCCTGATGAAAGTGAAAGAGGAAAGTGAAAAAGTTGGCTTAAAACTCAACATTCAGAAAACTAAGATCATGGCCTCCAGTCCCATCACTTCATGGCAAATAGATGGGGAAACAGTGGAAACAGTAGCAGACTTTATTTTGGGGGGCTCCAAAATCACGGCAGATGGTGACTGCAGCCATGAAATTAAAAGACGCTTGCTCCTTGGAAGGAATGACCAACCTAGATAGCATATTAAAAAGCAGAGACATTACTTTGCCAACAACGGTTCGTCTAGTCAAAGCTATGGTGTTTCCAGTCATCATGTATGGATGTGAGAGGTGGACTATAAAGAAAGTTGAGTGCCAAAGAATTGATGCTTTTGAATTGTGGTGTTGGAGAAGACTCTTGAGAGTCACTTGGACTGCAAGGAGATCCAGCCAGTCAATCCTAAAGGAGATCAGTCCTGAATATTCATTGGAAGGACTGATGTTGAAGCTGAAATTCCAATACTTTGGTCACGTGATGCGAAGAGCTGACTCATTTGAAAAGACCCTGATGCTGGGAAAGATTGAAAGCGGGAGGAGAAGGGGACGACAGAGAATGAGATGGTTGGATGGCATCACCGACTCAATCGACATGAGTTTGGGTAAACTCCGGGAGTTGGTGATGGACAGGGAAGCTGGTGTGCTGCAGTCCATGGGGCTGCAAAGAGTCAGACACGACTGAGCAACTGAACTGAACTGAAACTGAAGAAGCCCTTTAGGTCCAGCAGATAGCAATTAAGGAAATAAAATGGGAAAACACCCCGCCTTAACTCTACTCCAGAGTGAGACACCTAAAAGGCAAAACTTTTAGGGCCACTCGGAGTCCACGCAGGTCAAATTTCTGGGACACAGAACAGGTGGAGTGGAGGGAAAGCATTTCTGGCGGGGCCAACAGAAAGTATCCAGCACACTTTCCATCTCATCCTGCTTTCTTCTGTTTTCTAACTCACAGTCTGAATGAACTTTCTGAAGCATGGATCTGGGGAGTGGGGAGAGGAGGGGCTTAGATGAAGAGAATCAAAAAGTACAAACTTCCAGTTATATACGATAACAAATACTGGGGATATAATATACTACTTGATCAATATAATTAACACTGTTGTATGTTATATATGAAAGTTGTTAATGAGAGCAAATCCTGAGTTTTCACCACATGGAAAAGGAATTTTTCTTTTTTTAAAATAATTTTATATGAGATGAGGAATGTTCCCTGATTTTATTATGGTAATCATTTCATGATTTCTTATTTGTTTGTTTAGTCACTCAATCTTGTCTGACTCTTTTGCGACCCCGTGAACTGTAGCCTGCCAAACTCCTCTGTTCATGGAATTTCCCAGGCAAGAAGACCGGAGTGGATTGTCATTTCCTTTTCCAGGGAATCTTCCCGACCCAGGGATTAAACGCACATCTCCTGTATTGGCAGGCCGATTCTCTACCATCGAGCCACCAGGGAAGTCTCTTTCATGATGGATTTAAGTCAAAACACTATGCCATACACCTGAAATTTATAGTGTTGTATGTCAATTATATCTTAATAAAACTGCAAAAAAATACAGCATGAATATAAAATATAATAATAAAAGACAGACTTTTCTCTGCTAGTATTGATCACCTTTTACAATATAAATAGCATGTCTTATTCTAGTCTGTTCTTCTCATCTCATCAAAAAAGTCCTTCTGCAATTATTGTTGCTGAGAGGAAGGGGCAGTTTGGGAATTTGGGATGAACATGTACACACTTTCATTCCCTGGTGGCTCAGACGGTAAAGAATCTGCCTGCAATGAGGGAGACACAGTTCGATCCCTGGGTCCAGAAGACCCCCTGGAGAAGAGAATGGCTACCCACTCCAGTATTCTTGCCTGGAGAATTGCATGGAGAGAGAAGCCTGGTGGGCTACAGTCCATGGGGTTGCAAAGAGTCAGACATGACTGAGCAGCTAACACACACACAAACACAGTGCTATATTTAAATGGATAACCAACAAGGACCTACTCTATAGCACATGAAACTCTGCTCAATTTTATATGGCAGCCTGGATGGGAGCAGGGTTTGGGGGGAAATGGATACATGTATATGTGTGGCTGAGTCCCTTCACTGTCCACCTGAAACTATCACAACATTATTAATCAGCTACACCCCAATACAAAATAAAAAGTAAAAAAAACAAACCCTTCTGCTACTTTCACTTTTTTTGGACCAGGTATCCCAGAAGGAGGGACTCATGGCCCTTCTCCTAGAAGAGTGGGAAGGAGTGAAACCCTCATTTTGTCATAAAAAATGGATGGACAGTCAGTTCAGTTCAGTTCATTTGCTCAGTTATGTCCAACTCTTTGCGACCCCATGAACTGCAACACACCTGGCTTCCCTGTCCATCACCAACTCCTGGAGTTTACACAAACTCATGTTCATTGAGTCAGTGATCCCATCCAGCCATCTTATCCTCTGTCGTCCCCTTCTTCACCTGCCTTCAATCTTTCCCAGCATCAGGGTCTTTTCAAATGAGTCAGCCCTTTGTATCAGGTGGCCAAAGTATTGGAGTTTCAGCTTCAGCCTCAGTCCTTCCAATGAACCCTTAAGACTGATCTCCTTTAGGATGGACTGATTGGATCTCCTTGCAGTCCAAGGGACTCTGGAGAGTCTTCTCCAACACCACAATTCAAAAGCATCAATTCTGTGCTCAGCTTTCTTTATAGTCCAACTCTCACACCCATAACATGATGACTGGAAAAGCCATAGCCTTGACTAGACGGACCTTTGTTGGCAAAGTAATGTCTCTGCTTTTTAATATGCTGTCTAGGTTGGTCATAACTTTCCTTCCAAAGAGTAAGCGTCTTTTAATTTCATGGCTGCAGTCACCATCTGCCGTGATTTTGGAGCCCCAAAAAGTAAAGTCTGACACTGTTTCCACTGTTTCCCCATCTATTTGCCATGAAGTGATGGGACCGGATGCCATGATCTTAGTTTTCTGAATGTTGAGTTTTAAGCCAACTTTTTCACTTTCCTCTTTCACTTTCATCAGGAGGCTCTTTAGTTCTTTTTCACTTTCTGTCATAAGGGTGGTATCATCTGCATATCTGAAGTTATTGCTATTTCTCCCGGCAATCTTGATTCCAGCTGTGCTTCATCCAGCCCAGGGTTTCTCATGATGTATTCTGCATATAATTTAAATAAGCAGTTTGACAGTATACAGCCTTGACATACTCCTTTTCCTATTTGGATCCCAGTCTGTTGTTCCATGTCCGGTTCTAACTGTTGCTTCTTGACCTGCATACAGATTTCTCAAGAGGCAGGTCAGGTGGTCTGGTCTGGATGGACAGTAACATTGACCAAACTGAAAAATTTGCCTCAGCTTTGTTCTGGATGTTCAATTGCTCTCCTGTAAAATATGTATTGGGTTTCTCTGGTGGCTCAGTGGTAAAACAACTGCCTGCCAATGTAGGAGATGCAGGTTTAATCCCTGGGTTGGGAAGATCCACTGGAGAAGGAAATGGCAACCCACTAAAGTATTCCTGCCTAGGAAAACCCATGGACAGAGGAGCCTGGTGGGCGACAATCCATGGGGTTGCAAAAGAGTCAGACACGACTGAGCAACTGAACAACACCAATAAAATATGTATTAGAAAGCCGGAGAGGGAGGGTGAGAGTTGGAGGACACTGGGATTCAGGGCTGGAGCTTCAAATTCACCTGTCTTTAGATTTGAATTTGGCCAAGAGGGACAATGGATTTTGTACTACCATCACTGTCTAGTTCTTCTGAACCCAAACTAGCTGGCAACAAGAGGTGGGACACTAAGGATCAGTGTCTTTTCGTGTGAAATAAGAACAAAGAGAGAATGGAGGAGTACAATTCCTCAATTTTTCTGAAAACGAGGGGGGGAAAAAACTTTCCTTAGAAGAGAGTACTGTGATGGGAGCAGAAGAAAAAGTCAGGGGGAATAAAGACTGACTTTCGCTGGTTTGGACAGAAACAGATACGACATGGGTTTAGTTCCTTCATCTTAAAGGAGGATAGGATTCTATACCAATCCATCAGGGACTGACTGATTTGTTCTCTAGAACGGTCATTGTTCCACAGTTCTTTGTTTTCTAGACTCTGGGCTCTGCTACCTCCATCCCTGAGAGGAGTCAAAGGCCAAGTCTCCTGGGGCTGTAATGTTGCTGAGTGACCACCAGGGGGCAAACCAAGACTACTAAGCTCTCCCCACCAGCCCTTCCCCTCAGTTTCCATGGAGTCAAATTCAGCCGGAATCCGCTTTAAAAATCATCCAAGGCTTTTGATCAAACATCTTTCTTTACAGGCAAGAAAGCCAAGGTCTAAAAAAGAGAAATCATTTGTCAAGACCATGTGGCTTAAACAAAAAAAAAACCTCACCATCTGAATTAATGGTGACGCTGGAACCAGAAACCAAGTGTACTGGCTATTCCAGTGTTATATCAGTTCTACCACATCAAGCTTTCTTCTGTCTCATATGTTATTCTAGAATACTCTGGTTTTTAGTAATATATTTTCCATAAAAGCGACTTGTCTCTCTAGTTAGATTGTAAGTCCTTGGGGCCAGGGACCATGGTTCGCCCAGCACTGGATATCTTCTCCTTCAGAACCTAGCATATGGCTCTGTAGACAGCCCATGCCCAATACCAGATGCAGGATTTCAACAGACATTGTGAAACTGCTATGTGGTGGGCCAAGCCATGGTTCCTGAGAACACAGCTGCTGCTAAGTTGCTAAGTCGCTTCAGTCATGTCCGACTCTGTGCAACCCCATAGACGGCAGCCCACCAGGCTCCCCCGTCCGTGGGATTCTCCAGGCAAGAACACTAGAGTGGGTTGCCATTCCCTTTTCCAATGCATGAAAGTAAAAAGTGAAAGTGAAGTCGCTCAGTCGTGTCCGGCTCAGCGACCCCATGGACTGCAGCCTACCAGGCTCCTCCGTCCATGGGATTTTCCAGGCAAGAGTACTGGGGTGGGTGCCATTGCCTTCTCCACCTGAGAACACAGAAATGGAAACAAATGACTATAATTCAGGAGGTGAGGTTTTTTTTTTTTTTTTCGTTTTGTTTTTTTTTAAGCCACACTGTGATCTTAGTTCTCTCACCAGGGATTGAACTCACTCATGCTCCCTGCATTGGGAGCACACAGTCTTAACCAGTGGACCACAAGGGAAGTCACAGGAGGTTAGTTTTTAACAGTGGTGTAGACAGAGTGCTGTGGAAGAAGAAGAAGAGGAAGGGACTAATTACCTGGATGGGATACAAAACTGAGTTCTAAAGGAAGAATGAGAACTCATCAAAGACAGGAAACGGAATTCTGAATAGAAGAAATGGTAGAATAAGCCAACATATAGAGGCATGATAAGCTACCCTCTCCAGTATTCCTGGGTTCCCTTGTGGCTCAGCTGGTAAAGAATCCGCCTGCAATACAGGAGACCTGGGTTCGATCCCTTGCTTGAGAAGATCCCCTAGAGAAAGGAAAGGCTACCCACTTCAGTATTCTGGCCTGGAGAATTCCATGGACTGTATAGTCCATGGGGTCGCAAAGAGTCAGACACAATGGAGCGACTTTCACTTTCACTTTCATAGAGGAATGAAGGCATGGTGTGTCAGGTGAAAATGATTGGTTCTGAGTAGCCAGAGGGTAGTAAAGAAGCTTGAGGTCAGCTGCAAAGCTGGTGGCTACTCGTTCACTTTTCATTCTACAGGCAGTAAGTACCCTCCAAGTGCCGTGCAGCCCTGTTGTACATAATGATGGTTGTGAGATGATAATAAAAGGTCAGTAATAATAATGATGAAAATACAAGTGTGGTTTAATTCCAAGGATTTGGTGTCTTGAATTTAGGGTTCATTCCTCATGAGAATCAGATAATCCAGATAAATATTATATCCTTCATTTATCAAAAACATATTCAGTAAGCCCTTTGTATGTGCTCAGCACTGTTCTATGAACTAGGAATATAACAGTGACCAAGAATTGAGGTCCAGGCTATTATAGAGCTGTCATTGCTCATGGGGGAGGCAGATAATAAACAAATGAAATGCCTTGCAGATAATGATGTGACACAAAGGAAGTAAAAGAAGGCAATATGACAGAAAATAACTGAAGGGGGACATCATTAGATAGGTTGCACAAAGGACACCTTACTGAGGAAGTGACATTTGAGCTGAATGAACTGTCTGCTGGGGGAAAAGCTGAGGGAAGAACATCCCAAGCAGGAGAAAATCTTCCAGGGCAAAGATCCTATGGCATGTACAGGCATCCTGGTGTACCCAGGGACAGAAAAAACTACTAGAGCCTAGCAGGCACCAGGAGGATGGTCTAAAGTCAGAGGGCAGGCAGAGGCCAGGTCATGGAAGGGTGTTCAGAATGTGGCAAAGGGTTTAGATTTTACTCCAAATGCAATGGAGACTTTTGAAGCAAGAAAGTGATGTTGAATGATTTACACTTTTGAAAGCTAGCTCTGATGGCTCCTCACTCTACCTGTGGGTGGATACAGTGCCTGCCACTGTCTGGCTTTGGAATCCAAAGTCATGTAGCGCTGTTTACTGGTACTCTAGCTTCATCTTCACAGACCTATGGAAGGAAGTCTCTGAGGACAAACTGCTTTTTGAAAGTCCCTCTGAGCCTGGGGGAGGCAGGAACAGAAGGTCCATTCTCCTTGCTGCTTGGTGAGTGATGATGCTGGCAGTGAAGGAGGCCTCTGGTCAGTTGCTAAGCTTAGGACCTGGATGAAGGATGCTCCCACTCCACGCCTTCTATTAAAGATACTTTGTCCCCACTCAGCATCCCTCCTGAGGGCTCTGTGAAATTAAGAGCTGTGTGTTCCTTCATCCTGCTTGCCTCACACCTCCTCCCTCAATCACTGTGTGCAGGCTGTCCTGGGAAGAGACATAAGGAGGAAAAAAGGACTTAGGAATATTCACATAGCCACATAAGTACCCACACAAATAAATATGGATGGGGCCAGGGACCATGTTTTGCCCAGCACAGTATATCTTTTTTCATTCTAAAAGAAATTTATTTAGACTAACTATATGCACAATATCTGGAGATCCAAATGAACATGTCCTAAAATAACTATAGTTTTTTTTTAAGCATCAAAGCTATTTATTTATTATTTTTGTGGTTGTGTTGCCTGGCATGTGGAATCTTAGTTCCCCAACCAGGGATTGAATCTGCACCTCCTGCGGCAGAAGTGTGGAGTCTTAACCACCGGACTGCCAGGCAAGTCTGAACAGTAGGTCTTAAATGATTTTTACATGGATGAATAACTCTGAGTTGACTGAAGGGTGGAAATGGAATGGGGATTGTTCACTTTACAACAACATCAACTTTAACAGCTCTTTTAAATAAGACTCTCCTCTTAATGTATCTAAATTGGATACAACTTTCAAGAGTCAATTAGTTCACCCTTTCCAGGACATCAGGTAAAGACAGTGTACTGGAACTAGCTTATAAGTGCTCTGGAGAAAGTGAAAGTTACTCAGTCCTGTCCGACTCTTTGCAACCCCATGGACTGTAGAGTGGGCTTCCCTTGTGGCTCAACTGGTAAAGAATCCGCTTGCAATGAGGGAGGCCTGGGTTCGATCCCTGGGTTGGGAAGATCCCCTGGAGAAGGGAAAGGCTACCCACTCCAATATTCTGGCCTGGAGAATTCCATGGACTCTATTGTCCATGGGGTCACAGAGTCGGACACTACTGAGCAACTTTCAGATACACAGAACTATAGATTCTCGAGGCACGGCCTTTCCCTTACTCCAGGGGATCTTCCCAACCCAGAGATCGAACCCAGGTCTCCCTCACTGCAAGCAGATTCTTTACCAGTTGAGCCACAAGGGACGTCCAAGAGAACTGGAGTGGGTAGCCTATCCCTTCTCCAGTGGATCTTCCCGACTCAGAAATTGAACCAGGGTCTCCTGCATTGGAGGTGGATTCTTTACCAGCTGAGCTATCAGGGAAGCTGGAGAGCCCAGTGGTAAATTTTCAGCAATTTTCCAAGCTGCTTCTTAAAACTGATCATTACTAAACATTAAATTAATAAATTTACAATTAAATGTTATACTTAAAACATTCAAATTCTTGCCTCCTAATTAGTTTAATGCATTTTATTATCAGTGTTTTTGAAGTTATTTACATGTACCTGTAAGATGGAAATACTGCATAATTGTGTCCTGCTCTTTGTCACAACCCCACATTCAATGATTCCATTTGTAGCCTGAAATTGGCCCTGATGGGAATATTTATACCATGGGAATTGGCAAATGCTCTAAACCAGGGCTTTTTTCCCCTGGAGAATGGACTGTTAAACATTTATCAGCATACCTCAGGTGTAGTATGTATTATGTAGTCATCTTATATTAACTCTCATATGGTGAATCTGCTTTTAGAATCTTACAGAACTAAATGGACTGAGTTCAGAAAACTTGCCTTGACACTGAAATAAGCAAGCGGCCTGCAGTTCAGGAAGCCTGTTGGCCACAAATAACAAGTCACAAGAGGACTATTTGAAAAAATAAGAATGTTGTTCAACAAACCTTTCTTTAGTAGTTACTATGTACAAAGACGTATGCCAAAGGCTAAGGAAAATATTAGATAAATAACAGTGTGTGTTCTCCTTTTAGAGGAGATGACAAGAAACCTTTGGTGATACAATGTGATAAGTGCTATAATGGAGATACAGAAGCATGGGGGAAAGAAGGTCATCAGAGAGACTTCAGTGAGAACCTGGACTGTAAGCAACAGTGTCTCTCTTGCTCTGCACTGTATTCCTAGCACCTTGCACAGTGCCTGGCACAGGGTTGGTTATCAATAACTGTTGGATGAATGAAGGAGTTTACCTCGATCCTGGAAAAATAAGACAAACAGATAAGAGTGGGTAGAGGCAGGGTGTTTGAAAAACACAGGGACTTCCCTGGTGATCCAGTGACTAAGACTCCGCATTCTCAATGCTGGGGGCCCAGGTTCAATCACTGGTCAGGGAACTAGATCCCACAGGCTGCAGCTAAGAGCTCACACGCCGCACCTACAGATCCCCTGTGTCGCAACTAAGACCCAGCACAGCCAAAAAAACAAATAAATTTAAAAAAAAAGAAAAAACATAACATGCAGAGACCTGGGTAGGGGAGGGAAGGGGAAGAGCTCAGCATCTTTCAAGAGAGAGAAAGTTTAACTTTAATGTGGCATGAGGGGTCCAGGGGTTAGAACTGGTAAGGAGGAGTGTAGAGAAAAAGAGTTCTCTGCCTCAAATCTCTGCAGAGCTCTAAAAAGACCAAAGGAGTTGGTTTGTTCTGTGCGGCCCTGAGGTCAGCGTTAGAAGTAATGTGGGGAATCTCAGAGAAATCAGATTTAGTTAGAGAACTTTCTAACGGATTTCTCCAAAAGTGCGATGGGCAGACTAGGAAGGCTGTGATACAAGTTCTCTAAGAGGGTAGCAGACAGGTGGCAGACAAACTTAGTGCAACAGATTGCTATGGGTAGATAGTTTTTTTTTTTCCCCCCTGACTGGATTTTGGAAGAATTTATCAAATCTCCTTTTTAAAAGAGTATTAGATAATATATGGGCTTCCCAGGTGGCACAGTGGTAAAGAGTCTGCCTGCCAAGGCAGACCACACAGGAGACATGAGTTTAGTCTCTGGGTGGGGAAGATGCCCTGGAGAAGGAAATAGCAACCCACTCCGGAGTGGGTTTCCAGGCAATTTTCTTGCCTGGAAAATTCCATGAACAGAGAAGCTTGGCTGACTATAGTTCATGGGGTCGCAAAGAGTCAGACACAACTGAGCAACTGAGCACAGATAATATATGGACAACCATCATGAACAGCATTTCTACAAAGACACAGAAACTTTCCTCAAGGGCTTGTTTCTTTCTTTCTTTTTTTTTTTTTTTTTCCTTTTTGCTGTTTTTATTTATTTATTTTCTGGCTGTACTGAGAGGCATGTAGGATCTCGGTTCCCCAAGCAGGGATCGAACCTGTATCTCCTGCACTGGAAGTGCAGAGTCTTAACTGCTAGACCACCGGAAGTTCCAAAGGCTTGTTTCTTTTGTCGATCGCTGAGAACAATAGGGGTGCTGAAGGGTCTCCCATGACAAAGTAAATATCTTTTCAAGTCATTGAGGTCTTCACTCCATCAAGAAGCAGTTATCTACTCAGTATCTTTGTGTATCAGGGACTTTGCTAAATTCTGGAAATATAGATATAAAAGGAAAAAGAAAAAAAAAACCCTGCCCTCAGAGTGCAGCGTGGAAAGGCAAATATTTACACTTCAATAGTTAAAATACCATTTGCTACCAAAAATTTGCTTTGCTTGGGGGACTCAGGGAAGCCCTGAAAGAGAAATGACTTGGAGCTGACTTTTGAAAAGTAAAACAGAATTCACTACATGAAGGAAGAGAAAGAGTCCAGACAGAAGGGAAACATAGACGAAGCTATGGAGATTAGAAAATGCATGGACAGGTGGGGAGGTGAGTGGTTGGTGAAAGTACAGAGTAGGTGGCAGTAAGAGCCAAAATTCGTGGGGCCTTGAATCCAATGCTAACAATTTTGGATTGTAATCTGTTAATGATAGGAAGTAGATAATGTCTTATCCTGTTATTTATTTAATAAACTTTTTATTTTGAAAGAATTTTAGACTGACAGAAAAGTTGCAAAGGTAGTACAGAGTCTTTATCTAAGAACCATGGGCCTTTCACCCAGTTTCACCCAGTGTTATCACGTTATAGAGCCATGGCACCTTTGTCAAGACTACGAAACCAATGTTCGTACATGACTATAAACTAATAGACTTTATTTACCAGTTTTTCCACTCATGTCCTTTTACTATTCCAGAATCCAAGCCAGGATATCACATTGCACTTAATGTTTGTTTTTTTTCTTTTTACTTCCAATAATGGGTTTTAATTGGGAAGATGATGTGATCAGATTTGTCAGTAAGAATAATCAACATAATTTTTATGGCAAGTGTGAAGAAAATAGATTGGAGGTACCCACACTAGGGGCGGAAGACTTGCTAAAAGGCTACTAGAGAAGTCCAGTAAGAGATGATGATGGCCTGAACTCTGAGGACATTAAGGATGGAGAGGTGTGTTGACATCTTTTTGATCTTATGCTAGAGACCTTTCCTGAAGTAGAATGGATAGGATATAGGGGAGGGGAATCTCAATCCACCTCCTTTATCTGAGATGAATCTATGTATATAGCAGACTTTAAACAAAGATGGAGAAAGGAAAAGATCTCTGTCCAGATCCTTGGGATGAGATAATTTCTTCAGTTAAACACTAAACTTAACTCTGAGTGCCCTGAAAGCCTAAGCAAGAAGGGAAGCATGATGACATTTCCTTCTCCAGAGGATCTTCCCCACCCAAGGATCTCATCATCTGTTAAAACAAAGCGTACTCAAGGGAGAGGAAGTGGCCAGGTTGGAGAAGAAGAAATTAAGCCTGGAGGGCACCAGGGGCAGATCATGTTTGTCTCTGATTCAGAGGGCTCTGGGGGAGGTTCTGCTTCTTTTATTTATTTTTTTAAGATTTCATTGATGTGGACCATGTTTAAAGTCTTTATTGAATTTGTTATAATATTGCTTCTGTTTTAGGTTTTGATTCTTTGGCTAGAAGGTATGTAGGATCTTAGCTTCCAAACCAACTATTGAACCTGCACCCTTCCCACCCCCACCCCTACACGCACTGGAAGACAAAGTCCTAACTATTGGACTGCCAGGCAGGTCCCCCAGAAGCTATGTTTCGGGGAACACTGGTTCCTCCAGCGCTCTCTGTTCTTGGAGAGCATCAACTGGCAACACAGGAGGTGGGGACCCCAGTCTTACCCCAGGAAGTTATCTTTACAGACACAGTCAGAAGTGTTTCAACCTGGAAATGTGATTCCCTGCTAGAGTGGGATGTGATTCAACATCCCTTCTGTCTTATCTCTTACTCTTCCTAGTCTGCTCCCCTCCAACATTTACTGAATTTCCAGCAACTCTGCAAGAAGTTCCTCTGGGGATGAAGTTGAGGTCCAAAATGGGGATGAATGAACTTACCCAAGACATCCAAGCAAGCTAGGGAGACAGCCAGGACAGGGGTCCTATCCTTTTGAGTTCAGAGTTTGAGCGTTTCTTGTCTGGACAGAGCTGGTGGTTCTCTTCTTGGGTCCTATTAATTCATACACTCGTTTCATTAATTTCATTAATTCATACCACAAGGTATGGGGCACCAAGGATGGGCTGAGGTGGGGGGCTCCAGGCCCTTGCCCCCACCCCCACCCCATCACTTTCAGGTAAGAAAGAAAATGCTTCGACCTAAAGCCCTTACTCAAGAGGACTGAGTATGACCAGCCCTCTCAGAAAGGTTCAGGCCCTACCTGCAGAGGCAAAGGAAAGACTGTGTCCTGCTTCTGGAGTGCCAGGGTGGGGTGGGAGGGAGCAGAAGATTCATCAGAGGAAGGGCCCCGAGGATCCTGCATGGTGCCTCTGGATTCGGGGATAACTGGTCAGAGCATTCCAAGCGCCTGGAATTCGGACCCCTTCTTTTTGAGATCTGAGTGCTTTGACGTTCATTATCTCATCCCACGTGAGAAACAATTGTGGGAAGACATTAAAAACATTAAAAGATACTTAAGATACTAAGATCTCCATTTTAGCAAGGGGATCTGGGAAACAGACTCAGGTGGAGTGGCCAAGTGCACAATTAAGAACAGCAAGTGTCCCAATTTCATCCAGAGGCGGGGTTCTGTGCAAGCCCCGTCGAGCTTCCTCACCTGAGCGCCTCTCAGGTTCCGCAATCCGCTTCGCCTCTCCGACCCCGACATCTTTCGCTTCCCCACCCGAAAGTTTCTAACAGGGTTCGGTCCTCCTGGGCTCGGGGCGCCGCGGGGAGTCAGGGGTTAAAACCCGTGGCCCGGGTGGCTCCTTCCCCCTCCCCAGCCCCCTCGCCTCCTCTCGGCGCGGCGCCTGGAGCGTCTGTCCCAGAGACCGGCACGAGAGAGGAGGGGGAAAGTGGGCCTGTTTCTCGGGTGGCCAATCCACCGAGCCCGCGGTGCCCCAGAGGAGGCGCCAGGGCTAGGCCAGCGCCAGGCCGGGGCTGCCTGCTTCCCGCGGCAAAGTACAAATGCGCCCGAGCGCGGCGCCTGGCGCCCTTGGCGTGCACAGCCGGCCCGCGCGCAGCCTCCCCCCGTGGCCGCCGCGCCGTCGCCGCCGCGGGTACGCCGCCGGGCTCCAGGACCCGGCAGCCCGACCCCGAGCTCTGCGAGCAGGGGGCGCCGGCCGCTGCTAGCCCGCACACCCGGAGCAGCCCGCCGGTCCCGCGCGCCTGGCCCAACGCTGCGCGCTCGGCGGACTCTGGTCCTCCCTCTCCCGTCTTTCTTCTCCTCCCCTCCCTCTCACCTTCCCCTTTACTTTAATTGCTTTCCCCTCTTACATACCGTCCTGCATCCCTCCAACTCTTTCCCTCCGTTTGCTTTCCACCTTCCTCCTATTCCCACCTTGGACCTCCCTTTTTGTCCTCACCACCTTCTTCTCAACCCTTCTCTGAATCTCTGACCCTAACCCTCCCCGGGTCTGCGGATTGCGCTGTACCCCTGGGCGTCAGCGTCCCCCTCATCTCACTTTCCCCCAAGTCCCCGCCCGGCTCAGCGCCTGAGGGCCTGGCCCTGGGGAAGAAGGATGGTTCCCGAGGTAAGGGTCCTCTCCTCCTTGCTGGGACTCGCGCTGCTCTGGTTCCCCTTGGACTCCCACGCACGAGCCCGTAAGTAGCGGAGTGGGTGTGCTGGGTGGCAGAAGAGGGGACCCCCGGGATGTGCTGGAAAGTGCCAGGACTTGTTCTGCCAGCCATCCAGGGAGCACCTGTGCCGGGAGGGTGGAGGAGGGTGGAGGCTTCTCTGCGGACCAGTTCGGGCTGACCAGACCGGGGGAGGGGGACTGGGCAAGACTCAGAGCCGAGGGGGCTGCGGCCACGGACCCGAGGGTGAGGGAGCTGAGAGCAGTGGGAGAGAGGGCAGGGCACCGTGCTTTTTCTGGAGGAGCGGGGGATGCTTATTCCTAGCAGAGAGTCCGGCATATTTGGCGGCAAGGATGTGATGATGAAGAGGCTATTGCATTTAAAGAGAACTGGTGGAAAGAAAGAAGAGTTAACTAGGATAACTTTCCCATTGCTTTTCTCTTTTGAGGCTTACAACACTCCGGTCAGGTGGGTATTATTATTTGCATTTTACAGATGAGAAAACTTAGACTGAGAGAGGAAACTCGTTCCCGTTGACAGAGCTAGTGAGCCATCCAAAGCCAGAACTCTTCAGTTCCCAATCTGATGCTTTCCCCCCTGATCCCACAGCATCTGGAAAGAACTCTGATTTTGAGCTGTGACTTTGGGAGGCAGCAGGGCACAGGGAGATAGACCAGGGTCTTCATTATCCCAGATCTGCTGACTACCAGCCGGTAGGAGCAGATATGTCTCTGAGCCTCAGTTTCCTGATCTATAAAATGGGAGTGAAAATCCCAGGACTGTTCTGAGGATTAAATTGAAGAAAACATGGAAAGCAACCAGCACCAGCAACTAGCTGGTCCATGGTAGGTTCTCGAAAAACACGTTCGCTAATTTATGTTTTTCCACTCGTACACAGTGTAACCTCAGTCAGTTGATATCAACTCTCTGAACCTCAATTTCCTCACTCTTTCCACAATAGGCTGGTGGTGGACCTCCTACCCATCTTCTGACCATCTCTTGGAAAGCTGGGAGGGTGAAGAACAAAACCAAAGATTCTCTTAAAAAGAAGGAAGCATCTTAGTTCAAATGCAGACATACCCAGTAAAGAAACCAAGGCCCAGTAACGGGCAGTGGTCCCACCCCAGGTTACACAGGGCACAGCCTGGGATGAAACCCCATTTTCCCAGCCTAGAGCACGTTCCTCTCCACAGCTCAGCTCCTCCATCTCTGCCTTCTTTCGCACATGACTTTCTGGAGCCAGCGTTACTGGATATTGTTTCATTCCTGTCTCTGATCATCAGGGCAGGCTGCATGTCTGTCTGTCTCTGGGCGGCCACCAGCATGAGATTCACAGAAGTCCTTAGGAACAAGTCCTGAAAAGAGCCCAGTGTTAGTTCAAGTCCTGGCTCTGCCCCTTGGTAGTTGTGTGGCTTTTCGTAAGTGACAACGTCTCTGAGCATCACTTTCTGCATCTGAGACTCACACTCACCTGAAGGCTTCTTGGGAGGATTAGGGATGACTGATAAGTGCCCAGCACAATGCCTACTGCTCTGTCAGTGTCTCCTCCTCCTCCTTGAGGCCTGGAGGTTTCCTCCCAACACTTTCTCCTTGCTTCTCAAAAGAGAATTAGCATAGGATGCCCTTAATGCCTGCCGCCCTTGGCACATGGCTCTTAACCCCCCAGATTTCATTGCCCTGGATGCATCGTCGAAAGATGGCCTAGAACCATCTTTATGTAGATTGCACACATCCTTCCCACGGCTCTCCTCCTTGCCTCCCAGAGCCTGTCAGCTCTCTACAGCCTAGCTTAGGTCACACCTCTTCCAGAAAACTCTCCCTGCCATCTGATCCACTCTGATCTTCCCTCCTCTGTGCTTCCACTCTTCGGGCCATATTTCTCACTAGGTGCTGCTAGTATTCCATCTCCCCTAGACTGGAGCTTAGTTACCGACATGCAAGAAAAACGTTGGAGCAGAATTGTTGAGTTAAGGTGATGTGGAGGTAGTCAAAGTGGTGTAAGATGCTGCGATTTCAAAGCCGAAAGAACTTTTGAAAGTCACCTGTTTCTACCCCTCAGTGTACCATTCCTCACCGTTAAACTGAAGCTCAGAAAGGGCGAGTGACTTGCCCAAGGTCACACAGCAAATTTGTTAAAGAAAAGAACAGAGACCTGGATCCTAGTCCCTGATTTATCACTTACTGATTGTGTGAATTAAGACAAACCATTTTCTTCTTTGAGCCTCATTCTGTGTAATGCTAATAACCTATGAATCTAGAAACAATCCTATAGTCATTTGCTAAGGTCTTGTCTGAAGATCTTCTGTGAAGGCCCTCGTCTTAGTTCAGTAAGTTTAGTTAGTAAGATCTGGGGCCTGTTGTAAGTAAGAAATCTCCTGGTGACATCTCAGGTGCTTTCAGAAGGGGTACTCACAGAAATTCTCAAACCCTGTGGTGTCTGATTCCTGAGATGGCCCAGTCCTGCAGAATGTGTGGGGCCTGTGAACATGGATGGCAGCTTGCTCCTTAGTTTAAAGTCCAAGGGTATTCAAGCAAAAGTTATTCTATCCTTGGCTCTATTTCCAGCCACAGATTGAGCCTTGATCCCAGCCCAGACTGAGTCTCAACTCCAGCTGTAGACTGAGCTCTCATCCTCAGACAGTACTATGATCAAGCCCCATTTCCATTCCCACCTAGAGCCCTTAGCCAGGGTGGGCCCCTAATCTGGTCACTGACCAGTACAGTCCCGGGCTGAGCCACATGTGTGTGTAACGTCAGTCACTTTGGGCACCTGTCCCCACTTCTGTCTGTGGAATGAGAACCTGCCCAGGACCTTGACTCCCTCTCCAGGGCTCTTCCTCCTCTGCCAGCTCCCCTCCTTCGTGCTCTTCCCTCACTAACTGTGCCCCCTCTCCTAACCGTCCCCCTGCTTTACGATGTACAGCGGCTACGTTTCTCATCTCTCCCTCCATCCAGTCCTGACTTCAGGAGAGAGTCGATTATCAGGTAAAACCACCAGCTCTTCTACCTCCAAGGTTTATGTATTCCATGGAGATCAAAGTTTTTGGTCCCAAGTGACAAAACCCCAGACCCCAAAGGCAGGGTGGGGGCAGGAAAGGAGCTTCCACTCTATGACATGGTACCGATGGAATCAGACGGTCAGAGCTCCAGTCCTGGCTCTGCCCCCAGTTCCAACTGTGACCCACGGCAGGTTGCCTTTCTCTGCCCCTGAGTTTTCCCAGCTGTAGAGCGAGATGGCAGGAGTCAAACAGATAATCATTGAGGACTTTTCCAGCTTTAACATCCCATGATTCTAAGACCCAAAGATGCTATTGCCTTGGTTCAGGGTCCACTCTGGCCTTTGGAAAAGGGAGTTGGGGGAGTGTGGGTCTTCAGCCTGGTACCCTTGCCCTCCGGGAGGAGTGGATATTCAGACATCCACTGTTGGTGGATATTCAGACACCAACAGAAAGGGCCTAGAGGGCCTGGGACAGTGGGTACAGAGGGCTGACATCTGGCTCCGGTCAGATCCCTCTCCGCCTCTCTGGAGGTTCTGCACCTCTCTCTCCCACCAGTAGAGGTCTCTGTCTCACTCACTCGCTTGCAGGCTGTTGAGCAGAGCCGGGCGGCAGCTGTGCCGTTGCTCCAGCTGTTGCACCTGTTCCAGGGCTGGCCTCTCAAGTTCCCCCAGCCGCCGACCATGGCACCAGGCTCTGGGAGAGAGACTTTGAATCCCTTGGACTCCCAAATGAGAGAACTGGTGTGTGAGCCGTGCTGCTGGGAGGTGCAGTACAGAGATCGTTGCAGGCGTCCCTCTGCCTCTGGGCAGGATCTCATCCCAGAGAAGCCTGTTTCATACTCTGTTACCCATGCTTATAGTCAAGGTTCTTCCTTTATCTCAGCTGAATCCTTCTGTTTGCACTTTAAAGCCATTTCTTCTGATCCTGTCCGTTAGGGGATGGGCATTCCTATAAGAAGCCCCCACCCACCTGGATCTGAAAACTGGCATTGGCGTTCATGCTGGCAAAAATCAATTATCTTAGACCAGGCTCAGACTGTCTCTGAGACTGTGTCCACATCTGCAAAATAGGGGACTGGACATAATCTCTCAATCCCTAACTTTCTAAGATTTTGTGTGTTAGTCACTCAGTTGTGTCCGACTCTTTGCGACCCCATGGACTGTAGCCTGCCAGGCTTCTCTGTCCATGGAACTTTCCAGGCAAGAATACTGGAGTGGGTTGCCATTTCCTTCTCCTTCTAAGATTTTTTTGAATCTATAAATGTGTTAATACATGTCCATGGAAGAAGAGAAGGTAAATAGCTTCTTTTCCACCCGCTGACTCTTGCCAGGCAACTGAGCTGTCTTTCCTGGTTTGCTGACTCTCTCCTTTGAGGTCCTTCTATGCTCCTGAACATCTGTCATGTGCCAGATAAGAATTCAGGTTCAGAGAAGCCAGGGTCCTTTCCCTAGACTGCACAGCTAATCCACTGAAGAGCTGAGGCTTTTACTTCTGATTCCCTTAGGAGGCCTCCCTCATTGAGTGCCAGTACCCAGCACAGAGCTTATGTCTCAGAGAGAAGCAAGTTTGTTGGTGTGAAAGGGAACTGTAAATAAATAAACTACAGCAGAGTGGGCCTGAGGGAAGAGATGTAAATGTTCTCACATCCCCATGCAGGCTGGCTTACTCAGGTTTCCTGAGTTCTTGCAGGCTGGGGTCAGACCAACCACAGTTCCAGCCCCAGATCCACCTGGTGCCCTTCTCTTGGTCTCATCCTGCCTGTTCTGCAGCCCAGAATATTCTTGTGGTCTTTTCTGCCTCCTCTTGGAAGAATTCCCAGCAACACTACCCACTCCTTACTACCCCTTAAGAGATCTTAAGAGACCATGAGAGTCTCAAGGCAGACTGTGGGATAACCTTGGATGGGACAGCTTGGGAATTTGGACTTACATGTAAAGATCATGAAATCACTCAGCCTCATACCTTCCTGGGCTCCTGGCTTTTTTGTAAACAATGTTTGGTGAATAGTTTAGGAGTTCAGATGATGGGAACTGGAAAGGGGAGGTCCAGGGCCAATTTCTGTTAGGTGGCAAGGTCAAAGTGCCCAAAGAGATTTGGCTCTTCTGTCACATGATGCAGTTCTCTTTTTGTTGAAGCAGGAGGTTTCCAAGATGAGGGACCAACAATCGCCTCCTCCTCCAAAACCTCCCTTAACTCCATTCTTTCATCCCGTATTCATCTACCAAGCATTGACTCTGTGTAGGCTCTGCATAGAACACTGAGGATACAGAAATGAATGTCATTGGCCCTTGCTCTCAAGAAACTCACAGTTTAGTATGGAAGAGAAGTCCATTCAAAAAGTACTTCTAACCTAGTATGATGCAAATTGTGGCAGAGGGCTGAACTCAGTCTGTAGGACCACCAGAAAGGACTGGCAAGTGGCTTGGGAGTTTGGGATGGCTTCACAGGATGGCATCTAAATGGGCTTTGGAGGATGAGAAGTTGGTCCAACATTGGAGATGGGGAATCACATTCCAGGTGAAGAAAGATCATGGGTAAAGGTACAGAAGCATGAAGAAGTGAGGGTGGGGGCTGGGTGGGGATGGGAAGAGTGAGAAGTTTAGCAGGAGGATGTGAGGTTTAAAAAAGGGCCACCACAGAGAGTTCTGCTGGAAAAGCAGGTGGGAGCCTGCTCATCATAGGGTGGAGTGACATGATAACACTATGACAGATAGCAGAGTCTGTCTGATAAACGTAGCTACCTTGAATTCAGATTAGGTCAACGAAGTTCAATCATCAGATAAAGAGATTCGGCCTTGCCCTAGCCAACTGGGTGTTTCCTGCAGGGAGGGGAGCTAGCAGCCAACACACCCCAGTCACCTTCAAGGGATCACGTGGACCACAGTCACTCCCACCCCTGTGCCTTTGCTTGCAACGTCGACCCTGCCCGACTCCACCTTGTTAACTCCTTCAAGCTCCAGTTCAGGCATCTGCTCAGGGAAGACTCCCCGAAGATCCCATGTTTCCTCTGTCATAGCATTTGTCTGACTGTATGTATTATATCTGTCTGTCTTCTTCATTTGGAGAAGGCAATGGCACCCCCTCCAGCACTCTTGCCTGGAAAATCCCATGGATGGAGGAGCCTGGTAGGCTGCGGTCCATGGGGTTGCTAAGAGTCAGACACGACTGAGCGACTTCACTTTTCACTTTCATGCATTGGAGAAGGAAATGGCAACCCACTCCAGTGTTCTTGCCTGGAGAATCCCAGGGACGGGGGAGCCTGGTGGGCTGCCGTCTATGGGGTCTCATAGAGTCGGACACAACTGAGGCGACTTAGCAGCAGCAGCAGTCTTCTTCATTGGGCTGCAAACTCCTTGAAGGTGGGCACTAGGTCTTATTTAGGCATGTACTAGGTCCATGGACAGGTATAACTTGATATACAAAATGCCCAGTACATGAATGCAGGAACCAGTGTTACTATTACTGATGATAATAAAACATCAAAATTAATGATAACATTTGCTGCCTATGTGCTAAGAACCCCACATTCACTTAGTTATTCAGGCCTGAAACCTCAGTCCCATCCTTGACTGCCCCTTCACCCTCTCTACCCATATCAGTGTGTCTGAAAACCTACCCTCGGTACCTAGTAGGTAGTCCTCAAATCTGTATTTCTGTCTCCCAGCACTGCATCTGCCTTGCTCCAGGCCAGTACGATCTCAGAAGAGATGACTGTAACAGCCTCCTGTGGTCTCTCTGCCTCCAACCTTGAGACCTAGAAGGTTTGACCTTAGTGGCAGGTGCCATGATGTTCTGGGTACCTGGGGGCTGCCCATAGGATTCTGGGAGTAAGAAGACTACTATGAGAAACAGAAATTGTTAGGGAAATTTGGGATCAGCAACAAGGTCTGCTTTTTCTCTCTTTGTTTTTAGCCTACCATTTGGCTGAGCATCTAATATGTGACAGGCATTCGTCATATTATATATGTTATTTGACTTAATTCTGCAATAACCCCCAAAAGGTCAAGATTATTACTCAACCATTTGACAAATATGGAAACTGGGGCCTGAAGTGTTTAAATAGCTTGTCTAAATGCAAGCTAAATGGTTGCAAATACAAGCCAAATTCAATTGGAACCCCAGCCTATCTGACTCTGACATCAGAGTTTGGGGACTATATACACACTGGGTGAGGGGGATGAGACCTGTCACTGTTCTTCTCTGTTTCTCTAAAGCCTAGAACAGCTCCAATCATCCTCCTCAAACAAAAACTTCCTCCACTAATGCCTTCCTGGATTAGACATCACTGCTAGGGCCATTAACTGCTAAAGTCCCCTGAGAGAAGGTGCAATTGGTCCCTAAGTTGGAGAAAGAGATGATGGGTGGTCAGAGATGTGGTGGTGGTGTGCCAGAGCCAGAGTGGGAAGACCACAGAGGACCGCAGAAATGAGAAGAGAAGGGAGGGGATGTGAGAAGCAGACTTTGCCTCCTTCTCCATGCCTCTCAGGATCGGCGGCACTGGGTGCCTGGGCCTCATCCTAGCCCGTTTGGAGCCCCTGCGAGCCTAGGTGTACAAAACCATCAACACATCCTGAATCATGGAAGCTTGAAATGATCAAATCTTAGAATCACAACATCGTGCAGTTCTAGAAGCTTTGTTGTCTCATGATATGTAGGCTCTCAGCAGGTTGGAATTCTCAAATCTTAAGTCTTAGAAACTTAGAACCTTGGGGTCTTAGAATGTTGACATCATGGATTCATGAAGTATCTGTACAGAAAACCTGTGAAGATTAGAGTTCATGCCCACTCCTTATTTTGAAAAGTGAGGCCCAGAGAAGGGAAGCAAGGTCTTTCCTCAACATCACACAGTGAATTCGTGGCATAAGGAGCTAGAGCCCCTACCAGCCAAGTGCAAGGATGGGGCGAGTGCCAGAGCTGCATGACGGAGGCAGCCTGCAGTCTTGCCAGTTCCGCCTCCTGCCTGGTTTTGGCGTGGCCTGGGGCACTCACCTCCCTAGAAGAAGAGGGAGCTCCAGGCAATGCCACCCTTCCTTGTGCTTCTCACCTTGGAGGGCATGGTGGGGTGGGGATTGTGACTCCTGGGGTTGAGGGACAGTTTGCCAGGCCCCCCATATTCTTAGCTGCTGCCAGGTCCATCAGTGGGGGGAAGGGGCCTCCTGACCTGGGCATGAGCTGATATATTCTCTCTGTCTTCACACTCTGAGCAGGCGAGGGGAGAGAGTGGGGGTGCCAGCTGGCACAAGGGTCAGGCTGCAGGGCTGTCCCACGGAAGGTGGGACAGGATTTCTTCAACAGCAAGGCTAAGTCCTAAGACCACAGCAGTGTTGCAATTGCGCCCTTTCCTGGTCGGGGGAGGGGACTGAGGAAGAAAGACATTATTCAATCCTTGGAGAGTTGGGCTGGCTCTGACAAGCACCCCAGCTGGGCCTGTGTCCTGCCCTCTCTGCCAGCGGAGGCTGAGAGATAAACACTGTTCATTTGATATGGGCCAGCCGGGGCCTTGCTTGGAATGGGATCTGCTGTCTGATCCCCCTCTACTTTGTGGGGCTCAGGAGCAGATGGGGAGTAAACCAATCCATGGTCCTCAGTGGCCCCCAAAGCACAGACCCTGAGGGCATCATGGCCGTGGCCTCAAATCTTTGTTCTGGGAAACCCAAATGGCACAACAGAAGCAGTGCGGGAAGCCAAGGAGGCTGGTCTCAGCTTCTCACAAAGGCAACTTTCTAAAGGTTAAGAATGACCCTTAAAAAAAAAAAAAAAAAAAGAATGGCCCTTAACTCCTGTCCTCCATCCCAGCGCACCCTCAACGTGGAGGGGGAATTCCTATCTTGAGGGTGAGCTGCTCTTGCTACTGTACTGTTTTCGATGCTCTGTGATTCTGCAGAGTTTAAGTGTCTAAGAGAATGATTCAGGAAGTGTGAGACTCTAGAAAGTGTACAGGACAGAGGCATGGAGAGCAACGTCTAGATTCTAGATTAATAGAGGACCAAGAAAAAAAAAATTTGGGAAAGGGGGATGGTGGCCAGTGGAGACAAGAAACCTCGAGGCCCTGACTTTGAGCAAAAAACCATAGCAGGTGAGGTGAACTGAAGGGAAGTCTGCTTGGGAGCATGGGGTCCTGGGTTGAAATCGATAGCTGGGTGGCCTCAGGCAAGTCAGCTTGGTATTTGAAGCTCCTCAGTTTTCTCATCTAGTTTTCTTACAATTAACAATTGTAAGTAACAATCCCAATGACCCTGCGAAACTGCCTTATCCTCTTGAATCTGGAACAGATGATAATGTCCATCCAGAAGGGTCATTGTTACCATAATTGTCATAATTATAGCATTCAACTATGTGTCAGGAACTGGGCTAAGTGAGCGTTTTCCAAACATTATCTAATTTAATTGTCAAAACATTGATGCTAATAAGATAAGTAATTTATATAAATAGATGTCATCAATAAACATTGGTTCCTTTCTCCAAATTTCAATCTCATTTAATTTAGTATGTCTTTATGGAATCTTAGCTTGTGCTGGACCTTCCAGATTCCCCCCTAAAAGAGCTTAGATTATTCTTTATGTAATGGAGAGTTTTTTGTAGAATGATAGCATCCCTTCTCTGTTGTAATAATCATGAGGTACCTGTATACAGGAGGGTTGTCAAGGGATAAGGCCAAAGGCAGAGGGGCAGGGCAAGGAGGTCTCAACCCCCAACATGGAGCCCTGACCTGGGGCTGGGTGCAGAGCTAGTAAGGGGTGAGGACACGAGTATTCCAGACAGAGCTCAAAAGACTGGGCAACTGACTGGCTATGAAAGGACGGAGGGTGGAGGTCTCAAGAAATCAGGATTGCAGGAGAGATACCTAACCCACATAAGGAGATAAACTACTTCAATCATTCTTAAAAGCATTCATCTACATGTTGACAACATATCAGTTGTTTGTATCAGTTGTAAATCCTTTGTAAATATCAGTTGTAAATCATTACAAAAATAATCAATTGATGTGCAGTCACAGTACCATTGACCATTTTTAAGGATATTTTAAAAGTCAATTTTGTAACAACCTTTCACCAGGCAGCACTTTGTTTTCCTGGTTCAAGCACCTAAGGATCAGAGCTGAGTGAGTATGTATAGGGACACAGCATAGTATGAAATCAGGGAGCTGCTTTCAGTAGCTTTATTCGAAAGATATATCACGTGGCCCAGAGAGAGAGAGAGAGAGAGAGAGAGAGAGAGAGAGTGTGTGTGTGTGTGTGTGTGTGTGTGTGTAGGCAGGTGAGCAGCAGAGGGCAAGAGAGAGGATGGTGCAGAGATGTAGTAAATAAATAAGCCAAATGGGACAGAGGAAATGGAAGCAAGAGTGACTATGGGAGCCGAAGGAGCACTGCCCTGAGAGTCAAGAGGCTCCGGGTGTCATCCTTGCTTGATGACTGACTTACTGTGTGTCCTAAGACGTATAGTTTGGCCTCTCTGGGCCTCAGATTATTCATCTAATTATAATAACTAACATTTCTACCACAATTTAAATCTGTAGAAAGCATGTTGACTGCTTGATCCCCTAACCACTCTGTGAGAGAAGTGTTGAAGTTCGCAGAAGGTCAGTGACATGCCCAGAGTGACAGCCAGTCGAGCTGATATGGAAACCCAGTCATCCTGGCTCCCTGACTAGGAGAGCATGTCCTGTGGATTCTCTTTTGCTGGAGTGTCCAGATGACATCCTTCCTAGAGTCAGAAAGAAGGAGGGATGAAGCAGGGACTCCGGGCTGGAGCCTCCTGGGACTCACAAAGCACTGGTTGGTTTGCCAGGCCCAGACATGTTCTGCCTTTTCCATGGGAAGAGATACGCCCCCGGCGAGAGCTGGCACCCCTACCTGGAGCCTCAGGGCCTGATGTACTGTCTTCGCTGCACTTGCTCCGAGGTAGGTTCCTCTGGCCTCCTGTGACAGGTATGTCTGGGAGATCCCCAGGGAAGGCACCCTGGAGGGAAAGAGAACAGCTGACTTTGGAGTGGGGGGTACTCTGGAACCAGGCCCCCATAGAACTGTGGTCTATCAGTAGCAACTGAGGGGCTTGGGGCCACACCACTTCACTATTGACTATCTCAGGCATGGGCATAGATGCCTACTGTGGGCCTCCCAGAGATAAATCACACAGTGGATCAGTGGCTGGGCTGGGATGAGGACACGAACCTACCCTCTCTCACCCAGCCTTCTTTCCTGCTGCCAGCAGCCTCCCGTGCCCACGCAGCAGAAGGCAGAGTCTTCCTGACCTGACTCCCTAATCCTTCCTTTCCTCCTGCCTCCTCCTCCAGCGGCCTTTCTTGCCGCCCAGCCTTAGGATGCATTTCCCAGTGCCACTGGTCTAAATGTTTATTCTTTGCAACTTTGCTCAAATGCCACCTCCACCAATAGCTTTACTTGATCCCTCACCTGAAAGTATTTTCTTCTTCTGGAGGCCACATAAGTTTCTCTGCCTCTTTCTCCTGATCACTGTCAACCAGGTACAATGGTTGTCTGTCTGTCAGTTACTGTCCCTCCTCCATGGAGCCCTAGGAGCAGGTCTTCCTGGGTACTTACTCTTGCCCAGGTCGGGGTCTTGCCGAAGGCTGTATCAACTAGGGCAGAGACCAGATTTTTTTTTAATTTATTTATTTTAATTGGAGGCTAATCACTTTACAATATTGTAGTGGTTTTTTTTGCCGTACATTGACATGAATCAGCCATAGGTGTACATGTGTTCCCCGTCCTGAACCCGCCTCCCACCTCCCTCCCCATCCCATCCCTCAGGGTCATCCCAGTGCACCAGCCCTGAGCACTCTGAGAGACCAGATTTTTTTGTAAACCTCTGTCCTCCCAGCCCACCCCAACCCAGCACAGGACCTTGTACAGTCAACTAGGTGGTGTAAATGAAATCCGCATGTGGTCCAGAATTCCCAGGCTGGGTGTGGGGCTGGAGGATGGGGAAGGAGAGAGGGATTGAGGAGGCTTGAATCCCCTTGGCCCTGGCTCAGCTGCCAGGGACCAGCCTCATTGGTGTGAAGTCCAGAGGTGTGTCTATCCAGGTGCTGGTGCTGGGGAGGGCAGTACCTAGTCCCAGCTAGAGCCCAGCCCCTTGGACCCCTCTTTCCCTGCACAGCCAAGGCTATGAGAGCCTCCCTTGTTAAACCAGTCCTTGGAGTGGGAGCAGAGAAGACCTTCTGAGGAAACACCAGAAGGTGGAGGGGGGTGCGCCAGCCCCTCTCCTGACTCTGACCACTGGGGTCTTACTTACTCCCCTGGGGTCTTTTCCTCTGACTCCCTACAGCTTCTACCATGTTGGCCCCTGGTCAAACCTGATGCCAGTGGGAGCACAACCCCCCATCCCTGCCTCCCCTTGGTTTCTTAGCACATCTGAGGCCAATCAGCCTTTTTAAAAAGAACTTTGTGAAATATAGCCAAAAAACAAGAAGGAAACCATAACAGAAAATTCCAGACATATCATGCGGTCCAGTTGACCAAGTCCAAGTTTTGTGATCAGTGGAGCTAATTCATTTCTCCCTCCCTGGAGTTCACACATACCCAGTTTCCTCACCCCAAGGGTCTGTAGCTGACATCCCCAAAATACACTCTGAATTCCTTCCTTCTTTCCATCATCATCACTCCGCCTAATCTAAGCCACCTTCCTCTCTCACCTGGGCGGCTGTGTGAGCATCCCAGAGTTTCCCTGTACCCCTTTTCTCTTTTTTTAATATTTTTTTGGTGTTGACCATTTTTAAGGTCTTTATTGAATTTGTTACAATATTGCTTCTGTTTTAGGTTTTTTGGGTTTTTGGCTGTGAGGCAGGTGCGATCTCAGCTCCCCCACCTGCCACCCCCCCGCGACAAGTTAGGGATCGAACCCGCACCCCTACATTAAAGGCAAAATCTTAACTCTTGGACTGCCAGGGAAACCATCTTCCTGTACCCCTTTCTAATCTGTTCACTGCATGGCAGCTCAAAGGATCTTTTCTGAACAGAAAACTAATCATGTCATTCAGAAGCTCTTAAAACCCTTCAACAGCTTGTCATTGCACCTAAAGTAAAATTGAAATTGCCAGCTGTGGGATCTATGCCACCTGAACCATCTGACTTCTGCCTTGTTCTCCAACCTCATCTCCTACCTGCGCCAATGCTGCAAACTCATTCTAGCTTGCTCCTCCCCTCGGAATGTTCTTCCCCCAGATCTTCCCAGGAATGATTCCTTCTCATCTCGCAGTGCACAACATAAAGTTACCTCCTTATGAGGCTTTCTCTACAGCCGTTTCTAAAATAGTCTAACCTTGTTAACGCAATCACGTTACCCTGTTTTATTCCTGTTATAAATTTAACATCTGACATGATCTGGTTCCTACTTGTTTATTTTTTATAGTCTGTCTCCCTCTCTGCTAGGATGGAAGCTCCGTGAGAGCAGAACTCTTGTCTCTTGCTTACTGTCCCTGGTGCAGAAGAGGACATGGCACCCAGTTGTCATGCAGGAAATATTGAGTGAATGAATGAGGCCCTGCTCCCTCCACCTGAGGCATTTTCTGCATCACGGAAAGTGCACAGATCTGGAAAGTGCACAGATCTACACAGTGCTCACCTGCTGTGTGTCTTAGGCAACCTCTCAGAGGTTCTTTTCTCATTCTAAAATCGTGGATAGTAATACCTACCACTAGGGTTGTTGAGAGTATGCAGTGAGATAATACTTCTCTATATAACATAATGCCCCTACCTAGTAGCCATGCAATAAATGGTAGTTATGACTTTCCTGAGAGGTACCCTGTGACTGCAAGGCCTCTCACCTTGCCCCCTCACCTTTTGCACCCTAGCCTGTTTCCACCTTACTTGCTGCTGCATCTCACTAATCATCTCCATTCCTTGATACTTTCAGAATCAAGAGACAGACTGTAACTCTTCAGATACCAAAGTTCCTTGCATTCTACCCTAGTTTCTCATCTGAGGGGCTCCGTTTACCCTCTGGATGTTTATCCAGCACCCCTGGGTCCCAGGCCTCAAGAAGACCACTTTTAGAGCTCAGACAGATTCTGTGGACTCTAGGATGCCCTTTAGCACTGATTAATCCTTGTGATCACCTCTGGTCATCTTAGGAAGCAGTGACCCCAGAACTAGGGCCTGGTCCAGGGTTCTCCATGGGGCAGGAAGCTGCTTTGGTAGAAGTGTTTTGGGGGTTCTCAGGTGGGCCAAGGGTCTGGAATCTCACTCAGCAACTTCAAAGTTTAAACAAAGCTAACTCCAGTTGACCAAGAAAGAGACCATCTCCCCCTCCCCTGCTGGTTCTCATTCATTCACTCATTCAGACTTCAGCAGGCACTCGTTTGGAGCAAGGCCCCGTGCTGACAATTCAGAGATGAACAGAATGAGGCTTGGTCCTTGTTCCGCTGAATAGAAGAGACAGACGTATTGGGTTGTTACAACCCAGGGCAACACCTCTTAGAGCAGAAGGGAAAGGAAGGTGTGGGCCACCTGAGACAGGCTGACAAACTGCCTGGGAAAACCTCCAGGGGTGGCCTCTCCCTCCAGCTCTTCCGTGTCTGCTCATTTTCCTGTGAATGTTTCTCTGCCCCTTCTCTCTCCTTTGCTGTATTTGAAAAAGCCTAAGAACTTCGGGCCCTTCCTCTGGTTCCAGTCCCAAGATTGTGTGTGGGATCACCCACACCTCTCAGAGACTTAGGGAGCAGATCACAGAGCCCTGAGTCTTCTCCACTTCCCTGTCACCTGCCTTCCTGTGTCACAGTCCTCCATTAGCCACGAGGCTCAGATCCAGAGGTAAAAGAACAAAGTCTTGGAGTTAAGACAGCACAGTCGATATCAATGTTGAGGAACTTCTCTGGCACTCCAGGGTTAAGACTTTGCCTTCCAATGTAGGGGGTGTGGGTTCACTCCCTGGGGAAGCTAAGATCCCACATACCTCAGGGTCAAAACCCAAAACGTAAAATAGGAACAATGTTGTAACAGATTAAATAAAGACTTTTTAAATGGTCCACATTAAAAAAAGAAAATCTTTTAAAAAAAAAGTCAGTGTCAAAATAACCCAAGTCTTTTACTTGTATTTCTCTCCTTCGTCCCTCACCACTAAGGGACACGAGATCTGTGCAAATCCAGGCACGTGGTGCACTCATCCGTGGTGGGAAGGGATACGGATGAGTGCGCTACACAAGTGAGCAGGCGGGAGGGAGACTGGACACGTGGAATTTATCACTTTTATCCCACTGCAGGCTTAAAAAGAGTGCAGCACCCCATAGTCGGGAGGGGGATTGAGGAGAGGACAGTGGGAGGCAATGGCTCTTTGGAAGCAGGACTGACCCCTGTGTCCCCTTCAGAATGCCCACGTGAGCTGTTACCGCCTCCACTGTCCGCCCGTGCACTGCCCCCAGCCCGTGACCGAGCCGCAGCAGTGCTGTCCCCGCTGTGTGGGTGAGTGACCTCGCGTCTGCCCTTGGGCCAGCCTCCCACCGGCCCACTGGCCCTTGACCCACTCCTGACACAGCCAGAGGAGGTCCCTGGAATGAGAAGGGCAGAGTCCAGCCACCAGCGCTGTTGAGACACCAAGGTGCTCACGGAAGACATCCACCATGGATCCCCCAGGAGGGCTGGGGTGGCCACGGACTTCTCAGTCTTGAGTAGCTGTGCTTGGCAGGAGGAGGGAGGGAACTGGAAAAACGCTGAAGGAAAACAGGCATGCTTGACCTGTTGATGGCACACGCTGGCTCCGTTCTCTCGGGGGCTGGCCAAAGCCTGAGGGAGTGGGTGCACCCTGTGTAAGTGAAGGTGAGTGAGCTGGGGCTGGGAGGCCCTGCAGGGTGACCCTGGGATTACCGCCCGGGGCTGGGAATGGCCACAGGAGTTGAAGCATATGTACTCTGAGACTCCTCCTATGCTGCAGTTCAGAGGTGCTAATATGTGCCCCAAGGCTAAATGTCCATGATGTTAAGAATCTACTAATAGCCTCTGAGACTGGGATTCCAGGAAGTAGAGATAAGAGAGGAGAGAGGAGAGGTGATCTGAGAAGAAACCAACATAAGCAAGTGGCAAATGAGGGGCAGTCAGTGCGGTGGCCAACTCGGAAGGCAGGAGATGTCAAGAGGAGGACCCGTGTTTAGTAACATTGCGAAGGTGATGAGGGGAGGGATTCCCAGGTTGCAGCCTCAGTTCCAGACTCTGGAAGCAGCTCTCTTGGGAGACTAAGGACCTGTGTGGGGTATGGGCATAGAGGGGCTTCTTTTCCAAGTGGGATCCCAGTAGGGATCTGACTGTGACTCCAACTTGAGTCATGGTTTCCTGGCCTGGGTTCACTAGGGGAGCAGGGTCTCTAGGTTTCATCCTGCCCAGTGAGGGTACTTTACACCTCCTCCTGGCTGAGGCTGACCCCAGGAGTCCTGACTGCTCCTCACTGTGCCTCGGCCCAGCCCCCTTCTTCCTCCCATGCTCCTCACTCCCTCCCCCTTTCCCAGTCTTGCCCCTTTGCTTGCCTGGTCTGCATATTCCTTAAGACTCATCTCAGCCATCAGCCCCTTCAGGAAGCCTTCCCCGACCGCCCTTCCCAGCTGAGTTAAGGGCACCTCTCTTAAGCTGCCACAACTTCTGTGCTCCCATCTGCCCTAGCCCAGACCATACCAGTGTCACTGCTTGGGGCCTGTCTCTCTACCCAGTGAGACCATCAGTTTCCTGATGCGAGGGGCTGGGCCTAATTTGCACTCCATTCCTAGCATGTAGCATGGCGCCTGGTGCAGAGAAAGTGCTTAGTAAAGGTGTCTTGAAAAAAGGAGCAGGTTCCCCTTGAACTGGAGGGCTATCCCCTCTATCTAGCAGGGTAAGGACAGGCTAACCGGCAGGTGATGGGGAGGGTGTCTGGTGGCCAGGGAGTGGCAGGCACTTACTCCAAGATCAAGCACAGTCCAGATCACACCAGTGAGCTCCACTAGGATGAAACTCCATGTGGAACCTTGTTTTGTTCACTTCTGTATCCCCAGAACCTAGAACAGTGCCTGACACTAGCCAGTGCTTCATGGATGCTTACTGAACGTTGAATGAACTAACACAGGTCTAAACTGAGTGGCACTCAGCGGAGCTGAGGCTTCTGGCCTTGCCTTCTTGCTGCAATCAGAGCCTCCTCTGACACTCAGGGGCTTAAAGGCCAAGGGCGGGAGTGACATGGTCAGAGAGAAATGTCAGGGTTCCTCTTGGTTCATCAACATGAGGTCTGGCTGGGAAGGCTGAGGCCAGAGCATGGTTTAAATGACAACAAGGGATAAGATACAAACATTTCAGAGAAATGGCCCAGTTAGTTCTGATAAAGCCCTAGACCATTTTCTTCTTCCTCCTTCCCCTCCCCACCTGCAGAACCTCATACCCCTTCTGGGCTCCGGGCCCCACCAAGGTCCTGCCAGCATAACGGGACTGCGTACCAACATGGCGAGCTCTTCAGTGCCCGAGAGCTGCTCCCCTCCCGCCTGCCCAACCAGTGTGTCCTCTGCAGCTGTGCCGTAAGACCTCCGACTCCCCTCTCATGCAGGCCAGTGCTCTGGGCCCGGGGGGATTGTCCCTCCTAGTCAAAGGGCAGGAGAATGAATGGGCTCCAGGGCAGGGAACATCTGTGGGTGGGAACCTCCTGCTCAGGGCTCCCACGCCATCCTGAGCTGCCTGGTCACCTTGCACTGACCCTGGCCATGTCTGTGTCCTCTGTAGACTGCACTCCTTGAGGGCAGGAGACATACTCAGCTCATTTCTGTATCCTGCAGGGCCCCCAGCTCAGGGCCTGGCACATAGCATGAATGAATGAATGATCAGTGATCAATCCTGGGGTGCAGAGACAGGGCCAGACTGTAGTAAATGTAATTTAATCTGAAGCTAATTAAACTCCCCCTGCTTTGGTCAGAGCTGGGCCTAGGGTCAAGTCAAGCAGAGCTGAACCAGCAGTGTTATCAGGAGACAAGAGACTGAAGTCAAGCAGGACCCAGCTTTCCAGGGGAAGAGCTGGAAAGTCTTCCCCTCCTCCTCAGGGGTTCCAGGCATGGCCCTGCTGCACGTTTGTAGGTGGCCTTCAGCATGTCATCCTCACCCTTGGGCTTAGTGCATCTGTGCACTGGTGGGAGAAACCCCTGCTATCTCGATTTCCCTACCACCTGACCAGCAAGCTTCTCTGAGCCTCAGTTCTTCTGAGTGTATTAGGGGGTCTAGGCTTCCCTGGTGGTGCTAGAGGTAAAGAAACTGCCTGCCAATGCAGGAGACCTAAGAGACATGAGGTCGGGAAGATAGCCTGGAGGAGAGCATGGCAACCAACTCCAGCATTCTTGCCTGGAGAATCCCACGGACAGAGGAGCCTGTTGGGCTATAGTCTATAGAGTTGCACAGAGTTGGACATGTCTTAGCACACATGCGTGCACACCCGGGAGTCTAACAAGGTGATCTCCAAGGTCCTCTCTGATTAAATAATCATCTGATTCAGCAGTGATGAGAGGGTAAGAGATCCATTCTAGGTGTCAGACACTGAAGTTTCAGCTCTGGTTCTGCCACGGTTCCATGTGTGGCCATTAGAGACAGTCATCTCTCTCGGATCTGTCTCCCATCTTTTCAGGGAAAGGATCCCTTCACTCTGAGTCTGAATTTCAAGGTATCTGTACTGCAGAGCAAACAACTTATAATAAGAGGGACCACTTAGAAATCAACCTAGACAATGGTTATTTTTGCAAGGCCTGGGCCTCTTGAAGTAAACTAGGGTACTGTACCTACTAGGAAATGCCTTATGTTTATATACAGTATCCCAATGGCCCTATGAGAAGGCTATCACTAATCATATTTTATAGATAAGAAAACTGAGGCTCAGAGCAATTAAGTGATTGGCCTAAGGTCACAAGACTTCCTAGGTGGCACAGAGGTAAAGAATCTGCCTGCTAATGCAGGAGACATAAGAGACTTGGGTTTGATCCCTGAGTTGGGAAGATTACCCGGAGTAGGAAATGGCAATCCACTCCAGTATTCTTGCCTGGAGAATCCCATGGACAGAGGAGCCTAGTGGGCTATACTCCGTGGTGTCGCAAAGAATCAGACATTCCTGAGCGCGCACACACACACACACACACACCTAGTTAAGTGACATACTCAGGATTCAGACGCAGGGCCACATGGTTCCAAACCCACACTCCTTTACCTGTACTGTGCTGCACCTGGATGAAGAGGGGGCTGTGGGAAGAGAGAACTCATGGAAAGGGAAGGTGATGAGAGCATTCTTGTGATCCCTTGTCCCCTCCCCCTGGATACTTGGGTCTCCCCTTCCTTCTTCTCATCCCTGTTTATATGGGACTTGTTTGAAGGATCAGAATCCTCACTTCTGAAACTCTCTGGAAAAGGAATAGGGGAAGGATTCGAAGTAATCTCACTTCCTCCCAGGGACACATTATGCCTTGCAGTTTAAAAAGGGTTTTCATAACCATTCCCTCATTTGATTTCACAACCCAGATGGGGGTGCCCCCATTTCACAGATGAAGAAGCTGAGGCCCAGAGAAGTGATTCACCAAAGGTCATCTGGCCTCCTGACTCCCAGAAGGCCCTTTCTCCTGCAGTCTTGCCTTTCCAGGCTGGGTCCTAAAGTTGGGGACCTAGAGTTTGTGTAAGAGCAAGATGGGCCCAAAGAGACATGCACACATTCCACTCGTCTATGCTGGGCTCCCTGTTCTAGGCCAGGGGAGAAGGACGTTACTAGCAGGAGGAAGAGCCTGAAACATGGGTTCTAGTCCATTCTGCTGGGTGTGTCTCTGACTTCAGGGGGTCCAGGCCCCTCCACAGTGCCTTCCCTTCTGTAGGTTGGGAAAATCTCACCTCACTAGGTTGCTGTGAAGCCTAGGAAGAGCCTGGGTATGAAAAGGCTTAGAAGCTGAAGGATAACAGTTACCTTGGGGCCTGGAGTGAGTGGGAAGCGTGCAAGGACCCTCCTCCGAGCTGCCTGGGTCTTGCCCCGGACACTGTGCTGCTCCCCCTCTGCCCACCTCAGAGGAGACCTCAGGCCATGGGCCACCAGAGCAGGGGCTAGTCCAGCCCCAAGGCTGGTCCTCAGCAGAGCTCGTCTCCCAGCTCCTGTGTGCCCTGTCTGTCAGGAGGGCCAGATCTACTGCGGCCTCATGACCTGCCCGGAACCAGGCTGCCCTGCACCCCTCCCGCTGCCCCCCTCCTGCTGCCAGGCCTGCAAAGGTGAGTCTGTCCCTGCATCTGGCAGTGTGCACCCACCCACCCCAGGGACCTAGCCATGGACTGTTAGGGGGACCAGGGCTCACCCAGCCCAATTCCTTCCTCAGGGTGGTGGCTTAGCTGCACCCCTCAGACAGCTGAGCCTGTGCCAGAGGCTAATGTGAAGTATTTGTATTGTAATTCCAGGGAGCAGGAAGGAGGGGATGGAAAGTGAAGCAGGGAGGGAGGGAAAAACAGCACAGGAATGTGTTGGGGAGCTGGCCTTGACTTGACATCAAGCGTGACCTATTGCTCCAAGTAGCCTTCTGCTCCTCAGAAAGGTCTGGAGGTGATAGAGGGAGAGGAGGAATTGGTCCACCAGCCACCAACTCCCACTGGTCAAAGATTCACCCCAAGGCGGGGTCATTCCCTCCCACTCCCCTACTGTGTTGGGCTGTCCTGGGAATGGGAGGTGGGAGTGGTTGTGGAGGCAGAGATAAGACATGGGGGCGGAGGCATGGACGAGGCATGGCATGAGGGCACCTGCTGCCAGATTGAGTCTGAAGGAAGCTGGCTAAAGTCCATGTGAAGAGGGTGCTGTTGCAGTGCCTGCAACGAGGGGACAAAATGCCTGCAGTCAGATGAGGCCAAGAGGATCAGAAGAGGCACAGGAGAAGGGTCTGTAGAGCAGAGACCATGTCTCCTCCTATCTTCCTCATCGCAGAGCTGGGCACAGGCCTGGGTTCACTGGGGCTCCCAGCTCCTGTGTCAAGCAGAATCCAAGTAGCATCTCTGTACAGAACAGAGAGAGGCAACACAGTGGCGAGTGCAGGGTGAACAGCTTGGGTTAAATGAAGTGCACAGATGGCCAGACTGTTCCCTGTGGCCTGAGGTAGTCCAGAAAAGCTTCCTGGAGGAGGCAGACCTCGAGGAGGGCAGTACTCCACCATGGAATGCTTCCCCAGATGTTGTGGTTGTGGAAGAGCACTAGACCAGGAACCAGTTTAGTCCCGGTTCTTCCAGCGGACTCCTGCAGATTCCTTCCCCTCTGTGGGCCTCAGCTGTGCTGTGTGTGCACTGAGAAACTGCGCTTGGTGATTTCTAGCAAGTAGTCTGATTCCCGTGTTCTGGGTCTTTGAATCCAGATTGCTCAGTGGCAGCCAGACTGTATGTGAGGCAGGGGGAAGGGGGGCTCTAGGAAGCTGCTGGACTTCAAAGGGTTTTGAGTCCTGGGGCCCAGGCAGGTAGGGGATGAAGGAGTCCTAGGCTGTTCCAGTGGGAGCGACAGAGGGGCTAAGGGCAGCCAGGGAGTGTATAGTATAAGCCAAGCCTGGTGACTTCAGGTGTGGCTGGGCTGATAGGCCACTGGGGGACCGCAGCTAAGCAGGCTGTTGGGGTGGGATTCGCAGCCTCTACACCATCTGAGACGAGCACGCTCTGGTCTAGCCAAGGGGTTCAGTCTTAAGTGACCAACAGGCCAGTGTGGAGGTATAGTCTGAAGTTCAGTTGTAGGGATTTCATCAACCCGAAGGTGAGGAGACATGTAATGAGAAGTAGGAATAAATACCCATGGGGCCAAGGGTGCTACTGGTATGGGGGCTGCAGGAGGAGCGCCAGGCTTTGGAGGGGCAGAGCCTAGAGGTGGGGAGGCCCGCAGGGCTCCGGCCAGGAAGGCTGAGGAGGTAGAGGCTGACCGGACTTCCTTTTGGGTTTCTAGATGGGTCCGGTGAGAAGTCGGCTGAGGAGGAAACCACGCAGTCACATCGAGGGGTGGTGAGCGCACAGCTTTATGGAGAGGGTGGGGAGGGGGCGGCGAGCGGGCTGGTATCCTGGGCCTGAATCGCCTTGACTGCGGAGCAGACAATCCCAGTTATCATCTTCACATCTCGTTTGTCCCCTGGGTCGCCTCCATTAGCCACCACCAGATTCTAGGTTCCCCTTTAGGCTTCCATTACGGCTCCCATAGGGGCTGGTGAGGAAGGAGGGGTCTAAGGAAAAGAAACAAAAACACCACACAGGGCAGAAGCAGGCCTCAAGCATCCTGATTTCCCTCCTGGAAAATTCTGACAGTGTCCTGTCCGGAGCCCGTGTCTGTCCTTGTGCAGGCCACCTCTGGGCAGCATGCCTTCTGAGGGAGTGGCCTCTGACTTGGGCCAGCCTTCCATCCCGCTCCTAAGGTACCAGTTCTGTGGGGCTGTCTCACCTTTCCAGCTCCGTGTTGACCCCTCTCCATCTTGGTCTAGCATTCAGATGGGCTAAACTGCCTGACTCTCTCTGGTCAGAAAGAAAAGAGCCGGGAGAATGGGCTCACATTGCCTCACGTCCCTGTCCACACGCCGCGCTATGCCTCCCCTCTGAACAGCTCCACCTGTGCTTTCAGCCTGGGTCACCTGGACCCTGGCGCACTCGAAGCGGGACTCCTCTCCCCAGAGACTCCCCAGGGGTCTGAAATAATGAGCTCTCCCTTCTCCTCTGCCAGCTCACCCCCTTCCCAGGCTGGGCCTTCTCTAGGGAGTCTTGACCATGCCACCCACCTCCCTCCCCATCCCGGTCATGGGTGTGTGTATGCTGTCGCTTCAGTTGTGTCCAACTCTTTGCAACCCCATGGACTGTAGCCTGCCAGGATCCTCTGTCCTTGGGATTCTCCAGGCAAGAATATTGGAGTTGCTGTGCCCTCCTCCAGGGGATCTTCCTGACCCAGGGATTGAACCTGTGTGTCTTATGTCTCCTGCATTGGTAGGCAGGTTCTTTACCACTAGCACCACCTGGGAAGCCCCTGTCCTTGTCATAGGAGGCAGCTAAGTGAAACCCACCAGACTTAGTTTCAGTAAGTAGTTCCAGCTATTCACTGAACTGCTGGATGATGTGGGTAAGTCATATAGGTGTGTTGGGCTTGTCCATTCCTTCTGGGTACCTCCTGTGTTCCTTGGTCTGTGCTGGGGCCTGGGACATAGTTTTCACTCTGGGAACTCCTGTGGGCTCAGTCCAGACATTGAAGGACTGTCTCAGAGACTTTATAGTCAGGAAGGGGCTGCAGAAGAAGGAATGTGACCCAGTGTCAGTGAGGGGGTGATAAACTCCACCCCTGCCCCCAGCCCACTTGCTCCTTCCTCAATCCCCAATTTTTGGACCAGGAAGCTCCTGCTCTGTTTCATGACCGTCTCACATACCCTTTGCTCCCACCACCAACCCTCTCAAGACCTGATCTGATGGTGTGGGGTTTTGGGGTGTTGGATTCAGAAAAAGGGCTCCTAAGATCTGTCATCTCTGGACAGGACCTGCTCTCAGTCCTCTCACCTGGGGGATTCTGCAGTCAGGTGGGATCTTTGGAGGTCCATCCCCTGTCCCATCACCTAAATCTTCTCAGACAAAGAATTTCCTGATGCTCATCCTCACTCTGTTTCTTAAATATTAAGTTCTCCGGGTCCCTGATCGCTTACACCTTCCAGATCAAGACCTCAGCCCCCTCTGCTCACCTCAGCCCCAAGGTTCTGGCATTACCAGCCGAAGAAGGGCTAGGTGGAGGCTAGACTTCCAAACCACTGACTTTTGAGAATTTTCAAAGATTCGTTGCCTGGGAGTGTCTTTGACCCCATCAGGCCTTCCTTCTGCCTAGATCCTATGCCCGGTCACAAGGGCCACCTGCAGGCCTCTCACTGCAGCCTGTTTTTCTGCTTCTGCACTGGCAGCGGCCCGTCAGTGATCTTAATCCTTCCTGCCCTTTGCAGAGACATTCCCAGGATCCGTGTTCAGGGGACAGCGGGAGAAAGAGAGACCTGAGCACCCCGTCCCCCACCGGGCCCAGCGCCCCTTTGGGCTTCATCCCTCGCCACTTCCGACCAAAGGAGGCAGGCAGCACCACGGTCAAGATTGTTCTGAAGGAGAAACATAAGAAAGGTGGGAACCGGAGCCTCTGCAGACCCTGAGGTGGGAAAGGGGGCCCCTGTCTGCTTCCACTTCCCATCCCTGCACCTCCACCCAGTGGTTCCCCGGTCTCAACTTGGCCATGGGCTGGGAGACTCATGGAACCTTAGATCTAAACTTTCATCTGACAGATGAGGACACAGGTTCAGAGCACTGAGTTAGACACAGAACCAGTCCTGGAACCAGGACTACAGGCCATAGAACAATATTCTTTTGAGCATGATATTGCTGGGAATTGAGAGGCAGAGAAGAGAGAGATGAAAATGGTCCCTTTCCTCAAGGGACTCATAGACCAGAAGGGGAGACAGGCATGTAAATCAATTATTACAAGATAAGGAGGTATTGAAGGAAAGGTTTTAATGAAGGAAGGGGGAAGCAGAGCTGGGCTGCAGGAGGATGGTTGGGGTGGATCAGGGAAGGAGGTCAAGGAGACAACTGTGGCAGCAGACAGGGAGAGAGAACTCACTGCAGGTCACCCTGATTGGTGGAGTGGGAGGAGCCACAGTGGCATCCGTAGCCCCTCTCTGACAGATGGGACACTGCGGCTGCAAAAACAGACGGGACCTGCTCGCACTCACGTGGCCAGATAGTGTCAGCACAGGTCTCCTATCATCAGGTCATCCCCCTCTGCACCCCACCAAAGGTGCCCATGATGGGCAGGGAGGTCTCTTAATGTTCAACAAGAACTTACCGATCCCACCTCTTCCCTGAGTGCTGAGATGGGGGATGTCAGGGACAGGGGACTGGTTTATTCCCTGACCTCTACTTTACAAGCAGTGTGGCTGGGCCAGACTGGTGAAGCAGGGGCACCCCAAGGACCTACCCCCACCCATTATTGGACTCTGGCCCAAGCCCAAGATACTGACCCTCCTCCCTTCCTGCCTTCCTTGGCCCAGCCTGTGTGCATGGTGGGAAGACATACTCCCATGGGGAGGTGTGGCACCCAGCCTTCCGCTCCTTCGGACCCCTGCCCTGCATCGTGTGCACCTGTCAGGATGGCCGCCAGGACTGCCAGCGGGTGATCTGCCCCACTGAGTACCCCTGCCAGCACCCCGAGAAAGTAGCCGGGAAGTGCTGCAAGATCTGTCCAGGTACAAAGAGAGCCTGGGGGCAGGGAGGGCGCTGGCCAGAGCAAGGCCTGGGTCTCTCTCCCCAGGGCACAGACACGTAGAACATCTCATGTGGGCCTGGATAGATGGGGCATGGACTCAGAGTCGTGGGATTCAGGGGCTTTTCGGTGCACAGAATGCCAAAAACATAGCACTGAGAAATGCCCAACTCATATAATACTAGACGTGCAGAACCAACTAGTGCTACAGATTCAGAGGCTCTCAGGCACACACAGAATCAAGTAATGTCCTAGATTCAGTGAAGTCATAAAATCTTAGGCTATTAGGACTTTTTTTTAAAAAATTAATATATTCTTTTATTGAAGGATAGTTGCTTTACAGAATTTTGTTGTTTTCTGTCAAACCTCAACATGAATCAGCCATAGGTATACATATATCCTCTCCCTTTTGAACCTCCTTTTAAGAGGAATGGTCAACAGTTATTGCGTACTTGTCACATGCCACATAGCTGTCTTGCATGAATGCATGCAATCCTCACCACAGTGAACAGGGTAGTCATCTTCATCTCCATTTTACAGAATGAGAAGATAAATACTTCGTCCCAGGTCCCGAAACTGCAAGTGACAGAGTTGGGATATGAATCCTGTCTGTCTTATTCCAAAGACAATGCCCTCCTTTTTTTTTTTGGCCATGCCATGAGCCTTGCTGGATCTTAGTTTCCCGACCAGGGATTGAACTCAGGCCACAGCAGTGAAAGCACCTAGTGCTAACCACTTGGGCTGCCAGGGAATCCCCACAAAGACGATACTCCTGATCACTATTGTCTTCCTTCAGTCCTCATCAACATATGGGAAAACTGAGACCCAGAGAAGGGAAGGGACTTTCCTAAGTCACACAACGAAGGAGCAGTGAAGCTGGAACTAGAAGTCCTTCTAAAACCTCTCCCGTATCACACTCATCATCGTCATTACTGCCACCATCACCTCAACCTCTCCCAAACCTTTCCTTCTATGTGCGTTCATTGTGAGCCTGTGTTTGGTGGTATGAGTCACTCAAAAGACTTGAATCCTTCCCTTGACCTTATGGGTCTATTTGAGAGAGAAAACACAGCCGAGCAGTTTTAAGGCAGTGCAGGGCAATGTGGGATTAAGGGCATGAGTGGAAGGCATAAGCAGGAAGGTTTTAAAAGCCAAGGGTGGGAGGAAACAGCAGAGGGTGGGGGGAACAAAGCTTTTAGAAGTCAGGCTTCCAGAGTTGCCGGCTGAGTTCTTTCAACAGTGACCCTAGGATTAATGGTTGTGCAGGAAAAACGTCAGAGCATCTCATTGAGAAGAGCAGTCTGTGACTGTCAGCAGGAGCTGTTGTAAGGGGCGGGCCTGTTCCCTCAAGCCTGGAAGGAAGGCAGGTGGGGTAGAAGGCACTGACCTGGTCACATCTCTGACAGGGCTGGCTAGCAAAACTGAAAGGAGAAGAACGGGGAGGAAACAGAGGAAGGAAACGCTGAGAACGGACTGCGTCCAGTATTGTACTATGATTTCATAGAGTTTACTTAATTCTTCCACCTCAGTTATTTCACAAATGAGATTATCCTAAGTCTCCACCTGCCCCAGAATTTGCTGTCAGGAGATGTGAGTTTGCATGGGCTTGCTCCCTGACATACTTATCTACCTAACTTACTCTTCTAGGCAAAGACAGGTTACTTTACCTTTCTGAGCCTAAGATATAGAGTTGATGAAAGTGCTTTATGAATTGCAAATCAATACCTAGACATAAGGGATAACAATTACTTATAGACTAATAAAGAGTAGGGGCAAGGTGAGGGAGAAGCATGATGGGATGACGGATGAGGGTTCAACTTGAATTCTCTTTATTTATTTGGTCATGCATGCGGCTTGCAAAATCTTAGTTCCCCAACCAAGGACCAAACCCAGGCCCACAGCAGTAGAAGTGTGGAGTCCTAACCACTAGACAGCCAGGGAATTCCATTTTTTTTCTTTATTTTAAAATACATTTCCTCTTGTTTTTTTTTTTTTTTTTTTTTGCTGCACTGCACAGTTTGTAGGCTCTTAGTTCCCCAACCAGGAGTTGAACCCAGGCCCCCAGCAGTGAAAACACAGAGTCCTAACCACTGGACCACCCAAGAATTCTCTTGAATTCTCTATGAGAATGGCTGTGGCTTGCTGCTGGGCTCCTTCACAAACACACATGGTCTTGGGCTCACCCTCAGATCCTACTCCATTTCCCCCTAAAGATAGTGAGACAGCTTACAGCTTTTAGCTGGACACCTCAAAGGTCTTCGTAACTAGTAAGAGTCTAGAAGGTGGGGAGATGTGTAGGGATTTAGTCTTTCAGTCCCTGAAAGACAATCAGGGAGTATTGATACATGGGAAGTTCTGGGGAATGTCCTTGAAATTCCAGCATGTCAAGGCTTTAGGACTGGATCCAATTTGTAGGATCCAGAAATAAACATTACCGCCATCCCCACCCCCACCCCACCACCCCTACCACCACCACTACAGTCACCATCATCACACTTATCACCACCTAGTCCGTATCACACTCCATCATCATTACTGACTGCCATCAGCGCCTCAACCTCTCCCAAACCTTTCCTTCTGTGTGTGTTCATTGTGAGCCTATGTTTGGTGATGTGAGTGACTCAAAAGACTTGGAGAATAGGATTCCTTCCTTTCCCCCTGTGCGTTTATTTTAGAGAGAAAACATACGCAAATGAAACAATTACAAGGCAATGCAAGGCAGCATAGAACTAAGGCATGAGAGAGAGGCATAAGAAGGGTTAACAAGCTATGGGTGGGAGGATATAGCGTGAACTAAGCTGTTCCTGGTGGGCTGCCTGGAGGAGGTGGAAGATAAACTGGGCCCTGAAGGGTGAGAAGTTTTCTGACATGCTAGTCAATGGGAGGAGAATAGGCGAGAGGGCCGCTCTCTGTTCCCCAGAGATCTCCTTGTCTTCCCAGGGGCACCAGAACTTTCCCAAGGACCCTAATGACCCTGAGGGGGATGTCAAACCAGTGGTCCCTCTTCCTGGGCTACCAGAAGTAGGGAGACAGGGCGTTCACAGCTCCTTGTCTCTCCCAGAGGACAAGGCAGACCCTGGCCACAGTGAGATCAGTGCCACCAAGTGTCCGAAGGCATCGGGTCGAGTTCTCGTCCACACGTCAGTATCCCCAAGCCCGGACAACCTGCGTCGCTTTGCCCTCGAGCGTGAGGCCTCTGAGCAGGTGGAGATCTACCTCTGGAAGCTGGTAAAAGGTGAGTGCTGGCCCATTCCCACTCTGGCCTGTCCCCCTTCCTGTGCTCCGGCCGCCCCCTCCCAGGGGTGTTAAGGGAATTGATTAAGTGCCTCTGCCCAAGAAGACCTGCCTCAGGTCACCTTCCAGCTCTGAGTCTCAGATTCCAAGATAGAGGGAGACAGTGGCTCTGACAGTTGAGATGCTCTCACCCACTCTGAGATGTCAGGATCTTGAAGTGCTCCCTCTCCTGGGGGAAAGGGGTTGTTACACTTTGTGAGGAGCCAGGGCAGAGTTATGCTTACCCGGATGAAACAAAGAGCTGCCGATTGGTAGAATTTCAGCAGACTGGGAGGAGAGATCTTTTCAGGCAGGACGGCCCTCACAGCATCCTCAAATCCTCAAGGCTAGTCTTATCTAGCCTTTCCTTTATGGTGGATCCTAGCCCTCTAAAGTAAGTCGACAGATTTCTCATTCTGTGAGAAACTTACCCTGTTCAGCAGGCTGCTTCTATCACCAACTGAAGGTTAAGAGAAGGGAATTGCCGAGAATTCAGCTTTGGGGCTCTTCTTGTTAAACGTAAATCCCCTGGATAGAGTAAAACAAATTAAACCTTTAATTGGGAATTAGTTCTAAGGTCACTTTTCTCTACTGGTGTGGTTGGCTGACAGCGGGGAGGTGGGGGGGAGTGGGGGGTGGAAGAGGGAATGATGATAAGAGTGATGACAATGATAATAACAACCAATGTGTGAAGCACTTTGAAATTTACAAAGTGCTTTCATGTTCATCATCTCATTTGATCCTCAACGATCCTGAGAGTTAGGTATTATTATCCCCATTTTACAGATGAGGAAACTGAGGCTCAGAGAGGTGAAGTACCTGGCCCAAGGCCACACAGCCAGTAAGTGGAGGAGCTAGAGCCCAGGTCTGGTGACGTCAGATGCGGCTCCTTCCCTGCTCTACTCTGCCCCCTGCCGTGGGAGGAATGGATCGAGAAAGCGGAGCTGTTCAGCCTGGAGAAGAGAAGACTCAGGGCAACAGGACCGCTGGCTTCATGGCTCTGAAGGACTGCCCCAGGCAGAGGGAGCAGTTGTGCTCTGAGTGGCCACAAGGGTCAAAACAACAAGCAGGGGCTTTGGAATCAGACAGACCTAGGTTTGAATCCCGGCTCTGCCATTTCTTAGCTGTGTGGCCTTGGGCAATCACTTGACCTCTCTGGGCCTCAAATTTCTCTTCTGTGAATGGGGGAGAAGGGGCTTGAGAGGCTTAAGTGAAATGACATAGGTACCACCCCTGACCCATAATAAGTGCTAAAAATGTCTGCATCCTTCTCATCCTACCTCATCAGTCGGGTTAGAATGGCAGAGAAGCAGGTTTCCCTTAAATGAGAGGAAGCGCCTTCTCAACCTGAAAGTCTTCCTGCAGTGGAAGGGAGGGAGCAAGTTCCATTCACGGAAGTTTGTAAGCAAGGGCAGGGAGGGGACTTGACCAGAGGCTGAGGAGGTTCAGCAATCGTATGGTTGCTCTGAGCCTTGGGAGTCCATCAGTCCCTGGACAGGTGGAGTTGCAAGTTTATCCTCCCACCCGCTCTGGGACCACAGAGAGTAACAGGCCGAGCCTCTTTCCCAGGACCTCATGGCTTGCAGGAGCTCCCTGGGAGTCGAGCTGGTCAGGGAAAACTTCATGGAGGGTGGGCCTGGGTTGGACAGGATGTAAAAGGGCAAGAGGGGCGCACTGCAGCGACAGCCTCAAACTCTGGCTCCAGAGCCCATGCTTATATGTCCGGCGCTCTGTGACTGGTGGGTAGCAGGTACTATGTATAATGTGTTGCAGTTCACAGATATAAGAAACCTGAAGGGTATGTATTGTATTAATTCCCCATTTTGCAGATAAGAAAACTGAGTCTGAGAGGTAAAATGACTTGCTCAAAATCACACAGTTTAAACAGTAAAGCAAAGATTCAAACCCAGGTCTTACTGTCCCCAGTGCCACCTCCACAAAGGTGACCTTATGCTTTTAGGGAAGGACCTGAGGAAGGTGCAGGATGGCAGAGAGAGGGGGAGGTCATAGCTCAAGGCCAAATCTCATTACCAGGGGCACAGTGAAAAGGTAGAAGTAGGAAGGACTCTTCAATTTCACAATGCCAGGCCCTGCCACCCTCTCTGTAGCATACCCACCCACCCCACCACCTCCTAAGCCCCTGGGTGGCTGAAATACCCCATCAGCACCCGCCCCATTCCCTCCTGCACCAGACAGAGAAAGTCAAAACAAACTCTCCCAAGGGCCGATTATCAGTGGGAGACCGTTACTGTTTCCTCACCCAGAAAAGTGGAAACAGCAGGCCTGGGGGCCAGGAGAGGAAGAGGAGAATTGATCTGGAGACAAAGTGAGCTAAAAACTGGGCTGAGGCCACACCAGAGTAGGGCCAGCCCCAGACCCAGAGTCTGAGCAGAGAACTAGCTTAGTGTTAAGGATTTTTCAATTCTAGCATTTCAAGAGTAGAAGGAAACTCAAGGTTCTCAATTTCTCCCCCTACCTAGGGAAGGAAGTCCCTCTGTTAGCCTCTCAGATGGTCTCCAGCCCCTGACTGCACTCAGCCCCTCCCTACCTCCAGACAGGTGGTTCACTTGCCATTCTAGGAATGGCTCTGCTTGAGAAGCTTCTTCAGTAAGCCGAGCCTGTCCCGTCTCTTGGAACTCAGCCACCATTACCCCTCCTCCTGGGACACAGGGTCCAGACACTCTCAGGCCTGGCACAGGCCTGGCACAGGTCAAAAGGCACAACCATGACCCTCAGACAAGCTCTTGCTTCTAGGCCCAAGAGCCCAGACCTTTCAGTCACGCTTTACAAGTGACAGCGTGGAGACCTCCCTCCTCCCAGTCACTTCTCCAATTTGTGTTTGGGGGTTTGTGCAGTGGCAGGCTGGGGTGCCAGGACCCGTCCCCATCTCATACTTGTGATGCAGCCTGGGCCTCTGGAACAAGTCTCTCCCTTATTCTCTCCCTGGCACCTGGGCGGGGGGCCTGAGCACAGTGCTGGGCATTCCCAGCTTCCTGGAGCTCAGTTCCAGGACCAGAGCAGTCTGTGCCCCTAGGTGGGATCCCACCCGGATTCCCATTAGCAAGGCCAGTTCTTGGTTTTCTTGAGGGTGGTACTGGCCTAGCAGAGGCCTGCTGTCACATCTGTTCTTTCTGGCCACGGCCCCTGGTGGTAACAGCTGGCGCGACCTCATGGCCCAAGTGCTCACGGTTTTGCACCATGTGTGGTGCCTGTGGCCAGCTCCCCGGGGGATACAAGCATCAGGAGATCCAGCTAATACCTCATTCCCCCTCAGGGCCTGGCCTAGACAGGGTACACATATATTTGCTTATCCATCCATCCAGGGATTAATTCATTCATTTATTCATTCAGCATGCCTAATGTGGACCAGGTTCAGGGAACCCAAGAAGAAAGTCCTCTCCATTCCCAGTCTGGTGGAAGAGGCAAGAACAGACACAATGATAGCACGTTAGAAATAAGAACAATCACAAACAGAAGCCAAGAGCTGTGGGTAACCCAAGGAGGAAATTATAACTATTTAAGGGAGGAGGGAGAATCAGGAAGACTTCCCAGGTAAGGCTGGGAGGATGAGAAGTTCACCTGTGGCAACAGAAGACGGAGTTTGGCAGAGGGGATGGCAAATGGGAAGGCTTGACCCCTTCAGGGACCTCAAGGAGTTGGTTGGGGCTGGAGCAGAGGCAAGGGATGAGGTGAACTGAGCCTTGAGCTGAAAGGGAGCCTACAACCCTGACACCTGTAATGCTTTGATGTCTGAAGCAAATCACCTGTTGATTTTTATCATACATTCTATGTCCAGAAAAAAAAGACTGATCAGGCCCTACAGGCCTGGCAGCTTCCCTCCCTCCCTCCCTCCCTCCCTCTCTCCTTCCCTCCTGGCCCCTCTGTGTTGTTGACAGGTGAGGGGTGTGAGCACAGGATGATGGTGAGAGGGGCAGGAGGGGGTGAGAGGGTAACAGACGTGTTTTCCAATGCCTGCAGCCGGGATCACTGATGAGAGGCGGGGTTAAAGGTCAGAAGTCTAGGGTAGTGACCCAGGTAAGATGCGATGGGGCCCAGAGGGGAAGGGTGACACTGGGGGATAGGGTGAACAGATTCAAAATGTTTAGGAAACTGAGTCCACAGGATTTGGTGTCTGGTCAGAATAGGGGAGGGAAGGGAGGTGACTGAGTCTGTCCTGTGTCTAAGTCACCCCATTTCACTGACCACACGCCCTCCCTTTCCTGCTCATGCCTTTGTCTTTGCCCTCAGGAATCTTCCACTTGATTCAGATCAAGAAAGTCAGGAAGCAAGACTTCCAGAAAGAGGCACAGAACTTCCGGCTGCTCACCGGCACCCACGATGGTGGGACCCTGGGCTGAAGACGGGGGCCTGGGAAGGGAGTCGGGCTAGAAGCTGGGGCCTCCTGGGGAGTTCCAGGCTGCTGGTGCCGGGAGGGGGGTGCTGTCAGCCACAGACGTCAGTTCCCGGCACAGGAATCCAGTGGGTGTCTGGGCCAGAGATTTCCCAACTCAGGCGCTCGAGAGCTCGGGAGTGGGAAGGTGAAGCAGAGCCAGCTGGATCTGGTCTTGGGGCAAGGGAGACAGGGCTGTCAGAGGGGACTCTGAGCCCCTAAATCCTGGTGCTGCGTAGTCGCTCTACTGGAACGTCTCCCACTGAAACCTCCTAACCACGTTCCTACAGAGGCCCCCGGCTTACTCCCTACCACCCTGAGGAAAATAGACCCAGGTGGGTGGAGAGAAGGTCACAGAGGGGAGGGTCACTGACAGGTGTCAGGTTGAAGGCGGGCTCCTGTGCCAGAACCCTTGGGAATATGGGGGCAGGATGGGGTCCCCATCTCCTTCCCCTCTGTGGGCTTCAAACCCAGGCTACCCGGTCCTCCTTGTCCCAAGTTTTCCCCACCCCAGTCACCCTGCCTCAGTTGTACACGTGTATGCACATGCACACACCACACACACACCCTTACACATACATACTCTGCACACCCACACACAACTCTTCCTCTTTTCTCCATGCAGGTCACTGGAACGTCTTCCTAGCCCAGACCCCGGAGCTGAAGGTCACGGCCAGTCCAGATAAAATGACCAAGACCTTATAACAAAGATCTGAACAGTTGCAGATATGAGCTTTATCATTTTTGTTGTTATATATTAATAAATAAGAAGCTGCATTACCCCTCAACCCTGCCTGTTGAGTCCATTTCCAGTCTCTGCGTGTTCTCATAGTGATTACAAGCGGACCTGGTTTTCCCCGTTTTACAGGGCTGGGAACTGAGGGGCAGAAGGGGCAGAGGCTGGCCCCAGTCCTCCCAGTGAGTGGCTTTGAGAGCCAGGGCTAGTACCCACCCCATCGTGACCTCCCCCCTGCTCTGGGCTGCTGCTGTCCCCAGCCCCCCTTCCCATAACTTTTTGGCACTGAGCCTAGTGAGGGGGACTGACTCTAGTCAGCCAGCCGAGGGGTATGCACGGAGCCTCAAAGTTCTTTCCCAGCAGATAGTGCAGGGGTCCTGATAATCGTCAGCTACACTTTACAATGAGGACACAGAGTTGAGGGGAGAGCAGGAATTCATTCGCCTGAAGCCACAGAGCAGGGCGGTAGCAGATTCGGAATTGTATGCCAGGTCTCTTGCTCCAAGCTTGCACTCCTTCCCGTTCCACCGTGACCAATGTTATAAACCCGAATATTCTCACCTCAGAGGCTTTCCAAGACTTGGCAGTCAGATTGCCAACCTTGGCACCACGGTCTGGGAAGAAGGCCTAACAGTTACAATTAAAGACAACATCAGTCATTTATCCTGCCCATGGGTACAGTTCCTTTTCCTTTCAAAGATGTTTTAATGCCCGTGATTCTACTTAAGGCGAACAATATAGGAATTACCCCCATTTTAGAGAGGAGAAGGCAGAGGCTCAGGATCGCCCAGTGTCTTCCCCAAAGCCTCACAGTGATGAGTGGTGAAGCCAGGACCAGAGCTCAGACCTACTGACTCGCAGACCTGTGCTCTCACCTGCAGTCACATGTCACCCCCATCCCCAAACCTGATGGGAAGCCATGGAGAGATGGTGTCAAGTGGCCTGTGAGCTGGATTTTGCCACCTGCAGCCACTTGGCTCTGCTCCGAGCCCCTGTCTTATCCCTGGGCATCTGAGGTTGGGGAAGTCAGCTAAGCTGCCTCCTAACACTGGCCTCACTGAGCAGGGAGGGGTATCATCCTCCCCTAAATCCCCCTGCCCACTCCCCAGGGCCTTTTCTGAGACAGTGGGGTTTGAGGAACATGCCTGGAATCTCCCCCTCATCCTCGGAGTAAGAAGACATCCAGCTCCTCCCAGTTTCTGCCTGTTCCTCCTGGAGAAGACTCCTCATTCCAGCCTTGCTTGCTCACCACGTGGGGTTAATTTGAAGTCCAGGGTGGCTTCTGAATCTCCTGAGTTGAAAGCCCAGGAATCAGTTAACACTGTTAACTGGTCATCCTTCAGCCTAACTCAGATGTCTTCTACTCCGGAGATTTCCCTGCCTCCTGGAACGCCCCTCCCCCCCACCGCCCCTCCTGGCACGGGGACCCCTTCCCTCACTGGAGAATGGGATTGGAGGCAGGGATCTGTGAACAGAGGCATATCCTGGACCTCAGGACAGGAATGACTTCCCCATATACTTGTCCTGGTGTTGCAGGCCAACTGCCTCCCTGATTTCTCTGATGGACTTATTTGAAAATTGTGCTATACACCCCAAATCTTTCCCACCGTGGGAGGCATGTTCAGCACATCAGAACCTCCTGACTTTGGTCCAGAGCTTTCTGAGTGTGTCAGCACATTCAGAATATCTAAGCAGCTCTCCCAGAGTTTGACACCACTCTGAGTTGTCTTTTCCTTCCCTTTATTCATTATTAAAACAGTTTCTGAGCTACTCTGGTCTAGGCCTTGTGCTAGATGACCAACACGATATAAGAAACAAACATGGTTCCCTGCCTGTCCTGAGTGAGCCAAAATCTTGAGCAGGAGATGAGTCTTTGCAACACCATGAGTGCAAGGGCTGTGACCACAGGGCCATGGGGAACACAGCCCTTGCCCAGATGGAGAACACTTCGCTGGGTCTGAAGGATAAGCAGGAGTTAGAAGAAAAGGTGGAGGGGAGGGAGGGAAAGGTAGGTGGACAGTGGCACAGGAAGAGATCGCTGCAGGGAGATGAAAAACAGCTTCTTACAGGGAGGACCACAAACAGTTCACTGTTGCTGGATAATAAAATGTGAGGCAAAGAGCAGAGGGAGGTGAGGCTGAATACCCAGCCGAGAAGCTTTGGCATCACCCCGAGGGCAGCAAAGAGCCCTGGAAGGGTTTCAGTGCTTCGGTCAGGTTTGTGGTTTAGAAAGCTGGCCCTGCCTGCTAGTGAAGGGCGAGGTGAAGGAGTGAGACGGAGACCAGGTAGGAGGCTGTTGTGGGATCCAGGGAAGGGAGGACAGTGCCTGGGCAGGAGAGAGGCGCTGGGCTGGGATGGATGTCAGGCTGAGGAAGAGCAGGGAGTCTGGTGGAGCTGGTGCCTCACGGGGTGGCTGAGGGGAGAACCCAGGAGTTTCAGCTGAGCTGAGTCTCAGGCGAGAACCCCAGTCCTTTAGGTATATTATGGTCCAGAAAGGAGGCTGGACCAGAGACAGAGATTTGGGAGCTAACACCTGGAGATGGGAGATGCTGGTGGGAGAGAATATAGAGTGAAAAGAGAAGGGGATTAGGACAGAGCCCTGGGGTATCAGCAAAGGAACCTCATGGAGGCAAGAGAGAAGTCAGGAGAGTGCGTGGCTGAGTCCAATAGATGAGAGCTGGAAAGTGCTCTCCATGGGGAGAGGGGGCTTCTGGGGACCATGGCAATGGGCCATGTCAGGGGAGCTGGGAGGCAGGAGCAGGTTGCGGGGGGCTGAGGCAGTGTCTGGGAGGTGAGGAAACAGATTAAGTGTGAAAGAGGAGAGAGAGGCAGGGCAGTGGCTGGCAGTAGACATAAGATAGAAGAAGTGGGTTTTTCAGACAGGATTTAAGCAAGTCTTAGTGATGAGGAGACCTCACGGGAAAGGAAAAAGTAGAAGAAACAGGAGTGAGGATGGAGGAAGGGAAAGTTTAGGAACAAGTTAAGATCCATTCATACCAGGGGCATTCCTGGTAGCTCAGCTTGTAAAGAATCTGCCTGCAATGTGAGAGACCTGGGTTTGATCCCTGGGTTGCGAAGATCCCCTGGAGAAGGGAACAGCTACCCACTCCAGTATTGTAGCTTAGAGAATTTCATGGACTGTATGGCTCATGGGGTCACAAACAGTATGACACGACTGAGTGACTTTCACTTTCACTTTCCATTCACTTTCTATTCCTTAGTGACTTTCAATTCTTCCTTAGTCACCAACTTGCTGCCTAACCCTGGCTGGGCTCCCCATGAGTGTGATGGGGAGAAAGATGGAGTGGTCTCCAAGCGCTCCCCAAGACTGCTGTAGGGAGTCCCGTGGGATCCGCCATCCTGCCTGGTGGCCAGGCTGGGCATAGCCTGGGCTCTGGATGAAGCATGTACATCCCTTCCCACACGCATGGCCAAATCCAATGTCTCATCTGATGCCCAGGACGACTCAGTGAGGTGAAGACTGTCAACTACATAGTGAGGAAGAAACTTCTAGGAGAGGAAGTGACCTAATCAAGATCACACATCAGTAAATGGCGGGGGTTGTGGGGGTGGGGGCAGTTCCAGAGGGAGGTTTGGGATTCTGCACCTGAAGGATCCCGAGCACTGGAAGGACTAGGTCTTGGGCTAGGACAGGCATAGCCTCTGCTCCACTCAACTTTCTCACGTAGCTTTCTGGCCTCCAAACTTGATCATCCTGTTATAAGACCAAGCCTGTCCTCCAGGTTTCCTGGAGAGGCTCCCTCCTCCTCCTCCTCTCCTCCTCCTCTAGCAACTGTGAAGCCACCTCCCCTTGTCCCCTCACGAACCCTGGGCTCTGGGAAATGGCAGTATTTCTGAGAAACAGGACGTGGCCTGTGGTTTGAGGCTGGCCTGGGGGTGAGGGAAGGCCTGGGGCTCCACCAGGCACAATGGCATCTCTCTCCAGGGCAGGCCTGGCCACCCTCCTTCCCCTCACCCTGGTCCCTGGAGTAGACCCACTGCCGGCCTTCTTCTCCTGCAGGGTCAGTTTGTGGAAGATGAACAGGAAGTGCCTTAGGAGGTTGGCTGAGGTTGGGAAAGGGTGGGGTGGCATGGGTTTCTACACACAGGAGTTATCTTCAAAATCAAAGTGTTAGTTGCTCACTTGTGTCTGACTTTTTGTGATCCCATGAACTAGAGCTCACCAGGCTCTTTTATTCATGGGATTTCCTAGACAAGAATACTGGAATGGGTCGCCGTTCCTTCCTCCAGGAGATCTTCCCGACCCAGAGATTGAACTCAGGTCTCCCACACTGCAAGCAGATTCTTTACCACCTGAGCCATGACCTTCTCTAATGGGAACTGGGACGAGGATCTCTGGCCCCCAGCTCAAGGCTGTTTGAATAACCACATGACATCTAATGTCTCTCTCTACACTTATCCATCCCCAGCACAAAATAGAGCCCACATAATTTGCCCAAAGCCAAAGAGCAATGAAGAGCTGGGGCTGTGATTGGAACCCACAGGGTCTGACCCCAAAGTCTGCCCCTTCCTTCTGGCCCATGATATCTGGAGTGAGGATGAGATCTGTCTTCTCACAAGCCCCCTGCCATCAGCCTCTCCTCTTCACCCCCTCTCCTTCCTAGCAAGTCTTGCCTATCCAAACAGCATGATCTTTAAAAACACAGATCTCACCCTGTCTCCCCTCCATTAAGCACCTGCTTTAATGTCTTCCCTTTGTTCTCAGAATAGTATCGAAATTTCCTCTCTTGGCCCTTGGGGATCTGGCTCCTGCTGCTCCAATTCTCTCACCTCTTCTCCCAGCTGCATCCCAGAGCCCAGTTTGCTGCTTCATCTGATCAAGCTGGGATGAACATGGGCTCTAGAAATGCTTGGGTCACAGGTTTCGACACCATCAGGGTGTTCTCTCTCTCTGTTTCACCCTGCATATCAGCACTTCCTTTCCAACCAACCCTTTTAAGAAGCAGACATACTGTGACCTGTTCAGCATCCTGATAGCTCCCTCTCAGATAATATACAAAGGCTCTTCCCTTCTAATTCCAATAGAAAGATCCTAGGGAAGGACTCAGATGGTCCATCTTGGGTGATCAGGAAGGAGGTATTAGAATCCTGTGATTGGATTGGGGGAGTAGCCTCCCCAAATAAGTGTGTGGATAGCACATACAGGGTCAAAAGGAATCCCTGTTTCTAAGCTATCATTTCTTAAACTACTGTCCTCTCTTCCATAACTTAAACATGCTCTTCCCACCTTCTGGAATGCTTTTCCCTATTCTCTGCCTATAGTGGCCCAGCTTAGATTTTAAGCCCTCCTCTGGATAGCTCTCCTGGTCCCCTCTGCTGCCCCCAGCATTGTAGGTTCTTCTGTAATTCAACCTTTAGTATTGCAAAGATCTGTTCCTGAGCCTTTATCCCACTGGTCAGTAAGCTTCTTGTGCCAGAGACCACATTGCAATCATCTTTGCATTCCCAGCCCCTAATAAAGCCCCCATAATACACACTTTTTGAAGAAGAAAATGAGGGAAATAATGATGGTGAAGACAATGGTGATGTAATGTGGTTGACTACTGACCTATAATCAATGTTCAATAAATGTTGAGCCTTCAGATGATCACCACTACCATTTTCACCGTCATCACCACCATTTCCACCACCACTGCTGCTGCCTCCATAACAAAGACCACGCTTCTCATTTGCAGGGTCCAGCCAGGAATACAAATAGAGCCTACTTATCATATCTAAATATTTAAAAGCTATAAATCAAACTAAACAAACTATTAAATAAATATCTTCTATCTTCCAACCTTGACAAACATAATTTCTTAATGACCTGGAAGGCCAAGTTCAAATTTTAAATTTTCTGACTTCTCTGAATTCTTTGCCAGAACATAGAAGCACAGGAAGGCCAATCCCCAGCTTCCAACTCTTGGCCCACCTCTCTTCTCATTCCAGCTCTGCTTGAACTATGAGGGGGCCTCATACACACACGGACTAGGTGGAAATACCCTAGCCTGCATGTGGTTTTAAAACATGTCTAACATGTCTACAAGTGCTTTTATACTGCTCTCATTGAGAGGTGTGGCCCATGTCCCCTCCCCTTATATTTGGGTAGGCTGTGACTCATTTGTAACCAATAGATTATGCTGGGTGACTTCCAAGGCTAGGCCAGGAAAAGCAACACAGCTACTTCTCTGTTTACTAAGATACTTGCTGTAGATAAGACTACTCTGAGGCCACCATACTGTGAGGAAGCCCAGAGCACATGGGGAGGCCATCCACAGATGCTTCAGTCAACAACCCCAACTGACCTCCTAGCCAACTACCAGTATCACCCATCAGATATACAGATAAAGACCCCTCCAGATGACTTTAGTCCCCAGTTACTGAGTCTTCACAGCTGAGGCCCAGACATTATGGAGCAGAGATGCACCATTCCTACTGTGTCCCATACAAGTTCTTGACCCACAGAATTCACAAGCATTAAAAAACAATTGTTTTACAAATAGTTCTGAAGTTTGTATTGAACTACATAAAACCTAATAGACAAAACAATCTTGAGAAAGAAGAACAAAGCTGATTTCAGACTATACAACAAAGCTACAGTAACCAAAAACAAAAACAGACACATAAATCAGTGGAACAGAATAGAGAGAATGAACTCACACATATATAGGTAATTAGCATACAATAAAGGAGGTAAGAATGTACAATGGGAAATAGACATCCTCTTCAATAAATGGTATTGCAAAAGCTGGAGAGCTACATGCAAAATAAACTGGACTATTTTTTCATACCATATTCAAAAATAAAGTTAAGATGGATTAAAGAGTTAAATGTAAGATGTGAAATCATAAAACTCCTAGAAAATATAGGCAGTATACACTCTGACATCAGTCTTAGCAATATTTTGGGGGATATGTCTTCTCAGGCAAGGAAAACAAAAGCAAAAATAAACAAATGGGACTACATCAAACTAAAAAGCTTTTGTACAGCAAAGGAATTTATCAACAAAATGAAATGGCAGCATAAGCGGATGGAAGAAGATATTTGCAAATGATACATCTGATAAGGGGTTAACATGCAAAATATACAAAGAATTCAAATAACTGAACACCAAAAAAAAAAAACAATTAAAAAATGAGCAGAGGATCTGAATAGTCATTTTTTTCCAAAGAAGATAGACATATGGCCAGCAGACAAATGAAAAGATGCTCAGCATCACTAATTATCAGGGAAAAGCAAATTAAAACCACAAGATATCACCTCACAACTGTCAGCATGGGTATTATCAAAAAGACAAGAAACAACAAGCGTTGGAAAGGATGTGGAGAAAACTGAACCTTTGCGCACTATTGGTGGGATGATAAATTGGTGTAGTCACTATGCAAAACAGCATGGAGATTCCTCAAAAAATTAAAATTAGAACTACCATATGAACCACAATTCCACTTCTAAATACTTCCAAGTCCTTCTAGGTATTTACCCAAAGAAACAAAAATACTAATTTGAAAAGATATGCACATCAATGCTCATTGAAACATTATTTATAATAGCCAAGATATGGAGGCAACCTAAGTGTTCATCAACATATGAAAGGGTAAAGATGTGATATATATACATACATACAGAACAGAATATTTCTCAGCCATGAAAAAGAATGAAATCTTGCCATTTTTGACAACATGAATGGACTTACAGGGCATTGTGCTAAGTGGAATAAGTCACACAGAGAAAGAGAAACACCACATGATCTTATTTACATGTGGAGTTTAAAAAACAAAACAAACAAAATAAAAACAGACTCATAGATACCGGGAACCAGCGGGTAGTTGCCAGAAGGGAGGGACGTGGGTGGTAGGCAAAATAGGTTTAGGGGATGAAGATAACAAACCTCTAGTTATATACTAAATAACTCACAAGAATGTAATATACAGTACAGCATAAAGAATACAGTCAACAACATTAGAATAACTTTATATAGGAACAGATGGTTACTAGACTTATAGTAGTAATCATTTCACAATGTATACAAATGTCAAATCATTATGTAGCAACCTGAAACTAACATAATATTGTACATCAATTACATTTCAATTAAAAAAATGTAAAATCCCCTCCAAAAATATTTGTTTTAAGCTAGGCTTTGATGTAATCTGTAATGTAGCAATAGTAACTAGAGAAATGTCCAAATTTCATCCAAATCCTCTTCCTTTTGCCTATTCCCCCCAGGCAAACACCCCTTAGGCTTAGAGAACAGACCTGGGGAAGAGGACTGCACAGTCCTGGAAGCAGACTTGGGCTGTTTGGGCAGAGAATTCCAGAATCCCGGGTTCCCTGGTCTAAAAACGTTGAAAGGTACACATCCGTTTCAACTTACAGATTCCTTGCACTACATGGGTAGGGGTGCAGCTGAAAGGGGGTCAGAGTGGGGCCCTCTAGAGGGTGTGGTCCAGGATGGTGGTCCCCCCTGCCTGGATCTAAGGGTGGTCCTACCCTTCACTATCACCACCATCATCACCCATTACTACCAGCACTGATGATGTACCTGTCCACCATGTCCCAGTGAACTCTCAAAAAGATCCCAGTCTGATGAGGAAGAAAGACACAAATATGACAGCTGAAGGTGACAAACACTGATGGAATAAAAAGCACGGAGGGGCTGCGAGAGACCGTGGTGTCGGGGGAGGGGTTTCAGAAAAAGCTTCCCAGAAGAGGAGATACCCAACTAGTGACTTTAAAGGAGTAGCCAGAGAAAGTGGGGAAATCACATTCCAGCCCTAGGAGACAGCATGTTCAGAGGCCTGGAGACAAATGTGGTACATCTGGGGAAGTGAAAGAAGATCAGCCCAGCAAAACAGTTGGCCTGGGCAGTGGAGGCGGGCGGTACAGGCAGCCGGGAGCAGGAACAACAGGCTCTGGAGGAAAGCCTGGAGAGGTAGGCAGATGCCAGCCCTTCCAGGGCCCTCGGAACAGGGATGGGGCTCAGGGAGGATGCCCTTCCATGGCTGTCAGTGCTGGTGCCTATTTTGATTGACCAGAGCCTATGCCAAATCAGTAGTAATTCTGAATATCACCCCCATATTTTTTTTAAGGCCTGGAAGTGTTTTCAGCAAAGAGGTGACTCAATCAGATTTGTGTTTTATGATGATTCCTCAGGCTTCTGTGGGAGAAAAAGCCTTGGAGGGAGCCAAGAATGGAAACAATGCCATCCATGAGTAATTTATCATAGCTATCATGAGAGAGAGGAAAAGGCAATGGCACCCCACTCCAGTACTCTTGCCTGGAAAATCCCATGGATGGAGGAGCCTGGTAGGCTGTGGTCCATGGGGTCGCTAAGAGTCGGACACAAATGAGCGACTTCACTTTCACTTTTCACTTTCCTGCATTGGAGAAGGAAATGGCAACCCACTCCAGTGTTCTTGCCTGGAGAATCCCAGGGATGGGGGAGCCTGGTGGGTTGACGTCTGTGGGGTCGCCCAGAGTTGGACATGACTGAAGTGACTTAGCAGCAGCAGCATCTTGAAAGAGATGATGGAAGCCAGGAATAGCATGTGGCAACAGAGATGGAGAGAAGTAGATGGGGTTAAGCACCATTCAGAGGGTAGAATCAAGAAAGGCAAAGGTAAATGAGACATGGCCTCTGTATTCAGTGAGTTCACAGTGCAAGAAAGAAGAAACATGTAGACATGCATAGCAATTAAAACCAGCTCATTTCATCCTCATCATGAATCTCAGAGGCAGATACCAATATTTCTCTTTTGAAAATATTCTGTGGCAGATGCTATTGGTTGCCCCCTTGGCAGCCATTCCCCAACCTCCTCTTTGCTAGCAGAACCCCATTTGGTTAGGTGTTTAGCAACTGGAGTGAACCATGACTGACCAAGTGCAGATCTGGCAACCCAACACTCTTCTGCCAGTGACTGGTCTAGGGTTGGGCCTCAACCCCATTTCTGGTGGGATGTCAGTGGGTGAGGGGGCACATGGATTTTCCTCCACATTGTAGAGAGTCACAGGAGAAGAAAGTCTTCTTGCTGCTGCCCTCCCTCTGCTTCCTGCTTCAAATGCTATCAGTTAAGGACATAAGACATGGAGCTGAAGCAGCCATCTTGTGACCATGAGGCAGAGGATTATGAAAGTCAGCAATGCTGAGGAAGGCTGTAGGTAACTGAATTGATGAACCACACTGAGCCAATCTGGGGACCATTTACCTTTTTTTTTTTATTAAGAAAAGAACATATATCCTCATAGCTTAGGCCACTGTAGCAGTACTGCCAATGACCCTCTCATCCCTTCCATATTTTCATACTTGTACGCTTCCAATGTGCTTTCACTCCCAACAGTCAGTATCAATTTTTTTCTTATCAGAAGACTATCCTCAGGTTGCTGGACCCCACATTGCCTGTGAGTGTGGAAAGCCAGAAAAGCCTGGGAATTTACACACTCCCTCCCACTCAAAGGTGCCCCTTAACAAATGATGGATGAGTATGGAGGTTATCGGTCCTCCAGCTTCCTTGCACTGATCTGTATAGCTCTGAGGAGAGATCTGTACTATCTCCAGAAATCCTCTGCAAGATGGCACCAAAGTTCCCTTTTTGTGGGACTTGACCTGATATCATACTTGCCCTCTCAGTCCCACTTCTCTACTTCCTTACTACTGGTTTGTCTTGGAAATACTTCCTAACACAACATTTTCACACTACTCCTCATCTCAAATTCTGCTGCTGGAAAGCCATCATTGGTCAATTTTATGTACTTGCAAACTAAAGCATCCTAACAGATATAACCCAGCAAGGTGAAGGTCTCAGAGCAAGTTTGCTCAAAGGTAGGTTTCCTGCTTGCAAATTCTATTTTTCAAGTTCACTAATTAACAAACAGAAGATTAAAAACTTAATTTAAAAAATAATAATAAAAACTTAATTTTGTAAAGTGCTATATTCTAAGCATAATAACAATGGCAACTAATTACAACCATTTACTGAGCATCTCCCATGAGCCTGGCACCAGGCTAAGGCTTTACGTCGCGTGTGGGTGTGTCAGGTCGCTTCAGTCGTGTCCAACTCTTTGCGACTCTATGGACTGTAACCTGCCAGACTCCTCTGTCCATGGGATTCTCCAGGCAAGAATACTGGAGGGGTTGCCATGCCCTCCTCCAGGTGAATCTTTCTGACCCAGGGATTGAACCCATGTCTCTTGCATCTCCTGCATTGGCAGGTGGGTTCTTTATCACTAGTGCCACCTGGGAAGCCCAAGGCTTTACTTTAGTGACCTCTTAATCTTTACCAAAACCCTACAGAGTAGATATAATTTATATCAGTTTTTTAGACTGAGTAACAAACTACCACAAATTTAGCAGCTTAAAGCACATTTATTATGGGCGGGGCACTGGGCAAAATAGGTGAAGTAGGTAAGAAGAATTAAGAGATACAAACTTCTAGATATAAATAAATTGCAGGACATAATCTACAGCATTAAGAATATAGTCAGTAATACTAATAATTTTGTATGGTGGCAAATGGTTACTGGACTTGTCAAGGTGATCATTTTGTAATGTATTTGATTGTCAGGTCACTATATCATACACCTAAAACTAACATAATACTGTACATTAACTACTCTTTTAAAAAAAATACATTATCTCACAGTTTACATAGGTCACAAGTCTGAACACAGCTTTGCTGGGTTTTCTGCTTTAGAGGCTCACCAGTTCATAATCCCCATGTCAGTAGGGGCTGAGGTTTCATCAAAAACTTGACTGGGGGAAAGATCCACTACAAAGCACTCTTGGGTTATTGGCAAAACTCAGCTTCTTGTGGTAACAAGACTGAGGTCCCTGTTTTCTTGCTCACAGTCAGCTAGGGGCCACTCCTGGTTTCTAGAGACCACCACATGCCCTTTACATGGGCCCTCTCATAACATAGGGCTTCCCCTGTGGCTCAGCTGGTAAAGAATCCACCTGCAATGTGGGAGACCTGTGTTCAATCCCTGGGTTGGGAAGATCCCCTGGAGAAGGGAAAGGCTACCCACTATTCTAGCCTGGAATATACTACCCAGTATTCTAGCCTGGAGAATTCCATGGACGTATAGTCTCACAACATAACAACTTACTTTTCAGAAGTCAGCAACAGAGAGTCTCTGACCCAAGGAGGGTCTGGTTCCTTTTAGGAACTTTTACTTTATTAAATTAGGCCCAGGCAAGATAATCTTCCTTTTGAGTAACTCAAAATCAACTGATTTGAGACCTTAATCACATCTGCAAAATCCCTTCACCTCTGACACACTCCACCGGCCAGAAGCAAATCACAGGTTCCACTCACACTCAAAGATGGGCATTGTACAGGGTGTAAAATCACGAGGGCCATCCCATAGTCTACTTGCTACACGAGTATTATCCAAATTGCATAGCTGTGGAAACTGATGTAAAGAGAGATTTTAGTAATCTTACCCAAAGTCATAGGCTTCCCTGGTGGCTTAGGGGTAAAGAATCCACCTGCCAGTGCAGGAGATTCAGGTTTGATCCCTGGGTTGGGAAGATCCCCTGGAGAAGGAAATGGCAACCCATTCCAGTATTCTTGCCTGAAAAATCCCATGGACAGATAGCCTGATGGGCTATGGTCCATAGAGTCACAAAGAGTTGGACACAAGTGAGTGACTGAGCATCTATCTGAAATCATACTGCCAATGAGTGGAAGTAGAATGTGGTTTCAAACCCATGCCCTCTAGTTCAAAGTCTGAAGTCTTAACCATAGATACTGCAGTGACTGCCCCAAGCACTTTCCCTTTCCTTAAGTCCCCAAATCCCCTCAGTAATCACAAGGAGGAAATAGAGGCTCAGAGAGGTTAAGAAACTTGCCCAAGGCCACGTAATCATGGCAACAAATCAGGTTTACCAAACTTCCAAACTCAAGATCTTAACCAGTGTAGATGGTAATTCATGCTTTAACAGAGAAGTGAAGAGGATCTAAAAAGCCTCTTGATGAACGTGAAAGAGTAGAGTGAAAAAGTTGGCTTAAAACTTAACAGTCAGGAAAAAAAAAACAAAAAACTTAACATTCAGAAAACTAAGATCATGGCATCTGGTCCCATCACTTCATGGGAAATAGATGGGGAGATAGTGGAAACAGTGTCAGACTTTATTTTTTTGGGCTCCAAAATCACTGCAGATGGTGACTGCAGCCATGAAATTAAAAGACGCTTACTCCTTGGAAGGAAAGTTATGACCAACCTAGATAGCATATTAAAAAGCAAAGACATTACTTTGCCAACAAAGGCCCATCTGGTCATGGCTATGGTTTTTCCAGTGGTCATGTGTGGATGTGAGAGTTGGACTGTGAAGAAAGCTGAGCACTGAAAAATTGATGCTTTTGAACTGTGGTGTTGGAGAAGACTCTTGAGAGTCCCTTGGACTGCAGGGAGATCCAACCAGTTCATCCTGAAGGAGATAGGTCCTGGGTGTTCATTGGAGGGAGTGATGCTGAAGCTGAAACTCCAATACTTTGGCCACCTCACACCAAGAATTGACTCATTGGAAAAGACCCTGATGCTGGGAGGGATTGGGGGCAGGAGGAGAAGGGGATGACAGAGGATGAGAAGGCTGGATGGCATCACCGACTCGATGGGCATGAGTTTGAGTGAACTCCAGGAGTTTGTGATGGACAGGGAGGCCTGGCATGCTGCGATTCATGGGGTTGCAATGAGTCAGATACGACTGAGCAACTGAACTGAACTGAACTGAAATAAAGAGTGCTGGAGTAGTTCACAGAAGACTGATGCAGGGGCAGGGTGGGGCAGGAATGGAGGTAGTCCTTCAACAGGTTAATAAAGCAATGACAGGATTTGTCCATTTGAAAATGGGGGAGATGAGAGAGGGACGAAGTGTTACGTCCAACTGGGACAAAGGCAAGGAAGCAGGAAAGCACAGGTGTCTGGGACAGGGTAGGGATGCTGTTTTGGACCAAGATGGGGGACGGTGAGAAAGGAGGCTGGAGGTAAGGCCAGGACCCAATTTAGAATGTTAGGTTGAAGAGTCAGAATTTTAATTTGAAGGCAGTTGGGATTCACAGAAGAGTGCTGAGCAGCTTTAGTCATGCACACACAACAATGCCTTTAGAGGGGCTGGGTAATGGCAGTGTGTGGGAGAGGGGGCTGTTTAGAGTTTCTTTAGGCTAATACCCTTTCCCACAAAAGGGCACCTTTAGTCCTCCCAGAGCCCCAAAAGGGAGGGTGGGTGAGCCAGGCTGTGCCCATTTTATGCGCAAGGACACTGAGGTGTAGTGAAGGGCATGGTGCTCTATGAGGGGAATGAGGGGCTCAATGTACCACTTCACTCATGGGGCTGGGGGAGTGAGGACCAAGGATTACATTTTTTTCCTGCAGACTATGGAAAAGTCATGGTCTTCATTCACCCTCTGCACACCCCATATTCGCCCACAAGAACCAACATAGGGACTGTTCCAAGCATGGGTTCTGGGATCCCAGGCCATAGGTTGAGATTCAGCAGGTGTGGAGTAAGGCCAGGCTTTGGCATTTTAAACAAGCATCTCAGGCAGAGCTGAAGGTCCTGGCTACTCTTTATGAGGCCTCAAGAGTATAAGGGTCAAACCTCAGGTAGTAGAAGGCTGCTCATGGTGGGACCTTCCCCCTCAAGGCCCCCTCCTCACCCCCACCCCCAATCTGGTGGCTGCCTCAGCCCCTCAATATGGTCCCTCATCACAAGCCACTGCCTCCAGTCCCAACCCTTCATCTCCCTCCGCTGTGGGGCAGTTCCCAAGTGAACTTTCCAAAGAGCCGATCTGCCCTTTCTCACCCGGGTACACCCCCCCCCCCCCCCCACCGCCGTTCCCCGGCCTCTCCCCTAAGAAGTGTTTTCGGTCGGTGCCTTGCTCCAGGGCTAGCCCTCCTATTTTCTGATGTAAACCCTCCCAGCGCCCACGTTAAGGGCGGGCTGACCGGTGAATGCTATTAATAAACGGACACACCGCGGTTCAGAGCGCCAAGAAGGTGCCCTGGGTCCCTCCATGATAAAAAGGCGAGATTCGAACTCAAGGCGGCTGCTCGGGAAGGCTCCAGTTCCCGCAGCAGCCAGCAGGGGTACGCGGAGACCCGGGGATCCGCGAGGCTGAAAGGCGGGGGTCGGGGCGGGGACGCTGGAAGAACGGGGGCTTTGATTCCCATCTCCCGGCGCAGACCCAGACACTAATTAAAATCGCCTGGGCCGCGGGGGCGGCGGGGCGGGCACAAAGCCGGCTTTGACCTGGAGGCGGCGGCGCTGGCGGGCGCGGGGCCGCGCGGCACAGGGGCCGCTTGTGGGACGTGTTTGTTTTCGCTCGTAAAGCGCAGCAGCCTAGTGGTGCCCTGGCGGCGAGGGGGGCCGGGGCCGGGAGAGGGCCCCTGAGGCCACGACCGCCCGCCCCTGCCCGGCCTGCCCCCCGATCGGCGGCCCTTGCCACCGCCTCCGCCCCATTGGGGGGGCCACCTAGAGCCCCATCTCTTCCCTCTCCGAGTGTCCCCATGCGGTCCATGGTAAGGATGGTAACCTAGTTGTATCACTAAGAATTCAGATTTGTTGAGCGCTTGCTGTAGTCCAGGCCCTGGGCTAAAACTTTTCCCACTTTATTTCATGTCTCCTACCGCCATAGCTCAGTTGGTGAAGAATTCGCCTGCAATGCAGAAGACCCCGGTTCGATTCCTCGGTCGGGAAGATTCCCTGGAGAGGGGATAGGCTACCCATTCCAGTATTCTTGGGCTTCTCTTGTGGCTCAGGTGGTAAAGAATCCGCCTGCAATCTGGCTTGGGAAGATCCCCTGGAGAAGGGAAAGGCTATGCACTCCAGTATTCTGGCCTGGAGAATTCTATGGGCTGTATAGTCCATGGAGTCACAAAGAGTTGGACACGACTGAGCAACTTTCACTTTCACTTCTCAACTCTGTTAATAGCCCCATTTTACAGATGGAGCCTGGGGAAGTTGAGTGCCCTGACCAAGGTCACAGAGTTCTAAATGAAGAGCCAGGCCTGGAATCCAAGACCAGTGACTCCAGAAGCTACAGGAGGCTGCCTCTCAGCAGAGGAGGATCAAGGCTCCAGCCAGTGGGGAGTGTCACAGGACGATGGGTTTCAGCTGGAAGTATTTTCCTGGTCAGAACACGCTCCCTGCCTGTCAAGCCGCAGGTTAGAGTGAGCTCCCCAGTGCTGGAGTATTCAAGCAGAGACCCAGCAGGAGCAGGGCGGCTGTCTGAGGTCCCTTCCAGACGGGTCACTAGGATCCCCTGGGAATGTACCCGTGGCACTGCCCTCCAGGGGAGGCTTTCATCCTGGGCTGTCCTGGGTGGTTGGGTGGAATGGAGTAGTGTGTGTGCCTGCAGGGGTGCAGGTCTGTGTGGGTGGGTGGGGACCAAGGAAAGATGGGAGCCCCTGTGTTTGGAAGGTTCCCCTGGCTGCTCAGGTCACAGAATCACTGAACCCTAGGCACACTAGGGCCTCCTGTGATGAGAACTTGCTCCCACCATGTGGAAGTCCCTTCCAACCACTTTTTCACCTGACTTCTACTCATCCTTCAGTTGTCAGCTCTAAGCAGGTGGCGCCCTCTCAGCACCCTGGGAAGATACACTGATTGAGCAGTATTTCAATTCAAGGCATTTTTGGTGCCTCAGGATCAAAGTTCAGCCTCAGTCAGAACAGACTCAGTGAAGACCGGTCAGGGGACTTGGGGTGAGGGTGGGCGTCATCAGAGACATACAAAGCCTACTGGGAGCCTGGGTTCATCACATGCATGCAGTGGTGGGGGTGGGGGGATGACAGACCAGGCACCTGACAGTTTCCGTGCAGTGACATAAGCACTGACAGAAGGGTCCTGGGTCTGGGACCTTCCCCTCTGAGACTGGGCCTCTGACGACCCCAGCTGTAAGCCTCTTCACCTCCCTTCCCCCACATCAATCCCCCCACATTTGCCCTGTGTTGATGGCTGGCTGGGGAGGGCTCTGACCTGGATGGAGTCCCCCACTGATCCCAGGCACCTGTGAGGAGAAGAACACTAATGAGGAGGAGGGGAGGAACAAGGAGGGAGGGAGTTCTTCTCAAAGACTCTCTGCCTCCCTAAGCCCTGGGAGCTAGAGTTTGGACAGAGACACTATTAACACAAAATTTGCAAACATGGCTTCTAAAAATAGCCCCAGCTGGCAAGGCCCACCTGGCACATGCTGCACCTTTGCGGCTGCTGGCCTGCTCCCCTCCGAGCGCCGCCTTGGTCTGTCAGCAAGCGTGTCACTCTGCCCTCCCCCCACCCAGCGTGAGGGCGGCTACAGCCCTGGGTCCAACCCAAGAGAGAAGCTGAGGCTTGTCCCAGTCTGATGGGGGCTATGGGGATGTGCAGGCCAAGGGGAAGGACGGTTTTGCCTATAAGGTGGTTGGAGGAGACAGGGCAGCCTACAGGGAGCTCCCCAAATCAGCGTAGAGGTCAGGGATGGGGATGGGGGTGGTTAGGACACATAAGAATAGAGACCAAAGTGGTATTTAAACGCCTACAAAAGAAAACAGCCTGATTAGAGCAAAACATACCAAGAAGATGAAGGAAGAAAACAGGAGGAGAGGAGGGCGGGACCAGGAGAATGGTTTTATGGATCCAGATGCGTGTGAGCATGCTGTCAACTCCCAGCAAATCCTTAGGCCCTCAGGACTGAGAAGCAGCCTGAGGACTCTTCTTATCCAACCCCTTCGTTGAACAGATGAGGAAACTGAGGCCCAGAATGGTAGACTTGCTCCAGGTTCCTTAACAAGCCAGTGGCAGGACCGGGTCTGCCGGCCCAGTGCCCTTTCCACAGGGCCCCTTGGTCTCCTCTGTTGGCTGATGGAGTGACCCTTGTTAATAATGAGCCTCAAAATGCTCCTTTCCCATTATTGGCTTATTCAGGAAAGATTTACTGAGCACCTGGTGCATGCCAGACTCAGTTCCCAAAGGTGAACTGGAGGCAGGCCCCTGCTTTCTGGTGAGTCCTGTTACACTCGAATGGCCATGACAGAACTCTGCTGTGTTCAAGGTGCTTTCACATGAACTCACAAAACAGAATCCATGTTGTGTTTCCCAGGTGACAGTTGAGGAAACCGAGGCTTGGGACAGTTAATGTCTTGTCCAAGGTCGGGCAGTAAACTTGGGATTGGAACCTCTGCATATTACCCCAGGAGGCCTTGGATTCCTTCTCAGACAGCGAAGACAGCCTGCAGGAGGCGTCACCTGCCTCTGGAAGGCTTCTGTCCTGGATGTCTGTGTGGATGAGAGCTGAGAGGGTGCTGGGACCTCCCGTGACTAGAAACACCAGATTGCCCTCAGTGCCTCATCTTTGGCTGGATTCAGTGGCGGCCTCTGGACACGTTACACAGGTCAATCCCAGCCCTCAGAGAGTCATGGCAGAGCCTGGCTACTCCCTACTAGGTAGCTTCTCCCTGACGCCCCCATGAATCAGACCAGATGCGAAGGCCCTTTCCTGGAATAAAAGCCAGAGATGTAATCTTCCTGTCCCTCACACAGGCTACATGCAGGGTCTAGAGAAGGAGGGGCCAGTGGTCAGCAGCACAAAGACACCTGACTTCCCTCCAGGGGGCCTGACTGTGCCGGGTCCCTCACCAGAGCCCTGAGCATTGACCCCTGTGGTCTCTAGAACCCCAGGCTCACCTGGAGTGGGGGGCCTGCGTACCGTTTCTTCCTGTTTTGGCCTTGCCACAGTGAATTCTGCTCTGCAGTGGGCTGGTTCCAGGAGGGCTTCTCTGGGGCCTGCACATTCACTCTAGCCATTCCCCTACACCCATAGGGGCACCTAACCACATCTGCACCTGCCTACTTGTTGCCTAGAACTTTCCAGAACACCTCGATGCCAAAATTGCCTTGAGTCCTCATCTATGACACATCTGGTTGGCTGATAGGGCTCTGACCGTGAACTCAGGGAGTCACTGACTGTTTCACTCTACTCACGCTCCAAGACTCATCTACAATGAAGAGATAACTCCTGCCTCGGGGAGCCTGCTACTCACATAGCCCCTGCTGATGAAAATGGCTCCTGTGGACACATAAATTGCCAGGTTTGAGTTATATGCCCCTTCTACCCACCACACCTCAGGCAAAAAAAACCCCATTGGCAGACTGGACTTCAGAGAGACTAGTGTTCACCCTGGCCTGGGAATCCTGCCCTCTAGGGGCACTCCAGGATAAGTAGTTGTTGTTCAGTCACCCATTCGTGTCTGACTCTGCAACCCCATGGACTGCAGCACACCAGGCCTCCCTGTCCCTCACTATCTCCCGGAGTTTGCCCAAGTTCATGTTTATTGCATCAGTGATGCCATCCAGCCATCGCATCTTCTGAAGCCCTCTTCTCCTTCTGCCCTCAATCTTTTCCAGCATCAGGGACTTTTCCAATGAGTCGTCTGTTCACATCAGATGACCAAAATACTGGAGCTTCAGCTTCAGCATCAGTCCTTCCAGTGAATACTCAGGGTTGATCTCCCTTAAGATTGACTGGTTTGATCTCTTTGCTCTCCAAGGGACTTTCAGGAGTCTTCTCCAGCACCACAGTTCAAAGGCATCAATTCTTTGGCATTCTGCCTTCTTTAAGGTCCAGCTCTCAGGACCGTACGTGACCACTGGGAAGACCATAGGCTTGACTATACAGACCTGTGTCAGCATAGTAATGTCTCTACTTTTCAACACAGTCTAGGTTTGTCATCACTTTCCTGCCAAGAAACAAACATCTTCTGATTTCATGGCTGCAGTCACCATCCACAATGATTTTGAAGCCCAAGAAGAGGAAATCTGTCACTACTTCCACCTTTTCCCCTTCTATTTGCCATGTAGTAATGGGGCCGGATGCCATGATCTTAGTTTTTTGTTTTTTTTTTTTTTAATATTTAGCCTTAAGCTGGCTCTTTCACTCTCCTCCTTCACCCTCATCAAGAGGCTCTTTAGTTCCTCTTTCCTTTCTGCCATTAGAGTGGTATCATCCACATATCTGAGGTTGTTGATGTTTCTCCCACCTATCTTGATTCCAGCTTATAACTCATCCAGCCCAGCATTTCTCATGATGTGCTCAGCACATGGGTTAAGCAAACAGGGTGACAGCAGACTGCCCTGTCGTACACCTTTCTCAATCTTGAGCCAATCAGTTGTTCCATGCAGGGTTCTAACTGTTGCTTCTTGACCCGCTTACAGGTTTCTCAGGAGGCAGGTAAGATGGTCTGGTATTCCCATCTCTCTAAGAGCTTTCCAGTTTGTCGTGATCCACATAGACAAAGGCTTTACCGTAGTCAATGAAATAGAGAGAGATGTTTTTCTGAAATTCCCTTGCTTTCTCTATAATCCACCGAATGTTGGCAATTTGATCTCTAGTTCCTCTTCCTTTTCTAAACCCAGCTTGGGCATCTGGAAGTTCTTGGTTCACATAATACTGAAGACTAGCATGCAAGATTTTAAGCATGACCTTATTAGTATGGGAGATAAGTTTGATTGTCCGATAGTTAGCATATTCCTTGGTACTACCCTTCTTGGGAACTGGGATGAGGACTGACCTTTTCCAGCCCTGTGGTGACTGCTGGGTCTTCCAGACTTGCTGACATAATGAATGCAGAACCTGGCTGGCATCCTCCTTTAGGGATATGAATAGTTCTGCTGAAATTTCATCGCGTCCACTAGCTTTAATAACAGCACTGTTTCTTAAGGCCTGTTTGACTTTGCACTCCAGAATGTCTGGTTCTGGGTGACTAGCCACACCATCATAGTAATCCGGTTCATTAAGATCTTTTTTATACAGTTCTTCCATGTATTCTTTCCATCTCTTCTTGATCTCTTCAGCATCTATCATATATTTACTAGGTCTCTACCATTTTTATCCTTTATTGTGCCTATCTTTGGGTGGAAATCTCCCTTGATGTTTCCAATTTTCCTGAAGAGGTCTCTAGTCTTTCCCCTTTTATTGTTTTCTTCCATTATTAAACACTGTTCATTGAAGAAGGCCTTCTTGTCTCTTCTAGCTATTCTTTGGAACTCTGCGTTAATCGGATATTTCCTTCCCTCTCTCCCTTGCTTTTTGCTTCTCTTCGTTCTTCTGCTATTTGTAAAGCCTCCTCAGATAACCACTTTGCTTTCTTGCTTTTCTTTTTCTTTGGGATGGTTTTGTTTGCCACTTCCTGTATAATATTACAGACCTCTGTCCATAGTTCTTAGGGTGCATTGTTATCTAGATCTAGTCCCTTGAATCTATTTATTACCTCCACTGTGAATTCATATGGGATTTGATTTAAATCATACCTGACTGAGCCCAGCGCCGAATCCCCGCCCCGCGGTGGGGCGTGGGACATGTGGCGTACGGAAGACCCACTCCCCGGCGCCGCTCGTGGGGGGCCCAAGTCCTTCTGATCGAGGCCCAGCCCGTGGACGGTGTGAGGCCGGTAGCGGCCCCCGGCGCGCCGGGCCCGGGTCTTCCCGGAGTCGGGTTGCTTGGGAATGCAGCCCAAAGCGGGTGGTAAACTCCATCTAAGGCTAAATACCGGCACGAGACCGATAGTCAACAAGTACCGTAAGGGAAAGTTGAAAAGAACTTTGAAGAGAGAGTTCAAGAGGGCGTGAAACCGTTAAGAGGTAAACGGGTGGGGTCCGCGCAAAAAAAAAGAAAAAAAAAAAAAATCATACCTGACTGACCTAGTGTTTTTCCTGGTTTTCTTTAGTTTAAGCCTGAATTTCGCTATGAGAAGCTGATGATCTGAGCCACAGTCAGCTCCAGGTCTTCTTTTTGCTGACTGTATACAGCTTCTCCATCTTCAGCTATAAAGAATATAATCAGTTTGATTTCGGTGTTGACCATTTGGTGATGTCCATGTGTAAAGTCATCTCTTGTGTTGTTGAAAAAGGGTATTTGCTATGATTAGTGCATTCTCTTGGTAGAATTCAGTTAGTCTTTGCCCTGCTTCATTTTGTTCTCCAAGGCCAAACTTGCCTGTTACTCTAGGTATATCTTGACTTCCTACTTTTGCATTTTAATCCCTGATGCCATCCGGTCCCATCACTTCATGGCAAATATATGGGGACACAATGGAAACAGAGACTTTATTTTGGGGGGCTCCAAAATCATTGCAGATGTTAACTACAGCCATGAAATTAAAAGACACTTACTCCTTGAAAGAAAAGCTATGACCAACCTAGACAGCATATTAAAAAGTAGAGACATTACTTTGCTGACAAAGGCCCATCTAGTCAAAGCTATGGTTTTTCCAGTGGTCATGTATGTATGTGAGAGTTGAACTATAAAGAAAGCTGAGCACTGAAGATTTGATGCTTTTGAACTGTGGTGTTGGATAAGACTCTTGAGAGTCTCTTGGACTGCAGGGAGATCCAACCAGTCAATCCTAAAGGAAATCAGTCCTGAATATTCATTGGAAGGACTGATGCTGAAGTTGAAACTCCAATACTTTGGCCACCTAACGCAAAGAACTGACTCCTTGGAAAAGACCCTGATGTTGGGAAAGATCAAAGGCAGGAGGAGAAGGGGACGACAGAGGATGAGATGGTTGGATGGCATCACTAACTTGATGGACATGAGTTTGAGCAAGCTCCGAGAGCTGGTGATGGATAGGGAAGCTTGGCATGCTGCAGTCCATGGGGTCGCAGAGTCAGACACGACTAAGTGACTGAACTGAACTGAATCCCTGATGATGAATAAAACATTCTTTTAGGTATTAGTTCTAGGAGGTCTTCTAGGTCTTCATAGAACTGATCAACTTCAGCTTCTTCGGCATTGGTGGCAGAGGCATAGATTTGGATTACTGTGATGGATAAGTAGAGGATAAGTAGAGGCAAAGTCAATCTGAAGGTAATAAGGATGTTCACACTGGCTCAGTTGTAAAGAACCCACCTGCCAATGCAGGAGACTCAGGAGACATGCGTTTGGTCCCTGGGTGGATGAGATCCCCTGGAGTAGGAAATGGCAACCCACTCCAGTATTGCCTGGAAGATTCCATGGAGGAGCCTGGTCGGCTAGTCTATGGAGTCACAAAGAGTCTGACCTGACTGAACACATGGATAAGGATGTTCACAGCCTAACCTGTCCAACATTTTCTTCTAGTAAAGCAGCTACCCTGAACTCTTTTGAGAAAGCACTGCTGGGCAGGTGTTTTTGTCCGGGGAAGGCCACTGATCTGTCGAGAGGTCAGGCGAGCATCAGCTCCCAGGGTCCCTGGGCCCCAGCTGGTGTCTGCAAAGGGTCGGCTGGTGAGATGATTAGCTCACCAGTGGTGACTAGCTCGGCCTGTCTGCATGTGCCCTGCAGGGGTCTGAACTGAGAGGGTCAGAGCAGAGAAGGTCACTCTCATGTGAGGGTGGAGCGGGTGGAGGGCTGCCTTGGTGCCTGAGCTCTTCCCAGCTCCAGACCATGTGTCCCGCCAATGCAGAAATGGATTCCTAAGATGGCCTGAGAGAACTGGTGCTCCTTGCAACCAAAACGCTTGTCTAGCTAACAGATTCTGTGTTTTAGGTGGTTTAAATGGGAGGTACAGAACACAGGCAGGAAAGAGAAGCAGAGACTGCAAGAGGCTGAGTCATGGGACCAGGAGGGGCTAAGGTGGAAGCTGAGGCTGCACCTCTCAAGGGGGCTGGAGGGGCTGCTAAGCCACCAAAGTCACAGTGTAGACCCTGGTATCAAAAAGGCCATTCCTCCTGAGAAATCCCATGTTCCCTCACCACCCCTACATGTACCCACAATAATAAATGGGTCTCCATTCCTTGCAACCTGGAGCAACCCACACTTAGCACAGAACTCCTGCAAAAACCCTCGGGCTAGAAGGGAGAAGAATGCCCCCAGCCATGGCATTAACTGCCAGGTGACCCAGATCAGTTACTCAGCCTCTCTCAAGCTCAGTTTTCCCATCTGGAGATTGGGGCGACCAATCCCCATTTCTCCATATCCTCTTGCAAAACATGATGTTAGCAGGGGGCGGGGCTGTGTGAATAAAATGAGATCACAAATTGGAAACCACATGGAGACTCAGCATCCAATTACACGTGATTCATCATTTATGACCTCAGCCGTGTCAAAACACCAAATGGCAAATCCTTGCCTTTTCCCCTCTCTCAGGTTAGCAGATTCTTCAGTCATTTGGTCAATGGTTCAGGAAAAAAAAAAAACTTGGGTGCCTGGCACCATTTGGGTCTGAGGGACCGAGGAGAAAAAGACCCTAGCACAGCCCTCCAAGGGTTCATTGTCTGGGAAGATGGGACTCACACAGAACATAATTGCCACCATTTTGGAGAGCACCCACTGTGCCAGCGTCATGCAGAGGATGTGCTCTGTACATGATATTTCATGGAATAAATCAACCCCATCAGGAGACTACCCCATCAGGTATTATTTCAGGCTGCAGATGAGAAACTGAGATTCAGCGAGGTCACTGGGAGGCTTGTCCCGCTTTCTACTGTTAGTGGCAGAGAAGCTGCGCTGTTCCCAGGAGGAGCTGCCTCTGAGTATGTGGTCTTTACCGCATCCCTGGATGCCTGTGGATTATATTGAGAGGGGTCTGGATGAAGCAGGAGGGGCTGCCCACCGTGACTCCCTGATGTCTGCTATACCCTGGCCTTGTGCTGGGAACCGGCGTCCAGAGCAGAATCTTGAACTTTTACCCCCAAAGAGCATGTGGTGGGGCCAGAACTGCCTCTCCGCCCCACATCTCCATGTGTTCCCTCCCAAGACATCTGCTCTTGTCCTGGCGTATCTGATCCGTCAGCAGTAAGAATCACAGCATGCATACTGCTAGCTCCTCAGAAAGACTGTGAGTTCTGTGACAGGTTAGAAGGAATCCCCCTCACTTTTGACTCTCTGTGGTGTCAAGCCCTGGGTGGGACATGCTTATTAAGGTCTAAGGAATTGGGCACAGCTCAGGGTCTTGGCAGAGCACCCAGTGTGAGCCTAGGACATCTGCTGGAGACACACAAGTGGCCCTTACTGTAGGTAAATGTGTGTGTCAAGCTCTGTGCTGGGTGCTCGCTCTATACCATCTTATTTAACCTGCACATTATATGTTATTGTGATATAGTTTTACAGACGAGGGAATGGAAGCTCAGGGATGTTCAATGACTTGCCCAAGGTCACATGAGTAGCAAATGATGGGGCTGGGTCTCCATCCTGTCTCTTGATTCACTACACCTCACAGCATCCTTTTGGGTAAAGATCATATTCATCTGGTATTTTTAACCTTTTGCAGAATGACCTCTAAACCATGCAGCAGTCTGGTCTCTCTCATCACTGTACTCAGGCAGGCCCGTGCATTTCCACCAACACACATTTGTGTTTCAGAAAACTAGAGAAAGGGGACATACAAACACTGGAGGAGAGTTTGTGTCTCCTTGGGACTTGTGAGTTTCTTTCTCCCCAACAGTATGCCAGTTTGGGCAGACAGACAGTTAAGAATCAGGTGACTGAATGCAGCAGGCTGTGTGTGTTATCCTGAGCAAGCACAGTCCCTCTGTGCTCCAGCCCCCTTCTTTCTGGAAGGAGTGGACTTCAGATGATCTGAGACCTCACCAGCTCTGAACCACTTCCCCTGAATGGACGCAACTCCCAGGTCTCGGCTGGTCCCGTTCACACCCCTGCCGCAGGCGCTGCCTGGCTCCAGACATGTGACAGTGGGCATGACCGACCCCCCATCCCCAACACAACACACCAGCTCCCTGGAAGCAGGTTCCCGGGAGTGGCCTGGCCCTAGTGGGTGCTGCCCTGTGAGAGAGGTCTCAGGGGCACTGAAACAGAGGTAGGAACCCCTGCTTCCTGTTCTCTGTTATCCACCCTGCAAAGTGATGCCGGGCAGATCGGTTCTCCCCTCTCAGCCAATTTCCTCAGTAAACTGCGGGGAAGAGAGGATACTGGATGGTCTCTTAAGGGTGCTTTCAGTCCTGGTCACCAAGGAGTTTGAAGTGAAGGCATTTCAGACATTGGTGGGGAAGATGGGAGGGACTGGACAACTCTTGGGCAGCAGGACTCCTGCTAGGAGGCAGAGCTGTTCTGACCACCCAGGGCAGCTGCACGGCCCGGCTGAGCAACTCAGGGGAGGAGGGGCAGTGACCTAGAAGAGGAGAGGTGTCCGAGACAGGTGGGACCCCCAGGGGAGGGACTGACAGGAGAAGGCAGTGAGGCTGCGAGGGGAGGAGCCGAGAGGGAGGATGGGGAGCACAGAAAACAGACAGGAGGGGAGGAGATGGGGGGAGCTGCACTGAACCAGGTCCTCAGTGGCACGCTTGGGGCAGGAACCACCAAGGGTGACGTGACACTGCTGATCGCCCAGAATCAGATGTGCAGACGTGGAGCCCGTCCAAAGCCACTTTCTGTTTTCCATAAGAAAAAAAAACCTCAGAACCGCTAACTGAGGGAGGGTTGGGGACACTCTGCTGTCTCTCCTAAACTCTACTGGAACAAAATTGTAAAGTCACAGTGACATCAACTAACTGAAAGCAATATGCATAGAGAGAAGCCTGGAAGGACCTCTTGTCAGGGAAGAAAGAAATACAATGGGAAACAGATACACCAGACTTCGATTGTATACATTACAGTTTATTTCTCAAGCTGGAGGGTGGGTACATGGTTGTCAATAACATCACTCTTTCACTTTTTCATATGTTAAAATATTTCATATTTTAAATCTCCTTGTAAGGAAATTGGGCTTCCCTGGTGGTTCAGACCGTAAAGAATCTGCCTGCAATGCAGGAGACCTGGGTTTGATCCCTGAATCGGGAAGATCCCCTGGAGAAGGGAATGGCTACCTGCTTCAGTATTCTTGCCTGGAGAATTCCATGGACAGAGGAGCCTAACAGGCTGCAGTCCATGGGGTCACAAAAGAGTTGGACATGACTGAGTGATCAACACTTTTCATAAGGAAATTTGCTAAAATCTCAACAGTGGTTCTTTGGCACTATGAAATTATTATGATGGCTTTCTTTATAGTAAATATCTCCATTTATTTAGGTCTTTAATTTCTTTTAACAATTCACTCTAATTTTTAGTGAAGTTTTTCCTTATTTTGTTACATTTATTTCTAAGTATTTCATGTTGTTTTGGTACTATTATAAAATTTTTTAAAACTTTTGATTTTATATTGGAGTATAGTTAGTTAACAATGTTATGATAGTTCCAGATGAACAGAAAGGAACCCAGGCAGACATATACATGTATCCATTCTCCCCCAAACTCACCTCCCATCCAGGCTGTCACATGACATTGAGCAGAGTTCTTTGTGCTGTACAGTAGGTCCTTGTTGGTTATGGCATTATCATGATTGTCATATCTTCTTTTTGCTTTTAGTATTTTCCAAATGTTCTACTGCTGCTAAGTTGTTTCAGTCGTGTCCGACCCTGTACAACCCCATAGACGGCAGCCCACCAGGCTCCTCTGTCCCTGGGATTCTCCAGGCAAGAACCCATTGAGTAGATACGGAAAAAATAACTAAACCTTTTAAAATAAATAGATACACTCCTCCTGCCATGACCATAATTTTAATTTTTAGTGGAAATTAAACACAACTGTTTGAGCCACCTCATCCTCACATTCTTTCCCTCAAAGATTTCCAGACTCAGTAAATTACTAGCCTCCTCTTTCACCCTCTATTGCTACCCTAAAGCTTCTTTACTTTTCCAAAGTAAAGCTTCCAGGCCTCTTAGTTCTCAAGTCCAATAACCCTCTAAGTTGAGAGGAAAGACATTAGGTTTATAATAAGTAAGACACAGGTTTGAAACTTAGTTTTAGTAGCTACTGGTTGGTCATTTAACTACTCTAAATCTTAGTTCCCTATTTGTAAAATGATCCAAGGTTTTCATAAAGATCAAAGATGATACATATAAAATACCAGCACTAATTAGCAGTGCCCGGAACATAGGAAGTATTTAATAAATTATCATTATCATCATCTTCATTACCATCATCATTGTTGACTGCCTACCACTTCCTCCAGGAAGCCTTCTTGACTTGACAAAAGAAAGACTTCAGTCTAACTTGGGCACCAAGCTGACCTTCTTCTGCAAAATATCTGGATTCCAATCTCAACTCCATCACTAAAAGTGTGACAGGGAGGGTAAGTTCCTTCTCTTTCCTATGTCTTCATTTCCTCATCTACAAAATGGTAGGCTTGGACTTCCTGCTGTAATAGTCTGTGACTGGAGTTTATAGAGTTTATCCTTCAAGCCAGAATACTTCCAAGAGTGAAAGGGGTGTTGTTATCAGTAATCACACTGGGATGACAGGTTTAAGCCAGAATAGCTCTGGGCATACTGGGAAGTCTGATCACTCCACCCTGGACAAATCCATACCTTCTGGCCCACCAGTGTGGTAGGCAGAATAATCCCACCCCCCACCCCACCCCCACACAAATATCTGCTTCCTAATCCCTGGAACCTGAGGGTTTGTTAGATCACAAGGCAAAGAGAATTAAGCTTGCAGACCAGCTGCTTGAGATGGGAGATAATCCTGAATTATTTAGGTGAGCCCAAGGTAATCATGTGACTCTAATACACTGACATGGGAGGCAGCAGAGGAAGAGTTAGAGTGATGCAATTTAAGAGAGACTTGATTTCTGTCGGAGAGTGTTTTGCCTATGTTCTCCTCTAGGAGTTTTATAGTTTCTGGTCTTACATTTAGATCTTTAATCCATTTTGAGTTTATTTTTGTGTATGGTGTTAGAAAGTGTTCTAGTTTCATTCTTTTACAAGTGGTTGACCAGTTTTCCCAGCACCACTTGTTAAAGAGATTGTCTTTTTTCCATTGTATATCCTTGCCTCCTTTGTCAAAGATGAGGTGTCCATAGGTTCGTGGATTTATCTCTGGGCTTTCTATTCTGTTCCATTGATCTATATTTCTGTCTTTGTGCCAGTACCATACTGTCTTGATGACTGTGGCTTTGTAGTAGAGTCTGAAGTCAGGCAGGTTGATTCCTCCAGTTCCATTCTTCTTTCTCAAGATTACTTTGGCTATTCGAGGTTTCTTCTATGACCCACCTCCCAGAATATTGGAAATAAAAGCAAAAATAAACAAATGGGACCTAATGAAAATTAAAAGCTTTTGCACAACAAAGGAAACTATAAGTAAGGTGAAAAGACAGCCCTCAGATTGGGAGAAAATAATAACAAATGAGGAAACAGACAAAGGATTAATCTCAAAAATATACAAGCAACTCCTGAAGCTCAATTCCAGAAAAATAAACGACCCAATCAAAAAATGGGCCAAAGAACTAAACAGACATTTCTCCAAAGAAGACATACAGATGGCTAACAAACACATGAAAAGATGCTCCACATCACTCATCATCAGAGAAATGCAAATCAAAACCACAATGAGGTACCATTACACGCCAGTCAGGATGGCTGCTATCCAAAAGTCTACAAGCAATAAATGCTGGAGAGGGTGTGGAGAAAAGGGAACCCTCTTACACTGTTGGTGGGAATGCAAACTAGTACAGCCACTATGGAAAACAGTGTGGAGATTTCTTAAAAAACTGGAAATAGAACTGCCATATGACCCAGCAATACCACTTCTGGGCATACACACTGAGGAATCCAGATCTGAAAGAGACACGTGCACCCCAATGTTCATCGCAGCACTGTTTATAATAGCCAGGACATGGAAGCAACCCAGATGCCCATCAGCAGATGAATGGATAAGGAAGCTGTGGTACATATACACCATGGAATATTATTCAGCCGTTAAAAAGAATTCATTTGAATCAGTTCTAATGAGATGGATGAAACTGGAGCCCATTATACAGAGTGAAGTAAGCCAGAAAGATAAAGAACATTACAGTATACTAACACATATATACGGAATTTAGATAGATGGTGGCGATAACCCTATATGCAAAACAGAAAAAGAGACACAGAAGTACAGAACAGACTTTTGAACTCTGGGGGAGAACGTGAGGGTGGGATGTTTTGAAAGAACAGCATGTATATTATCTGTGGTGAAACAGACCACCAGCCCAGGTGGGATGCATGAGTCAAGTGCTCAGGCCTGGTGCAGTGGGAGGACCCTGAGGAGTCGGGTGGAGAGGGAGGTGGGAGGGGGGATCGGGATGGGGAATACGTGTAACTCTATGGCTGATTCATGTCAATGTATGACAAAACCCACTGAAATGTTGTGAAGTGATTGGCCTCCAACTAATAAAATAATATTTAAAAAAAAAAAAAAAAAAAGAGAGACTTGACCAGCCATTGCTGACTTGAAGATGGAAGAGGGCCTTGAGTCAAGATATAGAAGCCTCTAGAAGCTGGAAAAAAAATAGGAAAATGGGTTCTCCCCTAAAACTTTCAGACAAGAATTCAGAACTGCCAATATCTTGGTTTTAGCCCAGTGAGACACATTGTGAACTTCTGATCTCCAGGACTAGAAGATAAAAAATATGTACTGTTTTAAGCCTCTTAAGTTTGTGGTGATTCATTACAGCAGCGATAGGAAACTAATACACCCCGTATGGCTCAATGGGTCCATTTGGCTGGCTGCTCCAGCAATGCTGTCCTTGGAGTATGAGAGAACTAAACTCCAGGAGAGTTGGGTTCTAGTCCCTGCTCTGATCCTAACTCACCCTGGGACCTTTAATAGCTCAGGAATTCCTCTTGGGACTCTTGTTTTCTCTCTGTAGTACGGAGGTTAACACTCCTGCCTCATCTCTCTTTGTGGCAGGTGGGAGGTTGGGTTGTCAAACATTCAGTGGCTAAAGCTATGCTCAGTTCTGTGCTCAGGCTCAGCTCTGTGCTGGGGAGGAAGGCTCCTAGGTGAACCAAATCTGATCCCAACCCCAATCCCTGCTCTTGAGAAGATCCTATTCTAGATGGGGGAACAGACAGACTTGTAAGCCAGTAATTAAAATACAGTGTGACGAACACAAGTATAGATGGTTATGAGCTTGCAGACAGGACATAGATAGAACCACCTGCTAGGAGGATGGTCAGGGAAGGCTTCCTGGAAAAGGTGACATGGGAGCTGGGCCTTAAAGAATGAGTAGGAGTTAGCCAAGTAAAGGAGACAAGGAGGATTGGGAAGAAGGAGAAAAGAACAATCCAGGGACTTTCCTGGTGGTCCAGTGGCTAAGACTCCTCGGTCCCAATGCAGGGGTCCCAGGTTTGATCTCTGGTTAAGGAACTAGATCCCGCATGCTGGAACTAAGAGCTTGCATGCTGCAACTTAAAAAAAAAAAAAAATCCCATGTGCCACAAGTAACAGCTGGCACAGCCAAATGAACAAATAAATATTTTTTAAAAAGAGAACAATCCAGACAGAGGAAGCGGCAGAAGCAAGACCCCAGAGATGTGAATCAGCAGGGTGGGGGGGGGTGGGGGGGTGGACAGAGGTACAAACAGACTGGTGGTGTTGACTTGGAAAGCCTGAGTGTAAACGGGATGCCACAGGGATTAAGTGGGATGACGGGTGAAGGCATGACGTGAGCATAAGGCTGCATTATGGGTCTGTGTGTCCCCCAGACCAGTGCTGGGTCAGGAGATGGTCTGTAACATACAATTCCCTTGACCTGGCTTGAAGTGATCCCTTCTGCTCGTCTCATCCTCACATTTCCCCCAGACGGGTGCCAAAGGCCTGGCAGCTTCCCCAGTCTGCTGGGGGGGAGGGGTGGGATGGTGCCGTGCAAAATTACAGCCACTGCGGAGAGGCCGGTGTGACCTTAGGAGCTGGGTTTCATCACTCTGAAATCATGCTCCTGGCCTTAGCCAGAGCCAGAGAGGAGGGGAGGGGAGGGTGGGAAATCAGAGTGGGTGGCAGCAGGTTTGGGCAAGGTGCCGGGGCTGGAGGAGAAAGCAGCTGGGACCAGCGGGGGTGAGACTCCCACTTGGGTGCCATCCATCATGCTGTGTGACCTCAGGCCACATCCTTGCCCATTCTGGGTCTCTCTGGGTAGTACAGGTCCTGAGTACCATTCCCAAGGCCCCTGCCCCCTGGAGCCTCCTTGCAAAGGGCAAGAGGCTTGGACTCTCCTGGTCATTTCTGTAGAAGTGGCTCTTTGTGGGTGAGCAGGAGCCCAAGCTGGGCCCATTAGGCTGCAGGGCAGGGCTGTCCTGAAGCTTCCACACGTGCAGGAGAGCCATGCCTCGGTGAACCTGTGTGAAGTTAACTGGCTCCTGTCGGGGTCAGACCTGGGGCAATATCTCTAAGCTTTAGGTCACCTAATGCACACTGCCCAGTCATCCTCCCTGCTTGCATTCTGCATCTTTGGTTAGTTCTTTTAAGTGCTAGTTCCTGGGTGAGCTTGGGTATATTAGTTTGCTATGGCCGTCATTACTAAGTACCACATTATTAAGTACAACTCAAACAACAGAACTTCATTTCTGGAGGCTAGAAATTCCAAGATCAAAGTGCGAGCAGGGTTGGTTCCTTCTCTTTGGCATCTCTCCTCAGCTTGTAAATGGCCATCTTCTCCCTGTGTCGACATATAGTCTTTTTGCTGTGTCTACCTATATTCTATTCTTCTCCTGTTATTAGGACACCCATCATAATAGATTAAGTCCCACCCCCAATGACTTCTTTTAGGTTAATTACTTCTTTAAAGGGCTGTCTCCAAATATAGTCACATTCTGAGGTGCTAGACTGCAACATATAAATTTAGGGGGGGGGCACATTTTAGCCTATAACACAGGGCTTTTCCAGTATTTTCTGACCACCAGTGGAGCCTTTTTTTTTTAATTGGAGAATGATTGCTTTACAATCATTGATTGATCAGGTCTTCCAAGGTGGCGCTAATGGTAAAGAACCTGCCTGCCAATTCAGGAGATGTAAGAGATGCTGGTTCGATCCCTGGGTTTGAAAGATCCCCTGGAGGAGGGTACAGCAACTCCACTATTGCCTGAAGAATTCCATGGACAGAGGAACCTGGTGGGCTACAGCCTGGCAACCATAGGGTCACCAAGACTCAGACAAGACTAAATGACTGAGCCTGCCCTCCCATATGTCAACATGAATCAGCCATAGGTATAAGTATGGTTGAACCTCCCTCCCACCTCCCACCCCCAGTGGAGCCCTTGTAAACACAGATGTCTGGGTCCCTATCCAGAAAGTCTGAGTGTAAGCCCCTTGTGGGCAGAGACTTAGCTCGTGTCTGCATTCCTACTGCCTAGAATTGTGTCCAGTATGTGGAAAGTGCTCAGTAAATATTTGGGGAATGAAGGAATGATTAGTAAGTTTGGGATGAGACCCACATGTTTGCCAGTAGAAAGTTCCATGGTTGATTTTGATTCATCTCAGGGTGAAATCCCCTGAAATGTGATTGGGTTTCATCCTTCTTGTTGCCGGATAGGAAGCCTAAGGCTCAGTAAGGAACAGAAATACCAGGCCTGGGATCCCAGGAAGAATGTGGGCTCACTGTACCTGCCCAGTACCTCTCCAGAAGGCCTTGGTGTCTGAGGAAAGGAAAAGGGTTGGACTTGATAATTCTAGGCTCACCAGCCCCAGTCACCTTGAGTCTGGCCTTTACCCCATAATCCAGAAGGGTGTTTCTAGAATGCATGTTTGATCATTTCCCTTCCCTACTCAAAACTTTTCTTTGGCTTCCTAGTCATTAACAGGATCAAGTTCAAACATTTACCTGCTGTGATGCTGTCATTTATCATAAGAAATATATATTTGATCTTTATCCCTATTTCTCTCACTAAAATCCATGGATTTTTCTAAGTTAAGAGAGTTGCAAGTGTGTCTTTTGTTATTTATAACAAGCACCTATCCAGCACACCTGAGTTTTTGCCAGAGGAGCCCACCCTAGATTTCAGGGTTTGGAACTTTCAATCTTACTACCCCCCATATCTGACCTCTGGGGAGGGGAGAGGGGTTGGGGTTTGAATCAATCACTGATGACCAATGAGTCAATCAACTGTGCCTCCATAATAAAGCCTATATACAAAGCTCTAAACTACAGGGTTTAGTGAGTTCCTCGGCTAGTGAACATGTCCACATGCTGGGAGGTGGGGATGGGACACCCCAGTTCCATGGGAACAGGGGTTCTTGCACTTGGGGCCTTTCCAGACCCTGATCTTTGTACCTCTTTATCTGGCTGTTCATTTTTATCCTTTATAATACCCTGTCTAATAAACTGGCACTGTGCTGTGCTGAGTTGCTTTCAGTCATGTTGACCCTTTGTGACCTCATGAACTGTAGCCCACCAGGCCCCTGTCCAAGGGATTCTCAGCTAAGAATACTGGAGTGGGTGATAACTGGTAAACATTAGTGAATGTTTCTCTGGGTTCTGTAAGCCACTCCAGAAAATTAAGTGAACCTGAGGAGGAGGTTATACGGACCATCCACTCTCAGCTAATCCGCCAGCAGCACAGGTGGGGGTGTTGTTGTGGATTGGAGCCCTTCACCTGTGGGATCTGACGGTAGAGGATGTCAAAATTGCGTTAATTGTTTGGTGATGTTGGAAAACACACTGTGGACCTGCCAACAGCTGTCTTCTTCTCCCGTGGCCTCAGCCTCACCCCTGCTCAGCCTGTGGATCAAGGCACATGAACCCCGCACCACCCCCTGAGCCTGTCGCCCTTCTCGCCTCACTGTGCCCCGGGGATTGTCTCCTCAAGCCCCCACTGAACTTGAGGCCTGCTCTGATGGGCTGGGCTGGGGGCGGAGGGGGCATCCCCAGGCCTCCCGCCTGTCCTTCCCTCCTTCATATACTGCTCATGCTGGCAGCAGGGCATTCTAGCATCTCCCCAACCAGACAGACTGTGCTGGTTAAGTTGTGTCTGTGTCTTGGCGCATGCAGGGGGCATGGTGCTGGGTCTAAGTCCTCAGCCGGGCTTCGAGGAAGGAGGATGAACTTTGAAGGGAAGAACAGACGCTCTGGGAGGTAGCATCAGGAAGAGCAGAAGAAATTCCAGCACAGGGCCTCAATGGGAGAGTCATTCTGCAGAAGGTGGCATTCTATCTGTGCCTGTTCCTCCCCAATATTGGCAGAAGTGGAGCTGGTGACGGGGTTACTGACCTCGACCCCTTCCCCTGTATCGCCTGACCAGGGAGGCCTGTGCACCGGTCAGGTAGGGAAGCTGAGGCTTAGCCTCAGGCTGGTAGGGCTGGCCAGACAGCTCAGGGAGGTGAAAGAGCAGTGGTCTTGAGGGGAAGAGACTGGAAAACAATAGTAATGGGGAGAGGTAGATGGCCAGGGATGCTGGAGTCCTAATTTCTGCTCTCTGCACCATGGTGCAGCCTCAGAGAAGCTCCCCTGATCTGACCTTCCAGTAGGTTCTTGTCTCTCCAGGCCTCAGGTTCTTCAGCTGAAAAAGGGGGCAAGTAGGCTGGACTAGGTAGAGGCTGAGGTTCTCTCTCGTGCTGGCCTTGAAGCTTTGCAGAGTGTGGCTGCCTCAGAGGTGCTGTTTGAGGGGACGGTCTCCAGGCTGGCACTTAAATTGCTGGGGCTCACATCTAGCCAGGCACTGGGGAGACGTGTCTCTGGGCCTGGAAAGAACTGGAAGCAGCTTCCTCAAGCCTCCTGCACTGGACTTTGTCCCGCAGTGCTGGCAGGCCCAGGGCAGCCCTGGGCTCTAATGAGGCTGGCCACCTGGAGAGTCATAGGAGCCCAGCTTGGCCTATTTCGTGGTGAAGCCATGGTCATCTCTCTACCTAACCCTGAAGTGGTGCTCCCGAATGTGGCCTCGGGGATGGGCAGCACCCTTCACAGGCCACCTGGGGCCCTAAGCAGGACATCTGGCTGGGCAGGGCCTGCAGGAAGCTCTAACCCACAGGGTCCCAGGGTCCAGGTCTCTGGCCATGTGGACAACCTCCATTGGCCCCACACTCCCTGGGTCCTGCCTGGCCAGGACAGGGCCTGCTGTCCTGGGCCCGTGCCTGCAGCCATTCCTTGGGCCATGATTTCAGATTCAATTGGTGAAGACAGGCCTCCTGGGATGCGCCAGTTGGCCCCTGTCTCTTATTTGCTTCTCAAAGTTGGAAAAACTACGCTCTGCACCTGGCAGTACTTGTTGCTGCTGGTTTTTCTTTCTTCCTTTTTTTTTTAAGAAACAGAAAGTAACCCCTGTGCTTACTGCAACCAAATCCATTTTATTGGCCTTCTGCATCTCCCACTGCAATAATAATAATCCCTTACATTTGGTGAGTCTTTTACAGTTTACAAAGCACTTTCTTATGCTTTCTCCCTTTTTAATCCAGGCAACAGTTTGGGGAGGGAGAGAGAACTGGCATTATTGTCCCTGATTACAGGTGAGGAAACTGAGCTTCAAACAGTAAGTTCAGCTGCCCAAGGTCATGTAGCAAGATAGGTCCTCAGACCCTAGTCCTGGATTCTGTCCCCTGCACCACACACCCCTCTTGTCACTTGAATACCCAGGGTCTCAGACAACTTCTTCCAAAAAAAAAAAAAAAAGGGCAGAAAGCCCAGGTGCACCCCTGCCCCTGGCTCTTTTTATTTCTGAACTTTTTGCCTTAGTAAACTTAACCATCGTATAACCAAGACTATCACCTCTAAGTCAATGACTCCAATCTGTGCTTCCCTCTGAGACTCGAGATCTTCAGAGCCTAGCAGGTCTCTCCAGGTATCTTTCATGCTTCCACCTGCTCCTCATTCACCCAGCTTAGAAAACTCAGCATTAACTTAGTTTTTTTCTCTTTCAACTTCTAAATCCAGTTGGCCAGGTCCTGGGCATTTAACTTAATTCAGCAGATACTGATTATATCCTGTACCTTTTGAGTCTACTCTGCATCCCATTGTTACATAATACACAGTCCTGTGTTCCTGTCTTCTTTTGCTTAGTATAAGATTTATAAGGTTCATTCATGGTATGGCATGTATTAATACTTCACCCCATTTTATGGCTGAATAATACTTTGTTGTATGGATATACCACATTTTACTTATCTCTTCATCAATTGATGGACATTTAGGTTGTTTCTACTTTTTGGCTATTATGAATAACACTGCTATGAACATTTGTGTACAAGTTTTGTTTTGATATAAGCTTTATTTCTTCTGGATATATATCACTACCTAGGAGTAGAATTTCTGGGTCATATGGTAACAACTATATGTTTAACTTCTTGAGGAGCTACCAAATGGTTTTCAAAAAGGGCTGCACCATTTTACATTTCCAATGGCAAGGATTGAGGGTTCCAAATTATCCATATCCTCAACAACACTTGTTACTGTATTTTTTATTAAAGTTATTCTGGTGGGTATAAAGTGTTTTCTTATTGTAATTCTCATTTGCATTTCTCTAATGACTAATGATGCTAAGCATTTTTTTTTCATGTGTTTATTTGCTGTTTGTGTATCTTCTTTGGAGAAATTCTATTCCGACTCTTTGCCCATTTTTCAGGTAGGTTATTTGTTTATTGTTGAATTGTAACAGTTCTTTATATATTCTGAATGCAGTTCCCTTATTAGATAAATCATTTACAAATATTTTCTTCCATTCTGTGGGTGATCTTTTTTTATTTTTGAAATCATTCTTTGAAGTCCAGTTTAACTATCTTTTCTTTCATCATTTATGCCTTTGGTGTTTTAAGAAGGCTTTATTTAACCTAAGTTTATAAAATTTTAAGAGTTTTATAGGTTTAACCCTCATATTTAAGTCTATAATCCACCTTGAGTTAAATATTTTTTATTAAAAACTTTTAAATTGTGGTAAAATATCCATAACATAAAATTTACTATCTTAACTATTTTAAAGTACACAGTTCAGTAGTGTTAAGTACATTCATACTGCTGTGCAATCAATCTTCAGAACTTTTCATCTTGTGAAGCAAACCCTTATTAAGGAATTCCCCATTCACCCCTACCTCCAGCCACTATTAAGTTTGCTTTTACATATAATGCAAGAAAGGGACCCAAGTTTATTTCTTAGCATGTGAATATCCAGTTATTGAAAAGACTATTCTTTTCTCATGAAGTGTCTTGGCACCCATGTCAAACATCAGTTGACCATAAATATAAGCATTTAATTCTGGACTATGAATTCTGATCCATTGAGCCTTATGCCAGCATCAGGCTGTCTTGATTGCTATGTCTTTGTAGTAAGTTTTGAAATCAAGAAATTTGAGACTCCAACTTTCATCTTCCATTTTGAGATGGTTTTGACAATTTATGGCCCCTTATATATTCATATAAATTTCAGGATTGGCATGTCAATTTTTGCACCCAAGAAAAGCCATCTTTTGCTAAAAGATTTTGATAGAGACTGCATTGAATCTGCAGATCAATGTAGAGAGCATTCCCATCTTAACAATATTAATTTTTTTTATTTATGAGAATGGGGTATCTTTCCACTTAGTTGGGTCTTCTTTAATTTTTGTTGACAGTGTGTTGTGATTTTCAGAATACAAATGTTATATTTCTTTGTTAAATGTATCTCTGTTCTTTTTGATACTATTCTAAATGGAACTGTTTTCTAATTTCATTTTTAGATTGTTCATCTCTAGTTTGTAGAAATACAAAAATTGACTTTTGTGTATTGATTTTGTATTCTGAAATATTGCTGAACTAGTTTATTAGGTTTAGTTTTTTAGTGGATTCCTTAGGATTTTCTACTAGAAGTTTATGTCTTCTGAATATAGAGATAGTTTTACTTTTTTCTTTCCAATATGGGTCCCTTTAATTGCTTTTTCTTGCTTAATTGCTCTGGCTAGATCTTCCAGTACAACATTAAATAGAAGTGGTAAGAGACATCCTTGTCTTGTTCTTGATCATAAGGGAAAGCTTTCAGATTTTCACCATTAATATGATGTTAGCCATGTGTTTTCATCAGTGCCTTTTATCAGGTTGAGGATGTTCCCTTTTATTTATTTATTTTTTTAGAGTTTTTTATTTTTAAATCATGAAACCATGTTAGATTTTGTCAAATATTTTATTTGACTATTGAGATAATCATGTAGTTTTTAACTTTTATTCTATTGATAAGATGTTATAGTAACTGATTTTCAGATGTTTAATCAATCTTACATTCCTAGCATAAATATCATGTGGTCATGGCGTGTAATTTTTTTTATATGTTGTTGATTCAGTTTGGTAGTATTTTGTTGAGGGTTTTTGCATCTTTACTCATAAGAGGTACTAGTATGTAGTTTGCTTGTGATGTCTTTGGTTTCTGGTAGTAGGGTAACAGTGATCTCATAGAATGAACTGAGAAGTGTCTTCTCTTTGAATTTTTGGAAGAGTTTGGCAAAACTGGTGTGAAGACTTCTTTAAATGTTTGGTAGAGTTCATTCCTTTCTATTGCTGAGTTGTATTCTGTTATATGAATATAGCATAATTTGTTTATCCATTCATCTGTTGATAGATATTTGGGTTGTTTCCAGTTTTGGAATAAAGCTGCTGTGAGCATTAGTGTAAAAATCTTTATATGGACATATGTTTTCATTTTCTTGGGTAAATATTTACAAGTGGAATTGCTGAGTCATTTGGTAGGTACGTGTTAGCTTTATGAGAAAGTTCCAGACTAATTTTCAAAGTGATTGCATCACTACACTTTACACTCCCACCAGCAATGTATTTTGCTTACTCCACATCCTCACCACATTAGGTATTGCCAGCCTTTTAAATTTTAGCCATTCTAGTGGGCATGTTGTGATATCTCAATGATGTTTTCATTTGTTTCATTGATAAATAATGACATTAAGCACTTGTTCATGTGTTTATTGGCCATTTATTTTTCTCCTTTTGTTTAGAGTCTGTTTATCTTTTGCCCACTTTTTAAAAATTGGATTTTAACTTGGTGTTCTTAATGTTGAGTTGTAGGAGTTGTTTATATATTCTGAATAAAATTCCTTTGTCAATATAGATATGGCTATAGATAAATGTATAGTGACTATTTACCCTGTCTATGGCTTTCCTAATCATTTTCTTAATGGTGTCTTTTGATAAGCAGAGTGAAGTTGCTCAGTCGTGTCCAAATCTTTGCAACCCCATGGACTGTAACCTACCAGGCTCCTCCATCCATAAGCAGAAGCTTTAAATTAAACCTTTAAATTTTGATGAATACTATTTTATTGACTTCTCTTATATGGTCATTTCTTTCTGGAAATCTGTCTAGGAAATCTGTGCCTAGCCAAAGATCATTAAAATAATCTATGTTTTCTTCTAGAAAACATTTTCATAGCCAATTGTTTCAGCACGGTTTGTTGAACAGACTTTTCTTTCTACATTGAATTGCCTTTGCTCTTTGGATGAAAATCAGTTGTGCGTGCTATGTCTCTTCAGTCATGTCTGACTCTTTGTGAGCCTCTGGATTGTAGCCTGCCATGCTCCTCCATCCATGGGATTCTCCAGGCAAGAATACAAGAGTGGGTTGCCATGCCCTCTTCCAGGGGGTCTTCCCCACACAGGGATTGAACCTGCATCTCCTGCTTTGCAGGCAGATTGTTTACTGCTGAGCTACTGGGGAGGCCCGAAAGTCAATTAACTTCTCATTATTTCTGGGCTAAGTATTCTGCCCCATTGATCTATTTTTTTCATCTTTATACCACTACCACACTGTCCTGATTACTGTGGCATTACTGGTAAGATTAGAGATCAGGTAATGTAAATGCTTCAACTATGTCCTATTTCAAGATTGCCATTTGTGACAACATGATGGACCACAGATTATTCTAGATTTTTTATATTTCCATATAAAAATGTTTCCCAATTTTATTGAGAAATAATTGGCATATATCACTGTATAAATTTAAAATATATAGCATGACAGTTTGATTTACGTATATTATAAAATGACTATTGGAGAAGGAAATGGCAACCCAATCCAGTATTCTTGCCTGGAGAGTCCTGTGGACAGAGGATCCTGGTTGGCTGCTGTCCATGGGGTCGCATGGAGTTGGACACGACTGAAGCGACTTAGCATGCATGCATGCATTGGAGAAGGAAATGACAACCCACTTCGGTATTCTTGCCTGGAGAATCCCAGGGATGGAGGAGCCTGGTGGACTGCCATCTATTTTGTTGCACAGAGTTGGGCATGACTGAAGCGACTTAGCAGCAGCAGCAGCAGCAAAATGATTATACCACATTTCATTAACATCTATCATCTCATATATGTACAGTAAAAAGAAAAGAAAAGTAATTTTTAAATTTATAAATGTTATAAGAGTAAGACTTAATTACTCCACCTCTCCTTCCTCATCCTCTACTCCAAATTTTATCATAATTTTAATTATATTGATAATTAGCGTTTGCATCTTATAACAATGCAAATATTATTTACTGCAGAACATCTTAGAAAACAGTGGCTATATGTCCTTTTTTGTTGTTGCTAATTGAAGTGTAATTGATCTACAACACTATGTGAATTCCAGGTACACATTATATGATTTGCTATTTCTATAATTACAAAATAATCACAGTCTAGTTACCATCTGTCACCATATAAAGTTACTATAATATTATTGACTATATTTCCTATGCTGTACACCTATGACTCCTTTATTTTGTAACTGGAAGTTTGTACCTTTTAATTTCTCTTGCTTATTTCATTCATCCCATTACCTCCTCTCTGGCAACCATCTTTTTGTTCTCTGTATCTGTGAGTCGGTTTCTATTTTGTTCCATAAAACATTATACATACACACACACACCACATCTTTATCCATATATCCATGTATCTAATAATGGACACTTAGATTCTTTCCAAATCTTGACTTTTATAAACAATGCTGCAATGAACAGTGCTATGCCTATATCTTTTTGAATGAATGTTTTTATTTTCTTTGGGAAAATATCCAGAAGTGAAATTGCTGGATTGTATTGTAGTTCTATTTTTAATTTTTTGAGAAACTACCATATTGTTTACCATGGTGGCTACACCAATTTGCAATAGCACCAACAGTGCACAAACATTCCTATTTTTCCACATCCTCACTGTTATTTTTTATTTGTTGTCTTTTTAAGGATAGCCATTCTGACCGTGTGAGGTGGTATCTCATTGGTGTCTCATTTCCCTGTTGATTGGTGATGCTGAGCATCTTTTCATGTGTCTGTTGGCCATCCATCTGTCTTTGGGAAAATGTTTAGTCAGGTCTTCTGCTCATTTTTTAAATTGGTTGTTTGTTTTTCTGATGCTGAGTTGTATGAGTTCTTCATGTATTCTGGATATGAATCTCTTGTCAGATATATCATTTGCAAATATCTTTTTCCATTTGGTAGGCTGTCTTTTCATTTTGTTGGTAGTTTCCTTTGCTGTGCAAAAACTATTTCATTTGATTATTCTCATCTGTAATGGTAAATTCTTTACCTCTGTTCTATTTCAGGATGGCTATATTTTAGATCTTCTATATTTCCCTATAAATTTTAGAACCAACTTGTCAATTTCTTAAAAGAGGATTGCTAGAAATTTGATATTGCTTTGAACCTCTTTATCAATTTGGGGGGAACTGACAAATTAACATATTGGGTAATTCCAATCCATGAACATGATATTTCTCCATTAATTTTGAATTTAATTCTCTTTTCAGTGTTTATGATTTTTTATGTAGAGGTCTTGCACATATTTTGTTATATTTGTTCCTAAATATTTTGTTTCAGTGCTATTATGGATAGTATTTAAATTTTTAAAAATTTTCCTGATTAGCGAAGCTTGCGTCAGTGTTCTGGTGCGTGAATCTTGATTTCTTCTCTTTGGAGAACAATGGAGTGCCCAGTGATGAGTTTTGAGATGGGTCTATGTGTTAGGTGTGACCTTGGGCAGTCTGTATGTTGACGTTCAGGGCTATGTTCCTGCGTTGCTGGAGAATTTGCGTGGTATGTCTTGCTCTAAAATTTATTGACTCTTGGGTGGTGGTTGGTTTCAGTGTAGGTATGGAGGCTTTTGGACGGTCACTTATTACTTAAAGATCCATGTAGTCAGGAGTTTTCTGGTGTTCTCAGGTTTTGGGCTTAAGTCTCCTGCCTCTGGATTTCAGTTTTATTCTTCCTGTAGTCTCAGGACTTCTCCAACCATACAGCACTGATAATAAAACTTCTAGGTTAATGGTGAAAAGTTTCTCCCCCGTTAGGGACACCCAGAGAGCTTCACAGAGTTACATGAAGAAGAGGACAGGGAGGAGGGAAATAGAGATGAGCAGGAGGAGAAAAAGGGGGACTCAAGAGGAGAGAGACAGATCTACGAAGTTGTCTGATCCCAGAGTGTTCTCTGTAGCCCAGACACCCACAAAGATTCACAGAATTGGATTGGGAAGAGAAGGGGAAAGGAGGAAATAGAGGTAGAAAAACAGAGAGTCAAGATTAGGAGAGAATAATCAACACATAGAAGGAACATACCTCAACATAATAAAAGCTATATATGACAAACCCACAGCAAGCATCACCCTCAATGGTGAAAAATTGAAAGCATTTCCTCTGAAATCAGGAACGAGACAAGGATGCCCACTCTCACCACTACTATTCAACACAGTGTTGGAAGTTTTGGCCACAGCAATCAGAGCAGAAAAAGACGTAAAAGGAATCCAGATAGGAAAAGAAGAAGTGAAACTCTCGCTGTTTGCAGATGACATGATCCTCTACATAGAAAACCCTAAAGACTCTTCCAGAAAATTACTAGAGCTAATCAATGAATATTGTAAAGTTGCAGGATATAAAATTAACACACAGAAATCCCTTGCATTCCTATATACTAACAATGAAAAAACAGAAAGAGAAATTAAGGAAACAATACCATTCACCATTGCAACAAAAAGAATAAAATACTTAGGAGTATATCTACCTAAAGAAACAAAAGACCTATACACAGAAAACTATAAAACATTGATGAAAGAAATCAAAGAGGACACAAACAGATGGAGAAACATACCGTGTTCATGGATTGGAAGAATCAATATTGTCAAAATGGCTATTCTACCCAAAGCAATCTATAGATTCAATGCAATCCCTATCAAGCTACCAACAGTATTTTTCACAGAACTAGAACAAATAATTTCACAATTTGTATGGAAATACAAAAAACCTCGAATAGCCAAAGTAATCTTGAGAAAGAAGAATGGAACTGGAGGAATCAACCTGCCTGACTTCAGACTCTACTACAAAGCCACAGTCATCAAGACAGTATGGTACTGGCACAAAGACAGAAATATAGATCAATGGAACAGAATAGAAAGCCCAGAGATAAATCCACGAACCTATGGACACCTCATCTTTGACAAAGGAGGCAAGGATATACAATGGAAAAAAGACAATCTCTTTAACAAGTGGTGCTGGGAAAACTGGTCAACCACTTGTAAAAGAATGAAACTAGAACACTTTCTAACACCATACACAAAAATAAACTCAAAATGGATTAAAGATCTAAATGTAAGACCAGAAACTATAAAACTCCTAGAGGAGAACATAGGCAAAACACTCTCTGACATAAATCACAGCAAGATCTTCTATGACCCACCTCCCAGAATATTGGAAATAAAAGCAAAAATAAACAAATGGGACCTAATGAAAATTAAAAGCTTTTGCACAACAAAGGAAACTATAAGTAAGGTGAAAAGACAGCCCTCAGATTGGGAGAAAATAATAGCAAATGAGGAAACAGACAAAGGATTAATCTCAAAAATATACAAGCAACTCCTGAAGCTCAATTCCAGAAAAATAAATGACCCAATCAAAAAATGGGCCAAAGAACTAAACAGACATTTCTCCAAAGAAGACATACAGATGGCTAACAAACACATGAAAAGATGCTCCACATCACTCATTATCAGAGAAATGCAAATCAAAACCACAATGAGGTACCATTACACGCCAGTCAGGATGGCTGCTATCCAAAAGTCTACAAGCAATAAATGCTGGAGAGGGTGTGGAGAAAAGGGAACCCTCTTACACTGTTGGTGGGAATGCAAACTAGTACAGCCACTATGGAAAACAGTGTGGAGATTTCTTAAAAAACTGGAAATAGAACTGCCATATGACCCAGCAATACCACTTCTGGGCATACACACTGAGGAATCCAGATCTGAAAGAGACACGTGCACCCCAATGTTCATCGCAGCACTGTTTATAATAGCCAGGACATGGAAGCAACCTAGATGCCCATCAGCAGATGAATGGATAAGGAAGCTGTGGTACATATACACCATGGAATATTACTCAGCCATTAAAAAGAATTCATTTGAATCAGTTCTAATGAGATGGATGAAACTGGAGCCCATTATACAGAGTGAGGTGAGCCAGAAAGATAAAGAACATTACAGTATACTAACACATGTATACGGAATTTAGAAAGATGGTAACGATGGCCCTATATGCAGGGCAGAAGAAGAGACGCAGAAGTACAGAACAGACTTTTGAACTCTGTGGGAGAAGGGGAGGGTGGGATGTTTCGAAAGAACAGCATGTATATTATCTGTGGTGAAACAGACCACCAGCCCAGGTGGGAGGCATGAGTCAAGTGCTCGGGTCTGTTGGACTGGGAAGATCCAGGGGAATCGGGTGGAGAGGGAGGTGGGATGGGAGACCGGGATGGGGAATATGTGTAACTCTATGGCTGATTCATATCAATGTATGACAAAACCCACTGAAAAAAAAAAAAAATTAAAAAAAAAAAAAAAAAAAGGACCCACAGAACTCTCAGCCCCTTTTTAACATATGAGAACACTGCAAAACCAGAAAAGTAGCTCCTATCGGACCAAACGTGCTGGCACCTTGATACTGGACTTTCAGCCTGCAAGACTGGGAGAAATAAACTTATTTTGTATATTAAAAAAAATAAATAAATAAAAAATAAAAAAAATAAAAATTTTCAGTTGCTTATTACTAATGTATGTTGATACATTTGATTCTTGTATGTTGACTTGGTATCTCATCACTTTACTAAATGCACTTAGCTCAATAGTTTTTTTGTTTTTCTTGTTTGTTTAGATTTTCTTAGGTTTTTCTATGTTCATGATCATGTTCTTTGAGAATAAAGACAATTTTACTTCTTTGTTTTGAAGCCATACTTTCCTTTTTTATGTCTCTTATCTAGTTGTCTTATTCTATTGGCCAGAACCTCCAATGATATAATATTGAATGAATTAATAATGGCCAATATCACTGCCTTGTTCCCAAATTTAATCGGAAAGTGTTCAGTATTTCACCATTAAATATATAATTAACCACAGGTTTTACATACATTCTGCTTTACAGATTTAGAATGCTTTGTTCTTTTTCTAGTTTTTGGAAAATTGCAGGGTTTTTTCCCTTTTTATCAAGAATATGTGTTGAATTTTGTAAAAAGATGCATGGCTTATTTTTCATGCACCGTTGAAAAGAACAGATATTCTGCACTTATTGAGTGCAGTGTTCTGTAAATGTCAATTAGGTAAAATTGGTTGATAAGGTTTTCAAATCTGTGTATTGTTGTATTGACTGCTTTTCCTCTGTGAAAATGGATCACACTTTCCCATTTCTTTGCATATCTCATTTCTTGTGTTTGTTAGATAATATATTCTAGCAATTCTGAAATCTGTTCTTTCTTTGTTTAGGGGTTATGTTGTTTTTGGTGGTTTAGTAATTTGCCTGAAATAAATCTGTGGAACCTGCTATAGTGTGCAGTCATTGGTATCTGACTTATTTTTGTTTTGTTTCTTGAATTCTTGACTTTATTTTTAAGCCTTGCTTCCTAGGGATTGCCTCTGTGTCAGCATTGCGAAGTAGTCAACCAGTGACTGGTTAGAGGTTGTATTCCAACACCCTAAGCCCATAAGATTTTTGTTTTCTTCACTGGTTCTATGATGAATCTAATGTGTGGGTTAGAAAGTACATTCAAAATCGTAGCAGTTTACAAATCTGCCCCAGCTCTTACTTTCTGTTGAGTGCGCTCATGTCCCCTCTACCTGTTTACATGGCCTTACGTTCTACCAGGAATGTGTGGATAGCCAGGGCACTCTCTGGTCTCTCCTGTGTACAGTCTACACTTTTGTACACAGATCTCTCCTGTGTACACTCTTTGGTCTTTCATGTGTTTTGCTGGAGCTGTTTGGGAGTTTATCAAGGCCCACTATATTGGCCTGGTATATCTCTCTCAAAATTTCTGGTCCTTTGCTTGCCCCAACCAACACTGCAAACTCAGGCCACCTGAGTTGTTGGTTTTCCCTGTTTGTGTGTGTGTGTTCAGCCACTAGTGTCTTTCTTATTTTTTGTTTTGTTTCTTCCTCTGCATGACCTGACCTCCTTTTAAACATCTTCAGCCTTGAATCTTGCCACTCTGACTGAGCTTTCTTGACTTTGCTTCAGCCATATTAGACTATTTTCTTAATCTATCCAGGGCTTTACACTGCCTTCTTCTCTGTATGAGACTTTATTATTACTTTTTTAACTTATTTTTTAATTTAAGGATAATTCCTTTATAGAATTTTGTTGTTTTCTGTCAAACCTCAACATGAATCAGCTGCAGGTATACATATATCCCCTCCCTTTTGAGCCTCCCTCCCATCTCCCTCCCCATCCTACCCCTCTAGGTTGATACAGAGCCCCTGTTTGAGTTTCCTGAGCCACACAGCAAATTCCTGTTGGCTATCTATTTTACATATGGTAATGTAAGTTTCCGTGTTACTCTTTCCACACATCTCACCCTCTCCTCCCCTCTTCCCATGTCCATAGGTCTATTCTCTATGTCTGTTTCTCCACTGCTGCCCTATAGATAAATTCTTCAGGACCAATTTTCTAGATTCCATATATGTGTGTTAGAATACGATATTTATCTTTTTCTGACTCACTTCACTCTTTATAACAGGTTCTTTGTTCATCTACCTCATCAGAACTGACTCAAATGTGTTCCTTTTATGGCTGAGTAATATTCCATTGTGTATATGTAGCACCACTTTTTTATCCATTCATCTGTCGATGGGCATCTAGGTTGCTTCCATGTTCTAGCTATTGTAAATAGTGCTGCAATGAACAATGGGATACATGTGTCTTTTTCAACTCTGGTTTCCATATACCTCATATACCTCAGGGTATATGCCTAAAAGTGGGATTGCTGGGTCATATGGTGGTTTTATTCCTAGTTTTTAAAGTAATCTCCATAATATAAAACTCTTAGAGGAAAACATAGGCAGAACACTTGATGACATAAATCAAAGCAAGAGCCTCTATGACCCACCTCCTTGAGTAATGGAAATAAGAACAAAAGCAAACAAGTGGGACCTGATTAAACTTAAAAGCTGTTGCACAGCAAAGGAAACTATAAGCAAAGTGAAAAGACATCCCTTGGAATGGGAGAAAATAATAGCAAATGAAACAACTGACAAAGGATTAATTTTCAAAATATACAAGCAGCTCATACAACTCAATACCAGAAAAACAAACAACCCAATCAAAAAGTAGGAAAAAGACCTAAACAGGCATTTCTCCAAAGACATTCAGATGGCTAACAAACACATGAAAAGATGCTCTACATCACTCATTATTAGAGAAAAGCAAATCAAAACCACAATGAGATATCACCTTACACCGGTCAGAATGGCCAAAAAGTCTACAAACAATAAATGCTGGATAGGGTGTGGAGAAAAAGGGATGCACTTGCACTGTTGGTGGGAATGTAAATTGATACAGCCACTATGGAACTTTATTTATATCCTCAACTTGGTTTACCGATTTAGAAATCAGCATCACTTTATTCACTCATCAAGTGTTTATGGAGGCCCATCATGTAGCCCCCTTGCAGGAGGGCATGGCAACCCACTCCAGTATTTTTGCCTGGAGAATCCCATGGACAAGAGGAGCCTGGCAGGCTACAGTCCACAGGGGCACAAAGAGTTGGACATGACTGAACGACTAAGCAGAGCACAGCATCATGTAACAGGTGCTATGATCTAGCAGTGAAAAAAGTATTTATACATAGTCCTTGTCCTCACTGAAATTTACCCTGCATCCTTACCATATCCATCACGTCTCAACTTGAGGCCCCTTCTAATCAAGAAGTTTCATGGTGTCCTGTACTTCTCTCTCATAGCCCTTCTCTTAAATATTGTAATTATTATACTTCTTACCAACAGTTAACCCTCACTAGATTGTAGACTCTGTGGTCGCATGAACCATGTCATCCTGATTTTCAATTTATTTCCCCTCCCTAGCACCACATTAAACATTTGTTCAATCAACAGTAAATTGCTGAAAAGTCAGCTTGGCTCTGAAACATACCCAGAGCATAGTCTGTGCAGGGCCCTGTAGGAGACAAAAATACAGGCCTCTCCCACCAGCCAAGTGTGGGTGGTGAGCACCAAGATCTCTGACTCTTGGGCCCACTTGGGGAGCTAACAAGCCCATTATGATACTCTCTCGAGTCTGCTGGCAGTGGTCACTCATGCTGATCTCCCCACCGACTCAGCTTCTACTGGAGTTTTCTTCCTTCCCAGTACTTTTTTTCTTTACGACTGTGCTGGGTCTTCATTGCTGCCTGTGGGCTTTCTCTAGTTGTGGTGCAAGGGCCTTTCATTGCAGTGGCTTCTCTTGTTGCAGGGCATGGGCTGTAGGTATGGAGACTTCAGTAGTTGCACCACGTGGGCTAAGTAGTTGCAGCTTACGGGCTCTAGAATGTGGATTCAGTAGTTATGGAGTACAGGCTTAGTTCTCCATGGCATGTGGGATCTTCCCTGACCAGGGGTCAAACTCATGTCCCCTGCATTGGCAGGAGGTTTCTTAACCACTGGACCACCAGGGAAGTCCCTTCTTAGTACTCTTTTTGCCCCCAATCCACAGGGTTCGATCAGCTTCACAGACCCTCCGCTTATATCTCCAGGAACCACACGCCATTCTAAGCAGCAGCAGCCACGCACCTGAGTGAGTACCTCACTGTCAGTGAATGACCAGACCCCGTGTGAGGTAGCTTTCAGCTTCCTCCGAGGCCTCGGGGAGTTTCCTGTCCCTATAGCTAGAGAGAGAGGAGTGGACTGAAAGGTCAAAGATGAAGTTCTGTCACTGACATGCCCTTGTCTTGGTAAGTCACCTGGCCTCCCTAGGCCTGGTTCCTTATCTAAAAACTGGGGTGCCATCTGCACACCTACCCTAGGATGTAAGGAAGATTTCCCTCTGACCTCCCTTTGACTGTATCAGGGCTCTCTCTGTAATGGCAGGTCTTGTCTTCCATGGTTTCCCTTGTCTTTAGAATGACACAGTCCTTTCCACAGACACAGGCTTCTCAACAGTCTGGCTCAGCCTACCTCTCTGGCCTCAGCTTGGGTACAATCTTCCTGTCGATCACTGCACCCTAGCCACATTCCCCAACCAGGGCCTTCTTCACATGTGCCTGAAATCCTTTACCCCCTTTGCCTGGCCAACTCCTACTTATCTGTAAAGTCTGAGCTTAAATGCCACTCTTGCTGGGATAGCGCCCTGGATGATCCCCAACATAGTTAGGCCCATTACATCTTGTCACAGTGGCCTCTACAGATCCTTTGTGGGACTTATCACAGCAGTCCTTAAATACCTGTGCATGCCATAATTTATTTCCTCGCCTCTCCCTTTCAAAACTCTATGAGGGCAGGTTCTGTTTCTGACTCATTCATGACTGTATATTTTCAGGGATTGGCAGAGTGCTCATCCCAGAGACACAAGGTAACTTTTAAAATATATATATTATATATATATATATATATATATATATATATATATATATATATATTTGACTGCATCTGGTCTTAATAGCAGTACATGGGATCTTCTGTCTTCATTGTGGCATGTTTGGGTTCTTTAGTTATGGCATGTAGGATCTTTAGTTGCAGCATATGCAAACTCTTAGTTTTGGCATGTGGGATCTAGTACCCTGACCAGGGATGGAATCCAGGCCCCATGCTTTGGGAGTATGGAGTCTTAGCCACCAGACCACCGAGGAAGTGTCAAAGTAACTTTTTTAAATGAATGAACTCTTATCATCTTAGAGTATCAGGGATAGAGATCTAATGACTTCATTTTACAGCTGACAGAATGAAGGTCCAAGGAAGATAAAATGGCTTTTCCCAGATTGCATGGCCAGTGAGTGGAAAAGGTAGTTTTAGAATTCATTCATTCAAGAAATCTTCTCTAAGAGCCTACTATGTTCCAGGCACTGTCCTAGGTGCTGGAGATGGAACTATGGCCAAAGTAGGCCCTGAACTCCTAGGACTGACTACATTGTGGTGGAGGAGATAAGCAGATAAACAAATAGCACTTATCATCATTTCAGGTGTCATATATCTGTGAGGAAAGAGGTGCTCTGAAGACAAAATCCCATAAGCAGCGAGGACTCAAACCCATGTTTTCTGCTTCCAAGTGCAGGCTCTTTCCACTACACCACGCTGCCTGCCCTAAGTAAACAAACAAAACCATAATTTATGAGGCTCCTTCAGCTGCCTGTGTGTGTGCTTGGTGGGGTGAAACCCTCATGAAGTCCATGAAAAAGGGCCAACATCATCAGAAGCAGCAGCTGACTGGCTTGCCTGCTAAAGCAGGTGTCCCGGCGTTAGCCAGCCTGGCCTCTACTGCCTTGAAACTTCACATCTGGCGCCCAAAGAGAGAGGGAGTGTGTTTAAATAAGACCGTTATTGACCAAGTGGATTGAGGAGGTTGGAGTTGGCTCGTCTCTGGGAATGATGCAAACCACAAGGGGACAGTACTCAGGAGGTGGACAGAAAAACAGATGGGCTCAAACTGCAGGCGTGACTATGAGCACCCCAGCCCCCATCACTGGGGGAGGCAGGAGGAGGCCTCTTCACTGCCGAAGATCTGTTTGCTTTTCACTTATAAAAGAGCCCTCTGATGCCTGTTTTTGGAGAAATAGAATGTGCACTGAGACCCCTGGCTTTCCTCTAAACTGTTTCAAGTAGAAGTGTGGTTGAAACAAGAGCTCGGAACATATTCAGGACACGGCAGCCCACGGAGAGGGACAGGTGCTGGTGGCTCAAGGATCGGACAGGTGATTGGGATCACAAGGCTGACCACTCAAACACTCCCTCCTCACTTCGGCAGAGCATCAGATGTGATAGGCCAGTGTGTTGTCTATAACAAAGGTTATAGACAAACAAATGAAGGATGACAACTCACTTTTCTCACATAAGTAAGATTAAAGTCCAAAGCACTGCTTTGAAAATAATAATAATAATTTACTAACCAAACACTATGAATTGGACACTTCCTGGTCTCTCATCCACATACTAATCTGCTCGTAGATACTGATATTATCTTCATCTTACAGATGAGCAAATCAAGGCTCAGGGAAGTTCAGTGACTTCTTAAAAGTCACACTGGTAGTGAATGGGCACTTAGCTCCAATCTGTCTCAACTCTAAAATCCAAGTACTTTCTATTAATACAAAACCAAGACGTGACATCCACTTGCTTGAAAGCAAAAAGTGACACTTTCTAGCTGCTTGACTGCTTCTAATGTGTCATTGGCTAAGCAGTTATGCAACCCAAGCCATGAGTTACACACAATTCTAAGTAAGGGTGGGGTCTTCATGCAAAGGTTTCAGGATAGCTGGTCCCTTGTTTTAGGGTAAACCTAGGAGTTTGCAGCCAAAACTCCTCACTGCTAAAGTAGAAGCCTGTCATTGTCCAGTCCCGAGCATAATGGCTGCTCAGCGAATGCCTGATGTGAACCCTCATTACAATACGCAAGACGGCTTACTGTGTTCCACCCCACTGGAAAAGAACACGTCAGGAGAGGATGGTGATGGGACCCTCAGTCTGCCCCTCAAACCCCAGCTCGGCCAATGCTAGCCAGGTAGCCTCTCTTAATTTCTTAATCCACAAAATTGGGCTGGTATCTACACTTCACAAAATTATGAGTAAATGATAAAGTATATGAAAGCACCTGGTGTGTAATAGGTGTACAATAAATACAACCTTAGTCGTATTTATTCATTATTCACAGGAGATGAGTTTAGTTGACCAGTCTGGGACTAAGGGTCATTTTGGCCCAGAAAATTCCAGGGAGATACAGTCAGTTCCAGGTCTAAATCAGAGTGTGTGTTTGTGCGTCAGAGAATGGCCTACATGGTTCCTTAGTGGAACCGTGGAACCAATCCCATCTCCATGGTTTAACGAGGACCATGGCTCAGGCAAAAGCCAGAGGATTTCCAAGCATGAGATGACCCAGCAAAAGGCTACTCAGCCCACATTTGAAGTCACCCCAATCCTCTCCTGTCCTGAGTTTCCAAGGGGATCACAGAAATTTGCCTAAAACTGAACTAAATTCAACCTCATATTATGTTCGTCTGCTTGTTCTATCTCAAGATACAGGTGCAGTTTGGCTTTGATTTATGATCTATTTCAGATCGGTGATTCTCTCTTCAGGCTACAAAGGGCGATTTTTCTAATGTATGAATCTCAGATGTTACAATTTATCAATGGCTTTCTATTGCCTATAAAGTCTAGACTACTTAGCAAGCCTCTGTGATGTGGTCCCTGCCTACTTGTCTCAAAACCCACACTTCCGTCCCTCACTAAACCACTTGTGTCTGTGTTCTCAGTCACGTCTGACCCTTCGTGACTCCATTAACACTCTGCTTTCTCATGTGTCTATGCCTCTTATGTAATATGTCCTATTCCTTTTGCTGGGGGTGCCCTTCATTTTCCCATTTGACAAACTTTTAATCTTAGTTTAAGAACTTCATCCCGTGAACCCTTAATCCCTAAGGCAGTCACAGACAACCCTTCTCTGGGCCCACAGTGACTGTGGGCACATACTTCCTTTACGCAGCGGAGGGAGGACATGACACAGTGGAAAGAAAATAGGTTTCAAGTCAGAAAGCCTGGAGTTTAAACTCTGGCCCTCCTCCCGGGCCAGCTGGAGAGACGTAGCCTGCCAGCCTAATGTATAGTCCACTCGTGTGGTTCCCCTTATGTAAAGACAGGTGCAGGGACTTGTAGCCAAAAGATTTAGTGACCTGAACCACCAGTAAGGTCATCTCTATCTGACAATTCTGAAGTTGCAATTTATTTTACTCCTTTTGTTCCAGCCTCCACATTGGCCCACACATCCATCTGACAGGGAGTCAGCTTCCTATACAGGTTTGCTAATCGCAGTCACTCAAGTATTCTAGTTCCTCCAATTTTTCATTATAAATTTATTATTGAAAACAAATGCATCTCACCTCTGCCACTTACTGACTGGCCAAATCATTTAAACTCTGAGCCTCTGTATCATTTGTAGATGAAAAGTCTTGTGAGGATTAAAGAAAATAGATCTAGCACAAATTCTGGCCCACAGTAAGCACTGTTTTATCATTACAGCACATATTAACTATTTGTCTATGTCTCTCCCTCCACTAATTCCTCAAGGGCAAGAAATTCATCTTTGTATCCCCATCATCTAGCACATAGTAAACTTTTGACATAAGTCTGTGAGATGTACAAGACATACATGTTTGACCTTGACAATGACTTTCAGTTCCAGGAAGCAGAGAACTTGTCATGTGCTTTTCTTTTATCTTTCATAGCAGCCACCATGACTGTTGGGCAAATCAGTAAGCATTCATTCAAGGCACATTCATGAGAAGACCAACACATTCTTCTTAGCAGTGGAAAAGTTACATGATGTGAAGTCTGAAGACCTTGGTTCTAGTCCTAGTCCACCCCCTTACTGGGAGGGGGATTAAGCATACTTGATAAATGACCTGGGCTTGTTTTCTGCAAAACAGGGGAGAGAAAAACCTTGAGGTTTATCACAAATAAGATTAAGTGAAGCAACACGAAAAGGTGGAATATAACTAACAGGGACAAGAGACACTCTATCAGGCTTCATGGTTTCAGGAAAATAGTTCTGCTTCCTGTACCTCCCATACCAGGAGAGGCTAAACCACGCCCCCCCCCCCCCCAATACCAGATTATGCTGTTTATGTAATCATCACACATCTTTTAGGAAAACCTGGTTTGGGAAAGACTTCTCTGGTCTAATCCAGAGCCATCAGAGGCTAACAAGTGGCCTGAAGCCACTTTACTACCTGTGAACTCAACATGGCTTCAATAGGGCAAAAAAATGCCAAATTTCTTGATTTTCTTACAGAGGTTAAGTCAAAGGCAAGGCCAAGAATTGGACAATCTTTTCCAAGGAAAAACAGTGTTCTTGATTTAGACTAAAAGCAATTAAATGGATTACTTAGCAAACTATGCTCTATTCAGAAGAATTTCCTGATGATCTAAAAACTAATCATAAAATTTTATTCTAGCCTCTCTTTAAATTCTTCCTAACATTTATTAGTTTACTTATGTAACTATGTAATTTAGTAAGTATGGTATACTGAACATAATTGAATCTTTGTTTATAGATTCAAGACCACTTGGCAGGAATGCTATAGAGAGGACTCAGGCAGAAGATGGGTGGTTGAGTTGGATAAACAGTAAGATCACCTTCAAATCTGACAGCCTGGGATCTGAACAACCTAGCTGTATTTTCACTTGTAAAAATGAACATGAATCATAATCAGGCAGTATGAAAGTGTGAGCTAATATAGAGCCAAAAGCAGTATAGCATAGGGTTAAGGCTGCAGGTACTGAAGCCAAATTGTCATGATTGATAGCCTGCCTGTCACTTGCTGACTCTGTGATCTTGAACAAGTTGCATTATTTCTGTTTCAGTTTCCTCATGTGTAAAATGGGAATAAAAGAAAAAAAAAAGTACTTGTCTCTTAGGGTTGCTGTAAGGATTAAGAATTAATATATCTGGGAGGAAGAGGCAAGATAGGGATAGGGGATTAAGAGGTACAGACTACTAATATAAAATAAATAAGCCACAAGTATTGTAAAGTAATTAGCCTCCAACTAATAAAAATAAATGAAAAAAAAAAGCCACAAGGATTTACAACACAGGGAATATATCAAATATTTTATAATAACTATAAACTATAACTTTTAAAAATTGTGAATTACTATATTGTACACCTAATATTATATATCAACTATACCTCAATTTAAAAAAAAGCTAATACATTCAACATTCTTGGAACAGTACCTGCCACACAGTAGGTGTCCTGTTTTGTGTTATCTCAAGTGGAAATGAAAGTTGCTCAGTCGTGTCTCTTTGCGACCCTATGGATTACACAGTTCACGGAATTCTCCAGAATACTGGAGTGGGAGTCATTCCCTTCTCCAGGGGATCTTCCCAACCTAGGGGTCAAACCTAGGTCTTCATTGCAGTCAGATTCTTTACCAGCTGAGCCACTAGGGAAGCCCTTGTGTTAGCTAAATATATGTCACAATGGGTCTTCCCAGGTGGTGCCAGTGGTAAAGAACCCGCCTGCCAATGCAGGAAACATAAGAGATGCTGGTTCGATTCCTGGGTCAGGAAGGTCCCCTAGAGAAGGAGATAGCGACCCAATCCAGTATTCTTGCCTGGAGAATCCCATGGGCAGAGGAGCCTGGCAGGCTACGGTCCATAACGTTGGAAAGAATCAAGACACAACTGAAGTGACTTAGCACAGTATGCATGTCAAAATACTAGGGACTAACTGCCCATGCATCATTTTATTAGAGCCTGAAAATAACCCTTTAGGGTAGATGGTGTAGCTCATTCTAAAGATGAAGAAACAAGTTCTTGGAAGATGAGTACCTCACTTGATGTCAGTGCCTGGCACAGGGTTTGAATCCAGAGCCCACTGCCTCCCAACTCGTGTTGCTTCCATCACAGCTCCCTGCTTCCCCAGTATGTCAAAATTGTTGTGTGTGTGCAAAACTGAGCTGAATTTACACTGATCCAATATATGTAGATCCTGCCTTTTGGAATAACCCTGGGTACATGCTTCCTATCTTGTCAATATTCTCATTTTTAAGGTAGGGCAGAAATAACCCCAGTAAGGATTCACTTTATCATGGTTTACTTACACCATGATTATGTAAATAGTCATGTTCAAACAGCTAGATAAAAATCCACTAAAATGGTGAACCTCCCTCAGTCTGTTTCTTGCCTTAAATCCTTTGTTATTCTTTACACGGGACTATAAACTTTGCCCATTGTGATTATCCCAGTTCTCTTCTGAATCAAGTCCCTCTTACCACTCACCTAAGCACCATCTCAGCTGCTATACAAGGCTATTTAATGTGCTTGTGCTCCACAAAATGCTAACCTCTGAGCTCTTGCAATCCATCAAGTACCTTATCTAGGACTAAATATAACTAGTATTCAACAACTCCTTGACCCTTTGGATTTGAATGACCCAAAGTAGATGCTGAACAATGTGATTTTTTTCCCATTCTTCAAGAGCAGTCTGGTAGAAGACATAAGAACCTTGAGAAAGCAAGCTTAAAGGACTGAAGAAAAAAAAAAAAAAAAAGACTAGCCATGAAGAACTTTGAGTGTTAAAAAAAAGGCGGGGGGGGGGGGGGTAGGAGAAGCCAAAGTGAAGCCTCAAGAAACAAGAAGTCTGGCAAAAATCACATGAGAAAAAAGAAGGGCAGAGGTGGTGGAGGAGCCAGAGGACAGTTAGGGGTTGAAATGAAGGAGAATTCTAGAGTTAAGGTGGGTTTGGATCAGAAGCCTTCCCAAGTTTCTCAGGCTCAAGAGCTTGGGTGGCAATCTGTGGGTGGCCCACACGTAGGAACACACGAAAAAAAACTGGACACAGATACAAGTGGTGAGAAGTGTCAAGCAGCAGGGAGTGGCAAGAGTCAATCCTAAATGCAGTCATTTGGGTACAATGTGCCCTTCAGAGAGGGCATGGTGACAACATGGGCTGATTTACAGAGCCGCCAGGGTAATAACTCAGAGAGCAATACTGCCTTCTCCCAACAAAACGAGGCAGCCTCAGAATGTTTCATGGTGGTAAAAAGCTGCATGACAGCATACTGAGGTCCCAGAACCAATGAAAGGAGACAAGTTTACCAAAACGAGTCTTGACACAGAGTACGTTTCTGGCAAATATGTTATTATGCACTCACTCTATTCAGGTCCTGGAGCAACTATTTCGTTTCCTTATATGGCCCTTCTCTTCAGCTCTCTCCTGTATAATAACTAATGTCTTCTTAGAGAAACAAAGAGAAGGAATAGAACTGTTCCACTTGTCCTCTGTTTTTTTCAGGAAAATGAGCAGAGGCACATATCACTGAGATGTCAGAGGAGAACTACCAGTTTTTTAAAATCACTTTTTAAAAACTTGAAATCACTTCTGCTAGAGAAAGCTGTGTTGATGCAGGAAGACAAGGGAAAATACTGCAACTGCCTATCCTGACTGCCAGAATTAAGCAGTCTTACTTTAACCAGGACATTTTTAATTCCATTAGAACTTTAAATACCACTAGAACTTTAAATACCACTAGAACTAAGATACAATGTTCAAGCATGGGTAGAAACATTCCCTATATGGCACACAAAATCAAAGAAAATGCCAGCTGTCATGCTTAAATAAAAATCAACTTCTAATGTTACTCTTCTTAAAATTCTTCAGTTGGCCCCCACAGTTTTCAAATAAGATCCAAATTCCTTAGCAAGACCCCGACTTCACTTCTCGGTGTACTTTCCTCCCTATTCCCAAATTCTAACAGTTCATTTCCCCCTAAAAGTCGTTCCTCTGCCTGGAAAATCCTTTCATCTTTGCCTGGCAGCATCCTACTCATCCTTCAGAGAAACTGCTTAGTTTTCTCTCCTTTGGGAAGACTTCCCAAACACCCACCCACCCATGGGCTCTCAGAAGACTCTGTGCTCATTTACGATTGCACTCACCATGGGATGCTACAATTTCATTTTACTTTCTTGTTTCTTCTACTAGTTCCTGAGGACAACTAGTAGAAGAAACTAGGATTTCTATAGAATTTCTAGGATTCTATATTCTAGTGGTCACGACAGAAGCCTGACATGATGCAATGTTTTCATGAATAGTCAAGATAGTCATTTGTGAATCTTACTTTCTCTCATTAGGAAAATATACTCTCTAAAACCTTGCATAAAATAGGATAACGATCTTCCTTCCCTCTTTGACTACATTTATAGCCAGAATGATGATTTTGAAAGAGTATAACATCTGGGTCATATCCTCGATAACATTTCAGGAAGCTGGTGGCTAATTGCATCATTTATGACATCAAGAAGGAAGCATCATTTGCAAAGCACCTACGTGTTCTGAATTTATTCTGTATATAAATTACTTCACCCTTGACAATCTCTGGTAACTTGTCTGAGCTCTAGTTTGATAAAGAACCTGAAGTTTAGAAATCTGCCCATGGTCATACAGCCAGCAAGTGGTGAAGCCAGACTAATACAATGTGCAGGATCAGGACAAGATTTTCTTCTGAAGGAACTAAAAAATGAGGTTGGCTGAAACTAAGATTTCCCACAGGGCTGAAAAGTGATGAAGACAGCAAATAACTTGTCCATCTCAGACTATGGGTATGCTATTTTAACAATATAAACTGAAAACCAGCCTTCTTCCTGTTCAGAGTTTGAATAATTGCATACACTGTTGCTGTCCTGTCAAATAACAGACTCATCAGACATTCAGTTTGAAGCACTGTTTTAAAACAACTTCTCAAATTTATTTAACTCATGTGAATAACATGGTAGTTTTTTTTTTTTTTTTTTTTACAAAAAGAAAAAAAAAAAGCCAGTGCTTACTACTTACCAAGCCTCACAGATGGCTCAGAGAGTAGGCAGCATACTGGGCACAGTGATCACAGGATTTGCGTTATCCTTGCAAAGACAGAACTCCACCAGCACCAGAGTTTTCCAATTCGAAATGTGATTTTATTTGAGATCCCAATGTAATTTTTTTAAAAACGACTGGATTGTTGCTTTTTTTAATTTTCCATTACTAGTTAGAAAAATGACTAGAGGCAATGACAAAAATAACCATTTAAAAGGGATTCCTCTCCAGAAATTTTTTTGTAAAGGTTTAAGTTCAGCCTTTCCAGCCTTCTCTCTGTCCTTTTACGTTTTAAAAAGAAAGGGGTTTGGAATATGTCAACCTTTACTCAGCCTGCTCACAAAGCCTCTGTCTTCTCAAGTTGTAGACATATTGCCGGGACTCATCTCCCAAACCTCTGGTTTTAATCAAGAACATGGGGTGCCTGGCTGGAGGGGCCTGAGTGACAGTTGCTTAAAGAAGCTCCTATTAATTCAAGGTCAGTCACAAACCTAACCTTAAACAGTAGATGGCTGACTGCATCACTTACGATACACCAGGCGAAGGTGGAAGGAGCAAGAGGCAAGTCAGACATCCCTCCTCTGTTAGTCATGAGTCAGGCCAGCAGCTGAGCCTGTGTTCCTTTCCTTTCCTCAGAGCTCACAGTGCAAGGTCACTGCCACACCACCTCCATCCCCAAGCTCACTGTCCAGCCATAGAGGAAGTTGCTTCCACGTTTTCACTGGAATAAATGATTTTCCACGAATAAAAAATGAAAATGTTTAGATGTACCAATGACTTGGCTCTCTCCATCTCTTCTTGGGGAACCTCTACTTTTAAGCACGTGGGGAGTTAAAATTACAGAGGCGCGAGACTGACAGATGAGGTGCTTTACCTCTTCCTCATCACCTTTCTGGAAAACTGCTGTTTCTAACATTCAGGTTCCTTGAAAAGGAGAAATTTTACTTAACTGTTGTACACTGTGTGTAAGAAGGGACTTCTCTTTTTAGCCTTCATTTCACTGTGTGGGTTTCCCTCTCTAGGTCTTGAGAGTGGGAAAGGGAGAGTGGAGAGGAGACAAAAATCACAAAGAGCAATACACAGCACACCCTATGTCAGCAACATGACAAGTCCTCTCACATCATCAGTGCTGACTGTAGTTTCTGGTGGGGTGAATACAGCATTGCTTTCTGTTTGCGCTGTGCCTCAGGCTTTCCCCAACCACTAATTGCAGGTAAAGGTCTAGAGAGGAAGAGCTTTTGAGAAAGGGAGAGAGCACAAGTAACATGCTGGTCTGGGGCCAGGTGTCAGTGTACTTTATAATGGAGGAAAAGAGGACTACAGGCAGATTTCTGTCTCAGCCTTAGTCCAAGATTTAAAAGACTTACAGAAAATACTTCACACAGAAGGGTGGCAGTAGGGAAGGGAGGGTGGGGGAATGACAGACACACCCAGTAAAATTCAGGGATAAAAGAATACCTGCACAAGTCCATGGAATACAAAAGAACGAGGATCACTTCCTGAGCCATACATGGATGGATAAGGGCAGAGGATGCGTAGGACACAGTGGATTAGCCATTAATGGCGTCAGTGATAATTCAGAAACCTGTTCCAATTTATTTTTGGAGTGAAATCTTCTCCTGGACAGGTCAAAATTGTGCTTTAAAAAATGTCATTAGAAGGTAACAGCTTTTCAAATATTCTTCTGCCTCTTGCGTCCCGGTGATTTCTTTTTTGTTGAAAACAAGAAGCCATATAAACCTTACAGGGTGGAAGAACAGTCTTTTGACACAGGTGAGGCGAGGCGCTGGATGAACTTACACAGTAAGTGAGAGTCTGTATGTCCTGGGCTTGTCCCTTGACCACACCACATCTCTGACCTAACAGAGATGGCAGTTCACTTTCTCGGGAAGAAGCCAGTAATGGCCACTTGTCTATTGGCTTTGCCCATAGCAGCAGTTCCCTTCTTTGGGCCTTTTCGTTCCTCTTTGGGTTCCTTTTTCACAGCCATGGCAGGAGGCCTATGGATAGAGGAAGTCTTCATCTTAAGCTCTTCTTCACTATCTGTGCAGGATTCACTCTCAAAGACTTTCTCAGTCACTGGTAGAACAAGGGGAAAAACAGGATATGAATGGGTTGAGTTATTTAGAACACTGCTCTCGAGAGAGAATAAGCTGTCTGGTTCACTCCAATCCCCTCAGCCCCACTGACCGAGGGAGGTGTGCTCACCGATCACTGCAGCTTAGTACTGCTGGGAGATCAGATCCCACCTCAGGTAGCAGGCAGTATCTTGAGCTCACAGCCTTGAGCTGTGGCTCATAATCAACATTACCCCTTATTCTGTCACTGCTGTGTCCCATGACTAAGTGGGCCTGCGTCATTTGATTGCCCAAATCCTGCATTTGGGCCTTTGTCTGTGCTAGCTAACTGCCTGAACTCTGGATCAGAACTGTCTGCTGATCTCAAACACCTGCTTCTATCTCCATGCTTTCACTGACTTCTTCAGTCTCATCTTCCTGACCCACAGTGCTGCCATTTCCATCTTTGGTTTTCCTGCTCTTAATCTTGGTTCGACCTGCTAGTCCCTGTCCCGACTAGCTAGGCTCACTGCCACAGTACCTCCTGGCTAGCCCTGCCCTGATGTTACGGAGGGTCTGCATGTCCTAAGTACAGAGAACTGGAGATTAGTTAGTTCCTCCCTTGTTCAGTTCTTAGTTCTCAGTGACCCAAGATTTAGTAGTGGTCTACATCATGAAGATACTATCTCAGGCAAACTCAATCAGATGACAGACTTGATGGTTTTAAGGAAAGACGATGATAAAATGAGAAAGTTACCAGTACTTTTACTCCTTGTCAGCCAAGGGCATATTTTGCCTTTTCTCCTACCAAAAAATTCACTGAATTTTTCCCACAAGAAACTTGAAAAAAATTTACATGAGTGAGGAGTCACTATAAGAAAACCCCACAGGGCACAGGCACAGACAATGGCTTCCAACAATGATGTTCCAGAACCGACAATGTTCTTCAGTACTACTGCAGTGTACACAGCAACCATAAGAAGCAGTACAATGCCACCCTCCTGTGACTTTAGAGAGATGCAGCAGCTGTACAACCAACATCATCTAAACCCTTTCTCAGCAAATGAAAAACGGAGAACACCTTTTCATAGCGGAACAGAATAACCTAATATGCATAATAAATATTCAAATGAGCAAAGTGAAAGGTATTTTTTTCCCATTAAAGAACTGTTCCTTAATAGTTTTAAGCTGTCAACTATTGATCATTTCTTTCAAATAAAATATGTCAGTCAAACTGTTCTAGAGGTACTGACTTTGGAATCAAATACACCTATGTTCTAATACCTAGTCAGTCACTTACCTAACCTCAAATTTTAATGTGTATCAGAATTACTTGAAGCCTTGTTTAAACATGGATGGCTAGGCTTTATTTCCAGAGTTTTAGATTCAGTAGGTCTGGGGCGGACCTGAGAATTTGCTTTTCTAACATGTTCCCAGGTGATGCTGATACGCTGCTGGTCGGGGGACCACACCTTGAGAATCACTGTTTGTTGCTACCCTGTAAAAGGTCATTTGCTGCCTCAGAGAAAGTACAAATACATCCAGTAATCTCTGGCAAGCTCTCTTTAATGCTATATTTTCCCCTCACAATTGGCACAACTGGCTCTAGCAGTGGAGTATTCCTTCACCTTATCCATCTATTCTTACTAAGGCTGCATAATTAACAGTCGTCCTCCCACCCCCACCCCGCAAGAGTTCCTAGAATTTATCATTACTTTCAAGAGCCTAGAATTCACTTTGGCTGACTCCTGCCAACTTGGAGGCTAAATAAACACTAAAAAGTTTTAAATATATATTGAGCATTCTTGGAGACCTTAAGGCTTCCCAGACCAGAGGCATTAGCATCTCCCATGAACTTGTTAGAAACACAGAATCTCAAGTCCTACCCCCAGGACCTACTGAATCACAATTCAAAATGTGGCAAGATCTTCAAGTAATGTATATACTCAGCAAAACGTAAGAAATGTTGTTCTCAGATATTCAGAGAACTTCCATGGTAGGCTTATAGTGCAACAATTATGATCGCAGAACATCATCCCCATCCTGATGCCAAAGTACTGGATTTTGGAACAAAATTATGACCTGTTACTTACTCAATATCTCAAATCAGGTTAAGTCTGAAGAGCCATCTACATATATAGAAGAGACAGGACTTACTACAAAACTTGCTCCTCTATAAGCTATATTCTGTATTAAACTGGTGGCATGTCTATAATATTAAACTTCAGCATCAATTAGCTCATTATTTCCTGACTAGCCATTGGCTGTCTCACTGCCAATTCTGTGCAATCCATTGCTTAAAGGAGTTAAAGTCAGTCAGGGCAGCACCAACAGAAATTCTTAAGCAGAACACTCGGTATAGCCCTTAAGAGCTAAAAGGAGCACTTCTATATTCAAAGCTGTAGCTACTTCAAACTACAGAACAAAGGAGATTTCAACTTAAAAATACAGGACCTTTATTTTAGCTGAACAACATGCCACTTTTCTGGGCTGCCATAAAAAAAAAAAAAGGCCCAGTTTGTGGGGGTAACAGAATTCTTTTCCACTCAACTGTTTTGCTCTTATAAATCTACCCTGTCCAGAAGTCTACCCCACACATATCTCAGGGGCCCAACTCCCCAGTCCCTGCTGTGAACTTACAGAAAGGGAAAGATCAGCTTTTTAAATCCACAGAATAACTGCTATCCAGCACAGGACAGGACAAGCCCCCTGAGTTGGGACGTTTGGAACAGTCTGAGCAGAGAGGAAAGCAGAACTCTTTTGTTGGTTACAGGAGCCAAGATTCATTAAGTTGAGCTTGGAATAAAAACTTTTCAAAAAAAATGTGCTATGTGAGCACAGTTTCATTGTTGCATCCAAGGCTCTTAATAGTCCTGTCTGGAGACAGGAGTACAAAAAAGTTCACATCCCATACCTGGCCAAAACTTGAGAACTGTGTTTTGAACAAAGCAATATGTAATTAGCCACAAATTCCCAATGAACTCTTATAAAGGTATTTTTGATGCTTTTCTTTTGGGGTAGCAGGAGGAAAAAACTAGCACTGATGCTTCTGTCCTCTTAAAATGAAAATGAATTAAAAAATTCAACAGTAAATACACAAATTACCATTAACAGTCAAACCAAGAGACTTGAAATTCATGACTAGAAGACTGAAAGCAAAAACAAATAAAACAAGACCAAAGTCCAGAATTCATAAGTTCACAAGAAAGCTGGCACTGCAAAGACAAAAATCGCCTGTGTAAGGAATTTTACTCCCCAAGCATATGCTACAGTGAAAATGCAGAGGCCTTTTCAGACGAGTGAGGTAGGGAACCAGAGAGGCTCAAGATCGATGAGATGTCTTCACTAGTTTTAACCACCACACTGTTTGGAAAAGTTGGTTCTTCATAGTCAATTAAACCTTTTTAAGACAAAAATGTGAACCAGAAAAGGAAAATCAAGAAAGGGAAAAAATACTTCTCTACAAGAGCTGAGGTGTGGCAAGAGCCACAGGAAAAGAGAAATGACACTTTAGGGCCATCTCACTAACAAGAGGTTGAAGAGCCTAAACCTACAACTCTTCACAAACACAAAAGATAGTACCAGGATTTGACCATTTCATTAGGACTCAAGTGAGGACTCAAAGCCTGAATTCTATTTTCCCTCTAGATCTCTGTAAAAGGAACATGCTTTTATCTAACATGATTTATAAAACAGGAAACACACAGGAAGTGATATGGAACTCATATCCCTCTACAGAACAAATTGGACAAAATACGAAGACGACTCCTGACACTCTCTTCAGAGTCTAATCATCTACAGGAGCCTCTTTTCCACAGTTCAAATGTATAAAATAAACATTCAAAACAGCCCCACTTGTTTCTCAGTGTCTTTGATAATACTTAAAGTTGGTATTGTGGTTTCCATCTTGAAAGTGTTTTTTTAAATCTATTACTTCACGTGAATTTTCACAACAATCTCACATGTAGGCAGAATGGCTATTTTCCCCTCCACGCCACAGATCAAGAAACTCCCCAACCAGAGATGCTGCAACTTTTATCCGAGATCCAAGTGTATGAGCCAAAGAGGAAGCAGGTCCTCTGTAGTTGCAGTGTTCCCCATACTCAGCTACTCAGTGTGGGCCACAGCCAAGCAGCGCAGCATCACATGGGGATGAAGTGCCCTGCTCTGTGAGGGATTAAGGTGCCCTCTACGGTCATAATTCTGTCCCTGGAGCCAAAATTTTTTCTTACCTATGCAGCCCTCCTCATCCATAAAGGTTTTAGATTTTAGCACACGTTTTCGTTTTCTTTTGTTTTCTCCATTGGAGCCCTAAAAGGTCACAGGAAGATCAGAGGATACAACATTAAACTAACCAGTCAAGCTGTAGAAAAGAATAACAAAAATTTTTTTATCTTTTAACAATCACCCTCCAATATTTTATGAGCATAAACAGTTAAACAAGGTATATACAAATTTCCCTTTAGGGGACCAGCCCAACCACAGACAAGTTATGCTCATTGATGCCTCATTGTGAGACGAAAAGCAGCACGTTGAGCAAAGAATTGTGTTCATTCAGTCAACAAACTTTTGTTGGAGAGAGTAGGCACCATGGTTAAAAATAGCAATAGGACAACGGCCTTAGTCGGAGGAGAGAGACAAGGAAAACAGACCACTGCAGTCCACTGTGGTAAGGGCTTTAATGGAAGGCCACAGCAGATACTGGAAGTGCCCAGGCAAGGCCCCTAGACTGCAAGTCTCCAAGGCATCCATCCTTGCTGTGGATACCTGCTAGTTCAGCCTTGACACTATAACATTATAACTGTCTAATTTAATATCAAAAAGGTTTTACTTATACCAACTTCTTTTTCTCCCCACTGGTCTTTCACTCCATTTTCTTTTAAGCTAATGAGGAATTTAGTGCAAAATTTAAGTGACAGCCAATGAATTAAGGAAAACTAATCATCATAAAGGAAAAAAAACCCCATCTTCTCAATCCTTCATTACTTACACTCAAAGATGCAGACAAGACCCAGCTGAAGATTACTGAAAACTATATTTCCCCATTTGCAGCCCTTTTCTAGAAGAGCAACAAACACACGTAAGTTGTTTGTTCTACTTGCAAATATAGTTTGTCTTTCACAAACTCCGCTACACTTAACTGTGCACAATGCCAAAAGAAGTTGGATGGCACAGCTGCTCTGAAACTGGAAGCCATGAAAAACTAAAGAGCCCCTAGGATTGACCTCGGCTACATTCCTGAGATGATGCCCTATGGCTAAACTTGCCCTTCCTGTGAGGAGAGAGGGAATGCCCATTCTGTACCACCTACACGAAAGCAGCATGAGACAGGAGCCAGCTACTGCCACATGTGAAGTGTAGAGCAGAGAACTAACATAGCAGAGTGGCTTCATCCTTGGGCAATAAAGGACACATCCCAGTAAAGTTTTACCTTGACAGAAGGAGGCTCCGGCTCAGTCTTCAGCACTGGTTCAGGAGAAGGAGAAGGAGGAGGTGGGGATGGTGACTCAGCTTCATAAGCTCCAGGAGAGTCTGGTATGACTGAAATAAGGGAACAAGCTTAGATAAGAGAACTACGGCAGTGTCCGGTACAATGCGGTCTCTACTGGTTCTCTACACTTCCATGTCCAGCAAAGGGTATTTTGCAAGCAGTAATTCATGACAATCCAGGACTCTGCAGTTATATATCTATCTATTAATATATAGATAACTAGACAGATATCTTTAAAATACACATTTTATCAATTTTCATACAAAGAGAATCAAAGAATCGAAAATTATTAGAGCTGACATTGTAAAACAATTATAGTCCAATTAAAAAAATTATTAGAGCTGGAATGTACCTTAGAGATCATCTTAGCTAGCTTCTAATTTTATAGATAAGTCAGGGTATGCAGTTGTTTTAAAAATATCCACTGATTATCTACCATGTGTCATCTATTTCACTGACATTACTTCACTTTCTCCTCACAACAAACCTAAGAGACAAATACTATCATTCATACGTTATAGAGTTGTAAACAGAGGTTCAGAGAGGTTGATTAGCTTGCCAGGGGCACAGAGCTTGCAACTGAGGCAGGAAGTTTTAAACCCCAGTCAGTCTGATTCCACAGCCTGACTATTTCAACTATCCCATGCTGCCTACCACTCAGGGACAGATATTTTCTTAAGATCAAGTAAGTGGAGAGAGTCCTCAGATTATACTAAGTGTGAGCACCTTTCAACTGAAGAGCTACAACGCCATTACAACTACATTTGAAACACACCAACACATCCATCATTCCTTACGCTTATGTCACTAAAAGCATACTGAAGGAGAACACTTGGGTTAATAAAGACTAAGGCAGACCAATATGGATCCTAACATATGAATGTGGGCAAGTTTTTAAAAAATCTCTTTGAACTTCAGTTGTATGCAGTAATAGTAACAATGATTTTGTGACTATGACTTAAGGATTATTTGCAATCACCTGAGATGTCTGTTAGACTTAAATTTTCCAGCTGACATTAAACAGCATAAACCATGGGGTTGTGGAATTATCTTTGAAACGATGATCACAATTATAGCTCTAACAACTAAGACTTGCTCATTAATATGATCAACAGGAAAAGAATACTTTAAGGAGGGAAATATCACTATGAAAGTGGTACCACCTGAAAAGAGAGCACCACCAGAGGGATCCCATCAGTTTTGAACAGTTTCAGAAACAGTGGTCTTAGTTTAAGGCACAAGGGAAGTGAAAATCCTCAGCTGACCCATTGCTTAATCACCGCAAAGAAACTGCTGGTCAAGGGACTGGGGAGCTGCTTAGCCTCACCTGCTCCCTGAATCTCCTGGCTGTATTCAAATTCTTAGCACAAGTCTTGGATTGAAATTCTCCCAACTCATTAGGTCAGTGTTAAAAATTATGACAGTGGAGAGTTCAAGGCCAAATGACCTAAAGAGGTGAAGCAGAACAACAGCCAGAAAGAAACAATAAATTACACACTTCAAGTATGAGATGGGCCCCCAAACTTTATAAACTCTAGGAAATAGAAACATGAAAGCAAAGTGGTCCAGCTATTAACCAGCACTGGGAGGCTAGAACATGATGGGAGCTTGAGTAAGAAAAAATCCAGTCAAACCACCAGAACCAAGCACCCATTTTCCTGAAGGTATAGCTATTAAGAAAGCTCTGAAGCAATGAGTTACAGTGGCAGGAGAGAAGTTTATGCAGTGAGGACGCCAAAGAAAAGGAATTTTGAGTACTCAGTCATAAATTTATGAGTTCTTATTCTGTTTCCAGTTCTGCAACCACTTGACTTAACCAAGGAAAACACATAATCCCAGTGGCACTGTCTAAGACCCCTCTCACTGCACGTATGGAGCTGTTTAGAGGCCCCCTTCAGACTCTAAGCTCCATACAGGCAGAGGCACCACCATTTCCCTAGTGCTGAATATACAGTAACATTTTTAATAAAAGAATCATTTTCTGAACTATATTTGGGATGAGGAGCTTCTAAGTCAAGGAAGATTCAGCATATGCCTCCCTCTCCCTTCCACACATCCTCACTGAGAAACATTATAACAATCATAAAGGAAAGAAATGTTGTAAACCCCTCATAACAGGGAAGAGAACATCACAGAAGCCAACAGCTCTTAAGGAATAAGAAATTTCAACAAACCCTGGGAAGATGGAAGGTGGATGGGAAAAAGCTGACAAGAGAAGCATCAGTCAATTAGGTTGAGTATGATAGGAGAGGTTACTATTAATATGTAACACTTGTACTTTATCTGATTTTTGAAATTGTATATATGTATTACTTAGTTTAAATTTTTAAAAAAATTATATTTTAAGAAAGGATAGGGAAAACAACTAGAATTTTCTGGGCTTACCAACATTAATCATTTATTTTTATAATAACCCCACGAAAATCACTACTACTATTTGTTTTATACAACCAAGGTTCAAAGAAATTAAAAAAAAAACAAAACTTGCCCACATTCATAGACTAGAATCCATGTCTGTCTGCCTTAGTCTTTATTACCAAGATGACCATACTCCTTCAACATATTTTTAGTGATATAAGCTATGGAATGATGGATACATTGGTGTGTTTTAAATATATTTGTAACTGATTTTGCAGCTCTTCAGATGTAAGGTACTCAAGTAGTGAAACATCACTTATCCCAGGAAAGCATCCTTCACTGGGGCAGAATAAGAACTGTGGTAAAGATAATTGCAGGGATCTAGCAATGTAACCACTGTTTATCAGTTTTCTGGAAGAGATGGGTAATTAGAATTCCTGGAAACTATTCATAGCTTCCTAGGAAATTTTTTAAACTACTTATCTTAACCTTCAAAAAAGGGGTGGGGGTAGGTCATTTGCTTACCATTCTCTATAAACAATTTGCAAGGACTGAAAATGGTAGCAAAGACTGAAACATACCAGTTAAAACTACTTTTTCCTAGCAATATAGATATTACTCTTAATGTTATTTCTTTCTGGGTCTGGCCTGTCTTTACTTTACAAAGAGAGTATACAGAACTGCTAACGGTGCTTATGATCCTGCCAGGGAGAAAGAGAAAGGAATACTTTCTCAGGTATACGGTTAAGAATATGAAGTTGAAGGGAATTTTCTGAGAGAAGGTACTTTCAAGTATATTATTACCATTAAATGCTTACTGAATTTCAACACGAAAAGTAGGGTGAACATTAAGAAAATTGATTATATGTTAAGTATTGTCCTGGCACTTTTGAAACAGCATTTTATTTGATGTTCATAAAAGGCCTATCTTATGTGATAACATCCTATCTTAGAGAAGAGAAAACAAGGAACTGAAGAAGTTAAGTAACCTGCCTAAAGTCACACAGTCAGTGGAGGTAAGATTTTAAACCCAGGTCTGTCTGACTCCAAAGTCTCTGCCATTTGCTCCACTCTTGCTGCTAACTTCTAGCTGAAGATAGCATACTGAACTAACAGCACATGTTCAGCATAGCAGAAATAAAGCAACAGTAGGTTAGAGACTGTATGAAGGTTTAAAGTAAAATCCCATTGGCTCTGAGACAAAGAAGAAATTTAGGAATAAAATGGCAATAGTTTATAAATTTAGTCAGATGCCAAAAATTATCTTTCCCAGAAAAAAAAAATCTGAGAGCCTCTGCTCTATATCATGTTATTATAGGCTGTCCACCTCCTCTTTCACATTTCTTCTCCCTTCCAGGCTAAATAACCCCACTCTTATTTCTAGTCACTTAAGAGTATCATTTTTGTGAGCTAAGGATCAGAACTATAGAGAGTATTTCAGAAGTATGTAGAGTGTTCAATCATTCACAGTATTACAGCTGACTCCTTCACTAACACTAGAGTATCTAGTTTATTTTTTAATGTATATTAAGGCTAATGGTTTCAAAGACTTATCTAGAATCTTCCTCAAGTTCTTTTCCTGGTTGGAATTAGGGATGACTGCTCCAGTTAGCACACATTCCTAAGTTACCTCCTAAGTTATTTTCCTGTGTGTCTACAGAGTTGCCTCTATTTCCTTAACTCTTAACCAATCAGAATGTTCCTTGATGGTTGTTTCATCTATACACTTTGAAATCTTCCTTTCTGTGGTCTTGGTTACAGCATTTTGATAAATGACATGCAATGAGGATTCAGCATCCTCCCTATCTGTTTCACAGTCAGCAAAAACCCTAAGTCCAGGGAGGAGTCAAACGTGCAGCTCTACCATAGACACAGTCAACTTGCTTGTAGTTTCTTAGGTCTGCTCACTTCCTTTGTGTGACTGTCATCTATATATATAATTTGTTTCTCAACTCCCTTGTACCACCCCCCTCCTCCCCTGCCCAGTTTGGATTGCCTCTGTTACCACTTTTAGTGCTTCTTACAGTAGTTTCTGGTAAGACTGGAGTTTAACAAGTTTAGCTTTGCCCTTCAACAGCACAACAGGTTTCTTTTTTTGCATTCATTTTTCTTTAATCTCTTAAAGAATCTTTCAGTTTGTTTGCCTTTGTCTACCTTTATACGATGCTGAATCCCTTTGGATGAGAGTTCTGGCCATTTCCTAAAATGCTTTCTATACCATGAATTCATGGAGAATCAATCATAGCAGCTCAAGCTTTTCACCACCGGTTCTCAGAGCAGGCTTTTCAGAGTTGAAGTCATATGGCATATCGGCCCAACCCAGGAATCTTTCTCTTTGGTCTTTTTTTAAAAAAAATTTACTTGGCTGTACTGGGTCTTAGTTGTGGCACTAAGGGATCTTCATTGACATGTGCATGAAGAATCTTAGTTGCATGTAGGATCTAGTTCCTTGACCAGGGATTGAACCTGGGCCCCATGCACTGGGAATGCAGTCTTAACCACTGGACCATCAGAGAAGTCCCTCTTTTTTCTATATATTTTCGTTTACCCAATTTGGGACGAATACTTGAATTGGCTCTTAGACTACTTGATATTCTCTTAAAAGGCACATTAATTTTCCAGGAGAGATTCTTGCCCTTACTCTGTTAACTTATTTTACAATAGTGTCTACAACTTAAAACTAGGAGGGTCCAGAGTGTCATTCCTTTTCAACAACAATAATGCAGATTGATCTTAGTGTGGTTTTACTTACGTGATACAAAACAGCACCATTATCCTTGATGCCTACAATCTCATCCATTTTATAAGACACACATAAAGGTACCCAAAGGAAGTTCAGTTCAGTTCAGTTCAGTTGCTCAGTCGTGTCGGACTCTTTGTGACCCCATGAATCGCAGCATGCCAGGCCTCCCTGTCCATCACCAACTCCCGGAGTTTACTCAAACTCATGCCCATTGAGTCAGTGATGCCATTCAGCTATCTCATCCTCTGTCCTCCCCTTCTCCTCCTGCCCCCAATCCCTCCCAGCATGAGAGTCTTTTCCAGTGAGTCAACTCTTCGCATGAGGTGGCCAAAGTATTGGAGTTTCAGCTTCAGCATCAGTCCTTCCAATGAACACCCAGAACTGATCTCCTTTAGGATGGACTGGTTGAATCTCCTTGCAGTCCAAGGGACTTGCAAGAGTCTTCAACACCACAGTTCAAAAGCACCAATTCTTCAGCACTCAGCTTTCTTCACAGTCCCAACTCTCACATCCACACATGACCACTGGAAAAACCACAGCCTTGACCAGGCAGACCTTTGTTGGCAAAGTAATGTCTCTGCTTTTTAATATGCTATCCAGGTTGGTTATAACTTTCCTTCCAAGGAGTAAGCGTCTTTTAATTTCATGGCTGTAGTCACCATCCGCAGTGATTTTGGAGCCCAAAAAAATAAAGTCTGACACTGTTTCCACTGTCTCCCCAATCTATTTGCCATGAAGTGATGGGACCAGATGCCATGATCTTAGTTTTCTGAATGTTAAGCTTTAAGCCAACTTTTTCACTCTTCTTTTTCACTTTCATGAAGAGGCTTTTTAGTTCCTCTTCACTCTCTGCCATAAGGGTGGTGTCATCTGCATATCTGAGGTTATTGATATTTCTCCTGGCAATCTTGATTCCAGCGTGTGCTTCTTGTAGCCCAGCGTTTCTCATGATGTACTCTGCATATAAGTTAAATAAGCAGGGTGACAATATACAGCCTTGACGTCCTCCTTTTCCTATTTGGAACCAGTCTGTTGTTCCATGTCCAGTTCTAACTGTTGCTTCCTGACCTGCATACAGGTTTCTCAAGAGGCAGGTCAGGTGGTCTGGTATTCCCATCTCTTTCAGAATTTTCCACAGTTTATTGTGATCCACACAGTCAAAGGCTTTGGCATAGTCAATAAAGCAGAAATAGATGTTTTTCTGGAACTCTCTTGCTTTTTCAATGATCCAGCAGATATTGGCAATTTGATCTCTGGTTCCTCTGCCTTTTCTAAAACCAGCTTGAACATCTGGAAGTTCTTGGTTCATGTATTGCTGAAGCCTGGCTTGGAGAATTTTGAGCATTACTTTACTAGCGTGAGAGATGAGTGCAATTGTGTGGTAGTTTGAGCATTCTTTGGGATTTCCTTTCTTAGGGATTGGAATGAAAACTGACCTTTTCCAGTCCTGTGGCCACTGCTGAGTTTTCCAAATTTGCTGGCATAGTGAGTGCAGCACTTTCACAGCATCATCTTTCAGGATTTGAAATAGCTCAACTGGAATTCCATCACATCCACTAGCTTTGTTTGTAGTGATGCTTTCTAAGGCCCACTTGACTTCACATTCCAGGATGTCTGGCTTTAGGTGAGTGATCACACCATTGTAATTATCTGGGTTGTGAAGATCTTTTTTGTACAATTCTTCTGTGTATTCTTGCCACCTCTTCTTAATATCTTCTGCTTCTGTTAGGTCCATACCAAACACCCAAAGGAAGAGGTCCATTTTATTTTTTAAAAAAGAAAATGTCCTTGATAATAAATATAATAATAATCCTTATTCTCCTCCTTTTTGTGTTTGCTACTTTCACAAATTACCAGAAGATTATGGTTCTTGTTAAAAGGTTAAAGTTGGTTTTGAACAGAAATAGGTACATTGTGTCTCTCAGTGCTAGGATTACTATTGTCACTGCAACCCATAATAAGCAACTTTTTAGCTTCTTGAGTTAAAGTCATCATAAGAAGAACTGATCCTTCTGTGGACCGAATATTTGTGTTCCCTCAAAATTTGTATGTTGAAGTCCAATTTCTCAATAGTAGCAGGAAGAGAACCTTTGGGGGATAAAACGAGGACAGGATCGTAATGAATGGGATTAGAGACACAAAGAAGATGATTTCTTTCTCTACCATGGAGAACACAGCAAGGCGGTATTCTTCTACAAATGAGGAAAAGAGCCTCTCCCAGGAACTGAATCAGCTTGTACCTTGATTTTGAACTTCTCAGCCTTCAAAACTGTAAGGAATAAAGTCCTGTGGTTTACGCCTCCCAGTCTATGGTATTCTTATAATAGCAGCCCAATTTGACTGAGACAATCCCACTAGCCAAAAATTACAACTTTAAATTAAAATTTAAAATAAAAAAGTCAGCAATGCCCACCTTCATCTTCACTGCTATCAGACTCAGGAAGTTTGATTCTTCTCCTCTTTTTCTTCATGTTTTCTGTTTCTTTTGTCTCATCATCAGATAACTCCGTTTGCTTCCTCCTGTTGTCATTCGGGAATAATTTAAGCATGTTACACAAAATAAAAATATAAGTATTCATATGCTACTATCGGCCTTGCTTCATAATTCATGAATTTAATTCCAGAGGGTAGAAAATAAAAGTCATAAAAGACCCAAAGGATACTCTGCTAACTGACCACACACAACTAAGTCACTTCAGAATAAAAACTTCCTCTAGCTCTCTAAAGACCACGGTAAGCTACTTACCAGGTTATTGAAAATTTCTCTAAATTCCTTACTTCCCCTACTTTTGATTCAGTCATTCAACAAGCATTATGAATGCATTCATAATTCATTCCTTACTTCAACAAGCATTATGGATGCAACAGTTGAATGACTGTTGATTCAGTCATTCAACAAGCATTAAATAAGCAGATACTACTTACATAAAGAATTTTTGCTAAACACCCAGATGCAAAGATCAAAAAAGTACCATTGTTCTCAAAAAGTTCTGGCAGGAAAAACAGATACAAATACCACTGACTATAAAATACAGTATGATAAATTTTTCTGAACAAATAAATGTTAAGTTGACATGAGTCTTATTTTAAAACTTCAAAATCTAAACAGCTTATCAGATAGAAAAGGGAGACATAATTTTAAAAAGAAAGAACAATATGAACAAAGGCACAGGCAGAAAACATTAAGGTGATTCTAACTCTAAAATCACTGTGGATAGTGACTGCAGCCATGAAATTAAAAGATGCTTGCTCCTTGGAAGAAAAGCTATGACAAACCTACAAAGTGTATTAAAAAGCAGAGACATCACTTTGCTGACAAAGGTCCATATAGTCAAAGCTATGGTTTTTTTCAGTAGTCACATATGGATGTGAGAGTTGGACCATAAAGAAGGCTGAGTGCCAAAGAACTGATGCTTTCAAACTGTGGTGCTGGAGGACTCTTGAGAGGACCTTAGACTGCAAGGAGATCAAACCAGTCAATCCTAAAGGAAATCAACCCTAAATAGTCATTGGAAGGACTGATGCTGAAGCTCCAATACTTTGGCCACCTGATGCAAAGAGCCAACTCACTGGAAAAGACTCATACTGTGAAAGAGTGAAGGCAGGAGGAAAAGGGGACAACAGAGGATGAGACGGTTGGATGGCATCACCGACTCAAATGACATGAGTCTGAGCAAACTCCAGGAGACAGTGAAGGACAGGGAAGCCTGGTGTGCTGCAGTCCATGAGGCTGCAGAGTCAGACACGACTGAGCAACTTAACAGCAACAACGACATAATAAAAAAACCTAAATCCATCTTGACATTATTTAGCTCTTCTATCTGGATACTCTACCACACTATTCATTCAATCAACAATAATTTATCAAGGGCCTGCTGTGTGTTACAGACACAAATAAGGACAAGACATAGTTTTTACCTTCAACCATATTTCTTACATAACAAATATCAATACATTTTTTTACCTTAAGCTAGAAAAAGAATAAACCCAAAGTAGAAGGAAATAATAAAGAGCAGAAATCAATGAAATAGAAAATTTAAAACAGTAAAAATTATTTTTCAAGAAAACTAATAAAATTAGTAAGACTTTTAGAAGATTGATTAAAAGTATATATTACTAGTACTAGGAATGAAAGAAGAAATCTGTAGCAATACCTACAGATTCTATAGATATTCAAAGAATAAGGTTATATATATTTAGAATAATTTTAACTTAGATGAAATAAATTCTTTTAAAAACACATTCAAGTGCTCGCTTCGGCAGCACATATACTAAAATTGGAACAACACAGAGAAGATTAGCATGGCCCCTGTGCAAGGATGACACGCAAATTCGTGAAGCATTCCATATTTTAAAAATAAATAAATAAATAAAAACACATTAAAAACTGACCACAAAAGAATCAAGATATACTTGAATAGTTCTATTTAAAGAAATCAAATTCATAATAAATATTTTCCCACAAAGAAAACTCCAAGTCTAGATCCACTGGTGAATTTTATCAAATTTTTAAGAGAAAATAATATATATCTTACATAAACTCTTTTGGAAAACAGAGGAAGAAGAAAACTCCTCTTAACTAATCACATGAAATAAGCATAACTTTGATACTGAAATCTGGTAAAGACTACCAGCAAAGATAATATAACTGATTATACCCCCATAAACACAGATGCAAAAAATTCTTAACATTAACAAATCAAATCTAGCAATATATAAAAAGGATAATACATCATGACCAAGTGGGGTTTATCTCAAGAATGCAAGGTTGGTTTAAAACTTGAGAACCAGTCAGTGTAATTCACCAAATTAACAGAAACACCATACATTTACCTCAATAAATGTAGGAAAAGTATCTGTCAAAATTCAACACTCATTTATAAACACCATACATTCACCTCAATAAATGTAGAAGTATCTGTCAAAATTCAACGCTCATTTTATAAAACATCAAACTAGGAACAGAAAAGAACTTCCTGAATCTGGTCAAGTTCATGTATTAAAATGCCAGCTCTTTGCAATACCATGGACTGTATAGTCCATGAAATTCTCCAGGCCAGAATACTGGAGTGGGTAGCCTTTCCCTTCTCCAGGGGATCTTTCCAACCCAGGGATCAAACCCAGGTCTCCCGCATTGTAGGCGGACTCTTTACCAGCTGAACCACAAGGGAAGACCATGTGTTAAAAACACACGGTTAACATCCCACTTGGTGGTGAAATGCTGAATGTGATCCTGGCAATAACCATCAATGAGTGTTGTGCTCATGGTAGGAGACATTTTAATCCATCCATATCACACGTTCTGAGGAGGTGAGGCTCGCTGGACAGAGCTCTGACCCTCTGCAACTTCAGCATTTTGTTTATGTTTTCTAATAGAGTAGCCACAACCTTGCCACCAAAGTCAAGTATTTCTGGGCCTATCAGTGCTGACAGTGTCCTTTAGAATTTCTTTCAACAGACTAGTTCCTACCAACTATGAGGTAGTGTCTCAAATTCCTGGATTCATTTTTAACAGCTTGTGTGCTTTTTATTTTCTTTTCTAATTACATTTTACCACTTGAAAAATAAATCATTGATACAAAAAGAAAACAAAGAACTTTTTCTCTTAAATTTCACTGGAAACAGTAACCCCTCATTTGGCAATCTGAGGTGAAAAACAGACACAGAGACATATACTCAGGCACACTTGTGCCATGTTCACGAATATAAAATGAAGTAAAGGGGAAAAGACAATCAATTTAGATCAATGGAGCCCCAAAAAACTGACTTTGGGCTCTACATCATCCAAACTGGTTGATTCAAGTTCTGCTTCACTAGATAAGCTATGAAGCGTCTCTCTTCATTTTGGTTATACAGCTGTATCCCTAAGGCATTAAGTAGGATTTAGTACTCAACTGAAAACTGCCTGCCTGTCAATATGCCCAAACAGACCTTTTCACCCCCAGCAGAGACACTCTTCTCTCACAAGCAACAAAATTTTCCTACCTCTTTTTTTCTTTCTGTTGCATCTTAACAGGCTCTGCTTTTTTGCTAGATTTCTTCAGGCCCACAGGGGCTGCCAGCTTTGGTTCCGTGACAGACAGTGGAGGTTGCTCCACTTTTTTTTCTTCTTTCACTTCTTGTTCTGAGTCCAAATTGACTTTAAGTTTATCTATAAATAAAGTATAGCAGATGATATATAACCCCGTCGTGCAATATTAATTTATCATTCCTTTGACAGTTTACTAAGTGCCAGGTAATATATTAGGAACATGGGCTAAAGGGATGAAAAACAGTCCTCATCCTAACAGAGCTCATGGTCTAGTCAAGAGAACATTTCTCCTTTCCAACTACCACTCGAGTTGAAACTGTTTTCATTTCTGCCTCCTGCTAATCCCTCATAATATCATAGCCCCCAGGCCAAATGATAGTAAAAGTAGGTCTTAAGAAAAAAATGAATACAAATTTATGAAGTACCAACATTCTCATTTGTTAGATGAGGAAATTAAGAGTCAGAGGGATTAAAGATGTTTCCCAAGAGTACGCAGCTTATGAATTATGACAGGAGAAAAGCATCTCCTTTTTATACTCAAAAAAATATGAAACACCTTTTTAAGCAAAGAAAGATAACAGATGACGACTTTCGAATTTGTCACCAATGCTGCAATTTTAAAAAATATATAAAACATTAAGGTGTTTGTTACTGAGACAGAATTCATATATCATGAAATTTACCCTTATAAACTGTACAATTCAGTGCTTCTTAATTCCAACACCACTATCCAATTTTAGAACATTTCATCACCTCTAAAAGAAATCCTGTACTCCACAAACCATCCCTTAACAACCACTAATAGACCTTCTGTCTCTATAGGTTTGCCTATTCTGAACCTTTTGTATAAATGGAATCATATAACATGTGGCCTTCTGTGTTCAGCTTCTTTTATTTTGCCATTTTCAAGGTTCATCTATTTTGTAGCATGCTTTTTATGGCTGGAAAATATACATCTATCACATATTGTTTATCCATTCATAAGATGATAGACCTTAGCATGATATGTTTTCACAGAAGGAGAGAGCCCTCCTCATGCATTGTGTGCACATGTGCTCAGTCATGTCCGACTCTGTGCAACCCCATGGACTGTAGCCCGCCATGCTCCTCTGTCCATGGGATTTTCCAGGTAAGAATGGAATGGGTTTCCATTTCCTCCTCCAAGGAATCTTCCTGACCCAGGGATCAAACCCACATCTCTTGTATCTCCTGCACTGGCCTTATGCATTGGGCCTGAAATAATACAATCATGCTTTCCCAGTAACCTGAAAGTAGCAAATTTTCATCATTTTTTTCAGAATATAAGATGTTTTCTGATGGCTTTTATGGAAAATAAAAAAACTATCACCCCAATCTATCACCTAACTACCATTATGACCATCACAGAAAAGCAGATTTCTGACTAATTTTGCTTGCATAGGCATGTAACAAAAATGCTTCCCACAAAATCTTTGTAAAGCATTATGGTCCAAGAAGTGTGCCATAATTACCCTGCAACTCCTGCATTCTTCCTGGTATTCTGGCCACATACCCTCAGGGGATGTGTATTTGATATGAGAAGTACGGAAATATGTGATTATTGGTTCTTTTTATTTGAAAGAAGTCTCATCCAAATATATATTTTTAAATAAAGGAGATTTGCTTTCTCAAAATGTAAATATTTATAAATGGCCATTACTACCTGGGCCCTCCTAATTCAAACCAAGGTCTAGTTCATTACTGTAAGTAATCTGCAAAAATAAGAAAGGCAAAAAATTTGTATTTGTAGCCCCTTGGAAAACAGAGGTAAAAATGATCATACCAGGCAAACTGACAAAGCATCCAAGATATTAACACTGCACTGTTTAAAGTAAAAGGGAAGTTGCTTGGTTAATCACTCATTTTCAAGAACCCTATGAAACAAATATTTAATTCTCTTTCCAAGTCAGGAAGTAAAATCAGAAATAAGTAAACTATCCTTCAGGAGATCTCAACCAAACCCAGCTCACCCGTAAAATCCCCTGTTCCAGTTGGTTGTGTTCATCAATACATAGGTTTGTAGACTGCAAATTTATGTCAGGATGTAGGAAAACCACATAGTAGTGTGTTAGACAGGTAAAAACTGGACAGGTGGTCTTCACCTCAGATAAAAGGTTATTATATTAACATTCACATATTAGTCAAAGGAACGTAAGAACATGCTTACTCATAGCAGCTTTTCCAAAAAAATTGCTTATGACATTCCCTTTCCCTGGTGCCTTGGGGCCTACCGAAGATGCCTGAAAGCAAAGCAAAAGAAAACACACATGATTTTTTTTTCTGTGTTTAGGCTGTTCTTCAAGAAACAGTCCAAAATGTCAATAGTAGAACACACTGTCATGATCATAGAGCCTCTATATTATCATGCCAAAATGTGTACAGATACTAGGTATAAGAATAAAGCCAGACCATACAGTGTTTGGTATTCATCTCCAAAGCTTAGTTTCTCATAGTTTTTATAAAATTATTATCCATGAATGTGTCTAAACATTTTTTTATTATATTTAAAAACTACTTACTTTGACAGAATTAAAACAGATCAGAGGCAGTATGGTACAAAACGGGGAAAAAACCCCAGAACATTACATTTGTAATCATCATAAGTGGAACTGAATTCTGGTTCCACCACTTAACAGCAATATGACATCCAAAGTACTTAACAAGATGATCTCTTCCCTCACAGAACGGAAAATGAGGATTTAAACAAAGATCAAACTATCGGCCCAAGAATTAAATGATTTACACCAAGGTAGAAAAAACTAGAACTAAATATCAGAACCTTATATAATTAAACTACAACCACTGGAATTATTAAATGCTTTTCTAGTTACCCATTCTGAGCTGTAAAAGCACATTTTTTATAGAAGACTTACATTTGTTACTTCTTTAGCCTCTGTTTTGGTTTCCTTATTGGCATCTTGGGCTTTAGAAGCAGCTTTAGAAGCAAACATGCCCATGATTCCTTTGGGCTGCTGGGAACTCTGTTTGGGGATAGGTGGGCCATGACCATTGGTGGTCAACTCATTACTGGCTTGTGTCTCAGGTGATACCGGAAGATCTGACTGCTCAAACGTTTCAGAAGATGTGGATTCAGCAGAGGCTCTAGGGACTGCAGCTGCACACTGGATGGCACTAAACCTGAGGAGAGAAATGTTACATTAAATTAATTGTCAATATCAAACCTTATTTTCAAACTCTTGCTTCTTCTACACAATACTTTCTAACCATAATACTATAAAATTAGGAAATTTTAGAACTAAAATGGATTTTAGAAATGAGTTTGTGCAACAAGTACTGCAGAGAGGAGAGTGAAGTCCTAGATTATACATCTTGTTGGTAATAAAACTAAGACTGAAAACAGGTATCTTCTACCAAATTATGGGTATTTTTGCTTTTTTGAAAAAAGCATCCTAATTCAAAATAGTAAGAATATCCCAAATAATAAGAAAATATTAGTAATTTCACCAACTTTGGTAAACCAAATGGTTATCTTTTATTTTTAAAGACCTCCACCTTACAGGGCTAGATATACCATAAATATTGACTGAATCAAAATTAAAGCTTTAAATATTAACAAATTTCCTGGCAACTCTCCTGACCAGAATGGATCATGCTTTAGAACATGGAATAAACTGGGAACAGAGCCACTAGCTCCTATAATCTGTGGTCCTTTATAGTCATTTGTTAGTAATTTATAATAATCTCAACTAACAGCACCAGAGAAGTATGCCCATAGCCAAGTGAAAAATTTGGCACAATTTGCATGCCATATTAAAGGGAACATTCATCTCTTCCTCTGTAATCATTGTAGATGTGCCTGTTTCACAAAAATCCATAATATAGTGTTTTATGTTGTAAATGGGTAACTGATCCATCCTTTTCAAATAGTTCTACTTAAAGCAAAGTTTTCCAACATTTCCTGACAAAGAACATTTTATTTCCCTCAGTCTTTTGCTTCTTGAGGATAGGTAAGAGCTCCTTGAAGGTAAGTGTATTATTCATCTTTTGTATTTCAGGTACCTAGGACAAGACCTGGTACATACAAATACAGATTCAAAGAGAGATTATTTAAGACACTGGAAGTGAGTCTTCTGGCTTCTCTCCCTTCTTTAGCGTATCATCTCAACTTGGGATGGGAGAAGATGGAGGTTAAGAAACTACATGATGATAGCAATTACCTTAGAAATCAACCAGGCACAACTTTGAGATTAACTGGCCTAAGGGAAAAAACCTGGATAAAATCATTTAATTTCTGAAGTAACTTTAGGCTGAACAGCCCCAAGCAAGAGTTCACAGCTCCAAAAACCTTCCACTGATTTATTACAGTCTACGTAGAAAAACCTCATATTAACACAAATATTTTGTGCATCAGACTTAAGAACAGACGGAAATCATTTCCTTTCACCCACCATTCTTCCTCTCTGGCCCTGCAATGCTTCCATGTACAAGGAAAGAGAGCAATGTTTTATTTCATTGTCAGCGTCTAAAGTTGGCCCCAAAACAACTCTTTCTCCATTTGGTCTACATTTCCACACCTTAGGGTCAGGACCAGGAACTGGCAATGAGGAAGAGACCAAGCTAGACTGGGAACATGTCTGAAGAGAGAAGAATCTGCTCAATCTAAAATTTCAACTTTCTTCCTGTCATAGCACTTCTTAAAACACATGAAACAATGAGTCAGATCTCAGTTGACCCATAATTCTCAGGACCAGATACAAACTTCTTTATTGGAAACAAATTCTTCACATTTCTTTTTTATTTATTTACTTATTTTCTTCACATTTCTACTGAGGATATTTTAAGTATTTAAGTAAAGGTTCACTGAAGTGCTTCCTACTATCACATTTCTACTTGTCATGTTTATTTTAGTGGTCTCTATGCAAATTTGATTTTGGACTTTTGTGTCACTTTTTACACTAGTTTCCTTACTTGCTAGATATAATAGAATTGATTTTTAGAGCTTGACATGCCAAAACTAGATTTTAATATAGATTATTTTTGAAATCTAACAGATTACATAAACATATCAGGGTGTTTATGTTTTCTTATAATCCTTCTCTAAAAAACACCAGACATAAATTACTCTTTAGCAGTATAATTGTATTTATTTATCTAATAAATATTTGTATGCCTATTACATTCAAGGTTTTAAGCAGAAGAAAAAAAGAGCCGATGCCTACCATTAATTCACTCAACAATTACTTATTTAATAGTTACCAGGCACCGTTTGAGGTATACAGTGGTTAACAAAATAGACGATCCCTATTCTCATGGAACTTACAGAAATTATTTTTGGCAATTCTATATCTACCTGGATATAGACCCAACTGTATCAGTTAACCCATCTCTGCCAGTATCTTCAACCATTTCCTCTTTTTATGGCTCTTTACTAATAATACAAGTTCAAGGCATTCTCAACTTTAAAAATGGATACATTTCCCCCACCCCCAAGTCTCAATTCCTCTGTAGCAGGTTACCTCTCTTTTTCCTGTTTTACCATCAAATTTCCTAGAAAGTTGTCCCTATTTGCTCTCTCACTTCCTTATATCCCCATCTACCCAGGTGACCAGAATCTGGCTGCACCACTGAAACTGCTCTTCCTGAGGCCATCAGTTTTCAGTTCCTATTACATCCCCCTCCTCAACAAGGTCTGATACTATCAGCTAGTGCCTCCTTCTTGAAACTGTCTTCTTAAGTTTTTAGAACTCCATACACTTGTGACTTTCCTCTTATCTCTGGCTGTTCCCGCTTAGGTCCCTCTTTTTCTGTCCACCCCTTGCTGCTGCTGCTGCTCCTAAGTCGCTTTCAGTCGTGTCCGACTCTGTGTGACCCCATAGACGGCAGCCCACCAGGCTCCCCCTGGGATTCTCAAGGCAAGACCCCTTAAAAAATAGCTATTGCTTAAATAGCGCTTACTGTGTGCTAAGCACTGTTCTAAGTGCTTTACATGTATTTATTCACTTAATCCTCTACAACCCTGTTAGTCACTCAGTTGTCTCTGACTCTTTTTGACCCCAGGACTGTAGCCCACCAGGCTCCTCTGTCCATGAATTTCCCAGGCAAGAATACTGGAGAGGGTTGCCATCTCTTTCTCCAGGGGATCTTCCCAACCCAGGGATCAAACCCGGGTCTCCTGCATTGCAGGTAGATTATTTCCTGTTTGAGCCACCAGGGAAGCCCCTACAACCCTGAGGTTGATACTGTTATTAGTTTCATTTCAGGAAAATGAAGCAGAAAGGTTAAATAATTTGCCCAAGGTTACACAGATACTAACTGTGGTTGGAGTTTAACTTTCTGCTATTCTTTCATCCTATACATTCTCTCTGCATGACTGTATCTACTGCTGTAGCTCAATTAATTACCTATTTTCTCTGATTCCAAAATGTCTCTTTACCTCCTATTTCTCTCCTTAGCTCTAGACCCCCGTATCTACTGCACTGGACATCTCCACTTGGACTCCCCATCTGGTACTCAAACTCAACATATCCAAACCCAATTCATCACTTTTCCCTTCTCCCAAAGCTTACTCCCCATTCTTAGTGATGGTATTATCACCCATCCAGCAATTCAAACCAGAAACATGGCCATTATCCTTAATGTCATGAACCGCCGCCACCCCCCATCTCCACCATAACACACTCTCTTGGTCCCTAACCACTACCATACCATCCAGGTTTTGATGGTATAACTCTTTAACCCATGTACCTCTCCACTCCCAATACCAACTCTATACTTCAGATACTATCATTTCTACCCTGAATCACTGCAACATTTCTCCTTCATAATGGCCTTGTGAGCAGATTATTTCCGTCAGATCCACTTTCACCATCACAGCCAGAGTGATTTTTCTGTAATACAATTCTGATCATCTCAATCATCTGCTTCAAAATCTTCAGTGGCTCCCCTGTGCAATAAAGCCTAAACTTATCCTAGTAGTCAAAGCATAGAGTCTGACTCCTTGTATCATTATTTCCTGCCCCTCACTCTAGTTTTCAGGTATAGAAAACTACAGTGGTTCTGCATAAGCATCGTGTTTCCTCTCGGCCCTGTCTTTCCTCTCCCACTTCCTTCTGACTGGCTACTTCTACTAGGCCTTTAAGCCTCAACTTAGATGCCATATCCTTCTACAAGCCATCTCTGTCTTGACTCCCCAACAAAAAAGGCGAGGACAAGTGGCCCCTCAACATCCTCCTACACTCTCATTCCTATTGTAGCACGGTCACACTACACCATAACTGTCTCCCGTAAGACCATCAGTTCCATAAGCATGTACCAGGCTACAATCACTCTACAGTATGTGGCATGTCACACGTACTCATCAGATCTTTGCTGAATTAATTCAACTTATCTTGCTTAGTGCATGTCAAAGTAGTAGGTGTTCAATATATGTCTGAGAATCTGCTCCAAACCCTCCATACCACCTCACAAAGTAGGCATTATTATATCCAATTTTAAAATGAGGAAACAAAAGCCCAAAAGAGTTTAAGTAACTTGTCCAAAGCCACTGGGCCATTAGCAATGAAGTCAAAACTCCAGCCCATGACCACTAATTTCCAGAACCACGTACATTATAGTCCACCTCCTTCCCTTCTGTGAAGGATATGATGAATAAGATCTGATACTGGCTGTGGAAGACCAACTGATTTTGGATGGAAGGTACAGGGATGTCAAATTAGGAATAGTGTTTTGAAGGACAACATGTCAATTGGTTCTTGAAGGGTGGGTAGAAATTAGACAAGCAGAGACGCAGGTAAAGGAGTAATGAGGGGGCACGACAAACAACATTTCTGGTGGCAGTGACAGGATAAATACATGAGAAGTAGATTTATGGGGAGTCTAATGGGGTTTTCAATATGGGTTGTGGCTATTTTTCACCTTATGATGTACTAATAAAACCAGGCATGTGTCTTACTGCAAGATAAATGAGGTTTTACTAGACTTGGCATTTACTCTTAAGAGGCAGCCACTGTGTAAACATCTTACAAAATCAATTCGTAAAGAAGCCCACAAGGAACATGAAGGAGCTCACTTGCTGCAGTTCTGCAAGTTGCTTTTAAGGATGTCATAGTCGGTATTGAACAGAGGCCCACTGTCCTTTAGCATGGCTTTCTGGATGCTGTACACATGTACGCTGGCAGTCACCGCTAGCTTGGACTTCACTGCTACAAGTCAACAGGAAAAGCAGTCTGTTAATACACAAACTTCATAGCATGTGGGAATTTTAACAAGAAACCCTTCTGCATTAACACCATTTGTAATCGGTGGTGGTCCAAAAAAGCTCTAAAAGGCCAAACAGTCACATATACAGTATAGTATCAACTCTTCTATGACAAGGACATTATGATAGGTAGGTGATAGTGAGTCAGTTCTCAGTACAGTACTGTGAGGGTATCACTCATCCAGTGGACACTCAGTAAATATTAATGAATAACTGATGATATTATGATGTGTTTTGTTTTTTTTTCAGTCAGGGTAGAATCTTATACTCTAGCATATATACATACCAACCGAGGAATAAGTAATTTCTACCCGAGAAGTCTTCAATTTTAGTTTATAAAAAGAAACTCTATATAACAATACTACTACTAATCAAATAAGTCTTCAGAGGAAAATCACAAGAATTACAGGTTCCATGAAGGAAGGGACCATGCCTCACTTGTTCCAAGTCCCTAGTGCCTAGCAAAGAGCTTGACATAAAGTAGATACTTACTGTGTATCTATTGAATGAATAAATCTACCACTGTGGGAATTCAGAAAGAAAATAATGGACATCTTCACTATCTTGAATAATTCAGTTAATGTATAAGAAAACATTCCAGTGGTAGGCATCTTTATATACAAAGTATGACAGTGGGTTTTGTCTTGAGACATCCAAGATCATGTGGATGTTTCAAAATTCCTTTGACTTGGGTATTAAAAAAATAGAACAGTAGCATTAACAGTCTTGAAATGGGTAGACAAATTTAACTTCAAGTTATACTATGCCTTTCTGACTTTATAAAATCATTCTTTAATTTTCTTCCTAAAAATACTGCTATGGAATACAACACAATATTTAGAGATCATTGTCTTTTTATAGTTAATGAGGTGTTCCATATGATATTCATAAGTGTTTTACATATCTATCACAAGTTTTGAAATTCTGTGATAAAAGTGCTTTATAAATGTTAGCAGCTATTGGCCTTAAAAATGGAAGTTAGTGAAGTATCATATTTTAACATGTTTCAAAAACTACTAATAAAAGAATATATGGCTCTCCAGTAAAACAGCTAAATATACATGCAATGTTAATGACACTGATGCCCTAAGAGGAAAAACTTGCTAAATCGCTAAAATACTTACCTTCCAATTTATCTTCTCTCACTACTGCAACCTTGTGGCACTGCAAGGAAATAACACTTCATTAGTCTTTAAAGTATTAATAGTGCAACTTGCAGTTTTAAAGGTTCCTTACCAATAATTCAACTGCACTGGGATATAAAATTAGAAACATTAGATTCCTCTGAAAATATATGTTCCAGACTCATTTTTAACTTGCTTTCTTTAAAATTTCTCAATCAGGTTCAGGAAAGTGAGAGAGTATATATATATATATATATATATATACATAAATAACAAAACCAAAAAACCCCCAAAACCCCAAATTAAAAAAATACAGCATCTCAAACTTGCCCTTTGCCTATTCCAAGGAAAAGAGGAATTTTCAGTAAGTAACATAATGAGAATTACTGTATAATCATATGGAACCAGTTAAAAACTGGATCTGTCTCATACCATACAAAAAAATAAATTCTAAATGGATCAGAGATCTAAAAGTAAAGAATTAAACCATATATGCACAAGAAGAAAATATGGGTGAATTCTTCTACAAACTAATATAACCTGAGAATAAAGAAAAGTTTCTTGACTGCAATTCAAAACCCAGAAGTAACTGAAATAATCCATAAAAACTAACAAATCATTTTTGGATAACAAAAAACCAACAATTTTAAGTAAAAAGACAAATGGTCAAGTGGGGAAAATATTTACAACTTACATCACAAAGGGCTAACGTATAGCTTCTAAAATAGAGAAAACAAAGACTAACAATCCTTTAGAAAATAAGCAAGAAGTATGAAGACAGAGTTCATAAAAGAGAAATGCAGATGATCCTGAACAGGACATGTGCTGTGTAGGAACAGGTGCTCTCATACACTGCTGGTAGGAATGGAAAATGGAGAGTATTTAGCAATATTCAGCAAAGTTCATATATAGCCTACCTCTCGGAACGTAATCTTAAAACACTCTGGCAAAAACATACAAAACACATACACACTGAGCTATTTACTGTGGCACTATATGTAATAATCAGATTGTAAATAACTCAAATAACTATCAATAAGGGACTGATGAATAAACTAAGGTATATCCATCAATGTAGGATCATGTGGCTATAATGAGGAATGAGAAATATTTCTATAACTGCCATATCAATAAGGGAGCTGAATAAACTAAGGTATATCCACCAATGTAGGATCATGTGGCTGTAATGAGGAATGAGAAATACTACTATAACTGCCAGAGTAATGCTTGGGATCACTTACAAACCTTAAACTGCCTTTAGTCATCATATTGCTAGCAAAATTATTGGTTTTGCTTTTCTAAATCTCATGTATCTGGCTAAAGCAAATACATATTCATTTTAATGTTAGGACAACCAAAGTTTACAACATAAGAAAAAAAGAGTAATATAAAATTGAGTAAGTTTTTTAAAAATGTAATTGTAAATCTGAACTGAGAATATTGGTATGTCTTCATAATGCATTTTCTCTTAAAAAAAACAAGCATTCTTAAAAATGTCATGTTCTGCAAAACTGTACAATAAAAACTGCAGAGCTTATGAGAAAAAGAGCATTAGGAACTAATCACTCAAACCTATGTAACAGGAGCCCTAAAAACAATAATTGGTACCCTCAGGAGAAAACATGGCAGCTGAGACAGTTTAGTATCTCTAAAGGCTGCCTCAGGGGATATTAGAAATGCATAAAAACAACACAGTGGAAATGCCAGTGCTAAAACAATGTAAATGAGAGTAGAGCTCTGATTCAGTGGGTTCCTGTTAAGCGCAACACACGAGTAAGTTCAGCATCCATAAACCCAGAGCCTGGCCTGGGGCAGGCCCCTTGAGCTGTTTATCAAAAAAAAAAAAAAAAAAAAAAAAATTGGGGAAAATATTGCTAGTTGGTGAGAGACAGTTCTTCTTTATAGAAACATTCCAGCCAGTAAATCCAGAAGGAATGACAGAATTAGAACATCACCATTTTGTAACTCCTAGAGAAATAATGATCAAGGTAATGATAAAAATCAATCTCAGCTAAAATCATTACATGAAAAGCTAAAGGGGAACCTAATTAAAAATGGGTCAGGCCAACAACCTCTAACATCACAAAAAGAATCAACCAATCATTTCCTTTAAACATTCAAATAATCCTTTGGCAGACTCTGCAGGATGAGATTAGAAGGAGACTTCTACTTTCTATGTATTATCAAGCAATTTTTACAGTAATAATAATCACTGGAAAAATAAAAATTACTTACCTGTTTAACAAGCCACAGAAAATCTATGCATCTTTGAATCAGGTCTGCTTAATCTTATTTCTGATATATAATGATATCTGATTTCATCTACACTTGCAAATATCTAATTAACATCTGGCTTGCCAAACAGTTTACCAACAAGGAAAGAATATGCTAGTCATAGAATATAAGTATCTGATAGCCCTTCAGTTGAGTTCAGTTCAGTTGCTCAGTCATGTCCAACTCTTTGCGATCCCATGAGGTGCAGCACGCCAGGCCTCTCTGTCCATCACCAACTCCCAGAGCCTACCCAAACCCATGTCCATTGAGTCGGTGTTATCATCCAACCATCTCATCCTCTGTCGTTCCCTTTTCTTCCTGCCCTCAATTTTTCCCATCATCAGGGTCTTTTCAAATTAGTCAGCTCTTCGCATGAGGTGGCCAAAGTATTAGTTTCAGCTTCAACATCAGTCCTTCCAATGAACACCCAGGACTGATCTCCTTTAGGATGGACTGGTTGGATCTCCTTGCAGTCCAAGGGACTCTCAAGAGTCTTCTCCAACACCACACTTCAAAAGCATCAATTATTCGGCATTCAGCTTTCTTTACAGTCCAACTCTCACATCCATACATGACTACTGGAAAAACCATAGCCTTGACTAGACAGACCTTTGTTGGCAAAGTAATGTCTCTGCTTTTGAATATACTGTCTAGGTTGGTCATAACTTTCCTTCCAAGGAGTAAGCATCTTTTAATTTCACGGCTGCAGTCACCATCTGCAGTGATTTTGGAGCCCCCCAAAATAAAATTTGTCACTGTTTCCATTGTTTCCCCATCTATTTGCCATGAATTGATGGGACCAGATGCCATGATCTTAGTTTTCTGAATGTTAAGCTTTAAGCCAACTTTTTCACTCTTCTCTTTCACTTTCATGAAGAGGCTTTTTAGTTCCTCTTCACTCTCTGCCATAAGGGTGGTGTCATCTGCGTATCTGAGATTATTGATATTTCTCCTGGCAATCTTGATTCTAGTGTGTGCTTCTTCTAGCCCAGCATTTCTCATGATGTACTCTGCATATAAGTTAAATAAGCAGGGTGACAATATACAGCCTTGACGTCCTCCTTTTCCTATTTGGAACCAGTCTGTTGTTCCATGTCCAGTTCTAACTGTTGCTTCCTGACCTGCATACAGGTTTCTCAAGAGGCAGGTCAAGTGGTCTGGTATTCCCATCTCTTTCAGAATTTTCCACAGTTTATTGTGATCCACACAGTCAAAGGCTTTGGCATAGTCAATAAAGCAGAAATAGATGTTTATCTAGAACTCTCTTGCTTTTTTGATAATCCAGCAGATGTTGGCAATTTGATCTCTGGTTCCCCTGCCTTTTTTAAAACCAGCTTGAACATCTGGAAGTTCATGGTTCACGTATTGCTGAAGCCTGGCTTGGAGAATTTTGAGCATTACTTTACTAGCATGTGAGATGAGTGCAATTGTGTGGTAGCTTAAGCATTCTTTGGGATAGCCTTTCTTAGGGATTGGAATGAAAACTGACCTTTTCCAGTCCTGTGGCCACTGCTGAGTTTTCCAAATTTGCTGGCATATTGAGTGCAGCACTTTCACAGCATCTTCTTTTAGGATTTGAAATAGCTCAACTGGGATTCCATCACCTCCACTCACTTTGCTTGAAGTGATACTTCCTAAGGCCCACTTGACTTCACATTCCAGGATGTCTGGCTTTAGGTGAGTGATCACACCATCGTGATTAACCGGGGCGTTAAGATCTTTTTTGTACAGTTCTTCTGTGTATTCTTGCCACCTCTTCTTAATATCTTCTGCTCTGTCAGGTCCATACCATTTCTGTCCTTTATTGAGCCCATCTTCGCATGAAATGTTCCCTTGGTATCTCTAATTTTCTTGAAGAGATCTCTAGTCTTTCCCATTCTATTGTTTTCCTCTATTTCTTTGCATTGATCATAGTTCTGTTTCTCTTTATAAATTGCTAAATTGCCATTCCAGTCTGGAATTTCACACTCAACTCTACTGACACAAGACAAATCCATTAAGTATTTTGATAAATCTGGCTTCTGAACTTACTAGTTACAGGGAAAGTCAAAAGAGAAGAGGAAAACATGCATCAGTGATTCTCTGAGGATCTTGATCCTTGGGCTAATTCTCTAGGGCTGGTGGTATGGGATCAAAAGAGTCTTCAGGTGAGGTTTAGGAAGTGAGAACTGAAGAGGTGTTCCTCAGTTTGGGGAGGAAGCAGGAAAGAAGGAAATAAGTTCCCAAGAATCAGTCCGGTACAGGAGAAGGAATGGAGTTATTTCAGCAGAGCTTCTGGGGTGAAAGCTCAAATTAAAATCAAGTTCACTTAAAAAAAAAATTGCACTTGCAGAACACCTGTGTGGCTTGACATCTGAACAGGCTGGAAATTAACCACCATTGTCCCCAGTATAGCTTCAAAAGGAAGAAAGCGGAACAGAAGCAGTCTGGAATGTCTTATTGCCTAGGGAAATTGTACAATGATGATAATAGTCTCTGTATTGATATTACCCAAACTTTCCAAGAGTTTTAGGTTTAGTCTAAAAATTCAAAATAATCACTGTCTTCAAGTAGCTTTCTAAAATTTCCATAATACTGGGATCTTGTTGTTTTTGCTCTGTGTTATGTTACATAACACTATTAATAGCTCAAACACATTTAAACTCATTATAAGATTCTGAGAACTTACAGAATGTCCATTCTGAATGAGACTGCCAGACACTAAATAGGTGACATGCAGTTGGGCTCCTGAATTTTCCTTTCGCTTCCTTTCAACGTAATCATAGAGCATCCTGTTACAAACAAAATGCACAAGTAAGTCATTAGTAAAAGTTTACCTCACCAACTCTTAATTCATGACTTAAAAGTTAGGTATAGTAAATCTGATAGTCCATCGAACATTATACAGAATATTTTTGCTCTGTTCATGGACAAAAAATTTAAAAAAGATGATGGAACATAGAGGGTGGGGTCAACTTGTATACAGCCAGCACAGTGACCAAACAACTGACATAAATCTAATAATCGGTCAAGTGAGACTGAGCCTGCATTAAAAGAAGGCATGTAATGGCTAGAATAATCAATTAAGAATACGTTCAGTTACTATTTAGACATGTGACCCTGGATAAAATAGTTTTTCTAGGCCTCTTTATATCCTGAGGTATAATTACAGAGGGCTGTATGAGATTGGCAGTTCTTTTACCCTGTGATCCATAACCCTTCACCCCTCAATATTGTAAACAAAATGTGTGTTTTGCAAGGAGAAGGAGGCGGGGAGAAGGTGGAGATAGTTCAAGGTTTTCAACAGATTTGCAGAAGGATTACTCCAAAACATTTAAGAACCATCTTATAGATGATCACAATGGTCCGGCTCTGAAATTCCAATTTTAGGATCATTCAGAATCAATGTTGTTTCAAAACCACAAAGTAACAGTTTACTCACACTGCCCAGTATTCCTTAACCTAAGACTGCCAAATATTCAATGTAGAAATAATGTTGCTTTTAGTAACATTCCCTACATCCGTTTTTATCCTTGTGATCTGATTAGCATCAGAAGCTGACTCCCCTCAATAACTTACAGTTTAACATCAAAGAGACATCATTTGTGTTATTTCAAGAAACTTTTACCAAGCCTCTATAACATGTCATACTTTTGCCAAGGATGGCTAGAAACAAAAGTACCAAGGAAAACTCAACCTATACTGTGGACAACTCTCTTAGCTTCCTTGATCCAATGCCTCACTCATCTCCTGCTGCTCTTGAACTGGCTCTGCTCTACTTCCTGCACAGACTTGACTTCCTCCTCCCCTTCTATACTGCTGGGGTTGTCTTCAGCTACCTTTTCACTCTGCATTAGAGTGACCAATCATCTGGGTTTGCCTGGATCTGAGGTATTTCCTCACATGGATTTTAGTGCTAAAACCAGTAGTCTTGGGCACACCAAGGATGACTGGTCACCTTACGACATACTCTTTTTGACCCACTTCATTCACCCTCCTGGCTTCATTTATTCCCAACAACAACATCATCTGCTCAAACCATCCAAGCCAGAAATCTGGGAGTCATTATCGCTCACTTCTCCCAGTCTGGTGACGTGCCAAATCTTGTCAATTTTACCTCCCAAGTAATTCTTGACTCCCTGCCCTCTAAATCTCTTGACTGGACTATTTCAATTCCAAGGGTCAATGTCTTCCTCCCACCCCCTTCCCACTCACTATTCACAAGGCTGCCAAGGTGAAGTTTTAGAAATGCAAATCAAGTCATCTGTCAACAAAACTTAACTGGGTGGCCACCTCATGCTCTATGCCTTGGGGATAGAATAGTGAACAAAGCAGTCAAAGTTCTTAACCATTTAGAATCTGTACTGCAGAAAAGAGAGACAAATAATAAACAAATAAGAAGTCAGGTGGTAGTAAATCTATAGAGAGGAAAAAAGACAAGAATAGAGTGTATAAGAAGTTTTGCTATTTATGTAAGATTAGGGAAAGCCTCATGAACAGAGCCCTGCAGGAAGTTACAGAGCCACCAATGTGGGTATCTCAGCAAAGAATGTTCTAGGCAGAAAAAACAATAAATCTGAAGGTTCTGAGGCAAGGAACAGAAAAGGTGAGTGTGCTGAATAAGGAAGAAGGAAAGAAGAGCCAAGTGCGAGACATGTAGGGCTTTGTGGCCCATTAGGAAGGAAGTCATTAGAAGGATTAGAGCACAAATAACATGATCTCACTTTTTAGGAGGATTTCTGACTGCTGTGTGGAGAATATACTATTAAGGAGCAAGGAAGGAAGCAGAAGACCAGTTACAAGGCTACTGCAATAATTCAGGCTAGAGATGATGGTGGCTCAGACTAGGCCACTCACCTAGTACCACTAGGGTGGTACTAATTAGTGGATGAATTCTGGGTACATCTTAAAGGAAGAAACAACAGGATTTGCTGATGGACTGATTGTGAGGTATGAGAGAAAGAGAAATCAAGGATGACTGGACTAAGCAACTCAAAGAATGAAGTTGTCATTCACTGAGATGGAGAAAAGCAGAAGGAGGTGATGGTGGGAGGTGGGTGGAGAAGAATTAGGAATTAAGTTTTGGGGCATGTTAAATCTGAGATACCCATTAGCCATTAACTACTGTTGAAAAGGTAGCTGGTTATTCTTATCTGAAGTATTACTCTTTGTTCAAAAGTTTTCAGTAGCGCCCTATCCCCTAAGGAGCCACAGTTCCATCAGTGACATGTAAGACTTTTCTTCTTCTGGCCCCTGTATGTCTCACCATTCTCCCATACTCACACTATTTTCAGCCTTATGAAACATTCTGCAGTTCTCCTAGCTCTTTTGTATGCCCTTCCTTCTGCCTAGAATGTTCTTCTCAGACCTCATCTACCTAATTCCTCATCAAGACAACAGCTCAGTTATTATCTCCTATGTGAAGTCTTCCCTAACACCACTAAGCGAGCAGGGCAGCCTTGCCTTCTAAGTTCTAACAGGAACTATCCCACATCTGTTATTATAGCACTTACCACACTGTATTGTAATTGTTTATGTATCTGCCATCCCCACTAGACTATAAACACCCTGAGGAGGAAAAAAATCAGCATTTTTGCTGATTCCTCTCTCCTGTTCTCTGTAGTATTTCCTTCCAGGCAGCAGTTATGTTAGAAAAGATGAGGGACACAGAGTCATGAACATTTTGGTTTAATTATGCTAGTTAGGACCATACTAGCAGAAGAAATGGTAGGCAGGGACTATACCAAGATACTCTCAGCTTGCTGGTGAAATGCATTGTCTTTTATCAACAACTCATAGTCTTGCTTGCATTATTACAGTCATTGTCCTCTGTGCACCCGTCTCACCAGATCAACCAGTTCTGTTTTATATTAACAAGATGGTCAACAGTGCACAAACTCTTTAAAATTTTCTAAATGTCTTCTGAATCTCTAAAACATGTTCATCTAATTTGATTATGTCAAACATCTCAGCAACAAAACATGCGAAATATTCTTAAACATGAATGACAATAAATATGACTTCCTACAAGATGCACTTCCTACCCACATGATTAACTATACACCTCCTCATCCCTCCTGATCAATTCTACCCAAAATTTTCCCTAAGATATATAAGGTGTATAGTCTCTATTATCTTCCCTAATCTAATTCCTTCACAGCAGTTTTATAGCCTGAAACTATCTTAAGTCAATGATGAGAAAGACCTTGTCTGTCAAGTTTGCTGTTTTATAACAGAGCCTAGAATAACGCTAAAAATGTAGTAAAACCTGAAAAAATATTTCTTTATTGACTCCAGGCAAACAGTAACAACCATGCCCAGTCACTGCCCTCTGTGCCAACAATAATTTAAATGCTTTCACTACAGATAAGAGAAAAAGGATGACAGGACACTCGAAGTCTCTGTTTTCTCATGTGTTAAAAGAGATTGATAACACCCATTATACTGGATTGTTATAAATATTACATGAGATAAACATATGTGAAAATATCTACCACAGTGCCCAGAACTCACTCAACTCATATTCACTGGCACCTATTATGATCTGGGAAAGATGGAAGGCAAAAGGAGAAGGGTGTGGCAGATGATGAGATGGTTAGATAGCATCACTGACCCAACAGACACGATCTGAGCAAATTCTGGGAGATGGAGAACAGAGGAGCCTGGTGTGCTGCTATCCATGGGGATGCAAAGAGTTGGATATGACTTAGTGACTGAACAACAATATTATGAGTCAGGTGTGAAGATACAATGATTGTGGCAGACTGTATTTTCCAAAGATGGCTGCCACAACATCTCCCATTCTGCATGCTCTTCTTCATAGTCCCATAGACAGGTGGAGTCATCCTCGCCCCTTGAATCTGGGAAGCCTAGAGATTCATTGTAACCAAAATAATGAAGCAGAGGGGACACTGCTTGACTTCTGAGGCCAGTAAGAAAAGGCAATCAACTGCTGCCTTCCACTGGAGCGTGAGTTTTTAGAGCTGTGAATTGCTGGGTAAGAAGCCTCACTACCTGAGAACATGCTCTTAAGAAGCCCAGGCCATATAAACAGGTCACACACACGACTGGTCAACAGCCCCTGCTGAAGTCCCAGCTGACAGCCAGCAACAACTGCCAGACATGAAAATAAAGATGCCTACACATGATCAGGCTTCAGTCACTGACGCCTCTCAGCTGAGGCACCAGACATCATGGAACAGAGACAACCATTCTCATTGCACCATGCCCAAGTTCTAAATGAGAAGAATCTATGAACATAATAAAATGGTTGTTTCAAGTTGCTAAACCTGGGGCAATTTGTTACAAAGCAACAGTAACTGGAACAGTGATGAATCTGATAAACATGCTCCCTGCCTTCACGGAGCTTATATTCTAGTGGGAGGGCATACAATAAGTGAGAAAATGTCAGCTGGAAGTAAGAATTATGAAATGCCGGAACACTGGATTTCCACATCAAAAGAATGAAGTTGGGCCCTTTCCTTACACCATATGCAAAATGATGCCTGAAAAAATAGTTATTATTTATAGGTATACTCCACAGATATTGTAGGTTCACTTCCAGACCACTGCAATAAAGTATCAAAATAAAGCAAATAAATTTTTGGTTTCCCAGTGAATGTAACAGCTATGTTTACACTATACTGTAGTCTATTAAGGATGTAACACCATTATGTTTACAAAACAATGTATACACCTTAATTAAAAAATAATTTATTGTGGACTTCCCTGGTGGTACAGTGGTTAAGAATCTGTCTTGCAATGCAGGAGACACATGTTCGACCCCTGGTAAGGTAAGTAAGATTCCACATGCTGCAGGGCAACTAAGCCTGCGCATCACGACTGGAGAGTCCGAGCAGCACAACAAAAAAGCCCGTATGCCACAAGTTAAGACCCGATGAGGCCAAGTAACAAATTTTTTTTTTTTTTAATTTATTGTTAAAAATGCTAGCCATCATCTGAGCCTATAGCAAGTCATAATCTGCTTACTGATGGAGGGTTTGAAACATAATGAGAATTACCAAAATGTGACCCAGAGACAAGAAATAGGCAAACGCTACTGCAAAAATGGCACTCACCAACTTGCTCAATGCAGGGTTACTGCAAACCTCCAATTTGTAAAAAAAAAAAAAAAAAAAAAAGAAAGGAAAAAATGTAGTATCTGCAAAATGCAATAAAGAGGAGTACAATAATATAAGGTATGCCTATACACATTTTAGGGCTTCATTTATAAGTTATCTTGAACCACATCTAATATGAAAACTATAGTGTACTCTTACTGTGAGGAAGTATAATAAGAACAAAGTATGTAGAAATGTTAAAGTGATAATTACTGATTTAAGAGCTAAGACTATAGAACTCTCAGAAGAAAACACAGAATTAAATCTTCAAGATTTACTTGGATTAGACTAAGCCTCCTTAGATACAATATGAAAAGCACAAGCAACAGAAGAAAAAAAAATTAGACACTCCCAATAATAAGAACTGCTGTGCTTCACAGGACACCATGAAGAAAGTGCAAAGACAACCCACAGAATGGGTGAAATCATTATCTGATCAGGACAGTGCATCTAGAATATGTAGAGGGGCTTCCCTGGTGGTCCTGTGTCCAACACTCAGCACTCCCAGTGCAGGAGGCCAGGGTTCAATCTCATATGCAGCAACTAAGAGCTTGCATACCGCAACTAGGAGATCGCATGCTGCAACTAAAAATTTGCCACATGACACAACCAAAAAGGATCCCTCACACTACAACTAAGACCCAGCACAGTCAAATAAACAAGTCCAGACTTGAATACATAAAGAACTCACTCTTACAATTCAATAATAGTAAAGAAAAAAAAAAAAAAAAAAACCCATGGAAAAAAATGGGCAAAGGATCTGGACATGTATTTCTCCAAAGAAGATACACATATGGTTAATGAGCACAGAAAAACATGATCAATATCATTAGCCATTACAGAAATGCAAATCAAAAACGTAATGATAAAACTTCATACTCACTAGGATGGCTAAAATTAAAAGACAGATGGTAGAAAGAGTTGACAAGAATGTTGAAGAAGTAGAACCTCATACCTTGTTGGTGGGATTGTAAAACAGTATAGTCATTCTGAAAAACAGTTAATCACCTCAGCTCCTCAAAATGTTACATATGACCCAGAAATTCCAATCTTAGGTGTATACTAAAAGAACTGAAAACATATGTCTACACAAAAACTTGTACACAAATGTTCACGGTAGCATTATTCATTAAAGCCCCAAATGTGGAAACTACCCAAATGTCCATCAGTTGGTGAATGGACAAATAAAATGTTGTATATCCATATGTTATGGGTTGATTTGTGTCCCCCCAAAAAGACATGTTGAAAAACTAACCACCAGTACTACCTCAAAGTATGACACGATTTGGAAACAGGGCCTTTGCAGATGTAATTAGTTAAGACAGGTCATACTGGAGTAGGGTGGGCTCCTAATCTACGACTGTATCCTTATAAGATGGCTATGTGGAGACAAACACACAGGAAGCATGCCAAGTGACTAGGAAGGCAGACAGTGGGGTTACACAGCTACAAACCAAGGAATGCCAAAGACTGCTAGTAAACCACCAGAAGCTAGGAAGAAGCAAGGAAGGATTTTTCTGTACAAGTTTCAGAAGGAACATGGCCTGGCCAACATCTTAATTTTGGACTTTAAGCCTCCAAAACTGAGACAATAAACTTCTGTTGTTTCAAGCCACCCATTTGTAGTATTCTGTTATGGCAGCCCTAGAGAACTTACACTATATAATGGAACATTATTCAACCACAGAAAGGAATGAAGTACTGACACATGCTTTAACATAGACAAACTGTGGAGATATGCTAAGTGGAGGGAATCAGACACACAAGATTGCTTATTATATGATCCCATTTATATGAAATGTCCGGCATAGGCAAATCTATAGACAGAAGGTGTACTAGTGGTTGCCTGATGCTGGGGGGCTGGGGGGCAGGAATGATGAAGGACTGCTAATGGATACAGGGTTTCTTTTCTGGGGTGATGAATATCTTCTCAGATTAACTATAGTGCTGACTGCACAACTCTGTAAATATATTAAAAATCACTGAGTTGTATAATCTAAATAGGTGAACTGTACGATATATGAAATATATCTAAAGAAGGCTTTTAAAAAATAATTATAAAAAAAATTAACAGACACAGAGAGAGAGGAGTAGAGCATTAGGAAAGAGCTGTTACATGAAGTAATGTGTGAAATTTGAGCTGAACCGTGTACAGTGAGGAAAGCTGTGAGAAGAGCATTCCAGGCAGAGAGAATGGTACAAATTTCCTTGGGTGAGAATGGGCTTGGCATATCTAAGGAACAGAAAGGTAAATATGGCTAGAGTATAAATGATGTAGAAAGTGCTACGGGATAAAGCTGGTAGACAGGCAAGGGCTAGAATGTGTGTATTAATTCCATAAAAATTATAGGAAATAAGGGTAGCTACAGTAAAATTCCAGGCAACTTTATTTCATCTCCAGTCCTTAATATGCACCTTTAATCTCAATAGGCTTATATATTAGTAGTAATGGTTAAAATCAGTATAAACCTATACTGATATAGGTTATAAAATCAGTCAAAATCAGTATAAACCTAGCCCTGAGCCAAGAGTTTTAAGTCTTGAAGGTGTAAACATCTCAGTCAAAACTAGGGGACTTCCTTGGTGGTCTAGCGATTAAGAATCCATCTGCCAATGCAGGGGATGCAGGTTTGATCTCTGGTTTGGGAAGATCCCACAAGCTATGGAGCAATTTAGCCTGTATGTCACAGCTACTGAAGCCCTCATGCTCTAGAGCCCTGGCTCCACAACAGGAGAAGCCACAGCAGTGAGAAGCCTGTGCACGGCAACCAGCGAGTAGCTCCCACCTGCAGCAACTAGAGAAAGCCCCCGCGCCAGCAACGAGGACCCAACGCAGCCAAAAATAAATAAATAAAACTCCTAGAAGCTCTGTAAACACTTAACTGTTGTGATGAGGAGCTGAGGAGGGACGTGAACCTCAAATACCTGCTGGGACTGGAGTGGGGGAGTGGGGCACGAGTCTAGAAATCAAGTTTCTACCTATACGTTATGTAAGCTAGACCCTCCTCTCAGCTAGTTTGCCTCAGTTCCCCAGGCAGGAGAGCTGGCCCAGGAGCCCCCTGAAGCGCGTGTTCTCGTGTGGCCTGAGTGCAAGCACCTGAGAGCAGGTGGACACATGTACGTACACGAGACAGGAACACGAAGCTGGGGCTTTCCATTACAAATAAAGACTGAATTCCTCGTTGCAATGTTTATCATGAATGTAAGATTTTTCTCCCTGCTTCTGGCATTAAGAATAAAAAAACTGTGATTTACCATAAAATAAACTTCTGTATCTCTCAAACAGCAAGCCAAATCAACCCATTCTAGAGATCAAGGATTTTTCTAAGACTCACAGAATGTTTCTATGATTCAAAGAATAGGGAAAAATCAGACCACCATCAGGAATAAAGCAAATGAAATGAGTATTTAACTCAATATATGTGCTCTCAGTCTATTCACCAATTCTTACTCACTGGACATTTGCAGGTGAAGAAATCCTGCCTTTTCCATTTTGATTCCAAGTTGGACTACAACTTTCAGCAAGGAAGGTAATAGGGCAAAATTCAAGAAGGGTAATACTCGGTGTCATCCTAAACCCTCCCTTTTTAGTTTCTCTTAAGTGTTCTCCCCTGTCTTATACTGTTATACAGCCTGCGTCAAACACCTGTTGACCTCATTATGGAAGTACTTCAATAACACCCAGAGACCTAAGAAGCACATGTGAAAACGCAAAGAAGACGTTTGAGATAACAGACATAGAAATCTGAGATGTAAACAGAACTGGCTAGCCCATTTAATAAAATTTTTGAAATAACAGTGATTAACCAGAAGGCAAGGCTACAAATAAATCCAATAAACATATCACCACACACTTGTATACAAATCCACCCATCTCTTAACTAATAGACAAAAGCAGTAAAAGGCAATAGAAACACTACGCTTTCCCATTTCCCTGGGTGGGGGGTGGGGGGGGAGCGGCGTTCTAATCAAGAGACTCTCTGTAAAGCTAACAACAAAGTAAAAGAAAACAAACAAGCAAAACAAAAAGTTCCAATCTGATTAAAGTTAGTAATAAATTGTACTTACTGTTTGGCCTGATTAACATGAACTCCTAGTGTATAGCTCAGCCATTTGTATGTCACCTACAAGAAGGAGTTTTTTAAAAAGGTTTATTAGATGACTGCAGAGCGCAGGTCAGCCCAAAGGACTCCTAAAGATTCTGAGGCAATTATGCCTTATAAATTACATTAAATGCCACCCCAGTTTTGCCAAGAAACATCCATCTGGGCAGGTAGGACTCAGACATTTATTTTACAAAGAAGTCTGCATCATAGATTAATGCAAGAATCTAAAAAGGTTGAATATACACAGGAAAAGCTCTCAATTTCCTTACACTCCCTGTTTCACCCTGGTCCTTCTTTCCACATTTCTCTCCTTTTATGGGGCCATCACCAAAAATCATCCTCAAACTCACTCAGAAACTTAAGTTACTTTGGAGTGTACAACTCAGAAACTTCTGAAGAAAGTTGCAGCCACATAAATATTAAAAGGCACAGATGGTGCAGGGGTCAGGGAATGAGTGAAGTGGATAAATACTCTATCAGAGGTTAGATTGGGAATTACTGGCATCAAGCTTTGCTCTTCCTCCCATCCTTCCTTCAACTGTCATTTGCCACTTCCTTGTAACCTGTCACCCTCCCCTCAAAGTCTTTCAATTCTAAACGCTGAGTTTCCAGTAACTAGAAGACTGAGCATAGGCTGGGCAAAGGCAGTGTGATGTAGAGGAAAGCACTAGCAGAACACAGTCTGGAAAACTGATTATCCCTTGTGTGTGTTAGGCTCTCAGTCGTGTCCTACCCTCTGTGACCCTATGGACTATAGCCCAGCAGGCTCCTCTGTCCATGGAATTCTCCAGGCAAAAATACTGGAGTGGGTTGCCGTTCCCTTCTCCCAGGAGATCTTCCCAACCCAAGCATCAAACCTAGGTCTCCTGCAGACGGATTATCCCTTACTAACCACAAGTTATTTGGCCTCTCTGCTCCAACTACCTTTTCTAAGGCTACTTCCACCGACCTCTATGCTTCACTGTAAAAAGTACACGCAATAACGTGTACCCAAAGTTCACAGTGGGCTCTCAATCATCACGATTTGAGAAACGCTCTCACATCCATCGTCTCACTTGATCTTTACTTCAACCCTGTGAGGGAGGTCAAGCCTGAATCAATAACAAACTTCCAGGAAAACGAAACCAACTGACGGTCAGATTAAACAACTTGTTACTTAACTCGGTCAAAACACAATTTCCTCAACTGTAAACTTGAGACTTCAAACGCCAACCACCTTGCAGGAAACGTGTGAAGAAGACGCCTTAGAAACATCAATCAAGGCTCCTCCCTCCCCGCCCGACCTCCGTGGCCCTTGGTCTGCGCAGAGCCCAGGACGCCCACCCGAGGAACCTGGATCTGCCGGCGGGGCAGAAGTCCTCCCCGGCGAGTCCTCGCTCTGCCTGGGGCACCAGGAATGGGGACCGTCTCCACTGGACCAGCCCCATGCAACCACACGCAGAGGGATCAAGGCCCCTGCCGCCCTCACTGGGCCCAAAACCCCAGTCGCACGCCCGCATTCCCCAGTCCTAGCTCCTCACGATCTTGTTCTGGTCCGTGACGAACTCGTCTATATTTTCCAGATAAAACTGGTCCGCCATGGTGCCGCGGCGCTGTGCCCCGCCGCAGCTGAGCTCCCCTAGCCGCCACAACCGCAGCTCCCGCCGGCGGGAAACGTCTTTTCTCCCTCCCAGGTCCCGGGTCGTTTCCCACGGCAACGAAGGCGACGCGCTACGGCGGCCGCTAGAGGGTCAAACTAGTCTCGGAGACGGCGCAGGCTGAAGTAGGTGGAGCTAATAGGAACTGACGGAAGTGAGGAACGAGGAGCGCAGGCGTGGTCTGGAACGGCTGCCTGTAGAACCCTAGTGTCGAATCCAGGCTCTGCCAGTTCGTGGCTGACGCACCGCAAAATACCTCACCTCTCTAGGGACCGTGGTCTTTCCACCCGTAAACTGATAAAATAATCCTTGCCCTGTCACACATTTAGTCAATGAATATTAACTAGGTACCTCGTCTGTTTCCAGCCACTTCCTAGGCACTGGGACACAGCAGTGAACAATAAAGACAGAAGTAACTATTTTAGTAAAGTCCTGCCAGCTGGGATAAGTACTGCCTGTTATAATCTCTCAGAATTGAGAAATTAGGGGAAGTTTTTCCAGAATGGATGAGAGAGGGAGTGTTTGTTGCTGGGAAGAGAAGTTTTCATTATAGTTGAAATGGGAGAAAAGGACACGAAGAGAGATGAGACGAACGAAGAAGTCAAACTATGCGGTGCCTACAAGATTGCGTGAAGGGGCACGTGAACTTTATTCTCAAGAATTGGGGAATTTCAAATAAAATTTCTCCTAATATCAGCTAAAAAAAAAAATCCTTCCTTTAAACTGTGTATTTCAGTAGGGCAGCACCGTGAATAATGGAGCTGGCACTAGAGTCAGACCCTGGATTTGAATCCTGGTTTTGATATTTGGTGTGTGAACTTAGGCAAATTGCTTAATCACTGCAAGCCTGTTTCCCCATCTATAAGATGGATATAGTAATAGCATCACTTCAAATGTTTGTTGCAACATGCATTCATTCAGGATATGGTTAGCAAAAGCCTAGTAGGGGCCAAGCATTGCTCTACACATAACAGCTGTGATCAATAACACAGGGAGCCTGCCCAAATGTAGCTTACAAATAGTATCATTTGTACTAGAAGTTGAGAACCCAGTAACTTGGTTCCCTTTTGTTTGTGAGTCAGGAAAACCCGCTAATGAGTTAGATGAGTGGAGAATGAGAAAGACAGTAATAAAAATTGCCTAGACTTGGAACCTAAATCAATGTGAATAGTGATGTCTTTGACTGTGAGATATGAAGATAGAGAAAGTGCAGATGAGAAAATTAAAGAATTTTATTTGGCCAGAGTTATAAACCAGATAATATATACATAACCCTTGTACCATACCTGCATACAATGAAATCAACAGTTAGTATCTGTACTTGGGATTGGCAGGCTTCCCTGGTGGCTCAGATGGTAAAGAATCCACCTTCAATGTGGGAAACCTGGGTTAGATCCCTGGGTAGGAAGATCCCCTGGAGAATGGAATGTCTACCCACTCTAGTACCCTTGTCTGGAGAATTCCATGGACAGAGGAGCCTGCTGGGCAGTCCATGGGGTCACAAAGAGCCAGACACAACTGAGCAACTAACACACACACTTACACTGGTGACATTGCTTTTGCTGGTAGCTCAGATGGTACAGAATCTGTCTGCAGTGACAGAGACCCAGGTTCAATCCCTGCGTTGGGAAGATCCCCTGGAGAAGGAAATGGCAACCCACTCCAATATTCTTATCTGGGAAATCCCATGGACAGAGAATCCTGGAACTGAGTGACTAACACACTCTCTGGTGACATTGGGCAGTGGAGTGAAAGAGGCACCAAAGCCAGATTTCAGTGATTCAAGAAGTGAGGAAGAATGAGAAAAGGAGCTGAAGATAGAGCATAGAGACAACTCTGGCTAATTAACTCTGTGAAATAGGAGAGTGGGGTGAGAATCATGACTTTCACAACAAGTCTGCCTAAGCAACAGGGGTGGGAGATGGTGGTGGGTGTTTGTCTGGGAAGGAAGGATGATAGGCCTTCTGGAGTTTTTTCTATGTAGAAGATCCTCAGTCAGGATTCCCTCTGAAACTGCAAGCCTGAATCTGCAGGAGGAGAGCATGTGACACATCCTCAATTCCCATTGAATGGAAATTTTTCCAAAGGCCTTTTTCCCCCTGAATTCCCAGCACCCAGCGTGGCCATTGCTGGCAGAGCGTAGGCCCTTAACAAATATTTGTTGACTGATAACTAAATGGCAGAAGATGGATGGATGAATGGAATTGAATTAAACGTTGTTCTGCTCTATAATCCCTTTTGTTGGTTTTCAGAACATTGTTTGTGGAAGGTATTGTCTTTCCTCTCCAGCCCCCTCTGAAACGGTTACATAGTCTGTTAGCAGGGGGAGCATTATTGGTAAGTTAACTGGGGAGATGCAGCTGCCTTCAAAGTCCCAGTGATCAGAAATAGGGGACAAGGGGTGACCTTTTGTGGACAAAAGTTAGGACCAAGCCCAGATCCTAAACAGGCTTGAGACTTGCAAAGAACACTGCTGCTGGAGACCCCAAAGGGAGGCGCCATGCATTCCTATGTGTACAGTCTTTAGAGACAGGATTTTATCTAGTAAACACTCCATATACTTTGGGTTGACTAATTTGAAGCATCTTACCTTTCAGTATTTCTTCCAAAACTCCATAGAATAAGAGACAAAATCAGATGGAAGACTCTCCCCAAACTGATTCTCCTCGTCTCCCTGTTCCCTATCCCATGAGGAAATGTCTCCATCATCCTTCTGATCTCCCGGGACCTGCTCTATTTCAGACCTTCCTTATCATCAGTCTTCTGTTTTTAAGTTTCTTTTCATGGTATAGAGGAAATGCATGCTCATCCACATCTTCTCTAGCCTGATCTCTGTTCCAGTCTTCCCCCAACCCCCATCCGGGTCCCTCTTTAACACCAGTTCCAGAATGACATTTCTAAAACACAGAACTGATGATGTTGTTCCCGGCTTAAAAAACCACAATCCGATTTTAGAACACTTTCATTGCCCCCCAGAAGTGCTCTTGTGCCGTCATTCCCTGCTTACCCAAACAGTCCTTATTCTCACCCCCAATACCAGGCAACCAAGTGTCTGCTTTCTATCTCTATTATTTTGCCTCTTCTAGAAATTTCATATAAATGGAACCATAAATATGTAGTTTTCTGGGTAGGGTTTCTATTATGGACTGAGGTGTGTCCCCCCCCCCCCATCCTCCGACCATAAATTCATATGTTAAAGTCCTAGCCCTCAGTAGCTCACATTATAACTGGCAACAGGGTCTTTAAAGAGATAATTAAGTTCAAATGAGGTCATTAGGGTGGGTCCTAATCCCTGGTGTCCATATAAGAAGAGGAAACTAAGACAGGCAACCCATTGCAGATAGAAGACCACGTGAAGACACAAGAAGATGACCATCTATAAGCCAAGAAGAGAGCCCTCAGAAGTCAACCCTGATAACACCCTGATCTCAGACTTCTAGCTTCCAGAATTGTGAACAAATAAATTTCTATTGTGTAAGCCTCCCAGTCTGGTACTTTTTTATGGCAGCCCTACCAAACTAATATAGCTTCTTTCATGTAGCACAATGTGTTTGAGCTTCTTTTAAAATAGTGTAAATATTAGTAGTTCTTTACTTTTTGTGCCCGGTAGTACCCAATGGATGTACCATATTTTGTTTATGTATTTTCCAGTTGATGGACATATGAATTACTTCCAGTTGTGGTGCTAAAACTCCTGCTAGAAAATTTGCATACAGGTCTTCACGTGAACATATGTTTTCATTTCTCTTGGGTAGATCCAAGACTTTCAAGACCAAGTTTAAGTTTATTACTTCTTCAACCTCACCTCTCGTCCTTCATTGCTTCTTACCTTTACTTCAGCACCAAAGACTGCTCATAAGTCCTTGCATGTACTATTCTATTTCTCACTTATAAGTCTTTACATCCATGATACCCTCTCTGGACTTTTGTTTCCTCATGGTAAAATGGAGATAATAATCAGACATATTGAGTGGAATAAAATCTAATTACCAGTACCTCTCATCTAGACAGGTCTTTACACAAGTTTTCAAAGCTTATTTACATCCTTTATCTCCTTTGATAAACTCTGTCCAATAGTCAGGGATTATAGGTTAGTAGCTATGACTGTCAAAGATAGTGAAAGTCACTCAGTCTTGTCCAACTCTGCAAGCTCATGGACTATACAGTCTATGGAATTCTCCAGGCCAGAATACTGGAGTGGGTAGCCTTTCCCTTCTCCAGGAGATCTTCCCAACCCAGGGATTGAACCCAGGTCTCCCTCATTGCAGGGGGATTCTTTACCAGCTGAGCCACAAGAGAAGCCCAAGAATACTGGAATAGGTAGCCTATCCCTTCTCCAGCAGATCTTCCTGACCCAGGAATCAAATTGGGGTCTCCTGTATTGCAGGCGAATTCTTTACCAATTGAGCTATCAGGGAAGCCATGGCAGACTGTAAAAAGAGCCAGAAATTACTCCCTTTCATCTATCTATACGTTTTGAAAGCATCCTCCCATCCTGACTCTGGTTTGGTTTTGTGATTCGCTTTGACTGGAAACATTCTTGAGCACAGGGCTTCCCTTCTCTTACTGCACGAGGAGTCCAGAGACCACCATGTGGATGAGTCTAGGTTAGGCTGCTAGAGGACAAGGGGCCACGCTGGCGGAGAATGAAGGTACCCCAAATATGTGAGTGAGGCGACTACCCAATTCACCAGGGGACTATAGATCCAATGAGGAGCCTAGCATAGATCCATTGAACTAACCAACACCAGGTGACCTATAGCATCTGAGCTAAATAAAGTGATCATAGATTTAAGACACGATGTTTCAGGTTGAGTCATTTTATTTCAATGCTAATTGATATAGATATTCAGTACAATAAAGCTTTGAAGCTAAGCAGTCTGGGTTTGAATTCTAGCTCTGCCATCTACCAGCAGCATGGCCATGGGCAAGCTACTCCATCTTTCCAAGCTTCAGTGTCTTCATCTGAATAAAGAGGGTAATGATAGGGCCCATCCCCTGGGGTTGCAAAGATTCAATAAGATGATAGATGTCAAGCATTCCCTCATGTGCTACTGGGCTCAGCATAACTCCCTGAGAGGGAGTTATTGTTTAGATGAGTAACTAAAGATTAGAAAACTAAACTCCCAGATGTTTAGTGACTTTGTCCAAGATCACACGGCCAGAAAATGACTGAACCTGGTGCTCACACTAGGACTTCGTGACCTCCACCAAGTCTAGGATTCATGATAGACAGTGGAGGAGATTGACTGCTGGTTGGGAGGATCATTCATTGTCCACCTGATGACAGATTTCATACTGGTCTCAGTATGAAAGTGAAAAGAGGCCGAAGTTAACGAATGATCACACTGAAGTTTGATGAAGATTAGTTCGGTAACACAAAGTACAAGTCACTGGCGGGCATTGACGGTCCTATATCTTCATTCTCTGAATTCCATGTCTATTCAGGTCTGTTTTTTGTTTGCACTGTTTCTCAAATCCACTCTTTTCTTTCCATTTTCTTACCTTAACCTGTGCCCCTTTCTGAAGCTTAACTTCCTATGGTGTGTCCTGTTCCAATCCTTTCTCTTCTGCCTGAAACTTCTACACTTTGGGCTCTGTGCTAGTCCGTCACTGATGCTCACCATAGGATAGATTCTGAATGTGGGTTTTACCCAGCAGCTGGCTAGATGGCTTCCAGATATGACGTGAAAGGCCTCAAGACATCTCATTCAGAAAACAAAAGGCCTACAAGGATCTGACCAGTTCTGCAGGCCAAATAAAGACTAATAAAGGCCTAATAAAGCCTAATAAAGACTGGCAGGTAGGTACCATCCCTGAGCAGCAGATGGCAGTGTCAGCTCTTCCTTTGTCATCTCCCATCAGGAGCCGCTGGTGCTCCTTTTTCACAGGAATAACAAGGAAGATTAGGACCTTAACAATCAATTCAAAAACACTGTGGTCAAACTTTAAATGATTTAATTGCCTGAATTGAAAGAAAAGGGGATTTCATATAAAAATAGGGTTTCAGGCTTTATTTATTAACTCAAACATCCAGCTGCAATCTTTTGTCCAGCCTGTGCTCTCCTGTTTAGTTCAGCTTAGTTGCTCAGTCTTGTCTGACTCTTTCTGACTCCATGGACTGCAGCACATCAGGCTTCCTTGTTCATCACCAACTCCCGGAGCCTGCTCAAACTCATGTGCATCGAGTCGGTGATGCCATCCAACCATCTTATCCTCTGTCGTCCCCTTCCCTCCTCCCCTTGATCTTTTCCAACATCAGGGTCTTTTCCAGTGAGTCAGTTTTTGATATCAGGTGGTCAAAGTATTGGAGCTTCAGTCCTTCCAATCAATATTCAGGACTCATTTCCTTTAAGAGTGACTGGTTTGATCTCCTTGCAGTCCAAGGGACTCTCAAGTCTTCTCCAACACCACAGTTCACAGCATCAATTCTTTGGTACTCGGCCTTCTTTATGGTCCAAATCTCACATCCATACATGACTACTGGAAAAACCATATCTTTGACTAGATGGGCCTTTGTTGGCAAAGTAATGTCTCTGCTTTTTAATATGCTGTCTAGGTTGGTCATAGCTTTTCTTCCAAGGAGCAAGTGGCTTTTAATTTCATGGCTGCAGTCACCATCTGCAGTGATTTTGGAGCCCAAGAAAATAAAGTCTGTCACTGTTTCCATTGTTTCACCATCTATTTGCCATGAAGTGATGGGACTGGATGCCATGATCTTCGTTTTTTGAATGTTGAGTTTTAAGCCAGCTTTTTCACTCTCCTCTTTCACTTTCATCAAGAGGTCCTTTAGTTCTTCTTTGTTTTCTGCCATAAGGGTGGTGTCATCTGCATATCTGAGGTTATTGATATTTCTCATGACATTGTACGGGAGGCAGTGATCAAGACCATCCCTAAGAAAAAGAAACACAAAAAGGCAAAATGGTTGTCTGAGGAGGCCTTACAAACAGCTGAGAAAAGAAGAGAAGTGAAAGACAAAGGAGAAAAGGAAAGATATACCCATCTGAATGCAGAGTTCCAAAGAAAAGCAAGGAGAGATACAAAAGACTTCCTCAGTGATGAGTGCAAAGAAATAGAGGAAAACAATAGAATGGGAAAGACTAAAGTTTTCTTCAAGAAAATGAGAGATAGCAAGGGAATATTTCATGCAAGTTCAGTTCAGTTGCTCAGTCCTGTCCGACTCTTTGCGACTCCATGAACTGCAGCACGCCAGGCCTCCCTGTCCATCACCAACTCCCGGAGACCACCCAAACCCATGTCCATTGAGTCGGTGATGCCATCCAACCATTTCATCCTCTGTTGTCCCCTTCTCCTCCTGCCCTCAATCTTTCCCAGCATCAGGGTCTTTTCAAATGAGTCAGCTCTTTGCATCTGTTGGCCAAAGTATTGGAGTTTCAGCTTCAACATCAGTCCTTCCAATGAATATTCAAGACTGATTTCCTTTAGGATGAACTGGTTGGATCTCCTTGCAGCCCAAGGGACTCTCAAGTCTTCTCCAACACCACACTTCAAAAGCATCAATTCTTCAGCACTTGGCTTTCTTTCTAGTACAACTCTCACATCCATACATGACTACTGGAAAAACCATAGCAAAGATGGGCACAATAAAGGACAGAAATGGTATGGATCTAACAGAAGCAGAAGGTATTAAGAAGAGGTGGTAAGAATACACAGAACTGTACAAAAAAGATCTTCATGACCCAGATAACCACGATGGTGTGATCACTCACCTAGAGCCAGACATCTTGGAATGCAAAGTCAAGTGAGCCTTAGGAAGCATCACTATGAACAAAGCTAGTGGAGGCGATGGAATTCCAGTTGAGCTATTTTAAATCCTAAAAGATGACGTCGTGAAAGTGCTGCACTCAATATGCCAGCAAATTTGGAAAACTCAGCAGTGGCCACAGGACTGGAAAAGGTCAGTTTTCATTCCAATCCCAAAGAAAGGCAATGCCAAATAATGCTCAAACTACTGCACAATTGCACTCATTTCATATGCTAGCAAAGCAATGCTCAAAGTTCTCCAAGCGAGGCTTCAACAGTATGTGAACTGAAAACTTCTGGATGTTCAAGCTGGATTTAGAAAAGGCAGAGGAAACAGAGATCAAATGCCAACATCTGTTGGGTTGTAGAAAAAGCAAATGTCTGTAGCAGCATTATTCATAATGGCAAAAATATGGAAAAGACCTTTAAAAAAACAAAAATCAACAGAGTATACTTGAAGATCTAATTGGCTTTATTCAATTGTTCTCCTGCCAATGCAGGAGACATAAGAGAGAGGGGTTTAATACCTTGATTGGGAAGATTCCCTGGAGGAGGGCATGACAACCCACTTCAATGTTCTTGCCTGGAGAATCCCATGGACAGAAAAGCCTGGTGAGCCACAATTCATGGGATCAGAGTCAGACACAACTGAGAGACTGAACATGCATGCAATGATTCATGAATCCAGCAGCAAATAGCGTATTTACTAGAAAGGATGCACTCCAAGGAGTTGTACAAAATGAAAGGTCTTTTCAGGTTAAAAAAAAAAAAGAGAGAGAGAGACAGGACAAGGAAGTTATTTGCAAAAGTAAAGAAAGAATTGTTTCAGGCTAGGTCACCTTCCCTAGGTGAGCAGCACAGGGGGAGTCTTATCACACTTATTACGTCACTAGCGTTGATGGGAAATTCCAGACCAACGGGTTTACAGTTCCACTCCTGGGAGTGGCTGAAACTGCTTTCAGGTTAGGTATTAATGCTTGGTGAAGTTTAGCAGAAGTGACTCCATTTTGGGCTTATTTATTTTTAACAGACCCAATTGTCCATTAACAAATAAACGGATAACAAAAGCTGGTATGCAATGGAATAATATTCAGCTGTAAAATGGAATGAAGTACTGACACATGCGACAGCACAGATGAACCTTGAAAACATTATGCTAAATGAAGTAAGCCAGTTACAAATGCCACATACCATATGATTTGTATGAAATTCCAGAGCAGGGAAATCTGGAGACAGAAAGTTGATTAGGTTTTGCTCTGCTCTGGGAAGGGACAAGGGGCAGGGGAATGATAGTTAAATGGTATAGGGTTTTTCTTTTTGAGAAGATAGAGATATTCTAAAGTTGACTGTGACAATGGTTGCACATACCTATGCATATACTAGGGCTTCCCACTTGGCTCAGTGGTAGAGAATCTACCTGCAGTGCAGGACTTGCAGGAGACAATGGTTGGATCCCTGGGTCAGGAAGATCTCCTGGAGAAGGGAATGGCAGTCCACCCCAGTATTCTTGCCTGGAAAATTCCATGGACAGAGGAGCCTAGTGGCTACAGTCCCTGTGGTCACAAAGAGTCTGAAACAACCAAAGTGACCACGCACGCACACATGCATATACTAAGATGTGAACTGTATCATGTAAATGAGTGAATTGTATTTCAATAAAGCAGTTAAATTGGAAAAGAGTCTGATGCTGGCAAAGATTGAAGGCAGAAGGAGGGGAGGGCAACAGAGGATGAAATTGCTGGGTGGCATCACCGATGCAGTGGACATGAACGTGGGCAAACTCTGGGAGATGATGAGGGACAGGGAGGTCTGGCATGCTGTAGTCCATGGGGTGGTGAAGAGTCAGACACAACTGGGCAATTGAACAACAACAACAAAGCTGTTCAAACACTGGCAGAAACAAAGGGAGCCAAGGCAGGTACAGCCTCAGCCCAGATCATGCTACAGATGCAGTTCAATAATAACACCTCTGCCACCCATACCCTTGCTCTGAATATTGGACCCAGAGGCCACTATTGACTGTTGATCTTGCTGCCCCCAAACCTAGATGTTACAACTACTGCCCCCACCACTACCGAAATGAATTCTCCATTGTCCCTGCTTACTTGGAATAAAAATGTCTTATTCTAAGTTCTGGGAGAATGTACCTGATTGTTTGAGTCTGGATCATATGTGCATACCCTAGCTGTGAGAAGGGACTGGGAAAGCAAATATCTGGCCTCATCACTTCTTTTTTTTTCCCCTCATCACTTCTATAATAGGAAATAAGGTCTGCCCCATCCAAGATTCCTATGGTAGACAATTCTCCAAATACAAGAAAAGGGTTTCAATGTTGGGCAAATGAGCAAACCAACCAAACAACAAACAAAAAAGAAACATCCTGGCCTCTGTACATATGTAGGCTTGCTAAGTCACTTAAGTTGTGTCAGACTCTTTGTGACCCTATGGACTGTAGTCCTCCAGATACCTCTGTCCATGGGATTCTCCAGGCAAGAATAGCAGAGTGGATTGCCACGCCCTTCTCCAGGGGATCTTCCCAACCCAGGGATCGAACCTATGTCTCTTACATCTCCTGCATCGACAAGAAGGTTCTTTGCTACTAGTGCCACCTGGGAGATAGATGTGAAAGTGAAAGTCATTCAGTCATGTCCAACTCTTTGTGACCCCATGGACGATGCAGACCATGGAATTCTCCAGGCCAGAATACCAGAGTGGGTAACTGTTCCCTTGAAGCTGCCCCAGTTAAAATGCAAATATTCCAAGAGACTTCCCTGGCAGTTCAGCAGCTGAGAGCCCTTGCTTCCACTGCAGGGCACTTGGGTTTGATCTTTGGCAGGAGAACTAAGATTCTGCATGCTGCAGTGCGTAGCCAAATAAACAATTCTAATATTCCAGAATAACTAAAATTCCAGAATGCTCATTCAGTCGTGTATGCCTGCAATCACTGTGAGAATTTATTAAGAACCTAAAAACTCTTTGTTAGCTCCATGCTAAGCCTCACGGAATCAGAAACAAATAAAACACTGACCTGGACCTCAAGGTGATCATTGTGAGGAGGAGAAAAAGATGGAGTGTTATGGGTCACAGGCTAAAAGTACAAGAAGTGAAACAGGGACACACAGGAGAGACTGGTCAGCTCTCCTTGGGGAGAAGGCTAGAGAGCCTTCACAGAGATGACCTCGAGGAAAATCTATAGAGGTGGGTTGATGCCTTGCTAGGTGGAAGGGCGGATATAGGGGCCATGTGCACCTAAGCACAGGAGGGAACCAGGAACAATGCTGGGCTGGAAGTGTGGGGTGACTCAGGGCACAGCAAGGGCAAGTGGAGAAGTCACTGGGACCAGATCAGACAAGTTTGGTATTCCCTCTTTTCAACAGAGAGCTGCTGAAGGATATTTTATTTTCAAAACTTTGTTTTGATGCTGCATAGAAGGTGAACTGGAGGAAAGAATGGGCAAAGAGGTCAGATGCCACTGCCATGATCTCAACGTTAGATGGCAGAAGATCATCTAGCCCAGGGTGGTAGCAGGGGCCACAAGAGGGACAGAAATGGATGTGAGATATGTGTTAGTCACTCAGTTGTGTCCAACTCTTTGTGACCCCATGGACTGTAGCCTTCGAGGTTCCACTCTGTCCATGGGATTCTCCAGGCAAGAATACAGGAGCAGGTAGCCATTCCCTTCTCCAGGGGATCTTTCCAACCCAGGGATTGAACTCAGGTCTCCTACATTGCAGGGAGATCATCTGAGCCACCAGAGAAGCCCTAGATATGAGATAATGGGTAAGGAAAAACTTAGTTTACTTTATCTTTGCAGAACTGCCTAAGGGGGACTTCCCCAGTGGTCCAGAAGCTAAGATTCTGTGCTCCCAATGCAGGGGGCCTGAATGGTCAGAGAGCTAGATCCCACATGCCAAAACTAAAAGATCCTGAGTGCTGCGCTGAGTCTCAGTCTCAAAAGAAAAGTGAACTGTTTAATAGAGAGAAGGACCCTGATGACCTTCAGGATAAACCCATGCACCCATCTGCCCCATCTACACACTCACACCCTCCTGCCCCAACATTTATTGAATCAGTGCTGGTGATACAGAAATGATTTGCAATTTACAGGAGCCCTATCTGGAGAGGAGACAGGAATCAAAACAGACAGTTGTTTCTGTCTGTTGCTAGGTTTGTTGCTAGGAAACTGCTGAATGGAAGACACTATGGGAGCATTGTGACTGGGGATTTCAAGGAGGACTTCATAGAGAAGAGTTGAGACCTCTTTTAAAAGATCAAGAGGAGTTGGCCAAAAAGAAAATGCTGGGAAGAAAGCAATGGAGGCAGAGAGAAGAGCTTGTCTTGCAGCCATGAAAAGGTGCCTTGCAGTCGTCCAACTAGAGGAGTGTAATGGACCAAAGGCAGATGGTACCCAGATGATTCTCTTTAGAGTCCAGCATCAAGGTTTGCGCTGAAACATCACCTCCCATGAGCTGTTCTCAATGGAGGACAGGGCACAGCAGGGAGACTAAGACAGGTGTATTCTTAAGAAGCAAGAGATTCCTCTGACTTCTGACAGCCATCTTTGGCTTCAGGATAACATAAGCTTTCTTAGACCAAATGGCTGTCTAGGACACTTGAGGGTTCACCCAACCCTCATCTCCCTTCTGCTCACTCAGGGTCAGACTTGAATGGAGGATTCATGATTCAGCCATACTCTCCCTCCCCATTTTTGTAAAATCTTGCAGGCTTAGTGCTTGCTTGGCTTTTCTTCTTGGAGAGCCCAGATTGATACATTTGTGTAAAAGTATACATTCTTGAAGGACTTTGGACTTCACTCTGGACTAATTCACAAGACTTTGGACACTTTTAGTAAAGTATAATGAGACAAAATAAAATTTGAAGCTTGGAGGTGTATGGCCTAGGGTTGCAGAGAGAATGGAGAAGGTATGAGAGAGCAAACAGTTGTACAGTTGACCTTTGAACAATGCAAGAGTTAGGGGTGCCAACCCTGCACAGTCAGAAATCCAAGTATAACTTTATGGTTGGCCCTCCATATTCATGATTCCTTCTTATCCACGGTTTCTTCCCGTCCAGTTTCACATCCACAGATTCAACCAAACACAGATGGTGCTGTACCTGTAGTATTTACTATTGAAAAACATCAGTGTATAATTGGGCACACGAAGTTCAAACCTATGTCAACTATGAGGACCTTTTCATGTTTGGAGAGTTTCTCATCTTAAGAAGCCAGAAAGAACTGGCTTCTTAACTCGTTTTCCCAGCATTCCCCACAACTAAGACACAGGATGAGACGAATGCCCTGCCAATTAGATATATCTGCCTTAGGCTTTGAATTGGAAGCTAGTGAGGTAAAGAAGCAGGAGTGTGCAGAATCATTGTTAGCCATGGCTGGCAACAGAGATAGCAGCTGTAGTGGCAGAGTCCAGGATCTTGGATTGGTCATCTTGATGGTACTTGAGTGGTCCCAGTCCCCAGGGCAGGGACTGTCAATGTGTTCATTGAACCAGTTCTATATGGTAAATTTGGGAGTTGATCCTAGGAAAAAGTTCCAAGCCTGGTTCTTCACCTTTCATAACAAAATTGTGTTGTTCAGCCGCTCAGGCATGTCTGACTCTTTGCAACCCCACGGACTGCAGCACACCAGGCTTCCCTGTCCTTCACTATCTGCTGGAGTCTGCTCAAACTCATGTCCATTGAGTTGGTAATGCCATCTAACCATTTCATCCTCTGTCGCCTCCTTTGCTTACTGCCCTCAATCTTTCCCATCATCAGGGTCTTTTCCAATGAGTCAGCTCTTTGCATCAGGTGGCCAAAGTATTGGAGCTTCAGTTTCAGCATCCATCCTTCCAATGAATATTCAGGATTGATTTCCTTTAGGATTGACTGGTTTGATCTCCTTGAGGGACTCTCAAGAGTTTTCTCCAACACTACAATACAAAAGCATCAATTCTTCGGCATTCAGCCTTTTCTATTGTCCAGCTCTTATATTTGTACATGACTGCAGGAAAAACCATAGCTTTGACTATATGGACCTTTGTCAGCCAAGTGATGTCTCTGCTTTTTAATATGCTGTCTAAGTTGGTCATAACTTTTCTTCCCAGGAGCAAGCAGCTTTTAATTTCATGGCTACAGTCACCATCTACAGTGATTTTGGAGTCCAAGAAGATAAGATCTGTCAGTTTCCGTTTTTTTCCCATGAAGTAATTTTTCCCATCTATTAGCCATGAAGTGACAGGAATGGATGCCATGATCTTGGTTTTTTGAATGTGGAATTTTAAGCCAGCTTTTTCACTCTCCTTTTTCACATTCATCAAGAGGCTCTTTAGTTCCTCTTCACTTTCTGCCATAAGGATGGTGTCATCTGCATATCTAAGGTTATTGATATTTCTCCCGGCAATCTTGACTCCAGCTTGTGCTTCATCCAGCCTGGCATTTCATATGATGTACTCTGCATAGAAGTTAAATAAGCAGGGTGAGAATTTACAGCCTTGATGTAATCCTTTCCCAATTTTGGACCAGTCCATCATTTCATGTCTGGTTCTAACTGTTGCTTCTTGACCTACATAACAAAATCTATGGACTTAAACAGTGGAAATCTACTCATGTTTCTGAAATTTGAGAAGTCTAAAATCAGGTTGCCAGCTGATTCAGTTCCTGGTGAGAGTCCTCTTTCTGGTTTGCAGAGTGTCACCTTCTTGAGGAATCCTCACATGGCAGACAGACAGACAGAGAGAGTTCTGGTCTTTCCTAATAGGGGCATCAACCCTTTCTAATGTCCTCTACCTGATGCTCTCATCTAAACTCAATTACTTCCCAAAGGCCCCCTTCCAAATAATATCAAATAATGTTAGGATTTTAACATATGCATGGCAGGGGTGGGGGGACAATCAGTCTACAGCAATCTATTCACTGAGTGACTTTGAACAAGTCACTCATTCTTCTGAGCTCCAACTATCCTATCTGTAAAATGGGCATATTGAGTTTTACCTTCTTAATTACTATTACTGTCTGGTCCCTCAATCCTGTCTGACTCTTTGCAACCCCATGGACTGTAGCCCACCAGGCTCCTCTGTCCATGGGATTATCCTGGCAGGAATACTAGAGTGGGTTGCCACTTCCTCCTCCAGAGGATCTTCCTGATCCAGGGATCAAAGCCACGTCTCTTGCATCTCCTGCATTGCAGGTAGATTCTTTACCACCAAGCCCCCTGCAAAGCCCCCTTACCACCTTCATAGGACTACTATGAAGATTAAATGAAATAATAGGTACAAAAATACATTGTAAACAAAAAAGTGAGCTCTACAAATGTTTGTGATTTATTCTAATAGGGCCAAGCACATAGTGTGTTAGACAGAGGTGCTTTTTAAATGTTTCAAGTAAGAAGAAAGGATAATAATTATTTTTAGAGCAATTACTGTGTGCCAGCCATCATAATAAATGCTTTACTAAAATTATCTTTCTAATAGCCTAAGGTGATCAACTTCCCAGTTTGCCTGGGACTCCCCTGAAACTCACACATCCTGGGAATCCCCTTAGATCTGAACATAGGTTTGAGTATCATTTCCATTTTGTAGATAAGAAAAATAAGGCTTAGCAAGATTATGCAACATGCCCAGAATCACATTTAATAAGTGACAGAGTCAAAATTTGAACCCATGGAACTTCCCTGGTGGTCCAGTGGTCAAGAATCTGAGCTTCCAATCCGAGGGGTTACAAGTTCAATCTCAGTTTGGGGCACTAAGATCGCACATGCTGAGGGGCACCGTCAAAAAGTAAGAAAAAAAAAAAAAAAGGAAAGAAAGTAAAGAAAGAAAAAATTTGTAATCAGAGCTATCAAAGTGGAAAAATGAAAAGATAAGTGTTTAGAGTGAAAGATAGAGGGTATCAAAACCTGCTGTTTTAACCATATGACTCTAGTCCAGTCTGGTCTCAGTGGCTGGTGCTGGGAAACTGTTTAGAGAAGGTCATAAGCTGGGCCCAGCCCCAGGTCATTGCTCCTCCAGGGCAGTTCCTGGCAGATCACAGTACTTTGTTTTTTACTTCTTAGAAAGTCTCCTGTTGTATGGGGTAATTAAACCCTCATGCTTCATCCTGTTTATATTTGGCATTTGTCTTTTGTTTTACTTATGACTGAAAGAGCTAGTCAACCTTCCTAATTCAAACTGCTTATCCTCTTAAAGCAGGTGTTTTGGGTCTTACTCTAAATATGTATCAGCTTCCCAGGTGGCTCGGTGGTAAAGAATCTGCTTGCCAATGCAGGAGACACAGGAGATTCATGTTTGAGCCCCGGGGTGGGAAGGTCCTCTGGAGGAGGGCATGGCAACTCACTCCAGGATTCTTGCCTGAAAAATTCCATGGACAGAGGAGCCTGGCAAGCTACAGTCCAGGGGGTCACAAGCAGTCAGACATGACTGAGCAACTGAGCATGCACACATAAATAGGTATACAGAGGTGGAGGGATTCTGTGCCCAGTCAGTGTCAGAAGCAGACCATTTCTTAGATGCTAATGAGTAAGATTTGCTCAGGGTACAGAGGAAGGGTGGTCAGGCGAGAAAGAAAACCTGGTTAACCTAAAGATCAAGATTCCTTCCTGCTCAGATACGTCTGAAGTGGCCTCATCTTGTTGTTGTACAGATGCCCAGGTATGTCCAACTCTTTGCCACCCCATGGACGACAGCATGCCAGGCCTCCCTGTCCTTCACCATCTCTCAAACTTTGCCCAAGTTCATCTCCCTTGCATCAGTGATGCCATCCAGCCATCTCCTCTTCTGATAGCCTCTTCTCCTTCTGCCCTCGATCTTTCCCAGGATCAGGGGCTTTTCAAATGAGTCAAATGTTTACATTAGGTGACCAAAATACTGAAGCTTCAGCTTCAGCATTAGTCCTTCCAATGAATATTCAGGATTGATTTCCCTTTAGATTGACAGGTTTGATCTCACAGTTCAAGAGACTCCCAGGAGTCTTCTCCAGCACCACAGTCCGAAGGCATGGATTCTTTGGCGCTCTGCCTTCTTTAAGGTACAGCTATCACACCTGTTTGAGACCACTGGGAAGACCATAGCCTTGATTATATGGACCTTTGTTGGCAGAGTAATTTCTCTGCTTTTCAATACACTGTCTATGTTTGTCATAGCTTTCCTGCCACTGGAGGAGGGAATGCAAACCACCTCAGTATACTTGCTGTGAGAACCTCATGAACTATATTAAAAGGCCCCATCTGATCTCCTGTCAATTCTCTCATGCTGTGCTGTTAAATTGAGAGTCCAGAGGCTGGCACGTGGCCCCGACTCTGCCTCTAGTGAAGTGTTTGCCCTAGGTAAGTCTCTTCCTTCTCGAAGTTTCAGTTTTCTCATCCATTAAATAAAGAGAAATCAGGTTACCAGATTAGGTACTTTCCTATAGAGTTCCTATGGTGTTGACACATATGATACTATAATAGTACATATAACTGAACTGCTTCCTCAGGATGAGGATATTAAATTGCTTATATACAAAAAAAAAAAAAAAAGAACAAAAAAAAGCAACAGTTAGAAGTGGACATGGAACAACAGATTGGTTCCAAATTGGGAAAGGAGTATGTCAAAGCTGTATATTGTCACCCTGCTTATTTAACCTCTATGCAGAGTACACCATGCGAAATGCCAGGCTGAATAAAGCACAAGCTGGAATCAAGATTGCCAGGGGAAACATCAATAACCTCAGATACACAGATGATACTACCCTTATGGTAGAAACCAAAGAAGAACTAAAGAGCCTTTTGATGAAAGTGAAAGGGAAAGTGAAAAAGCTGGCTTAAAATGCAATATTCAGAAAACGAAGATCATTGCATCCGGTCCCATCACTTCATAGATGGGAAAATAGATGGGGAAACAATGGAAACAGTGACAGATTTTATTTTCTTGGACTCCAAAATTACTGCAGATGGTGACTGCAACCATGAAATTAAATGATGCTTGCTTCTTGGAAGAAAAGCTATGACCAACCTAGACAGCATATTAAAAAGCAGAGACACTACTTTGCCAACAATGGTCTGTCTAGTCAAAGCTATAGTTTTTCCAGTAGTCACGTATGGATGTGAGAGTTAGACTATAAAGAAAGCTGAGTGCCGAAGAATTGATGCTTTTGAACTGTGGTGTTGGAGAAGACTTTTGAGAGTCCCTTGGACTGCAAGGAGATCCAACCAGTCCATCCTAAAGAAGATCAGTCCTGAGTGTTCATTGGAAGGACTGATGTTGAAGATGAAACTCCAATACTTTGGCCACCTGATGCAAAGAGCTGACTCACTGGAAAAGACCCTGATGCTGGGAAAGATTGAGGGCAGGAGGAGAAGGGGACGACAGAGGATGAGATGGTTGGATGGTATTACTGACTCAATGGATATGATTTGAGCAAGCTCCGGGACTTGGTGATGGACAGGGAAGCCTGGTGTGCTGCAGTCCATGGAGTCCCAAAGAGTTGGACACGACTGAGCGACTGAACTGAACTGAATATCCTCAAACTGACAAAAGAAGAAAATGTTTCATTTACAAAATATAAGGGATTGCAGAACAAAAATAGGTAGATATGAAATAAAAGCAGCTTGATATGATAAAATTATAAATGCTAGAAGTGAAGAAAATATGTATATCAAGGGAAGAATTTAGAAAATATAAACTTCAGACTGGATCCAGTTGAAAAGTTGGTTATTGAACCACTGGGGGGCGTGTACCCTTGTATCTTGTTTTTCCCCAGTGAATTGCTTCTGAAGGCATGTCTGGCTAGGTTGTGTATGGGGGTAGATGTGAATGTGTGCAAGTGTGTTTGCATGAGTATGAGTGAGAGTGTGGGTGTGTATACAGGTCACTCTCAAAAAAGATAACCTCAGGGCTTACATGAAATTCCAGATCTGGTGAAAGCCCTTCACCCATCCCTGCCTGACTCTCCTGAATTGGCTCTTCCAGACTCAGCTCCCCCATAAAGTGGACGTAAAAGCATTTCTCGTCATGAGACAACACTGTGGACAGGAATGAGCACTAATGCTGGAGTTACACTTGGGCTTGGATCTTAACTCCACCCTGTACTTGCTACTTGATCTTAAGCAAGTTTCTTATCTAATCCTGAATTTCATCAATGGTGACAAAGAGCTAGCAGTCCCTAACTCAGCATAGTTAGAGACTGGAAGGGAAGGAGTTATGTCAAGTACCTGGCTTAGACAATTAATGCATTGGATACTACATCAGGATCAGGTATGCAATTTGTGAGTCCCAGGGTGAAAAAGAAAACGTGGGCCTCTTGTTCAGAAATTATCAAGAATTTCAAGATGGCAAGAACAGAGCATTAAACTGAGCACAAGGCCCTTCTAAGCACAAGACCCTGGGCATCTACACAGCTACATCCTCTTGATATTAATTTTCTTTCAGGCTGGTTAACTAAGCTGTCGGAAGAAGAATGATGGATGGAAGAGGGATGTCATAAGTAATGGTCCCCAAGTAACTCAGGAAGCAGTGATTGAGGCTTGGAAATCTCTCCATTCCCCCCCCCCCCCCCCGAAGCTGCTCTGGCCATGGGAAGGCACGGAAGAAGGTCAGAGCAGGTGAGTCACTTGTTTCCTTAATCACTGAGGATATTTTTTTCCCGCTCTGCGAATTCGGCCTCCCTCCCTTCCAGATGCAGAGGCTTAGCTCAGGATAAGACAACATGCATCCTTTCCCAGAGAGTCAGTCTTCACTTCTTTTACGTCACCTAAGTCCTTCTGGATCCCCTGGAAAGGAACTAAGGGCCTGGGGCCCAATGACAAGGGAAGGAGTGGCTGAGGGAGGTCACTGTCCATTGGGCAGAAGGGATCCTCCAGACCAAAGTACTGCTGAACACTTGGAAGCTGGGAAGTCAGCCAGCGTTTCATCTTTTGTTTTTTCCTCCTGGGGCTTCCTGTCCCAAAGGTGGACGGAGAGGGGTCATGGGGGACTTCCTGACCTCTACAAATAAATCTTTCCATTGTCGTTGGCCAGGCAGTACTTCCAGACCAGACAGACCAGGTAGATGGGCAGTAACAGAGGGAGACAGCAAGGCTGCCTGCAGAGGAAGCTCACTGCTAGTTCCATCAAAATTCTCAGCAAGAGGAGACTACACATTGAGGGGTGGAAAAAGCGATCATGAAAAAGGCCAGGACTGACTGCCTACAGTGGGGGTTGGGGTGTATAGAAACTGACTTGAGGGGAGCATCAGAGAATGTGAGGGCTGAAAGAGACCCCAGAGGCATCTAGCATGTTCTCTGTTGACTCCCAGTACCCAGACAGTTTCTGGCACATAATAGGGGTTCAGTTGGCATTTAATGAATAAATAAGAGAATCTAGTCCAATACCTTTCTCTAATTGAGCCAGAGAAGCAAGGCCCAGAATGGAAAAGAAAGTTTCTCAAGGACACACAATGAGTTAGTATCAGAACCCAGACTAGAGCTCAGAGCTCCTGAATCCCAAACCAATGTTCTTTCTGTTGGGCCTTGGGGTGTATGTGTGTGTGCTCAGTCATTAGGTCATGTCCAACTCTTTGCAACCCCATGGACTGTAGCCCTCCAGGCTCCTCTGTCCCTGGGATTTCCCAGGTAAGAATATTGGAGTGGGTTGTCATTTCCTTCTCCAGGGGATCTTCCTAACCTAGGGATCAAACCCGTGTCTCCTGCTTGACAGGTGGATTCTTTACCACTGAGTCACTTGGGAAACCCAGGCGTAGGGGAGAGTAGTGACTTTCTCCTCCTTCTCTATGCAGAGGAAGAAAGGGGATTTCAATAAACCTGCTCAGAGAGCTTGACATGTGACTCTAAAGTTGAGTCATCATAAGACAGAGTTTGACACACATTTGAGGAATATAAAAATGAGAGACTGATGAACTTGGAGGACAAAGAGAGAGGTGTTACTGCCAAGAGCTGACTGTTCTCTCACTGGCCACGGGGCAAAGACACGTGTATCCTGGGGACTGGTGTGGATCTAGAAGAAGAGAGCTGACCTGGATCTTCTTAAAAGTGACGTGCCCTCAAGGCATGGAGGTCACTGTGACTCCAACAAAGAGGATGATGGACCACTAGAAGCTCAAGAGCTAACCTGGAGGAGAGGCCTTGATTTGTCAAGGGAAGTGCAGGTAGAGCTCTGGGGGAGGATGTCCAAAGGACCTGCTAAAGCCTTCTGAACAGAACTGGTTTTAGACATCTGATCTGCTCCAGAGAGCAGTGTCATATCAAAGTTGGTACTCTGTGCTCCTCATTTTCTCTCTTCCTTGGAGGCAGAGATGATGTTCCTTGAAACTAATGAAGCTTATATTTCAGAATCTCTCACATGCATGGGCCCCCTTAGGCCCATAAATCTTATATTTAATTTTTATTCTTTTTCCTCAATAGTGTATTAGTTCTCTAAAGATGTGTAACACATTACCACAAACTTAGCAACTTAAAGCAACACAAATTTATTATCTCGCTACTATATGCTGGAAGTCTTGTATAGCATGTGTGACTCAATTCTCTACTCAGGGTCCCAGGCTGAACAAGGTATTAGTCAGGTCTGAGGCTCAAGGGCCTCCTTGAAACTCACTGGTTTTTGGCAGAATTGAGTTCATTATGGTGTAGGGCTGAGATCTTTATTTCTCTGTTGGCAATCAGTTGGGGACCCTGTCAGCTCCTATAGTCTACTCCCCAAACTTTGCCATGTGGCCACTTATTATGAACTGAAAGTTTTGTGTTCCCTCCTCCCCAAATTCATATGTTGAAGCCCTAAATCCAAATGTGAATGTATTTGGAAATGGGACCTTTGGAAGTTAAAATTAAAATTAACTGAGTTACCCAAGAGGATCAGTGTCCTTATAAGAAGTGACCTCAGAGCAGGCTCTGTGTGCGGTGTGAGAACGTAGAGAGAAAGGGGCCATCTACAAGACACGAGGAGTTCTCTTACCAGAAAGTGACCATGTTGGCCCCCTAATCTCAGCCGTCCAACCTCCAGATCTGTGATAAAATAAATCTATTGTTTAAGCCAGTCATTCTGTGGTATTTTGTTACGGCAGCCTGAGCTAATACATTACATGCCCCTACCCCACCCCTAAATCATAACACAGATGTTTGCGTTCTTCCAGACCAGACAGAGCACATCTCTCTCTCTGATTTTATCTTCTTTTTAACACTTAATAAGAATTGGAGAAATTTCATTACCTGAGGACCAAAAAATACCTACACATCAAGCAGCAAGGAAAGATCTATTTGGTAACTTAATTTTAGAGAAACTGGTGGGGAAAATAAGTATTCTACTTGAGACAGTATGAGTCCAGCTTGTTCAACTCTTTTATAGTTGCACTTATAAAAGAGGAGGCATAAATACAGTAAAACAAATACACAGCACAACAACACGAGCACATAATGGTTCTGAAAGTGGCCCAAGTGCAGATATTCCTAGACTGGACGATGAGGGATTAGACTGTAGTCCTGACTCTTTCACTGACCGCTTAAGTTGCAGTGTGGAATGTAGTTGCAGTATGGAATACACACACAACAAACAACCCACAGAGAAGAATGGACAAATGATAATAATACAAACAGACAATCCATAGAAGAGGAAATGCAAATGGAAAATAAATGTATTAAAGGATGGTCAAATCCACTCTTTGTCAGGGAAATGCACATTTTAAAAAAACAGAATAAAGTTTTTCAACAGTATGTCTAACAAAAAAAATAAATAAAATATTGAAAATACCCAGCCCTTGTTAAATAGTAAGGAAATGGACATATTTCACATTACTGGTAAAGGTATAATGTTGTACTATAATCTGTTTGGAAAATCTTCTGGAGGAATCTATTTAAATTTAAAATGTACATACCCTTTGGTCCAGAAACCTGTTATAAGACTGAATACCACTGGAGTAAAAGTATCAGTACCTAAATATATATATAAGAATATTTATAAGTACATTGCTTATAGTGGCAGACAAAACAAAACTAGAAATAACCTGAATGTCCAACAGGAAAGAAATAATCGAATACATTTTTATGTACTTATATCACATTATGGAATATAATCTAGCTATTAAAAACATAGAATTAAATCTATATGTATTAACCAGGAGGAATGATATATTAAGTGAAAAAGCAAATTGCACAGTAATGTGTATTGCATGTCCCTATTTTTCTTAAGGGAAAAAAGAATCCCCTTTTTTATACTTCGTTATTTGTATCAGCAAAAAGAAAGATATGCAGTTACACAACACAGTGTTGAAGTTGGGGTGGAAGATGGTATTAAGGGAGTGATGAAAGCATTAAAAGGAAGAAAGGGGGAAATTATTAATGTGCTTTATATGTTAATTTTTCCATTGTTTGACTTACCATCAAGTATATGTATTACTCTAGTATTTCTTTTAAGTATGTTTAAAAATTAAAAGAAAAAAAGAGTAAAAGCATAGGTTTGGCAGTTCAAAATAGCCAAATTTGACCCCTGCTTCACTAGCTGGGTAACCATGAATGAATGACTGAAACCTCTCTGAGCCTCTTCTTCTCATCTGTTAAGGTGGGTGTGATACCTAGCTCCTAGAGTTGTTGTGAGGATTAAAAGAGATCATGTATTTAAATGCTGAGCACATAGCAGGTATTTAATAAATAGTAGTTATTATTAGCCCCACTCAAGATTGGGGCAGGGACTGGATTCACTTATGGGTTGGATTGACTTATAGTCATGTATGGATGTGAGAGTTGGACTATAAAGAAAGCTGAGCACCAAAGAATTGATGCTTTTGAACTGTGGTGTTGGAGAAGACTCTTGAGAGTCCCTTGGCCTGCAAGGAGATCCAACCAGTCCATCCTAAAGGAGATCAGTCCTGAGTGTTCATTGGAAGGACTGATGCTGAAGTTGAAACTCCAATACTTTAGCCACCTGATGCAAAGAGCTGACTCATTTGAAAAGAACCTGATGCTGGGAAAGACTGAAGGCAGGAGGAGAAGGGGATGACAGAGGATGGGATGGTTGGATGGCATCACCGACTCGATGGACATGAGTTTGAGTAAACTCCAGGAGTTGGTGACGGACAGGGAGGCCTGACATGCTGCAGTCCATGGGGTCCCAAAGAGTCAGACATGACTGAGTGACTGAACTGAACTGAATAGGAACTCTGAGCAGGTTAATGATTTGGCAGATTTCAGCAGTTTCACCCTTCAGGAAAACAAAATTCACACTAGTAATGTTAGTAGAATTTCAATATAGAGACTGTAAGGTATAGCCCGGGCAGAGGCAGAAAAGAAGGAAAGACGACCTCAACGGAGGTAGGTTACCTTTATTCAGGTAAGAAGGGGCGACAGTCACCCTAACAACCAGGCTGAGTGCAAGAGGGATCAGGGAGGTTTCATATTTAAAGGGATGTTTGTGGAAGCGATAAAGAAAACTTTAGTCAGGTGGGATGTTTTGGGTAATCTTTAGTTGAGATGGCATTTGTAGTTGAACAGGGGGTGGGAGGTTTTGGGCAGGGGGTGATAAGTCCCAGGTAGATGTAACCAGCCTGGAGCATCAGGGCGGGAGTTAAAGTTTGGTTTTGTTTTTCCCCAAACTTAGATGATTCAGCAAGGGCCTTTGAGACTGTTGTTTTCTTTTCTAGGCCCAAGAACTCCTTCAGAGACTTCGTTAAATTGGGAGTGGGAAGACTGAAAGTAGAGAAAAAGGCGAGAAAAGAGAGGATGACTGGGACTTCCCTTGTGGTCCAGTGGTTAAGAATCTGCCTTCTAATGCAGGGGACATGGATTCAATCCCTAGTAGGTGAACTAAAATTCCCCACATATTGTGGAGCTACTGAGACCACTCACCAACTACTGAGCTTGTGAGGCTGCCAGGGTTAACACCATGACAGGCGGCCCAGACCTAAGTTTAGATTTCCCCTGAAATGGTAAGATTCCCTACCCCCATCCGGTCACCTGGAGCCAGCCAATCAATATGCGCCCAGTAAGAAAAAGGGAACCTATCAGGGGAAAACTGAAAAGCCCGCGAACGTCCAAGTTTGAAAAAAGCCCGCGAAGGTTTGAGCCAATAAGATTACTTTGCAAACATGTAACCAATCCGCTTAAGCCAGCTACCAACTGCTTATGCTCACACTATAAATTTGTGTAACAGCTTGGGCTCAGCGCTTTCTGACCCTAAACCACTGCGTTGGTTGCGGCAGTAAGCCCTGACTCGAGTCAGCAATAAACTTCCCTTTTTTGCCAGTTGCATTGTCTTGGAAGCCTTCTCTCTTCCCGCTTGGGGATTTGGACATTGGGCATAACAAGCTCGTGCTCTGCAACAAGAGAAGTTATCATGATGAGAAGCCCGCGCACCACAACTAGAGAAAGCCTGTGTGCAGCAGCAAAGACTCAGCACAGCCAAAATAAAGAAGTAAATAAATACAATAATGACTGCATTAGCAGTTACCTCCCCAGGCATGGGGGAATACAGAGAAGAGTCATCAAAATCTAGAAGTTTGGAGTTTAGATGTGTTCTGAGAGGGCACCTTCCCCAACAACCCTCAAATCTGGAAACTGGCACCAACTGCTGCTGTCAAGGTCAATGACCTTTGCCAGGGAGACACTAACAGGAACAAGAAATAGATCAAAAGGAACAAGTCCCACCTCCCTCCTCCAGGATTCTAGTCTTCCTCCAGTGGCCCTTGCAGAGAGAGCTTCATAGAGGACCAGGCTGGCAAAGGAGAAATGGGGTTTGCAGACTCGCTGCCCATCTCAGGGTTTGGAATGGTAGATTGGCAGCTAAGAGATTGCCACAACTTCTTCAAACCAGCTTTATTTAACTATTGTTCTACAATTAGATAGAGGAAGGGCAGAAAGGAGGACTGGAGGTGGTAGGCTAATCCTCACCTTTATTTTCCAGGGCAATCCAGCTGTGAGTCAAATTTTCTTACTCCATTCCACAAAACAAAAGCCCTTTGTCGGTCCAATCCAGACTCCTCAGGAAGCTGTTGAGTGAGCATTCATTGTTATTCATCCTTATCTTAAATTAATCAAAAGTGTCTTTACAAGGACTGGAATTCACTGTCCTAGAAGGGCTCTTATATACATACACAAATTCTCCTACCTTGTTCAACTTCCTCAGTGTTTTGGTATCCAGAGATGTTTGTACATGCCTGTATGCTCAGTTGCTCCAGGCATGTCTCTCTTTGGATTGCAACCTGCCAGGCTCCTCTGTTCTTGAGATTCTCCAGGCAAGAATACTGGACTGGCTTGCCATGCCCTTCTCCAGGGGATCTTCTGGACCAAGGGATTGAACCTGCATCTCCTGTGTCTTCAGCATCACAGGTGGATTCTTTACCATTGAGCCACCAGGGAAGCCCACCCAGAGATGTTTGAGCTTCCCTTATAAGCCAGAGTCTTATAAACTGGAGCAGCTGCCTACACTTTTCTCTAGGTCAGATCACCAGCAGATCACTTTATCTCTTTGGGTCCTCAGTTTCCTCTTTTAAAATAAGAATTTTAGGCTCCATTTCCCTAAAATTCCTTTCAATTCCAGCATTGTATAAATTTGCCTATTCTACAAATGAAATGAAACATGGCTCTTCTTTTTTGAAGATTAATAAGCTAAAAATGGGTTTTCAAGAATGTTAGATGACTCAGGCTAAGCTTAGGGTTTATTACTGCTATTACATTTACATTAAAACTTCACCTTGACATTAAAGAGTTTGATACTTTTGCTGAATCTAGGTATCAAATGTCAATTAGATTTATTAAGGGCCGACATGGGCCAAGTTCTACAATGGAGATCCAGAAGAAAGATAAAATATCACTTTAACTCCTGACAAAGCCATAAGTGTAAGAATAATCAACTAATAATGAAACAGGAGGGAAGGGGGCTTGGCACAACCTTTGAAAGAATAACATAAACCGAGGACACAACATAAACTGGTTAGAACCAAATGGATCCAAGATGGCAGACAAGTCATCTTCCACTAGACTTTGAGCCTCAGTGTATGCCCACTGTAACACATCACCAAGCTATGACACATCCACAGATGCCATGACAGTTCCAAGGCCGACCATCAAAGACCAAAAAAATGGGCAGCAGCCCAATTCCTGTAAATCTCTGCCCCATCCCCAAAATAGTTGGAACAATCCTTCCACTCATTAGCCTATGAAATTACCCAGCCCATAAAAGTTAACCACACCACATTTCAGTGCCCTGTCACCTTCTCAGATGGCCCACACTCAGTCTATGGAGTGTGCTTCTCTCTAAATATATTGACTGCTTTGTCTCTCATTGCATTCTTTCTGCGATGAGACATCAAAAACCAAAGCTTCATTACATTCTGAAACCAGGAGTGTGATCTCAGTTGGAAGACTGTGGGCTTTGGCTGGGTTCAAGTCCCAGCTCATGGGTTCAAGCCCCAGTCTGAGGTGCAGGGTTCAATAAGATAACAAAGCAAAAGTTCAATACTTGAGTAATGTACCAAATTTTGTTCTGAAATGAAATTGGTTTGATGCATTGAACTGCTTTGTTGGTTGGTGGTACAAGAGTAGGGAGGTTTCTCAAAGGAAATGAGCTGAGTTTTTTTGAATTTTATTGTTATTGTCCAGCTGCTAAGTCATGTCCAACTCTTTGTGACCCCATGGACTGCAGCACACTAGGCTCCTCTGTCCTCCACGATCTCTGAGAATTTGCTCAAGTTCATGTCCATTGAGTCTGTGATGTTATCTAACCATTTCATCCTCTACCACCCTCTTCTCCTTTTGCCTTCAAACTTTCCCAGCATCAGGGTCTTTTCCAATGAGTCAGCTCTTCGCATCAGGTGGTTAAGGTATTGGAGCTTCAACTTCAGCAACAGTCCTTTCTGATTGATTTCCTTTATGATTGGCTGGTTTGATCTCCTTGTAGTCCAAGGGACTCTCAAGAGTCTTCTCCAGCACCACAATTTGAAAACATCAATTCTTTGGTGTTCAACCTTCTTTATGGTCCAACTCTCACATCCATACGTGACTACTGGAAAAACCATAGCTTTGATTATATGGACCTTTGTTGGCAAAGTGATATCTCTGCTTTTTAATACACTGTTTAGGTTTGTCATAGCTTTTCTTCCAAGGAGCAAGCATCTTTTAATTTCATGGCTGCAGTCATCACTCACAGTGATATTGGAGCCCAAGAAAATAAAATATGTCACTGTTTCTACTTTCCCCCCTCCTATTTGCCATGAAGTGATGTGACTGAATGTTGTGATCTTTCACATCTACCTCATTCATTTAAAAAGAGGGAGAAAAGCCCTCTGGCTACTAACAGGGCAAGCAAACTTGATAATTGGCTCAAAAAGATATTAATCATGGTAGAGGAAATGAAGAAAAATTTAAAAATTAAAACTGATCTAAAAAATAAAATTTTGGATGGAGTTTTATTAGGTACTTCTATACTATATCAAATAGTGCTTGGAGTTGGGTGATCAGACTGAAAAAGTGGATTAATCCCCCATTCCAATTCGGTACTTGTAGTGTTATGTCTGAAATGCTAGGAATGTATTTTGGAAGTCACGAGCACACCAGAAGAAAGTAGTTCTGCTTTTCTTTACTTATGCCACTGGCCCAGCCTAAAGGCCCTTTTTATGGCTTGTCTGAATATTTCTCATCTTCTGTCATCCTCCAGGATCTACACAGTCTAGCTCAGTTCCTATCTGAAACCTTGCCAGGGTGTGAAACACTGGCTTACAGTCATCTGTCCTCTCTACTGAATGGACAGGACTGAGTTGAACAATATCTGACTGTATCCCATCTCCTATCATCCACAATTACAACCTCTCACAAGAACATCTGCTTCTGAAGAGATCAGGTCCTAATCTTCGAAACCTGTGTTACCTTATGTGGAAACATGGCCTATGCTCAAATACATAAAGACCTTGTTACAGGAAGATTATCTTGGATTATTAGGGTGGGCCCTAAATGCAATCACACAACACCTTCTTAGAGGGAGAAAGGAGGAGATCTGATGACTGCAGTTGAGGAGGAGGCAATATGACTATGGAGGCAGAGACGAGTGACTGACTGTAAGCAAGCTCTGATAGCCACCAGAAGCTAGAAGAGGCAAGGAATGGAGGAAGGCATGACCCTGCACTGACTCCTTGATTTTGGCCCAGTTAAAGTGATTTTGGGCTTTCAGACTCCAGAACTATGAGGGAGTAAATTCTGCTGTTTATTTTTTTATAATTATATGTGTAAATTATATATATTTTTATATAAATAAAATAATTATTTTATTATAATAAGCCACTAAGTTTGTGGTAGTTTTTCACAGCAGCAACAGGAAATTAATATAACTCTACTGAGATTTAACCATATGAACTAGTAGGGTACTGAACTCTCTGCTGAACCATGGCATTTAGAGCTGGTCCTGCTCACATAAAGACATCAGAATATGGGATAGAAGAGAACTAATGCTTCTGTAATTCTTGCTGTTGCTGGTTGGGTTCTTCAGAAGCAGATGCTCAGATGGAGTCTGGTGTGCTGGAAATTTTTTAGGTGAACACCTGTGAAGAGAAGGGAGGTTTCTTTTTTAAAAAATATTTTTATTTGGCTGCACTGGGTCTTAGTTGCAACATGTGGAATCTTTAGTTGGGGCATGCAGGCTCTTACTTGTGGCATGTGGGATCTTAGTTCCCTGATCAGGAACTGAACCTGGGCCCCCTTGCCTTGGGAGTGCGGAATCTTAGCCACTGGACCACGAGGGAAGTCCCAAGAGGAGAGGATTAACATAGACCAGGAGCAAAACTGTAGATGTATTTTGTGCCCTGTCCATGTGAATATGAACTGTTTCTGATAGTCTTCTCTGATTGAAAAAGAAAAAAATTCATTTTGCAAGTCAGCAACTGCATATCATGTACCTGAGGCCCTGTTGGTCTGTCCCAACAAAGAAATCACAACTTGCTCATTCATAATTGCAACTACTACTTGGTTGAGTTTGCTATGGTGTGCTATCATCCTCCAGGATCTACCTAGCATACTATTTAGTAGCTATAAATGAAGGTACTACTTGGTTAAATCTATGAAGCCTACTGTTATCCTCTAGGATTATATTATTTCTGATGAATTAAATGGAATATGATGTGGACCATCTCCCCTGCATCACTTAGATCTTTAAAACTGTCACTAATTTCCAGTCCCCTGCCTAGGGTATGATATTGTCTCTGATTTATCTTGACTGGATAGGAGGTAGTTTCAGAGACTTCTATTTGGTCCTTCCTTCTATGACAGCTCTTATCACACAGGCCAAAGACTCAATGTAGGGTTGTATCAGCTACCAAATATGTCAACTTCAGTCACACATTTGAATAATGGGAAAAATTATCATTGAGTATGGTGGTAAACCTAGTAGACCCACTGAAAAAAGAACCAGCTATTATTGGGTCTCCATTCTCAGAGAGGAGCCATGATAATGTTTTGGATCTCTGGGTATAAATGTCAACTTGGACCCTATAATCAACTCTCTCCAAAATATTTTGGTGTTCTCATTTTCACAGTAGGAGGAGGACTGCGAGGGAAATCATTACTGTGTGTACCTGCCAGAATGTTACAGGGTTTTTTCCTTCCAGGGACATAGCCTCTTCTTCATTGAATGCATTCTGGTTTAAGTGGCTCAGGATGATCAAATTTTAACTGGGGCCAGAACTTTCAATGACTCTTTCAAAGATCTTAAATTGTACCCACCTGGTTTCTAGTCATCTCTATAATCTAGTGGTTAAATACTGCCACCTGGTTTCTATTATTTTTGCGGTTTTAACACGATCATTTCTGTTCACTGTGCCTAGTTCTGTAACAGTTTCTCCTACCACTAGTCCTAGTGTTCGGAGGAGAGCCACCACTGAATTTTTCAGTCATGGTGCTGCCCCTTTTAGCAGCACATTCATTGTAGCCTTGGTAAATGGTGTAAAGTTCCTCTGGAGCAGAGTTATCTGTGGATCTTCTGGCCTTCCACAGGGTATCTGCCTCCTGGAACTTTTTCATTCTTTCTTCCACCAACTGCATTAGCACTTGTGACTTTAAAAAATTTTTTAAAATTTTTGATCTCTGGTCAGGGACTAAAATCCCAAGCGGGATCAAACCTATGCCACCTGCAGGAGAAGCATGGAGTCTTAACCACTGGACCACCAGGAAAGTCCCTACTTGTGACATTTTAACTTTTACTTAGTGAGAGCTATCAATTTTCCTAAGCTTCTAGGAGCCATCCTCAGAGGAAGTTTGCTTATCTACTAAATCAAACTCTCCTCTGTCTGGTCTTAGGTTTTGGTTCCCTAGATCAAGCCTCCTCAGAATCCAGACTCATATACATCTGGCTCATGCTAATAAATGATGGCTAGGCCCTGTAGTTCCTTTGCAGTTCCTTTGGTGAATAATCCTGTTCTTCCTTTAATAGGCTCAGCACATCTCCAGCTGGATTTGCTATGACTTTACCCCCAGTGTAGGCCTAGCGTGAAAGTGTTAGTCCCTCAGTTAGGTCCAGCTCTTAGGAACCCCATGGACTATAGCCCGCCAGGCTCCTTTGTCCATGGAATTCTCCAGGCAAGAATACTGGAGTGGTTGCCATGCTCTCCTCCAGGGGGTCTTCCAGATCCAGGAATCAAACCTGGATCCTTTGCATTGCAGCCAGATTCTTTGCTATCTGAGCCACCAGGGACTAAGTCCTAGTAGCCAGGGACATAGGTGGGGACAGTACCTGAGAAGGCACATTTTTTCCTTAAGAGTCTGAGTTCTCTGCTTTACTTTCAAGCAAGAAGGGTGTGCTACCTCTTAAAAGGAGAAGAGGGGTCCCACTGCAAGCTCAGAGGATTTAGAGGAGTCTGGAAGATCAAAATACATCCAGATGTCCCATCCTAAGTGTCAGAGTCCCATTAACCTTGATTTAACCTGCCTTGATTAGTCATTTACCTTCTCTGGGACTTGCCTACTCTATTAAGACCCCGAACAGGTCTTCAGCTTTCTCTGCCCTCCTTCTGCAGGAAATGAGAACCTCCTTGCTAGCTTTAACACTTGACTTTCATTGCTTGCTAATCACCTGCAGCTCTCTTTTTTCCCTAGAATATGCATTGATTTTTTCCCAATAATCACTCAATCCTGTTATCCTTGTAGTTAATATTTCTCCTGTATTTCTCAAATGCTTACAACATCATACCGAGGACTTCCCCAGGGTCCAGCGGTTAAGACTTCACCTTCCAATGCAGGGGATTCAGGTTCCATCTCTGGTCAGTGAACCAAGATCCCACATGCTGCATGATGAGTCCAAAAAGAAAAAAATGAAGACATCTCACCAAGTAGTCTAGTGCATTCCTCTCCATGGGCATATCATCCTAATTTGTCACCAATAAGAACTGAACCACCACCTTTCCTGCCCCATCCATTGCCAATGATTCTATCCTCATTGCCAACCAGGTGGTTAGTGACCTAGTTTTAAAATCTCATCTTACCATCTGCTTTTTTGGACTACCAGTTTCCACAGGTTAGTCCTCCAGGTGCTGATGCTGATATCTGTAGAAGGAAGGCCTGCAGAAAATTTATTCAGGATCCGTATCTGTGGAAAGGAGGGAAAGGAAGAAAAATTGGGCAGAGGGAAAAGTTTAGATGCCATGCAGGTCTGACAAAGCTTCAGCCAACCCATAGGATCTCTGGAACATTTCTAACCCAAAAGAATTATCTCGGGGTGGGCCAAAGTGGCCAAAACGTTATACCCCTGCTTCACTTCTTCACTGAGAATTGGGTGCCCCTGCAAGACAAGACCTTGGGTAAGGTAAATCTCTAGAAAGCTGAGCCAAAACCTGAGTAAACTGACAGAAGTTGTCTTAGAGCAGCACTCCTAGCATTTAGGGGCAACAAATCCTCCTTAAATTAGATCTGAGGCAGTATATCTGTAACATTAAATTAGGTTACAGGGCAATTTATTCCCCAGGGCATTGACGAAGAGAGTAGATCAATCGGCCAGCAATTAATGGAGCCAAACATCTTGGTGTGATATCAGTGAGGAAGACAGCTTAACAGAGAAATCAAGGAAAAAAAGACAAAGAGAGCCCTGATAAAACCGCTGTTAACCCAGGGTGACAGAGCACATATTGAAGGCTGTGTCATCTGAGAAGTGACATTAGAGGCTTCACACTATGGAGGAAACAGACTTCACTAAATTAGTGCAGCCAAATCCTTAAATGAATGAATAAGCAAACATCAACAAAAGCCTCAGACGAGAAGGGAATTAGGGTCCAAAGTGGCTACAATATGTTACCTAAAATGTCCAGTTTTCAACAAAAATTATGAGACATACAAAGAAACAGGCAAGTGTGGCCCATACGCTGTTTTGTTTTAAAAGCAGGCAACAGAGACTGCCTATGAGGAGGTATTGATGTCAGACTGAACAAAGATTTCAAAGCAGCCATTATGTTTCATACATTCAATGGTCAGCATTCAAAGTTCAAAGAACTCAAAGAAACATGTTTAAAGCAAAGGAAGATAAACTGACAATATCTCATCAAATTGAAAATGTTAACAAAGAGATAGAAATTATTAAAAGTAACCAAATGGAAATTCTGGAGTTGAGAATTACAAATAAGTAAAATTAAAAATTCAATAGAGTGGCTCAACAGTAGATTTGAGTTGGCAGAAGAATCAGTAAACTTAAAGATAAATTGATAGAGATTATGCAAATTAAAGAACACAGAGAAAGAAGAATAAGGAAAAATGAACAGAGCTTGTGAAACACTGTTAAGTACACCAACATATGTGTAAAAGAAGTACCAGATAAGAGGAAAGAGAGAAAAAAGCAGAAAAAATATTTGAAGACACCTGGCTGAAAACATCCTAAATTTGATGAAAACCACTGATACAAACATCCAGACCTACCAAGCAGAAGACGTGAGTTCAATCCCTGGATTGGGAAGATCCCTGGAAAAGGAAGTGGCAACCCACATCAATATCTTGTCTGGGAAATCCCATGGACAGAGAAGCCTGGTGGGCTACAGTCCAAGAGGTCGCAAAGGATTTGGACACAGCTTAGCAACTAAACAACAACAACAACAACACATCCAAGTAGTTTAATGAAGTTCAAGTAGGATAAAAACAAAGAGATGCACACTCAGATGTATTATAGAAAAAAATGCTGAAAGACAATGAAAATTTTGAAAGCAGAAAACACTTATACAAGTAGAAACAACTTGTACAAGAAAGCCCCAGTAAAATTAACAATTGATTCCTTGTAAGAAATAGTGGAAGCCAGAAGGCAGTGGGAAGAAATATTCAAAGTGCTGAAAGTAAAAAATTGCATCCAGCAAAACTGTCTTTCAAAAATGAAGGTGAAAGAAACACTCCTAGATCAATAAAAGCTGAGAGGTTTGTTTTTTGTTTTTTTTTTTTTTGGCTAGCAGACCCACTTTGCAGGACATGCTAAAGGAATTCTTCAGCCTGAAAGCAACTCACCCAAGATGGTAATTCAAATCTACAAGAAAAAACAAAGAGCCTGATAAGGGTAATGTTATCTTTATAATTACAAAAGATGAACAAATACGTTATTTCTTCCCCTTTATTCTATTAACTGATTTTAAAAGCAACTGTACACTTTTTGAAAATGACATTAAAAGCTAAAACAACAACATTAAGAAAAAGAAAATACAACACACAGAACATAGGCACACAATGCTTCCTTTCACTCTTGTGAGTCTCCGAGTACTATTCTTAATTACATTTGTTTTTATTTTTCTTCATATATCTTTAAATGGGTCCTTGACTGTCTGTAAGGGCAGGAAGTTTCATTTAGCATAGTTCAGTGAGTACTTCGATAAATAATTGTTGATAGTGAAGATAGTCTGAATCTACCACTTCAGAGAAAGAACATTTTGAATAGGAGAGAGGTTACATGTGGACTCGGGAAAGTTAGTCAACCTCTATTGTAATCACCTGTGGAATCTAGACAGGAGGTACCCTGGAGCCAGCTCAGATTCCATCAATGTTATTGGATTATTTTTTAAAAAATCCCACAAGCTAAGAAATCTTTCTATCCTGATAGCAATCTGTCTGCTTTAGTTCCTGATAAAATTCTCTGTGAAGTCCAGACAAGTACAATGGCATGGGCCCTAGGCCCCTGCAGGGTATTTAACAGCTGGGGCCATGATTTCTTGGTGGTGTCAGCAACTCCCCACTTATCTGCAGCAACCAGCGCAAGCATAGGACTATGTAGGCCGGCTCATGATGTAAATGAGTGAATAAAACATCACAGAGAGAGAATTCAAGGCCAGAAACAGAATCTTCAGGAGAAACTTTGATGATAGAAATACTTCAGCCTACACCAGAGGACATCAGAAGATTTAGTAATAATCATCTTCAGGTTTTTATAGCCTGGGATCAATGGTGCTGGTAAATGTGTAACCAGTCTAAGAAGAAAAGAAAGCCATTGCTGATTTCAATGGTATAAGTCCTCCTGCCATGGCCAATCTCAAACTACTAACATGCACACCATAGCTTTTTTTTTTTTTTTTTTCTTCTTTTTCATTTAGCAATTCTTTAATTTAATTTTATTTTATTTAAATATTATTTTATTAGTTGGAGGCCAATCACTTTACAACATTTCAGTGGGTTTTGTCATACATTGACATGAATCAGCCATATAGTTACACGTATTCCCCATCCCGATCCCCCCTCCCACCTCCCTCTCCACCCGACTCCTCAGGGTCCTCCCAGTGCACCAGGCCCGAGCACCTGACTCATGTATCCCACCTGGGCTGGTGGTCCGTTTCACCATAGATAATATACATGCTGTTCTTTCAAAACATCCCACCCTCACGTTCTCCCCCCGAGTTCAAAAGTCTGTTCTGTACTTCTGTGTCTCTTTTTCTGTTTTGCATATAGGGTTATCGCCGTCATTACAGTATACTAACACACCATAGCTTTGAGAGCAAGTTCACTATTAGAGTACCATAAAGTATTTCAACACTGGAGCACACTGTGCAGTCATTTTATTTTTCTTTTCTTAGTTCATACTTCCCCAAACTCTCTCACTACTTTGCACTTCGCATTCCGTGATCTCTTTAGCATCTAGCCTTTTCCCAGTGCTCAACTTCCCATGTCTTCTAAAGCTCATTTCAGGAATCACCTCCTTTGAAAGGACACATGTTTTCAGACTTCCCTGATGGTCCAGTGGCTAAAACTCCATGCTCCTAATGTAAGGATCCTGGGTTCGATCTCTGGTCAGGGAAGTTAACTAGATCCCACATGCTGCCACTAAAAGTTTCCAGGTGTTGCAACTAAGACCCAGCTCAGCCAAATAAACAAATGTGAAAAAGAGAAAAAAGACACATTTTGATGATCTCAGCTGGATCAGGTGTCTCTCTTTGCATCCCCACAATCCCCTGCTCTTCCCTTAGTCACTGCACTCATCACATGTCTATTGCTTTGTCTGCTTACCTCTGTTTCCTGACCCTCCTCCATACCCACCATACAGTCCTCATGGGAGCTGCCTATTACACTATACCTTCCCTTTAGTGAGTCCAGGGGGCAGGTGTACAACCGAAGTTAGATGAATCTGAATCTGGCCAAAGGAGTTTTGAACTGGAACTGCAGAATTAAGGCGGTAAATTATGAGATGGGGATTTAAGCCATCATGGCAGAGGCTAATCTGAGAAAAGAAGTCCAAAATGCAAAATAAACAGAAATGGATGGACAGATATGTGATAAATTAAATATAGCAAATGTTAACCACTGTAAAATTTAAGTGGTAGTATATATATATATATATATCTACACAAATTTTTCAACTTTTCTGTATATTGAATTTTTAATAACAAATTATTGAAGGAGGGGGTAAGAAATAGACAAGGGTCATAGAGTGAGAGAATTCTGGGGAGATTCCATGCTCTGGGTTCAGCTGTCTGAAGGGCATGCCTGAATTCTTGCTCTGCTCATCATGATTACCTAGAAAATTTTTTCCCCTTTTTGCTATGCTAGGTCAAATTGGAATTCTGTCACTTGCAACCAAGAAGGTCCTGAATAAAAGAATGTATAATGTAGCAGAAAGCAACTTTTTTCATGCCTACCTTCTCTATTGATTTCCCTGGTGGCTCAGATGGTAAAGCATCTGCTTACAATGCGGGAGACCCGGGTTCAATCCCTGGGTTGGAAAGATCTCCTGGAGAAGGAAACGATAGCCCACTCCAGTATTTTTGCCTGGAAAATCCCATGGACAGAGAAACCTGGTAGGTGACAGTCCATGGGGTCGCAAAGAGTCGGACACGACTGAGCGACTTCACTTTCTTTCTCTCTTAAACTTTAAACTCTGAGAGGGGCCTTCTCTGGCGGTCCAGTGGTTATGAATCTGCCTGACAACACAGGAGACACAAGTTCGAGCTGTGGTTTGGGAAAATCACACGTGGTGTGGGGCAACTGAGTCCTCATGATGCAACTACTGAGCCTATGTGCTGCAACTGCTGAAGCCCCTGCGCCCTAGAGCCCCTGCTCTGCAACAGGAGAAGCCCCCGCAGGGAGAAGCCCACACATCTCGGTGAAGAGTAGCCTCCACTTGCGGCAACTAGAGAAAGCCCAAGAACAGCAACGAAGACCCAGCACAGGCCAAAATAAATAAATAAATAAATAAATTTTTAAAAATAAAATTTAAACTCTGAGCGGGCAGGGATCCTGCATTATCTATATATATTTTTTGTCATTCCATGTTCTCCAAAAACAGGCAATTTAACAGAGTGGTAAAAAGCATGGGTTTAGCAGTCAAACAGGCCTAGATATATATAGTATAGATCTGCCATCTTACTGCGGCATTGTATACAGCTACTTAGCTTAAATCTTTCTCATACTCGGTTTCCTCATCTGTAAAATGGAGATTATTTGCTGAATAGAATGTGAGAATAAAATAGGTAATGTATGGAGAGCATTCAGCCAAATGTCTAGCCTGCAAAAACTGCTTGATAAATGTTAGCAATACTTAGTTATCAGGTGATTCATATGACCTCACATTCTCTTATTCTCTGTTCTCAGTTTTTTTAATTATTAAATTTTCTCTGTTCTAAATTGCCACTAGTTATAAACCACATTATAGATTTAATAGCAACTCATCATAAAAATAAGGAAATAATAACATAAAATATATGGTAAGGCAGTATCGTTTGATGGTTTAAAATGCGAGTGCTAGAGAAAGATTACCTCTATTTTAATGATCTTCGATAAATTACTTTACCTTCCTAGGATTGGTTTCTTCATTCAGAAACTGTAACTGTTCAATAAATGTTAATACTCTTGTTAATATACTCATTGAATATAACGTAGTGGTTTTTCAAATTTTCAAGAGAGAAGAATGACTAGAGTTCAAAAGGCACTATACCAAAAGGCAAGAACTCCAGATATCTGTAGATTTTCTTACTTGTGTCTTTCAGCTGAGTAATGACCAGCACACCGAATCATTACTACCAAAGAAACTACCAAGACCAGGGAAGGAACCACCTTAACAGACTAGAGGTGACAATGGCAGGTACTATCCAAGAATAGTGTGTCTTCCCACCAGCCAGACTAGGAAAACTTATATTTAATGCCACATTGGGTGGAGCAATCAGGAAGGTCTTGACTCAGTAGTGGCATAAAGAGGCAGGAAAATGTGACTTTCAATAAGAAGAATATCAACCCATTGAAATGGACCCAGAACTGACACAGATGTTTGAATTAAGAGCAGAACATTAAAACAGTTGTTATAACTGTATTCCATATGTTCAGAAAGTAAAGGCATGGAAGACATAAAAAGACACAAATATAACCTTTAGAGGTGAAAACCTCAAATGTCACTGATGATAAATACACTGGATGGAATTAACAATAGATTAAATATAGCAGAAGAAAACATTAGTGAATTTAAAGGCATAGAAATATAAACTATACAAATGAAATAGAGATAAAAGTGAGTTAAAAAAATAAAGAACATGAGTTAGCTGTGGGACAACATCAGTCTAATACACATGTAATTGGAGTCCCCAAAGAACAAAACAAAGAGGAAGACAGAAAAAATATTTGAAAAAATAACTGCTGAATTTTCTTCAGATTTGAAACACAATGCTCAGTGAATGCCAAGCTGAAGAGACATGAAAACAAGGCACATTGCAACTTAATTGTTCAAAATCAGTGATAAAGAGAAAATACTGAAAGCAGCTAGAGAAAAAGGCAAGTTACATACAAAAGAGTAAAGGTAAGGATTACAACAGTTTTCTTACTGGAAACAATTCAAGTGAGACTATAGTGCAGCAAAATCTTAAAGTACTGAAAAAAAAAGTGAACATAGCATTCCATATCCAGTGAAAACACCATTTAAAAAAATCAAAATAAAGAAGTTTTCAGACATAGAAAAACTGGAAGAATTCATCACCAAGTGACCAACATTGAAAGAAATGCTAAAGGAATTTTTTCAGCAGGAAGAAAATACCTGATGAAAACATGAATCTTACACAAAGGAATGAAAAGCACAAGAACAGGTATCTGCATGGAAAAATATATGAGCTATTATTATTTGTATCTCTTTAAAAGAAAATAGGGACCTCCCTGGTGGTCTAGTGTCTAAGACTCTGCACTCCCAATGCAGGGGGTCCAGGTTCCATCCCTGGTCAGGGAACTAGACCCACATGCCTCAATTAAAGATCCTCCATCCCACAGCTAAGACCTGGTGCAACCAAATATATAAATAAAATAAAAATAAATATTAAGAAAAAAAAGAAAAATATATAAATATTAAGGAAAGAAACTTAACCATTTAACAAAAAGAACAAAGTAACATAGAGTTTATAACATATGTAAAAATAAAATGCATGACAGCACTTGCACAAAGGGCAGGAGAAGGGAAATGAAAATACACTATTTTACAATTCCTATACTGCACTAGAAAAACCTTGGTGTGTCTTCTGTGTAGGAGAAAACCTAGTTCTTCCTTACAGTGTTTCTCTTCTGTGTGTTTCTTGACTATTCACACAGACCACTTCACATCTGACACTTCTGGCCACTAAATGTGTAGAGGCTTTCTACCACACTAACAAGCAATTCTCAAACACCAAGAGAGTCCCACAAGACTGCTCCTTGCCCCTCACACACATTTCAGATGCCAATCAAAAGTCCAGATCATCATCTGGGCTTCTGATCAGCTGGCTATAAATCAGAGGGTTCCTTGAGAAGGTTCAGCTAATTTGCTAGAGCTGCTCACGAACTCAGGGAAACACTTACTTACATTTAACATTTTATTGAAGTTATTTATATGATAAAGGAAACGGGTGAACACCAAGATGGAAACAATGCATAGGATGAGGTATATTGGAAGGGGCATGGAGGTCTATGCCCTCTCTGGGTGCACCAGTCTCCCAGAACATACCTGGAAGTTCTCTGAACCCCATACTTTTGAAATTTTTGTGGAGGCTTCATCACAAAGGCATGATTGATCATCAACTCCATTTTCAGCCCTTCCCTCTTTTAAAGAGGAAGGGACTGAAAATTCCCAGCTTCCAATTATGGCTCGGTCTTTCTGGTGACCAGCCCTCATCCAGGAGCCTAACCAGAGTCACCTCTCTGGAACAAAAGACACTCCCATCACCCAGGAAACTACAGGAGTTTCACAAACTCTGTGTCAGGAAAGGTGGTCAAAGACCAAAATTAGAACAAGAGATGACCCTAGTGTTCTTATCACTTAGGAAATTACAAAGATTTTAGGAGTTCTGTGCCAGGAACTAGGGGCAGAGACCAACATATAGTTTGGTCTCACACAAACTATATGTGAAATGGTAAAATATTGACTGTAAAAAATCTAAAGATTTATAGTCTAAACCCTAAAGCAATCATTAAGATAACAAAACAGTTAAAGCCTATTAGCTAACAAAGGAGATAAAACGGAATTATTTTTTTTAATGTATTAGACCAAAAGAAGGCAGAAGAGCAAAGAAGTGCAAAAGGAAAAAAACACAGATAGATACTCTACTTGCTGTTCTGTGTTGTGCCTAGTCGCTCAGTCGTGTCTGACTCTGTGCAACCCTATGGACTGTAGCCTGCCAGGCTTCTCTGCCCATGGGGATTCTCCAGGCAAGAATACTGGAGTGGGTTGCCATGAGCTCCTCCAGGGGATCTTCCCAACCCGAGGGTCAAACCCAGGTCTCCCGTATTTGCAGGCTAATTCTTTGTTGTCTGAGCCACCAGGGACACCCAAGAATACTGGAATGGGTAGCCTATCCCTTCTCCAGCGGATCTTCCTGACCCAGGAATTGAACCAGGTTCTCCTGAATTGCAGGTGGATTCTTTACTAGTTGAGCTACCAGGGAAGCCCAGATACTCTACTTACAGATAAATAAGTAGAATACTAAGAGTAAAGAATAATATAAGTACCAAAGAGGATCATTTCATAATGATAAAGGCATTAGTTCATCTAGAGCAGTAGTCCCCAACCTTTTTGGTACCAGGGACTGGTTTTGTGGAAGACAACTTTTCTATGGTCAGAGGAGTGGGAGGGGAGGGGAAGGTTTCAGGATGATTCAAGCACATTACATTTATTGTACACTTTATTTCTATTATTATTACATCAATTCCATCTCAGATCATCAGGCATTAGATACATTGGGAACCCCTGATCTAGAGGACATAACCATCCTAAACTTAATTAAGGCAACCTAATAAAAAAGTTTTAAAATATGAAGCAAAAACTGATATGCCTGCAAAAACAAATCCACAATTGTAATTAGATTTCACTTTCTCTCTCTAAATAACTGAAAAAAAGAATAGGCAGAAGATGATTAAGAATATAGATTTTAAAATTAATATTAAACACTTAATTGATATTTATAGTACACTTCATCCCAAATAGCAGAATATTCATTCATTTCAAGTTCATATGGAACATTTCCTAAGACAGCTTGTATTTGGGACTGTAAAACAAGTCTCAATAAACTTAAAAATATACTGAGATCAAACAAAGCATGCTGTCTGAATGCAATACAATTTAACTAAAAGTCAATAATAGAAAGATCTCTGGAAAATCTTCCAAGTATTTGAAAACCAAATAACATGTTTCTAAATAACCCATGGATCAAAAGAGATGTCAAAAGAGAAATTAGAAATTATTTTGAACTGAAAGGAAATGAAAACACAAAATATCAAGATTTGTGGGGTAGCAATAAAGCACAAAAGCAATACTTAGGGAAAACTCTACAGCACTGAATACATATATTTAATATATATATTATGTATGTAATATATATTATGTATATACACACACACACACACACACACACACACACACATATATATATACACACATACACAAGAAAAAGAAGAGAGGTCTTAAAAGAATTATGTCCTTTTCCACCTAAAACTAAGAAAAGGAAAGGCAAATTAAACCCAAAGAACATGAAAAAAAAAATGAAGAGCAGAAATCAATGAAGTCAAAAAGAGAAAAACAGAGGTGAACAAAATCAAAAGAAAGTTCTCTGAGATCAATAAAATCAATAAACCTCTAGACACACTGATGAGGAAAAAAGAAAGATGACAAAATTATCAATATCAAGAATGAGACCTGTGACATCCTTACAGATTCTACAGTTATTGAAAGAACAATAAAAGAATATTATGAACAACTTTGTATCAATATATTTGACAACTTGAATGAAATGGACAATTTCCTTGAAGGCACAAACTGACAAGGTTCAGTCAAGAATAGACATTGAAAATGCAAACTATAGTTTCAGAGAGCAGACTAATAGTTGCCTGGAAAGGATAAAGGTGTCAGAGGAAGGGATTGCCAAGGTGCATGAGGAAATTCGGGGAGGTGATGGAAATGTTCATTATTGTGATGATGATCTCAAAACACATATATCATATGTCAAAACTTATCAAATTATAAACTTAAAGTATGTGTAGTTTGCCTGAGTGCGTGCTAAGTTGCTTCAGTTGTATCTGACACTATGCGACTCTATACACCGTAGCCCGCAAAGCTCCTCTGTCCATGGGGATTCTCCAGGCAAGAATACTGGAATGGATTGCCATGCTCCCTCCAGAGGATCTTTCCGACCCAGGGATAGAATCTGCCTCTCTTACATCTCCAGCATTGGCAGGCAAGTTCTTTACCACTAGCACCACCTGGGAAGCCCACGTGTAGTTTATTGTATGTCAATTATATCTCAATAAAATGTTAAAGAATAAAAAGTAAAATGAATCAATTCTTCATGCCATATACTGCAGAAATTCTTCATGCCGTATACTGTGGAAGATCCCTCTTCCACACCTTCAAGGGTTTGGGAAGGTATCTTACCTTCTCCATCAGTCCAGGTTGCATTGGACTGTTTTAGCAGCTCTACTGTGTCCTGCTTCTGATCATTGCCTTTGGTCCTTGCTGTTCTATACCTGATGCCCTTTGCCCCATGCTGGACACCAACACCTCCCTTCCTGTCCTTTTTTCTCCCAAAGTGGTATTAACACATGGCTATTACTAAAGAATTGCAGGTGATGGAGAACAGTTACATCACAGACAAAAGAAATTGAATGTCAAATATTTCTTCCCCAAATGTTTGTTTGGAATATGAAATGGCAACCTACTCCAGTATTCTTGCCTGGAAAATTTCATGGGCAGAGGAGCCTGGTGGGTTACAGTCCATGGGGTGGCAAAGAGTTGGACATGACTGAGTGAGCACAAATGTTTATTAGCCATTTGTATCAGAAGATTCTTTTCTACTAGCTATATCTCTCAGTAGGCTCTTTTTCTCTCTTTAAATTTCACATATTTCCCCCCCTATTACTTTTTTTAAGATTTACTTTTTTATTTTTGGCTGTTCTGGGTCTTCCGTGCTGTATGTGGGCTTTCTCTAGTTGTGGGGTGCCGGGGGCTACTCTTCCTTGCGGTGCATGGGTTTCTCCTTGCAGTGGCTTCTCCTGTTGCAGAGCATGGGCTCTGGGTGTGCGGGCTTCAGTAGTGGTGGCTCATGGGCTTAGTTGCTCCATGGTATGTGGGATCTTCCCAGATCAGGGATTGAACCTGTGTCCTCTGCACTGGCAGGCAGATTCTCAACCACTGGACCACCAGGGAAGCCCCCCTCTCTATTCTTCTTTGGTGTTTTGGCAGGGAGGCATGTGAGATCTTAACTCCCTGACTAGGGAGACAGACTCATCTTTCATATCCCCAAAGGCTGTTATGGTATTTTTCTAGACATATACAATCTTTTCTCTACTGATGAATATGGCATTCCCTGGAAGGCAAATAAGACTATGCTAAGTTTTGTTTTCAGTATCCATTTTTTCCTCTTCTTGCAACAATTCACGAAGATACACTACAATAAATGTTATCGCAGGAAATACCCTTCGCCAAGAAACTTAACCTGGCCACAGATCTCATGCTGATACTCCAGCTAAACAACTTCAGCAGCTATAGAATGTTGAAGCTAGATAGGACTTCCTCAAGCACTCATTTCCCACACACATACCCCTACCCTCATTACATAAAATGTGAGAGTTTGCCCAGATTAGACACTGTAGTCACAGGTCAGGGACTCAAGCCCAAGTCTGCTGGCTCCATTCAATTCCATTCAGTATAACAAACACCAAGTGAGGCCCTGGGAACCCAGCCAAGGGAAAGGAGTGGTGAAGGTTTTCTGGGAAGGGGCTCTGGGTCTAGGTGACTTCACTAGGTCAGGGCTCCGAGCCAGAGAATGTTCGATTGTTCCCAGACTTCGGATAATCTGTCCCCATCTCCCACCCTCAACGGGTGTGTCCTGGGTAAACTGACCCTGTATAATACAAAACTAGATTAAATTCCTACAATTCATGAGGCCAAGCTAAAGGTAGGAGCACACAGGAGGAGAATTTAACTTCAGTAAGAATTTTTCAACCAGCAAGTAGGATTAACATAGGTGGAGTTGGCAGGGTGTGAGTATTTGGGGCAATGGTCATAAACTAAGGCAATCTGCAAGTCTGAGAGTTAAATTTGAACCCCAGTTCTGTTGTTTGAGCAAATTTCCTTCACCTCCGTTAGCCTGTTTCTTGACCTATAAGATTGAGATAAACTATGTCTACGCATACACTTTCCTGGTGGTCCAGTGGCTAAAACTCCATCTCTGGTCAGGGAACTAGATCCTACAGGTTACAACTAAATTTTCCGCATGTTGCAATGAAGATTGAAGATCCAGTAAGCCACAAATAAGACCCAGGGCAGCCAAATAAATATATATTTAAAAAAAATCTCCATGTAGACTGGTCGGCAAGATTAGATGAGATAATGTAGGAAATGTGTTTAGCATTAATGGTAGCTATTAGAATAACTCTTACTGTATTCCAAGCACCTGCCCAATTAATCCTCACAACAGCCCTGAGGGGTAAAGTTTTATTAGCCTGACCTAAAGCTTGGAGAAGTTAAAGACTTTACCCAAATTACTCAGTAGTCACCACCAAGGTATCAACCTCGAAGCATAGCTGCAGCAGAAGGTATACATATTGAGGGCAGCAGAAAATGGTAAAGGAAATGTCAGATGTGCCTGACCCTGGAAGATGCAGTTGCCTCCTGGAGGCCCTGTGCACCTTATCTTGGAACTACACAATAATAGGTTGTTGGTTCATCTTCTTGGAGGTCATTCTGACCTTGGGTGGCAGCAGGAAAGACTCCCACTAGACTCAAATAAAATCCTTAAGGATGAGAATGTACACTAAGGAGCTAACAGAATGTTTCTCAAATTCAAGTAATGAATGGGTGGGCCTGTGTTTAAAATTCTCACAGACTCACCCCAAAGTTGACTTAAATTATTTTAATACCACTTATATATTTATAAGCACAACGCAGTATATATGCCTATGCTTATGGCTCTTCTACAACTCTAAACAAAGACATGTAGAAAATGAAACTATAAAATTTACAAAATTCAAATATGCACTTCAATTTAATGTGACTGAAGATGTTGTTTGGCTGAAATTAAACTGCTATTTGAAACCTGACTGTGGCACAGTTCTTCTGAGCCTGGCACCCATTGCACTGTGTTACTATGGCATCTACCATCATGCTTCCCTGGTCAAACTCCTGGAAAATCTTTATCTTGACAGCTCACAAAGACCCCATGTGACTTTCACTTTGCACAGAAACATCATTTCCAGTAAGTCCACCTCCCTATTTTCCTGGTCAGGCTACAATTCACATAGCACAATTGGGTATTAGAGCGATCACAAATACAAAGTGAACGCCAAAATGGCAAGGCAGGTGGGGGTCTTTCAGCCAATTCAGAACACGTTTGTTTTAACTTGTCTGGATCACTGCCAAAATGAAATATAACATTTAGAAGATCTCAGAGACACATCTCAGGCTCCTAAAAATACATCTATTGGGCTCAAGAGGGTCCACAGACTCAGATTTGAGACTCTCTGATCTAATCATTTCCAAAACTCTAGGATGTCTTTTCTTTTTTTTTTTTTAATTTTATTTTATTAGTTGGAGGCCAATTACTTCACAACATTTCAGTGGGTTTTGTCATACATTGACACGAATCAGCCATAGAGTTACACGTATTCCCCATCCCGATCCCCCCTCCCACCTCCCTCTCCACCCGACTCCTCTGGGTCCTCCCAGTGCACCAGGCCCGAGCACTCGTCTCATGCATCTCACCTGGGCTAGTGATTTGTTTCACCATAGATAATATACATGCTGTTCTTTTGAAACATCCCACCCTCACCTTCTCCCTCAGAGTTCAAAAGTCTGTTCTGTACTTCTGTGTCTCTTTTACTGTTTTGCATATAGGGTTATCATTACCATCTTTCTAAATTCCATATATATGTGTTAGTATGCTGTAATGTTCTTTATCTTTCTGGCTTACTTCACTCTGTATAATGGGCTCCAGTTTCATCCATCTCATTAGAACTGACTCAAATGAATTCTTTTTAATGGCTGAGTAATATTCCATGGTGTATATGTACCACAGCTTCCTTATCCATTTAGGATGTCTTTTCTTGAAGAACTATAAGGCAGAACACTCATCTCCTGGGATTGGAATGATTGGGTCAAACACTTGTGCATTTGCTATTCTGCTGTTTCTCTTTATTTGCCTGGTGACCTTCTACTTGTCCCTTAAATGGATTCTTCCTCTGGAAGCCCTACCTAGCCTCTGCAAGCTGTGTGAAACTTGCCCACTCTGCCTCTCTACCACACTGCCTACACACAGCCCCCAGGCTCATAGCCCCTGCTGGTATGATCGTTTAATTACCCTTTTGCCTTGCTGCCATGTCATCCTTTCTATCCCTTAGACTGCAAGCTCAGAGTAGTCTGATCCATTTCTGGTCCATACTTCCCTGCACAGGGAACTAGATCCTACACGCTACAACTGAAAAACCCAGCACAATCAAATAAATTTAAAAAAAATTTTTTTGAAAGTATATCCTAGACTCATTGAATATTAAAGGTAGAAGTGCACTACAGCTGAAGTACAGAAAGCGGAAATGACTTGCCCAGGTACCCAGCTAGGATGTGAAAGCATCAGGCCAGAAACCATGTGCTCTGATTCCTATTTCAGTGTTTCTGGGGACATTATTTATTTACCATTTTTTCATTTACTTATTTTTGGTTTGGGCTGCCCTGGGGAAAAACTGTGATCCCTTGTGACCTCACCTCCCTGTGACAGTGTTTTGGGAACAAACTGAATTCTCACGGTTCTCCCAATGGTGGCAAGGTGCCCATGTCAGGCAAGGTATTTTTCATAATGAAAAAGAAACAAAGATAGCGTCAGACCTCATTTGTAATTTCCCCATAGCAGCCAGAAATCTCTTTGTTCCTTTCTCAGCTTATTATGCTGCCCTTGTCCTTGGTAAAGTGGAGAAATAAGGTGGATTTGGAGGCTTAAAAAAAAAAAAATCTGAACTCTTTTGTTCATGTATGTATTTACTTAGAAAAGCATTTATTTTTGCCACATAGGCCAGTATGGACATCCTGAGATTCCCACCCAGCTTTCCTCCTTAATTTAGCTATCTCACTTCTCTCCCATGGCCACAAACACTAGTGTCATCCCTGACCTCCGGACATCCTCTTCCTTCCAGGCAGGGAGGCAGCCCGCCTCCTCATGCCTGGCCTTCCCAGCGAGCCATCCTGACTTTGACCCCACAACCACCAGATCCTCGTTCAACATTTAATCACTTCCTCCCTCAACACCGGTTTCGCATTCCTTCATCCTGCCTCTTGGCCAAGGCCCGGAACCCAGGTGCAGAGAAATCCAGAAGCAGGGAAGAAAGAAACTCAGACACACAGATCACCTACTAGGTACGAGGGACCTGCTTTGTGTGTGTGTGTCTGACTTCTTTTACTCAGATATCATTTATTTGTTCATTTTTATTATATATATAGTATAAAGTGTACCTTTTTAACCATTTTTAAAAGTATACATTTCAGTGGCATTATTGCATTTACATGGTGGCATCACCACGATCCATTTCCAAAACATTTCCATCATCCCAAACTAAACCTCTATACCCACTAATAATAATTACCAGGCCCCCTGCTTCCAGCTTCTGGTAACCACCGAACGCTTTTATATAAACTAATTCATTCATTCCTCATATCCACCTTATGAGGTAGGTATTGATATCTCCATTCTTAACAACTGGGAAACCTGCGGCTTAGAGAAGTTAAGTAACTTACCCCAAGGTCACTCAGCTCATGAAAGTCCAGACTGAGAGTTAATTTCATCTGACCAGGCTCTTCCATTCTTTTGTGGGTTCCTTCTCAGTCTGTGAGAGAGTGAGGTGTGATGTGGAAAAAGTGGTCTTTGCTTTTTAAGAGCCTATTCCTTAAAGAAGAGCAAGTTTTGTCTGTCTACATGTGTGGTTCAACATGTGCAGAGATTTCACAGTGAGTACGGCTGTGGTCCTGACAACTGGGACTCTGTGTCACCATCCATTCCTTCAATATTTCTTGGAAGATTTCATCACATCTACTGGGCCCAGAGAGCCACGAGCCCCCATCCTGACCTGGAGGAGCTGACTTCCTAATACAGAAGGCAGGGATCTAAACAGAAGGGCAAAAGGCAGTGTGCTCTCCTCTACGTGGAGGGCCATGGAGGGTAGACAAGGAGCCGGAAGCCTCCGGAGGAGGAGACATATGAGCTGAGCCCTGAGGGATGAGGAGGAGGGTGGCCAGCGGAGAAGACGAGCTAGGGTATTCCAGGCGGGGGTCTAGGAATAGAATGTCCTAGAACACAGAGGGATCAGGAAGCAGCACGGTGACAGGGGTCCTGGCTGGGAGGTGGACCTGGAAAGACAGGTGAGAACTGGATGATAAACACAAGGGAGTTTGGACTCAAGTCTGTTGGCAAGAGGGAGCCAACAATTTCCATCACCAGCCCAGAACTCCGTTTTCAACTTCTATCCATTTACATAATATTGTGCTGATATTTCCACTTGGACATCTTTTTTTTTTTTTAATTTATTTTTGGCTGCATCAGATCTTAGTTGTAGCACTCAGGCTTCCCCCTAGTTTTGGCCCACGGGCTCTCTAGTTGTGGCACAAGGGCTTAGTTCCCTGCGGCACGTGGGATCCCAGTTCTTCAACCAGGAATCAAATCCAAGTCCTCTATGCTGGAAGGCAGATTATTAACCACTAGGCCACCGGTGAACTCCTTTACACTTGGATATCTTATAGTCATCTCTAACTTTATATTTCCCAAAATGAACTCTGATTTACATGCTTCCTTGCCCAATCCCAAGAGCAGTGATACTAAAATATTTAGGGCACTAGCCCCCACAGGTCCCCAGGTTTGGGATCAGTATCTTGAAGGCCATCACTGTACCAGGTATTAACTCTTTAGATACTGGAGAGTGGGAGGGTCTGAGGGTCCCAGAGGGAAGCCCAGTCAGTGGGACAGCAAAGGGCCTCCGAGCAGCAGTGCTTTTCATGATGGGGTGGCCAGTACCAGTTGTATGCAACCTTGCCCCCACCAAACCTAACCCTCCTGTGCTTTCCTTATCTCATTAACAGCACCACCATCTGCCCAGGTACTCTCACTGGAAACCAAGGCAATATCCTTGGAGTCCAGGCCAAAAACACAATGGGACGCACACATTGTAAGTCTAAATATTTCAAAGTTATAAATCACGTTAAATCAGTTGCTTATTAAGATACAAAGTCTTCTTAACTATAACAAGGCATTTTTTTTACATAAAATAAAATGCACATTATAATGGTATGGTTTGAGGAGCTTTGTCAAATATATTATGTAACCACCCTAATCACTCATGAATGTAGAATATACGCATTACCCCAGAAAGTTGCCTTATGCTCATTGACAGTCAATTTTCCCTCTGTTCCACTCCAGGCAATCACCCATCTAATTTATATCATCATTGTAAGCTTATTCCAGAACAACGATAGAAATGTCAGGATTCTTTTGCTCAAAAGCTATAGATTTTTGAGCAAAGATTGAATGTTGACAAAAAGTCAAAGATGACTGAATTTAATGGTGTCCTGTTGGTGAACAGTAATATTCAATAAAAAGAAATATACAGCTCATGGATGATAACATAATTCATAAAAATTTTTCTTCCTTTCACTTCACAGAATCAGTAATTATGCATTGTCATCAACATTTTCAAATAATTTTGTTTAATTGACAATAAGGCCTAAAACTAGATAAACTTTGTTGAGTCACATGTTTAAACATTTTTTTTTACCTTATTAATATCCATTTAGAGAAACTTTTCAGTAGCAACTGAAATTGTCAACAAAATTCTTGGAACAATATTTTAGATTAAAAAATACATATTGTGAGTTTTATGTATTATGGTCAAATATTATGGGAATGCATAATAAGTTACATCAGTTTAGTTCATTTCAGTCACTCAGTCATGTCTGACTCTTTGCGACCCCATGGACTGCAGCACACCAGACCTCCCTGTCCATCACCAACTCCCAGACTTTACTCAAACTCGGGTCCATTGAGTCAGTGATCCCATCCAACCACCTCATCCTCTGTCGTCCCCTTCTCCTCCCACTTCAATCTTTCCTAGCATCAGGGTCTTTACAAATGAGGCAGCTGTTCACATCAGGTGGTCAAAGTATTGGAGTTTAAGCTTCAGCATCAGTCCTTCCAATGAATATTCAGGACTGATTTCTTTTAGGATGGACTGGTTCGATCTCCTTGCAGTCCAAGGGACTCTCAAGAGTCTTCTCCAACACAACACTTCAAAAGCATCAATTCTTCAGCACTCTGCTTTCTTTATAGTCCAACTCTCACATCCATACATGACTACTAGAACAACCATAGCTTTGACTGGATGGACCTTTGTCGGCAAAGCAATGTCTGCTCTTTAATATACTCTCTAGTTTGGTCATAACTTTCCTTCCAAGGAGTAAGCATATTTTAATTTCATGGGAGCAGTCACCATCTGCAGTGATTTTGGAGCCCAAGAAAATAAAGTCTCTCACTGTTTCCATTGTTTCCCCATCTATTTGCCATAAAATGATGGGACTGGATTCCCTGATCTTAGTTTTCTGAATGTTGAGCTTTAAGCCAACCTTTTCACTCTCCTCTTTCATTTTCATCAAGAGGCTCTTTAGTTCTTCCTCACTTTCTGCCATAAGGGTGGTGTCATCTGCATATCTGAGGTTATTGATATTTCTCCCTGCAATCTTGATTCCAGCTTGTGCTTCATCTAGCCCAATATTTCACATGATGTATTCTGCATATAACTTATATAAGCAGGGTGACAATATACAGCCTTGACTAGTCCTTTCCCAATTTGAAACCAGTCTGTTGTTCCATGTCCATTTCTAACTGTTGCTTCCTGACCTGCTTACAAATTTCTAGGGAGGCAGGTCAGGTGGTCTGGTATTCCCTTCTCTTGAAGAATTTTCCACAGTTTATTGCAATCCACACAGTCAAAGGCTCTGGCATAGTCAATAAAACAGAGATAGATGTTTTTCTAGAACTCTTGCCTTTTCGATGATCCATCAGATGTTGGCAATTTGATCTCTGGTTCCTCTGCCTTTTCTAAATCCAGCTTGAACATCTGGAAGTTCACGGTTCATGTACTGTTGAAGTCTGGCTTGGAGAATTTTGAGCATTACTTTATTAGCGTGTGAGATGAGTGCAATTGTGTGGTAGTTTGAGCATTCTTAGGCATTGCCTTTCTTTGGGATTGGAATGAAAACTGACCTTTTCCAGTCCTGTGGCCACTGCTGAGTTTTCCAAGTTTTCTGGCATATTGAGTGCAGCATTTTCACAGCATCATCTTTTAGGATTTGAAATAGCTCAGCTGGAATTCCATCACCTCCACTAGCTTTGTTCATAGTGATGCTTCCTTAGGCTCACTTGACTTCACATTATGGGATGTCTGGCTCTAGGTGAGTGATCATGCCATCGTGGTTATCTGGGTCATGAAGATCTTTTTTGTATAATTCTTCTGTATATTCTTGCCACCTCTTCTTAATACCTTCTGCTTCTGTTAGATCCATACCATTTCTGTCCTTTATTGTGCCCATATTTGCATGAAATGTTCCCTTGGTAACTCTAATTTTATTGAAGAGATATCTAGTCTTTCCCATTCTATTGTTTTCCTCTATTTCTTTGCACTCATCACAGAGGAAGGCTTTCTTATCTCTCCTTGCTTTTCTTTGAAACTCTGCATTCAAATGTGTTTATCTTTCCTTTTCTCCTTTTCCTTTCCTTTTCTTCTTTTCACAGCTATTTGTAAGGCTTCCTCAGACAGCCATTTTGCTTTTTTGCATTTCTTTTTCTTTGGGATGGTCTTGATCCCTGTCTCCTGTACAATGTCACGAACCTCCGTGGATAGTTCTTCAGGCACTCTGTCTATCAGGTCTAATCCCTTGAATCTATTTCTCACTTCCACTGTATTATTGTATGGGATTTGATTTAGGTCATACCTGAATGGTCTAGTGGTTTTCCCCACTTTCTTCAGTTTAAGTCTGAATTTGGCAATAAGGAGTTCCTGATCTGAGCCACGGTCAGTTCCTGGTCTTGTTTTTGCTGGCTGTATAGAACTTCTCCATCCTTGGCTGCAAAGAATATAATCAATCTGATATCGGTATTGACCATCTGGTGATGTCCATGTGTAGAGTTGTCTCTTGTGTTGTTGGAAGAGGGTGTTTGCTATGACCAGTACGTTCTCTTGGCAAAACTCTTATTAGCCTTTGCCCTGCTTCATTCTGTACTCCAAGGCCAAATTTGCCTCTTACTCCAGGTATTTCTTGACTTCCTACTTTTTCATTCCAGTCCCCTATAATGAAAAGGGCCATGCTCAGCAAATCTTTAATCCAATTTTCTGTTGATGGGCGGGGTTGTGTTCCCTTCCTATTGTTTGGCCTGAAGCCAAATTATGGTAGGGGTAGTGAAGATAACCCTGACCTCCTTCAAAAGGACTTGTGCTTTTGCACTGTTGTATTCAGTGCCCCTGATCCTGCAGCAGGCCAGTGTTGACCCAAGCCTCTGCTGGAGATTCCTAGACACTGAAGGACAGAAACAGTACAGACCTAACAGAAGCAGAAGATACTAAGAAAAGGTGGCAAGAATGCACAGAAGAACTATACAAAAATGATCTTAATGATCCAGATAACTACGATGGTGTGATCACTCACCTAGAGCCAGACATCCTGGAGTGTGAAGTCAAGTGGGCCTTAGCAAGTATCACTAAGAACAAAGCTAGTGGAGGTGATGGAATTTCAGCTGAGTTATTTTAAATCCTCAATGATGATGCTGTTAAATTGTTGCACTCAATATGCCAGCAAAATTGGAAAACTCAGGAGTAGCCACAGGACTGGAAAAGGTCAGTTTTCATTTCATTCGCAAAGAAAGGCAATGCCAAAGAATGTTCAAACTACTGCACATTTGCATTCATCTCACACACTAGCAAAGTAATGCTCAAAATTCTCCAAGCCAGGCTTCAACAGTACATGAACCATGAACTTCCAGATGTTCAAGCTGTATTTAGAAAAGACATAGGAACAAGAGATCAAATTGCCAGCATCCGTTGGATCATCAAAAAAGCAAGAGAGTTCCAGAAAAAAATCTACTTCTGCTTTATTGACTACACCAATGCTTTTGACTCCGTGGATCATGATAAATGTGGAAAATTCTTCAAGAAATGGGAGTACCAGACCACCTGATCTGCCTCTTGAGAAACCTGTATGCAGGTCAAGAAGCACCAGTTAGAACTGGACATATACAATGGCTGGTTCCAAATTGGGAAAGGAGTACATCAAAGTTGTATATTGTCACTCGGCTTATTTAACTTCTATGCAGAGGGCATCATGCAAAATGGTCGGCTGGATGAAGCCCAAACTGGAGTCAAGATTGTTGGGAGAAATGTCAGTAGCCTCAGATATGCAGGTGACACCACCCTAATGGCAGAAAGCGAAGAGAAACTAAAGAACCTCTTGCTGAAGTGAAAGAGGAGAGTGAAAACGTTGGCTTAAAACTCAACATTCAGAAAACTAAGATCAAGGCATCTGGTTCCATCACTCATGACAAATAGATGGGGAAACAATGGAAATAGTGGCAGACTTCATTTTCCTGGGCTCCAAAATCACTGCAGATGTTGACTGCAGACATGAAATTAAAAGACGCTTGCTCCTTGGAAGAAAAGCTATGACCAACCTAGACAGTATATTAAAAAGCAGAGACATTACTTTGCCAACAAATGTCCATCTACTCAAAGCTATGGTTTTTCCAACAGTCATGTATGAATATGAGAGTTGAACCAAAAAGAAGGCTGTGTGCCAAAGAATTGATGCTTTTGAAGTGTGGTGTTGGAGAAGACTCTTGAGAGTCCCTTGGACTGCAAGGAGATTCAACCAGTCCATCCTAAGGGAAATCAGTTCTGAATATTCATTGGAAGGACTGATGCTGAAGCTGAAACTCCAATACTTTGGCCACTTGATTGGAAGAATGACCCATTGGAAAGGACCCTGATGCTGGGAAAGACTGAAGGCAGGAGAAGGAGATGACAGAGGATGAGATGGTTGGATGGCATCACCGACTTGATGGACATGAGTTTGAGCAAACTATGTGAGTTTGTGATGGACAGGGAATCCTAGCATGCTGCAGTCCATGGGGTCTCAAAGAGTTGGACACCAATGAGCGACTAAACTAAACTGAGACCCAATGTTTCCCTTTATGGTCAAGATCACTGGTAAAGGTCACTGGTAAAGGACATACAGCTAGTTATTCATTCATTTAATGAGTCATTCATTCATTCTACAAATAATGACAGCCTAAGAACTTACTTGATACCAGGTACTAGGCTAGGTGGGATCCAGTGATCAAACTATACATTACCTATCACAAAGGAGCTCATGTTCTCAAATCAACAGTGATAGACACAGGACATGAACTCAGATCCCCAACTTCCCAGTCTAGCTCCTTCCAATTCATACCAGGACCTTTCTCAGGCTAAAGCACTGAGTTCACCTTTTATAGGAACCAGGTCATTTGAGTTACTTTCCCCATCACATATTTATTTATTGACTACAGCTACTCTGGGACAGGGCCTTAAGTAATCCAAGCTCTGATAACCTGGAGCTATCTAAATGTTATGTTTGCTTTAAACAACAGCACTGCCATTGATGACTCACAATGACTTCTGTAATCTGTTCTGAAACCTACCATTGTATATGTCTGTCCATACTATCTGTTCTCTCTTAATTTCTTGGCCCAGAGCCTGATTTTAGTTAGTTATTCCCTGTCCCAGCTCCAATTCTCACTTCCTCCTTCCCAACCTCTGTGGACTAGTCCCATACACAAAAATTAATTGTAGATTAGGTCCATATAGTCAAAGTTATGGTTTTTCCAGTAGTCATGTACAGTTGTGAGAGTTGGACCATAAAGAAGACTGAGCAACAAAGAACTGATGCTTTTGAATTGTGGCGCTGGACTATTGAGAGTCCCTTGGATTGCCAGGCGATCAAACCAGTCAATCCTAAAGGAAATCAACCCTGAATATTCTTTGGAAAGGCCAATGCTAAAGCTGAAAGTTCAGCATTTTGACTACCTAATGCAAAGAGCCGATTTATTGGAAAAGACCCTGGTGCTGGGAAAGATTGAAGGCAGCAGGAGGAGGTGGCAGAGGATGAGATGGTTAGATAGCATCACTGACTCAATGGACATGAACTTGAGTAAACTCCAGGAGATAGTGGAGGACAGAAGAGCCTGGCATGCTGCAGTTCATGGAGTCTCAAAGAGTTGGACACGACCTAGTGACTGAACAGCAACAAATCAGCTACATAAGGATTAGTTGATAGTTAATGTTTAAGTGCCTGTACTCCCTTAGCTTCACAAATTGCATATGGAATCTGGCCACACAATTTTTGAGGGGCTACTTTCTTGTCTAGGAGTGGGGCTGGAACCAAGAGAGATCACATCACCCTGGGATCCCTCTGTTGGTTAGTGGCCCCATCATCCTTGGACATCTTGCCCATTTTAACTGCTGAGCAGTATTTCATCGTATGAATATATCACACTGTATCAGTTCTCTTACAGGTAGACACCTGGGCTGTTCCCAATTTGGGAATATTTATAAATAAAGTTGCCATGGACTTTGCTGTACAAATCTTTTTGTGGTATAAATGTTTTCATTTATCATGGGTTAATTCTTAGGAATAAAACTGGGTCATGGAATAGGTGTATATTTAATTTCACAAAAAATGCCAGACCTTTATCACAAGTGTTTATGCCATTTTACACTATCACAAGCAACATGTGAGAGTTCTGGTTACAACCTTGCCAACACTTGCTGTCTTTAGTCTTCTTAATTTTAGCCATTCTGGTGATGGCATAACAACTTTTCATTGTGGTTTTAATTTACATTTCCCTGATGACTAATGATGTTGAGCACAGAAAGACAAGAAAAAGAAAACATACAAATAATAAACAGAGAGAACAAACAAAAATAAAATAAAGGGTCAGACTTAAGCCTTAATATGTCAGTAATCATATGCTGTGTGCTCAGTCATGTCCAACTCTTTGTGATCCTATAGACTGTAGCCCACCAGGCTCCTCTGTCCATGGGGTTTTTCAGGCAAGAATACTGGAGTGGGTTGCCATGCCCACCTCCAGGGGATCTTCCTGATCCAGGGATTGAACCTGGGTCTCCTGTGTTGACAGACAGTCTTTTCCATCAAGCCACCTGGGAAGCTCAATAATTACCTTAACCTAAATGACCTAAATAGAGCAATTAAAAGACAGAGATTGGCTTAATGGGGAAAAAAAGCATAACCCAACTATATGCTGTCTATAACAAACTCACTTTACTATTTTTTAAAATATTTATTTGGCTGCACTGAGTCTTAGTTGCAGCACACAATATCTTTGATCTTTGTTGTAGCCTGTAGGATCTTTAGTTGTGGCATGCAAACCCTTAGTTGTGGTATGTGAGATCTAATTCCTTGACCAGAGATTGAACCCAGTCCCCCTGCAATGAGAGACAGAGTCTTAGCCACTGGCCCACTAGGGGAGTCCCTAAACTCACTTTAAATAAAACAATAAAGGCAGAATAAAAGTAAAAGGATGGAAAGATAAATCATGCAAAATTAAAGGAAAGCGGGAGTGGCTAGAGGGATATCATATAAAGTAAACTTCAGAGCAAAAATATTATCAGAACCAATTACATTATGAAGTGATAAAAAGGGTCAATTCATCAAGAATATATAGAAATTATAAATGGATATGCAATAAACAACAGAGCTGAAAAGCATGAAGCAAAAACTGATTAAACTTAAGGAAGAAATAGGTAAGTCCACAATTAGGTAAGTTGGAGACTAAAGTACCTTTCTCTGAACACTTGACAAAAAAACTAAACAGAAAATCAGCAAGGATATAGAAGAACGCACCAGCACCACTGACTAACAGATTCTAAATAACATTTATAGACCACTGCACCCAACAACAGCAGAATACACATCCTTTTAAATTGCCCACAGAACATATACCAAGACAGACCACATGCTGGGCCTTAAAAAAAATTTTTTTTAAGAACTGGGATCATACAGAATGTGTTCTCCATCCACAATGGAATCAAATTAGAAATCAGAAAGATATCAGGAATACAACATACTTCAAAGTAATCCGTGGGTTGAAGAAGTCTCAGGGAAATTTTTTAAAAATATCTTGAACTGAATGAAAGCGAACATAGATCATATCCAACTCTGTAGGACACAGCTAAAGTCACACCGAGAGGGAAAAGTTTAGCACTAAATTTAGCACTGAATTCATACAGTAAAAAAGAGGAAAATAATCTCAAATCAATTATTTAAGCTCCCACTGAGAACACACAAGAAAAGAACCAAATAAAGCAAGCAGAAGGAAGGAAATAATAAAGATAAGAGCAGAAATAAATGAAATTGAAAACATAAAACAATACAAACAATAAAACAAAGAGCTGATTCTTTGGAAAAAGTAATAAAATTAACAACATCCTAGCAAGACTCACAAATCAGAGAGAAGATACACTATAGACCATGTAAACATAAAAAGGATCACTAAGTGAATACCACAAACAACTCTACACACACAAATTTGACAACTTAGATAAAAGGGACTAATTCCTTGAAAAACACAAACTACTGCAACTCACCCAATATGAAATAGATAATTTGAATAGCTCTATAGCTATTGAGATAATTGAAGTTGTAGTTTTAAAACTCCCCCAAAGAAATTTCCAGATGGTTTCACAGAGAATTCTACCACACATTAAAGAAGAATGAACTACAACCCAGATTACTGTACCCAGCAAGGATCTCATTCAGATGTGAAGGAGAATTCAAAAGCTTTACAGACAAGTAAAAGCTGAGAGAATTCAGCACCACCAAACCAACTCTTCAACAAATGCTAAAGGATCTTCTCTAGACAGGAAACACAGAAAGGGTGTATAAACACGAACCCAAAACAACAAAGTAAGTGGCAACGGGACCACACCTATCAATAATTACCTTAAATGTAAATGGGTTGAATGCCCCCAACCAAAAGACAAAGACTGGCTGAATGGATACAAAAACAAGACCCCTATATATGCTGTCTACAAGAGACCCACCTCAAAACAAGGGACACATACAGACTGAAAGTGAAGGGCTGGAGAAAAATATTTCACGCAAACAGAGACCAAAAGAAAGCAGGAGTTGCAATACTCAAATCAGATAAAATAGACTTTAAAATGAAGGCTGTGGGAAAAAAAAAAAAAGGCTGTGAAAAGAGACAAAGAAGGATACTACATAATGATCAAAGGATCAATCCAAGAAGATATAACAATTATAAATACATATGCACCCAACATAGAAGCACCACAATATGTAAGGCAAATGCTAACGAATATGAAAGGGGAAATTAACAATAACACAATAATAGTGGGAGACTTTAATACCCCACTCACACCTATGGATAGATCAACTAAACAGAAAATTAACAAGGAAACACAATCTTTAAATGACACAATGGACCAGCTAGACCTAATTGATATCTATAGGACATTTCACCCCAAAACAATCAATTTCACCTTTTTCTCAAGTGCACACGGAACCTTCTCCAGAATAGATAGATCACATCCTGGGCCATAAATCTAGCCTTGGTAAATTCAAAAAAACACGAAATCATTCCAGTCATCTTTTCTGACCACAATGCAGTAAGATTAGATCTCAATTACAGGGAAAAAAAAAAAACTATTAAAAATTCAACATATGGAGGCTAAATAACATGCTTCTGAATAACCAACAAATCATAGAAGAAATCAAAAAAGAAATCAAAATATGCATAGAAACGAATGAAAATGAAAACACAACAACTCAAAACCTATGGGACACTGTAAAAGCAGTGCTAAGGGAAAGGTTCATAGCATTACAGGCTTACCTCAAGAAACAAGTCAAATAAATAACCTAACTCTACACCTAAAGCAACTAGAGAAGGAAGAAATGAAGAACCCCAGAGCTAGTAGAAGGAAAGAAATCTTAAAAATTAGGGGAGAAAAAAATGCAAAAGAAACTAAAGAGACCATAGCAAAAATCAACAAAGCTAAAAGCTGGTTTTTTGAAGATAGACAAAATTGACAAACCGTTAGCAAGACTCATTAAGAAACAAAGGGAGAAGAACCAAATCAACAAAATTAGAAATGAAAATGGAGAGATCACAACAGACAACACTGAAATACAAAGGATCATTAAGAGACTACTACCAGCAGCTCTATGCCAATAAAATGGACAACTTGTAAGAAATGGACAAATTCTTAGAAAAGTATAACTTTCCAAAACTGAACTAGGAAGAAACAGAAGATCTTAACAGAGCCATCACAAGCACGGAAATCGAAACTGTAATCAGAAATCTTCCAGCAAACAAAAGCCCAGGACCAGATGACTTCACAGCTGAATTCTACCAAAAATTTAGAGACGAGCTAACACCTATTTTACTCAAACTCTTTCAGAAAATTGCAGAAGAAGGTAAACTTCCAAACTCATTCTATGAAGCAACCATCACCCTAATTCCAAAACCAGACAAAAATGTCACAAAAAAAGAAAACTACAGGCCAACATCACTGATGAACACAGATGCAGAAACCCTTAACAAAATTCTAGCAAACAGAATACAACAACATATTAAAAAGATCATACATCATGACCAAGTGGGCTTTATCCCAGGGATGCAAGGATTCTTTAATATCCACAAATCAATCAATGTAATATACGACATTAACAAATTGAAAGATTAAAAACCATATGATTATCTCAATAGATGCAGAAAAAGCCTTTGACAAAATTCAACATCCATTTATGATAAAAACTCTCCAGAAAGCAGGAATAGAAGGAACATACCTCAACATAATAAAAGCTATATATGACAAACCCACGGCAAACATTATCCTCAGTGGTGAAAAATTGAAAGCATTTCCCCTAAAATCAGGAACAAGATAAGGGTGCCCACTCTCACCACTACTATTCAACATGGTTTTGGAAGTTTTGGCCACAGCAATCAGAGCAGAAAAAGAAATAAAAGGAATCCAGATAGGAAAAGAAGAAATGAAACTCTCACTGTTTGCAGATGACATGATCCTCTACATAGAAAACCCTAAAGACTCCACCAGAAAATTACTAGAGCTAATCAATGAAAAATTAACTTTTGAACTGTGGTGTTGGAGAAGACTCTTGAGAGTCCTCTGGACTGCAAGGCGATCCAACCAGTCCACCCTAAAGGAAATCAGTCCGAAATATTCATTGGAAGGACTGAAAGTTTCAGCTAAAGCTGAAACTCCAATACTTTGGCCACCTAATGGAAATAATTGAGTCACTGGAAAAGACCCTGATGCTGGGAAAGATTGAAGGCAGGAGAAGGGGACAACAGAGGATGAGATGGCTGGATGGCATCACGGACTCGATGGACATGAGTTTGAGCAATTTTCTGGAGCTGGTGATGGACAGAGAAGCCAGGCTCGCTGCTGTCCATGGGGTCGCAAAGGGTCGAACATGACTGAACGACTGAATTGAACTGACCTTACATTAGGTATCAAAACACTCGCTCAACAGCCAGTAACAAGCATTTAGGGGCGGAGGCTCCGGGTCCCCGCCCCTCCCTAGGCCCAGAAAGGAGGCGGGGCCCCGCAGACGCCGCGGCGGGCGAAATGCTGCAACCGGTTGTACGGCTGGTGTGGCTGGGTCAGGTGCCCTACGCCGAGTTGCTGGCGTTGCAGCAGTGCTGGCTGCGGCGGCTGCAGGCCGAGCCAGGGCCCGAGGCGGGTGCGCTTCTGCTCTGCGAGCCCGCGGGGCCCGTGTATACCACCGGGTTGCGCGGCGGCCTGACGTCCGAGGAGACGGCGCGACTGCGGGCCTTGGGTGCCGAGGTGCGCCCCCTTGGCCGGGGCGGCCTAGCCACCTTCCACGGCCCGGGCCAGCTACTGTGCCACCCGGTACTCGACTTACGACCCCTCGGCTTGCGCCTGCGCACCCACGTGGCGGCGCTGGAGGCGTGCGCCGTGCGTCTGTGCGAGCTCCAGGGCCTGCCCGGCGCCCGCGCGCGGCCCCCACCCTACACCGGCGTTTGGCTGGGCGAGCGCAAGATCTGCGCGATCGGTGAGCGCCTCGGGGCGGGGCCTGGCGGGGCCGGACCAATGGTGGTGAGGGCAGAGCCCCGGGCGGGCGGGGTGTCACTGGCGCGGGCTTTGAATCATCTGCCCACTGCCTTTAAGAGTTTCTGAGGCTCTCCTCACTGGTATCTTCAGAACCGGAAGGTCACCTCGGAGGTCACGTGGTTCAACACGCTCATTTTTAGAAATGGAGAGACAACGAGAAGTGAGTTGCCAGGTTACTTTACAATATCTGGACAATAAGGATGAAAATTTTTTTCATACTTTTTTTTTTTTAAACAGCGGAATCTTTGTTAAAAGACCTTTCTGTAATGTCCATAGTAAGTGCAGGCACTGTGGAGCCACAGGCGTCTCCTCATTTTGACCCCCTCCCCTGATCTGTGGACAACCTTTTGGGTGCTCTAGAAACAGAACTGGAAAATCAGTGGTCTAGTCCAGTTTCTTCATCTCACTGAGGACCATCATGAAGCCTGGGGAGGGAGGGTGTCTATTCTAAGACCTGTTGATTTGCCTTGCAGGTGTCCGCTGTGGAAGGCACGTTACGTCCCACGGCCTGGCGCTGAACTGTTCTACGGACCTCACGTGGTTTGAGCACATTGTGCCCTGTGGGCTTGTTGGGACAGGCGTCACTTCCCTGAGTGAGGAGCTCCAGAGGCAAGTCACTGTGGATGAAGTAATACCACGTTTCCTTGAGGCCTTTAAAGAGACCTACAAGTGCACGTTGACCTCAGAGGACAGCCCCAGCTGAAAGGCGTTTATATTATCTCACCCTGGAGGTCTTGCCTTGGAAAACACCGCACCAGACTTGGAGTCACTGGAACCCAGATTCTAGAACTGGCCCTGTCATCCACACATCATGAGACTGTGGGCAGATCATGAGCTCTGGGCCCTTGGTTCCATATGTATATGGTTTATTTATATCTTCCCAACCTACCTAAGATATAGATATGAAAACATTGTGAAAAGTATACTATATGAATATAAGGCATTAGCCCTACTATCGACACTCATTTCTCAGCTCAGAAAAACTCAGGTATCATAGGGTGTCATTTCTCAAATATTTCCTCAATACTGTATTTAATTGGGGAAGTCTGGGCTCCAGTTCCTTTGATTTTTGTAAGAATTATTTTTCAGGATCATCCAGGTGAAGGTGATGTAATGTGGATTTTTTTACATTCTTAGGAGACCTGGGAGCTTTCTGCATAACAGGGAAAGGGAAAGGCTTCTTTAAAGAGTAATATGGGATTCTGTCTTCCTGGGTTGGATTCCTTAAGCCTGATGGCTTTTTTAGTTAGGTACCCTGAGCTAGGCCAAAGGCTAGGGGAAAGAGAATAATAATTTCTGACCCTATACAAATGCCAAAAATAGAAGGTTTTTAAAAAAATATTAGATCTCTATAAAGGTTGTATGTTAATTATCTATAACAAGTCACCCCAAAGCTTAATGACTTAAAAGAATAAGCATTTATTATATAAAAATATATATATAAAAAAAAAAAGAATAAGCATTTATTATCTCATATACTGTGGTTTGGAAATTTGGAAGAAGCTTAGCTGAGTGGTAATGGGTCAAGGTCTCTTCTTAGATGCAATCAAGATGTCAGCTGTCGGGGGGCTTCCCTGGTTCTTCAGTGGTTAAGACTCCATGCTGCCAATGCAGGAGCCACAGGTTCAACCCCTTGCTGGGGACCTAAGATCCCACATGCTGCATGGCTCAGCCAAAAGATTAAAAAAAAACAAACAAAGATGTTAGGCGGGGCAGCTCTCTTCTGAAGACTTAACTAAGGCTGTGGAGTCAGCTTCCAAGATGACTCACTCACATGCTTGGTTGGTACTGGTTTTTAACAGGAGGTCTTAATTCCTCTTCACTCTGTGTTGTTGTTCAGTCGCTCAGTAGTATCTGACTCTTTGCAACCCCACGGACTGCAGCACACCAGGCTTCCCCGTCCATCACCAACTCCCAGAGCATGCTCAAACTCACGTCCATTGAGTCGATGATGCCATCCAACCATCTTGTCTTCTATTGTCCCCTTCTCCTGCCTTCAATCTTTCCCAGCATCAGGGTCTTTCCCAAGGAGTCAGATCTTTGCATCAGATGGGCAAAGTATTGGAGCTTTAGTTTCAGCATCAGTCCTTCCAATAAATATTTAGCATTGATTTTCTTTAGGATTGATTGGTTTCATCTCTTTGCAATCCAAGGGACTCTCAAGATTCTCCTCCAATACCACAGTTCAAAAGCATCAATTCTTTGGCACTCAACTTTCTTCATGGTCCAGCTCTCACATCCATACATGCTACTGGGAAAACCATAGCTTTGACCAGACAGACCTTTGCTGGCAATGTCTCTGCTTTTTAATAGGCTGTCTAGGTTGGTCATAGCTTTTCTTCCAAGGAGCAAGCATCTTTTAGTTTCATGGCTGCAGTCACCATCTGCAGTGATTTTGGAGCCCAAAAAAATAAAGTCTCTCCATGTTTCCATTGTTTCTCCATCTATTTGCCATGAAGTGATGGAACCAGATGCCATGATCTTCAATTTTTGAATGTTGAGCTTTAAGACTCTAGTTCCTCTTCACTTCCTGCCATAAGGGGAGCTGTCATATGCATATCTGAGGTTTTTTATATTTCTCCTGGCTATCTTGATTCCATTTTGTGCTTCATCCAGCCCGGCATTTCCCATGATGTCCTCTGCATAGAAGTTAAATAGGCAGGGTAACTATATGTAGCTTTGCTGTACTCCTTTCCCAATTTGGAACCAGTCCATGTTCCATGTTCTAACTGTTGCTTCTTGACCTACATGTAAGTTTCTTAGGAGGCAGGTAAGGTGGTCTGGTATTCCCATCTCTTTAAGAATTTCCCACAGTTTGTGGTGATCCACACAGTCAAAGGCTTTAGCATAGTCAATGAAGCAGATGTAGATATTCTTCTGGAATTCTCTTGCTTTTTCTATGATCCAACAGATGTTGGCAATTTGATCTCTGGTTCCTCTGCCTTTTCTAAAACCAGCTTGAATATCTGGAAGTTCACAGTTCACATACTCTTGAAGCCTGGCTTGGAGAATTTTGAGCATTACTTTGCTAGTGTGTGAGATGAGTGCAATTGTGTAGTAGTTTGAACATTCTTTGGCATTGCCTCTCTTTGGGATTGGAATGAAAATTGACCTTTGTCGTATGGCCACTGCTGAGTTTTCCAAATTTGCTGGCATATTGAGTAAAGCACTTCAACAGCATCATCTTTTAGGATTTGAAACAGCTCAACTGGAATTTCATCACCTCCACTAGCTTTGTTCATAGTGATGCTTCCTAAGGCCCACTTGACTTTGCACTCCAAGATGTCTGGCTGTAGGTGAGTGATCACACCATTGTCATTAACTGGTTCGTTAAGATCTCTTTTGTATAGTTTTTCTGTGTATTTTTACCACCTCTTAATATCTTCTGCTTCTGTTAGGTCCATACCATTTCTGTCCCTTATTGTGCCCATCTCTGCATGAAATGTTCCCTTGGTATCTAATTTTATTGAAGAGATCTCTAGTCTTTCCCATTCTATTGTTTTCCTCTATTTGTTTACATTGGTCACTGAGGAGGGCTTTCTTATCTCTCCTTGATAATCTTTGAAACTCTGCATTTAGATGAGTATATCTTTCCTTTTCTCCTTTGCCTTTTTCTTCTCTTCTTTTCTCAGCTATTTCTAAGCCCCCCTCGGACAACCATTTTGCCTTTTTGCATTTCTTTTTCTTGGGGATGGTTTCACTTTTTAGGGCTGCTTGGATATTCTTATGGCATGGCAACTGGCTTTCCTCAGAGCAACAGATGCCAGAAAGAGACAGGGTAGAAGCCACAATGTCCTTTATGACCCAGCATTGGAAGTCACACAGTCATTTCTGCAGTCTCCTAATATGTGAGCCCTGTTTATTCAGTATGGAAGGGACTACACAAAGGTGATAGGAGGTGTAGATCATTAAGGGCCATCTTGGAGACTGGCTACCACAGGCAGTTAGGGTAGAAGGAGCCTTGAATAAGAAGTCAGGCAACCTCAGTTCTAGTCCTGGCTCTGTAAAACAGTAACCAACGACATTCAAGATGGCAGTTGCTTCCTGAGGGACTGCAGGGAACAGAGCTCCCTGCTGTTGATTGATGTGTACTGGAGGTAAGCCACCAAAGTGTTCGTTTGTACCACAACTAGTGAAGCCCTCACCCTTTAGAGCCCGTACTCCACAACAAGAGAAGCCAGCACCATGAGAAGCCTGCTCGCTGCAACTAGAGAAAGCCCTTGCACAGCAATGAAGACCCAGAGCAATCATAAATAAATGAATAAATAGTGAATTTAAAAAATCCAAGAGTGGAGCTGCAGCTGGCTCCTGAGCAAAACCAGAACTTGTTGTCCTTAGGAGCCCACATGGTCTCTTCTGTTCTCTGCCATGCTTCCTGGTGTTTTTGCTTCATTCTGTCACTCCAGTCCAGCTTCCTCTGTTTCCCAGGCCATGTGGTAGAAGATGGCTTCTGCTGCTGTTACCCATGTATGTTGGAGGGTAGTTACGAAGGAGGGTAGTTAACACCCTGGCTTTCCCACCTCCAAAAAGTCTCTTCTTGTTTATGCAGAGTCTTTTCCTCACAAATAAACAAACTGTCAAGGAAAATCCCCAGGTTTCTGGATGCTAGAGGTATTGCTGGAACGGAGAACGCTGGATGATGACCAAGTTTGGAGAGGAGGATAACGAGTTTAGTTTTTGATGAATCAAGGTTGAGATACTTGTGGACGACGCATGTGAAGAGGCCCAGTTGGGTCTGTGGATCCGGAGCACAGCTGTCATGAGTGACAGTTTATGTCTGGAAGCCCAAAGAGAGAAGGGGAGGGCAGAGCGCTGATAAGTGTGAGGTGCAGGCCTAGGAGACCAAGGCGCAGTCTAGGCAGAGATGTAGCACGGGACCCAGAGTGAGACAATACGCCGATCTCATTCACTCTTCTGGCTGCAAAGCAAGATAGGTTTATTTTACAGATGAAAAAACTGGCCTGGGAGGCTGAGTGACTTTTATGAGGTCGTGCACTTAGGGGCAGAGTCAGTCCCTGGCTCCTCAGCTGGGTCTTTGCGCTCTCACACAGCTCTCTCTGAAGGGTGAGCAGGGAGAGCCAAGGAGGTCGCCGGGCCTGGGGAACTGGGTCAGGCCACTGCTGCGGGTTCCTGACTCTCCTTCCTTCCTGGTCAGAGCCCACCTCCGGTTTCCCACCGGGGCCCTTCCTCAAGGAAGGAAGCTCGGCATACGAAGGAGGGTAGTTAACACCCTGGCTTTCCCACCTCCAAAAAGTCTCTTCTTGTTTATGCAGAGTCTTTTCCTCACAAATAAACAAACTGTCCAGGGTCTGGTAAACGAGTGTTAAGTGCGAGGACGTGACCAACTGCAGTGACTTTTCCAGCATCTTGTTCCTCAGCGAGGCTGGCAGGAAACCAAACAGGACCTGCTCTGGCAGCATGACCAGGTGCACCTCGCTTCATGAAAAAAACCTCTTTCTGAAAACCTCTATGGAAATCAGATATTTGCCATCAAAATGTAATTTTTTTTCACTAAATTGTAATTTACATATTATCACACCATATTATAATAACTATACAGTTTTTAAAAATAAGAAAAATTTCACTCCCACCTAAAAAACACCCTTTCCATTTGTGTGTGTTTCCAGTACTTGATCATAAGCTGACATCTTTTATTATTCTAGCCCATTATTCTGCCTTATAATTCTACTATTATAAAATATTATGTGGATAAAATTTTGTATACTCTTTTATTTTTTAAATTTATTTTTATTAGTTGGAGGCTAATTACTTTACAATATTGTAGTGGGTTTTGTCATGCACTGACATGAATCAGCCATGGAGTTACATGTATTCCCCATCCCGATCCCCCCTCCCACCTCCCTCTCCACCCGATTCCTCTGGGTCTTCCCAGTGCACCAGGCCTGAGCACTTGTCTCATGCATCCAACCTGGGCTGGTGACCCTATTTGCAAAACAGAAAATTTTGTATACTCTTTTAAGCCAAACATTTTCCCACATTGCCAGATAGTTTTTATATTTTTAATGTCTTAATCTTATTTTTATTTCTTTTAAAACAAATCTTCTAAAAAATATATTGGGAATGCATGCACATGGAATAAAGTTTAAAAGGTACAAGCAGGCTTTCCTTGTGGTTCAGTGGTTAAGGCTCCAAGTTCTCAATGCAGGGGGCACAGATTTGATCCCTGGTCAGGGAACTGAGATTCCCACATGCTGCATGGGCAGCCAGATAAATAAAAGGTGCAAAATGCTACTACTGAATTGTAAGTCTTACTGCTATCCCTTTTCCCTGTAAACCCAGGCCCTTTCCCCGAGGCTTAAATGAAGGTAAATGTCTCATTTTTATTCTTCACATGTATTTTATACATATCTAGGCATACATGCATTTTCACGTGGTAGCATACTATACACACATCCCTGTACTTTGGAGATTGCATCAGGTCAGTATATAAAGAACATCCTCATTTTAAAAATGACTATGGAGTATTCCATTCAGTGGATTTATCATGACTTATTTATCTAATCCCCCATTAACGATGTTTCAGTTCAGTTCAGTCACTCAGTCCTGTCCGACTTTTTGCGACCCCATGAATCGCAGCACGCCAGGTCTCCCTGTCCATCACCAACTCCTGGAGTTTACTCAGACTCATGTCCATCGAGTCGGTGATGCCATCCAGCCATCTCATCCTCTGTTGTCCCCTTCTCCTCCTGCCCCCAATCCCTCCCAGCATCAGGGTCTTTTCCAATGAATCAACTCTTTGCATGAGGTGGCCAAAGTTTTGGAGTTTCAGCTTCAGCATCAGTCCTTCCAATGAACATCCAGGACTGATCTCCTTTTAGATTATCACTAATTCTTTCTTTTACAACTAAAGCTACAGTGAGAATCCAGGACTTCCTTGGTGGTCCAATGGCTAAGACTCTGAGCTCCCAATGCAGGGGGCCTGGGTTTGATCCCTAGTTAGGGAACTAGCTCCCACATGCCACAGAAAAGATCTTGCATGCCACAATGAAGATCAGAGATGCCATGTGCCACAACTAAGACCTGGTGCAGCCATATAAAAATAAGTGTATGTGTGTCTGTTTGTATATCTGCATTTTGTAACACATGTGGTGAGCATAGAGTTTGCATTTCTAGAAGTGATTTTCTGAGTCAAAGGATATGTGCATTTTTATTAGATATTGTCATACTGCCTTCCATAAAACTTGCTAATTTATATCCCTATCAGCAATGTACAATGCCTGTTGTATTTGAATTTTAACTGTTTTAGCATCTTAGAGTTTTTCATCATTGAAGCTTTTTATCATAAAATATTTCCAGTGTACAGCAGTGAATCCCATGTACCCATCATTTAGGTAAAACAATCAACTCATGACCAGTCTTAGCTTATCTAAACCTGGGCCCATTTCATGCCTCCTCCCTGGATTATTGTGAAGCAAATCACAGATACCACATTATTTCATGAATAAATATTTCAGTATGTATTCTCAAAAGATAAGGACTCAAAATATAACCACAATATATTAACACATATAAAAATATATCTTCAATATCAACAAATATTCAATTAATACTCATATTTCTCTCTCTTCACCCCTCCCTCTTCCTATAGGTGATTTGTTCAAACCAGAATTGAAACAAAGTCTGCAAACTGAATTTGGTTCATAAGGCTCATAAATGTCTCTTAAGTCTCCTTTCACCTATAGGTTCCTCCTCCCTCTTTTGAAAATCTTTTCCTCCTGTATTTCCTGAAGATTAAAAAGTAGATCCGGATATTTGGTCTGATTCAGATATGATTTTTTTTCTTTTTTTAGCAAGCCTGCTTCATAGGTGATGGTGTGTTTTTACATAAGTGGCACACAGGATCTGTTTTGGGGTTTAATTTTTTTTCCCTCTTTTGTGATGGCTAGACCCTAGATCTGTTATTTTAGTGAAAGTGAAAGTGAAAATCACTCAGTTGTGTCTGACACTTTTGAGACCCCATGACTATACAGTTCATGGAATTCCCCAGGCCAGAATACTGAAGTGGGTAGCCTTTCCCTCCTCCAGGAGATCTTCCCAACCCCTGATTCTATCACTTCTTCTTCATTTACCAGTAGGAATATGTCTATAGAACTGGCAGCTTCGGAAGAACTCAATATGACCTGTAGCATTAGTGTTATCAATATTAACATTTTATTAGCTTATTGTTTTGTCCATTTTCATTAAAATGTGTACTTAAACACTGTATGAAAGAGTAGCTTTTACAGCTGCCTTGAAGTTTAAAGTGAGTTTAAATTTGAAACATATTTAGATTATTAGCACTGAGTACTTCCTTTAAAAAGGGGGTTCATACATCATTCAAATTCAAGAGACACTAGCATAAGGCTACAGTGTTACATTTTTTCAATTTACCTAAACTCTGAGTTTTTTTAAGCCAGAGACTGTTTCTTTGTTTTGTTTTGTCTTTGTATCCTAGCATGTGAAAGGAAACAGTGGTTCAATGACTTGTAATTATGAGGAATTCCCTGTAGACTCCCCTTCAGTCCTTCTGTTGACAGACGTCAGTGTCTATTCTATGAAGTGGTCATCCCAGCCCAACTCACACAGTCCCAGATGTAGAGCATTCTTTATAGTTCTAATTGTTAGAAAGTTTCCTCATTCCAAACGAAAACTTCCCCCAAGCGTCATAATTCTGCCCTCCTGTAAATCCTCTTCTGAGAGCCCTTCTCTAGCCTCACCCTGCACCCCCATCACTTGTTTCCAAGTCTGAGCCTGTCCAGACTGTGAGCTCCCCGGGCAGGGACTATAGCTGTATCCATGGCCCCTCAGGACCAGCCCAAGGCCTCACATGCAGATGCCCAGTAATGCCTGTTGAGTCAGCAGATGAGCTCTCTCCTAAGAGCAGTCTCATCTTCTCATTATACGTTCCTGATTTTTCTGCTCTTCATAAAATGTGACCTCCAGACTCTACCCCACTGCCCTCATCTCAACAGGCTCCACTTGGCTAACATGCCCTTAACCTGTGTTGCTTGAGAATAACACTCCTGGTGTGATCTGGCCAGTGCATGGTGTGTTACTGGGGACATGGAGATATATCAGACTTGGTTCCTGTTTTCAAGCAGTGTCACTGGGGACTGAGGACTTGGAAACACATCAGATATGACTCCTGTCTTCAAGGAGCTCACAGCTTTGTGGAGGAGACACACCAGTAAAGGAAGTTCACAGCAACCAGTTATAAGGACCATAAGAGAAGTTTGCATGGGTACTGTGGAACACAGAAGTGAGTAATCTTAACAGGGAACAGGGAAAGAAAAGGCTCAAGTGACTCCTAGGTTGTAAGTAAGAGAAAAATCTAGCTCTAACTCAATGAAAAACAGTATCCTAGATCTGGTAACTAAAGAGTCTGGGGATAGTCATTAGCACAGATTCATCCCTGGGGTGGGAAATAGCAAGACACTCCAGTATTCTTGCCTGGGAAATCCCACGGACAGAGGAGGGAGCCGGTCAGGCTTTCTTCACCCTTTTCTTCACTTTCTTCACCTTCTCTTTCACACATTGCCCAGAGGAGACTGAAAACGAATGGGAGGATCCCACCCTGACTGTTGCCACTGCCCCTGCTTGCTCCTCCCACTTGCCCCACCAAATGCTCACACACTTCTTCGCCTATCAAGGGCCTCACCTCCTTGCTCTTGAGTTTCCATCTGGGTTGATGCATAAAGAGGCGCCATAGAGTGGGAAGAGACAGAATGGAGGGAAAGGAGGGGGGTTCCTACATGACATCACAGTCCTACCCTGGCTACCCTCCTTGGGTTCCAGTAAACCCACCCCACCCTGGCCCTCCAAACCTAGCAATGATTTCCCTCCTCACTATGGCTACCGGACCTGCTTCCATTCCCTGTCAATTTCCTAAATCCGCCTTCATGCTCTCTTCTGAGTATCTAATTGCAGGATGCCATCTGACTCCTGCCAGAATGCTGACTTATACACAGCCCTGATTTGCAGAGGCTGGACTAGGAGCATGCTATGCCCTGTGAGATGTTGGGTGCTGGCAAGGAGTTCCTGTTTTTCAGCTCAATTTCACCCCTTTAGCTCAACCCACATGGGCACAGGGCTATACTAAGCACTAAATTTCCAGCCATTACTTAATCATCACAGCAAATAATAAACCCACAAGGTTGTGTTGCTGACTGTGTTTTGAGAAGAAGAAATTGGCTCAGATGAAGATTTGCCCAAGTCCATACAGTTAGTTGATCTTTAAGTCTGGACTTCAAAGACCATACAATAAACAGCGCTCCTATTGTAGGGGAAAGCATCTCTTTCTACTGACTTTATTCACAGAATATAGTGTATACATGGAACTGCAGGCAGACCATCTTGTTACCACAAGTGGGATCCTTCCTGAACACGGAGCTTTTTGTCAGTGACAAAAGCAGAGCCCAAAGATGCAAAAAGACCGATTCCTGAAAACATCATCTGAGCTTCTGTATCCAGCTATGCCTGAAGCTACATTTGTCAGGATATTAAAATTTTGTGCCATGTGCTCAGTCATGTCCAACTCTTTGTGGTCCCATGGATTGTAGCCTGCCAGTCTCCTCTGTATGTGGGATTTTTCAGGCAAGAATGCTGGGGTGGGTTGCCATTTCCTCCTCCAGTGGATCTTCCTAACCCAGGGATTAAATCAATGTCCCCTGCATCTCCTGCACTGGCAGGCAGATTCTTTACCACTTATGAGCTGATAAATTCCCTTTCCTACTTAAGTCAGTTTGCACTGGGTTTTCAGTTTGCACTATCTGTTACAGCTAAGATTCCTAATTGATACACCTACCTCCTCTATAAACTTTAGTCCTCACTGAACCCACATTCTTCTGCATTCACATAGCCCTTATTGTTTAAACCATTCAAAAGTCCATATTTATACAACCATGAGCACACGTGCCCTTTTAATTTTAAAAAAAAATTTGCCCATGTTGCATGACTTGCAGGATCTTAGTTCCTTGACCAGGGATTGATCCTATGCCCTTGGCAATGAGAGCAAGGATTCCTAACCACTGGACTGCCAGGAAATTCCCAATAGTTATTCTTAATGAAACACTTTCTATGTGCCAGGTACCAGGTGAAGCACTTTAAATATAATATCTTACTGTAATCCACACAACTATAAGATGTAGTTGTTTTTATACCCCTTCTACAGATTAGGGAAACTAAGACTCAGAGGGGTTAAGCTCTTACAGCTGGTATTAAAAATTGGCAAGGCTAGGATTCAAACCCAGCTACACTGGACCCCAGAAGCTGTATTCTTCACCACTGTTCTACCTCGCGGGCCAGGACCCAGCATGTGTGAGGGTGAAGTGGAGAGAAGAGGCCACTGAGATGTTCAGTCTCCTGACACCGCACCTTGCTCCACCTCCTCCAGAGCTCTTTTCACTGCTTTTTGCTGCCTGCAGTGGCAGGAGAATAGTTAAGCTCAGAAGGAGGAGACAGGGACTTCCCTGGTGGTCTAATGGCTAAGACGCCACAGTCCCAAAGCAGGGGGCCCAGGTTCTACCCCTGGTCAGGGAACTAGATCCAACACACTGCAACTAAAGATCCTGCTTGCTGAGTCTAAGACCTGGTGCAGCTAAGTATATATAGATATAGATATAGATATAGATATATATACTGGAAAAAAAGAATGAGAAGACAAGTGTTCTGCAGGTTAAACTGACAGGCCAAAGTGAGACAAGATTGCGGAAGCACAGACACAGGCTCCTGATGAGTAATGGAATAAAATAACTTGATGTGACGGTTAAACTTCCTCTGTGATTCATGCTGTATTTTCCTTGGTAACCCAGGCTTCTGAGACTGTTGACGACGGACATCGTCCATGCTCATCCTCCCTCCCAACGCTTGTCCCCCACCTCCTAGATAGACACTGAGTTATATCCTGGGTATTCCATGGTGAAAAAGACATACCTGGTCTGTGTTCTTATAGTGCTTACAATCTAGCAGGAAAGGCAGACCCCAAATCAGTACACAGAAGTGAAAATAGTGAAGTCACTCAGTTGTGTTCGACTCTTTGTGACCCCATGGACTATAGTCCCCCAGGCTCCTCTGTCCATGGGATTCTCAGGCAAGAATACTAGAGTGGGTTGCCATTTCCTTCTCCAGGGGATCTTTCTGATCCAGGGATTGAACCCAGGTCTCCAGCACTGCAGGCAGATTATTTACTGTCTGAGCCATCAGGGAAGTCAAATCAGTACATAGATAAATAGAAAACTGGGTTGAGTCCTATGAACAAAACAAACAGGGCACTGCATGAATGATGATTCCATTGACCAAGAGATAGAAGACTCAAGGGAGCCAAGGAAAAAGTCACAAGTTCCAGTCCCAAAATGTTATCCAAACAGAGACTTCAAGTAGGTAGTTACATATAAGAGTCTAGCATTCAGAGGAGAGAGGTCTGGCCAAGAGGTTGAAAGAGCATCAGCTCCTCTCAGATTCTATCACTTCCTGGAAGCTTTCCCTGATAACATAATTCTGAGTGATCTTTCTCTTCATTACTTTTACTCATTCATTTATCAACAAGTTCTCAGTAAGGTTTACTCTGTGCAGACTCCGTGTTAGCTTAGTACCCTTAAGGAGCTTATATTCTATGTGTGGAGTCAATAATAAAGTAGGCAATTATAAGTGCTGTGTTCAAGGGAAGTGCAGGGGGCTGTAGGAGAATGGCCTTCTGCATCAGCCAAGTCCAGCAGGAAGCAGATGGCCTTTTCGTGTCAGTAATTTGAGGAGGCCCTATTCAAACAGGTGGGCAGGGAGTAGGGAAACCACAAAAGGTTGTGAAGTACCTTGGATCTTGAAACATTTGGACATCACTACCACCCAAGGTCTGAAGGGGAGCAGGAAGGAGGAATTCAGAGAAGAAAAGAGTACTGAGATAGGACTGACTGACAGGATCTGTGACCTTCACTTGAGGGATGCAGCAAGAACAACAGTAGCCATATATATCCCATCACTTTATGGCAAATAGATAGGGGAAAAGTGGAAACAGTGACAGACTTTATTTTCTGGGGCTCCAAAGTCACTGCAGACAATGACTGCAGTCACGAAATTAAAAGACGCTTGCTCCTTGAAAGAAAAGTTATGACAGACCTAGACAGCATGTTAAAAAGCAGAGACATCACTTTGCCGACAGAGGTCCATGTAGTAAAAGCTATAGTTTTTCCAGTAGTCATGTATGGATGTGAGAGCTGGACCATGAAGGCTGAACGCCAACAAATTGATGCTTTCAAATTGTGGTGTTGGAGAATACTCTTGAGATTCTCTTGAACTGTCAGAAGATCTAACCAGTCAATACTAAAGGAATTAAAGTCCGAATATTCATTGGAAGGACTGATGCTAAAGCAGAAGGTCCGGTATTTTGGCTACCTGATAGGAAGAGCCAACTCATTGGAAAATACCCTGATGCTGGGAAAGATTGAGGGCAGAAGGAGAGGGGGACAACAGAGGATGAGATGGTTGGCTGGCATCACCGAGTCTATGGACATGAGTTTTAGCAGACTTCAGAAGATGGTGAAGGACAGGGAAGCCTGATATGCTGCAATCCATGGGGTCGCAAAGCATTGGACATGACTTAGTGACTGAACAACAACATACATATAAATATATATGTGTGTTTGTGTGTGTGTGTGTGTATATACATATGTGTATGTATGTATATACATAAATTTTTTATTTTTTGGCCACATGCAGGATCTGTTACCCAATCAAGGATCAAACCTGTGCCCCCTGCAGTGGAAGCATGGGTTCTTAACCACTGGACCACCACGAAAATCCCTATTTTTTAAAGTTAAGTGTTGATAGATGAGATGATGTTAGGTGTTATTGGAAAGCAAGGCAGGAAAGGGCTTTGGGGAGGGCAGGAAAAGGGAGGGATTAGAATTTGTAAATAGATGGTCAGGGAAGGCCTTGCTAAGAAGGTGGCATATAAACAAAGACTTGAAGGAGGTGTATCTCTAGATGAGTCTTCAGGTGGCCCACTCCACTCCCTCACCCTCCCTGTTTCAAGGTTCAGGCCTTGTCCCCAACCTCTCTGGATTACAGAGTTCCCTGAAAGTCCTCAGATTTGTCCAGAATAGGACTTCTGTTTCATTCTTCCTTTTCTCATCTAATAATAATGGAAGCTGCCATTTATTAAGCATGGGCATCATACTGTCGGCATGTTACACATTGGGTCATCTAAGCCTCATCGTAAGACTGAAAGTCACAGACGGGGAAATGAGGCAGTCTAGCCCACTTTCCACTGGCCCTTTGGCCAGCTGCTTTCCCTGACAGGGTTCCTGCCCCATCCTTACTCCAAAGGAAGTGGAAGATAGACCTAAAGTTTTTGAAGAACTGAAAAAAGGAACAAAGCATGTACTTGATGTCTCCACTGGGCACAAGGACCGAAGGGTCCTTAGAAGGCAGTATTTGTTAAAATGTGAGACTATCCTAACACTCAGAGCTCAGATCCCTTGGAGGCAATGAGCTCCTAGTCACTAGAGTGTGCAAGAGAAGCTGATCAATCTGTTGTCAAAAATTAAGTCTAGCCCATTCCCCAGCCGCCAGTTTCACACTCCCCAAGGGCTGGGGGCATGTGCGTGACTCTCTCTGCCCTTTGAAGGGTGTGCCTCCTACGGCTAAGAGCCTCGGAGCCACTGCCCTCATTTTCTCTTGTTGTCTTGAATGTAGTCCAAGGGAGGTACCCTGCAACCAGCATGCTGAGTGCCAGGAAAGACCAGGAGATGGAATTGGAGGCACCATGTGCTATTTATGAAGGAGATGAAAAGTTTCCAGGAATTAAGTCCAGTTTCATTTCAGTACAGAATAGTAGAAAGTGGTGATTCCAAAGCCTTTTTCACAGAGCTTTCTTGGACAAAACAAATCCTCAAACACCTCCAATCATGTCTATGAACGCATCTTTTAATACCATATCATCAGGTATAAAGCAGAATTTATCAGCCAAGTTACAGGAAGCAGTGAATGTTAATCTCAGGACCACCATGAACTACATGTTGTTTGAATACACCAAGAATAATAAAGAGCAGTTTATGGAGAACCACCTTCCCCATTAATTCTACCACATCCAAAAGCAATAACATCTTGGTTGAAAATCCTAACACAGCCCATCAAGTGAGGAAAAAAGATAAAGAAAAGAACGACTTTCAAAAGCCCAGAGGGAACTACATCCAATCTCTTGGGATAAACTATAATGGAAAAGAATATAAAAAAGAATGTACATATGTGCATAACTAAGTTACTTTGGTATACAGCTGAAATTAGCACAACATTGTAAATCAAGTATACCTCAATTAAAAAAAAATAGTGAATAAAAAACAGAAGTCCAGAAACATAAGTTAGCAGATAAAACAAACCATAAAGGAGAACTTCCTCAAGGATGGAATTGGATTGATATAGGAAGAAAAGTTACGACCAACATAGACAGCATATTAAAAAGCAGAGACATTACTTTGCCAACAAAGGTTTGTCTAGTCAAAGCTATGGTTTTCCCAGTAGTCATGTATGGATGTGAGAGTTGGACTATAAAGAAAGCTGAGCACAGAAGAAATGATGCTTTTGAACTGTGGTGTTGTAGAAGACTCTTGAGAGTCCCTTGGACAGCAAAGAGATCCAACCAGTCCATCCTAAGGGAAATCAGTCCTGAATATTCATTGGAAGCACTGATGCTAAAGCTGAAATCTCCAATACTTTGGCCACCTGAGGGAAAGAACTGACTCCTTGGAAAAGACCCTGATGCTGGGAAAGATTGAAGGTGGGAGGAGAAGGGGACGACAGAGGATGAGATAATTGGATGGCATCACCGACTCAATGGACAAGAGTTTGAGTAAACTCTGGGAGCTGGTGATGGACAGGGAGGCCAGGCATGCTACAGTTCATGGAGTTGCAAAGAGCTGAACACGACTGAGTGACTGAACTGAACTGAACTGAGTCAAACAAAACTGGCTCTGCAGGTGATGAACGGCACTTGGAATTTGAGGCATGGGAAGAGTATCCTTTAAAAAATAAACTACTTTCAAAATTTTTTATTACTCTTTTCTAGGACTGAAGTGTCTTTTTATAAAACAGATTTTGTTGGTCTATTTCTCCACATTAAAAATGTTTTAAGCTGAAAGTCATGAGGATATCTGGTTGTATTAAATTATTTTCACAAACTTGCCTTAATAAAAGGTAAAAATGTTACTGATTATATACTTTATGAAGCCATTTGAGCTTTGTAAATGACAGATATAGGGAATAATAATCAGTGTTAACTTATGTGATCTTAGTCTAGTGGATGTAATTTTTTCTAGAGAAATATAAAGCTCTTTTCAAACTCTCATCCCAGTGGAACAGAATAATGAGTGAACAATTAGCCCACAGCATGATGCATATTAATAGGCTCCTCATCTTAATAAAGTCTTTATCACTTCTTTCTCTTAATTACTGAAGCATAAATTGCTTCAGAGAAATTTAAACACTAGTATTTGTACTTTATACATAATATTCTTTGTAGTTTCTTTTTCTTTTCAAGGGCAAACTGTTCCTTTTTAATAAATGAGTGTGTTTATATTGATACTTTTCTCTTGGTTTGGGTCACAATGTTCAATTATGAGAACTTTCAGTGGAATGTTGAACAGGAGAATATAAAAACAAATTCGCCAAATGCATCAGAAAGTATTTGAATAGAAGTGCTGGTTCCTATTTAAAATATTTCTCCTTGCTGCAGATAGATGGGAGTAAAAGATGCCTTAATATCTAATTTTTGCGTTGTTAGTGACCACGATGTTAAGAAATTCCTATTTATCTGTTGTTGTGTATTTTTAGTTGTTTGGTAACTGAGGTCTTCTAAATTTTGTAACATAAAACCACATTTCCAGTCTTGCTTCTTTTCAAGTATCCAAATGTATTTCTCAGGGACTTCCCTGGTGGTCCAGTGATTAAGAATCCACCTGCCAATGCAGGGGATTGGGATTCCCTGGTCTGGGAAGATTCCCACATACCCCAGAGCAACAAAGCCCATCCACCATATCTACAGGGCCCACACAAGGCAACTACTGAAGCCCATGTGCCTAGAACCCATGCTCTTCAACAAGAGAAGCCACCACAATGAGAAACCCTCACATTGCAACTAGAAGAAGCCTGTGCACATCAACAAGACCCAGTGCAGCCAAAACATATGAACAAATACATTAAAGGTTTTAGAGAACCAGAAGGAAAAAAACAAATGTATTTCTTAGTACCTTTGTAATAATAGATACAGAAGTCTCTCAAATGCTGAACTGTAGTATTATACTTTAAAAAAAATCATTCATAGGGGAAACTATTGGGGTATGTTTACCAGGAAGGTTTTAATATGTATGTGTGATTCACAGGCATTCTGTATGTGCTCCCCAGCTGAAAAAACACATAGGATGATTCTAAGGCTGTGATTCCAAAATTTTATTAGGACAAGAAACAGTTCCTATTTTCAAAGAACTCACAGCCTAGCAGATGAGGTAGACAAATAGTTACTTTTGATAACTGTAATAAATAGTCCTATAGATTAGATACAAGGCCTTGGCAGGATGTGGGAAGGAAGGTTTACTGAGGCAGGGCTTGTTTCTTCAAGGCTGGTCTCAAGAACCACTTGCATCACAATCTTTCCGGAAGCTTTCTTTAAAAAAAAAAAAAAAAAAAAAAAACTAATTTCTGGGCTCTATTCCAGATCTTCTGAATCAGAAACTCTGAAGTAGAACCCAAAAGTCTACTTCACTTAAAATAAGGGCCGAGGTGATTCTTAAGTAGGCTGAAATCTGAGACTACCTGTTAAGGGATTTCTCTGAGAGATGATATACAGACTGAGAAAAAGAAGTATCTGGGTCAAAATATGAAACTACACAAGTACGGTGTTTTGATGAAGAGTTTGTACAATTTTCTACAACATTCCCTCCATGGGATAGGCCTTTTTTGAATGATAGCACTTCTTAGATAGAATCTGAGGTTCTGTGATTGAGGATATATGCCTCAGATGTCCTAGGACAGAGTTTTCTTTGCACAGGAGTCAGAGCTGACCTCAGTGTGTTAATAGCTATCCCAACGCCATAGGCTGGCAAAGAGGTCTCTTATGCGGACTCCCCACAGAGTCCCTGAGAGTCTACACCCTGCCACCATCCACTCCATGGCCTTGGCCTCCTGGCTCTCATTTCCCAATTGCCGGGGCTGCTTCTTTTCTTTGGAACCTGCAGTGTCTGCAGTAAGGAAGCAATAGCTTGAGTGAGGGTCTAATGGCCAGAAAGCACATGGCGTGTGGGACAGGGAGCAGTGAGATGTGTCTGGACAACAGTTGTCTGCGTATGTGAGGGACTGCTGAGACTTGGAGACACTGGTTAAGGGGAGAGACTGGCCTAGTGCATTTTGAGTCTGAGCTCCACCAGCGACGTCCTCGGAGAGCCTGGGCTTACCCTTTCCCAAACTGGACCCCTTCCCTAAACTGTATCCTGTCTGGAAAAGAGGGTTTGTGTTAGAATCAGATGATTCTCTAGTGACCATCTGAGTTTAGTATTTTGGATTCTAAGACCTCTGATGCTAACCATCACCCTGTGAAGAGTGCATGCAAGATTTGTACCCATTTTACTCCAAGAAAGCCGCGGCTCAGTGAGGAGCAGTGACTTGTCCACCACCACACAATCACGGAGGAGTAAAGTCGGATTCCACCACCACCCGGCTCTCTGCCTCCTCAGACCCGGCAAGCTGACGTGAAGCAAGAAAATAGTCGGTCTCTGGTCCAGGAAGCAGGCGCTGCAGGGGACGGAAGGGTCGGAACCCATAGAACTGTGAGGCCAAGCAGCTGGGCGGAGGTGCCCAAAGCCAGCTCGGGGAGGAGAAGTGGGTGGGTTAGGGGCCGGGCGGGGCCGGGGGTGGGGACGCCCGGGGGAAGGGAAAAGGCAGCAGAGCGCGGGTCGGAGCGCGAAGCAGAGGGGGCGCAGGCAGTGCTGGGCGCGGACTGCGAGCCGAGGGGCTGGCGGAGCGCCTTGGGGCCCAGTGCGGGGCACCCGCGAGCCCAGGGCGTAAAGTCCCAACAGACTGCGCTCCTGAGAGCCTTACAGATGGGCAGGTAAGACGCACTCGCCAGGTCGGGAAGGCCCAGCCGGCGCCGAGGATACAAATGAGCGATCCGACCGCCTCCCTGGAGGCCGGCGACCCGACCTTGGGGGCGGCTCGGGTACAGACCCCTCCTCTGTAGGACCCAGCCACAGGGATCCCGGGGCGCACGTGGCGAAGCTGGGCCCCTGGCACGCCTTGCCCGGTAACCTGGGGTTTGGGGTCAGCACTCACAGGCCTCGGGAGGGCGGCACCAAATCTCCTTCCACATCCACAGATGTGCGAGCGAACACCTGCGGCTCCGCCGCGAGCGCACACGCGCGCCTTCTCGCCCGGCGGAAGCCGCTTGCTCTACGAGTGGACTTGCCGGCTCGCCACTTCATTGGGTCTCTCGTCCTAGGTGCCCCAGTCCCGGGAAAAGCCTTGGGGGCCCCCTTAGCCATATTCTACCGCTAGTAACATAGGTCTAGGCTGGGAGTCTGGAGACTTGCCTTCTAGTATACGGGTCGTGTGAAGCTGTGCCGGTCGCCCACCTACCTGCTCTATGCTTTGCGCCTTCTCTTCTTGGGTCACCACCTGTGAGATGAGCCGCCCGGTCCTGTTGCCCATGTACTCCACACGGCCTGTGGGGAAGGGGGACTGGACCCGGGAGTCTCTGGTGTAGAAAGTACAGGAGTTCAGACCCTTGTGTGAGGTCTCATGGAGCAGTATCTCCTCATATCCCCTCTTCCCACTTATCAACAGTTTGCCTATGGGGAAACTGAGGTCCAAGAGGAGATGGCTTGCCCAGGGTCACAGACAGAAGTAGAACTCAATTCTCCTCACTCCTAGCCCAGGGCTGACTCCACTTCAGCAAGTTGTTGCTGTTGTTCAGTCACTAAGTCGTGTCCAACTCTTTTGCGACCTCGTGGACTGGAGCCTGCCAGGCTCCTCTGAGTGGGATTTTCCAGGCAAGAATACTGGAGTGAAGAATACCCCATATCCTTCTCCAGGGGAATCTTCCCAAATCAGGGATTGAACCTGTGTCTCCTGCAGTGCCAGCCAGATGCTTTACCACTGAGTCACCAGGGAAGCCCCTTCAGCTGCAAGAGTGCCTTGTAGCTGTGTCAGCTGCTCCTTATCTTCTGGTATCCAACCAGTTGTTGGCTCTAAGTGGGGGAGAGCCATACTGGAGGCAAGGAAACTGCTTTCAGATTTTCTTGATTCCTTGAGATGATAACAAACAACCTTTTTCATTCCTTTCTCACTCCACACTTTGCAAAACACATTTCTACCTATAGACTGAATAGGTGAATGCTCCAAATTCCTACTAAGAGGGTGGCAAGACAAGAAAGCCCATCTTACTGATGGGGAGAATGAGGTCCAAAGTGAAGAAATGACTTAACCAAGACACACGGTTAGACACACCTACAAAACAGGACAGGTGTTGACCTGACTCCAATTCCATTGTGTTCTCTATCACCAGCAGGACTACAGAATAGTACCCATAAATGGAGAGAGATTACAGGGCTGATCAGAAAGGATGAGAAACAAGAAAGATACTCTTTATTTCTGAAAGAGGTAAGTGTATCTGAGAATCAAGAATAATAAAGAACCTCCTGGCTTCCTCTGAGGGTAAGAGGAGGAAGGGAGGGGAGGGGAGACATAGAGTTGGCTGTTCTTGGTAATACTGGGGGAAAGTGTGGGGGAGGTAGATAGAGAAACAGAAAAGGAAACGAAGTGACTGGCTGCCCAGTAATTCTAATGTTTATATGATATGTTGCAATTTCTTTTTTTTGTTTGTTTTCTAAATATTTATTTATTTGACTACCAAGTCTTAGTTGCAGCAAGTGGGAACTCTTAGTTTTGACATATGGGATCCAGTTCCCCTACCAGGTATCCATCTGGGGCCACCTGCATTGAAAGTATTTAGTCTTAGCCACCGAACCACCAGGGAAGTCCCTGCAATTTCTAAAACACTTTCCCCCCATGGTCTCTCTCCAAATTGCCATGTGAGGCAAGTTGGGGGGTGGGTAACTATCCCCATCTCATAGATGAGATTCAGAGGAAATAAATGCAGTGCTCAAGGTCACACAGCCAAGCAGACAGCCGAGATTGGAACCTTGAAAGGCACACTTGAAAGGCAAGATTAGAGGCTGGGAGACTGGGATTTGGACTGTGTGTGTGCAGCAGGTGGGTGTGTGTAGCCACACCCTGGGTAGGTACACAGGGAAGAGGATTGCAAAGCCGCTGCTGGTATTCCAAGCCAATAATGTTTGCCCTTTGGATTGAATAGGGTTCAGGTGCAGGGAAATCTGTGCTTCTAAAGGTGGCTTAGAATGCTTCCTCCCCGACCTCACTTCCCCACCTGACCAAGATGGTGTCTTTTCTTTGAGCTTCCCTTGCCCATGACCAAAAGGAACTGTTTCGGCCTGCCCTTGAAGTAGCTTTGTAAGTGCTTTCATGAATGCGTATTTGTGTGTGCAGGAGGGACTAGTCTAATAAGAAGAGATATTTATCCCTCTGTTCTTGAGTGCCTACTATAAAGAAACTATGATGCACAGGTCCCTCCCCTCACCCCTCCCAGCTCACAGTTTAGCATATATATCTATATCTGTTTATATTTATATAGATATACACACCCAATATCAGTACAGTATAGTGCTCTATTAGGATTTTATGCAAAGCCCTTCAGGAACAGACAAGAGGAAGAGACTTAACTGGCTAGGGAGTAGAGAAGAGGATGTCTCAGGAGAGGGTCTACCAAGGTGACATTGGAGCTGGGTCTTGAAGGATGTGTAGGAGTTCGCCAGGCAGATAAAAAGAGGATGGGCATTTCTGCCTCAGCAAACAGCATGAGCAAAAGCAAGAGAGGGCAAAATGCAATGAATGTTTGGAGAATGACCTGTAGCTTAGTATCATGGGGCATGGGCAATGGGGAGACACGTGGTGAGATGAGGCTAGAGGCAGGGTCATATCTAAAGGAGCTTGAATGATAATCAGCAGAGGTTAAACTGTCTTATGGCAACAGAGAACTTATAGTGAAAAGATACGGCGATAACTGTTTTTGGTCCCAGTTCCTAGGCTGTGAGACCTTGAGCAAGTGACTTCCTCTCGGGGGTGGGTTGCTGGGGGGGAAAGTGTATGGTTTTTCCCACTGGTTGAATGAGGGAGTTATACCAGTGACATGATTGTTAAGTTCCCTTCCAGCTCATATTCTATTTCTTTGTCTCCGTCTAACTATATGTTAAGCTTCCTTTCACACCAGCCCATGCTGGTGACAAGACCACCAGGCGGGCCAGAGACAATATTTGCAGTCCCAGGAGTTATCCTTGGATTCCCTACCTGCTTTATGTGACCCCTTTCCCCTGCCTTTCTACCACACTTCCAAGCACTTCGGATACTCTTGAAGTAGCTAAAACAGAGCAGTAGGGAAACCAAAAAGCCAACAGTGGAGTTTTACTTCTCCCCAGAGAAATCTGAAAGAAAACCTCACTAAAATACCCAGTTTATCCTCCAGGTCACAGCTTTTTGCCTCCATTCCCAAGAAAGAGGTCAGTCAAATTGAAGTCAAGAGCACTTTGGGTAAACCTGTTAATTTGCAGGAAAGAGTTGCACCAGGGTTTGGAGGAAGAGGGTGCACTTGGTTTGTATGGGGAGCAGAAGTACATCTGGAGCAGAAAGGACCATGGGAGACAAGACTGTAAAGAAAGGTTAAGTGTTAGTCACTCAGTCGTATCTGACTCTTTGTGACCTCATGGACTGTAGCCCGCCAGGCTCCTCTGTCCATGGAACTCTCCAGGCAAGAATACTGGAGTGGGTAGTTATTCCCTTCTCCAGGGGATCTTTCCGACCCAGGGATCAAACCTTGGTTTCCTCCATTGCAGACAGATTCTTTACCTTCTGGGCCACCAGAGAAGGTTAACTTCTCCCAAAGTCACCAACTTCTGCCTTTATTGGACCCTCAGTTACGACTGGTGAGAGGGACTTCTCTTGTGGTCCAGTGGTTAAGACTCCACGCTTTATTGCAGGGGGTGCAGGTTCTATCCCCAGTAGGGTTACTAAGATCCCACATGCCAGGTGGTATGGCCAAAAAGAAAAGACTCATGAGAGTCTGTAATGCAGGAAAAAGCAGTAGTGGTGGACTTATAGGATATGATGCCCCAGGACACGAGGAGCCTGTGTTTGGTGGGAAATACAACTCAGATGCCAGAAGACATTGCCATTTGTAGTAGAAAGAGCACTTAAACAGCACCCCCAAAGATGTGGGTTCTCATCTGAGCTCTGCCATTTACCAACCATGTCATTTTGGACAAGTCACTTCCCCTATCTGACCTTTAGTTTTCTCAGCTACAAAATGGAAGGACTGACTGAGAATCTAGATTCTAAATGGTCTTTAAAATCTCTTTTCAGTCACTGTTCATCTTCCTTCCTGATTATCTCCTGTTTCAAGTCAAGGACTTTCAGGGCAGAAGCTCTGTCTCCCCAATCTGAACAGCTTCATAATCAGTGATTATTTTGAAGAGGGAAGCCAAGGAGCTCAGAGGGGGGAACAGAATTCCGCATGTTGCCAATTGCCAATCCCTGCCTTGGGACCCGGAGGCAGGTCATAGAGAACCAAGCTGTCCCTTTAAGAGCTCTCTGCCTCTCCTGAAGCCACAGGGTGCCCTTGCACACAGGCCCTCCCTCCCACTTCAACTTAGCTTCTAAAGACAGGCATCTATGACTCTTTTGCGCCCTCCATCAGAACCACAAATATCCAACCAGTTTGTCCAGAGAGAAGCTGGAAGAAAGTCTGAGGAATGAATGGTTTTGTGAACCTTTACTTTCCTCATTGAACCCCACCTCAGAGCCCACCCTGTCCTCCATGCTTTCCCCCTAACCCCACTTTCTAACACAGAGTCTGTCTCTCCCAGGCTAGATCTCACTGGCAGGTGAGCTATAAAGAGGAAAAATGAACAAGTCAACAGATTTGGCCTTCAGTTTATCTGGGCTGGAATATTAAATGTAACAGTCCTGGGACTCTGAAGAATCTCAACCTTGGAGGAAGAAGCCTGCAGTCTTCTCTATCTTGTCATCTGCGGGACTCTAGAGAACCCCCTAAATGCTCTCCCACCACCCTACCCAGTCTCCCAAATCTCACAGTGTGGGTTTATGGGGTCTTCATGGGATGTTAGAGCTGACTGGAACCTTACAGGATCACAGAGTAAAACCCCTTCATTTTACAGATACACACAGGAGCTGGGGCCCAGAAAAGGGAAGCCACATACCCAAAGTCACACAGGTAGCAGCTGAACCAAGACAGCTCTTTGATTTTCACTTCTTTCACTGTAAAATGAGGGAGGTTAGACTAGATGGACTCTGAAGGCCCTGCCAGCCTCTGCTCTGCACAAATAAAACCACCACATCTGTGGAGTGTCTAGTGCCATGCACTCCCTCGTTTTCTCCTTTAATCTTCACAACAGTGTTGATGTCATGCCTGTGTTTATATTCAGTCTATCCACATAGGCGGATTGGTAACATGGTTTTTTCCTATGTAAAACAGCAACCCAAATCTGGCTGCCATTCTGCCACTCACATCATTTCCTTGGGTCTCAGGCGCTTTCAGCCTTTTAGAGACTCCTGACGAGGTGTCAGTACTCTGGGAGAAAGGGAATGTTTTAATTTATTTATTAGACTGCATCGGGTCTTTGTTGTGGTACTAGGGATCTCTTTTGTGTCATGGAGGCTCTTTCACTGTGGCACTTAGATGCTCTAGTTGTGGCACACAGGCTCAGTTGTCGCATCAAGTGGGCTTAGCTGCTCTGAGGCATGTGGGATCTTAGTTCCCCAACCAGGGATCGAACCCACATCCCTTGCAATGCAGGGTGGATTCTTAAACACTGGACCAGGGAAGTTCCATAAGGGGATGTTTTAGACTGCACTGTTAGCTGATCCCTGAGCAGCAGCTCGTGTTGAACTGAGGTTTCTCATGAAGTCACCCAGTTGAGACATTGTGAACCTGGTGTTGGGGGACAGCAATCGGGGGTCCCGTGGCCATGGCACAGTTCCCTTAACTACAATCCTAGGCTGGCCTGATCCTGCTGCTGCAGGAAGGGGAGGGGAAGTGGGAGGGAGTGATCACCCACAGTAAAGTTACTGCACAATTCTTGAGGCTTGGCCTTAGGCGATCCACCCTGGTTCTGAGGATTTTTTTTCTGTGTGTCTGGTTCCTTCCTTTTCTGTCTCCCAGCCCGACCAGGTCTGGGCCTTCCCAGCTTCCAAAGTCCATGTGCTGCAGGAAAGGAGACCCCTTCCAGGGCCCGAAACTGGGCTCTTGTCTAACACTCGGAAATGAATTGTCCGAGGAGATACATCTGCTGACAAAGCAAGAGATTTTATTGGGAAAGGGCACCCGGAGGGTCAGGGAACCCAGGAGAACAGCTCTGTCACATAGCTCGCAGTCTTGGGGTTTTATGGTGATGGGATTAGTTTCCAGATTGTCCTTAGCCAATCATTCTGACTCAGAGCCCTTCCTGGTGGTACACGCATTGTTCAGCCAACATGGATGCCAGAGAGAAGGATTCTGGGAGGTGGTCGGACAGGTGGTGTCTCCTTTTGACCTTTCCCGAACTCTTCCCGTTGGAGGAGGCTTATTAGCTCCGTGTTCCTTACCAGGATCTCCTGTCCTAAAACAACTCATGCAAATGGTTACTATGGTGCCTGGCCAGGGTGGGCGGTTCCAGTCAGTGTGCTGCCCCTTACACACGCTGAGACCTCAGATGTGTCCAGGGATGTCCTGAAGAGGCTGAGCAGCTAAGGAGCCTTGGGACACCCGCAGGGAGATTCCTGGAGCTGACGAGGAGCCAGTGAATTTGCCTGCTGTTCCGTGAGCCTTCCTGGGGGAGGTGGCCCTCTACCTGCCCTGTCAGTTCAAACCCCCTCACAAGGATACCTAAGAGAAGTGGTGGCAGTATCTGCCCTGGGAAGGAAACCTGGGCCACTGGGAACAGAGAGACTGCATTTTCATTGTGCATACTGCTTCTGTTTTTCATCGTGTATATGTATTTACTTCATAAAAACAACAAGTAGATTTTCATTTTAATGAAAGCTATGGTCTTTTTATTTAACTAAACTGTGTTTTAAAAATCCTCTTCACCATAATAAATGTATATGCTCAAGCAAGCTTGAAGAGGGGGCAGAGCAGAAATAATCTTCTTTTTCTTTCTAATTAACAAAATTTTTAATATGATTTTTAAAAAAGCAATGTAAATGTTAGCATCTCAACCATTTTTAATGGCACATCTCAGTAGCATTCATTGTTATGCAACAGATCTCTAAATCTTTTCATCTTGCAAAACTGAAACTCTACCCATTGAATCACAATTCCTGGTGATAATCTTTTTTGATAGATGAGGAAACTGAAGCACAAACAGGGCAAGAAACTTATTTTACTCAAAGTGAATTCTTCTAGCGTTTATGCCATCTGTCTGTTGTCTGCCTATAAAACTATCTGAGGCCCCTTCTTCCTGCAACCATTACACTAGCCATCCCCTCCCTCAAGTGCCCCTCACATCCTCCATCTGTCCCTGCCCCCACCTTGTCACCCCCTCCAGCTCAGCTCAGGCCTCAGCATCTTGAACCTAGATTATTTCACTTGTCACATGGCTCCCTGCCTCCATTCTTGCCCCTTTCACTCCGCACTCCACATGGCAGCCAGAGAGTCCTTTCCAAGTACAGATCTGATCATTTAACCCCACCTTTAAAATGTCATTCCGTGGTTCTTCTCCACTTACACGGTTTAGTTCCAACTCTGCAGTCTGTTATTCAAGGCCCTCACTGATCTGGTTTGGACCAGCATCTCCATCCCACATCTTATCCTTCCAGGCATATTACACTCTTTTTGCTACTTTCCATTCTTCAAAACATGCTTTCTTGTTATCATGCCTCTATCCCTCTCATTCTTCCCCTTGCCTCCACTACTTCCAAAATATTCTTCAAGGTCCAGCTCAAATTCTTCCATTGCTGTGAACACTCTCCAAGCACCGATCAGAATTCACCCCTTCTTCCTTTAAGTCCCAGTAGCTCCTAGGTTGTCTCCCACATTAAGAACTGGCTATGTGCCTGGGACTGGCCTCCTGGAGCTCCCAGGATGAGGCTCCCAAGAGTGAGCCCCATTAGTGATGACTGGCCAGATGATTCATTGAGCCATTGACTTCATTGTGCTGCTCCTGCTTTCCATTAGCCCATATGAAGAAAGAGGAAGGCACAAATTTCTTGCCTGATAAGTGGGATAGTACATAAGAACCTATGCCTCCCAGATCTTAATTCTTCCCCTCCTCCATCCAGACAAGTTTGTCCAAGTTCTAGATGGCAGAGGGCCCCAAACGCCTTGCACCAAATGTGGGCCATTCCTGGGTTATTGCTGTATTACTTTGATTCTTCCTCCCGTCTACATTCATAGCATTGTTCATGAATATTTATTATGAACATAGCTAACTGTCAAGTTTTCTGGGGAAAAGACCTTATGGTTAATATTCAAGTGTGTTAACTTTGATTGGTTGGTGTTAACTTTGATTGGTTCACTCAGTTCAGTGAACCCTGAGTGCTTAGCATGTGAAAATTCCAAAGTGGCCATTTTTACTGAAGACCACCAAGGGAAGGAGAGCTAAGGTAGTCCTCTCAACGTGGGAGAGACCATAGCCTTGCTGACCAGGAGCATGTGGCTGCTGATAACCCTTATCAGTAACAAGAGGACAGCCTCGCATTGCCTCATATGTAAGTGCTGGGGCAAAGGGAAGGCTGTGATGATAGAGCTTGTGGATTATGGTGGGAGCGCACAAACGCTTCCTGAAGGAAGTGAGTGTGGAGCCTTGTTTAAAAGAAATGACATGTGTTTTTCCAGAGACTAGGATCCATGGCTGTCTTGGGCAGTTTTTCTAAGCTGTAGACTAAAGATCTCTGAGAATAAGGAAACATCTATTATCACCTATTATGTGCCATGTTCACACACAGTGATGTTGTTTTGGAAGGCAGAGTAGTGGAGGTGGCCAATGTCTTTTTTTCTCTGAGGTAGGTAAAACCCCAAACCAGACTGAGTGCTCCTTTCACCCCACTCCCCTCAGGCCCAGTGTCTGCAATGGTTTCAGCCCCTTCCTGCTTCCCCAGCCACCTCTTTTCTGACAGGATTTCTGCTCAGTAGCTATGAACACCTAGAGTGGGACCTAGGATGCTTTAGCGGTCAAAAGACCCAGTGTCTGCTTCTCGCGGTAGGGGGAAATCTAAGCCATCCCCAGACATCTTCTGCGTGGTGTCTGTGGAGCATAAAAAAGAACGGAGCTGTGGTGGAGTCCGAGGCATGTCTTCTCAGTGTGCTGCATGGTCCTGGCCAGAGCTGGCGTGGAGGCTGGAGGAGCTCTGAGCTGGTCATCCAAGAGCAGGGCTCTGCCTCGGCTCTGCCTCCAGTATTCTCTGTGATCATGGACAAGCCACCTGGGCTCTCTGGGCCTCAGGTTCCCTCTGTGTAAAATGGAAAGAATTATAACGCTAAATAATTCCTAAGGTCCTTCTAGCCTAAAGCTCAGTGACTTATAGAGTCCCCAGAAAAGGATAGATCAGCATGGTTATAATGCTCAAGGAAAACGTCCTTCCACAGGTATTTATTGAGCACCTACTGAGTGCTGTCGTGAGTGCTCATATATAGCAGTGGATAAAACAGACACAGCAGGACTTCCCTGGTGGTCCAGTGGCTAAGAGTCCATGCTCCCAATGTGAGGGGTGTGGGTTCAATCTAGGGAACTAGATCCCACAAGCTGCAACTATGAGTTCACATGCCACAACTAAAGATCCCACATGCCACAATGAAGGCCCAGCAGAATCAAATAAATAATTTATTTTTAAACAACAACAAAAAAACCAAACAGACACAGTCCCTAACTTCCTCGGGCTTGCAGTCTAGTGGAGAAGATAGGTAAACAAGTAGTTAGAATAAACTGTGGGGCAGGGATTTTAGCTGGGGTCTGAAGAAATGGTAGGGTCATTCAGGTTTTAAATAACAGAAACCATCTTCTCTCTTTCCTGTCACTGCCAGAGCATCCTCCGATTCTTCCTCCACCTCAATCCCTGTTGCTATGGAGACCATCAATGGGACTGAGACCTGGTATGAGAGCCTGCATGCTGTGCTGAAGGCTTTAAATGCCACTCTTCACAGCAACTTGCTCTGCCGGCCAGGGCCAGACAACCTGACTGAGGAGAAGCGGGCCAGCCTGCCTGGCCGCAATGATAACTCCTACATGTACATCCTGTTCGTCATGTTCCTCTTTGCTGCCACTGTGGGCAGTCTCATCCTCGGATACACCCGCTCCCGCAAAGTGGACAAGCGCAGTGACCCCTATCACGTGTACATCAAGAACCGTGTGTCTATGCTCTGATGCTAAGAGGACAGGGATGGCAGAAGATCAAGATACCTGAGGATTGATTATCTTCTGGGGCCTCCGGAACTCAGCTGTGGGCCATATCCAGCCTCTGTGTCTTTATCTGTAAGATTAACAAGAAACAGTGCTAAGGGAGGTCATTGTCAGGGTGGGAGGAGAAGATCTGGCAGACCCGGGCCTTGTGGATAAAGGACTTTTCCAGCAAAGATAGCCATTCTAGCCAGTGGGAGCCATATGAACAAATACATAGACACAGCAGCATATAATAAAAACTGAGTGGCCTAGTGGCCAGAGTGTTGGGGGCTAGGGGCTGGAGGAAGGAGAAGAGGAAGTCATAGCAAAAGGAAATGAGATAGGAAAATACCCCGAGGACACAGTTTTTTGATGTATTATCTTCAACAGCCATGAGAGGCGGTGATATTATCCCATATCACAGATAGGAAATCTAAGTTATGTTGCTTTTTCATAGTTGTTCACATTTTATGTTTTTCAGCCCATTCAACATTTGTGATGTTACCCCTCTGTGAGGGAAGCAGAGCAAATGTTCTTCTGCCCATTTGGGCCAGAGTGGTGCCGTGACTGGAACCCAGGATCTCTGTTCTCTTTGCCTAGTGCTTTGCAAAACTCTGCGCTACCTAAGAGTGGATCTAGGCCTGAAATTTACATAATTCTAGGGGGTCCTCCTTAAGAAAAATAATTTTCAAATATCTTATTTTTGCAAATATTCCAAAAACTTATCGGCATATTAATACATTGTTAGGTCCTCTCCTAAGACCTTAAGAAGGAGCCATGTGAGTACAGAACCCTAAACGTCAAGCCTCATTAGCTCCATGGTTCCTGTACCCTTCCAGCCATGTCCCCCTGTCCTACCCAGTCCCATCGCCAGTCCTGGGGACTTCACTACCTCTAAGGCAGCTTCTAACACTTTGGTTGAATTCTGTGAGAAATTTTCCGATACCAAGTTGAAATCTTGCTTCTAGAAAATTATTATTATACCTAGAAGATATCATACTAAAAGAAGCAGGTACCTGATTCAGTGGAAAGAGAACTAGCCCTGATTCTACTACCAGTGTGGTATATGATCTGGCTGAATGCTTTTCTGGCTCTTGTCCTTCTTCAGAACCGTGAAATAGAAGGAAAATTGAAATAATTGAAAGTCTCTAAGGGCTCGATCAGATCTGACATGCTAGGTTTCATGTACATTGATTTGAACCATATAAAACTGCTGTGCTTGTAGATAAAAAAACAGCTGAATATTAGCAGTTTCACGTGGTTCAGCTGAATACATCAAATGTGGCAAGCTACAAATCCCAGACTGGAACCTTCCACTCTTCTGTTTCATTTCTGTTTTTAAGGGATCTCTATGGGGTCTCCAGAAAGCCCTGTCAAAGGATACATATTTGTGTATAGCAAACACTTTGAAAGAATATTTTAATAGCATTTATCACTGAAGAGGAGGATTATGGATGATTTTCCCTTTCTACTTTAAAATGTTATGTAATATTTGATTTATTTGACCATAAGTACGTTTCTTATATGATAAGGTCAGGGGTGGGGAAGGGAGCTGCTTCCACTTTGAAAAAATAAATGCCTGTGTGTTCCTTGAATGGAGGATCACAGAACATCTTTGCTCCCTTGAGCAGTTAGTTATGTTGACTCTGTGTGAATTCATGTGCTCAAGCCTTTCCTCATATCTTCTCGAGGGAGAAGGTGGAGACCTGATTAAGAAGATGTGAGGTAAGAATGTACAACAGACTTGGAAGTCTACAGCTGGATGGGACTTTGGCGACCACCCAGTCCAAACGCCCATGAAGTATGAGAATGAATGTCAAGTGGTGATGCTATCTGGATTTTGGCAGATGAGACTGAGTAGATGTAAAGGCAATGGCACCCACTCCAGTACTCTTGCCTGGAGAATCCTATGGACGGAGGAGCCTGGTGGGCTACAGTCCATGGGGTCACAAAGAGTCGGACACGACTGAGCAACTTCACTTTCACTTTTCACTTTCATGCATTGGAGAAGGAAATGGCAACCCACTCCAGTGTTCTTGCCTGGAGAATCCCAGGAACGGGGGAGCCTGGTGGGCTGCTGTCTATGGGGTCGCACAGAGTCGGACACGACTGAAGCGACTTAGCAGCAGCAGCAGAGGAGCCACAGAAAGGTAGGATTTGAACTGGGCTTTGAAACAGGACAGATTTCAGTGGACAGAGTGAATGAAGGGAACAAAACAAGGAAGCTTGGAGGCAGAAATGTGGCGAGACCACCCACCTGAAAGAGCAAGGTCAGAGGGATGTTGGATGGAGCAGGAAGCAGCCCAGAGTGGTTGCATTGGGAGTTCAGTGTCCCCATCGATGGGGGAGACTCCCCTTCACACCCCTGGAGAAGGAAATGGCAACCCACTCTGGTACTCTTGCCTGGAAAATCCCGTGGACAGAGGAGCTTGACAGGCTGAGCCCACTGGGTTGCAAAGAGTTGGACCCAACTGAGCACATACACATGCCCCTTCACACAGTCCTTATAACTCACAGGGCTTAATAATAAACTAATACAAATGTTTTGAATGCAAGTTACGGAAATCCAATGTGCATTAGCATAAGCACAACAGAGGATTTACTGAGAGGAATATGAGGTAGTCACCAGTTCAAAAGAGAAGCTATAGACACTAGGGCAATTCCAGGGATCTTGGGGCCTGGAACTACTTAATTGTATGGATTTACAAAGTAGGGGCTCAATAAACCTCACTGTGCACACCCACGATTGGAGTAAACCTAGAAATCTAGGACTTTGAGGTATAATTTAAGCATTCTAATATTTTATGATGTAGGTACACCCTGCTCCACCCCACAGCTCTCTTTCACTAGCTATCCCACTACCTCCTTCAGCCCACGTGGTCTTTTTGACTGTACTCGTTCTGCTCCCTGCTGGCCAGATCCCAGCACATCACCTCCAGCCTTCAAAGCAAAACTTGGATAATCACATAGTGGCTACTATGTGCCATGGACTCATCTAGGCACACTTGAAATACATAAGGAAACGAAGATCAAAGAAATCCCTGCTCTAATACTTAAGAGAACTTAAGACTTAGGATACTGACTGTGGCCTAAACATTTTAAAGACATTAACTCATTTAGCTGTTAAAACCTTCATAATATCTGTGGGGCTTCCCAGGTGGCACAGTGGTGAAGAATCTGCCTGCCAATGCAGGAGATGCAAGAAACGTGGGTTCGATCCCTGAGTCAGGAAGATCCCCTGGAGGAGGGGAAATGGCAACCCACTCCAGTATTCTTGCCAGGAGAATCCCATGTTCAGAGGAGCCTGGTGGGCTACAGTCTATGGGATCACAAAGATTTGGTCATGATTTAGTGACTCAGCATGCAGAACATCCCTATGTAGTAGGTATTACGGCCACTTCAAGAAAGCCCATTTGTTCATTCAGCCCCTCAGCCCACTTTCAGCACCATAGCATACCCAGCCCAGAGCATGGGTCTGAACAGTCCCCAGAGATGAATGGGAAAATGATTTGGGAAGATGACAGTAGAGTATTGACACCAGTAGACTAAAGTTGTGTTCCCTAGAAGCACAGTCTGAGACAGGCATTTTCTGCGGGAGCACTTTTGGGGGTAAACAGGCAATGGAAAGAGTGAAGTAGAAAAGAAAGGGAACAAGACAAACACGGTGTGTGTCAGGTCACATCTAGCCTATGCCCGATCCACAGGAACAGGAGCATAAACCACATGGCAGAATTACACCCACTTGAGGCAAGAGGGGCAGGGTTTTATGCCTCATGTCAGTCAGTCATTGGTTGTGGGCCACCCTGGTGGGGAGAGGGATGAGAGGAGGGTTACAAGGAGGTTCCATCAGCTGAGATCAGGTCTCTGGAGAAGAGTGGTACCTGTGAGCAATTGCAGCCTAGAGCAGTTGGCTTGGTCGGAGATTTGCAACAGCCTTGTTCCTCAGGAAGGTTCAAAGCTTAATTTTCATCACAGAATCAGTCTCATCTTTTGTGACTGTTTCTACCACATGTCACTCATCACCGACTGCTGGATGCTAGAGGGGGCACATAACCTCCCACAGATGCTTACATCTGTCTGAGACCAAAACCCTGGAGAAAGGGCAGCTCTGAGCTGATGGCAGCCAACACTCAGGGCAGCTGGAGAAGGGCACTGCATGGGGACTCCGTCAGCGTCCACAGGAACTGTGTTGGCGGGGAAATGAAAGCAGAAGCAGACAGTCACATCTTGGGATCTCCTGGCTTAACAGCCAAGAAGCACGCACTGAATAAAGAACAAAACAAGATAACACCAAAAAGAACCAAGTAGGAAACAATACAGTTAAGTATCAGAAAATATAGGGAAATGATATTAAATGTGATGATCAAGAAGAGAGAGAGAGAGATACTCATGAGAGGTTTCCTGGAGACAGGATTTAATTAGAAGCTCTAGTGTGTATGGTCCAAGCCAGCATTCCAAGTAGGTGGATGGCTGTCCTTGATGCAGTCATTTAGGGACTTGGGATGATGACTGCCATTCTCAGCATGTAGCTTCCAAGTTTACTCTGTAGAAGCACTTACAGTTAGTGAGAAGAGAGAAAGAACAGAATTCAAGGGCCAGAGATTTACTCTTAAGCCAGCAAGGCAAAGGCTGCCCGTATCCCATCTGCTCACATCTCTTGACAAGGGTTCGGTAACATAGACACAACTGGCTGCAAGGGGAGCTGGCAAGTGATGTTCCTGTCTGGGCAGTCACATCCCAGTCAAACCTCAATTACTGTCGAAGAAAAAATGGATTTTGTGGACAGCTAGTGTTCTTCACTCCATCCTCCTCACTTTCCCCAGGTCATGATCAAAAAAGGTATAGTCCTGGACTTTCCTGATAGTTGAAGAGTTAAGACTGTGCTCCCACTTCAGGGGGCATGGGTTCAATCCCTGGCCCAGGAAGTTCCACATGCCATGTAGAAGGAAAAAAGAAAGAAAATGTTCAGTCCTGCCAAGAAGGAAGAAATGTTGTTTACTCTGATTCGATCATGTTTTCTGAGGGGCCCAGGTGGGAGCCTTGTAGGTCTAACTAAGCAAGTCCTGGGAGTATGACTTTTGCACTGGTGAGTCTGGTCTCTACTGGCATTGGAGTGGTAATACCCAAGATATTTGTTTAGGCAAAGGGGAAATAGAAAAAGTAAGGCTTTCAGCCAGCTTTGTGTAGGATAAAGAATCCTCTTTCAGGTGCCACTAAGAAACCAAGAACATGATCTGCCTGGATGAAATCAGAGAACCTATCTGTGATTAAACTGTGACAGAGAATCAGGTCTGGGTACAGGAAAGAAAGAAATTTAGGCAACAGGAAAGAAAATGGGAAGAAAAACTAACATTTGATGAGCAGCCTATCTCTGCCAGGCACTGTGCTGGGAAACTCTCGAGGTGATTATTTTTTTAACCCATTTTATAGATAAAGTAACAGAAGCTCAGGTGAAATAGCTTGTTTAACATTCACCTAATTATTATGTAGTGCTGTCTAGATTTTAACACAGACCTGCCTGAATTCAAAGCCCATGTTTTCCCCACTATAGCTGGTCCCTTTGAAAGTCACATTAGATCTTTTCTTGAGACTTGTGGTGGTGATTTAGCTACTTAGTTGTATCTGACTCTTGCGACCCCGTGGACTGTAGCCTGCCAGGCTCCTCCGCCCATAGGATTTTTAGAATAAACATTCCTAATCTCCCAGCAGATTCTGTGGCTGGCCTCTCTGCTCCCTTTCCTGGCTCTAGTAGAGAGCAGCCAGGATCTTGTCCTCACCTAACTCCTTTACATCCAAGCAAGATGATTCAAAGTACAAAGAGGGCATTGTCGTAGTGCTTATGGGGATTAATAAGCCAACTGGGACAACTTTTGGGTGAGAGTCCTTCAGTCCCTACAGCGCTGACTCAACACTGTGGACAAGAGAAGAGACCAGCCACAGAATCTGCTTGGAGGTTAAATCTCATGAAAAGGTCTAACGTGAATCATTGGTGACTCTCCCTCAGTTGGAGAGAGGATGAGATTATTTAAGTACATTTCAAAAGATCTCTATTGGACAGCTACAGGCTTACTTCTGCTCTTGGTTTATCATTCATTCATTCAAGAAATATATTAAGTACCAAGATGTTAGGCAATGTGTTTGGCAAAAGAATACAGCAAATGTGAAAGGCACAGACTCTTTGTGGGCAAGGATTAGCTTACCCACTTCAGGTTTTCTACCTATAAAACTCTTCTGTTTCTATGAAGGTCTACTTTGAACTCCCTTACTCTGCACAGGTCAAGGCTTCTTTCACTCATGTTATGGCCCTGCTTACAATCCTTTGATAATTTTTACCACATTATACTCTCCAGGCATGTCTTTTCCCCACCTAGAAACACTGCAAAGGTGCAAGCAGGGACTAGATCTAATGCATCTTTCTACCCTCATCAACTAGGCTAAGGCTTGGCACATAGTGTGTGCTCCATAAATATTAGTGAAAAGAATCATCATGATTATGAGTATTGTGCTACATCTCACACATGTGTATGTGTATGATGCATCCAAACTTTCAAGACATTTCCATCTCCATTCTTTCATTTGGTTTAGAGAGTTTGGTCTGGTGGATTCCATGGATGTGAGAACACTTTCTAAAATATGAATGGTAAGGATTGTTGTGAACCATATTGAATATGACTAGCCCTGAGGCCAGGATCCTTTAGGTAACATACTTAAGGTCATGCAGCAGGAGTCTATGCTAGAATCTGTGTCTCATGACATCTGTTTCTGGACTTCTCCTCCCTGCATCAGGGGTCATTGACAAAAGAAAGAAACAGACACAGTACTCAGGAACCCCCTAAATTGCAAACTCCCAGGAGTGGAGATAGTGGTGCTCTGCCCAGATCTTTGGGGCCAATGCACCCATTATCCAGCTGCTGAGAACATGGGCTACTGACAGCTCACAGCTGCAGTCCTCACTGTGCATTTTCCTGGGCACAGGGAACTATTTCATCCAAGGCTATGACCCCTCCTGGGGAGCAACTCATGACCAGTGACAGACTGATGCAAGGATACAAAGATCTGATTCCACTGTATCAATTTGGGACAACTCTAAGGAGCAACTCAGCTTCAGAACTCCCAGGAGGATCAGCTGAGGTTTCAGGTGCAACCACGATATGGGTTAGCTTCTCCCTCTGCCCACTCTGGCTTCCTCACTTCCTTATTGATGTGTCTCCCAAAAGCACTCTCCAAAAGACCTGCAAGCCACTCTCCACCTTAGTCTATTTCCCAGGGAATTTATCTCTCCCTCAAGAACCCTTCCCTGGCACTGAACCTGTTCCAAAGTAATTGTCAGTAATAATAGAGAACTGAGATGATAGAATATAGATGGAGGCAATTAGTGGTTCTAGCAAATCCAAACTGAAGACAGAGCAGTTGGTAAGAGACTGGCAGTGTAGGAAAAGGCAAGTTAAGGTCCCTGAATAAGAACTGGCCACTAGAGGGCCCAGCACTACACTTCTATAGCTCTGCTACTGCTGCTGCTGCTGCTAAGTCGCTTACTACTATAGAGCAAAATTCTAATTTTGCCCTTGACTTAGCAGACACCGCCTAACTGTCTACACTAGGGGGGAAACTGCTGGTCCAGTGCTTCCTTCTCTTTTATCTATGCCATGCACATCAGTGTCCTAGCCTGTTCCAGTACCCTGTCACCATCTATACCATTACATATAAATATGTTCCCATAAATCAAAGCTTCCAAAACCTATGTTTTTCCCACCCATTGCTCTCCTTGTTCCCATGGGGTTCCAAAGATCAGAAATATGGAATTCCAAACAGTTGACTGTTGCAGTACTTACCCAGAAATGGAGAGAATCAGCAACATAACCTGTCACACCCCCTTCCCCATCCTGCTTCCCCAGTTTACAGTAAAGACACACAGGATTCCACATGAATCATAGTAGTCAAGGGAGAAAGGTGTCACGGGAGTCTTCACAGAACATGAAAAAGTTTGAGAACATTGTGTATGAATTAATGATTAGTTAATTAAATCAATGATTTTTTTTTCCCTGTGTGGACTTATTGAAAAGATGTAAAAAATTTTTTCTCTATATCCTTTATGGAAGGACAGTTAGTCCTTTGTAGGCTGGGAGGCTTTCTCTGAGGAATGGGGAGGGAGGGTCTGGACCATTTAGAGGTCTCTGTTTCCAATATATACATTTTTTTTTGAAGTGTTCTTTTTGTAATTGAATAAGTTATTTAAAGTCTGTAGTGCTTTTTACAATTTCCAAAAGTTCCACACACATAATTTCATGTAATCTCATAAAAACTTTTTCCCCCTACTCCTATATTACCCTTCCCCCTTCCTTCTCCCAACTGGTAGCCATGAGTTTGCTCTCTAAATCTGTGAGTCTGCTTCTCCTTTGCTTTATTCACTAGTTTCCAACATATACATTCTTAAAGGGACAGAGCTGGGTTGTCTGGGTGGAGGAAAGCTCTGAAGATTAAAGGGGAGCAGACTTGGAGTCTACTCAGGCAGGAGGATGGAGGGGACCTGAACTTGGCTCTCTTCCAGTGTCTCTGGCAGAGGTGACGACAAGCACACCTGGGGAATGAACACTAAGCCATGGCTTTGGGAGCCATACAGGAGTTCTTGGTGACTTGGATTAGAACAGAACAATCAGATGCTTTGAGCAACTGGGCAAGATACATCTGACTTGGAAAAATGAGCCACAACTTCAATGGACCGAAGATAGTTCCCTAGGTTTTCTAGATTGGGTAAGCCCTGAGGGTGTTTGTTTTAATCCCCATAAAAGTTCTGATACTGAATGTCCCACCAACCTGGTAGGTGAGGCTGAAGTTAAATTTTTTTGAATTACAAAAAGTAAAATTTAATTAGATTCAGAAAGAAAGTAACTACATCTAATGTCTTTGCACTTGCTATTGAACAAGTTAAATAGGTTCCAATATTTGGAGCTTTAATGTGTGTTGGTCACACAGTCATATCCAACTTTTGTGACCTCATGGACAATATATAGCCGACCAGGCTCCTCTATCCATGGGATTCTCCAGGCAAGAATACTGGAGTGGGTATTTCCTTCTCCAGGGGATCTTCCCAACCCAGGGATCGAACCCTGGTCTCCCACATATCATGGAGCTATGATATTACAATAGTAAATCTAGCCTGGGTAGATTAATAAAAGAATAGGAATAATGTTTGGAGAGACTACTGTGTATTAGGCAATGCACTGTTGCACAGCAGTCCCCAACCTTTTTGGCACTAGGAACTGGTTTCGTGGAAGACAATTTTTTAACAGATCAAAGTGATGGGGGTGGTTTCAGGATGATTCAACTGCATTACATTTATTATGCACTTTATTTCTATTATTATTATATCACCTCCACATCAGTTTACCAGGCATTAGATCCTGGAGGTTGAGGACCCCTGATATTACATTTAACCCTCACACTGTACCTATGAGGTAGGCTGAGACCAAGAAAACTTAATTGGGTCAACCCCAGGTCACATGGTTAGTAAATGGCAGAATCAGGTTTGCTGGACTCCACTTCTATCAACTTCTATAGTCACACATTCCCCATCATCTAGCCAAGCATTCACAGACATCTAGTCCATTGCTCACTAATTCATTTAGCCAGATATTCACTTAAACAGTGAGTGGTATCAATATGGCTATTCTGTTATTTGAACAGTTAAGATAGATCTAGTAGTAGCTTGAAGAACAAAAGAATCTTAGAATTATAGAATATCTGCCCTGATATTCGGTCTTGTGAGAAGAGAAAAATCTTTAGAGCCCAGTGGACTTGCTTGGAATCCTAGTGCTGCTCTTCACTCCCTATGTGATCTTGAGCAATTTATTTTACCTCATTCATTCTCAGTTTCCATATCTGTATATGACAAATACTAATACACATATATTAGACTGATGTAAAGATGAGAGATATAATCTGTCTCATACACATATATACATGCACACAGAACAAGCTACAAAATTTGCTACATTTTTAATGAGAGCCAGTGAAAATGAAAATGCAAAACCCCTTGTTTAAAAATAAAGAATTTCAAAGGTCTTCCTGGTGGTCCAAGGTTAAGAGTCTACCTCCCAATGCAGGGGATGCAGGTTTGATCCCTGGTCAGGGAACTGGGACCCCACATGTAGAGGAGCAGCTGGCCCTACATGCTGCAACTCCTGAAGCCTGTGTGCCCTGGAGCTTGTGCGCTGCAACTGCTGAGCCCACGTGACACAACCAGAGAGCCTGCGCTGCAGCAAAAGCTTCTGCATGATTTAATGAAGATCCCACCTGCCACAACTAAGACCTGATGAAGCCAAATAAATGGATGAATAATGAAGAAAGAATTTCAAGATGATGATAGCAGATTATACCAAGCATGGGGCCCCTCTAAGGACCCTGATGGCATGTCAGTGCCTGGCACAGAGTACATGTGCAATACATGTTAGTCCTTTTTACTCTCTAGATTACTGATTGCAACACTCTCCTTTTGCAGCTGAGGAAACTAAAGTCCAAAGAAGATGAAAAATGCCAGTTAACAGCGGAGCCAGGACCACAATCCAGACCTCCTCTCTTCCCAGTGAGTAGTCTTCACCTCAGCATTTCCCAAGTGTTCTCTGTACAGTAATAATAGATACTCCATGAATAAAAGTTTCCATCAACAAGCAAGTTTGCAAAACACTGGGTTAAGGGTAAGGAGACATCTTTTGCAGAGCTCTTCAAGACTTTTCTATGAGCGATATGAATCTCCATGACAAAGATATAAAATGGAACATCCCCCCACCACCCATCGCCACTGTATGGGTATGGAATCCTTTCTCAGGAGCATGTTAAATATCTCTTAGAATGCTTTCTTATACATTGCTGCAGGGCAGTGGAAGTTTCCATGGATTTTGATCTTGGGGGTGTGGCTGTTCTTATTCTAAATTAGAAGTAAACATATTCCTTCCATTAGGCCTTTCTGTCCACATCTCTGCCTCAGCTGACTTGTGAGCCTGAGGATATAAAAGTAATGAAAACCAGACTCTAAAAAGAACATATTTATTTAGAGTCACCTAATTGCATCCAAAAGGCAGATCCATTCTGCCTCTCTCCCAGGAGTACGAATATAGAGAAAAAACATACACCATGACCCCTGAATTCTTTCCATTCTGGGTAATTTGCTCACAGCTTCCACATCACAAAATATCAGTTATAGTCCCTTGTGAAAGCACATAGGAGGCCAGGAATGCACGATTCTCATGTTAGCTCTTCCTCTATTAGCTTCTGGACCTAGACTAATTCATTCATCTGCAGCGTGAAGGACAGGGAAGCCTGGTGTGCTGTAGTTCATGGGGTCACAGAGTCAGACACGACTTGGCTACTGAACAACAACAATAATCCTCTTATTCTTATTGAAAACCCTCTTGCATCAAGTTAACCTCTAAGAGACTACCATACACTTATATTTTGTCTGTAGCACTCCTCCCCCTGGGCCCTTGAGTATGTCTTTGGGTCACAGTTGGAGAACCAGCAGATTAAGTGATATCCACAGTCCCTTTGAATTCTGATAATCTGTAATTCAAGTTTGTATGTAGTTTTGCAAACTATTGCCTCCACTTGTTAATAAAGGACCTTGGGTCCTTGAGAAATGCATCTTTTAATTTCTAGGAGGCCCAAAGTGTGATTCTCACTGACTGTGTTGTGAGATGCCAGGTGATGTTAACTCTTCCTGAGTCCCCAGTCTACAGAATCCATTATATGAATTGTGCAGAGGAGAGAACACTTTTCTCCCAACATTGTGCTACATGAGTTTTCAGTAGGTACTCTTTATGCCTTTTGAAGGGGCTTCCCTGGTGTTTCAGCTGGTTAAGAGTCTGCTTGCAATACAGGAGACCCAGGTTTGATCCCTGGGTTGGGAAGATCCCCTGGGGAAGGGAATGGGTTGCCTGGGAAATCCCACAGACAGAGGAGCCTGGTGGGCTACAATCCATGGGTCACAAAGAGTCAGACATGACTGAGCAACTAAGCATGCATGCCTTTTTGACTTGCAGAGTTTTTAGCAAAGCAGCTCTTCTATATTTTGCTGATTACTCCTCACCGCCATCCCCCTTCATAAATTACTAAGCATGAACCAATGGGTAGGGACAGGGCTGCAGTGAGGCCAGGAAGCAAATGTGAGTGATCAACCTAGCACTGATTGAACTTTGACTTACTTCTGTTTGACTCTGACGATTCTGTTGCTGGACCCAATTGCCTAACTCCTTGCTTTTTTAAGGATGAGTTCTTGCCCAAAGAGACCTAAGGTCTTCATGAGAAATAGACTTTGTGAATTGGGCCCACTAAGGTGGAAGTACCTGTTTGGGTCCTCTGGGAAGCAGATGTCAAGATGAAGCAAGAAATGCAAGAGACTTACTAGGAGAAAATATCTAGGAAGGATACAGAGGAGAAGGAGGAGTAGGTGGGAGAGCTATAAACTGCAATGCAAGAGTGATGCCTTTGAAAGGAAAGGGAGAAGGAAGGAGGCTTGGGCAGGAAAAGCCTCAGACTGATGCAGCTCTGAGACAGTCTGAGCCAGGCCTATCAAATGCCACAGAACAAGACTGACCATTGGAGGAACCCCATGTTAGGCAGGAATGGCTTGGTTCTAGCATGTCTGCAGTGCTCATTGACAGAGAGAAGGAGAAGGAGAGATGACTGTGGTATAAACACAGCAATACACTGTGAAGGTGTTACAGCCAGAGGCTGTCAGTTAACAACACTCTTCCCAGCAGGCTCTCAGTGTGGGAGATCTAAGCAGGGTACTCCCCATTCCTGCCACACTAGGCATGTACACACCTGTGTGAATTCAAAAAGTGAATACAATTTAAGCTCAAGCTTAGGCACATTTGACATATTTATTACAAATATTTATTGAGCCTATGAAAAGTATTACACTAGGCACTATAGCAGCCCTACCCTCTCCAGTGGAATGACTGAGTCTGAGAAGGTTTCAGATATCCTGGTAAGTTTTTTATTACCATTATTGTCAACACAAGGCATGTTTTATTTTCCTGGGCTCCAAAATCACTGTGGACAGTGACTGCAGCCACGAAATTAAAAGATGCTTGCTCCTTGAAAGAAAAGCTGTGACAAACCTAGATAATGTATTAAAAAGCAGAGACATCACATTGCCAACAAAGGTCTGTATAGCCAAAGCTATGCTTTTTCCAGTAGTCATGTATGGATTTGAGAGCTGGACCATAAAGAAGGCTGAGTGCTGAAGAATTGATGCTTTTGAACTGTGGTGCTAGAGAAGACTGAGAGTCCCTCGGACTGCAAGGAGACTAAACCAGTCAATTCTAAAGGAAATCAATCCTGAATATTCACTGAAAGAACTTGTGCTGAAGCTCCAATACTTTGGCCACCTGATGCGAAGAGACAACTCATTGGAAAAGACCCTGATGCTGGGAAAGATTGAAGGCAGGAGGAGAAGGGGACGACAGAGGATGAGATGGTTGGACAGCATCATGAACTGAATGGACATGAGCTGAGTCAACTCAGGGAGACAGTGAAGGATAGAGAAACCTGGCATGCTGCAGTCCGTGGGGTTGCAAAGAACTGGACATGAATTAGAGACTGAACAACAACAAGGCATGTTTTACCTGTCTCCACTGTAAGTGGTGCTAGCGTAAAGAACGCTCCTGCTAATGCAAGAGACATGAGAGACATGGGCTTGATCCCTGGGTCATGAAGATCCTCTGGAGGAGGAAAGAGCAACCCACTCCAGTATTCTTGCCTGGAGAATCCCATGGACTGAGGAGCCTGGTAGGCTACAGTCTATAGTGTCTCAAAGAGTCAGACACAAATGAAGCGACTTAGCACACATTGTGTAGTAATACTGGGTGAAGCTTAATACAACAAAGAAAAATCCTTAGGAAGCTCAAGATAAGGTTCCAGTATAATATCCCCCCCTTAGGGAGCTCAGAGGAGACTTTTGAAGATTTCTTTCATGCCCATCACCAGATATACCAAGGAGGAAGGAACCTTTTAGTAGAACTGACCTTGGAGTTTACCAGAGAGACCTTGAAACTGATCTGGCAGCCAACCGGATGGCACAAGCGCTTGCTCCACCCGCAGGACCATGCCAGCCAAGAGTCAGGGTTTGCTGAGAGGCAGGCCCAGCACCTGTTGTAGCTCCTGGATCAGAGTCAAATTTGGGAGGGAAAAGGGGGAAAAGAGGAAAGAACTGGGAAAGAGGGATTTGTGGTGGGAAGAGATAAGACAGCAGGCTTTTCAGAAGCATGCCAGAATTCATCTCAACCTCACCACTTGGCAAAAGAGATAGTGTCTGTGGCAGAAAGAATACTGAGCATGACACCCAAGCTCTGCCTCTAACTCCCTGGCTGACCTTTGTCACTCAATGCCCCCGTGGGTCTGTGCTTCTTGGCTATAATCTGCAGAGCTAGGCCAGACACTCCTTAAAGTTCTTCCTATTTGAACACCCTAACATTCTTCCCCCCACCCCAGAATGGATTTTTATTGTATCTACCAACAAAATGAACCAAATACTATTTTTCATTTTAATCTCACAGCTTTTTGATACTTAAAAAACTTTTAATTAGAGGATAATTACTTTAAAATATTGTCATGGTTTCTGCCATACATTAACATGAATCTGCCATGGGTATACATATGTCCCCTCCTTCTTTAACCCCCTCCCACCTCTCTCCCACCTAAACAGACATTTTTTCCAGAGAAGACATACAGATGACTAATAAACACATGAACAGATGAACAGCCTAACATTATAACAGCTTCCAGAAAATAATCCTGGAAGAATCTGCAGAGAGGCATGAAAAAGTGGGGGTGTGGGATGAAAAGAATTTCCAATGAACTCAGGAATAATACAACATAATATAACATAATGAAACATAATATAACAAGCATTATGATAGGTAGCAGAATGTAGGAATGGGGGCCAGTAAAAATCTCTAAAGTTGAGTTCATTTCTTGATCAAGACAATCCAGACATCCAAATATGATTCTACCTTTATATAGAGGCACAGTTGATCCAGGGAGGAAAATAGTTTCCCCTGTCAGCTGGTTCTAAAAGAGCTGAGATTCATAAACATTCCATCAATATATGAACCTTCACTGCTATTAAAACAAAGAGAAAGCACTGTCCCTGTCCTTTGCTGAACACTTCTCCAGTTTTCTCTTATCAAAACGAACCATTTCTACTCCCCTTTCAGTCTACATTTTCTGTTTGTTTTCATACAAATAAGAACGCTGGGAGAGGAGAGCATACTGTGAGATTTTTCCCCAGGCCTAACATTTTAGGATTCTAAGAACAGGATTCCATGCTCCCTTCTCATCTACCTCTCTTACTGAGCTAAGAAAACACCACAGTTAAAAAACAAAAACAAAAAACCTGCAGTCCAAGGAATGGCATAATTAGCAGCCAATCAGGAGAAGGCTCCAGGCCTTCAGATACCATACCCTCCAGGCTAGCCCCACCCAGAGAGGATCAGGTTTTCTCTTGGGGTTTCTTCCCTTTTGAATTAAGCATGACTGGAGGCTGCAGTCCAGAAACACAAACCTTAAACCTAGTCTCCGGTAGACAAACAGGTCTGAGGAGATTGTATGACCCGCGGGGATAGAGCGCTCTGGGCTCCCCGGGAGACCAGGCTGTGGTGAAGGGAAAAGGTGTCCATGGGGATGCAAGAGCAGCCGTGGGAGGGCTGAGTCACCTAAATAAATAATGGCGTGTTTGGCCGCAGACCCAATTTATGCCTGGGCCTCCAGGTAGGGCGTCTGCTAACTCACTCTTAGCCTTTGGGTCTCAGCTTAACTCGTATTTCCTCGGGAAGAAGGGTCCCTCACAAGGTTGTGTGCAGATTGTACCCTGCACAAACCTAGGATGTGTCACAGTATAGATATTATAGACTTACATATTTTTATGACAATTTTCCAGCAGTTGGTCATCAAGTGTTTTGAGGAAAGGCAACTTGCTTTGCTGATTCATAAAATGGTGCCACGTGGGCGGGCAGTGATCCTACTGAGAAGCCTCTCCTAACTCAACTCAGGTTCAGTGCCCCTCTCATCAGCTGCAGAAGGACCCTGTACTTCCCCTACCATCACATCGACCACACTTTATTCTAAATGCCTGTTTACTGGTCTTTTGCATTCTGGATCATCAGCTTTGTGCAGGCAGAGTCTGTGTCTTGTCCAACAATGTACCCTGCACTGACAAGTGTACTTGACCTAGTGCAGGCTCCATGGTATCTGGTGAATGAATGAGCAACATATTCTGAGCCAGCCCAATGCTCTTGCCCAAGTGGACAGAGAGCCTGGCATAGTAGAAAGAGTCCTAGCCACATGTTGGGTTCAAGACCTTGCTATTCCTCTCCCAAATTATGTGATTTTGGGTGAGTCATGCTGTGACTTTACCCCAGTGTCCTTGATGCAGAATAAGAATAATCCTGCCTTGCCCTGTCCACCTCAAAGTGTCATTATGAAGGACAATTTAAACTTCCACTTGGCAAACTATAAAAATAGATGGAACAACATGCGAAGTAAACAGCTGTTCCAGGGAAGCTGGACCTTTGAGAAGCCCAGGACCAAGAGTAGGCTTGTATCTGGACATAGAGGCCTCCAAGAGAAAACTCAGGATTTCTGGGTAAGACAGTACTTTTTCAGTTGCTAGGAACAGAAACCCAAAAATGTTAAAAGGCAAATGTATTACTTCACATAACAAGGGGAAAGTTGTAGCTGGGCCTCCAGGACAATGGAAAGAGACACAAGGATGCCACAAGGTAGACAGCCTTTTTGTTCTCTCCATTATGCTTTCCCTCACCCCCACCCCCACCCCCCACATCTGTCTCCCTCTTGTTTCTGCCTACCTACTACAGACGGGCTCACTCAACATAGCAAGGGACATGGCGACCTGTAGTTTCTGGCTCCATCTCACAGTTTTACCATCTGAGAGGGTTATTGCTATTTAGTTGCAAGTCAAATCCAATGTTTTGTGGCCACATGGACTGTAGCTCACCAGGTTCCTCTGTCTGTGGGATTTCCCAGGCAAGAATACTGGAGTGGGTTGCATTTCCTTCTCCAGGGATCTTCCCGACCCAGGGATTGAACCCACATCTCCTACTTGGCAGGTGGATTCTTTACTGCTGAGCCACCAGGGAAGCCCAACTGAGGGAACTCTCTCTGAGAGGCACTGAGCCCCTTCTCTTAATTCCAATTTGCAGAATCTCCCTTTCCCCTGGCTTGAGTGATGTATCCAACTCTACACCAACGCTGAGGGACACGATCTCTGGCCCCCATTGGAACCACATGACGAGAGTGGGGCAATCAATGTTCCAACAAAAGAGAGGTTACTGTTCCATAAAGAATGGGGGGATGCCAGGCAGACAAAATAATAAATGTGGTCCATCTCCATTTTCTAAAAGAATTCCCACACTGAGACACAAAATGCTACATTTGCAATCAATTAGCTTTGGTTTGGGTTCTGCTCCTCTAGACTCATTTTATCATATGAGTTCCCTATGACAGAAGGAGGCGAGCAGAAGGATGGGCAACAAAGTAAAATCAGAGTGTGATTTCCTCTGCAAACCTTCAGTGAATAATGAAAGACCAACCACAAATCTAGAAAGGTCTGTGTCCTTTTTAGAAATGGTATCTACTGACTTCACCTGCTCAACATCAAACCCTAAAATCCTCTGTACTTTGGCCAGGTTGTGGATTGAGAGATGATTTTACTGAAACAGAATACTATTCATCCAGTCTAACCGCTTTCACTTTCTGTCCTACAGCAGAATAGAGACAAGACCACCCTCTTTCTCATTGTAAATAGTCCAAACCACACAACTCACAGATGGAGAAACCAGTCTCCGAGCGGGAATATTTCTTATCCAACCTCACATATTAAAAGGAGGTTAATGACCCCATCAAGAGCAGATGCCATGTCATCTGACACTAGTTTTTCCCATGGGGCCACCCTTTGTTTTTCTGCACACTTATGCCCCGAAAAATGAGCTAGCCCTTCATCTCACTTTCTTCCCATTCTCTTTGGACCACCTACTGGGCTACTTTCTCTAGGTCAGTTTTACTGTATTACTGTTTAGTCACCTCTAGGTCCCAGTCAACTGACTATTGCCTTATTCTCAGCTGTCAGAAATGAGAGATTTCCCCATCAAATACACAATATTCTCTTTACTACTCTTCAACATAAATCCACTATTTAAGCAAACCAGTCTTGACTTGTGGCAGAATTTCAGGCATCAACTTGTTCACTCATGTTTATCTCTCAGATATCCATTTAGATTACTTTATTTTGGAAGTGAAATATTTTTTATTTGGTCTGTCTCCCCTGGCTGAGTCAGGAGTACCTTCTACAAGCATCATTAGTACCCCATACTTCCTCCAACAAAACATTTATAATATCACCCTGGACAGTAATTTCCTGCTTATTTTATCTCTGTTCTCTACTGTGACTTCTGTGAGCATAGAGACTAGTCATTCCTGTTTCCCTGTACCATTGTTTTCCCCAAGACCTAAGCAAAGAGCGCAGCACATGACAAATGTTGCATAAATATTTATTGAATGGATGACCAGAACTCTGACTCCATGGTTTCTAATTATTGTCACAGTAGTGATCAAATGACAAAAGATGTGAATATTAATACTTTACAGTTGAACACGTTATATGAAGGACTTATTATGTCAAAAGAAGTCATTTAGCTGGCTATCACTATAATAAAAAGCTTCTTTGCTTCTGATACGGAGATGCAAAAAAAATCAACATTTCATCCACATAAGTTTCCAAGACTCTTAAATGTCTGAAAGGGCCCTGCTACTGCCATAGGTAAACATCATCACCAGAGTCAAATGCTGCCTTTGTGACATTATCCTGACCTCAAGGGCAGGCTGGACTCCCTGCCTCTGGTCTCTTCCTCAATCTACTTGGTATTCCTGTACTGAGTGTTCACTGCAAGTCAGTTCCTAAATTTTCACATGCTTTATCTCATTTAATTCTTACAACAGCCCTAGGAAGAAAGTTATATTTTTATTTCCTTTTAACGATGGGAGTACCAAGACACAGGGAGGTTATACGATTTATGCAAAGACACAGAGCTACCACCTGGAGTATTCAAACCCAGCTCTTGCTCTTAATTGCTATAAGACCCTTCTTTTTTTTTTTTTCTTTCCACCAAGACCCTTCTTTCTAATAGTTCATGGACAACAATCTTCCATCTTTCTTAGAATGGCCTCCCCCTGTTATCTAAACACACCTAAGGCCAACCAGCTAGGAATTGAGGTAGATTAAGTATGGCCACAAATTCTTTTCAGTTCCTTTTCCAACTCTATGCATCTAGAATGTAATTCTATTAAGAATATGAAGAAGCCTGGTAGACTATCTTATTGAATAATCCTGTGGTTCAGACAATAAAGAATCTGCCTGCAATGCAGGAGACCCAGGTTTGATCCCTGAGTCAGGAAGATCCCTTGGAGAAGGAAATGGCAACCCATTCCAGTATTCTTGCCTGGAGAATCCCATGGACAGAGGAGACTGGCGGGCTACAGTCCCTGGGTCGCAAAGAGTCAGACACGACTGTGCTACTAACACTATGCTATGCTACCCTATCTCTGACAAAGAGTAGTATGTATCATGGAAAGAATACTAGCTTTGGAACAAGGAAGACCTAAAGTCAAAACTTGACTGTCTTTGTTACCTATGGTTGTGTCACAAACCACTCCATAACTTAGCATTTAGAAAAACAACAGTTTATTATTTCTCACAATTATGTGAATCAGCTGGGCAGTTCCTCTGACGGTTTCACTTGAACTCATTCATGGATTACCAATTAGTGGGATGGAATGTTCATCATGGGCTCATGTCTGGCTTTGTTGGGGTGGCTGCCACATGGCTATTCATCTTCCAGAAGGCTAGACCAGTTTCCATAAATGGTGGTGTTGGTGAGAGAAACTGAAAAGAATTTGTGGACATACTTGATCTACCTTAATTCCTAACTCTTTGGCCTTAGGCAATTTATTTCTCCTGAGATCAGCTTCCTTCTCTGGGAAATTGTGAAAGTAATCCCAACCGTCTCAGGTTCTTATAAATATATAAGATAATATATGTCAAGTACCTAGGAAACTACCTGCCATTAAACAACTGTTTATGCACTGTTATTTTCACTTGCTCTAAGTCTTATAGTTACTCAACATTTCCAGGGTCTGGAGTGAATGCTTCCTCCCACTCCCCATCATCTCTGCAGTCTGCTTAAATCCTATACTTCAATCAAAACCCAGTTCTGGTCTCATCGTCACAAAAATTTCCAAAGTCAGTAGGCTTCAATAATTCTCCATATTAGGAAATTCCAAAGTTCTATTTATAAATTAAATGTTCCCAGCCTTTCCTCATCCCTACAGAAAAAAATAGATAAATTACACGTGAAAGAATTTATTGTTGTGCACAATTTGTAACTTCTGGCTAGTTGGATATAATTCTACCTCCTTTCCCCCAACTGAAGAAAGTATACTGAAATGTGGATAGAAATGTCTTTATTGTCATAATTTATTTTATAAAGGTAAATTGTTTGCAAAATTTGCTCCATTAGCAACAACTTAGTAAGTCACTCATTTGACACTAAACATGCTGCTACTGCTGCTGCTGCTAAGTCACTTCAGTCGTGACTGACTCTGTGCGACCCCATAGATGTCAGCCCACCAGGCTCCCGTCGCTGGGATTCTCCAGGCAAGAACACTAGAGTGGGTTGCCATTTTCTTCTCCAATGCATGAAAGTGAAAAGTGAAAGTGAAGTTGCTCAGTCATGTCTGACTCTTAGTGACTCCATGGACTGCAGCCCACCAGGCTCCTCCGTTCATGGGATTTTCCAGGCAAGAGTACTGGAGTGGGGTGCCATTGCCTTCTCCATATGCCTCTTTATTTTTAAATCTTTTTAAAGATATGTTCTGTCCTCTAACTAGGTTTAAAACACTAATAAAAGCAAAGACCTTGATAAATATACATATACCTATATAAATATGTGCATATATATATATATGTTTAATTTATCTTGTGGTTCTATCAAAGTGAACTGAACGTACTACAAAGGCAATACATATATCCCAAACCCTTCCTGTTGAGATTTGTGTCGAGAATGAGCATGAAGCCGCTTGGACAGTGAGAAAGAAAATTGGATTTAGAAGCACAGGTTCCAGGCTTATGTGCTGGATTCTGGACCAAGAAGTACCTATTTATTTCTTAAACTTCTATGTTATAAAACAAGAATAATTGGATGAATAGAGTGGGGGCCCTTGGGCACTCAAAACTTACTGTCTTAGGCCAATAATTCTCAAAGATCGGAGGGGAGGCCTTTTTAATCAAAATACTCAGGACTGATCCTTCCCTTCTCTTGCTCATTGATGTACTCTTGGATGGGAAGCAACAGAGAAAGATATATTTGGGAAATAGTCTCCTGCTGAGAACCACTATAGTATTAGACTCAGATTAATCAGTGTAGTTAGCTCCAACAGCTTTGTGCAATGGTAGGGAGAAAGCATCTTTCTCCATCAGTTCAGTTCAGTTCAGTCACTCAGTCGTGTCCGACTCTCTGAGACCTCATGGACGGCAGCACGCCAGGCCTCCCTGTCCATCACCAACTCCCGGAGTTTACTCAAACTCATGATCATTGAGTCAGTAATGCCATAAAACCATCACATCCTCTGTCGTCCCCTTCTCCTCCTGCCCTCAATCTTTCCCAACATCAGGGTCATTGCAAATGAGGCAGCTCTTCACATCAGGTGGCCGAAGTATTGGAGTTTCAGCTTCAACATCAGTCCTTCCAGTGGACACTCAGGACTGATCTCCTTTAGGATGGACTGGTTGGCTCTCCTTGCAGTCTAAGGGACTCTCAAGAGTCTTCTCCAACAGTACAGTTCAAAAGCATCAATTGTTCAGTGCTCAGCTTTCTTTTTAGTCCAACTCTCACATCCATTCATGACTACTGGAAAAACCATAGCCTTGACTAGACGGACCTTTGTCAGCAAAGTAATGTCTCTGCTTTTTAATATGCTGTCTAGGTTGGTCATAACTTTCCTTCCAAGGAGAAAGTGTCTTTTAATTTCATGGCTACAGTCACCATCTGCAGTGATTTTGGAGCCCAAAAAAATAAAGTCAGCCACTGTTTCCATTGTTTCCCCGTCTATTTGCCATGAAGTGATGGGACTGGATGCCATGATCTTAGTTTTCTGAATGTTGAGTTTTAAGCCAACTTTTTCACTCTCCTCTTTCACTTTCATCAAGCAGCTCTTTAGTTCTTCTTCACTTTCTGTCATAAGGGTGGTGTCATCTGCATATCTGAGGTTATTGATATTTCTCCTGGTAATCTTGATTCCAGCTTGTGCTTCATCCAGCCCAGTGTTTCTCATGATGTACTCTGCATATAAGTTAAATAACAGGTGATAATATACAGCCTTGACGTCCTCCTTTGCCTATTTATAACCAGTCTATTGTTCCATGTCCAATTTTGTTGCTTCCTGACCTGCATACAGATTTCTCAAGAGGAAAGTCAGGTGGTCTGGTATTCCCTTCTCTTGAAGAATTTTCCACAGTTTGTTGTTAATCCACACAGTCAAAGGCTTTGGCATAGTCAGTAAAGCAGAAATAGATGTTTTTCTGGAACACGCTTGCTTTTTCGATGATCCAGCAGGTGTTGGCAATCTGATCTCTGGTTCCCTGCCTTTTCTAAAACCAGCTTGAACATCTGGAAGTTCATGGTTCACATATTGTTGAATCCTGGCTTGGAGAATTTCGAGCATTCCTTTTAGCATGTGAGATGAGTGCAATTGTGTGGTAGTTTGAGCATTCTTAGGCATTGCCTTTCTCTGGGATTGGAATGAAAACTGACCTTTTCCAGTCCTGTGACCACTGCTGAGTTTTCTAAATTTGCTGGCATATTGAGTGCAGCACTTTCACAGCATCTTCTTTTAGGATTTGAAATAGCTCAACTGGAATTCCATCACCTCCACTAGCTTTGTTTGTAGTGATGCTCCCTAAGGCCCACTTGACTTCACATTCTGGGATATCTGGCTCTAGGTGAAGGATCACACCATCATGATTATCTGGATCATGAAGATCTTTTTTGTACAGTTCTTCTGTGTATTCTTGCCACCTCTCCTTAATATCTTATGCTTCTGTTAGTCCATATCATTTCTGTTCTTCATTGACCCCACCTTTACATGAAATATTCCCTTGGTATCTCTAATTTTCTTGAAGAGATCTCTAGTCTTTCCCATTCTGTTGTTTTCCTCTATTTCTTTGCACTGATCACTGAGGAAGGCTATTCTTTGGAACTCTGCCTTCAAATGGGAGTATCTTTCCTTTTCTCCTTTGCTTTTCGCTTTCCTTCTTTTCACAGCTATTTGTAAGGCTTCCTCAGACAGCCATTTTGCTTTTTTGCATTTCTTTTTCTTGGGGATGGTCTTGATCCCTGTCTCCTGTACAATGTCATGAACTTCCTTATATCATGACTATTCTGATTATTAAGAGCTATTTTTATTCAATTGAAACCAATAACTGTTTTTTCAAAGAAGAGTTACCAACTCCAGGAGACTGAAGAGGGAAACACAGAGATTCATAAGTGTCCCGAGCTCTCTACAGTCTACTTACAGAACCCACTTGGCCAAATTCTAACCATGTATAAGCATTACCTTCAATGCTTTCTCTCTTGTCATGGCCAACTCCTAAAAGCCCTTATATTGATAAGAGTTTGCATAATGCCTAGAAGATAACACAGTAAATGTCTGCTGCTTCTTCAGTTATGTAGAGGGACTACTCTCTCTGTAATAGTTCATGTTAACAATTTGTTATGTTGGTGGTGGTGTCGCTCAGTTGTGTCCAACTATTTGCAACCCCATAGACTGTAGCCCGCTAGGTTCCTCTGTTCATGGAATTTTCTAGGCAAGAATACAGGAGTCTGTTGCCATTTCCTCCTCCAGCGAATCTTCCCAACCCAGGGATTGAACCTGGGTCTCCCGCACCACAGGCAGATTCTTTACCATTTGAGCTACCAGGGAAGCCCCAACAATTTGTTTTGGTTATATTTATGTCCAGCACAGTATGAGATACCAGAACATGCTTAATAAATGTTTTTGGATTGACTAGAATGACCTGTACATCTTGGTTTTTTTCCAAGACAGTCAGGGGAACCCTCTAATTTAATAACACTTTGGATCTTAGTAGCTCAGAGAAAAGTCTCTAATGAAAAGGGAAGAAGATGAAACCTTAGGGAAGTTGTAAGCAATTTAGCATTACTGAGTCAGGTGGGAATGTTTAATTTGCCTACTAAAGAGAGCAACATGATCTCCAGGGTATGGCAAGAACAAAGCTGCTGCTAATAAAAAGCCTTCACATTTGTTTAGCTCTTTATATTAGGTTACAAAGTGCTTTCATAGTGCTCATCTCACTTGAGCCCCCAACAACCTTGTTAGGTAGATATTACTCATCTTAATTTTATAGAAGCAGAAACTAAATCTTAGATGACTTATGCTACGTACCCAAAGTCACACAAATAGGAAATGCAGCAGAGCTAAGACTATTCCAAGGTTTTCCTCATTGAATTAATTAGGGCTTTTTCAAGATGAGAAAGAAATTTAACATGTAATAGTTTAAGCAGGAAGTAGTTTAGATAGCTAGTAAGATATAAAAGATATGTGATTATCGCTCCAATATCCATTCCCTTTCCTCTTGGTATCTCCCCTGTTTGCTGTTCATTCTCTGTTCTCCCCCTCCATCCCTACTGTGAAGCCCATGTGCTTTGGGGAAAACCGACCCACCCCTGCCAGACTCAGAGAGGAGCTTATGCTCAAGTTTAAACTGATCAGCATAATCCCACCTCCAGGCCACAGTTATCAGTCCAAAGATGAGCATGTGACAGACAGTATATGGACCAATGAGAAGCAAGGAGAGGTTTGCTAAGAGTTTTAGGGAATTTAATGAGAAAGTATACGGAAGGAAATGTCTTCCATCAGATGTGAGGGGGATGGACACAACTTCCTTTTTACTATGCAGAAAACCAGACTTAGAACAAAAATGTCAGTGTGGATGGCAAACAGGGTCTTTAGTAACATTGCTAAACTACTAGATCAACTATTTTGGAAGCCCAATATATCTCTGGACTTAGGAGTTTCATAAGCCATGAGCTATCTTGGTATACTTCGTGGCAAGTAATAGAAAACTCGACTCAAATTGGCATAGACACTCCTTGGCTTCTTGTTACTTGCCTGTTTGCCATGGAGTCTACTGAGGTAACTAAAGAAATGGAAGGAAGAGCTGCAGAAACAAGTGCTCCAGGGACTGAAATTCAAATCTTGGTGGCATCAGGACTTTCCCTCTTCATCTGGTACTTTCATTCTCTCTCATTCTCTTCTACTTGAGGCATGCCTGTTCTACTATATGGCAAATAAATGATCATCTGCCACCTCAGGGTATCAGAGAGAGTGCTGACAGGAAAGAGAGGCCTTTCGGTTTGAGTCATGAGGAGAGTACAAAGAGATTGCATACAAAAATATGGGTAGAAATACCACAAAGGATAACGTAGTGCCCAGGCTCAAAACAGCCTGGTGGGGAGATGTTACCTCTCCAAAGCCTGACAGGATATGGGAGGTAACAGTTACTGGAATCAGAGACCAAAAAGCTGTGTGAAGAGGGTCACCTGACAGGAGTTGTGCCAAGGGATAAATCGGACTGAGTTCCAACCTAAATCTCCTCCTTCCTCTAGTTAGCTGCTGGTGTTCTCCCTTGCCCAAACAGACTGGAAGTGGAGGAGAAGGAACCCTGTGGATGAACTCCATACAGGTCAACGCCATGAGGCAGAGTGAGCTGTGGAAGGGTAGAGGGTGGATTTAGAGGGGCATTTGGGTGGCTCAGACAGTACATAATTTGTCTGCAATGTGGGATACCCGGGTTTCATCCCTGGGTCAGGAAGATCCCCTGGAGAAGGAAATAGCAACCCACTCCAGTATTCTTGCCTGGAGAATTCCATGGACAGTACAGTCCACCTTGTCACAAAGAGTCGGACACAACTAAGCAACTAACACTTTCACTTTCATGGAAGAATCCAGTACACTAAAGTTAGCAGCCTCTGCAGAATAAGAGCATTTCTTTTCCACATCATCTGAATGTCAACATGTAAATAATTCCTTACTCTTAACAAATACTCTATAGAGTTGATCTTGGAAGTGTATATGAGGGAGAAGTTTATTATAAAACATAAATATTACCATGAATGGGCAGAATATTTAGATCTTACTTGATTTTCCACTGACCTTTTTAATATATGACATAAAATAAAAGGCTAGGCTATTATAAATCATCTCAGATAAATGTAGCAGTTTTATGATGGCAATCGTGTCATTTCTTAGTAGTAGTACCGCTAGATTAGAGCATTATTTTTACTACTGTTAAAACAATGTATTATTATTAAATTATAGCCTAATGGTTATAAGTTGGACGTTTGCTCATAACAGCAAAACTGAAAACAAGCTAAACTTTCTTGTTATATGCTTACAATGGAGTATTAATCAGGAATGAAAATAAAATGACAAGAAAACTTTAGTAACACAGAAAATCCTAAAAGATAACATAGATTATTAAAATCTTTTTATAAGAATAAAAAATAAGTAAAACAAGCAGTGTGTGATAAAAAATAATACACCCCCTCCCCTGAAGTAATAATAAAAACAAAATCAGGAAGGTGGGAATCTAGGGGAATCTTGCTTCTTCTAAGGGAGAAGCTAGGGGTTGGGATAGGAGTGGAGAACACAGAAAGATGTAAGTTATTTGTTTTTAGCTTGGATGGTAGATTCGTGGATGTTTATTTATTAGTACAGATAAAAAAATGAAAAGAAATATATGAATAATAGGTCTCTGCACTGGACCAGTGATGACACTGTATGATAAACCAAGGATCGTGTTTAATCCAATACTCTCTTTACCAAGAATAGTGTTCACAGCAGCTTTATTTGCAATAAAGAACCTGAAAATAAACCAAACATCCAACCCAAACAACACCAACTAAAGTAATAAAAGCTTAAAGAAAACCTGTACCTCCATACAGTGGAATACTACTCAGCAAAAAAAAAAAAAAAAAAAAAACTGGAGGGAGGGGGGGGGAACTAGTGATAAACATAATAACCTGGATATCAAAGGTATAATGCTTAATGATAAAAGCTAATTTAAAAGGGCTATTTACTGCATGAGTCCATTTAATAACATTCTCAAAATGACAAAGCTATAGACATGGCAGACAAAGTGGTTGCCAGAAGCTTGACAAGTTGGGGCAGGAATATTAATGGGTAGCGCCAGGGAGGTCCTTTGTAGTTATGAAACAGTTTTACATATTGAATGTGGTGATGGTTTCACAAATATACATATGGCATAAAATTGCGCAGAGCTACACACACACACACACACACACACACAGAGTATTTTTAAAGATACAGTATTCTATGCATGTGGGCTTCCCTGGTAGCTCAGCTGGTAAAGAATTGACTGCAATGCAGGAGACCCTAGTTTGATTCCTGGGTCAGGAAGATCCCCTGGAGAAGGGACTGGCTACCCACTCCAATATTCTTGGGCTTCCCTGGTGGCTCAGATGGTAAAGAATCCACCTAAAACCGGGGAGACCTAGGTTCAATCCCTGGGTTGGGAAGATTCCCTGGAGGACAGCATGGCAACCCACTCCAGTATTCCTGCATGGATGTTGGTACAGACACATGAATGAACAAAAAAGATCAATGGGATGGAAAACAGATCAGTTACAGATCCCCAAACATAGATATTTGTTTCAATCAATGACAAAAAGATGGATTATCTAATAAAAATTATCTGCCATAAATAGGTCAAAGATATATATAAGTAAAAAAGAAAAAAAGAAAAAGAATTAAAGTGCTCGGAGAAAGCATGAGATAATTTTTCTTAAAATAATCAAGGAGAAACTCTGAAAGCATAAAGTAAAATACTTACATAGATAACTACATCAAAATTTAAATAATACAATAAAGTCAAAAGATAAATGACAAGATGGAGAAAATGCTTGCAAGACATGTGACAAAGAAAATTGATGATAAATGACAAGATGGAGAAAATGCTTGCAAGACATGTGACAAAGAAAATTGATCTTGATTTTTAAAGAGTTCTTACAATAAGAGACAACCAATAAAAAATGGGAAAAAACACAAACAGAAGTTAATATCAAGCTAAAAAATGGCTGCAAAATATATATGATGTGTAATCTCATTCATAATTTTAAAGATATAAATTTAAATAAAATATATTTTAAAAGTTGATATTAATTGTACTGGCCAAGGTTTAAGGGGAGAAAAAAATGAACTAACTGACACCTTAGAAGTCCAGAAAACTTAAACCTTAAACCTTACAAGTAAGTATCATTTCATTCATATGTTTATTCATTCAACAACTCACAATACATAGCATTTACATGTGCCAGGTATTTTTTTATACTGAATGTGCAGCAGTGAATAAAATAGATTAAAAAAAAATAAACCTGCCCTCGTGAAGCTCACATTCATTCTTGGAAGGGATGGAGAGGCTTGCTGGGAGCAAGCTTTGGGGGAAGAGAGGAGCCAGATGTGAGAGACAGGGATAAACCTGACCTATTTTACACCTCTATGTATGAATCTTCTCTCTCAACTCTCTAGCAATAGCCTAACTATCTATAATAAGGTTCATCTCTAATGAATCTTGCTGCCTTCCTAACTGCTTCCCATCCACCCCATGTTGTAAAAAATATTTTTAAAAATTATGAAACAGTATATAATGTAGTGTTATTTTTACATTTCCTGCAATGTGTACAATTGTGCTGTGGACATATCAGATGTCAGGTAAATGACTAAATGAATTTTTGTCAAAGGCAGCATGTAGAATATGTAAGCAGTAGAGCTGTCACAAGAGAAAGCAGATGGCTTGCAGAGAACAGAACAGATGACCAGGCTGCTGCTTCAAAAGGTAATTAGCCTCCAACTAATAAAAATAAATGGAAAAAAAAAAAGGCAAAGCATACCTCATATTAACTGTGCAATAAATGTGAATCATCAGTACTGTGTCAGCATATATGACATCATTTTTAGTAGGTCACAGTGTAGCTAAAAGAAGTAATTAAATACAGTAAAGGCAGTCTAACATGCACACACATTTTTTTCTTTTTTCTTTAGTTAAAGTAGAATTGATTTACAATGTTGTATTAGTTTCAGGTATTCAGCAAATTGATTCAGTTATGCATTTATCTATCTACTCTTTCAGATTCCTTTCCCCTATATGTTAATACAAGATATTGAAATATAGCTCCCTGTGCTAGACAGTAGGTCATTGTTGTTTATCTATCTTGTATACAGTAGTTTGTATCTGTTAATCCCAAACTCCTAATTTATCCTTCCCCATCTTTTCCCTTTGGTAACCATAAATTTGTTTTTTTTGTGTGAGTCTATTTCTGTTTTGTAAATAAGTTCATTTGTATTATTTCTTCTTTTTAAATTTTTTCCTTTTTTAAATTGAAGTGTAGTTTGTATCAATTTTTAAAAAATTCTACATATAAGTGATAGCATATGATATTGTCTTTATCTGATTGACTTCACTTAGTGTGCTAATCTCTAGGTCCATCCATGTTGCTGTAAATGGCACTGTTTGATTCTTTTCAAGGGCTGAGTAATATTGATGGCTGTGTGTATATATACACACACAAAACATCTTTTTTATCCATTCATCTGTCAGTGGACATTAAGGTTGCTTGGCTATTGTAAATAGTGCTACTATGAACATTAAGGTGCATGTATCTTTTCAAATTAGAGTTTTCATCTTTTCCAGATATATGCCCAGGAATGGGATTACTGGATCACGTGGTAACTCTATTTTTAGTTTTTAAAGAAACCTCCATACTGTTCTCTATAGTGGCTGTGGCAATTTACATTCCCACCAACAGTGTAGGAGGGTTCCATTTTTTCCACACCCTCTTCAGCAGTTGTTTGTAGACTTTTTGATAATGGCCATTCTGACCTATGTGAGGTGATAGTTCATTGCAGTTTCAATTTGCATTTCTTTGACAATTAGTAATGTTGAGCTTTTCAGCTTATGCATTTTTTGTTTGTCTATTTGAAAACAAATATTAATAGCTAACCTGGTGGCTCAGTGGTGAAGAACCTGCCTACAATGCAGGAGCCGCAGGAGACGTGGGTTCGATTCCTGGGTCGGGAAGATCCCCTGGAAGAGGGCGTGGCAACCCACTCCTGTATTCTTGTCTGGAGAATCCCATGGACAGAAGAGCCTGCCAGGTTATGGTCCGTAGGGTTGCAAAGAGTCAGACACAACTGAAGTGACTTAGCACAGTATTAATAGCTAAGGCTATAAATAAAATGAAAATACACATAATTAATAGCTAAGTAAAAACTATCAGGTCAAAGAATTGCTTTTTAGGCTCTTCATCACCCTAACTTTAACTAGCTACAGCTCTTTTGAAGTAGAGCCTATTTAGTCTTTTTGAAATAGAATATATTCCCTAGTGCTATTATTATTATAAAGCTGGAACATAACATCCTTGTCTTAGCATGTCATAAAAGCCACTTCTTTTGTGTATACTTATAATTCAAGCAGGCAATAAAGAGAGATTGCAGAACATTCAGGAGTGAAAACTGAGAACAAGTAGAAAAGAAACATAATAAAAAGCCGGGATCATACTGCTCAAATGATGTGGTACTGGGAGCCTTAATGAATGCACTTTTCAGAGATTACACACCACCAAACTCCCTCTTCACTAACAGGAGGCCAGAGAGATAGAGGAAGCAACACAAAAGGCAGATTTACAATAAAAACGTGACATGATTCAAATCAGTGATTCATTATGGAAGAGTTCCTGAGGGTCAAATGACTCATCAATTTTAAGCCGTAAAAATTTCTAATTCCTATTTTGGGGAATAGGCACTTACTCTATCCCTACTTGGAATCAGTATTGCAACAAACAAAAAGGCATGAGTAAAAAAATATTTTTAAAATATAAAAAGTTTTAAAATGAAAAACAAGGGAGGGGTTCTGCATCTGTGATGGACAGAAATCAGAATCAGTTCTGAAACAGTTCCTGTGGCAGCTGATGCCCAAGAGGTGGCTGTGCCCGTCGCAGAAGTGGACAGAATGAATTGCCAAGAATGGCACCCTGTGTGAGCTCCAGCCTTTACCAATGTGTACCGAATCAGGTCAGGTCCAAATTAGGCCGTGTCCAACTTGGAAACAGTAGCCTTCTTCTAAGTTAGTCTCAGCTTGCCAGTTGCCAGTACCGATCCCCCGTGTCCCTGAAGTGAATGATGTTCCCCCACACACCTTGGCTGATCCCATGAGTTAGGGAATTGCTAGCTTCTGCCCTTTGGAAAGGACTTATCAAGGCCAGCTGCTGCTACTCTGCCATCAAGTCCCTTCCCTGAGGGCACCTCAGCAAGACAGCATCAAGCTGTATTCTTGTCAAGTTGTATTCTTCTGCTCAAGATGTCTTAATAATGGGAAGTGGGGCTGGGGGGGAGGGATTTTTATTTAGCTATTTAATAGATATATTTTCATTGTGTTAGTGCCTGGTTGATGAACCGGGTAGATCAGGTACTCATACCCTGTGGTGGATTAAGGCACAGAATCTGTGGCAGGACAGAGCAAGGGACGATGTGGCTACACAAGAATTTTCTAGTCCACTGCGTCTAGGTTTTCCATGTCTTACTCAAGCACTCTGCATTGTAGTTTTACTCAGCATCATGCCTGTCTTCCCTATAAAATGACATAAAAATGCTCAGCAGTCACATCCACATAGCTCCCAGCTGTTAGTGTGTTGGTCACTCAGCCGTGTCCAACTCTTTGTGATCCCATGGATTGTAGCCCACCAGGTTCCTCTGTCCATGGAATTTTCCAGGCAAGAATACTGGAGTGGGTTACCATTCCCTTCTCCAGGAGAAATTCCCAATCCAGGAATCGAATCCAGGTCTCCCGCATTGCTCAGCAGAGACACATCCACATAGCCCCCAGCTCTTATGTTCCCTGATCTAAATCCATGTTTCTACACCTGTCCCAACTCTCCCTCCTACTCAGTCCAGCAGTCAAACAATTTTTCTCCCTGATGAGCTCTCCAGTTGTCATAGTAACCAAGACAAGTGCAAAGAAAGAATCAGGTAGCGAGCGTAGATACAAAATTTGAGCTATTCCCAGGTGACTGGCTAAGGCCACTTCATGTCTTTTTATCTTGAATGCATGTAATAAATAAACTACAGTCTGTGTGGTTGGTTTTAACTGTTAAACTTGACTAGCTAAAGAAAGAAGGTGCGGGGGCGGTGAGGACTAGCTCAACCTATTTTTTTAGAAGCTTTTTTTCCCCTTAATTTATTTGACTGCCTCTGGTGTAGTTGCAGCACTCTAGAGATCATTGTGTCCTGTGGGATCTTCCATATTCCCTGCATTGCAAGGTGGATTCTTAACCACTGAACCACCAGGAATGTCCCTCTCAATCTATTTTAAAGAGGCTTGTTGCCAACCTTTAAGGCACCTTGCTTTAACTACTTCAGGTTTTAAAGACCTCATGAAAAAAACTTCAAATGGACTCACCAATGAAATTAATGAATTCCACTCCAGACAAATAATATTCCATCTCTTGATGATAAAGAGTGCTTTAAGTGAAAGCAAGTAGTCTATAGTATTCCATCCTAGCTTACTTTGCTTGAAGATCAAACATAGAAACAATTTCTCTAAGTATTCCGTAAGTCCATATCATAGGGAGAAAGGACTGCTCTTGGGACAGACGCTATGCCAAATATTTGGAAAAAGGTTTCATGAGGTCAGTTATTATTTCCTCTAATGTAAAAGTCCATACACCAAAAAAAAAAAAAAAAAAGGAATTGAACACCTGCTAATCTCTACATTAACTTGTCTCTCTCTCAAGGACCATGTGAAAAATATATGACGTTTTGATGCCTTTCTCCCCCAGGAAATGTTGATGTTACTGTTCATTCAAGAGTTTAGGATTGTATATCCTCTGCCTCTTGCTCTCTTTTATGTCTCTGTCTCTCTCTCCTTAGTGCTACTTTTCCTGCCTTTAACAGATATTGTTGAAGCTTTTCCATATGCCACTTCTTCCTTTTCTCATGCCATCAGACCTGCACTTGTGAGTAAATTCCATCTTCCTTCCCCAGGCTCTCCAGTTTTCTGCCTATGCCAGGAGAGAAGGATGGTGATCCAAAGCATTCATGTGGTCTCATTCTCCTTGCCAGGGGCTGATTAGGCATGTATCTAATTTGGGCAATTAGATATGAGTAGAAAGCTGCCAAGGACCTCTGGAAAAGGTATCTCAGGCTAATAAAAAGATATACACAGTCCTCTCTTGCTCTTAGACATTATTGGATTCAGATGTGACGACTGGAAATAAATTAGTCCCTTAGAACTATGAGGATAGGAGTAACACACTGAGGATGGCAGAGCTCTGAGCCACTGAATGAATCAACCCTGTCGTGGTCCCAGTGCAGAACTTGTGGTTGTGGGAAATAGTACATTCATCTGAGGTCATAACCAGTTAAGGTGTGTTGTTATTCACAGCTGAAACATCCTAACAAAATTTCCCACAAGTTCCCATGGATAGCTAAGAAATGAACACACACTATCAAATTCTATTCAGTATGTAATAACCATTCAGTTCAGTTGCTCAGTTGTGTCCGACTCTTTGCAACCCCACGGACAGCAGCATGCCAGGCTTCCCTGTCCATCACCAACTCCCGGAACTTGCTCAAACTCATGTTCATCGACTCAGTGATGCCATCCAACCATCTCATCCTCTGTGTCCCCTTCTTCTCCCGCCTTCAATCTTTCCCAACATTAGGGTCTTTTCCAATGAGTCAGTTCTTTGCATCAGGTGGCCAAAGTATTGTAGCTTCAGCTTCAGCATCAGTCCTTCCAATGAATATTCAGGACTGATTTCCTTTAGGATTGACTGGCTGGATCTCCTTGCAGTCCAAAGGACTCTCAAGAATATTCTCCAACACCACAGTTCAAAAGCATCAATTCTTTGGTGCTCAGCTTTCTTTATGGTCCAACTCTCACATCCATACATGACCACTGGAAAAACCGTAGCTTTGACTATATGGACCTTTGTCAGTAAAGCAATGTTTCTGCTTTTTAATATGGTGTCTAGGTTTGTCAGAGCTTTTCTTCCAAGGAGCAAACGTCTTTTAATTTCATGACTGTAGTCACCATCTGCAGTGATTTTGAAGCCCAAGACATTAAAGTCTGTCACTGTTTCCATTGTTTTCCCATTTATTTGCCATGAAGTGATGGGACTGGATAACCATTACTGTTTGAACAATTAACACCAGACTAAAACTGACAATGGCTAAAGTTGCACACAGTAAAATTTGTTGTTTTCAGAGAATAAAATTATCTTTTCAAAGGATTTATCTATCTCATTTTTTCTATTTTGGAAAAATTCAATATAATTCAAAAGAACAGGAACTAGTGTAATGAAGTACCATGTACTTATCACTTAATGGCAACAACTGTCAACTCAAGGTCAATTCTGTTTTATTTATACTCGCACCTACTCACCTCACTTCTAGAATGCGCGAGTATGTGCTAAGCTGCTTCAGTCATGTTCGACTCTTTGTGATCCTATGGACTGTAGCCTGCCAGGCTCCTCTGTCCATGGGATTCTCCAGGCAAGAATACTGGAGTGGGTTGCCATGTCCTCCTCCAGGGGATCTTCCCAACCCAGGGATGGAATCCATGTCTCTTTTGTCTCCGGCATTGGCAGGCAGGTTCTTTACCACTAGCACCACCTGGAAAGTGCCCATCTCTGGAATTCAGTTCAGTTCAGTCACTCAGTCATGTCTGACTCTTTGCAACCCCATGAACTGCAGCACATCAGGCCTCCCTGTCCATCACCAACTCCCGGAGTTTACCAAAACTCATGTCCATTGAGTCGGTGATGCCATCCAACCATCTCATCCTCTGTTGTCCCCTTCTCCTCCTGCCCTCAATCTTTCCCAGCATCAGGGTCTTTTCAAATGAGTCAGTTCTTCATATCAGGTGGCCAAAGTATTGGAGTTTCAGCTTCAACATCAGTCCTTCCAATGAACCTTTAGGATGGACTGGTTGGATCTCCTTGCAGTTATTTTGAAGCAAATCTGGAGACCTCATATTGTTTCATTAAGAAATACCTCTAAGATTAACAATTTTTTTCAAGATTTATGGACTTAGATAACAGAAAGAGCATGATCATACCTAAAAATGAATGACTCATTTCCACCAGTCATTTTATTTTATTTTTTGGCTATGCCACATGACTTATAGGATCTTAGTTCCCTGACCAGGGATCAAACCCACATCCCCTGCACTGAAAGGCAGATTCTTAACCACTGCTCTACCAGGAAAGTCCCTGAATAACTTATTATTGCCATTATATACCCTGTCAATATTAAAATTTCCCAAGCTTTTTCATACTATACACACACACACACACACACACACACACACACACATATATATATAGTGGTGTAATTTCCAACATTTCATGTATATTTTTAATTTTGTTCATTTCCTTTACAGTTGAGTGCCTTGACTCCTTTAAGTTGTTTCATAATTTTGATGGCCAATTTATTTAAATCAGGATCAAACAAGTTACACAGATTGGATTTGAATAATACGTTTCTTAAGTTTTTTTTAATCTACAGTTTTGCCTCTCCCTGTTTTGCCCTTGTAATTTATTTGCTTCTCAAAAAATAGCATTTAAAATATTAATACCAGAAAAATTAGATTTTGTGGAAAAAATGACCGCAAAAGAAAATGCACAAAGGCAGAGGTTATGGAAACATTTGACATGTATGAAAACTTTTCAATGAATCAAATCTTTGTTGTAAAATGTAAAGGGAAAATAATTTATTTTAAAACAATTTTAGACAAGATAAAAATAAGAGGGAAAACTAGGAAGAAATAGTATAAAATTATAAAATTTATAAAATGTAAATTTTATCATGCCAATAAATTAATTTGATAGAATTTACTCCATAAAATATTTTCTTAATGAAAATTCATCATATTAACCTAATTCTGATGAGATTCTTTACTCTCAAAATGTCTTCATGGTTGAAATAGTGGTGTTAAAATGGTAACAAAATAATGGAATCAGAATACTTAATATTTGTCTATGAGATATCCAAATGAAAATACTTGATAGGATTGGGAGGCCAGAAGAGAGACTAAGGCTTGTGTCCTTGGTTGACAAACATGATCAATTAATTCACGATTGAAGCCACAGGAACATAAAAAAAAAAAAATATCATCCAGGATAAATGTGAAAATTAAGGGCTTGTAAGAGAACATGGATTTAAATAATGGACTGATAGAAGAAAAGTCAGCAATGAAGACAGCAAAGAATGTCATAAATTGTAGAGGAAAAAAGTAGGAGAATGTGATGTTTTGAATGCTATGGCAGCCTAGAGAATGTACCTCCAGACTTCCAACCATAGGGAAGGTAACTGATCAGGGTTCCGCTGCCGTGTTTGCCACAGAACCATGCTAGGCATTGATCTAGATGTTGTCTAAATCATTCTGATATGCTCATCAACTTTCCATAAAACATGCTATAGTTTCTAAGAGGTTAAGATGATAAACCCCTAATTATACATTATATAGTTTGTAGATCATCAAGGCCTTGAGCCTTTATTTGCCGCTTCTGCTAAATACCTACTGAATACCCATTCCTTATCATTAGAAATTTGAGTTCCCAGAAGTGGCCAGGTGACATACTTCTAACCAATGAGATGTAAGGGGAAAGTCTGCTGGGTAGGGGTCATGGGAAAACAATTGCTTTTCCTGTATTAAAAGAAGATGGGTGGGCAAACTTGACTGACATGCACTTTAAGCCCTTTACCTTTCACTCCTCTTCTTATCTAGAATTCAGATACAATGATAAGGTGGTTTAGTGATCTTTTAAAACCAGTCTCTTTTTTTAAAGAGCAATTCTAGGTTCACAGTAAAATTAAGTGAAAGGGTTGGACACGAAGATGCACCAATTTCCCCAATACCCCTGCCTCCATACACACATAGTCAGCCTCTCCAACTATCCACATCCCCCACCAGAGTAGTAATTTGTTACAACTGATGAACTTACATTGGCACATCTTACTCACCTAAAGTCTATAGTTTACATTACCTTTTACTCTTGGGGTTATATACTCTATGAGTTTGGACAAACGCATTGTGACCTATATCCACTGCTACAGTATCATATGGAATAGTTTCACTGCCCTACAAATCCTTTGTTCTCTCATTCCTCTCTCTTCACTAACTCCTAGCAAACTATAGTCTTTTTACTGTCTCCATAGTTTTGCATTTTGGAATCATAAATATTAGCTTTCTCAGATTGGGTTCTTTTGGCTTAAGTTTCCTCCATGTCTTCTTATGGATTGATAGTTCATTTCTCAGCAGGGAATAAGAGACTCGACTCTTGGACAACACTGATTTGAATTGTCAGGGTATGTTTATATTGTACATATAATTTTATATTATATATATATATGTGTATATATATATATATATATATATATATAGCTTTGATTAGAAGGACCTTTGTTGGCAAAATGAACAGTATGAAATCCAGAGGGTAGAAACGCAAATATAGCGGGCCAACTATGGGGATCAAGCATCTGTGGATTTTGGTAACTGTGGTTAGTCCTGGAACCAATCCCCTGTGAGTATCTTGGGACAAATGTACTATGTGGTCCAGATAATACAAGTGTTTTTATCCATTCACCTACTAAAGGACATCTTGGTTGCTTCTAAGATTTGGCAATTATGAATAAAGCTACTATGAACATCCATGTGCAGGTTTTTGTGTAGGTATTAGTTTTCACCTCCTTTAGGTAAATACCAGGGAGTATAATTGCTGGATTTGATGGTAAGCATATGTTTAATTTCATGAGATACCACCAAAACTATCTTGCAAAGCAGCTGTATTATTTTGCATTCCTAACAGCAATGAATGAGAATTCCTATTGCTCCACATCCTTGTCAGCATTTGGTATTGTCAGTGTTCTGAATTTTTACCATTCTAATATGTGTGTAGAGGTATCTCATTGTTGTTTTAATTTCCATTTTCATGGTGACAAATTATGTGGAACATCTTTTCATTTGCTTGCTATCTGTGTATCTTCTTTGGTGAAATGTCTATTAAGCTCTTTGGTCAATTTTTTTGGGGGGTCCATTTTTTTAATTGGATTGTCATTTTCCTATTGTTGAAATTTAAGAATTCATTGTATATTTTGAATAATAGTCCTTTATCACTATGTCTTTTACAATTATTTTCTCCCAGTCTGTATGTTTTCTTTTCATTCTCTTAACAGTGTCTTTCACAGAGCAGAAATTTTTAATTTTAATGAAGTTCAGCTTACCAATTCTTTCCTTCAGGGATTGCGCCTTTGCTGTTATATCTAGAAAGCCATCACCAAACCAAGGTCATCTGTCATGGCAAGGTGTAGAGGTAAAGGAAGTATTCTGAAGTCCTAAGACTAGGTTGCTGTTGTTTAGTTGCTCAGTTGTGTCTGACTCTTTTGCAACCCTGTGGACTGTAGCCTGCCAGGCTCCTCTGTCCAGGGGATTTTCCAGGCAACAATACTGCAGTGGGTTGCCATTTCCTTCTCCAGGGGCTCTTTCTGACCCAGGGATCAAACCTGTATCTCCTTCTCCAAAAAGCTTAAACTAAGTCCTCAACTTATTAGATATTACTTTTCTATTGTGAGATAATAATATCTACCCAACAGACATTATTAGATATTATTACAAGGTTTATAGCTGCTGGTGCTGGAATTCAAAAAGAATGTCTTTTTTGTTGTGCTTGTTACTTCAGTGGTAGTTTTTCCATGGCAGTATGATAAAAGAGGCTTGATACTTGTCATTTTGATCTTTCAGCATCCAAATATTCTTCTTATGGTTGCTGTGGAGAAGGATGGAGGGACGGGATAGTTAGGGAGTTTGGAATGGACATGTCCACACTGCTATATTTAAAATGGATAGTCAACAAGGACCTTCTGTATAACATAGGGAATTCTGTTCAATGTTATGTAGCAGAATGGATGGGAGGGGAGTTTGGAGGACAATGGATACATGTATATAATGGTTGAATCCTTTTGTTGTTCACCTGAAACTGTCATAACACTGTTAATTGACTCTACCCCAACACAAAATAAAAAAATTTTTTTTAAAAATCATGAGACTTGTCTTATTTTATTAATTTTTCCTAAAATGCCATATCCTCATTGCCTGTCTAACTCCTATTTATTCTCCAGTTCCAAGCTATGCTATAAAATGAAACCATTTATATCTGTTTAAAAGAGAAAATATTTAGGAATATGCTTAAAACTTATAAGACCTCTACACTGAAAACTATATAATCTTTTTGGGAGCAATTAAAGAAACCTTTTAAAAATAAAGGGATACATCATTTTCATGGATTGGAAAACTCAGTATTGTTACAATAACTATCCCCAAATTGATGTAGAGATTTAACACAATTCCACTCATAATCTCAGTAGGCTTTTTGGGGGCAGAAATTTACAAGCTTGCTCTAAAAATTACAAGGAAATGCAAAGGACCTAGAAAACTCAAAAAATATTGAAAAATCAGGACAAAGTTGGAGGACTCAGACTACCTGTTATCAAATTTTACTATGCATAGCTATTACTTCTCTTAGGATACCTTCCATGGCCCTTCCAGTCTGGGTTAATTGTTTCTCTTCTGTTCTTCTGTAGAATTCTGGACTACTGTCTTTAAAGCACTTACCACAGTGCATTTCAATGATGTATTATTTGCTTATGTTCCCCACCTTAGGTTTCATAAGGGCATAGAACAGAATCTTTCTGGTTTATAACTGAATCTGCACCACCTGCAGAAGGGTGCCTGTATGCTACAGTCATGCAGATATTTACTGCATTAAGTTGTACTTAAATAATTTTTATTAAAAAGTTAATATTTTAAAAGAAAATTCATAAAGATCTTCTTTTGCTTGAGAACTATTTATACACCTGGTCAGGATGAGTTTATCTGGCTTAATTTTAAAAGACAGTAATATTACCATAGGGCTTCCCAGGTGGCGCTAGTGGTAAAGAACCTGCCTGCCAATGTAGGAAATGTAAGAGACGTGCGTTCAGTCCCTGGGTCGGGAAGATCTCCTGGAGGAGGTCATGGCAATCCACTCCAGTATTCTTTCCTGGAGAATCCTATGGAGAGAGGAGCCTGGCGGGTTATGGTCCATAGGGTCACAAAGAGTTCAACATGACTGAAGCAACTTAGCATGCATACAAGCACAATATTACCATGACAGAAATAAATAGATTAAGATCATGCAATTCAACTCAAAAAATTATATCAAACCTTTGGAAATTAAATGTCCTAAGCATGTACAATATATTGCTCAGTAATTGTACTCCCAAGAAGCTAGATGTATGAAATAATAAAAGGCAAAAACAGCTTTAAGAACAAAATGTTCATTGCTATTGTTATTTATTATAGAAAAAATGAACACAAGCTAAGAGTCACACAAAACGAGATTCATTTTAAAAAAATAATATGGCAGATCAACTTGATGTAATATTTTACAGTCAAAAGATGATTATCAAAATAATATAATAGCTCTTAAAATGTTTTTTTTAATTAACCTTCCTGCTATAACTAGATAACAAAGCTCAATTAATATTTTTCACTTTATTTAAATCATGGGAGAAAGGTGACAAGCCAACAAGAAATTACCAGCCAAAAGTAAAGGAAAAAGAAAGGTAACAGTTGAAATGTGGCTTTTTTCCTGAAAGCATTTGTCAATCCTTAAAATTTTGAACCTGAAATTAAAAAGGTTTTTGGGCAAGAGAAGACAGAAAATAAAGCTTAGAGCCTACAAAAGGCTAAGAGTCTCAGGAGAAAATTCTCACAACATGTTGAGACTTCACACCCAGAGTAAATATAAACTAGGAGGAAAATATCTTACACAGAATGACACCCTAAGTAGGGTAGCAAAAGCACCAGAGAATTATAAGCCTTAATGTAATTGAACTCAGGAACTTAGCAGAAGCAAATACAAATCCTCTCTAAATAAAAATACCTTCCTTGCAAGTCTAAACTTATTCGCACAAATAGTTGGTCAAATATAATGTCCAACACAAACACAAAACTCACAAATAAACCAGACTCTATAAACAATAACTAGGCAAAGGAAACAAATTCACAAAGATTTCAGATACTGAACAATGCTGACTATAGATAAAGGAAAACACAAATTTGGAGATCTCTGTAGAGAATAAGAAATCACAAAAAGGCTATAATAAGTTTGTAAAAGAATCTAAAAGAATTCTAGAAATAAAACATACAGTAACTGAAATTAAAACCCCAAAGGTGTGGGTGAACACTTTCAGGTACTAAGATGGTGGCACACCCTGCAAGGGAATGGAAGCTCCCCACCACCCCATTCCACCCAAACTTTGGCCTGTGCATCTCTTCCATTTGGCTGTTCCTGGAGGAGGAGAAGGCCATGTGAAGGCAGGAGCAGAGGTTGGAGCAAAGCAGCCATAAGCTAAGGAACACTTAGAGCCACTAGAAGCTGAAAGTGGCAAGGAAGGATTCTCCCCTCGGGCCTTCAGAGAGAGCATCCTCTTAATGACACTTCAACTTGGACTCGAGGCTTTCAAATTCTGAGACAATAAATTTCTGCTGTTTCAAGTCAAAAACAAATACACACATGCCCCCAAAGTCAAATCCCTGCTCTAAAGTTATAGCTTGCAGCCTTGGCTACACATTGGAAACACCTGGCAGAGTTTAAAACAAAAAACAAGCAAGCAAAAATCCACTTGTTACCATGCTCCAACTCAGATTACTTGAATTAGAATCTTAAGGGGTAAGGCCCAGGAGTCAGTTCCTCAAAATGCTATGTATTCAAGTTTGGGATCCATTACTCTGAATCAGGAATGGGTAAATGGTGGCTCAAAGGCCGAATCTGGTCTGCCATTTGTTTTCGTAAATAAAGTTTTATTGGAATTCACATACACAAAACCCAAAACCCACCCAGTTTAGTAGATTGCATACTGATAAAAAAAAAGAATTTGCAAATTAGAAAAAGAAAAATAATAAAGATCAGACAGCTGGATCGTCGAAAAAGCAAGAGAGTTCCAGAAAAACATCTATTTCTGCTTTATTGACTACGCCAAAGCCTTCAACTGTGTGGATCACAATAAACTGTGGAAAATTCTGAAAGAGATGGTAATACCAGACCACCTGATCTGCCTCTTGAGAAACCTGTATGCAGGTCAGGAATCAACAGTTAGAACTGGACATGGAACAACAGACTGGTTATAAATAGGCAAAGGAGTACATCAAGGCTGTATATTGTCACCCTGCTTATTTAATTTATATGCAGAGTACATCATGAGAAACTCTGAGCTGGAAGAAGCACAAGCTGGAATCAAGATTGCTGGGAGAAATATCAACAACCTTAGATATCCAAATGACACCACCCTTATGGCAGAAAGTGAAGAGGAACTAAAAAGTCTCTTGATGAAAGTGAAAGAGGAGAGTGAAAAAGTTGGCTTAAAGCTTAACATTCAGAAAACTAAGATCATGGCATCTCGTCCCATCACCTCATGGGAAATAGATGGGGAGAAAGTGGAAACAGTGTCAGACTTTATTTTTTTGGGCTCCAAAATCATTGCAGATGGTGATTGCAGCCATGAAATTAAAAGACGCTTACTCCTTGGAAGGAAAGTTATGACCAACCTAGATAGCATATTAAAAAGCAAGGACATTACTTTGCCAACAAAGGTCCGTCTGGTCAAGGCTATGGTTTTTCCAGCGATCATGTATGGATGTGAGAGTTGGACTGTGAAGAAAGCTGAGCGCCGAAAAATTGATGCTTTTGAACTGTGGTGTTGGAGAAGACTCTTGAGAGTCCCTTGGACTACAAGGAGATCCAATCAGTCCATCCTAAAGGAGATCAGTCCTGGGTGTTCATTGGAAGGACTGATGCTGAAGCTGAAACTCCAGTACTTTGGCCACCTCATGCGAAGAGTTGACTCTTTGGAAAAGACCCTGATGCTGGGAGGGATTGGGGGTAGGAGGAGAAGGGGACGACAGAGGATGAGATGGCTGGATGGCATGACCGACTGGATGGGCATGAGTTTGAGTAAACTCTGGGAGTTGGTGATGGACAGGGAGGCCTGGCGTGCTGCGATTCATGGGGTCACAAAGAGTCGGACACGACTGAGTGACTGAACTGAACTGAATGAAGTAGGGAATAGAAAAGCAATAGAGAAAATCAACAAAACAAAAACTCAGTTCTTTGAAGACAGCAACAAAATGGACAAATTTAGTGAGACTAACCTAGGGGAAAACAAAAGAAAACACAAAAAACAAACAAAAAAGACTCAAAGTACTAGAATCAGAAATGAAAGAAGGGACATTACCACTGAACTTACAGACAAAAATGGGGATTATAAAGGAACACTATAAACAATTTTATGCCTACAAATTAGATAACCTTGATAAAAAGGACAAATTCCTACAAAGACCCAAACTACTGATATAGAGTCAAGAAGAAATAGATAAATGAATAGATCTAATAAAAAGTGGAGAGATTGAGTCAATAATTAGAAAATTACCCACAAAGTCCAAACCCGGATGACTGCACCACTAAATTCCACTAAAAGTTTAAACAAGAATAAATGCCAAATTCTTCACAAACTCCTCTAAAAATTAGAAGAGGACAGAACAGTTCTTAACTCATTGTACTAGGCCAGTATTACCCTGATACCAAAGCCAGAAAAACATATCACAAGACACCTATGGACCAATATCTATTATTGTTGTTGTTGTTTAGTCACTAAGTCATGTCCAACACTTTGCAACCTCATGGACTATAGCCCACCAGTCTCCTCTGTCCATGGAATTTCCCAGGCAAGAATACTGGAGTGGGTTGGCATTTCCTTGTCCAGGAGATCTTCCCAACCCAGGGATCAAATCCTCATCTCTTGCATTGCAGGTAGATGCTTTCCCACTGAGCCACCAGGGAAGCCGAGTATCTATTATGAATGTGGTCAAATTAATCCTCAACAAAATACTAACAAACCAAATGCAGAAACATATAAAAACAATGATATACCACCACCAAGTAGGATGCACTTGCAATGAATTATCAAGAAATGAAATTAACGGACTTCCCTCGTGGTCCAGTGGTTAAGAATCTGCTTTGCAATGCAAGGGATGTGGGTTTGATCCCTAGTTGGGGAACTAAGATCCCACATGCCTTTGAGCTACTAAGCACGTGCACCCCAACTACTGTGTCTGTGTACCACAACCAGAGAGTTCGTGGGCTGCAACAAAATATCCCTCATGACACAGTGAGGATCCCATGGGCCACAACTAACACTTGGTGCAGCCCAATTAATTAACTTAAAAAGAGAAAAAAATGACATTAAGAAAACAACTCCATTTACAATTGCGTCCAGAAGAATAAAGTATTTAGGAATATATTTAATGAAAGAAGTACAAAAATTATACTCTGAAAGCTACAAAACATTGTTGAAAGGTATTAGAGAAGGCTTATAATTGGAAAAATAACACATGTTCATAGATCGGAAGACTGAACCTTGTTAAGACAATAATATTCCCCGATCTGATCTATAGATTCGATGCAATCCCACTCCCATCTGGCTTTTTTGCAAAAATTGGCAAGCTCCTTGTAAAATTTGAATGGACTTGTAAGGGACCTAGAATAGTCAAATAGTCTTGAGAAGGAAGAACAAAGTGGGAGTCATACTTCCAGATTTTAATTTTTTTAATTTTTATTTTATATCACAGTGTAGTTGATTTACAATGTATTAGTTTCAACTGTACAGCAAAATGATTCAACTATACATATACCGATTCTTTTTCAGATTCTTTTCCTATGTAAATTATTACAGAATATTGAGTAGAGTTCACTGTATTATACAGTAGGTCCTTGTTGATTGTCTAGTTTATACATAGTAGTGTATATGTGTTAATCCCAACCTCCCAATTTATCCTTCTTGATTTCAAATCTTACAACAAAGTAGCAGTAATTTAGACATTGTGGTACTAGCACAAGGACAGACATAAAGATGAATGAACTAGAACTTAGAGTCCAGAAATAAAGCCAAATGTCTACAGTCAACCAACTTTCAACAAGAATGTCAAAACCATCCAATAAGGAAAGAACAGTCTTTTCAACAAATGGTCCTGGGACAAATGAATAGCCATATTCAAAAGAAAGAAGTTATATCCCTTCCTAATATCATATATAAAAATTAACTGAAAAGGTGAAAGTGAAAGTGTTAGTTGCTCAGTTGTGTCTGACTCTAGTCAACTTTATCCATGGACTCTCCAGGCAAGAATACTGGAGTGGGTTGCCATTCTCTTCTCCAGGGAATCTTCCCGACCCAGGGATCAACATGGGTCTCTTGCATTGCATGCAGATTCTTCACCATGTGAGCTCCCAGGGAAGCCAAGGACCTAAAAGTAAGAGCTAGAACTATAAAACGCTTAGCAGAAAATAAAGGGTAACTCTCCATAACCTAAGATTTGGCAAAGGATTCTTAGATATGACACCAAAATTATGAGCAACAAAAGAAAAAATAAACTGGACTTCTCCAAGACAAAAAACTTCTGTTCTTCCAATAGTATCAAAAAGAATATGGAGAATTCCCTGGGAGTCCAGTGGTCAGGACTCTGAGGTCTCACTGCCAAGGTCCCAGTTTCAATTCCTGGACGGGGAACTAAGATTCCACCAGTCACTGCCAATAAATAAATAGGGATACTTAAAAATATATGTATGAAAAGACAACCCACAGATGAAGGGGTATATTTGCAAATCATATATCTGATTTGGCTCAGGGGCTATGTCCAGAAACATAAAGAAAACTTACAACTCAATAATTAAACAATTTAAAAAATGGGCAAAAGATCTGACTAGACATTTCTCCCAGAAAGACAAATGGACAACAAGTACATGAAAAGACACTAAACATGTTTAGTCTATAGGGAAATGCAAAAAAAAAAAACCACAATGAGAATCCACTTCACAGTCACTGAAATGTCTAGTATCAAACTGAGATATTAACAAGTCTATGGAAAATCTATGGAGAAACTGGAACCCAAATACACTGCTGGTGGTAAGGTAAATGGTGCAGTTACTGTGGAAAACAGTCTGACTGTTTCTTATGTTTCTTAAATGATTAAACATAGAAGTTAGCACATGATCCAGGAAATTCATTCTTAGGTATATACCAAAGGGAAATGAAAGCATTCTACACAAAAACTACATAAATGTTTATAGCAACATTATTCATAATAGCCAAAAAGCAGCAATATGTCCATCAGTGGATAAATAGACCAATAAAATATAGTAAACCTCTATTATGGAATATTATTCAATTACAAAAAGGAATGAAACACTGATACATCTACAACATGGATAAACTTTGAAAACATTAGGCTAAGTGAAAGAAGTCAGTCACAAAAGACCCCATGTTCTCTGATTCTATTTATATGAAAAGTTCAGAACAAGGAAACCAATATAGAAAGTAGATTAATGATTGCTTAGGTCTGGGAGTGGGAGACAGGGCAACAGGATATAGCTCAAGGTGGTAAAAATGTTCCAGATTTACTGTAGGGATGTTTGTGAATAAAACAAAAAACAACATAAAATTGTGTACATTAAATTGGTAAATTGTTCGGCATGTGAACTATATCTCAATAAAGGTGTTTTAAAATCTGTAATGATACACATCCTCAGGGGCCAATTCTACACTTCCATAAACCCAATAGGAAGTGCCTCCTTAGATTTTGCACCCTAGATTCTTTGCCTTGCTCCATCCTAATCCCACGTGTGCTCTGTATCTTTCCCCTTATACAAAGAAAACCACTTCTTATTTGTTGTTGTTGTATCCCTTGTCTCAGCAGAGGTTTTACGTAAAGGAGCTAAAAGAAGAAAGTTGCTTGCAAGATACTCATTTCCTTTTCTTCCTTTTTTTTTTTTTTTTTTTGAATACAGTATTCACGAGAATTTATGACAAGCATTTTTGGGAACAATAAGAAAATATTTCTCTTTTCAGAGTGATCACAAGCAGAATGAGAGATTTCTTCCTTTAAAGTTTTAACACAGGAGGGTACAAGACCTGAGCTCCGCTTGCTGGGGGTGTTTCAAGGAATTGGTAGAATTTAGAAGGGATGGCCATGTGCCTAGACAGAAGCTTTGGGGTTTGTAGCCTCAGTCAAGCTTCCAGGCCATACCTGAAGGGTACGTAAGGAGAAAGCTGTCAGACTTCAAGACCACTATGACCCTGGACAACATAGATGTTAGCAGGAACCTTGATGATCTAGAGCTAACTGCTCTTCCTCTTTCCCCAGTATCATTTAAAGCCTGGGCTGGAGATGGGAGACTCTGATATTGATGAAAATTTAATTTCTTGCTACCCTAACCAAAAGAGAGCTTTGAGTATCTTAATTAGATTTTTTAAAACTATAAATAAAGGGTGTATATTAGGACCAAGAGAGATATTCTCTTTCATAACCACAGAGTTGTCACATTTAGCAAATAAAAATACAGGATTCTGAGCAAATTCCAACAGAACTGAAAGTTTCTGAGCTTCCCTGACTAGGAAAACTATTATACACCCTCTTCTGGACACACTTAGATACTTTTCTTGGATTTGATGAGTTCTGGGTCCTCTTGGTTACCCTTCAAATCCTAAGCAACAAGTTGGAGATGTTGGGCAAAGTTTCTGGTAACTAGTTTATGTCTGTCATGATCTTGCTGATAATAATGGGGACTAGTTGAGTCTGGTATTGAATTAAAACTTGTATTTCTCCCATCCTTTATACTTGCCCTATACAGTTTCACCTCTTCAAAGTTCTGTTGACTCAGTAGTGTTTCTCAGAATTGAATTAGGGTTGTCTTACATAAACCACTGTTTAATCACATTTAATATATATACAAATCATCATTGGATCTTGTTAAAATGCTGATTCTGATTCAATAGAATTGGGATGGGGCTTGAAATTTTTTATTTCTTATTAAACTCCCAGAGGACCAACAGACTGGTCCTCCTATCACACTCTGAGTAGCAAGATTATGAACACTTATGTCACAATCAATAGGTATTTGTTAAATATGCAAGTACCTAGGCCCTATCCCAATGTACTGATTCAGAGTCTCTGGGGCACTGTCCCAGAGGACAAACTCCTAGGGAGACCCTGCCCTCTACCGTTTTCTCTACTTATTAATTTTTTGTCCTTTAAAGCCCATTGCTAGTCCCTTCTGCCACTTGATGCTCTTACCGACTACCTCACACTCTTAAGTTCTTAACAGTTGTCTGCGGCAAGCACTTGCTGTTTATCATGAGCTCTTTTCTTGTATACATATGGTCTTCCCAGACAGATTTCATTCTTTTCATTTTTTTATTTTTTGCAATGAACAATTTTATTATATACTTTCTCTTAGCCTCAGCCCCTAGCATAAAACTTCACAGAGAGTACATGTTTACTTAACATTCATCACAGACAATAATAGTGATGATAGTGAATGATGAATTTTTCTCCAGGACTCATGTGTATTTCCCAGGCCTAGTGTGAATAAAAGAACCTGCTGATTCTGTAAAGGAAATACTTAACTGACTAGCAAAAACTGTAATTCCCAACTATGGCACACTATTTTTCAGGGATGGGTACTACAATCTTTCTATACCTTGGTATTTGGGATTTTATTATGGTAAATGGCATTTTTAAAGGAAAGTAATTCTTTGAATTTATTATATCTTTTATCTGTGAACCTCCAAGTACTTTAAAGCCATTTAAGTTACTGCAGCCAAGGTGTAAATACTATTACACTCTCCTTGCAAAAAACTGACGAAAGAAAGAGTCACTTGGTTAAAATCCTAGAGCCACTGTTTAAGAAGCTACACCAAGAGACTCAGGAGCAGCTGTGTATGACAGGCAAGCACTTGTCAGCATCTCCCACACCTGTTCTGTGACTTGAAAGGTGAACATTCTGTAGAAGAGAGGAGGGCAAAACAAAGAGAAATTTAAGACTATTTCTTTTCAGTCTTTCTTCTTGCTCCATATTCCTATTGCCAGTGCTTTTTGCACGCTAACGCTAATTCATTCTTGTGTTATGGTTAAATGCTGACACATCTTCCCTCTTTCACAACTTGGTTGCTTCCCCGCCCCCCCCCCTCCCCAGTTATCTTGTTCTCCCTACCTCCTAGTCCACTGTAGCAGCAGAGCAAAATGATCTGCCACCTGAGACTTGAAATGAGGTTGGATTGCTCGTTCGACTACTTTTGAATTCCGCCTCTTTGAAAAAGTCAGTTCACTCAGAGGCAGCTTCCACTTTGTGTGTAAAATGAGAATGGATCACCTCCTTTTCACTCCGTCACACGATGGTTTAGACGACAGAAGGCGATTCGTAAACTGTAAAGCACTGAATAGATATCAGCTGTACCCTTCCTGCACCTGCCCGTGTTTAATCTAATTGAAGCCCAGGGACACAACTGCAGTGGACCTAACGCGGACTGGGCGTTTCTATAGGGAACAGCCTAGAGGTGTAGCTTTTTTCCTTTGAGAAAACGCAGGGCAAGGAGCTGCTGGGAGTTGTAGTCTGCGGTGGTCTTTACACGCCTCTAGGGGGAGAGAAAAAAAAAGAACTACAACTCCCGTGAGGCCATGCGGGGACAGCCCTCGCACTCTCCCGCCAGGCGCGCTCCCCAAGACGAAGCAGGAGGGGCCCTTCGCGCGCCATGGGCATTCACAAAAAAAACGACGGGCGCTCAGAGTGGTGGACATGGCGTCTGGTGCAGAAAAGGAGACGCGTGGGGGTGGGTGGGGATTGTAACAAGAATAAGACATGTGGAAAAAGGCAAATTAAGAAATAAAATGGTCCTGCCCCTATTCCTCACCCCGCAGCAGGGTACTAACTCGCGCCGCTGGGAAGGCGTCGGGAGCGCGCTTCCCGGCTCGCGCCTCGAGTCCCGGGAGCTTAAATCGGCTGGGAAGGGGCGGGGCCAGAGGCGCGAGGGCGGGGCCTATAGCTGAGAGGGCGGCGGTAGCGGCGGCGGCCACAACCCAGACATCTGGGACTGTTGTTCTCTCGAGGTGGGACCGCCTCAGTCCGTTCGCCCAGAGAGACCAGGAGCTCGTCTAGTGGGAAGTAGGCGGCCGCGTCCCTCCTCTCTCCTGTTTCCTCAAAGCTGCGGCAGGACCTGGCACAAAAGTCCTGCGGTTGGTCTCCGATGCCTTTCAGTGAGGAGGGGGCGTCGAGATCCCGGTGAGCGCACGTCAAGCTCCTCCAGCTCTGTGTCTTGGCTGGATCCCCAGTCACGCACCCCAGACTGGCTGCCATGACTGAAAACGCAGAGGGGGACCTGAACTCCAACCTGCTCCACGCCCCTTATCACACTGGGGACCCTCAGCTAGACACAGCCATCGGGCAGTGGCTCCGTTGGGATAAGGTGGGTACCTGGTCGGCAGGGCATCCTCCCGCTCCTCCTGCACGTCCTCCCACACGGTGTACGCCCTTGCCCGTCCCCACCCGGTGCTCGGCAGGCTGTTGGGGGAGATGGCTCAGGCCAGGCGGCGGGAGCTAGCGGAGCTGGGCGTTGCCACCCACCTCTGCCTGGGCTGCCTCCCTGGGGCCATCTGAGCTGGGCAAGGCGAGAAATTACTACCTTCCTTCCTCCCCCCGTCCCGCCCCCCTTCAAGTGTATGTCGTGTCTCTTTTCTCAAAAAAAAAAATTATCTTCATCATCATCATTGTAAGTTATACCCTTAATAGAGAGATTTCCTTTCCCCTTTCTTCTCCCTTGACTTCCTTCTCTGCAAATCTGAAAGTGGGTGTTTTTTGTTGTTTTTTTTTTCCACCTTCTGGGACGATATCTAACCACTATCTGCTTTAGCGCTGGTCTGGTGTGTTTCTAGCTTACGTCGCTAGGTAGTCGCTGGTCTTTTATCGCTCCCGCTCCCGTGTATTCTCTAATACCACCTTTTGCTCTTGAGAAAGATAAGGGTTCTCTTTTTTCCGCTGGCCAGAAGTTATTTTCTGAAGGTGTCCTCTTCCAAAAATCACGTTTTCCAGGTTTCATGCGATGATACAGACTTGTATCCATTCCTCCTCTGTTCCCCGACCCGTACTCTCTCCAAATTGTTGCGGTGTTTTCATCTTACGGAGGCATATGGCATGGATATATGAGAGCTAGTATTAAAATGCAGCCATCTCACTTGTAAAAGAGGCCCTTAGCTCCAATAGAGGAAAATTATCCAAGCTTTTGCTTTGTCGAGTATATTAAATGCGTTTGTTGAAGTAGAGACGGCAACGTATTTTAAATAGAATTAATAATACTGAATTAAAGAATTAATGTGGTCATATGTGAAATCATGTTATTCAGCTTCCTAAAGGATTATTAGCCTTCTGAAAAAGTTTTATTTTCACTTTGTTCAGTCATTCATGCATTCAGCAAAAAATATCGATTGAGCATTGGGTAATGTTTCAGGGCCTGTTGGGTCCAGGGTACGCTAGTGGTGAGGAGGCTAGAAAGGGTTCCTACCCTCAAAAATAAGTCAGCAAATAAGGAAGACCAGCAAATATGCAATTACTTGTTTAAGTATTACGTGGTCATATGTATCTTGGACATTCTAATTCTTCCTCTGGAATCTAAACCAGTGCATTTCAAACTCTTGAAGTGCATGCAGAACACCTGGAGATCTTTAAATGCAGATTGTGATTTATGAAGCCTGGGGTGTGGTGTGAGATTCTGCTTCATAATGAACTCCCAAGTGATACCAATGCTGCTGGTCTGTGGACCACACTTTGGGTAGCAAGGCTCCAGAATGTTCTGAATGAGCTACTAGAGAGCTAACACCCTTTTTGTAGGATTTGCCCATTTATACAAAAAATACATATGTACACACACCTTTTTCAGTCATATGCAAAATCTGTGGTATCCCGTTGATTACAAGGATGTGAAAAATGTGAATAACTTTAAATCCATTTTGCCAGTTTTTATTATTGCCTGCTGTGAATATAGTTCCTTGCTGTGGAAGGATACAAAAGTGAAGATTTACAGATTACTCTTCTGTTTTTGGTTCATTAGGGAGGAGGAAGCCTAGTAGGAAAAAAAAGCTAAGGCTTAACATACTGTGAAATGATATATACTGTAAACTGACCATATATATCTCTTCAGCAGAGAAATCTAAATTACAAATGAATGTTATCTTTATAGGTTTAATATAGTTAATTGCTATTGTTTAAAGCCATCTGCTGTCAGTAAAGAAATGTGATTTTACTTGTGTCTCTGTGAAGTGAAAGGAAGATGTATGATATTCAAAGACACTTGTAGAATTTCAACACAATTTAATTTACTGATAACTATTATGTGTGTCAAAGCCTTTGGCCCTTCAACAATAGGAGTTTGTTTCATTGTCACAGGTAAAATCTTTTGTTCTGTTTAGGTGCCAATTTTGACTATACTTTTCCTAATGGATCTCTTGACTTGATTATTTTTAAAAATATCTACTGAGTGAATTAATATTATTTGTCCATGCTGTACCTAGATATTGTTGGGTATACTGAAATGTGAAAAGACTATGAAATACATATACATGTAAAAAGATAATGCTGGGATGGTGTTGGTGGCAATTTAATGGTTTACAGGCAGTCAGGTTTTATAGGAGTTTAAAAGTAAGTGACCTGTGGACTGGGATAGTCAAGGAAGACAATAAGAAGATGGGATACATATGAAAAGAATGGGGAGAGCCCTCACTGAAAGTGGAAGAGAAATTAATTTATATTTAAAGGGCCTTCTATATACAAGGTACGGACTGAAAACCTGTGGGAGACACAAAGATTAATTAGATATGGATCGTATCTTCAAAGAACATAGAAGGGAATATAAAACAAAAGCTTACAAATATAATACAGGGAGCAAGTAACAAGTGCTTTTAACAGATTTAAATAATAATTATTTAATAAAAATAATATTTACTTAACCAATCCCTCTCTCAATGGGAAAAAAGCTTTTAATTAGTAAGGAAAGATACATGAATTGTAGATTGATAGTGTAGGTAAGCTAGGCTATGGTGTCCCAGGGCACTGAAATGTGGAGTGCAGAAATGTGAAACAATAGTTTGGATTTACATCGTTTATTGCATTACATGTTGGTGATGACATGTGTGGTCTTCCAGTAGAGAAAGTGAGGTAATACCTGATTAATACCTATTTATTTTTTATAGTGGAAAAAAGAACCTACCAAATGCCCTGATCCTTGATGACTCTGGTGAGATACATAATACTAAGTCATAAGTTGATCTAAAAGCAATTTGTTACTTGCCCAGGTCACCAGTATTGCTAGTTTTAGTCATGATGGGTGGTGTTCTTTGAAATTTCTTCATAAAACAGGTGTTATCTGTGCTAAACCCTTCAGAATTAGTTTAAATTTAGACTTGTCAGCATTGAGAGAAGGAATATTCCAAGTAGAGATAAAAACATTAATGTGTGTACTTAGAAAATTTGTTTCTGCAGTAATTTAGGGTACATAGAAACTGTTGGAAAGGCATGTAGACCAGGTCATAGAAAGGCATTAGTATGTGGTTAGTGGCCTTGAGTAAAGGTATATGAAAATGTTAAAACAAAAATAGTGCAATAAGACAGGGTGTTTACTGGGGAGGTCCCAGGTACCCCTTGCTGTTGCTATGGAGTGACATTCTTTTGTTCTGTTTACTATAGTCCAGGATCTGACCCTTGGTTCTTATGCCTTCAGACTAATTTGTTAGTCTCTCTTGCCTCAGGATGGACTCATGCTGCTCAAGGTCACAGTAACTGATGTCAGAATTCAGAAAGCTGTTTTATTAATTTATGGTACAGATGTAATATAGATGAATTTGTCTCAGTCAGGCCATTTTCTCGATACACCATAAGGGAAGTGAAAGAATCTGAAGATTTGCAGTGATTATGAAATCAAATCACAAGGAGTCAGATATATGGCATAAATGTTTAACAGCATTAGCCTATAATAAGTAAATGCATCCATCTCTCTGATAGGACTGTCCTACCACTGGAATCCAACAAGTCTGTGGATCAAAGTGTTCCTCCTCCAGCCAATGCACAGATGATATGCTACAGTGCTCTCCCCTTCTATCTTTTAGAGCTAAGGCCCCCACTTCCTTCCTAATACTTTCATACATTCTATCAAATTACAGACAAGTCTTGCTGGCTAGAAGCTAGGTTCTCTATAAATATGACAACTCTCTCCTGTTTTTGATATACTATAAATTTTACCATTTTTGAAAACAGTCTTATCAAAGACATTAAGCCCTGTCCAAGTTTGGGTGTGTAAATGTGGGTAGGGAGTGGGATGGGACCCCGGGCACAGCTGCTCAGCCAGCTGTAGTGGCAACAACTATATACGTATCGACAGCAGTGTGGAGGCAGGAATTGGGCATGGCATTTTGAGAAATAATGAATAGAGTACTGTGGTCTCTGAAGGTAGGTTTATGTTGAGAAAGAGTAGAATGTAAAAATAGATTAATTAGGTTACAGTTATGAAATGCCTGAACATAGAAATAAAAGACTTCATCCTAAAGTCAGTGATTTTCAAACATCTGGCAATGAAAGTTTTTAAGCAAAATATAGCCTGCATTTCTTTAAAAGTGGTGAATGAATTTCCTTTTAAATCATCATCACGTGATGGAAAACACACCCATGAAGCACCTCTACAGAGGTTGTCCATTCCAGTTTCATTGTGCAGAGACCCAAAGAAGTGGAAATTATCAGTGGTGGTGGATAGAACCTGAATCAGAACTTGAATCTGACACCTAGTTCAATATAGTTTTTATAATGGTTTAGTCACTAAGTCGTGTCTGACTCTTGTGACCCCCATGGACTGCCAGGCTCCTTTGTCTATCGGATTCTCCAGGCAAGAATACTGGAGTGGGTTGCTATTCCTTCTCCATTTTTTTTTATAATACTAGTCTATATTACATTTTTTGTTAACTTTTTCTAATACTTTACATAATTTGGCATTTGATCAATGAAGAATACTTATCACCTTGTTAGCTTTGGAAAATATTAGTGGTTATTACTTGAATTTATTTGTGTTGTGTTTCAAACCTTGATGATCTAAATAATTTGATATTCACAGCAACCCTGTATGGTAGGCAGGTTAGGTGTGAAAATGAAGTTGCTCAGTTGTGTCCGACTCTTTGCAGCCCCATGGACTGTAGTCTTATCAGGTTCCTCCATCCATGGGATTTTCCAGGCAGTAGTACTGGAGTGGATTGCCATTTCCCTCTCCAAGGTTAGGTGTGCTGCTGCGTCGCTTCAGTCGTGTCCGACTCTGTGTGACCCCATAGACGGCAGCCCACCAGGCTCCCCCGTCCCTGGGATTCTCCAGGCAAGAACACTGGAGTGGGTTAGGTGTAGTTATCTTCAATTTTACTACTAAAGAAACTTAGTTTCAGACATGGAAAATGACCTGCTCAAGGACATATGGCTTTTAAGTGGTAGACTTGGAACTAAACCTGGGATATCTGATCTTTACTCTAGCTTTCTTATCACTGTACTAGACTCTGTAACTGGAATGTTTAATAGATGTTAGTGACATCATAAACCAAGTTTCAAGGACCTCATTAAAACCATTTTATTGGTTTTTGTAAAAGCTGAAGTAGACTGTAATATTCTGCAGAATAAATTGCCATGGATTTTTTTTTTTTTAAGAGCTGAATTTTCTGCTTAGCAGTTGCTTTGGTTTCCTTGGCAACAACGTTCTCCCTCTGTCCAAGACATTTAGTATGTAGAAATAAGGGTTTGGAGATATACATACACATATATATGTGTGTGTAATATAAATGCATGTATGTGTGTGTATGTGTGTACATATATATACACACATACACACATTTTTTCTTTTTATATATTTCCAAATTTCTTACCTTTGCTCTTTAGTTTCTACAATTTTATTTTTAAATTTATTTTTATTATTTCAAAGAAATACATGCTTGTGGTTTTTTAAAAATAGTAAAAAGAGATTATAATGGAAAGCAGTGTTCCTACTTACCTGTTCTCATCCTCAGTTTGCTCCTTAGAACCCATTTTTGACTTCTTAGTCATTGTCATGACCATAAAAGCTAGTACCACTATTCCTTGATTTATTTTACATATTATCTGTCAGATGCATGCTGTGAAAAATGAGAGCTCACTCACCCTGTTCTCTGTCCTGACTAAATTACATTATGCCATTAGTTTTAGTTATTCTTTTGAAAACTTAAATAGTTTAATTAGTGCTAACAAAGTCTCCAGGACCATAAGCCCAACTCACAAACACAGAGCTCCCGATTAGCCATTCTGTTTGAGAAGAGATTAGCAGAAAACATGCGTATTTATTAAAAACCAGAGAAAACCCAAATCAGCTTCCAAGAAAAATTGGTGAATATCAATGACTTACCAAGGATCAAATTATGTAAAGAAAACAAGCAGCATGAAGAGAAAAAACAAAGCAGTGGACCCAGAAAAGAACCAAGGTAAGGGAACATAACAACTTAAAATCAGTTTTAAAAGGTAATTATTCTATCAAATAAAGAAAGATGCTATGTAAAAGGAACAGGAAAGTTAGGGGGAGCTCTTGGAAGTTAGGGGGGCAAAAAACTGGATCCCTCCACCCCCTGCCAAATGCAATAGAAAATATAAAAGTTTAAGTTGAAGAAACCTATAGCAAAAGGAAATAGAAAATATGAGAGAAGCTGACATGAAGGAACCACCCCAGGAGTCCATTGTAAAGAAATCACAGATGACAAATGTGCACTAGTTCGACACTGGGCTTTAAAGGAATGTATCTTAAAAAAGAATGCAATGTCTGTGCCTTAAAAGAGAGCTGGAAGATGTTAATGATAATGATGAAGATGGCATGTTATTTCTGGCAACAGCAACTTCAAAAAAAAGAAAAGCAGTTAACCACAGATGGAATAAAGGGAGGAAGGGAGGAGGGAGGGCAGGGAGGAAGGAAGGCAGACAGACTTGAATAAGCAAGTTATGGTTCAATAGTGAAGCAAACTAAAATAGGATGTGATTTTTGAAGAATTAATTGATGGAGCTTAAGGGGAAAAAAAAATCCATTTGATCTCAGCACCTTCAGGCAACTCAAGGTGAGCCTGGAAAGATGAAATTTTATCCAAGCCCGGGGTCTGTAGTGAACAATATTTAGATAATCTTAACGTAATACTTGCAGTATTTTCAGTTTTGAGGATTAATCTGAAGACAAAACAAAATTTTAATTTTTATTGTGGTTAAAAACACATAAAATTTACCGTCTTCACTGTTTTTAAGTGTACAGTTCAATAGCATTAACCAGATTCTCACTTTTATGAAACAGATCTCCAGAACGTTTTTGTCTTGTGAATCTGAAACTCTATACTCATTAAAGAAGTCCCCTTACCTCCATTCCCTCTAGCCCCAAAACAGTGTTAACAACAGGGAAAGAGGTCGGGTAGGAGGGTTTGAGGGAACTCCCTATACTACCTGCTCAGTTTTCTGTAAACCCAAAATTTTTCTAAAAATTCAAGTCTTTGATTAAAAAAATAATACTTGAAAGGGAAAGGATTCTTATTTGAAAGCACCCTCTTCTTTCCCATCTGAAAATGTCAAAATAGGTAGACTGACTACTTCTTCCTTTTATTTAGGGTCTTCTTTGCCCTGTTTTTTCTTTCAAAAAAGATTTTTGTTTAGTTCCTTTATGTTTTCTACAAGGCCATTAGAAGTCTGTTTGGTATTATCTTTAATCTAGAATTATTTTTTCCCCATCTCTTCCTTTCCTCCTATTTGAAAAATCAGAGAGCCAAGAGAAGCTGACGAAAAGGAATTTGTCTTTATTTGGCTCTTCCAAATTATACTTACAAAAGTGAAAGTGTTAGTTGCTCTGTAGTGTCTGACTCTTTACGACCCCATGAACTGCAGGCCACCAGGCTCCTCTGTCCATGGGGTTTCCCAGGTAAGAACACTGGAGTGGGTTGCCATTTCCTCCTCCCTGGGGATCTTCCCGGCCCAGAGATTGAACCCAGATCTCCCACATTGCGGGCAGATTCTTTGCTGTCTGAGCCACCAGGGGAGTCACGGGAAAGTAGTAGTTGTTAGTCATGTCTGACTCTGCAACCCCATAGACAGACTGTAGCCCACCAGGCTCCTCTGTCCTCGGTCTTCTCCAGGCAAGAATACTGGAGTGGGTAACCATTCCCTTCTCTAGGGAATATTCCTGACCAAGGGATTGAACCCAGGTCTCCCACATTGCAGGCAAATTCTTTACTGTCTGAGCCATGACTGGGACTGCCACAACAAGAGAAGCCTATGCTTATAAGATACATTAAATTAACCAAAGAATGTAAATGTTATTAAATTCCACTAACTCGGATTTTCATGGTCTCTCCCTGGACAGTCTAAATTTGATTTATCTATCCTTGTGGGAAGACAGTGTGTTTTGCTTATTTAGTTGTTTTTATTTATTTCATATGTCTGTTCTATATTTTAGAAACACCTTTTCCCCCAAATAAAAGGTTGGGTAGTAATTTAGTGTAGATTTTGCTAAAGGAGTATTTTTTTTCCATTAGTTGCTCTCCGCATTATTGCTAATTAGTACTGAAGCTGCTGCCCTCTGGTGTTGGGAGTTAATGAAGAAAATGATTAATGCTGATGAAAAGGATACAGATAGTATATCCAGGCTTGCATAGGATCTCTTATACCAAGTAATTTAATGAGCACTATATCTTACCAAGCAAAACTATGAAAATGGTCTTACTGAATGCTCAAAAGAGTATGAAAATTATAATGTAAATGAAAAATACTGTGCTTCTTAGATGCAAAGTCATCTTAGCTTTCAGCTCAACAGATTTTGTTAGAAAATCTTTTCAGTGTAAGTGATAGTTTTGTGGTTTCTGCTTCAGAATTTTCTCATGTAATTTTCCCTCTGAAATATTTCATTATTTATTGCATGTAAAAACTATCAAAAACCTAAATGCCCACCAATCAGAGAAAGGATACATAAGCTAGAACACTGCAGCAGTTGAAAACCTATCAGGGAAATTAAACTGAACAGGGGACATGCAATAACAATGAAGAGATTTTTAAAATTGAGGTATAGTTGATATACAATGTTATATGTCACGTGTACAACATAGTCATTCAAAATTTTTATAAATTATATTCCATTTGAAGTTATAAAACATTGGCTTTATTTCCTGTGATGTACAATGTATCCTTGTAGTTTATTTTATACATAGTTGTACCTCTTAATCACCTACCTTTATTTTGCCCCTCCTTTCTTTCCTCTCCCCATGGGTTTTTCTCTGTATCTGTGAGTCTGTTTCTGTTTTGTTATATTCATTTGTTTTATTTTCTGTATTCCACATATAAATGATCACATACAGTATTTGTCTTTCTCAGTCTTATTTTATTAAACACAATACCCTCCAGGTCCATCCATGTTGTTGAAAATGGCAAAATTTCATTATTTTTTATGGGTAAGTACTTTTGCATTGTGTGTGTATTACATCTTCTTTATCCATTCACCTGTTAATGGACACTTCCATAGCTTGGGTATTGGAAATCCTGCTGCTATGAACATTCAGTTCAGTTCAATTGCTCAGTCATGTCCAACTCTTCGTGACCCCATGGACTGCAGCATGCTAGGCTTCCCTGGCCTTCACCAACTCCTGAAGTTTACTCAAACTCATGGCCATCGAGTCGGTGATGCCATCCAACCATTTCATCCTCTGTTGTCCCCTTCTCTTCCCACCTTGAATCTTTCCCAGCATCAGGGTCTTTTACAATGACGCAGTTCTTCACATCAGGTGGCCACAAGTATTGAAGCTTCAGCATCAGTCCTTCTCATGAATATTCAGTACTGATTCCTCTAGGATTGACTGGTCTTCCACTGTTTGCCCATCTATTTGCCATGAAGTGATGGGACCGGATGCCATGATCTTAGTTTTCTGAATGTTGAGCTTTAAGCCAACTTTTTCACTCTCTTCTTTCACTTTCATCAAGAGGCTCTTTACTTCTTCTTCACTTTCTGCCATAAGGGTGGTGTCATCTGCATGTCTGAGGTTATTGATATTTCTCCCGGCAATCTTGATTCCAGCCCAGCGTTTCTCATGATGTACTCTGCATATAAGTTAACTAATCAGGGTGACAATATACAGCCTTGGCGTCTTCCTTTTCCTATTTGGAACCAGTCTGTTGTTCCATGTCCAGTTCTAAATGTTGCCTCCTAACCTGCATACAAGTTTTTCAAAAGGCAGGTCAGGTTGGTCTGGTATTCTCATCTCTTTCAGAATTTTCCACAGTTTATTGTGATCCACACAGTCAAAGGCTTTGGCATAGTCAGTAAAGTAGAAATAGATGTTTTTCTGGAACTCTCTTGCTTTTTTGATGATCCAACGGATGTTGGCAATTTTATCTCTGGCTCCTCTGCCTTTTCTAAAACCAGCTTGAACACCTGGAAGTTCATGATATTGCTGAAGCCTGGCTTGGAGAATTTTAAGCATTACTTTACTAGCATGTGAGATGAGTGCAATTGTGCAGTAGTTTGAGCATTCTTTGGGATTGCCTTTCTTAGGGTTTGGAGTGAAAACTGACCTTTTCCAGTCCTGTGGCCACCGCTGAGTTTTCCAAATTTGCTGACATATTGAGTGCAGCACTTTCACAGCATCTTCTTTTAGGATTTGAAATATCTCAACTGGAATTCCATCACCTTCACTAGCTTTGTTCGTCGTAATGCTCCCTAAGGCCCACTTGACTTCACATTCCAGGATGTCTGGCTGTAGGTGAGTGTGAGTGATCACACCATCATGGTTATCTGGGTCGTGAAGATCTTTTTTGTACAGTTCTGTGTGTTCTTGCCACTACTTCTTAATATCTTATGTTTCTGTTAGGTCCATACCATTTCTGTCCTTTATTGAGCCCATCTTTGCATGTAATGTTCCCTTGGTATCTCTAATTTTCTTGAAGAGATCTCTAGTCTTTCCCATTCTGTTGTTTTCCTCTATTTCTTTGCATTGATCGCTGAGGAAGGCTTTCTTGTCTCCTTGCTATGCTTTAGAACTCTGCATTCAACTGGGTATATCTTTCCTTTTCTCCTTTGCTTTTTGCTTCTCTTCTTTTTCACAGCTATTTGTAAGGCCTCCTCAGACAGCCATTTTGCTTTTTTGTATTTCTTTTTGGGGGGATGGTCTTGACTGCTGTTTCCTGTACAGTGTCACGAACCTCTGTCCATAGTTCATCAGGCACCCTGTCTATCAGATCTAATCCCTTAAATCTATTTCTCACTTCCACTGTATAGTCGTAAGGGATTTGATTTAGGTCATACCTGAATGGTCTACTGGTTTTCCCCACTTTCTTCAATTTAAGTCTGAATTTGGCAATAAGGATTTCATGATCTGAGCCACAGTCAACTCCTGGTCTTATTTTTGCTGACTGTATAGAGCTTCTCCATCTTTGGCTGCAAAGAATATAATCAAGCTGATTTCAGTGTTGACCATCTGGTGATGTCCATGTGTAGAGTCTTCTCTTGTGTTGTTACAGTTCAATTTGTGTCAGATGCTTTATCTGCATCTACTGAGAAGATCATGTTTAGTTTTTTTTTTTTTTTAATTAAAACTTTATTTTTTAAGCAGTTTTAGGTTCACAGCACAGTTGAAGGTAAAGTACAGAGAGAGATTTCTCACATTCCCCCTACCCTCACTCATGGATAGCTTCCCTCATTATCAACATCCCCCACCAGTGTGGCACACTTGTTAGAGTCGATAAACCTACACTGACACATATTAATCACCAAAAATCCATTGATTCCAGTATGCTGTTGGGTTTCACCCCACAGACCTTCATGCCTTGTATTTGCCTAGCCCCAAGACTGAAGAAAGAGTTCACAGTCAGCAACAGAGACATTAGTGATTTAATGGACAGGGGCATCTTACATGTCTGAAGCAAGGCCCTGAGCAACACCCCATCATGTATGGCAGATGGCATGGCAGTAGTCTTAGTTATTGGGGAAGGCAGTGAGGGAATTTACCAGTTACAAAGGAAATTGATGTCATGTTGGCACATCAGTTACCAGGGAAACCAGCAGAGGAGCGTCACTGCCCCTTTGATAAACTATCATATTGGAGCTGTTCTGATCTGGAGATTAGAGCAATCACTAGCTGGGGCTGGGGGCAAGTAGGTCTCTGTGATTAGGAAGGAAGGTTAGTCATTTGAGTAGAGTGTAGGTGAAGCAGGGACTGATTGAATAGGGTGTGTTCAGAGAGGAAGAGAACAGCCATTTGGCCAGCCTTATTATACATATGTTTTATTCTTGGTAGTGTAGATTGTATGGGGGTAGTGTAGATTGTATGGGTTTGGACAAATGTGTAATGATCTGTGTCTACCATTATATTATCATGCAGAATAATTTCACTACCCTAAGAATCTTCTCTCTCTGCTTAGTTGTTTCCGACTCTTTGTGACCCCATGGACTATAGCCCACCAGGTTTCCCTGTCCATGGGATTTTCCAGGCAAGAATACTGGAGTGAGTTGCCATTTCTTCCTTCAGGGCATCTTCCTGACCCAGGGATCGAACGTGCATCTCCTGCATTGGCAGGTGGACTCTTTACCACTGAACCACCTGGGAAACCCCAAGAATCCTTTATGTTCCACCTGTTCATCACTTCCTCAACCCTCAACCTCTGGCAGCCACTGATCCTTTTAGTTTCCACAGTTTTCCCTTTTCCAGAATGTCACATAGTGGGAATCGCACAGTATTTAGCCTTTTCAGATTGGCTTCTTTCACTTAGTAATATGCTTTTAAGTTTCCTCCATGTCTTTTCATGGCTTGAGAGCTCATTTCTTTTTATCACTGAAAAATAGTCCATTATCTGGATGTACCATAACATTAAACAGTTTTTTTACTTTGTGATATCATGAATTATAGTGATTTTTCAATGTTGATTCAACTGATATTCCTCAGATAAATACTACTTGGTTGTAATGTATTATTCTTTTTATATATTTTGTTAAAAATCTTTTTGTATATTTGTTAGATTTTTGTATTAGGATTATGCTGACCTTGTAAAATTAATTGAAATGTTCCCTGCTTTATTTTCTGAAAACCTTTTTGTATGATGGTATTATTTTTTCTTTAAATGTTTGATAAAATTTGACACCTAACCCATCTGGGCCTGAAGCTTTTTGAGAACAGATACAATTTCTTTAATAGATATTGGACTTTGGGGATTTTGTTTCATTAGTTTCAATTTTGGAAAACTAACTTTCCTCAGTTTATTTAGAGTTAATATTATACCACTTATTGTAAGTTCTTGCAACAGTGTTGGCCCATGTTTTATCATCAATACTGCCTCCATCCTTTATCATTTGTATCACTTTTTATAAAAGTGTTATAGTTTTTGCTTTAGTCAGTCCTCTGCATTTTAAAGCCATTAAGAAGAAAAAACAGTCTGTTTATATTTATCCGGCTTTCTACTATATCCAGTGCTCTTTGTTCTTTCCCCAAAATTCAAGTTTTCAATTTATATTCCTCCCCTTCAACTTAAAGAATTTCCTTTAGCCTCTATTATAATACAGATTCACTGGCAATGAATTCTCTTAGTGTTCTTTATACATATGTTAGATTTCTTGGTATAGTCTTGGATAGATCTCTGAGACTCTATAAATTTATTTTTATCTTTTTCTCTTTGTATTTCAGAATAGATCATTTCTATTGATGTGTCTTCTAGTTCATGGACCCTTTCATCTCCATTCTGCTATTAAGACCATTCAGTGAATTTTTAATCTCCGATATTGTATTTTTCAGTTCTAAAATTTCCATCTGGTTCTTTTCTATAGTCTCTATTTCTTCTGTGAGATGTCTTATCTTTTCATGCATTTTTCCAAGAGCATTTTTCTTTAAGTCACTGATGATAGCTCTGTTAAAATCCTTGTTGGCTAATTTTAACATCTGGATATGTTAGAGTTGGTCATCGCTAATTATCTCTGCTCTTGAGAATGCATCGTGTTTCTCTAATTCTTCATTTGTCTTGTAATTATGGATTTCATCATGGACATGATGAGTGTTATATTGTGGAGAGCCTGGAATCTGTTTTTCCGCTGGAGAGTGTTTATTTTGTTTATTTTATTATGTAATTAACTTGGTTGAACTCAGACTATACACTCTGTTTCCTGAGAGGCTTCTCACATCTCAATTTGTTTTTTTATCCTTCAGTTCAGTTCAGTCACTCGGTCGCGTCCAACTCTTTGCGACCCCATGAAACGCAGCACGCCAGGCCTCCCTGTCCATCACCAACTCCCGGAGTTCACCCAAACCCATGTCCATTGAGTCGGTGATGCCATCCAGCCATCTCATCCTCTGTCGTCCCCTTCTCCTTCTGCCCTCAATCTTTCCCAGCATCAGGGTCTTTTCAAATGAGTCAGCTCTTCACATCAGGTGACCAAAGTATTGGAGTTTCTTAGCTGATATCTGTCCCACACTTATGTAGGAGAGGAGTCAGCTAGCGATTTGGACAGAGTTTATGGACAGAATGTGCGGTTCTTCCTTTCTAATCTCTCCTTTCTTGGATGTGTACTCCCGTGGGCACGGTTGCCCTGAATCCTGTGCTACTGTTTCTTTGGGGCATAAGGACCGTGGGATTTCCATTGGTATTTCAGCCACTGCACAAGGCTTTGACTACTGTCTGTTCTCAAAAACCATAAAAACAGGAAACTCATCTGTGCTGGTTCCTTCTCCTAAGTGTTAACTCCCTTTTAGAATCAAATCTGTATTTATTCACTCTCTCGGACTTTAAGGTCTTGTGGATTTTGTTTTTGTTTCTTTGTTTTTTATTTAGTCTAAGAGGTTACAGTTGTTATCTGTGGGAAGGTCAGATATGGTTGGAATTTACTTGGCCATACAGGAAACAGATGGTACATGATATTTTTTATGCCATTTAAAATTATTTCTTTCTGTTCGCTGTTGTAGAGAAATACAGTTGAACATTGACCTTGTATCAAAAAAACTCTTACTATATTCTAGTAATTCTAAAAATTATTCTCTTAGATTTTTTAATGTGCCCAATCATTTCATCTGAAAATTATGTGAGTTTTATTTCTTCTCTTTTCTTGTACTTTTTGTCTGTTTTTCTTGCTTTATAGGTTTGGCTAGGACTATAGGATTTTCTGTCTTGCCACCCCATCCTACCCTGCCTTCCTCCTTCTCATTCTCCTCCTCCTTATAGCTTGCCATTGTCAGATTCAGGAAGTTCCTTTCTATTCCTTATGTGCTGAAAGTTGAAAATTTAAACTTACTTATATGTATCTTCAGGTTTTGTTCCCTAGAAGCAAAGAGGAATTTCTGTGCAAATGATTTATAATAGGAATGCTCTCAGGAGAAACTTGTAAAGGAGTGAGGGAATCAGTATAGAGAAAGAAAAGAACTAAGCAATGATATTATTTCAGGTGAAGTTTGATTAATCAAGTTTAATCAGCTTGATTCTATGCTTTCTGGAGTGTTAGTTGCACAATAGAGTTATACTTCTGCACCAAATATCATTAGCTGTTGGCTATGAAGGAAAGGTGTGTATAACTCTTAGGTCTTTTGCATAAGCTGGTTCCAGTCATCCCAAGGAAGTTTTCCAGAGAATGTAGCATGTGTGAACTCATAGCAGTAGTACCTATAACTGCTAGAAATGGACACAACCATACAGTTAAGAGGATCTCTGGAGAATCTTAATGGGATCTTAGCACACACATCCTGAGTTTTTCTATATTCCTTGTTTGCTAAGATTTTATCGTATGTAGTTAAGTGTTTTACTTTGTTAGGTACTTTCTCTGTATCTGTATCTGTTCAGATTGTCATTTTTCTTTTTAAACCTGTCAATGTTGTGGATAACCTTGATTCATTTTCAAATATTATACCAACATTATACTCTGGCATAAAAACACATTGTCATGATTTATTATTCTTTTTATATATTGCTGGATTTGGTTTGATAGATTTTACTTAGGATTTTTGCACCTTTGTTCATTGGTGAGGTCAGACAATGATTTTTTCTTTCTGATGATATGTTTGTTGTATCTAGGTTAAGCTAGACACAGGAAAAGAATTGATGGGTGTACACTCTTTTATCTTCTCTGGAAGAGTTCTTTTAAGATTCGAATAATTTATTTCTTAAATATACTTTGGAACTTGCCAATAAAGTCAACTGGGGCTGGAGCTCTCTTTGTGGGTACATTTTATGATTTAATCTCTTGCATGTTTATAATTCTAATCAGGTTTTTTTTCCTTGAACAAAATTGTCTATTTGTCTAAAATTTCAAATTAGAGTTTTTGTCTTTTCCAGAAAAGTGGGATTTTGTATACCAGAGAGTGAAATTGCTGGATCATATGGGTTTATTTTAGATTTTTAAGGAACCTCCATACTGTTCTGCATCATGTCTGCACCAATTTTCCCACCAACAGTGTAGGAGGGTTCCCCTTTCTCCACATCCTTTTCAGAATTTATTACTTGAGGACTTTTTGGTGATGGCCATTCTGAATAGTGTGAGATGATACTTCACTGTAGTTTTGATTTGCATTTCTCTAGTGTTTAGAGGTGTTGAGCATCTTTTCATGTGTCTATTGGCCGTCTGTATGTCTTCTTTGGAGAAATGTCTATTGAGGTCCTCTGCCCACTTTTTTTTATTGTGTTTTTACTTGTTTTGATTACAAATATTTTTTTCCTCAATTTGTCTTTTGGATCTATTTATGTAATTTTTATCATGCAGAACATAATTGTAATTTTATTGACAGATAATACTTGGAAGACATGTGACACTTAACATTTTCTGTTTGTTGAACATCTTAAAGTGTTTCTGATGTTGTCCATTTTTTTTTTTTTTTTGAGAAATAATTGATATACATCACTGTATAAGTTTAAGGTGTACAGGACTTCCCTGGTGGTCCAGTGCTTGAGTCCATGCTTCCACTGCAGGGGGCACAGGTTTAATTCTTGGTTGGGGAACTAAAATCCCACATGTCTCAGCAATATACGGCATGATGGTTTGATTTACATGTATTGTGAAATGATTACCACAGTAGGTTTAGTTAATATCCATCATCTCATATAGATAAAAGAGTATTTCTGATTTTTTAAAAGCTATTTTAAATAATGCTGAGAGCACTGTTTTGCATGTAGATTTTTTCCTCTGGTTTATTTCTGTAGCATATGTAAAGATGACATATACATGAGATAGAGCTATTTAAGTTTTGACCTTGGACCATTAGTCAGACCATAACTGTAGCATGATTTCAGAAGAATATGAAAGTTGGGCTTTATTAAAAAAGAAAAAATCTTATTGTTTCCTTTGTTGATAGTTTTCATTCTGATGGGAAAGTTTTTCCTGATTGTTAGTAGTATTTTTACTACTTCAAAATAATATATTAAACATCAGGCCATGAATCTTTTTTGGTACAAATTGAATTAAGGATAGTTACAGAATCTCAATTGACAGGATTCTAGATATCTTGTCTAAGCTCCTACTCAGAATTAAAATGTCTAAAATATCCCTAATAGGTAACTTCATTGTCAGAATATCCCTGGTATAGGGGACTCTTATCTTACTTGGGAGCTAGATTCTAAAGTCAATAAATAATGAAAATTTCATAAAGTAAAAAATTACTCTTGGAAACTCTTAAATTGCCTATGAACTATAGAATATGTGACTTCAAGTATCTCTCTTTATACAGTAACGTATAATAATAATAATGTATATAGTAGTTCAGGCTTCCCTGGTGTCTCAGTGGTAAAGAATCCGCCTGCCAGTGCAGGAGACACAGGTTTGATCCCTGGGTTGGGAAGATCCCCTGGAGAAAGGAATGGCAACCCACTCCACTTGGCTGTGAAATGCCATGGACAGAGGAATCTGGTGGGCTACAGTCCATACGGTTGCAGGAGAGCTGGACACGACTGAGCGACTAAACAACAACATATAGTAATTCACTATATATATATATATATATATATATATATATATATATACATATATATAATGAAGCACATGCACAAAATATAATTTTTAGCAATGCTTTGGGAAGTAGGGATAAGTACATATAGTTGACTATGTGTAAGTTAAGTGTATATGAAACAAATGTAGTACAGTATTGTATAGTAGAAGGACTTCTGGATCTGGTAATGGCTTCCCTGGTAGCTCAGCTGATAAAGAATCCACCTGCAATGCAAGAGACCTGGGTTCAATCCCTAGGTTGGCAAGATCCCCTGGAGAAAGGAACAACTACCGACCAGTATTCTGCCCTGGAAAAACCATGGACTACGGTCCTTGGGGTCACACAGAGTCAGATATGACTCAGCGACTTTCACTTTCATCGACAGATGAGGTAATCTGGACAACTTTCCTCTAACAGCTAAAAAAGATAGGCGAAGTATAGATTTATAGGTGTTGAGGACTCAATAGATTACTCAGGAACTTTCAGTTCAAGATCTGAAAGAAGGTAGAAATTGAGAGAGGTTGAGTTTAGCATTTAGGGCCATTTTTGACCTGTACTCATTTACTGATCCAGGATGGGCAGCCAAGAGGTTTAGGAGTCTGTTTCTATTAGCCTTGCCAGGATACAGGGACCAGTATTAGAATTTAGAGCCTACCATAGGTGGGGACCCTGAAAATACTTCGGCTTTAGGGCTTCCCTTTAAACACTGGTGAACTCGAACTAAACATCCTGCCCAGAGGCTGCATGCAGCTCTGAGTCATTTGGAACCTGAAAAGTGAGTTAAGGTAAACCCAGATTGCTAGTGTCTTCAGGTGCCTGGGAGAATAAAAAAAAAAAAAACTTCCCTAGAGGGAAGTACCTTAATCCCAAGTTTCAAATTATTCCTACTAATAGTATTTCAAATATAATACTCAGTACAAAGAGAACCAGACACACAAGGAAAGAAGTCAACATGCACAAGAACCTAAGAACCAACAGATAATAAAAGGGTCTTCTCATACTGCTGTTATCAAATGCAGACTTTAAAATTACTATGCTTGTCAACTTCCCAATTAAAAATTGGGCAGAGAAATGAAAATGATACCAAAAAAGACACAGTAGATTTTAAAAGAAATTATGGATTTGAAAAATTGCAGTAACCAAAATCAAGAATTCAGTGAATGAATTTAAGAACATTTTTAAAAGATTTGAAGAGAGAATTACTAAACTAGAAGATGGAAAATATATAGAATGAAGGATGGATTGACCAAAGGATGGAGAGGAAAATAAAGGAGAATGTAAGACTTAAGATCATACAGTGAAAAAGTTCTAGTTCAGTTCAGTTGCTCACTCATGTCTAACTCTTTGCGACCCCATGGACTGCAGCACACCAGGCTTCCCTGTCCATCACCAGCTCCCAGAGCCTACTCAGACTCATGTCCATCAAGTCAGTGATACCATCCAACCATCTCATCCTCTGTCGTCCCCTTCTCCTCCCACCTTCAGTCTTTCCCAGCATCAGGGTCTTCTCCAATGAAGCAGTTTTTCATGTCAGGTGGCCAACATATAGGAGTTTCAGCTTCAGCATCCATTCTTCCAATGAATATTCAGGACTGATTTTCTTTAGGATGAACTGGTTGGATCTCCTTGCAGTCCAAGGGACTGTCAAGAGTCTTCTCCAACACCACAGTTCAAAAGCATCAATTCTTTGGTGCCCAGCTTTCTTTATAGTCCAGCTCTTACATCCATATATGATTACTGGAAAAACCATAGCTTTGACTAGATGTTTAGAATCAAACCCCATACCCTCCAGAGATGTTTAGAGGGCTCAAACAAAACCTTGTGTGGAAAAGTTCTAACATACATATAATTGAAATCTCTTAAGAAGAGGGAAGAAAATGAACTAGAAACAATATTGGAAGAGATAATAGCTGTGAAGTTTCCTAAGCTGGTGAATGACACAAATCCACAGATAAAAGAGTTTGGGGTTAATTTGTATTGTCTAAACTTTTCCCTCCAATTTTATGATCCTTCTGTATAAGGAAATAAAGAAATTTAAAGGTTAATCACCACTAAAAAAGAATAGTCTGTTTCTTCTTAGTTTTATTTTTCTGTGTATTTGTATGTATCCATTTTATAAATCTGGAATCATATTGCACATAGGGTATATATACTTTTCCCCTTAATATATCATGAATTTTTCCTATATCCTAGAATTCTAAAGTGATTTTTAGTATACTATTCTAATGTACTATTACATCATACTTTTTATTTAACCAGTTTTCTATTGGATATATAGTTTGCTTATAATTATTTTGTTATTGACATAATAACAAATTTTATATCTTCATGATTAAATTTTGACATGCATCAATGATTTTTTCCCCCTTGGTATACATTTCTAAAAATACTGGATCAAAGGCTATTTAATATTTAAGCTATTTATAGCATTGGTAATTTGTCATCTGAGATATATCAACTTATAGCAATAGAATGGGAGAGACTAGAGATCTCTTCAAGAAAATTAGAGATACCAAGGGAACATTTCATGCAAAGATGAGCACAATAAAGGACAGAAATGATATGAACGTAACAGAAGCAGAAGATATTAAGAAGAGGTGGCAAGAATACACAGAAGAGCTGTACAAAAAAGATCTTCACAACACAGATAACCACGATGATTTGATCACTCACCTAGAGGCAGACATCGTGGAATGCAGTCAAGTGGGCCTTACAAAGCATCACTATGAACAAAGCTAGTAGAGGTGATGGAATTCCAGATCCCAAAAGATGATGCTGTGAAAGTGTTGCACTCAATATGCCAGTAAACCTGGAAAACTCAGCAGTAGGCACAGGACTGGGACAGGTCAGTTTTCATTACAATCCCAAAGAAAGGCAATGCCAAAGAATGCTCAAACTACTGCACAGTTGCACTCATCTCACATGCTGGTAAAGTAATGCTCAAAATTCTCCAAGCCAGGCTTCAACAGTACATGAACCATGAACTTCCACATGTTAAGCTGGATTTAGAAAGGGCAGAGGAACCAGAGATCAAATTGCCAACATCTATTGGATCATCAAAAAAGCGAGAGTTCCAGAAAAATATCTGCTTTATTGACTACACCAAAGCCTTTGACTGTGTGTGTCACAACAAATTGGAAAACTCTTTAAGAGATAGGAATACCAGACCATCTGACCTGCCTCCTGAGAAATCTGTATGCAGGTTAGGAAACAACATTTAGAAATGGACATGGACCAATAGACTGGTTCCAAATCGGGAAAGGGTTACATCAAGGCTTTATGTTGTCATCCTGCTTATTTAACTTATATGCAGAGTACATCATGAAAAACGCTGGGCTGGATGAAGCACAAGCTGGAATCAGGATTGCCGGGAGAAATATCAATAAACCTCAGACATGCAGATGACACCCTTATGGCAGAAAGTGAAGAACTAAAGAGCCTCTTGATGAAAGTGAAGGAGGAGAGTGAAAAAGTAGGCTTAGAGCTCAACATTTAGAAAACTAAGATCATGGCATCCAGTCCCATCACTTCATGGCAAATAGATGGGAAAACAATGGAAACAGTGACAGACTTTATTTTGGGGGGCTCCAAAATCACTGCAAATGGTGATTGCAGCCATGAAATAAAAAGACGCTTGCTCCTTGGAAGAAAATCTATGACCAACCTAGACAGCATATTAAAAAGCAGAGACATTACTTTGTCAACAAAGGTCTGTCTAGTCAAAGCTATAGTCTTCCAGTAGTCTTGTTTGGACATGAGAGTTGGATTATAAAGAAAGCTGAGTGCCAAAGAATTGATGCTTTTGAACTGTGATGTTGGAGAAGACTCTTGAGAATCCCTTGGACTGCAAGGAGATCCAACCAGTCCATCCTAAACGAGATCAGTCCTGGGTGTTCATTGAACGGACTGATGCTGAAGCTGAAACTCCAATACTTTGGCCACTTGATGCGAAGAACCAACTCACTGGAGAAGACCCTGAGGCTGGAAAAGATTTAAGGCAGGAGGAGAAGGGGACAACAGAGGATGAAATGGTTGGATGGCATCACTGACTCGACAGACATGAGTTTGAATAGGCTCCGGGAGTTGGTGTTGGACATGGAAGTCTAGCGTCTTGTAGTCCAGGACTACAAGAGTTGGACAAGATTGAGTGACTACACTAAGTATAATCCCTTTATGAAAGATTGTATTTTTCATATGTATATTTTCCATCATATGTATGAAATATTATATTGCTCTGTATAATTTTTTGGTATCCTATGCATTTTTATTTTTTGTATCATATATACATATCCCATCTCACATGCTGTACCTTTGGTATACCTTATTTGAAAGGTAGGATCTTTAGTTTCTCCCTGACACATGGGGAGACTTTTGTAACAGTCTCCAGAAATACAGAACAGGGGAAGTGAAGCTTCCTGACTTTCTTTTTTTGTTGTTGTTTTTTAATATTTATTATTTATTTATTTGGCCTTCCCATGTGGCACTAGTGGTAAAGAACTCACCTGCCAACACAGGAGACACAAGAGACATGGGTTCAATCCCTGGGTCAAGAAGATCCCATGGAGAAGGAAGTGGCAACGCACTCCGGTATTCTTGCCTGGGAAATCCCATGGACAGAGGAGCCTGGTGGGTTAGAGTTCATGGGGTCGCAAAGAGTCAGATGTGACTGAGTGACTGAGCACAGCACGTTTATTTAGTTGGCTTCACCTGATTTTTAGCTGTAGCATGTGGGATCTCTAGTTGCAGCATGAGAACTCTTAGTTACAGCTTGTGGGATCTAGTTCCCCGACCAGGGATTGAACTCAGGTCCCCTGCATTGGAAGTGTGGAGTCTTAGCCAGTGGAGCACTAGGGAAGTCCTTGAAGCTTCCTGACTTCCAAGGCTAGATCATAAAAGGTAATGTAACTTCCCCCTGGCTTGCTTGTTCTTGAGATCCTTGCCCTTGGAGCCATGTCACGTATGATGACCACTGTAAATATGCAGTTGACAGCCCCAGCTAGCCCCATCCTGACTGTGCCCTTTCTGAATTCATGACCCACAGAAACTATGAGAAATAAATGACTATTGATTAAGCCGCTAAGTTTGGAGTGGTTTGTTACCCCTGCCATTGTAATTAATATACCCTCCCTTCCCAACACTGGTGAAAAATGGTATCTTACTTCAATTTTTATTTCCTTGATTACTGGGAAGAAGCTATTGGTTAGGGAAGTAATAGTTGGCATGCTAGCTATAGATATCATTTCAAACTTAATAAATAAGTCTAATGCTGAAGTCATTATCTCTCTACCCTCAACTTGATCCTTACCCTTTTCCCTCCAATTTCTACTCATATTTCAGTTCAGATATTACTTCTTCCAGTTAACTTTCCTTGGCTCTGCTCTCTATCTTTCAATCCATTCTGGGTTAGAGGCTTATCTTATGTGCTCCTATAGAACCCTGTTACTTACTCCTATTTTAATACTTTTTATATTTGATGGGGTAATTGCCCTTTTACTTATTGTTATGCTTCAGTAGATCTTGAGCTTTACAAGAGCAGAGACACTATCTTGTTCCCTTTAGCGTTTGCTGTGCCTAGCATATAGTGTGTGCTTAAAAAAGGAGATATTTTTAATTAATTCAACAAACATTTGAGTGTCTACTGGGTACCAGGTTCTGTTCTTGATAGCAAAGATACAGTAATAATTAAAACAAAGTAATATTTTGATTGAGCACAAGTAGTATATATTTGTGATTTAATTTAACCTCAGAGATAACATGAAATTATTTTTCCAAAGGCCTTTATCTTAAAAAATACATCCACTTAATTAGAAAATTCTTTTCAATTGGGAATTCTGTTTGATTGCATGGTTACTTAAACCTGTTCTGATATTTTCTTTCTCTAGTATTTATGTTTCCTGAAAGAACATGGCTATTTTATCACTACTTATGATTCTGAGTCAACACATCTTCTGTGTACAAGGTACAGGTTAGCTACTATGGGAGATACAAGGTTGTTGAAAATATGGTCACTGCTATCAACTATGAAGGTACCACCATTATGTAGTTGGGCTTCCCTGGTGGTAAAGAATCCACCTGCCAATGCAGAGAGCTGTGTTCATCTCTAGGTTGGGGAGACTCCCCTGGAGAAAGAAATGGCAACCCACTCCAGTATTCTTGCCTGATAAATCCCATGGACAGAGGAGCCTGGCAGGCTACGGTCCATGGGGTGGCAAAAAGTCGGACACAGCTTAGCTGAGCACATGCCACTATTATGTAAGTGATTACTCTTTTTAAGGAAATTGCTACTATCATCTGTTAACTTTCAATATTAATACTTACTATTGAGTGACATTGCACTTGGGATTGTAGCAAAAATATAAAGCATAGTTATTTTCCCCATACTGTTTGCAAAATAAAGACTTTGATGAATGTTGGTTTAATGTATTAATGGCAAGAATGCTTAGATAGGTAGGAGAAGGAGAAATGATAGGGGATGGAATTCAGTGTATTGAAAAACTACTTTATTGGGAGTCAAAAAGGCTCAACCTTATTTCACATCAGGATGCAACCATCACCTACTGTATTAGGGTACAGTCAAAGCTGTGTAGCAAAGAGTGAAATGTAATGGCTCAAAGCAGAGAGAAGATAATTTCTCTTATAACCTTCAGAGGTCAGTGACTGACCAGGGCTGGTGGAGGGGACCTATGCCAACTTCAAAATGTGACTGCCACTACTGATCCAAAATGGCTTCAAACTGTGGGAAGAAGAATAAGATTTAGGAGAGTGTACACTTAATCCTTTTCAGGGAAAGACCTGAAAATGGAACATATCATTCCCACTTTCATGTCATTGGCCGGAGTTTAGTCACATGGTCACACTTATCTGTAAGGTAGACTGCAGTATAGCCCTTAGCCAGGCTCCCATGAAGTACCCAACTGTATGATTAAAGGAGAGAGAAATAATAGGAGGCATCTAGTAATTGGGTGCTGTTACCAATCTGGGATCCTCAGATTGCTGACTTAACTGTCAACCTTGTAAAGCACCTTGGAAAACATATATGTGTCTGTTTTTCATCCATGTGAAATACTAAGTTCTTTTTGTTTTTGATTGAAATTAGGAGTGTATATGATAGTACTTGAGGAGGGCATGGCATCCCACTCCAGTATTCTTGCCTGGAGAATCCCCATGGAGAGAAGAGCCTGGCAGGCTATAGTCCATGTGGTCACAGAGTCAGACACAACTGAGCAACTTAGCACATGGTAGTATTTAAGATACGTTTAACTTTTAGCAATTGGCAATTGTCCTTGATTTAAATTTTTTAAATAAACTGATGTATTTTGTTGGACAAAAATATTTCCAAGTATGAACTTCATTGGAAAAACAATTAAATAGAGAGCAATGAAGAAGTTAAACTATTGACTAGATTCCAAAGTGAATCTAACAATCAAAATGTTAGAGTTTGAAGGGATCTTTTCTTTCTTCTTTTTTTAAAAAAATACATATAGAGAAGCTGTATACCAGAATGAGGTCTTTTCAGATTAAATTCCAACCCCTTTTCAGATTAAATTCCAACCCCTTTTCAGATTAAATTTCAACCCCGAAATTGTACTGATGAGCTTCAGAGAGAAGTGACCTGTCCAAGGACTCATAGTTTATTCGATAGAATACACTGAGTAAAGAACTCAAGGCTTCTAAGTTTTAGTCTGTTAGAGAAACTGACAGCAATATGGAAAGAGGAAGCTCAGCCAGGATACGGCATAAGCCCTGAAGATACAGAGTGAAGTAATTTATTTCAGTCTGCCACCAAAAAAAAGTTTTGAGTGGTATGTGATATTCCTCTGTGAATACTAAACTAGGGCAGGTTAACTGTAGTAGCAAATACTCCAAAATTTGTTGCATATTTGTGAGGTAGGTGGTAGAGGGGAATTTTGCTCTGTGAATCATTTATTCCATCTTGATGCTACGTACTCCTGTAAGTCCTTGGAACACTCTCTCTTTTGTGGGTTGATGGGGAAAGAGAGGATGGGGAGGGGGCGGAGGTGGCTGGTGGTAAGGGAGTGTTTAATGGCCTAGATTGACACACATCTCTTTTACTTAGATCTGTTGACCAAAACTCTGTCACATGATCTCATGTAACTCTAAGGGAGGCTGGAAAATATATTCTAGCTGTGTGCCCAGGAAGAAGAGCAGAACATCATTCCTATTTCTTACAAGGGAGAATACTAGAGTAAATTTATCTGTTCAAAGTACTAGTAATAGATGCTACTGACTAGAGATTTAATACAGTCCCTCACATGATCTCTTACTGTAGAGCTTGAAAAGATAATCTAAAAAGTTATCACACTCTACTGAGAATATAAGGTCTAGGAGGAGGTCAGGTGATTTGTTCCAGGTTATCTAGCTAACCAATTGCAGACTCAAGATCAGAACCACTCTTCCTAGAATCATAAGGTCTGCGGTCTCTTCATTACCCTGCAATAACCTCCTGAACTAGATAACCAACAGTTGGGTTCTTCATTTGTCAAAAAAGGTGAGATGTATCAATAAGTAAAACAGCAACTATTCAAAATGTTTTATTTTGATTACCTTATATGAGAAATATTTTTATTTAAACCTTTATAGAGATATATATTATTATGTCACTGAATGGTCAACGTCAACTCAGCATATGTGCTTTGTGATAAAAAAAAAAAACCCAAGAGTTTAAAAAAAAGACTGTTTATGTAATCTTAAATTTTGAAATAAACTGATTGTTTTTATATTTCACACTAATCTTGGCATAATCAATATTATACTTAAATGGTAACAATGTATTTTTTAAATTTATTTTCTACTTTTGGAGTAGTTAGGATCTTTATTTACTGGATATGATTTTTATGTTCATTTAGTGATTATTATTCAGATTTTATTAAGCCAGTTGTTGTTATTAAGTAAATATCATTTTTTATGATGTGTAGTCATTCAACTTTTCCCCTAAACCAATTTAGTTTACATTTATTTCCATAATTTTTTAAAGATGGAGAAATTAAATTTAGAATTACACCAGGATTAAAAGAAAAAAAATTATTGCTTTAACAAGAGTATATTTTGGACTCAGTCAGGAAACATCTGGTTTGGAAAACATATCTGCTTCAGGACTCTACACTTGGATCTCCAAGCTGGCTGACCCTCAGAAGTAAATGTCAGTTGCACTCACCCTTCAGATTTTCAGATTGCAGTTTCCTATTTTAACTTGTCTAGAAATAAACTAGAAAAAAATAAATTTTTTTCTCTGATAGTTAATGTAAAGCTGATGTTTACTGTTTAGACACTCATCTCTACCAGAAATATTTAAAAGTGTTATTTACAGTTTTGTAATTTTAAATATATTTGAGTTACTAAAAAATCAGTTTTATATATTGTCACCTGTTTAGATGCTTAACAATATTAATATTTGGAATTGTTAATATATCTATTCTTTCTTCAGATTACAGGCTTCCTAAGAACCAAGAATTACATTAGAACTGGTTGTGATGTATAACAGAAAATACTTTTAGGCTTTATTCTAGTAATTGTGCAATTAAATATTAGGAAGTGTACTCAGTAACCTAATAGCATTAATGTCTGGTGATCATTTTTTAATTTATATAGCTATAATAGAAAGGAATATTATTTGCTTCATAGCTGGAGTTAATTATTGTTAGAAGTATTATTAACCTGCCCTACATAATTATTTTGTTTATAGTGAGATGGTACAGGCTTTAGAAATAGAGGAAAACAATAGAATGGGAAAGACTAGCGATCTCTTCAAGAAAATTAGAGCTACCAAGGGAACATTTCATGCAAAGGTGGGCTCAATAAAGGACAGAAATGGCAGGGACCTAACAGAAGCAGAAGATGTTAAGAAGAGGCGGCAAGAATACACAGAAGAACTATACAAAAAAGATCTTCACAACCCAGATAACCACGATGGTGTGATCACTCACCTAAAGCCAGACATCCTGGAATGCGAAATCAAGTGGGCTTTAGAAAGCATCACTATGAACAAAGGTAGTGGAGGTGATGAAATTCCAGTTAAGCTATTTCAAATCCTAAAAGATGATACTGTGAAAGTGTTGCACTCAATATGCCAGCAAATTTGGAAAACTCAGCAGTGGCCACAGGACTGGAAAAGGTCAGTTTTCATTCCAATCCCAAAGAAAGGCAATGCCAAAGAATACTCAAACTACCGCACAACTGCACTCATCTCACACGCAAGTAAAGTAATGCTCAAAATTCTCCAAGCCAGGCTTCAGCAATACATGAACCGTGAACTTCCAGATGTTCAAGCTGAATTTAGAAAAGACAGAGGAACCAGAGATCAAATTGCCAACATCCACTGGATCATCGAAAAAGCAAGAGAGTTCCAGAAAAAAGCCACCTGATGGGAAGAAACAACTCAGAAAAGACTCTGATGCTGGGAAAGATTGAAGGTGGGAGGAAAAGGGGATGACAGAGGATGAGATGGTTGGATGACATCACTGACTCAATGGATATGAGTTTGAGTAGGCTCTGGGAGTTGGTGATGATGGACAGGGAGGCCTGGCATCCTGCAATCCATGGGGTCGCAAAGAGTCGGACACGACTAAGCAATTCAACTGAACTGAACAGGCTTTAGAGCTGGATCAACCTGGATTCAGATCCTGTCTAAACTGGCAAAATTAGCTCAGTGTTATGAGGCTCTCTCTCTAAATCTTAATCTCTTCATCAATATGATGGTAATAATACTACTAGTAGTAAGATACTGCAATGAATATTCTTGTATGAATGAATCTTGTTCATTTGAGCATATTACTGTGGACAGAAATCTATGGGCCAAAAGGCATGTGCAGTTTGATACTGATATTTGCTGCAAAATCTCTCTAAAAAGATTATCCTAATTTCAGTGTGACTAACTGTATGATACTGCCTTGTACCCTGTATAGTGCTGGAGTATTTTAGTCTTTTCATTTTTGTTTTTCTTATACCTATTTTTAAATGTTAATCCTCTTCAAATCTCTTTGACCTCTGTATCAAATTTGGTGGTATGATACAGACATTGGAATAATATATAGTAGCCCAGATAATTTTATTGTTTAGATTTTTCTCTTAATAGCTATTTATATTTTAATAGTAACTCTGTATTTGTTAGTTTGTGCCATATATGAAATAGAGACTCCTTAAGTCAAGAAATACTCACACACTCTCTCTCTCTCTCTATATATATATATATGTATGTATACATACATTTTTATCATCCATCTAGTTTAAGCATATTACAATTTCAGCTAATCAAAATTTCCATGTCTTCTCATTAGTTTTTGGCATGGATCCCAATAACTTTAATTTTCACCATTACTAGAATACTTTTTTGTTTAAATTATATAGTAACATGATTTTATTTCTCTATAAGTGCAAATATATTCTAATATTTAGTATCTTCCATACATCTTGGCTTATCATTCTGAATATTCATTATCATTATATAGACTGTAGATATAGACAATCTAAGAAGTTAGTAAGGACTAAATCCATATTATGTATGGTAATGGAAGAGAGAAGTTATGTTTTACCTTATTATTTTTGACTCTTTCTCCTAAAAATAAAATACTGGAAAATTCCATTTAAGTTTTATTCTTATTTATAATTACAATTCAATTCAAAACTTGCTACTCACTTGTGAAGCCCTATTTTCAGTTATAGGCATCCTGAACTTTATGAAAATAACTTGAAGTATGTGCTAATGAAATAGGAATCCTAAAATGAAGGTGTTGGCAAGTCTTGCTTCACAAGCCAAGTTTGAACTGAACTTTCATTCTCATTCTTAAACAAGCCCACATTTAAACTTAAGATCTTTTTATGGTCAGTTTTTGCTATAGATAAATTGAAGTTTTCTGTGATTTTAAAGAGCAGTAAGGCTTATCTGCGACTTCCCAGTTGGTGCAGTGATAAAGAATCCACCTGCCAATGCAGGAAATGCAAGAGACATGGGTTCAGTCTCTGGGTGGGGAAGATCCCCTGGATGAATAAATGGCAACCCATCCAGTATTCTTGCCTGGAAAACCCCATGGACAGAGGAACCTGGCAGGGTATAGTCTATGGGGTGTCAAAGAGTTGAACATGACTGAGTACATACACATGCACACACACAAGGCTTATCTGATCATTTTGAATTATAGATGTTTAGTAAGTATTTAACAGGCATGTTGTGATAACATTTATTTAATAGCTTCCACATTTCTTTTAAAACTTAACATAGTTGGTAATAATTGATATCATTTTTGACTAAGTTTTCTTTTGGGTCCATAGCTCTTAAGGTTGTCAGTTTGTTAAAAATTTCTCAAATACAGTATTTTAAAAATATGATTAGAGATATATAAACCATATATATCTGGGTCTGGCCACTTTGGGGACTCAGTAAATAGCAGGTGTCTTTTTTATTACTCTTGTTGCTCAGTTGCTCAGTCATGTCCAACTCTTTGCGACCCCATGGACTGCAGCATGCCAGGCTTCCCTATATACTAATATTATTAAGTAGCATTGTGAAATTTATAGTGAATGCAGAACCTTGTAATATATGAATAAAACTTATTGGCTCCTCAGAAGGGCTTCCTATTAGGACTCTACTTGTGATTCTGATTAAGTTTTAATGCATTTTTTTTAATAGAATCCAAAAACAAAAGAGCAAATTGAAAATCTGTTAAGGAATGGGATGAACAAGGAGCTGCGAGACAGGCTTTGTTGCCGAATGACTTTTGGAACTGCAGGACTTCGTTCTGCTATGGGGGCAGGATTTTGCTATATTAATGATCTTACAGTAATACAATCAACACAGGTAAGTATTATTGTTATATGTGTATTTTTTTTTGCTGTTTTTTGCTTTATAAATTAGGGTTTTTTTTTAAAAAATAGTAAAAAAGCTTTATATCCAGCAAGATACTTTCTTACAAATAAAAAATGTAATATAAATTCTGACCTTTGGTCTTACACAAGACTCATCTTAGAGGTCATCTATGTATCTTTAGGGTCACAGACTGATGTTCTGGTTACTTTGGTTGCCATTGTCAACTTCTTGACAGTATTACTTCGCATTTCAAACCAGGAAATGGTTATTGACATTTTCATTTAATACAAAGAAGCACACTTAGATAGAAGATGATCTATTTTGGCATGTGGCCACTGATAAAGGTTAACCAGAGTATTTGGAAATTTTGGTTGAAAATATTTCCATTTAACATGGCTTTCCATATAATTTGAGAGTTAAGACAGTGTTGATATGATTCAATTTGTTTTATTTCTCCCCATTTTTATGCAATTTATTCTAGAAACCATTCTCTTGCCAGTGAATCATCTTTAACTATTTCAGGGAGCTCCACTTTGGAGACCAAAATACATTTAGCGTATACTAAAAATAGTCCTAAACTACAGAATTGCTCAGTAGATATAATTCTAACCAATACTGGCAAACAATAAATCTTATTCTGAGGAAATTCTTTAAATTCAGTGGCTAATGCAGGGGTTTGGGAACAAACAATGACAAGATGACTGAATAGTAGGATACTTACTGGCTCCTGTCTCCATCCCTTTTCTTTTCTTGATAAAGAAATGCTTCAGTTAGATCTTTTTTATATGTTGGGTTTCCTCATAAGATTTCATTTTGACTGAAGACTCCTTGACTTTACAAAAAGGAGTGGAGGAGATGTTTGAAAATCAGTTTCTACAGAAGTACAAAGTTTTACAGGAGCTGAGATTCCAATATGTGAAGTAGGAAAGCCAGATTGAATCGGATTCTTAAACTCTAGCTATTTTTCAGAACCTAGGTATAGTGGGATAAGATAAGATGGATTTTTACACCAAATATAAGATTCTGTGAGATTTTAGGATAGCATCATCATTAGAAATAAATAAGTTGGTCAATTTGGTCTATATTGCGTGCGTGAGTGCATGTGCACACACAGACACACTCACTCATAAGAAGTAGGTTGGGAAGAATAATTACACTTGAAAGAACTGTGAAAGAAGGGTCTAGAAGTCGCTGGAACCTCATTTGGTACTGGCACCATAGTTACTTAGCAATGCCTGCCGTATAGTAGGTCTTCATTAAATTAGTATAACATCGTGAATGAATGGCCTTGGGCAAGTCGTTAAATAGAGCTTCAATCTTATTTGTCTCCTCTTTTTTGGAAGAGATGTTGAACAAAAGAGACAAAAATAAAACTAGTATTTGCATTTCTTTCTTTTTGGGGTTATTGTGAGGATTAAATGTGGCAACATTCTAGAAAGTAGTTTTAAAAGTGTTAGTTTTGTATAGTTGAAAGTGTTTATTAAAGCTAGCATATCATTCATAAAATAGTTAAATGGCTTTGGCTTAGTGTGATGTTTTCAATATTAATACTTTATTCCACTTTTTGTCTCCTTTGGTGCAGATTTTCCTTGTTTATAAGATTTTCTTTGTGATTTTAAAACTAAGGAATGGGATCAACCATCTTAAGAAATATTTTAATGAAGGTTTATATTGCTGATTTTTAATGTTTATGTCATAAACAGATCAACTCTTATGGTTAGCTTCAATCTTATGATTTAGTAAGACCTAAAATGGTCAAACTTCCATTCTCTAGAGCCTTAATGCAAACAGCAATTTCTTTTGGTTCTTCAAACAGTTGTTTTTTTCTTTTTTTAGCATACTGACTTTCATGTCCCATCATTTTTCCCCTAATGTTTTATGCATTGTATTAGATTTAACAGTTACTTGATATTTCTGTGTATCAAATGTGTCCAAAACTTCAGGAAACGGGTGTTTGTCATCTCAGATTTGAGGATTGAAGATTGTTGCACTCATGTTGGTGAACACAGGCAAAATGAGGAGGCCAGTTCCCTGGGAGCCAATTAGCTGCACACCACACATAAAAAGCATAGACTTTAAGTCACTGAAAATGCAGGCATTACTCAGGAATTAATCTTTTCTATTTATCTGCTTCAGGGGATGTACAAATACCTTGAGAGATGTTTCTCAGACTTCAAGCAAAGAGGCTTTGTAGTTGGGTATGACACCCGAGGTCAAGTAACTAGCAGCTGCAGCAGCCAGAGGTACAGTATTAATTGTTTCAGAGATTAAACTGGATTGGAATAAAATCTGAAAAAAAAATTTATGCCCAGTAATAGGAGTTCTGAAACAGGAAACTGTCCAAAAAATGTGATCACATGCTGGTGTTTATTTAGAGCTGAAACGTAAGCATTTCAAAGGTAACCTTTGATTTTTACAGAAAAGAGTAAATTTTTAAATATTTAAAGTTAGTATTTAGAATGACATCATAGATTATCTTATGATTTTATTATTTTGGCAAAAGCACTGGGTAGCAATATTATGTAAGTTGTATTCTCTCATTATAGTCCCACTTTATTAGATTTAGCATATTTTCACACATAGCTAATCATGATCTAGTGATACTTTTTTTAGGGGGTAAATCACTATATTGTGTTTATCAAAATCTCTGGTTTCACTTTCTTCCATGTTTTTTGCCTTTTGCAAAAGGCAAATTTTATTTCTTAGTAAAATAGCCACCAAAAGCTGAATCAGGAAGGAGGAGGAAATTAAAATGTCAATTCTGTTCCTTGTTAAAGTTCCTTTTAAAAAATCTTGTTTATTAACATTTTAAAGTTGGAGCATGAAGTTTAAATAACTAGTGATTATAAGAATTCATTAGATTAGATTGCCGTATATTCAGAACAATTGTAATGCATTTATTTTGTGGGAGGTTGATTTTTTTAAGTATGGTAAGCTAAGGACCAAGTGAAATCTCTGTCCCTTTTTCAGGCTTGCTAAGCTCACTGCTGCAGTATTACTGGCCAAAGATGTTCCTGTGTATCTTTTTTCAAGATATGTTCCTACACCTTTCGTAGTAAGTGTTATATCATTGATCATACAGATTGCTGCTCTTGAAAAAGTATTTCTTAAATCAAACAGGGCTCAAATCTTTGTCATGCATAAAGTTCTATATTAAATGATACAAAGGACCTAACGAAAACAAATATTGCTCTGACTTTATTTTCATTCAACACACATGTGTTGAACCACCTAAGAATTTGATCTAAAACAAGTTGATAAGTCTACAGTCATGGCAGGATATTTTAATATTCTTCAGAAACAGATTTATCAAGCAGGCAAAAATTACTATAAAACACTCACTTGAGTGTTTTATTCCTTCTTTAAAAATTCAAGAGTGTGAACCGTGCTTGCTTCTTGTCATTTAACTTAATAATGCTGCTGCTGCTAAGTCGCTTCAGTTGTGGCCAATTCTGTGCGACCCCATAGACGGCAGCCCTCCAGGCTCCCCCGTCCCTGGGATTCTCCAGGCAAGAACACTGGATGGGTTGCCATTTCCTTCTCCAATGCATGAAAGTGAAAAGTGAAAGTGAAGTCGCTCAGTCGTGTCCAACTCTTAGCGACCCCATGGACTGCAGCCTACCAGGCTCCTCCATCCATGGGATTCTCCAGGCAAGAGTACTGGAGTGGTGTGCCATTGCCTTCTCCTAACTTAACAATGAGTGTGCATCTTTTCTATGCCTTGGTGAATTATCAAATTCCCTTCCAAGTCTGGATTAACTTTCCACATTTTATCTTTTGCACATTCAATGTCATAAAATGTTTTTGAGAATTCCTTTTTTGCCAGTATCACTTACTCTAGGACAACCTCATCGTTCTCATCACAACCACATCCTTAACTTATATCCATACATTCACCTTCACTAAGCTGGTCTGATTGCCTATCTAGAGTCTCTTGAATGATAGCAGTGTCAGTGTTCCCAGTTATTTTTCTGTAACTCCATTTATGATTGATTCAAATGTTACCTCCACCATTATCACTTTTTGCTTCTTTGCTGCACTTTCATCTTTGTTGGCCATTTCCTAATTTCAGTCATCCAGTTTTGCAAAACTACCACATGAGTTATCTCTGGGAGCTAAAGAGGCAACACAGCTATATGTTTTGCTGTCTGTGCAATAGTTCACAGATGCACAGTGACCACCAGTGACATGATCAGTTACTAATCATGATGGATCTCATATATACATAGTTGTTTCAGACTGAAGAGCTAGGAGCCAAGTTTTTACTTGATATAGTTACAGCATAGGCAACTGAAATTTGAGCATGTTTTTGGGAGACTGCTATTAGTTACTTAAACATGGTATCAGAAATTTATGTGTATTGGAACTTTACAAAGCAAGGACTGTCTGGATTTTAAAATGAGCAGCAATGAAAACACTAAGTAGGAAAAAAACTATGAGATATAACTAAAGCTCTACTTAAAGGGAAATTTATAGTCTTGATGAATATATTAGGAAAAAAAATTTTAAGTAATGAACTAAGATTTTAATTTAGTATGTTAGGATAAAAACAGAATAAATCCAAATAAAATTTTAAAAATGATGATACAAGGAAAAATCAGCTAAATAGAAAATAAAGAAAAGGAGGGAATCAACAAAAGCAAGAGTTGGCTTTCTGAAGAGACAAATAGCAAAATAGACCTTTTGGCAAGGGTGCTGAAGAAAAATAGAGAAAAAACAATCCCAGGTGGCTCAGATGGTAAAGAATCCACCTGCAATGTGGGAGACCTGGGTTCGATCCCTGGGTTGGGAAGATCCCCTGGAGGAAGGCATGGCAACCTACTCAAGTATTCTTGCCTAGAGAGTCCCCACGGACAGAGGAGCCTTGTGGGCTACAGTTCATGGGGTCACAAAGAGTTGGACATGACTGAGCGACTAAGAACAGATTAAGAAAACCACAGTATTCTGAACGTGATGCAAATAAATGTGAAACTTAGGAGAATTGGCCAATTTTCTTGAATGATTAATACATCAAAGCTGATAAGAAATAGAAAACCTGAACAGACCTGTAGTCATTAAAGAAATTGAACTGATTTTTATTAATTTTCTCAAAATAAAAATGTCAGGTCTACATGATTTTGTTGGCAAGTTTTACCAATTGTTAGATGATTAGATAATGTCTCCATAATCTGTTACTAGTGATTTATTGGACATATATGGAGTGGATCAAAGAATTGAAGGAATTTTTAAACAATTAGCTCTAATAAATTACAGAAATTAAGAAGGGCCTAGATATGTTGAACATTTTTGTAGGAGTCTGCCTCTGGGTTACCATTTCCAACTGTAACTATGTGTTGGCCTTCCTCTCTTATTGCAAGTGGATCTGCTCTGGCCGCTAGGGAAGTTGTTTTTGGCACTCTTTATCACCATGTCTTTGAGTCAGAGGAAATCTACTTACAGCAAAAACATCTTGGAGAAGAATTGGGTCTTATGAGCCAGTCTCTGAGTTAAATCATCAAAGGAATAGGTTACTATAGTCAGATCAGTGTCACGTGCCCAATTCCCCCATGGCCAGGAGGAGAGAAGTTGGATGTGATGGTAGAATGGAGGAACATCTTAGGCAAATAATAACTGTGATGAAAAAGGGAAATTCAACCTGGGAATTAACTTTGGGAGAAATGGTAAATTGATTTTTATATGCTATAGAGGCCACAGAGTGTATGTAAAGATCTTCAAATCAAAAGGCAAGAGACCTGTTTCATGCTTATGTAATTCTCCCTTATGATTACCTAATATTGAATAAACAGTGTACAGTATGTAAAATATGATAGATTAGATGATTTCTAAATTTGCTTCCAAGTCTAATATTTTATGATTAGATTCCCCTCTCATATCTCCAGAGTTTGGTGGAATATCTGGCATATAGTAGGTATTTGTTAAATATTTCTTAAAGGAACAAAATAATTATAAGACTAAGTTAAATGAGGCTAGGGGGAAAAAAGCATTCAGTCTAACAGTTAGGTGGTTACTGATGACCTAATAGGTGGCTTTAGTTATAGCTTTAGTTATATCCCATGTAGTGAACCTGGAGTTGATTATTAAGATTTTAGGCTATTTATATTTTAATGCTTTTCCAGTTATATAATCAAAGTTATTCTTGTGTCAAATGTATGAGTAGCTAGAAAACAGAATTACAGTATTATTGCTTTTTTAGCCATATGCAGTCCAGGAACTCAAAGCAGTTGCAGGTGTGATGATTACGGCATCTCACAACCGCAAAGAAGACAATGGATACAAGGTAAACCTTGGACTCTTCCTCTTTGGTTATTTCATAGTTCTTATTTTATTTAAATAGTACGTGCTGATTATATTTTCTACAATGGGAAGCAGGGTTAGACATTGGAAACAGAAAGATAAAAACACTGAGGCTGCCCCTCAGAGAATGGCTTCCCAGGTGACTCAGTGGGTAAAGAATCTGCCTGCAATGCAGGAGACACAGGAGATGTGGATTCAATTCCTGGGTCAGGGAGATCACCTGGAGAAGGGCAGGGCAACCCACTCCAGTATTCTTGCCTGGAGAATCCCATGGACAGAGAAACCTGGTGGGCTACAGTCCATAGGGTCAGAAAGAGTCGGACACAATTGAAGCTACTGAGTAGCACCACCACTCAAAGAATGTGTATCCTTACTGGCCTTTATTACATCTCAATGTGTATTATTGTCCTTTATATACTTATGTACTATTACAAAAGTCTCTTCAGTGGTCTTTTTACTTCTGATATCTTACTGCCCTTGATTTCCCTAGCCCATCCCAAATCATCCTCTCTACCATTTCAGAGATAAAATTATTTTGTACCAAGAACTTGAAGAATGAGTGGTAGTTTGAAGGAAGAGAGCTGGAGGAATGGTACTTTGACCTCATTCTCCTCCTTCCCCTCCAGTCTTCTGCTGGGACTCCCTACTGGCCACAGAATCTGTTTGACATGTCAGGCTTCATGGCAGAAGTGGGGTGGGGAAGGGTGACGAGTGCTCAGAAGGGGCAAACAGAAGATACAGCAGTGTTGAACCAGCGTTTGGGGCTCCTGGCTCATGAGTCTATGATCTTATATTTCTTTTTCTTCTTGTGTAGGCAGGGCCTCCAGGCACACGGAGCTCTGGTTTACTGGGGAAAAGAATATTTTATACTAATCTAAGATTTTGACCCTTGCCAGCTAAGTGGGGAGTATTACCATTTACAGAAGCAGTGAAGAAGCCTAATTCATTAGTTTGGGACATAATTAAGTTTGAGGGATTTGTGGGTCAATCAAACAGCAGCAACCTGTAGGCAGTTGAATGTGGAGATCTGTTGTTCAGGGGAGAAATTTGGGATCACTGTACATATTATGTTAGAGTATTTAAGAATATTTGGAAGTTCTTTATTTGGATGGGCAGCCCAGAAACAGTGTAGGTTAGAAAAAGAGGTAAGAATGGATCCCTAGGGAATATCAACTTCAAATGAAGGGAGAAAGAAGAGAATCTGGAGTCAGGACAAAGACAGGAAGAGACTGATGTTACAAAACCAAAGGGGTAAGAGAGTTGCAAGGAGGGAGAGGTCAATTGTCAAAGAAAGTAAAGAACCCAGATCTGTCCTCTGATCATCAGACTCCTACATCCAATTGCCAACCTAATATCCATTGGGATGCCTAACATGTCTCAGAATTAGTATCTCTAGAACAGAGGCCTTGATTCTCCCACAACCTGCCATATGCACATTCAAGTGTGTTCCTCCCCAAGTCTTACCCATCTCTATAAATTCACACTACCACCCACCCAAGCAAATTCATTCCTGATTACTCCCCTTCCTTCACTCCAGACATTTAATTTTCTAACAGAATTTGTAGACAAATTCTGCATCCAAAATCTATGTAGAATATGTATACTTCTGCCCATGTCTTCTACCTCCACGGTTCTAAACAGTTGTCTTTGCCTGAACATCATCCTCCTAGCTGGTCTCTTCCCTGCTTCCATTGTTCTTCCCTGCAGTCCATTTTCCACCAAGCAGCCAGAGGATCTTTTAAAATATAAACAGGTCATGTTAGCTTTCCTGCTAAATCCAATCTCCTTACCTTGGGGCTTACAGGACTCTGTCTCCTGCCTGCCTCTTCCACCTCATTCCATTCAGTCCTTTTCTGTGCTCACTGTGTCCCGGTCACACTGCAGCTTCTTTCCATTCTCCCAGTTCCTCCAGTATACCAAACCCTTTCTTGCTCTGAGTATTTTGTTTGTTCCTCTGCTTGAATTGCTCTTCGCCAAATCTCACAGACTTGCTTATTTTCATCCTCAAGTTTCCTGCCCAGATGTTGCTTCCTTGAAGAGACCTTCCCTGGCCACCTTATCTGAAATGGCTTCCCTCAATGATCTTCTCTTCATTTTATTTATTTTTTTCACAGAACTTATCACTATCTATAATTACCTGCTTTCTTTATAATGAATTATCTTGTTTGTTTATTGACTTGTTTGTTTGATCCTCCTCCCCCGCTAATTCCCCAATATAAGCTCATGGGTGGTGGGACTTTGTTTTGATATTTATTGTTAGTAAACATACTTGTCACAGAGTAGACCCTCAAAGATTTATTTTTTCTTAAAGTATAGGCACAGGGTAAAAAGTATAAAAGTTAAACATTATAAAAAGTTAATAAAGAATATTTTTCCCACCTCTTTCCCTGAGCATCCTTTTCAGAAGCAAATATTGTTTCTGGTTTTAGTTTCCTTCCAGAGGTAATCTATGCCTGTGTAATCTTATGAGTAGTATTGGTCAGTCCCTCTTTTTTCCCTCATAAATGTCAGGATATATATAGTGTTCTGCACCTTGTTTTTTTCACACAACAGTGTGAAACAGTCTTAGAGATCATTCTCTACATCAGTCGGTCTATAAATAGGTTTGCCTCATTCATTTTTAAAAACCTATATGGATGAGTCCTAATTTATTTAACCAATCCCTATTGATAAACATTTTATTTTGTTTCTAATCTGCTACTGCTTACAAACAGTGCTACAATGAATGTTTTTCTATATACATCTTTGTTCGTATACACAAGTAGATTTATAGAGTCATTATAGAATAGTGGTTAAGAGTGTTGTGGACTGGGTTTGAATCTTAACTCCACCACTCAGAAGCTTTGTAACCTAAGATAAATTATTTAATTTCTCTATGCTTTGGTTTCCCCATCTGTAAACTGAGAGTAATAATAGAACTAGTATTTTAGGGCATGAGTTATGATTAAGAGAGACAGTGCATGAAAAATGCTTGTATAGTATCTGGCTCTGATAAATACTCGAGAAATGTTACCTGTTGTTTTTATTCTTATTCTCTGTAGCAGCACTGTCCAATCTGATAGCCAACAGCCATCTATGATTACCCAACACTTAAAATATGACTAGTCTGAATTGAGATGTGCTGTAAATGTAAAATACACACCAGATTTCAAAGACTTACTACAAAAAAGGCCTGTGAAATATGTAGTTACATTGTGGCTCACACTATATTTCTATGGCCCTGCTGAGCTGTAGAATAAGTTTCTAGATGTGAAACTTCAAAGTCAAAGGAACTGTGAAATAAAGTTTGTCATTCTCTATTCAAGGTGGTGGTTCCAACTGCTACTCTCACTGGCAATATAGGAGGGTCTTTATCCCACACCGTCCATTATTGTTTGTCAAAACTTTTCATCTTTGCCAGTCAGATATGTGGAAATGTTATCTGGAATCTGTACCTGTCTTGTGAGTGAGGTTGAGTGTCTTTTCATACATTTATAAGATATTTGTGTTCCCTTTCCTGAAAAGTCTATTAAAGGCTTTACTCATTTTTGTCTTCGGTAGTTGCTCTTTGCTCTTTTCCTTGTAGATTTGTGAAAACTCCAAGGTAGCGCTTAGTCATCTGTCTTTCAGGTATTTCTCCACATATTATTGTTTACCTTTTGACTATTTTTCCATGCATGTTATTATGGTATTTTTCTCCATCTGGAAAAATTATTTTGGCATTTCATTGGTATGATATTTCACTTGTACATTACTTTAGAGAGCTTCAGTATTTTTGTAATTTTTGAGTCTCTTTATTCAAGAACAGAATGTATTCTTCCAAGACTTCTTTTAGACCCTTTAGTAACATTTTAAAGATTTTTTATCTTTCACATTTCTTTTTAAGTTTATTCCTGGGTTTATTTTTTTGCACAGATTTCCCTGTTACTGTATCAGGGAGGGATGCTTTCTGCTACAGGTTCAGAAAACCCATAAAAGTGTCTAAAGTTGATAGGAGTTAATTTTTCTCAAAACAAAAAATCCAGAAGTATGTGGCAGCTGGTATGGTTCTATAGCTCAAAGTTGTTGGACCTAGCATCCCTGCAGTTTTGTTTTGGCCTTTTCTTCAAGTGCTCATTGTATAAACGATGTTGTACCTCTAGGCATCACATTCACATACAAGGCAAGAAGAAAGGCAGGGAGAAAGGCCAAGATTATTTTCCTCATGTTAAGTAGATTTTCATGGAGAGCTTTCAGGGCTCATGAACAGGATCTTGTTGGTTGCTTGGAATGTGGGAGCATCCCTTCAACTGGATTTTTGGTTTGTTTTTTAAATTTCTGCAGGAGCCTCAGGAGTTTCACCAATTGGGAGCAATTTTTATGTTACTGTAGACCTCAGATTTGAAATTTTTTAATCACCCAGAACTTAAGAAGAGAGACATGCTACCTTATCATCTTTCAGTAATAGTGGGCTGAGCTTTTTCTGTTCTATATTTCCACTAAGAAGGGCATCTCAGTTCCATTTTCCTGCTTTCCACCTGGACGTTAACAATCAAGAGCCAGATAAATGGCCAGTTGGCCTTCTCAATGGCCAGTTGGCCTTCTCAAAGGCCAGTTGGCTACAGTATCAGTGCACAGCTTTATCATTCAAGTTTATCATTCTTTCATTTTTTCCCACTGCCTGGAGTTTTCTTTTTCCTTCTTGTGAACTAAGCTATGCATTTTAGACAATACTTCTTCTACTTTAGCTTTTTGAGTCATCTAATCTACCATATTGCTTGGCACAGAGTTTAGTACATAGTGTATATTCAAAAGTATTCTTCTTTCCTTCATTCAGGATGTGGTAGAAGGGATTGATGTCAGATACATGGGAGAAGTTGGTATAGATGAGTCCCTTCTAACTTTGAGATCCTGTGAATTATAGAAATACATTTTCTGCTTTTTTTGTTAACTGTTCCTAATGTCTTGTTGATCTGGCTACTTGACAAACTGACAACTTAATGAAATGTATTTTCATTAAATACTGAAAATGCATATACCGAAATGTGTATGGAATAATTAATGTTTTCTTTCCTGGAATAGACTTTATTTGGTGTGACATAAATTCTAGTTTAATTTATAGCCGAAAGATAAATTCTTCTTTATCATGTAACAGAATCACTTTATAATGCTAAAATTTCATAGTATCAAGTGCTTTCCATGGTTTCTTAGATCTTCTTTAGTATATAGCTATAGATCTAAGATTATGTTTGGATGCTATAATATATATATATTTTAACAATGTCATAATGGTGCCCTGATTATATTTTACTTGTATTGTTATTAAAATATACTTCTAAATGAGAAAATAATACAGAATCATTTTGTTGAAAAGTCCCTGTGGAATCATTACCATCAATATCCTTAGGTATTTATTAAGTTAGTCCAGTGTTTACATTTTCTACTTGACTAACTTGTTTTGCTTCTTTGTAAAGTCAAATATCCCTACTGTAGCTAAGAAAACATGTGGCCAACATTTCAAGTGCTTATAGCTGTGTTTACCTATCTTCTAGGTTTATTGGGAAAATGGTGCTCAGATCACATCTCCTCATGATAAAGAAATTCTGAAATGTATAGAAGAATGTGTGGAACCCTGGAATGGTTCTTGGAATGTTAATTTAGTAGATACCAGCCCACTAAAGAGAGATCCTTTGCAGGACATTTGTAGGAGATACATGGATGATCTGAAAAAGATCTGTTTTTACAGGTATCCAAGAGGGAATGTAGGGTAATATTACTTTAACATAAGATTAACAAATAACAGAAAGAAATAAAGATAAAAATGTGTTGGCTATTCATTATAATAAAATTATAGGTAAATAATACAGTTCATAGTAGTCAAAAAGTAGAAATAACCCAAATATTCAAATATTCATCAATAGTTAAATGGCTAAAAATGTATTTGTAGTATATCCATACAATGAAATATTATTCAGCAGTAAAAAAGAAGTACTATTGATTTCATACTACAACGTGGATAAATTTTAAAAATAGGCTAAGTGAAGGAAGCCAGTCACAAAGGACCACATATTATATGGTTATATTGATATGAAATGTCTAGTGTAGACAAATCTATAGAGATAGAAACAGAAAGTATATTAGTGGTTGCCTGTGGTTGGGAAAAATGGGAGGGTTAGGGTGTGGTGGCTTTGGGGTATGGAGTTTTTTGGGGGGTAATTAGAATTTTCTAAAATTGATTGTGGTAATGGTTGAACAACTCTGTGAATATAGTGAAAACCATTGAATTGTGTACTTGAGGATGAATTTATAGTATATTGATGGGTTTCCCTGGTGTCTCAGATGGTAAAGAATTCACCTGTAATGCAAGAGACCTGGGATCAATCTCTAGGTCAGGAAGATTCCCTGGAGAAGGGAATGGCTACCCACTCCTGTATTCTTGCCTGGAGAATTCCATGGACAGGGGAGCCTGATAGGCTACAGTCCATGGGGTCACAGAGAGTCAGACACAACTTAGCCACTAACACTTTTAAACTACTTTTTAGCTACTACTAATTACCTCTTAATAAAGTTGTTAAAAATTATAACTCAATATATGTATTCACTGTATATAAGGAAATTTCCTCTAAAATTTGACTTTTCCTTACCAATTTCTGTGTTCCTATAACTATTCCATAAATAGCTAACAATGTTTTCAGAAAACATTGTGGTTTGTTGAGTATAGTTTTCCTATCCTGACAAAATAGATTTTAGCCTTTTCTCGATATTATTTTAATTATACCACAAGTAATGAGTTTTATGACATTGATTAAATGACATTTTCCTTTACAGGGAATTAAACTCAAAGACAACCTTGAAATTTGTACATACATCTTTTCATGGAGTCGGACATGACTATGTACAATTGGCTTTCCAAGTATTTGGTTTTAAGCCTCCAATTCCAGTACCAGAACAAAAAGATCCTGATCCAGACTTTTCTACTGTTAAATGCCCAAATCCTGAAGAAGGAGAATCTGTGCTGGTATATTTTTTCTGTATTTAAATTATGATTTAGTATATTAAAGTTTATCATGTGGATAGGACTCTGACAATTCAAAGATTACTTACAGAAGCAAAAACTACTTTAGCTTACATCTTTTAAATTATATTAGAGCCATATATTCTGTTTTGTTTGAAATCTCTATGGTGGATTTCCCTACTTCCTAGTCTTATTTTAAATTTAGTCAAACTAGATTAGCAGATGCAAACTATTACATATGGAATGGATAAACAACAAGGTCCTACTATATAGCACAGGGAACTGTATTCAATATCCTATGATAAACCATAGTGGAAAAGAATATGAAAAAGAATGGATATATATATGTATACCTGAACCACTTTGCTGTATAGCAGACATCAACAAAACCTTGTAAATCAACTATACTTCTATGAAATAGTTAAAAAAAATTAGCCAAACTATATTCCTTCTAAAATTCATTATCACTAACATAGTGCCTGCATTTAGGAAAATGAACATTGAATTTAACATCTTCAATGTAATTCACCTTTTTGGGTCACTATTTCAGGAACTTTCTTTGAGACTGGCAGAGAAAGAAAATGCCCGGATAGTGCTGGCTACAGATCCTGATGCAGACCGACTAGCAGTGGCAGAACTTCAGGAGAAGTAAGTCTAAACTGTTATTTGATTAAAATCTTAAACTTTGAAAAGCAGTTTTTGATTTTAAGTCTTACAGGCTCTTTGGAAATAATTTTTTAAAAAATGAAAAGAAATCTCCTGTTACCCCACGATCCAGAGATAACCACCTAGGTTGATATTTTGACATTTCCTTCCTGTTTTCTTCATTCAAATATTCAAGATATATTTGTTTTTTATAAAATTGTGGTCATCCCATATATATATTAATACTTTTGTGTCTTATTTTCCACATAATATTATACTATGAGCTTTTTTCTCTATCTTTAAATATTATTTAAAATATTAATTTTTAAACTAGTGTAGTATCTCAACAGATTGCTTTATGAATGTAATCATTTCCTAATCATGGTTCTTTGGGTTGTTGTGTATTTTTGCCATTACAATGTCATGAAAAATGTCCTTACATAAAAAGGACACATTATAACTTTTTTCTCTTTAAGTAAGAAAATACAAGTAACAGTGTCATAGCTTTTCAAAGTACATTGCTGCCATTCCTACCCTAAACTCACCCTGATCAGTTAGTAAAGTAATAGTAAATGTTTCCTCAAAAATCCCATAGAGTCATTTTTAGGTTTTCCTTTGTGAAGGATGGTAATTTGTAGGTCCTGGGGTCAAGAAGTTTTAATGAGAAGTTACAAAGATCTTGACTTGAATTTTCATTCTCTCTACAGTGGTGTTTGGAAAGTTTTCACAGGGAATGAGTTGGCAGCCTTGTTTGGGTGGTGGATGTTTGATTGCTGGAAGAAAAGTAAATCAAGAAATGCTGATGTGAAGAACATTTATATGCTAGCCACCACAGTCTCTTCCAAAATTTTGAAGGCAATTGCACTAAAAGAAGGATTTCACTTTGAGGTAAGAATAGGTAATATCTATGTGCTCCTTTTCTAAACCTATTTCTGTAAGCTAAAGCCATCTCCCCACCAAAGTTGACTTTTATTGATTTCATTTCTAATTCCCTCTTTTTTTCAAATTCTGTTAACACTTAAATAAAAGATTAAGTCTTTTTGATAGTTTGGAGACCTTAAGTCAAAGTCATCATCTATGTGAGTTTCTGAAACTAAGATAAACATTCTTACAAATTGCATTAATGCTTATTTTTCCATACAACAGTATCTGGCTTTCTTACCAAGAAAATCTGGCTCCCAGTGACCTCATAAATAACATAAACTCCACTCCAAAAAAACTGTAGGTGTCATGACCGCTTGTTTAGCCTCTTCAGGTTCAGTCTTAGGAAACATTTAAATTTAAAAAAAAGAAAAGAAAAGAAACTTTAAGTAGTCTCCTAAATTACAAATTAAGACCCAGTGATCTACATCCAAAAAACATAATGATTCTCTCCCAGCACAGATCATTAATCTTTGTGAACCTCGGCAGTTAAACTGATCCCTTTTATAGCTACTGGGACTAATGCCAATTAAGTTGCTTTTCCTCTGCCCACTTTGCCAAGTATCAGTGAAAAAGTCACCTCTGGGCATTTTTCTTGAGCCACAGTCAAGCTATAGGTCTTAACACTGATAGGCTAACTAAAAGAAAATGATACCTTTCTTAATGAAATAGAACTTTCAATCTCTGGCTTTCTAAATTACAAATAGCAAAATAGAGGAAATGGAAAATTCATTCAAACCTAAAATTCTGAATTACTATTGTTGTTGTTCAGTCACTCAGTCGTATCCAGCTCTTTGCGACCCCATGCACTGCAGCACACCAGGCTTCTCTGTCCTTTATTATCTCCCAGAGTTTGCTCAAACTCATGTTCATTGAGTCAGTGATGCTATCCAACCATCTCATCCTCTGTTGCCCCCTTTTCCTCCTGTTGTCAGTCTTTCCCAGCATCAGGGTCTTTTCCTTATAGCAAGAAAATGCATAATGAGCACAAAAGAGAAAAAACATGCTTCTAAAGACCAATATTATATATGTGCTTTCTTGTTTGTATTACAGGAAGTGGTGCTGCAGAGATTTAGGCCTTTTTTTTTTTTTTCCTCAGTGAAGAGGTGGAGAGGTGAATGAGAAATCTTAAATTAGTAAGAGAGCTCTAGAGTCACTGTGTATCACATGCTCTTTCTAACTCTAAAGCAGTTCATGTCTTTAAAATGAACACTAGCTCATCAGATGAAAAGTTCAAATCTAATTATCAAAGAAGAACCTACTAACTTTCCTGATGGTTTTATTTGGGCCATGGTGTTATGGTAAAAGTATACATGGTTCAAGTATATGTTGTAATAATGTTGAAAGTGCATTGTTAAAAAGCTTTATGGCCTTTGGTTACTCAGAGGGACTACATTACAACCTTCATAGGCACTTTTACATTTAGTGCTTATAATGCAACTTAAAGATCTGTTTCTGAGAAGTGATATTGAATCCTGGCTCTCTCATATGCAGGGTACTCTTGGGCAAATTTATTGAACCTCTGAGCCTCTGTTTCAGTAACAGAGTTGTTGTGATCATTGAAAAAGATAATGATGTAAAGCAACTATTACAGTGCTTGGTAAATAGTGTATGATCATAATGTATGTGTGGATTTATGGTACTTTGTGACTATATATATCGCCACTTATTGGATTATATTTGGTGAATTATATCACTATTACTATGCTCGATAAACAGCAGGTCATCAGTCATGGCAGTGTATATATCCATGCACTTTATGACTGTATGTTTACCACTATATAAATCTTTGTAGACTGAAGACCATAACAGAAAATCATTATCGAGGTGTTATGTGCATTTAGTGATGGACTTTTCTCTAATATATATATTTTTTTGAGACAGTCACTTAACTAGAGTGGCCTCTTCTGCATTTCAGGAAACATTACCAGGTTTTAAATGGATTGGAAGTAGGATAAAAGACCTCCTGGAAAATGGGAAAGAAGTCCTTTTTTCATTTGAAGAGTCTATAGGTATGTAGTAAATATTAAAATGTTTGAAATATGAATGAGAGCACTTTTTTCAAATATAGTAACTCTGTAGCGAGGAATTTTTGTCATCTGGTTTTACATTTTGAGTTATAAAAACTATCAAGAACTCAGAAATGTGTAGATACATTTCTCATCAGAAAAAAAAAACCCTTAAAGGTCCCTTACATATGTTCAGTGTCAGTGGGTTTCCTCTATTTCCAGGCTCTTAAATGCATTGATCCTTCTGAAGAAATATGAAACTACTGAAATTATACGTAGGCTTATATTTTCCTCCTTTTTAAAGGTGTTTTTTAATTCTTAGGTTTTCTGTGTGGAACTTCAGTTTTGGATAAAGATGGTGTGAGTGCAGCCGTTGTTGTTGCTGAGATGGCATCGTACCTGGAAACCATGAACATAACATTGAAACAGCAACTGATTAACGTTTATGAAAAGTAAGTTCTACTATTTGGAATTTCATGCTCTAATTTCTTTGGTGCTACTTTTAACTTTATAAACTTGTTTTGAGGAATAGTCATTCCTTTTTAAAAAGTACTAATATTGTCCGCATGAAGAACTGCCACTATCTGCTTAACACAATAATAGGCTTATCTTTAATTTGTACTTTTCTAAAGAGTGACTTGAAATCTGATTTTAACACTTTAAATCTTTGTACAGATATGGTTATCATATTTCAAAAACTTCATATTTCTTATGTTATGATCCAACTACCATCAAAGGTATATTTGAAAGGCTTCGCAATTTTGATTCTCCAAAAGAATACCCAAAGTTTTGTGGGACATTTGCTATATTGCACGTACGAGATATTACCACTGGATATGACAGCAGCCAGCCTAATAAGAAATCAGTAAGTACCTATATTTTAAAGTTTTTAACAATTTGTAATAATTCATACTACAGTAAAATGGAAGGTCAAGCCTGTGAGTTTCTTAAAACTTAGGATCCTTGTTTTTCTCCAGAGCAGTTGTAAGTTCACTAACTGGCTCTGACTCTCACCCATCCTGTCCTCATCACTCCCCAAGGGTATAGTACACCCTGAGGGTGGGGAATGGGAAGGAGGATGAGAGACAGAATGAGGAAGGGAGGGTAGGAGGGAGAGAAAAAATGCGATAATGCTAAATAATGTTGAAAATTTTTTAAGTCTAAAAGCCTATAATTTCATCATATGATACTGCTTTTATGTGGAATCTAAAAAATTAAACAAATGAACTTATTTACAAAACAGGAACAGACTCACAGACATAGAAAACAAACTTGCTTACAAAAGGAGAAAAGGGATGGGGGATTAAGTATGAGTTTGGAGTTAAAGGTGGCTCAATTGGTAAAGAGTCCACCTGCAATGCCGGAGACCTGGATTTGATCCCTGGGTCAGGAAGATCCCCTGGAGGAGGAAATGGCAACCCACTCCAGTATTCTTGCCTGGAGAATTCAATGGACAGAGGAGCCTGGTGGGCTATAGTCCATGGGGTTACAAAGAGTCAGACATGACTAAGTCACTAACTTTCTTTGGAGTTAAAATATATACACATTAAATAAATGACCAACATGGACCTACTTCATAGTATGAACTATACTCAATATCTTGTATTAACTTATAATAGAAAAGAATCTAAAAAAGAATATATATATATATATATAGCTGTACACCTGACACTAATACAACACTATAAATCAACTATATTTCAATTAAAATTTTAAAAATAGAATTAAATTTTTAAAAGATGAATGTTTTACTAATCATCTTAGCACCTAAAAAAATAAATGAATAAATAAATAAATGCCTATAATTTCAAAGCTATGTGTCTTTCTAGTTTTAACTTCCCTTTCAACCTTATTCCCTATGAATGTGTGACTTCCTAGGTGGCTCAGTGGTATCCCTTTTCAAGCTTATTTCCTATACCTCCAGCCAAATGGAATAACTTACATATACTTCTTATATATATTTACATTAAAAAATTATTTTTCTATTTTTGCTCGAGCTTTTTCCTTAGTGCACTTTTTCTTCCTACTGCTGCAGATTCACACTTTAGCTATTATTTAAGACTTCATGCAGATGTCACCTCCTCCATATACGCTCCAGGTCTCTTAATCAGATATGTTTCTCCTGAGGTTTCTTTATACATTGTGCCTTCCTCTGCTCACTTACACTTTCTATGTCATGTTACCATTGTCTTGTGCATGGCATATTCATTTCTAATATACCTTTATGCCTCTCAAAGCTCTTGCCTACACAGTAGGTGCTCAACTAACATTTAAATGCCATAGATTGCTGATTATATTTATTTTGTTATGATTGCTATTATTAACCTAAATTTCCATGTATAATGGTCTGATATTGTCTCAAGAGTCTAGGAGCATAATATATTTTGGAGAATCTGCAGCCTCTTATGTAGAATACTACCCATATTCCCTTTGTGTATTTTCATCTAGTCAGCCAAAATTGGTTCTTCGTTGTTGTTATTCTGTCTGTATACACGTATGTTTTTCTGTGTTTATAAACTACTTGAAAAGAAGAACCAAATGTTTTGCTTCTTTTATTTCTGTAGTGTTGCTATGGTTAGAATAGCTCTTGGTATGATGCTTTTCCCCTCTTGACTCCCTTTAAAGTTTATGATATTTGTTATTCCAAGTGCTTTCCTATCTATTCTCCACTGATGCTTACAACAGATTTTGTAAGGCTTGTAGTATGGATATTTGTTAATCCCCTGGGGTCACATAGTGACTGTCAAAGACTTCCTGAGTTCTTTCTTCTCCAACTTCAGATTGACATTCATCTGTGTGTTCAACAGGCATTTATCACAACCCTTCTGTGCTACACCGAGAAGACAGTAATGACAAAGACACTGTAGGAGTCTAGTAGGGAAACAGTCAAGTAAACTGATTACAAAATGATTAGGGGGTGCCTAAGTGTGCCATGAAAGAACATAGGAAAGACCTTTACTCAGATTTGAGGGGGTCATGTAGGACTCTGCAGAGGACTTTGTGAGCTGAGTTCTAGAGTTTGAGTAGGAGTTATCCAGATGTAGGAGGAACAGAGAATGTTTGAGGCAAAGGGAGCAGTAAGCGCTACATCTGGAGGTGAGAAGTCATGTTTTCTTTCAAGGAACCGCACGTAGTTCTCTACAGCAGTAGCACGGGGTGCAAGGAAGGATGGCGTGTACGGTGAGTGGGTTAGAGAGGGGTGAGAAGATCAATTAGTACGCCGTTTCAATAACGGAGACAAGAGATGACAGGAGCCTGAATGTAATATGGTAGCAGTAGTGAAGGAGAGAGCCTGACAAAGTTGAGTTAAATACAGGGTAGAAAAACCAAGGACTTGCTAGTTGGTGGTTGGTGAGTGGAACAGAAGAAAGGAAGGTTTCTGTCTTGAGCAGCTAGTAGTACCACTCACGGAGAGGACCAGGCTCAGGACCCCTGAGGAAAGGCTCCACTGTCAACTCCTCCGCCCCAGTACAACCCCCATGGTTCCCTCGAGATCCCTTCACAGATTTGTGAAGGTTTGTGGTGCAGGAAGAGTACCTGTGTTAATCTATATATTTATGTCAGTAAAACTTCATTCTTGTTTAATTTTTAGGTAATTGTATATATTTGCACCCCAGTGGATTTATTTTGCCTGCCCTCTAGGATGTGTGCACTCTACTTTGGAGACTGTTGAAAAACTATCTGTGAAAGTGTCTTGAAATTGTAAAGCACTTTGCAAAAGTAGAGGTAGTTTGGACTTTGGGACAGATAGGCCAGGTTTCAATTTCTTGCTCTGCCACTTAGCTGATTACCTTGAACAAGTCGTTTACCCTCTTTGAACCTTGTCCATAAATTGTCAGTAATATTTACTTTGTAGGATTATTGCTGAGGCCTGGAGATCATGTGTATAAGGTATATAATCCAATGCTTCTACAATTATAAATAGTCGGTAAATGATACAGTTATGAATTATTATGAATGTAATCTTTTGTATTTTAAAGTTCTTTAAAATATTTAAAAAATTTTAATTGCAGTAAAAAAAAAAAAAAAAAAAAATGCAGGGGCTTCCCAGGTAGCTCAGTAGTAAAGAATCTGCTGCCAGCGCAGGAGCCACAGGAGACATAGGTTTGATCCCTGAGTCAGGAAGATCCCCTGGAGGAGGAAATGGCAACTCAAAGCCAGTGTTCTTGCCTGGATAACGTCATGGACAGAGGAGCCTAGCAGGCTATATAGTCCGTAGGGTTGCCAAGAGCTGGAGACTACTGAATGACTGAGCACGCAAAAAAAACACACGTAAAATTATCATCTTAACCATTTTTAAGAGTTCAGTAATGTTAATAATCACATTGTTGTGTAACAGACCTCCAGAACTACATCTTGCTAAACTGAAACTCTATACCCATTAAATAAGTCTCCATTTCCCCCTCCCCCTAACCCTTGGCAACTGCCTTGCTACTTTCTCTTTCTATGAGTTTTACTGCTTTACACACCTCATATAAGTGAAATGTATTTTACAACTCTTGAAAATGAGAAAGGTACCAAGTGTAACTGAACCTTTGTTGCAATTCTGCCTAGGTGCTGCCTGTAAGTAAAAGCAGCCAAATGATTACATTTACTTTTCAAAATGGCTGTGTCGCTACTCTTCGGACTAGTGGAACAGAACCAAAGATAAAGTATTATGCAGAGATGTGCGCATCACCTGACCAGAGGTAGGAATCAACTTTTAAAATATTATGTATGTCTAAAAGCTTTATTGATTTCAGAACTGATTTCACTTTGCTGTACCGCAGAAGCTAACACAACATTGTATAGCAATGTACTCAAGTAAACATTAACTAAAAAATGCTTTATTAAGAGATGTAATTCACATACCCAATAGCTCACCCATTTAAAGTGCACAGTACAGTGGTTTTTAGTATATTCAGAGTTGTGGAAACATCACTATAGTCGATTTTAGAACATTTTCATCACATCAGAAAGAAAGCACCTTCCAATGAGCCGTCACTCCCTTTTCTCCTTCTTCCCAGCCCTAGGCAACCACCAGTCTACTACTTGTCACTATAGATTTTCTTATTCTGGACATTTCATATAAATGGAATCACATAATATGTGGTCCTTTGTGACTGGCATCTTTTATTTAGCATAATGTTTTCAAGTTTCATCCATGTTAGCATGAATCAGTACCTTATTCCTTTTTTAGAAATTTTGTTTTCATGGCCCAGTGATATGCCACTGTATAGATACACCATATTTTTAATCTGTTTATTAGAGGAGGGACATTTAGGTTATTTCCATATTTTGGCTGTTATGAATAATGGTGGTCTGAATGTTTGTGTTCAAGTTTCTGGGTGGTCATATATTTTCTTTTAACTTGAGTATATATCATACTTACATAAGGAAAACTGCCGGGCCATATGGTAGTTCTATGTTTAACTTTTTGAGGAACTGCCAGACTCTTTTCCAAAAAAACTGCATTATTTGGGAACTGAATCTTAATTTTTTAGTGAATTTATATTCCTGGGAAGACTCTTTAAAGCTTGAACTATTTAGGCTAAGCATAAAGAAATGATCAACAAATAATTTATTCATTGCTAAATATTCATTTTCTACATTTAATATGATTTGATTTAATATGCTGAATTAATATCCTTTTAAGAGAGTATAAATTGTGATAACTTGACTTTAATAACATCTAGAGGGTATTTAAACTTATGAGTAGTATCTCCTATAATGTTGTCATTGGTCAATACCTATTGGGGAAGGAAATTTTTTTTGGAATTGCCTTCAGAGCAGTGTACATTAATTATTTAGTATTTCTCTAAACCTTTGTGTTTAAGAGTAGATTTTATTTTCTTTGGGGGGAGAAAATGACCTCCTGAAGTCATTCAGAGCAGAGTTTAAAGTAAAGCAAGTTTAAAAAGAAAAAAAAGTAAAGCAAATTGAACAGTGCTATCTTTGGTTTAAAATGAAGGGCGATTATTAATGTAATAAAAATTAAATTTGTTGTGTAGCTTGTAAAATGACTGTGAAGGCAGTTTTAAGGAGGCTTCTGAAAAAGATTTTTGGGGTAATGGCAGCTCTTCAGGTGATGACAGAAGGGAATACTTGGTATTTTTTTTAAACATCTTACATTTTTAGTTACACTTCTTTCTTTACTTCCTAAAAGATATGCTGTATCATCCCATAATGATGTATAAGAGGTATGCGTCGAAGTATTTCAGGAAGCCAATTTATCTTAATACCTGGTCTTGGTGTTCTGAGCCATTTAAATTGCCTGCTTTAGGAGCAGTCTTTAGATGTACTCAAACTCATCCATGTTTCATGTACCAAGGACCTCCTTTTAATGCAGTTCAATTTCAGTTTGTGAGAATGGTGTTTTCTGTGAGTGTGATTCCCCTCTTTCCACTTTTGGTCTTGTTTTGTTTTACCCAAGTGAATTTCTCTCTTGTTTACCAGTTACTTAATCATCTCATAAAGTATATGCACTCTTAAAAAGTTACAACAATTTAAGCACATTTTAAGGCTATGGAAATAAAGAATTTCAAAACTCTTAACCTTTTTCCTCAGTGACACTACCTTACTAGAAGAGGAATTGAAGAAACTGATTGATGCTTTGATTGAGAATTTTCTTGAGCCCAGTAAAAATGGACTGACCTGGCGTTCTGTTTAGCGTTCACCAGAACATCGTTGCTTTGCCCCGGTCCGTGGAGCAGAGCAACCAAGAACTCCACGCATTGAACTCGTGTTAGCATTCTCTCTGTGTGTCATCTGGCCAAGTATCTTTTTCCTTTATTTTCTTTCTTTTTGGTTCGCTAGCTAAACAGACTGTATAAATAGCAAATGAAATGGCTGGAAAGAAATGATTCAAGTTTTTTCATAATCCTAAACAAAAGTCATTACATTAAAAGTATTATGGTAACACGTCATTCTTCCTTCAACAGAAACGAAATACAAATGTGAGTTTTCTTATTAAAGTGTGATTAAGCTTAGTTATATATTCTTGTGATTGTGTATAGCACAGTTTTTCTTAAAGGAAGATAAATGTTGTATAATTGTAGAGTTAGTTAAGGAGATGAATCCATAAGATTGGCAAGAGAGTGACACTGCTCCCAGAATACTGTGGATAAGTGCCATTGTTACATCGCAGGTATTAACTTACAAATGAGAGTATCTGAAATAGGATATTTAGCATTTCTAGGTTAGAACAGGTGTTACAATTTGTGGTTTCAGCACCTCTGTTTCAGGTGCTCTTGGTGCAGTGTAAATTTATTGTATTTATTTAAAATGCTAACATTTATTGAACATAAAACAATAGTGGCAACATTCCTAGTGGCTTGGTTCTTTCTCAATGCCTGTTCAAGGCATGGTTTGAATTGAAATAGTGTTCTTCCACTGAGTATAATTTAACCAGTTAATTTGCAGACAGTTAAAGAAAGTCTTCCAAACTATATAGGTATTTCTCCTCTATTTAAAATAGATTGTTGATTTAAAAATCTTATGAATGTAAGTAAAAATCTTAATAAAAACAGGCTCAGTATAACTAGCTAAGGATCTTCATGTTAGAATTGTGTCGGTTATTACAGCCTCTAAGTAAAGAAAACTACTGGAACTAAGAAAGGAGCTGTGAATTTTTAATTTAAAAGTCTAACATTGAAATTACATTTTTACAAGAAAATTTGTTTCTTTATCACATGAAGTAGTGCTCATTTTACTAAGAAATAAAACATCAAGATTTTAGATCTTACAAAACAAGCTACATGTTTTAAAACTAAACTCCAGTTTATCCTAACATCTTGCTGACTTATATAGAGTTTTTTATCATGAGTACTATTTATCTCTTTTAGTGGGGGAAATTTTTTTGGGAGGGGAATGTCACTTTTGGTTGATTCTGCATTTCTAAAAAAGAGTTAATAGAGAAGTGTTGTTTAATATTCTTAAAGTGTATTCTGTCCTATATTGCTCACAGAGTACTTAGCACATGTGGTATAGTTGAGTTAACAATCATGGGGCCTTGGATGTACATAATTATACTAAACAAATTGCCTGTGGGAGATAACTGGTATAAGAAAATTTATTTCCTAGAAAAATAATAATATAAAATTAGACTAGAATATTTATTGAATCATGATTTGATTTATTGCAGTTACCAGCTAATATTTGACTGACTCCAGATAATCCAAATGTGATTTTCAAATTACTGTATTGCCACTATTGTTCATTTGTTCTTTCCTTACTTTCTTATAGCTGAATCTTGTGTGACTGTAGATAATAGAGCTAAATGTAGAGTACTATTCCTGAATGAGTTTGTTTCCAAAGGCTTTGCACTAAAGAAGAAATGTGTAGAATGTTTTGCTTTATTTGCTTTTAGGAATGTAGATTGTCATTTAGGAAATGGCCTATATTCTACAAAGTGGTATGAACAATGCTATATATATATATGAAAAATGATGTTTATTCTGTTTTAGTATCTGTGTTTCAGTGACTGAAGAACAAAGTGGAGCTAAAATGATACAATAGCTCATTCATAATCACTAAAGCCATGCTTGTCATTCTATTATAAAGAGAACAGTTTTGAATGCAACAATATAATGCAACAGGAGTCATCTTAATCAAGGTGAAAAGTCATTAAGGCTTGAATTCTTATGTCAAAAATTTAAATATTCAAAGTTAAAATTTTACAAATGTTCTCAAAGAGTATAGATTGAAGGAATTATTTGATTCTAGCCAAGCTCCTGAGCGTGATATTTAACAGGAGCTTGACATGGTAGGTGTATACGTGTCTAACAAAATAAATTCAGTGGCCCAAGACAACGAAGGAAAACAGAAGTACTGGCCAGTAGGCCTCAGCCTTAGGATCTACATTATCTTTTTCTTTATGAACAGTATCATGGAAATGAATGCCTTCTCATTAAGTGTGTAGATCAAAACTGATATTTTCTAGAGCTTTGGGGGAAAGAAAAGAATTAATCAGGCAAGCTTAAAGCACTGGAAATAAACAGTAGAAATAAACAATAGAAAAGTCAGTAAAGTGGCAGAGAAAATGCCTCATGTGAAGAGCAAACTTAGCACCTACAAGGTGGGAAATGAACTGGCTGTGGCAAGTTGTTTACTTGTTATGATGAGCAGATAGTGATGCTTTTGTCTCCTTTTATTAGTGACTGCTAAGAAGCAGCCAAGGAGGCCTTTGAGGAAGTAAGTAAAAGTACCCCTCATAGGATTCAGTTCCTGTTAGGATGTTGTGTTTTCGGATCACATGGAAACTGGAGAGGGGAGAATATAACAGAAATAAAAAGGAATGAAATATAGATTGATAAATAAGACCTATAAGAAAAAGCACAAAAGATTAAGATCATTTAACTCTGGAGGGGAGGAAGTTGTTGAGATAGTTTAGTAACTCTTGAGTTATTATTTAAATCTTTTATTGAAGAACTCAAGAAGTAATATGACAGACTGCTCTCCATCTCCAGCAGGGACAGTATAAGAGGGAATAAGGATTTTTTTTAATACAATTAAACATTTTAGTATTATGGCATATGCTAAAAAGCTGTTTAGCAATTTTTTAAAGTTCCTTCATTGAAATCTCAGGTTGGAACAAAGATGATACCATAAAGAGCATTGAAAGTAACATTTGAGTTTCACTTCATATCTGGAAGAATTTAACTCACAAGATAGTTTTTGTATATGTTGAGTAGTAGATGCATGAGTTCAGTCTCTATTCACTGTATAAAGACCTGCTTAATTAAACCTGTAAATTAAGTGCGACTTGAACACAATTCCGTTCATCTTGAAGAATGTATAGGATATTTGAGGAGTTTGTGTTAAATATAAATTATTATTACTTGGATGTTGTAACTTCAGCAGACAGAAAGGTTCTAAGAGAGTGGATGCTTTGGAATATCTATATAGGGAATAAACCTCCTATTTCTCAAGCAAGTTGCTTCTGGAATTGATGCAACAAAGATACTAGCTGAAGTTTAATGGAGAAATTGTTCTACAAACTGCTGCTATTGGTGTTTCTCTCAGATGTTTTCCATTGATGTTTGTGATGCTTGAAAAATCCAAATTCTGCTTGGATAAATGTGTTTTATGCCTTTTTCTCTCTACCTCCCTCTTTCCCTAGGTGCCCTTCCACATTCTGTTACTGTGAAAAACTGTTGCCCTGTTACCTCACTTATAAGAAATCTTAACTGTATTCATTCAGAATGCTTTAAACTTATTCCTAAGCTGTTTTTGTTTATGGATTTTTGGTTATTTTGTTATTACTGTGAGAATATTTAAGACATTGTAAGAAGTAATTTTAAATCTATTGCATAATCTTTTTTGGTCTGCTTGGATACTACTGTATTTTAATTTATTATGGCCTTTTACAATTCACTTGTTTTCTGAATGTTCTAGAAACTGATGAAGAAAGACTCATACTAACCAAAATCAATGGTCAATTGATCTGGCATTTTATTTCAGGTTTCCTTGTACTTTGGGCATCGAAAGCACAAGATCTGAGGAAATAATTTTTTTTTTACATTTGTCCCTCAAACCATCTTACCATAAAGCATAAGGAGTCTCAGTGGAAAGGAAGGAATATCTCATTGTTGGACTCTTTACACAGCCTAAATTTACTCCTAGTTGGAAACAGTTAGTGTTTTCTGTTGGTTACTTTAAAATATTCACCATACTATTAAATTCATTAAGACATATCTTCTCTTTGTTAATTCAAGACTGAGTACTTAAAAAAGAGAACATAGAAGAATGATTGAAGTGACCAAGATAAGGGCAAAGTGGCATATCTTTAAAGTTTGCTTCTCGAATTTTTCCACCAGCATAATCCTAAAGCAGAGGAGCATGAATGTTTTGGGGGAAGGGGCCTGAGAGCAAAATCGGAAGCAGCCTGCACTCGAAGTTTTGTGTTCAGATTGAAAATGTTATTTTTGCATTCTCCGTAATAAAACTGTTTTAGTGAAAAATGATACCTTCAGTCTTTGTGGAAATTGATGCCACCAGAAAGAGGCACCGTGTTTATCATGTGGGCTCTCAGTTTTCTCCCCCATCCCCTGCCTCAACTGCTATATGCCCCTGAGGGGACACACACTGACTCTAGTGTGACAAATATACATAGGACATACATAAGATATTCCCTTTAGAAGGTGACCTTTGAAGGTATTAATGCCAAATTGAAGTGACCTGAAACAGTTTTAGTAGCACTGAACCTTATAATATAATCCAAGGCGTTTACCAGTTTGTTCTCCTTAATTATTAGCATCCCTTGACTATGAAGGAGCACCTGACTCTCAGCTCCCTGAGAGCAGGGATCATGGTTTATTATTTTTCATATCCACACCACCCACCACCTGTTATAGAGTACTTAGTTGGTGAAAATAGGAATTATGGAATTTTATTCTAAAGAAACAAATAGTTTAGGCAATCAAAAACATTACTTTTCTGATTCAGCTTTTAAAACAGTTCTCAATACTGATATGTACACTAAGTAGTTTATTAAGCATGCACACTCTTAAATACTGTTTCTTTGGAGAGAGCAGAGCATATTCCTATTTTGGAATTGTATGTAATGCCTACTGTTTTACACTCAAAGCAAGATGTCGGCCAAGAAGGTTAAGAAAATGTCTGTGTTAGTGCTGTTATAAGCCTACTAATGCTGCCTTCCAAGTGAGTCACAACAAATTGGATACTGTTTGATAAATTTTTGTCCAGTGTATGATCCATCATATATCTGAAGAGAGCCACCCAAACAAGATTTGCACCTGTATGTGATGAGGCCTTGTGTTATAGGCAGAAACAAACTCTCTGTATATGTCATTGAATATGTCAGATAAAATATATGCAGTTAAGAGTTAATTATTTTTCTGTATACTAGTAGTTCAAAATTGTACCCTTGTTTTAATAGTTTCTGTCAACATCTTCTCATTTTTCCTTACAGAGTACTAGGGTGTATCATAAATACTGCCTATGAGAATTTGCACTTTAAGTATTTGTGTGCGTGGCTTTAGCCAAATGAAGTGTTATCAGTAATAAACAGGTCTCTTCATAGGCGTAAGTTTCTGTGTAATTTTTATTATCTTAGATATTATGTAGTTTATAGTTTGCTATCCAAACTGAACATGTTTTTGAAATATATTCATGATATACCCTAGAAACTACTTTGACCCTAAACGAGTAGTATAACTCATTACTCAGTAAATATTTGACTGGTTAGCCAAAAGTCCCAGAAGAAAGAACTAATACGAAATCTTTTTCCACCTTATTTTTCACTTTCTCTCCTTTAATTGACCTAATTTGTCTGCCCATGCTAGCATCAACATAATAAAAAGTTAAAGGTTTGGAAATCCCTCAAAGGAGTAACTATGTATCTGTGATAGAGTGGTGGTCATGCAGTTAGTTTCCAGGGTTGTTAGGACTCTGGGGTCCTGGTCTCCACTGCCTGCTTCCTGTGATCAGGTTCAAAGGTAAGATGAGTGACAGTAACATTCTACAAGATCATTTTATCACCTTCCTTGTATATTCTGAAAACCATGCTAACCCCAGCCTTACCTTTTCCTCTATTTTATTGTTGTTTAAGCAAGTAAACAATATAGCAAATTTAAGTAGTAGTATTACCTGTCTCTGTAGTCTCCACAAGCATAGCCTTTTCACTACATTACTATTGCCTAGAACAGTGCATGGCACATAGAAGATACCCAGTAATATTTACTGGTTGAATGAACGCATCTCACATTTCTGCATGCAGAAGAAAAGCCCTGAATTCTGCTCTGATTCCACACATGCACAGGGTTGCATGTGATGAGAAATATGCAGCCGTGATTCCACCCCCTTTAGAGATTTACAAACCCATTAATCAATATCTCATTCAGGCAACACCTACTTCTCACTGCCTCTGGGTCATTTCTGCCCATGTCCTGTTGAAATCTCAAGCTAAGCATTTTCTTTCCACTTTCCTGGCCCCATATTTTCCTGGCTTGAAACCTCCAAGTCATCTTTGATTAATCGTGCCACAGGATATGTACTAATGGACAAGTTGTTTTTTTTAATTGGAGTACTATATTAGTTGATTCACAATGTTGTTAGTTTCTGGTATGCAGCAAAGTGACTCAGATATGTGTGTGTATTTGTATGTATGTGTGTGTGTGTATTTTCTTTTTCATGTTCTTTTCCACTATGGTTTATTACAAGATGCTGAATATAGTGCCCTGTGCTGTACAGTAGGCCCTCATTGTTTATCTATTTTATTCATTGTATCTGCTAATCCCAAACTCCTAATTTATCCCTTCCCTCACCCCTCTTCCCCTTTGGTAACCAATTAGATTGTTCTCTATGTCTGTGAACCAGTTTCCATTTTTATAAATCAGTTCATTTGCATCATTTTTTAGATTCCACATAGAAGTGATATCATGTGATATTTGCCTTTGACTTCACTTAGTGTGATAATCTCTAGGTCCATCTATGTTGCTCCAAATGGCATTATTTCATCCTTTTTAATGGCTGAGTAATATTCCAGTTTATATACATACCACATCTTCCATGGACATTTAGGTTGTTCCCATGTCTTGGCCATTGTAAATCGTGCTGCTATGAACATTAGGGTGCATGCATCTTTTTGAATTAGTTTTCTCCAGATATATGCCCAGAAGTAGGATTGCTGAATCATATGGCAATCCTATTTTTAGTTTTTTGAGAAACCTCCAGACTGTTTTCCATAATGATTGCACCAATTTACATTCCCATCAACAGTGTAGGAGGTTCCTTTTTCTCCACACCCCCTCCAGCATTTATTATTTGTAGACTTTTTGAGGATGACTTTGACCAGTGTGAGGTAATACTTCATTGTAGTTTTGATTTGTATTTCTCTAATAATTAGCAATGGAGAGCATATTTTCTTGTGCCTATTGGCCACCTGTGTTTGACAAGTTCTTTAATAACCTCTGAAGGTAAGGACAAGTCCATTGGCCTGAGACCCACTCAAAACAGGGACCAAGAAACTAATTCAACCTGAAATAGCAATAGGAATGTTATCATCCCCAAGGGAAAATTCATGTGTATTTAGATGAAGATGTATTAGAGGAGGGATTATAATAAAAAGGCTTCCCTGATAGCTCAGTTGGTAAAGAATCCGCCTGCAATGCAGGACACCCTGGTTGGATTCCTGGGTTGGGAAGATCTGCTGGAGAAGGGATAGGCTACCCACTCCAGTATTCTTGCGCTTCCCTTGTGGCTCAGCTGGTAAAGAATCCGCCTGCAATGCAAGAGACCTGGGTTCAATCCCTGGGTTGGGAAGATCCCCTGGAGAAGGGAAAGGCTACTGATTCCAATATTCTGGTCTGGAGAATTCCATGGACTGTATAGCCCATGGGGTTACAAAGAGTCAGACACAACTGAGTGACTTTCACTGTAATAAAAATGTTTATTTATTCTCCATCTTTCCTCTCTTGTCTTCCCCAAACTAGCACTTCATTCCTGTTAGAGATATGACCTTCTCCTGTTTATCTTTATTTCCCTCTCTTTAACTCTGGTTCTAATCATTAAATAGACCAGTCTGGCATGTGATTTGCTTTAGTTTATGTCTTGACCTTTATCTCTCTGCTTCATTCATTCATTTTATAAATGTTTGTTGACCCAGAAATCTGTAGGAACCAAGGGCAGTGCAGAAAGCTAAGAAGTAGGAAAAAAGACACAGCAACCATGTTACTGCTAGAAAAGCAGGTTCAAAACACTGTCCCCACTGCCCCACACCACCAGATCACCTGTATTTATTCTTGATGTCTTTGAATTCAAAGCACCTGAAGAGAAGGCCTCAGTGGCCTGGACTCTTGTCACATGCCTGCCTCTTGGCTGAAACTAGATCCTGGTAATGGAAGGATTTGACTCCTCAGCTTTCTTCTGAATGGTAGCAGGAGACAGCGAGCTGCAGTTAGCCTTCCATCAAGACACAGTGACAGGAGTTTAACTCACCAGTTGAAAATTGCGGTGCAGACCAAAGGTGACAGTTGATTACAGTGCCAGACAGAGTATTGGAGGATAAGTAAAAGCTCGGGCACAGGAAGAGGAGGGCATCTTGAGCACAGAACACAGCACGAGCATGCACAGAACCACGCGCACTTCAGCACCGCCGTGATGGGAGCAGGGGTGTGAGCGGAGACGGGAGAGGGCCCCGCGTGCTGTGCTGCAGAACTTAGACTTCGGTCAGTAAATAATGAGAGTCATGGGGGGCTTAAGCAGAAAGTCTCCAAGAGATGATGGTCGGGGCAGGGAAAGTTATGAGAGAATCCACCACTGGAAAGAACCTTGAAGGTCATCTTATCCAATCTCATCATTTTCTACCATATGACTACCAAATGGGATAAAGATTTTAACTTCTCCAGTGACAACTTGCCAAGACAAGTTATTCTCTTTGAAAGAAAGACTAGTAGAGAGTTTTTATTATGTTCAGCTGAAATCTGCCTCCCACAGCTTCTATTCTTTGGTTGCACTTGGAAACTCAATGTTATCCAAAAATCTGTTTCCTTGTCACTTGAAGGCTTTTCCCCTCAGTCTGAATATGTGTAATTCAGTAACTATTCCATGTGTGACCTGATTTTTAGATCCCCTTCACCTTCCTAATCACCCCATAGACAATTTCCTGAGAGCTGGGCCCATCATTAATATAATACCATATGGACTCTAGCCTGCTAGGCTCCTCTGTCCATGGAATTCTCCAAGCAAGAATGCTTGAGTGGGTACCATTCCCTTGTCCAGGAGATCTTGCAGACTGAGGGATCAAACCCGGGTCACCTGTGCAGACAGATTCTTTGCCAGCTGAGCCATCAGGGAAGCCCCCATAATACTATCTATCTATATATAATATATAAAATTCATAAATATAAAATATAATTATAATAAATATATTTATAGTTTAATATAAATTTTTATATTTATATAAATATAAATTTATGATAAATATAAACATATAAATTTAATGTATAAAATTTAATATATAAGTAATATATATGCCAGCCCAGAGTAGAAAAAGGTGAGATTTCTAATATGGGGGCAGCACAACAGGTGTCAGGAAGAAGGCTCTGGCCTACAGCACATTCTTTTGTTGCAGGAAGGGAGACCCCTTCCAGGACCCAAGAGTGGGCTTTTGTCTAACAAGATGAGTTGGAAATGAGTTGTCTGATGAGACACACAAGCTGACAAAGCAAAAACTTTATTGGGAAGAGGTGCCTGGACAGAGAGCAGGTTAAGGGAAACCGGGAGGTCTGCTCTGCCATGTGACTTGCAGTCCTGGGTTTTATGGTGATGGGCTTAGTTTCTGGGTTGCATCTGGCCAATCATTCTGACTCAGGGTCCTTCCTGGTGGCACATGCATTGCTCAGCCAAGATGGATGCCAGCGAGGAGGATTCTGGGAGGTGCTAGGACATGTGGCATCTCCTTTTGACCTTTCCTGTACTCTTTCAGTTGGCGGTGGCTTATTAGTTCCATGTTCCTTACTAGGACCTTCTGTCATAAAATAACTCAGGCAAATAGTTACTATGCTGCCTGGCCAGGTTGGGCGGCTTCAGTCAGTGTGTTTCCCCTAACACTTTGACATCTTTTGCTTTATGAACAACTGCTCTCTTAATCCTCAAGCATCATCTCTTCCAAAAAGCCTTTCCTGGGGACTTCCCTGGTGATCCAGCAGTTAGAACTTTGCCTTCCAATGCAGAGGGTGTGGGTTTGATCCCTGGTCAGAGAGCTAACATGCCTCTCAGTCAAAAAACCAAGACATATAACAGAAGCAATGTTGTAGCAAATTCAATAAAGACTTTAAAAATGGTCCACACCAAAAAAATCTTAAAAAAAAAAGGCCATTCCTGCCTGCCACCCACCCCCACCCCATCAACCACAGTGGGCAGGGCCCCACTCCATCCTGCCAGAACCCCCTTTGTTACAGCACTTCCCACGCCACAAGGAAATGGTTTCTGAGTGTGTCGGATGCTCCCAGTGGATTGTGAGCTCCCCAAGGGCTGGAATTGGCCGACTCAGTGCAGTTCCCCAGAGCCCAGAACAGAGACTAGAGGATAATCAGCCCTCGGGGGGAAGAAATGTTCAGCTGAAGTGAACTGAATCGGAATTTGAGCTGCATTACAAGGGTAAGTAGGCTGTGAATAAGCAAAGGGGATGAGGCGTACTTGGTCTATGAATAAATTCAACTTAAAGAAAATCTATGGGTGACAACTGGGAGACAGGGAGACTTGAGACTTGCTGGCGGCCTTCCTGCCAAACTGGCTGCGGCAAAGTCATGAGCTGAAGTTGGAAGGGTGCGTAGAGACCAATCTGAGGCTAAATTAGGAAAGTTGGAGTAGGGAAACGGTAGGAGAGTGGGCAGGGAACAGGGCAGAAAAAAATAGTAACTGGATTAGAGTTTTTTTTTCAGCTGTTTGCTATTCCCACATCTGCATGCTTCCCCCTAGTGGACAGGGATCAGAACCTCTGCCTTGGAAGGAACGCAAATTCTTTACAGTTAGGAAAGTCTGAGGGTCAGGTTGGGGATCAAGTTGAGTCCACAGAGTGGATTCCTGCAGAACCCAAGTCATCTTCTTCCCCCTGCTCTCTTTCCCCCATGACCTGAGGGTGCCTGGATAATATTCATTCAGTGAATCTTAGTCTTCAGCCAGAATGAGTCCGTTCTACTTGTATTCAGAGAAAACTAAGGTCCAGAGAGCAGTGATCCTTTGATTTACAAAGCAGTTCAGGGGCAAATCTGGGACTAATACTCAGGTCTCCCAACTGGCAGTCCCTTTCTCCTTCTGTATAAATATTTAGTAACCAGAGCTTTCCAGGTGGCTCAGATAGTAAAGAATATTCCTGCAATGCAGGAGATCCAGGTTTGATCCCTGGATCAGGAAGATCCCCTGGAGAAGGGAATGGCTACCCACTCCAGTATTCTTGCCTAGAGAATTCCATGGACAAGAAGCCTGGTGGGCTACAGTCCATGGGATTACGAAGAGTTGGACACAACTGAGCGACTAACACTTTCACTTTCAACCTACCAGGAGCAGGATCCTGAACAAAATGTTGGTAAGACGTAACCCACATATTTAAAAAGACAAAAACAATTACAATGCAATAGAATTGCAGCAGTAAAAGTAAGTATAGAATGCTGCAGGAATAGAGGAGTATCTTTGCTGGATCCTGGAAGGGCTCTAAACAATTGCTGGGAGCCTTGAAAGAATAGCTGCTGCTGCTAAGTCGCTTCAGTCGTGTCTGACTGTGCGACCCCATAGATGGCAGCCCACCAGGCTCACCTGTCCCTGGGATTCTCCAGGCAAGAATACTGGAGTGGGTTGCCATTTCCTTCTCCATGAAAGAATAGCTAGAGGTAGAGAAAAGAGGAAAGTCCTTGCAGACACAGGAGACAACAAGAAGAAAGCAGGAAGAAGCATCCTGCAGAGGCTGGAAAATAGGTTTCTGATCTCAGCCAATGGCATAGATTTTACACACTTTTTCTGGGTGAGATGTCCAAAGTTCCAACTATCACTCTGAAGTTGGTGACCTACATACAAGTCTATGTGTTTAGGCCAGACCTTTCTAAGCTTCAGAGCCACACAGGATTTCAAGAAAAAGAACTGACACATGCTCTTGAGGCATCTTGAGGCTTAATAGTGCCACTGTTTCATTCCATAGGCCAAGAATGTCACAAGGCCACTTCAGATTTAAGGAATGGAGAAATAGTCTCCATCTTTTGATGGGAAGAACAGCAGGGTCACAACTCAAAGAGTATGGATTCAAGGAGGATTGAAATATTGTGACCCTTTTTTAATCCACCACAGTATGTACTTTGTGACTGTAATTGTTCACATTCCTTCCACAGGCAAAATATGCTTACCTTCATTTCAGAACCCCTAAAAGTCTCTTGCTGTTATGTCATCAGGCTGTAAGTCTAGGATCTTATCACCTACATCAGGTTTGTAGGTGACTTGATGAATGTTGTTCTTTCTGATCTTGATACCTATGAATTTAAAAGACAGCAGACATTTCCATACAAGAAGGAAAAGCATGAGAGATACATAATCATCCTTAAACAGAGGCAGTTCTGGACTCCAAGTTGACAAAATTTGTCAGGTCCCCTCTCCTGGGAGAGGGCATATTCCTTTCTGAGGCCTAAATTCTGCTCCCTGGGAGTAGTTCCCAGTCTATTGATCTCTGTGCTTCTTGCTCTGCCCCCTGGACTATGCTTTGTCCATCACCTTCCTTGGCTACTTCTGAAGAAGTGGCTCATATTGCCAGCTGAGTGGCAATTCGAATTATTTAAGTCCCTTTTAATCCATGTTGGTGATACTCTCACATGTGTAACCAATTTAAAATTTTCGTGGGTCTTCTATGTATCTGATTGTAGTCTACTCCATACTCCAAATGCTACATTCACACCATCGTTTTTGAGACATCTCTTAACTTTATGATTGCTATTTTGGCATTAGGTTTCTGTGGATATTGCTCTTAAGATTTCAAGAAGTCGTTTTGTCTAGGAGTCTACTAGACATCACTTTAATTATCTCAAAGTTCTTTACAAAGTGTGTTACAGCCACACCTTTGGTGTGATTCACATCTCTAGGCTATATTTCCCTGTAAGAATTCTTCACTGGCTAGAGAGCCTCAAGATGAAGTTTTATTTTTTAAGGTAGTAAGTCCTGGCCCTCTCTCTTCTCTCTAAATTCATGTTTCAAGCAGGCCAGTTCTTTCTTTAACTCATACTTCTCTTCCTGTTATAAAGTTATCACACCCAGCTGGGAGCACCCAACTGACACTACATTCTCCCTAGAAATTTCCTTAGTTGGATCAAAATTTTAGTATTTTCCCCCATCTTCCCCTAGTTACCACAGGCAACAGTTTTGCCAATTGTTTTGCCACTATAAAATACAGATTACCATTTTTCTAGCCAGTCACAATTTCCTCATCATTTTCCCAGATTTCACTGTTTACTTGCCAGTTTTCCAATCTCCACCCATCCCTGATCCCAAAGCCAATGCCATGAATTTTGGGACTTTTTTAAAAAAGCAACATTTCAGACACCAGTTCTGTAACAGTCAACTTTTGCTGCAAAACAAACTACCCACAACTTTAGTGACTTAAAACAACAATTATTTATATATCTCACAGTTCTGCAGTTTGGACTGGGATCAGCAGGTTGGTTCTTCTGGTCTTAGTTGGGTTCACTTATCAGATGGAGGTCAGCTGCCAAGTCGCCTGGCTGCTGGTTAGCTCAGGATGGTCTTAGCTGGGTCGGCCAAGCTCTGCCATGCTCCAGCAGGCAAGCCCAGACATGTTCACATGGGTGCCTGCATGGGGTTCATAAGTCAGGACTGAAGCATGCAAGGCCTCTTGAGGCCTAGGCTCAAAGCTGACACATTGTCCCTTTTGTTATATTTCATTGGCTAAAGAAAATAGTAAGGGGAAATTGACTCCTTAATGGAGGGAGATGCAAGCTCACACCACCAAGGGTGTGGATACAGGGAGGAATAAGGATCATGGCTGTCTTTATAGTCTACTTTGCCTTCTCAGAGACCATCCTCCTCTTGAATTTTTTGTGTCCTTCCCTTCCAAATTTTTAAATTTATGTATGTGTACATATACACATGCACACACATGGTATTATTTTGTCAATTTTCAGTTCAGTTCAGTCGCTCAGTCATGTCCGACTCTTTGCAACCCCTGGCAGCATGCCAGGCCTCACTGTCCATCACCAACTCCTGGAGTTTACTCAAACTCATGTCCGTTGAGTCGGTGATGCCATCCAACCGTCTCATCCTCTGTCGTCCCCTTCTTTGACTTTAAATGAATAGCTTCATATATACTAAAGAATTTATGTAACCTAAGTGTAAAATATAAAGAAAATAATACTTTTGTACCTACCACTCAGACAAAGAAGTGGAATTTTACCCATACATTTAAAGCTTCTCATGTACACCTACCTCCTAACTAAACATTCATCTCTCACCTGGATTATGCAGCAGCTTCCTAATTGGTCTTTCCACCTGTGACCTTGCCTCCTCCAATCAGTTCTACCCATTATAGTCAGAATGATCTTTAAAAAACAAAAATCTAATTGCATCATTCCTCTACTTAAAACTGTTCAGTTGCTTCCCATTGACCCTAGTGTAAAAGTAAACTTAGAGTAGGCCCTTCATCATTTGGTTCCTGCTTTTACTTCATGCCTCTTTTTTGCCATGCATTCCTCCATGTGCTGTGTTTTTTCTCAAAACTGTTCATTGGTTTTCAGCCAAATGACTACCATAGTTCCTTGCACCTCCCCCGGCATGGCATATATCACCATTGTTCTTGACTGTTTACTTGTCTGTCTCTCATACTTGCTGTAAGGACTCTTTGGACAGGGAAGTCATCTGGCTCCTCTGCTGTATTGCTGGTTACCAGGAACAGCACCTGGCACAACTGATGCTCAGTAATGGTTAAATGAATGAATGGATGAGTGGTAGGCTCTGGGGACAAAGAGACACTCCACAAAAAGCTAGTCCTTAGTCTAGGGGCTTTCCTGGGGGCACAGTGGATAAGAATCCACCTGCCAATGCAGGGGACACGGGTTCAGTCCCTGGTCCAGGAAGATTCCACATGCCATGGAGCAACTAAGCCTGTGAGCCGCAACTACTGAGCCTGCACATTCTAGACCCCACGTGCTGTAACTACTGAGCCCATGTACTGCAACTACCGAAGCCCGCGTGCCCAGAGCTGTGCTCACCAACAAGAGAAGCCACTGTAGTGAGAAGCCCTTACGTAGCAACAAAGAGTAGACCCCATTCACAGCAACTAGAGAAAGCCCGTGCAAAGCAGCGAAGACCCAGCATAGCCATAAATAAATAATTTTTTTTTTTTTTTTTAAAAAGCTCCTAGTCTATTGGAGAAGAGATACATACACTGAGAAATCAATCTTGTTTCTAAGCAAACAGCAAGTGTTTTGACAGGGATTATGGGTTTGAGTTGGCATCTAAATTTCACCAGGGGGCGCTATAGGAATGCCTCAGGTTTCTATAAAAGAGCAGGTACGATCTTTTCAAGGAAATACGATTTTCAGAGATGGTAGTGGTTGTTTTGTATTAGAATAAACTCCCTATTCTGTCCATTTGGAAGAGCTATAACTGAGCCATCTGCAAATCTGAAGGACTGAAGTAACTTCTCTTGGTGTCCATTTTATACCTGTAGTGGTTCTTCAACTTGGAATCACAAGAACTTTGAAAAACATGATTTAATTTATCTTACACACCAACTACTAGAAGCCAAAATAGGGGTTGTTGTTATTATTTTCATCTTAAAAGATGATAACTCTAAGGCTCAAGAGGTGAAGTAATTTTCCCAAGGAACCACAGCCAGTAAGTACCCAAGCAGGGACTTGAATCTGTCTTCCAAATTGAAATGTATTCATTTACGAAAAATAGTATGTATTGAGTTCACAGCTCTGGAAAAGATGATAGGGCTACAGAAGCCTGACCTCCAAATCCAATGTCTTAGAAGACAAGACTGTCAGAGCTGGAACTTTGGAAATCATCTAAGGAAGTGTTCTCAAACATGCACAAGAATCACCTCATGAGCCTGTTAAAAATGAGTCCTAGACTTTGCCTCCTCTTCTCCTACATTTTGATTCAATGAGTCTGGTAGCAGTATGTCTCCTAAGCACATTCACTTTCCCCCCTATGATTCTGGAGCAGATGTACAGTGGACCACACTTATAGAAACATCAGTCTATTGGTTCAATCCTTTCATAACACAAAGAAGAAAAGAATGAGACATGAGTATCCCAGAAACTCTTCTTGAAGGGAGACTGAGCCAGGAGCTGGTAATGAGCACCTGAAGTAATGATATAGTGGAAAGGGTACTCAGCTGAGAACTGGAGACCCTGGGTTCAATTTCAGGCTTTACATCTTGCTGCTGAATCACTAATCTCAATGAACTATGGTTTTTCCAACCGTAAAATGCAAAGGAACAATACATACCTCGTAGGCTTATTGTGAGGATAAAGGAGATGAATATTAGAAAAGACCTGGCAAAGGACGGTCACATAGAGGACCGTCAATAAACAGATTGAGTAGTAGGATTATTTTGAATGCTCTATTTGCTCTATTCAATCTTTTTAAATGAGTACCCACTATTGCCTGTTACTCTGCTAAGCACAGTCCTGCCTACATGAAACTTATGCTCTGGTGGAATAGATAGACATGAATTATAGAAAAAAGAAATTACAATTGTAATAAGTGCTACCAAGGGAAAATATAGGGGGTATTTTGATATTATGGGGATTCGACCCTAATCTGCAAGCAAATGAAAGATTCTTGAGGAAATGAGTCAAAGAATGAGTAGGAGTTAGTCAGAAATTACACATGAATCAGGAAAGAGGTTGGCAGGAGCAGGAAATGAAAAGGCCAAAGGCCAGCATGGCTGGTGTGGAGTGAGCAGGGGAGAATGGCATGACATGAAGCTGATGATGATTTCTGGGAAAGCCTTTCTCTTCTCTGCCTTGATATTTATTTTGAAAGTCATGATCTTTTCCTCGATCCTTTTATTTCTGCTTTAACTTTCTATTTTTGCACTTAAAAAAACTAAAATAATAGTAACATTTCTTTAAAGCTAACATCATTTTTCAGTTTTTAACATTCCAAAATAGAAATTGTGTAATAATACAAGTCAAAAAACAAACACACACCCTGCTGAATACCAAACAGGAACAAAAATTGAACCTCACAAACTTAGCTGTCTTAGAAAAGATCGATTCTATTGTCACATAATTATTTGTTTTTGTAATATAATTTAGTTAAAATTCAGTTTGGCTTTAGTCAAACTTGGAAGCCTGTTGTTATTTAGGGTGACTTAAAGTCCTCTCTGATGCAGAATTAAAATCAAATATTATAATGTAGGAAATTCTGTTTGTTGGAAGATGTCTTGCCCGCTGAATGCAGCTATAAAATCTAGACAGAATAGAGCAAGCATTTGAGGACTCTATAGTCAGATTGGGGGGAAAAGACAGAACATGAAGCACCGCTGAACTGGCAGTGAGTTTCCTCTTTTTGATCCTCAGTAGGCTTAAACCTGTAAGTGGACTCCAGGTTGAGGACTGGGAAAGCTACAGGGGAAGCACTCTAGCTCTGGCTCAAGAACAGGGAAAGAGGACCCTCACATTGATGTGTAGGGGTGGGGTTGGAGGGTAACATCCACTTGTTTTTTATCTTTTGTTCTCCTTCCTCCTGCACCCCTCCCACCAGGCAATCCTGCAGTGATGGGCCACAATGGAAGTGGTGGCAGTGAGTGCCTATGGCCACCTAAAACTTCAAGTTATCTCATGTATTCCATTCACGCACGTTAAAACCGTATAAAATAATGCTGTAATTTTTTCTTCCAACAATCCCAGTAGGGTGGGGTAAACCGCTGTTGAATTTTTTTCTCCCTCTATCCTCCTGTGACTTGGCCCCAGATACATGAAAAATGCAGTGGAGAGGAGAGCAACTGAACCTCCAAGATTTTTGGCCAGAGGGCTCAAAAGTGGGGGGTTCAAAAGACTGGAAAGTATCAGAGAAATCACAAGAGAGGGAGGAGTTCAGGAGAACAGCCCCATAGTTTCTGACCTCACCCCTGAACTGTGCAAGCATCAATCTGATGCTAAATAGCATACCATGTACTTGGGTACTGAGCATGGAATGGGCCACTGTCCAGATCTGAAACTGGCCACTGGGTGGCGTATAACCAGGACAAATAGAAATAACATTGCAGAACTTTGAAAACTGGATGACATTTTGGTTGGGTTTTTTTTTTTTTTTTTTTTGCTTTTTAAGTTTTTTTTTCCATTTATTTTTATTAGTTGGAGGCTAATTACAATATTGTAGTGGTTTTTGCCATACACTGACATGAATCAGCCATGGATTTACATGTGTTCTCCATCCTGAACCCCCCTCCCACCTCCCTCCCCATCCCATCCCTCTGGGTCATCCCAGTGCACCAGCCCTGAGCACTTGTCTCGCATCCAACCTGGACTGGTGATCTGTTTCACACTTGATAATATACATGTTTCGATGCTATTCTTTCAAATCATCCCACCCTCACCTTCTCCCATAGAGTCCAAAAGTCTGTTCTATACATCTGTGTCTCTATTTCTGTCTTGCATATAGGGTTATCATTACCATCTTTCTAAATTCCATATATATGCATTAGTATACTGTATTGGTGTTTATCTTTCTGGCTTACTTCACTCTGTATAATGGCTCCAGTTTCATCCATCTCATTAGAACTGATTCAAATGAATTCTTTTTAACAGCTGAGTAGTATTCCATGGTGTATATGTACCACAGCTTCCTTATCCATTCGTCTGCTGATGGGCATCTAGGTTGCTTCCATGTCCTGGCAATTACAAACAGTGCTGTGATGAACATTGGAGTGAACGTGTCTCTTTCAGATCTGGTTTCCTCGGTGTGTATGCCCAGGTGTGGGATTGCTGGGTCATATGGCAGTTCTATTTCCAGTTTTTTATTGAATCTCCACACTGTTCTCCATAGTGGCTGTACTAGTTTGCATTCCCACCAACAGTGTAAGAGGGTTCCCTTTTCTCCACACCCTCTCCAGCATTTATTGCTTGTAGACTTTTGGATAGCAGCCATTCTGACTGGCATGTAATGGTATCTCATTTTGGTGTGTTTTTTTTTTTTTCCCACCGTCACCCCCCCCCCTTTTTTTTTCCCACCGCTCATTGTGGTTTTGCTTTGCATTTCTCTGATAATGAGTGATGTTGAGCATCTTTTCATGTGTTTGTTAGCCATCTGTATGTCTTCTATTGGATGATATTTTGGAACCACAGAAGTAGGTCAGTACTTCTGAATCAAACTGGGCAAGCTACATGCTAAAACAAACAGAAAAAAAAATTACTATTATCCATTAGATTTTTTTTTTTTTTTTTATGTCTGATCTTATTTATTTGTTTTACTCATAGAACATCTCATTTTTGACTGGACTCAGACTTAGAAGTAGAAGCTCTCAGAGAGGACAGCCTCCGTCTCTTGGCAATCTGTTCCTGCCATTTTTCTTTGGCCTCCTTCATTCTCTTGGCCAAAAGTTTAGCATATTCTGCAGCCTCTTCTTTGTTTTTCTTAGTACGCTGCTTCTTCAGAGCCATACGCCGGCGTTTGTGTTGCAGAACTTGTGGAGTCACAAGGTGCTGAATCTTGGGTGCTTTAGTCCTAGGTTTCTTACCTTCTTTGTTTAGGGGCTTTCGCACAACATACTGGCGGACATCATCTTCTTTAGAGAGATTGAAAAGTTTGCGGATTCTGCTAGCTCTTTTGGGACCCAGGCGATGAGGCACTGCAGTATCAGTGAGTCCAGGAATATCCTTCTCCCCTTTTTTCATGATGACCAAGTTGAGAACACTCAGATTGGCATCCACAATGCAACCCCGTGCAGATTTGCGCTTTCTCTCTCCAGTCCTCCTTGGTCTGTAACAGGAATGCCCCTTACTCAGTAGCAGGCGAACTCGGCCATGGGTCAAGACACCCTGTTTCATGGGGAAACCCTGCTTATCGTTCCCGCCACTGATTCGGACCACATAACCCTTCCATTCTTCATCCAGAGCATCAGCAGCAACTTCTGTGGCCATACGCTTCTCATAGGAGGTACGAAGTTTTCGTTCATCATCCACTTCAATGAGCTTCTGGCAGCCAGTGGCTGGAAAAGAGATGTTCAGCTTCGTTCTGAAGTGGCCGACAGCCTCCGAGGCACCAGGAAAAAGAGACTATCCATTAGATTTAAATGAGATCTAGAAAAGAGTCGGACATGACTGAGCGACTGAACTGAACTGAGACATTTATAACATAATATTCAAAATGTCTGGGGCTTCCCAGGTGGCATTAGTGGTAACTAGAGGTATGAAAGTTAGAGTGTTAGTTCCTCAGTCATATCCAACAGTCATACAGTCATGGCTACCCCATGGACTGTAGAGCACCAGGCTCCTCTGTCCATGGAATTCTCCAGTCAAGAATACTGGAGTGGGTTGCCATTCCTTCTCCAGGCAATCTTCCCAACCGAGGGATTGAATTCAGGTCTCCTGCATTGCAGTCAGATTCTGTACCATCTGAGCCACTGGGGAAACCCAGTAGCGGTAAGAACATGCCTACTAATGCATAAGACAGATATGGATTCAATCCCTGAGTCGGGAAGATCCCCTCGAGGAGAGCATCACTACCCACTGCAGTATTCTTGCCTGGAGAATTCCAATGGACAGAGGAGCCTGAAGGGCTATAGTCCATAGGGTTGCAAAGAGTCAGACATACTAAAGCAACTTAGCATGCTTGCATACATTCAACATGTCTAGTATTTAATCCAATGTTATTCAGCATATAAAGAACCAGGAAAATCCCCATTAGTATGAGAAAAGACAATCAACAAATGCCAAGGAAAAGACAGCACAAATGTTTAAATGATTGAAGATTGTTATAAAATGCTCCAAGAAGTAAAGGTAAATGCTCTTGAAGTGAATGGAAAGGCAGAAAATGTCAAGAAAGAAGAGATATAAACAGGAGCCTAATGAAAATACAAAAACCAAACTAAAAATTTCACAGTTTACTCAACAGCAGAATATACCTAACAAGGGAACAACTCAGTGAACTTGAAGATAATTCCATTAAAATCATCTAATCTGAACAACAGAGGGAAAAAGAGTTTTTTTTTAATGAACACAGCCTTAATAACCTGTGATGCAGTACCTAATTTATGTCATCATAATTCCAGAAGATTTTGAAAAAGAAATATTTGAAGAAATAATATATGGATATTTCCCAGATTTGACAAAAGACAAAGTGAGAAGTTCAGTGAAGCACAAACAGCAAGCTGAATCCAGCAACAAAGAACAAGGTTTATCCCAGAATGCAATGTTGGTTTAACAAACAAAAATCAATCATTATAATACAAAATATTAATACAAAAGATAAAAACCACATGATCATCTCAATAGACGCATAAAACATATTTGACAAAAACATTTAAAAAATTAGGAACAGAAAAGATCTTCCTTAACGTATTTAAAGCATTGACAAAAAACCCACAGCTAACATCATACTTAATGGTGAAAGACTGAAACCTATCCATCTAGGACCTGAAACAAGACAAGGATATCTTCTCTTGTCACCTCTATTCAACATTACACTGGAAGTTCTAGGAAAGTGTTGATAAGTTAGTAAAAAAGACATAGCATCCAAATTCACATGGAGGAAATAAACTTCATTTTCCAATGTTTTGATCTTTCATGTATATAATTGTAAGGATTACACACAAAAGCACAATTAGACATAATAAGCAATTTCAGTAGAGTTACAGGATATAAGATCTGTATACAAAAATCAATTGTATTTCTATATACTAACACTGAACAATCTAAAAAAATGAAATTAAGAAAACAATTTTATTTACTGTTGAATAACATCAAAGGGAAACTATTTATATGAAGCATCTATAGTAGGTAAATCCATATAGACAGAAGGTAGATTGGTGGTTGTCACATGGGAAGGGGATAGAGTGACAGCTAATGGGTGTTTTTTTTGGGGGGGGCGTGAAGAAAATGTTCTAGAGTTCAATAGTGGTGGTGGTTGTACAACCTTGTGACTATGGTAAAAATGAATGAATTGTATACTTTAAAAATGTGAATTTTTATCGTATGTAAATTATATCTCAATTTTTTAATATATCTCAATTTTTAAAGGAAAAAAACACTTAGGAAAAGTTTAACAAAGTTATATATAATTATCTAGTTCTATCTGCCAAAAGGACCTGGGAGCAGAGACATTCCAGTTGCAATGAGCATACCTAGCACCAAGATCTTGGTTTCTGAATACAAGGAACCAGGGCTCATGGGGGGGGGAATGCTTGATTCCAGGACAGGAGAAGTACAGACAAGTTGGAATATCTTGGAAGTAATAAAGTATGAAAGTCCTCAAGGAATAAAGGGAACATATCAAAAGGACACAGGAGCCAGATTGAAGGGGCTACCTCTGGGCAACTCTAGGGCAATTTAAGTTTCAAAATAAGCAAGTAATGAATTATAATTCATTCGATGAAATTCATGAGCCCATGCTGATGTCAAATAAGTGAATATGTAACTGGGGCATCTCAGGATCCTTAAATTAATCACACCTGCAAATTTCCTTTTGCTATGTGAGGCACCATAGTCACAGGCTTTAGGAATTAGGATATTAGCATCTTGCAGGGGGCGGGGCATTATTCTTCCTACAACAACGCTCAACCTTCTATGAGCAGAAAGCAGGCTAAGATGACTACTCAGTTGCAAATACAGACCCTTAGTTATTCCAACATTGCCACCATAAGGGGATGTGTGATAAAGAGGAAGTCAGAATGGAAAGAGAAAACTTAAACAATTGTGGTTAAAATAGCTTTAATTTACAAATTTTACAAATACATATAACAATAAGAAAATAATGTTGGGTTCTGCCACCCCTCAATCCTGAGGGTGTTTGTTGGAAAGGATTTGTGCAAGTTAGGGGCCTTGAAGCTTAAGCTTCAAAAGCTTCATGATAAATCTTTCTCTGGTAGCAATTAAGAAAATGGCACCCAGACCCACACCACCTGGGTTCAGGTTACTGCTCTACACTTACCGGCTGTGTATGTTGATTGTGTTGCTGTTACAGGTTGGGTTCTCCAGAAGCAGATGCTGAGATGATATTTGAAGTGCAAGATATTGCTAGGGATCAGGGTCTGTGAAAGCACAGGGAAAGCAGAAAAGGGCAGAGGAAGAGGTCAAAGAAGAGGTCCAAGCCTTGGTCCATGTGGCAGGAGGACTAGAGCCTGTCAGAGCTGTCTCATGTTGGGCCTAAATCACTGGGCTTTTATTCCCTCACCTTGCTCAGTCACTGGACGACTATTAATGCCCTTAAAAACTTCCACTGGTGGGATGCAGAGGGAGGTGAGAGGGAGGTAAAAAAGAAAAAGTTTCCACTGGATTTTCACAGCAGTCTAAATTTCTTAGTATGACATGCAAAACCCCTTCACAATCTGACAGTCCCAGCCCCAAGGAATTTCTCATCATTTCTGCAACTCAAACTATTTTCCATTTCAAACCTTGGTATACATAAGCACCTTCTCCAGGAAAGCCCATCCCTCCCTTGCAGTAGAACAGGTGCTAAATATTTGTTAAATGAATGAATGAGTGAATCAACATTGCCTGGGAAAGAGGGGGAAAGGGTAAGTAGTAGGATTAACAATACTTTTGTTTGCTTAAATGACCATGAGTATGTCGTGCAGAGCAATGACCCAGGACCCCAGAAGTTTTGGTTGTATAGGTCCTAGATTTGTCACGCACTGAACCTAATGGCCTTCACCCTCTTTACCTCCAGTCAAGATTCTACTCATCCTTGGAGATAGTTCAGACGTCAGGTCCTGTGTGAAGTGTTTTCCTCCCCCTGGTCTGTCACAGCTCTTTATTCACACCGCTGTTACCACACCACAACCTTTACTCTCTTCATTTGTCCATCAGAATCCAGGGATGTTTCTGTATTTCCACCCCTTGATCCAGGGAGTGAATATTTTTGAATGACGTGGTACAGCCATAGACTGACGCATTCATTCTTCACCACACCCGTTGCCTTAATTTCCCCAAGGGTGAAATAGGCACAGTGGAAATGCTTCCCCAGGGATGTGATTGGGGGAGGCCGGGGGACACTGAGGCTGCAGGCAGCCGGCCTGCTGTCCGAGGGGCAGGAAGGTGGGGGCTGGAGAGCGACAGGAGGGGTTAGCGAGGAGTCGGGGGCGGGGCCCAGGGGGCGGGGGCGGGGCCCAGGGGTGGGCGGGGGCGGGGCGGCGAGAGCAGGGGGCGGGGCGGCGAGAGCAGGGGGCGGGGCGGCGAGAGCAGGACCCGGCGCGACGCTCGGAGAAGACGGGCGCGAGCGCCGGCGATGGGCCCAGCGGCGCGGCTGGCGGCGCTGTTGGCGGTGCTGGCGCTCCTGGCCGGAGACCCGGCCGAGGTCGCGGCGCGCGGGGACACGTTCTCGGCGCTGACCAGTGTGGCGCGCGCCCTGGCGCCCGAGCGCCGGCTGCTGGGACTGCTGCGGCGCTACCTGCGCGGGGAGGAGGCGCGGCTGCGGGACCTGACCAGGTGAGGGCACCGGGGGCGGGGTGCGAGCCGGAGAGACTGAGTCTCGGAGGACGGACGAGGCCGAGACTTTGTGCCGCAGGGTCAGGGGTAACTCAGCTTCGTGGTCAGCCTGCCGGGACTTCGGACGCGGTGTCCAACCCGCAGACCAAGGTACCGTGGCCCAGAGTGACTCCCCAGAGCCATCGTCATCCTGAGGGGCTCCCCGAGACACCGTGTCACCCTGCGTAGGACTTCAGACTCCGCTGTGGGAATGTGCGGTGGAGCGACTGTGGGGCGGAGTAGAGCTTCACAAGTACTGACTGAGGCAAGCTGTGTGGGCCCCCAGGTTCGCTGTTAACAGACACAGCGACCCTGAGAGAGTGAAACGGAGAGAATACGGTGACACTGTAGCCACACGTGTGTTGACCATGTGACCCAGGGAACTGATGTTTAGTATGGGAGGGCATCCTGTGACTGTGTATGAGATTTACATGTCATTGTGACTGGGTGGGCACAACCCTATGGATAATCATGCAGAGTAATTGTCCAGGTCTCTATAGGAATAATGCTTCAGGTTTATCAATTCATTCAACATAGATGTTTGTCTACTGTGAACCAAGCACTGTTCCAGGCACTGGGGAGAGAATGGTGAACAAGACCCTACCCTGCCCTCTAAGAGCTTGGAGTCTGTAATATCATGATTGTTAATCTGAGATGTCTTCTCTTTACACACACATAAGAACTCTAAATACTATCCCTGAGGTGTACATGTGTATGAAAGTATTTGACAGCAGGAAAACCAAACCACTGGGCAAAACCATACTTGATGCTTGGAGATGCTGAGTGTAGCACACACTAGTAGATGCTCAGCCAATGTTGTTTTGCGATACAATCAATGAGAAAAACATCTACTTCTGCTTTATTGACTATGCCAAAGCCTTTGACTGTGTGGATCACAGAAAACTGTGGAAAAGTCTTAAAATGATGGAAATACCATACCACCTAACCTGCCTCCTGAGAAATCTGTATGCAGGTCAAGAAGCAACAGTTAGAACTGGACATGAAATAACAAACTGGTTCCAAATCGGGAAAGGAGTACGTCAAGGCTGTATATTGTCACTCTGCTTGTTTAACTTATATGCAGAGTACATTATGAGAAATGCTGGACTGGATGAAGCAAAAGCTAAAATCAAGATTGCTGGGAGAAATATCAATATGCAGATGACACCACACTTGTAGCAGAAAGCGAAGAAAAACTAACAAGCCTCTTGATGAAAGTGAAAGAGGAGAGTGAAAAAGTTGGCTTAAAACTCAACATTCAGAAAACTAAGATCATGGCATCCAGTTCCATCACTTCATGGCAAATAGATGGGGAAACAATGGAAACAGTGACAGACTTTATTTTGGGGGGCTCCAAAATAACTGCAGATGGTGATTGCAGCCATGAAATTATAAGATGCTTGCTCCTTGGAAGAAAAGTTATGACCAACCTAGACAGCATATTAAAAACAGAAACATTACTTTCCCAACAAAGGTCCATCTAGTTAAGGCTGTGGTTTTTCCAGTAGTCATGTATAGATGTGAGAGTTGGACTATAAAGAAAGCTGAGTGCCGAAGAATTGATACTTTTGAACTGTGGTGTTGGGGAAGACTCTTGAGAGTCCCTTGGACTACAAGGATATCCAACCAGTCCATCCTAAAGGAAATCAGTCCTGAATATTCATTGGAAGGACTGATGCTGAAGCTGAAACTTCAGTCATTTGGCCACGTGATGCAAAGAACTAACTCATTTGAAAAGACCCTGATGCTGGGAAAGATTGAAGGCAGGAGGAGAAGGGGATGACAGAGGATGAGATGGTTGGATGGCATCCCCGACTCAATGGACATGAGTTTGAGTAGGCTCCGGGTGTTGGTGATGGACAGGGAGGCCTGGAGTGCTGCAGTCCATGGGGTCACAAAGAGTCGGACATGACTGAGAAACTGAACTGAAACTGAAAATACAATCAACAAATTCTACTTTAAGACTTGGAACACTGAGGCACTGTAATCATGTATTGACTCTCTCAAACAATGAAAGATGAATGAGTGGATATAACACCATTGGTATGAATATGTGCTGTGCACCTTCTCTTGGGACACTGAAAAACTCACAAAGTGAGAAATGGGTGTAACCACATAGTTACTTGAATATTTAATGCTGTATTTATATCCTGTGACCCTCAACTGAGCTGGGACAACAGAGGGTTATCTGTTGTCTCACAGTGTACTGCTTATAAAACTGTGAGTGAGTGTATGTGGTAGTAATACTGTTTTCAGGGCATATGGGAAGAAGATGTGAGGGCCACTATGGCTATGTGGGAGAGCCCATGTAGAAGAGAGTCAGTGAGCGTGAGGAAGTATGTGTGAGAGATCTTGTTTGTTACTCAGTGGTAACTGAATGATGATGTAATTTGGTACATGCTTTTAAGTATGTAGCTTGTATATAAGCAGTTGTATGCCTGTTTAAATTTACTGTTAGTTTGATCTCAAAAGCTAAGATCCCACAAGGTGCATGGTGTGGCCAAAAATAGCATGATCACACACACACACACACACTATATAATGCATATAAGTGTGTATTAATTATTATAATCTGCTGTACTCAGTTGCTTAGTTGTGTCCAACTCTTTGCGGTCCATGGACTGTAGCCCGCCAGGCTCCTCTGCCTATGGCATTTTCCAGGCAAGAATACTGGAGTGGGGTGCCATTTCTTACTCCAGGGGATCTTCCCAGTTCGGGGATCTTCCCAATTCAGGGATCAAACTCAAGTCTCCTTTGTCTCCCAAATTAGCAGGCGGATTCTTTACCACTAGCACCACCTCAGAAGCCCAATTATAACAATAAATGATGATAATTTTAATAATTCTTGTCACTCTTTGGAGTAGCATAGTTGCCTAGTATTCTGTGGGCCAATATTTACAGAGTAAAATGATTTAATTTGCGGAATCCTTGATAGTCCAGTGGTTAGGATTCTGTACTTCTGCTGCTCGGGGCCGGGATTCAATTCCTGATAGGGAGAACCAAGACCCTGCCAGCCACATGGTGTGACCAAAAAAAAAATTTTCATTTTATTCTTAATCCATATTCATTGGAGTCCAAGTTCATTGGTGGAAATAGAACAGACTTTTTCCTTTGATTTGAGGCACCATCATGCTCCCTGCTACCCGTGTGCTTGTTCTCATAACTAGTAATCTCTCTATTTGGGTGGCTCAGATTGAGATGAGGGTCAGAATCCTGATGCTAGGCTTAGTAGGGAACAGAGTCAGAAGAGTGAGCTCATGATGTTTATCAGAGTGGCTGGCTAGAATTCCCCCCTCCCACCTGCATGCCGGTCTCCTTTACTGTCTTCTCACCATTGTAATTGTCACAAACTTGTCACAGTGGGGGGTCTTGCACAAACCTTATCTCATTTGATTCTGTCTCACACACAGTGTTTTGAAATAGGTTTGTATTACTCTTTTAAGCAAATGAGAAATCATTTTAAAGTGTGAAAACTACAATTTAAGTACCTTAATCCAAGATTATAAAATCTAGTAAGTAGCAAGGACTTTCCTGGTGGCTCAGTGGTGAAGAATCCATCTGCAATGCTGGAGACACCGGTTTGACTCCTGCGTTGGGAAGATCCCCTGGAGCAGGAAGTAGCAACCCACTCCAGTATTCTTGCCTGAGAAATCCCGTGGTCAGAGAAACCTGGCAGACTCCAGTCCACATGGTGACAAAGAGTCAGACATGACTTAGTGACTAAACAACAGCAAAAAGTAAGTAGCAAAGCTAGGACTAGGACATAGTTCCTTTGACTGTTTCTTTCTATCACGCTATAATGTCCCTACTGCTTGCTTTGTATGATATGCCAGGACGCTGACCAAGCCCCATAGCTGTTGAGGTTTAATGGACAGCTGGAGTACATAGTGGTTAAGAGTCTGGATTCAGGAATGTAACGTTTGTTAGAATGCTTGGCTCTGACCTTGGGCAAGCTCCTTTACCTCTTTAAGTGTTAGTCTCCTAATCTGTAAAATGATGGTAAAAATAGTACCTACCAATATGGGTTTTTGGAAGGATTAACTACCATGTAAAGGAAAGTAGTAATTGCTCTACAAATGTTAGTTCTTTATGATTGTTGTTTAAGACTTGCTGGTGAAACTAGACACAACTTTTGGCTCTACACAGTAGCTAGGGTTGTGAGAGCCCAGAGAATAAAAAAGAATCAGAAAAATTCTAGAGTCTCTTCCCATATGACTTATGAGTATTTAATTTCAGAAAGCTTAGTTTGATAACTTAGAGACTGTCTGTTCTCTAGTCACTGCTCTAAAACCTGGTGAAATGTTTGCTTTTAAAACAAGAATTCTGGCAGTTCCTGCTCATTTTCCTATACTCACAATCTGGTGGTCTAATGTAACTTGAGATGTTATTTCTAAGGGACCTAAGTTGATATTCTTTGAATTTCTAAAGTTAGAAATTAAATATTTTTTGATGTTGAAACTATACTCCCTACCACAAATTGATGAATAAAATTTATACTTGTTACAATATATATATAGCTATGTACTAATATAGTATTATGTATACTTGTCATATAATATTTAGATAATTAACCCTTAGCTTCTTTTGTTGTTGCAGTTTTTAAAAAGTACCAAGATTTAGAAAGAAGCATCATCAGCAATGACTTCTGTGCTAGGAATTAAGCATTCAGAATGTCTCAGAAGAACTGAGACAAAGCCATTTCTGAATTCCAAAGGAAAAACATATTGAATTAAAACAGCCCATGTATTGTGGTTGGGTAACCTGTCCCAAGCTATGTTTAATGCAGAGATTGGGTTGCAGTTTTTATGTGCAGATTCTTGAAGGAAAGGATCTGATTTTTCACTTTCCGCAGCATTTGTTAAAGCAAAAAAGCTGTTTAGGAAACCCTGAGGTTTGAATTCAGCATCCAGTAACTCGGTCTCTGAAAACCAGCTATTGGCTCAGAGGCTGGGCATAGGGCCAACATTTGGATTCCAAACCAGTCTCAGATATCAGTTGATAGGTTTTTTTCTTTTTTCTTTGTGTGACAGAAAGATGACATACATGAACACTGAATTGAATTATGTTCTTAAGTAGAGATTAAACCTCTGTCCTAAATAAATTGACGCCATAATACAAAGTGGGATGTGAAGAGAACAAGGAGATGGTGCCTTTGATCTTCACCCCTCCGTCATGCTTCTTTTGTGCCTCAGTTTCCTCTGAGGCTTGTTATATTGGGTTGGCCAAAAAGTTCGTTTAGGTTTGTCAGTCAAGATGTTATTTTTTGGCCAACCCAATACAGTACGTCTCAAGCACCAGATGAGGAGTTTGTTTATTCAGTTGTGGAAAAGGTGATGGAAAGAAAGAATAGAATGGTTGTGCCGAAAGCATCCATGGAGATCTTCTAGACTAGACCAGGTCTGCCGTCTTATAGGAGAGGAAACTGAGGGATAGCTAGAGGCTGGCTCAGGATACCTCTCCCTCTCCTCCCAGCTCCTCTCCATGCAACTGTCTTGTAAAATCCCTGCCACTCAGCCTCAGTTGTCCCTGGACACTTACCCTTCAGTCTGAACTCAAGCCCGAGTCTCTGCTTGTATTTTCATCTAGCAGTGGAATATCTTTCACTAAGTAGTTCCATATGGAGCTGAAGCAGAAAATAATGGGTATTAAAAAAAAAGTCCCACACCCTGGAGGCTGGTTTAGTTTTAAAACCCTTGAGTAGGTTTAATTTAAAAACCCCCCTGTCTTAGGGATCAGAAATATCCTGGGACTTAACAGGCTTCCTATTTCCTCCCTGGGGCACCCAGGAGCAGACTGTTTTTCTTAGTTTATGCTTGAATTGAATATTTGGCTCACTAGAAGCATCTCTACCCAAAGCAACTATTCTGTTTCAGGCTGTGTTTATAGTTGAGGCCCCACCCTTGAGAAATCCTTAAGTCAGACTGTTTCAAGGGATTGAAATCCTGCACCTTACCCCCACCCCACCACTCCCTCTATTCCTCACTTCCATCCCTTTCCGCTCACTGAAGTCCTCCACTGTGGCCAGAAAATTCTTCTATTCTCACATGCTCTTCATACATTCACTTTGCACCACACACACTTTTTCTTTTATTTCAATTGTTATTGTATTGTTTTTGAAAATAATGTTTAAAACAAAGGGAAAAAGTGTTAGAGGGCAGGACTAGAACTCTTAAGTCTGCCTTACTGTAACTAATAAATTTCAATAATATAAATCCCAGTAGGGAATTAGAAATGGGATAACCATAGTATGCCAGGAAAGTAAACACTTATATCTTAATTGTATGAACACTCTTATAGGACATTGAGGAGGAGATAAATTAATGAAAAAGATGATCACTTCTGGCCCCTACATTTCTGCCCCTTTATTGCAAATGTTGGCAAACAAGAAAGGTTGGAAGCGTGCTGAATAGCCCACCTTTTCATTCCCCATTACAATCTTCACCAGTTTCTGTATGATTTGCTTCCTAAATATCTCTCTTGAAACCATTCCATTCTCTGCCCCCACTGTCACTGTTTTGGTTCATACTGTCCTGTCTTTTGCTTACAGCTTTGAAATGGCCTCCTAACTGGTCTTTCTGCTCTGGTTACTTCCACTTCTAACCCCTTCTCCTCACCCTCTCACAGATTTATATATGTAATATATCATAGTCCATCCCACTCTCACTTAAAATTTTGCTACTCCTAATTGCACTCAGGGCAGAACCCAGATTTCTCAGCAAGGTCTGTGAGTTACTCCTTGCTTCTCCAGTCTAGTCTCCCCATCCTCCTAATACATTGCGTGCTCCAGCAGTACTCAATGGTTTGTAATTTCCCTGCTGCTTCTCTCTGTAGTTTTACACATGTTGAACTGTCTCTGCCTTCCTGGAGGGAGACCTCCTTCTCATTATTTGCTTTTACCCATCAGGTCTCAGTTTATTATCTCCTCTGTGATACCTACTGTGATCTGCTCTGGCAGATGTGTGTACTTTCCTCTAAGCTTTGTTCTTCAATCTGGGGTTGCATCTGTAATGTAATTATTTGTGATCTCAAATGTTTTGAGATCAAGGTTTTTGACTTATTCAAAATTTTGTACCTAGCTCACAGAAGAATATATTTCATTCATTCTTTCATAGAAATATATGTTGAACTTAGGAAAAGGGTGATAAGAGGAAATTCCCCGGTTGTCCAATGGTTGACTTGGTAGTTAATGGTTAAGACTTGGTAGTACTTTCACTGATGTGGCCCAGGTTCAGTTTCTGGTTGGGGAACTGAGATCCCACACACTGCATGATGTGGCAAAAAAAAAAAAGTGATGAGAAATCAGCTATTTTCTTGTTCATGAAATTTTTGATCATTGGACCCTGTCTTGCCTTTTTATCCCCGGCTTCCAGCACAGAGTTTGACTTCTAGCAAGTGAGTTACTGAATGATTAAATATATGTCAAGCCTCTGTGCTTTTGGATACATTGGTCCCTGTTGGCTCAAAAAACCCACTCTCCTCCCTTCTTTGTTCTGATTCCATGGGAAACAGTATAGTAAAATCAATTAAGAACCCCAGCTTCAGAGTCAGACAGGCTTCAGTTCATTCCTGGCTTTGTTGTTTTTACCAACAGCATTGCTGTGTTTCAGTTTCCTCTTCTGTAAAATGTGCGTGATAATATCTATTCTGAGCATTTGGGGCGGGGGGAATTAAATGAGACAATATGTTTAAAACACTCAACAGGATGCCTAGTACATGATAAGGGCTCAATAAGTAGTAGCTATCAGTATTTTAACCAGTCCTTCCAAACTCAGATTAGGTGCCGGATCCTCTGTACAGTCCTCCGTTACACCTTCTAACTCCCACCTGGGTCAGGTATCCTGCTTACAGATTGCCAGAGCATTTCATAGCATTATATGCTCTCTTCTCTCATAGCATATACCACAGTTATTGTAATTAATTCAACAATGTTTTTTAAGCTTCTATCAGATTCTAAGTTTTGATTATAGAATAATGAGAGAAAAAAAGATCTTCTTATTTGTAACCTCCTTGAGAGCTCCACCCTCTCTTGCCTTTGGGTCTCGAGCATCTAGCATGATGCCTGACATATAGTGATTGAGCAGTGGAGACTGACTTGAATGAACAAATGAGTGGACCTACTTTTGTTGTGTTGGTTGTTTTCACCCTCTTTGTTCATGTTGCTCAGAATATAACATGAGTCTCAAGGGGTTCAGCATTTCATTCTTAGCTACTCCAAATGTGCCTTCACTTGGTAGAGCGGTTGTATCAGTGGCTTAGGTCAATCTACTCCTGTCTTTCAGATTCTATCACAAGGTGCTATCTTTACATGAAGATGCAGCAACCCCTGTGTCTAACCCTCTGCTTGCATTTACTCTCATCAAACGCCTACAGTCTGATTGGAAGAATGTGGTACATAGTCTGGAGGCCAGTGAGAACATCCGAGGTAATGAGGAGGAGGGCTGGAGGGTAAGAGAAGATTCTATCTCCTGACTTAGTAGAAAGGAGAGAGATTCTGATGGGATGTGATGAAGGATAATGAAGTGATCTCCTTAGCTCTGTTACAGAGAACTAGGTTCTTTTGTTAATATGTTTATGCAATTTATGCAGTTATAATTAGAAAGCAATTTTGTATCCATTATCTCATTTTTTAAAATACTTTTTTGGCTATACCGCATGGCATGTAGGATCTTAGTTCCCTAACTAGGGAGTGAACCCGTGTCCCCTGCAGTGGAAGCGCAGAGTCCTAACTGCTAGACTGCCAGCGAAGTGCCTCCATTATCTCATCTGAACTTCACCCAATCCTGTGAAGAACTATAGGTTATATCATCCCATTTACATATGTGTAAAAGTGATGTTGTCTATTAATTTCTGTTTTATTAAGTTGCCACTACAGTTCTGTAGTAAGATCACTTTCCTAATTTACTCTACTTTGTACTTGAAAGGCTTCCTTTGGGGCTCAACTAGTAAAGAATCTGCCTGCAGTGCTGGAGACCTGGGTTCGATCCCTGGGTTGGGAAGATCCACTGGAGAAGGGAAAGGCTAACCCACTCCAGTATTCTGGCCTGGAGAATTCCGTGGACTGTATAGTCCATGGGGTCGCAAAGAGTCGGACACCACTGAGCAACTTTCATTTTCATAATTGAAGAAGTTTGTCGACTTTGGGGAAGTTAAGAAGAAGAAAAGTTTTCCCCTCAAAAGGCAAGACTCCCGGAGACAGATAGAATGAAACAACATGATAAAGATACTTAGTTTTTACTCTGGAATCTTTATTCCTCATTCAGAAGATTTATTACCCTGGGGACAAGATCAGATAAAGCATTATCTTTGCTCATGAAAATATTATGAGCTTAGTGATTATAGTAATTAAGGTGATGATGCCTTGCTGTATCAAATGCTCACCACCTGTTTTTTGAGTGATGGATTGATGCTTTCATGACTTCCACAGCTCTCAAGGATGGTTATGAGAGGGTGGAGCAGGACCTGCCAGCCTTTGAGGACCTTGAGGGAGCAGCAAGGGCCCTGATGCGGCTGCAGGACGTGTACATGCTCAATGTGAAGGGACTTGCCCGAGGCGTCTTCCAGAGAGTCACAGGCTCTGCTGTCACGGACTTGTACAGTCCCAGGCGACTTTTCTCCCTCACCGGGGATGACTGCTTCCAAGTTGGCAAGGTAATGGTATTCAGAGGGAGGGCAGATTGCTCAACTCTGTTTCTAGGGGATAAAATCACTATACTCTGATTGTTGTTATTAATACATATTTCTAATCCTGCCAGCAAAATTGGAAATAGGGCATTATTCTCCATTTTCAGATGAGATGAAGAAACTGAGGTTCAGAGAGGGTAAATGACTTGCCTAAAGTTACGCAAGTTTAAGTAGAACTAAATTTTGAACCTGTGTCTTTTAACTCTGAATCCCATGCTGTCTCCATAATAGCTAGGGTAATCACATACTTAAGACACTCTTGAGAGTGAAGAAAGTGTTATTAGCTAGGCTGAGAGACATAAAATGGGACTATTTTGGGCAAAATGGCGCTTTGGTCACCATAACCATAGCATTCCAGTAGATGGACAGCCGAGTGGGAAGGAGAAGCAAGGTCAAAGGATGGGGGAAAGGAAAGGAAATGGTGATGTAAAGGTAAGATCACAGAAACTCAGCCTCTTGGGACTTTATGAAATCCCTTACAACATTTCCTAGCCACTTAGAGATACTAAAGTAGTGTCAAAAAAACAAACCATTTGGGAATTCCCTGGTAATCCAGTGGTTAGGACTCCATGCTTCCACTGCAAAGGGCATGAGCTCGATCCCTAGTCAGGGAAGTAAGATCCCACAAGCCAAGTGATGCAGCCAGAACTCACCCCACATTGCTATAAAATTGTTTGAGAAAATAGACTTTAGGAACCTTCCATATGAGATGTTTAACTGATCTTTGTTTAGAAGTTCTGAGTGCACTAGAGGTTATTTTACAATATACTCTTTGTTAGCCTTTGCCCGGAAGTAATGGAGTAAATCCTTTTTAATTTTGAAGATGCATACTGCAGGAAAGTGAATTTTTCCCAGCCTGTGCAGTATTCGTTAGCCAGTCTGAGAGTGGGCCTCTTGTGTCCTAAATCCAAGTTTTGAGGATACATGCTCCAAATTAACAGAGTGGGTTTCCCTAAGCCTCTCCATGTATAACTTTTCCTTTTCTGAGATCCTAATAGAATCAAGCTCAATCATCATGTTCATGGCTAATTTAAAATGAAGTCAGTTAAAATAGTTCCATATATGGTACCAATATTTGCTTCCTTAGTGAGGCTTTTCTGAGACTAAAACCATATGTTGAAAATTCAGTTAAGTCATTTCCTGAAAATCTCACTGACAGTCATCATTTCTGTATTTACTTACTTATTTTGAAAGATAAAACATTTCAAATATAAGAAAAGTACACATAAAATAAGCAGTTTTATCTATAATTGAGATGAAATATATGTTCAAATTTTGCTGTATTTGTTTCAGATTTTTTTCCCCAGATTTTTAAAAAAGAATGTAAAGATAGCCAAACACACACTCCTTTTCCTCCTCACCACCCCCACCCTTGCTTTTCTCCCTTTGCCCAGGTACCAAGCGACCACTGTCCTAAACCAAATAGTAAGTGCTCTTGAGTCACTTAGCACCTTGTATCTGTGACATTTTATCCATGTTGCTGCATTTATCAGTTCAGTTCAGTCGCTCAGTCGTGTCTGACTCTTTGCAACGCCATGGACTGCAGCACGTCATGGACTGCAGCATTTATCAGTAGTTCATTCCTTTCTATTGCTGAATAGTATTCTGTTGTTTGAATATACCACGAACTGTTTATCAATCTCATGTTGATGGATTCTTAGATTTGTTTCCAGCATTAGCTGGAATAACGCTGCTGCTTTATTGATGTGTCTTTCTGTGGACATTTGTGTTCATTTCTCTTGGTTAAATACCTGGGTTGAAGAATAAACATAGATAATTATTAGCATGTAGATAAGTCTGTTTTATCTACATGCCCTCAATTCCCTCCTCTATTGATTATTTTACTTTTCTTCTGAAATGCTTTATTGTCTAGTTCTTTTGTTCCACTAATGTGTCAATTGACTCTTGCTCATGGTCTGTTATTTCCTGACATAGTTTATCATGTTTGATTGTGAACCTATTTTTAGCAGGATTCCACCCCCACCGCCAAATAGAGTCTTTTTGCCCAGAATTGTGGGAATATCCCTTCATAGAGTTTTGGGTTTTCTTCTTTCAGGTACTCTGTGGTATCACTAGCCTTAGAAGTCCTTTCTTTTTCCCCCTCTACATTACATCTGCACAGCTTATTTATTTTATAACTGGAAGTTAATACCCTTTGACCCCCATCATCCATTTCACCAGCCCCCTACCCTGGCCTCTGGCAAACAATCTGGTTCCTATATTTATGGGCTGGGGGTTTTTGTTTCTGCTTTTTTTTTTAAGATTCCATATGTAAGTGAAATCATATGGTATTTGTCTTTCTCTGTCTTATTTCATTTAGCACCGTGCTTCAAGGTACATCGATGTAGTCACAAATGGCAAGATTTCATTCTTTTTAGTGGTTGAATTATGTGTGTGTGTGTGTGTGTCATTTTATTCGTTCATTCATCTATTGATGGACACTTGGGTTGTTTCCATCATCTATTTCTCTGAATTGAAACCAGACAGAAACAAACCAACTTTCTTATCTCCTTGTGGCAGTGGATAGATTTTTTTTCTGGTCAATTCTTTCCCTTCAAGTATAGTTTTTCATGGGTTTCAGTTTTATGAGTGTGTCTTAAATCCAGTTTTTAAGTTTTTCGAGGTCTACAAAAGGCTCATGTACTGTCCTCCTGTGGGCGTTGTAGCCTCAGATTACTAAGTACGGAGGTTACTAGGACTAACATCCACCCCATCCCAGGCAGCTTCAGCATCTGCTCATCAGCTTGTTACTTGGATTTTCAGCTTCTCTTTTATTTCTGGTACTTGGATATTTCCCAATCTTTCTAGAAAATATATGATTAAATACTTATTATATCTTATTCAAAATTTCTAAGTCTTTGTGGTTAAGGATGGATTCCAGTTAGCTGTCTGCCATGTTGCTAAGACTTAAAGTTCCTCATAGAAATCTTAATTAAATAAATTGGTAACTTAGCAGGAAAAGTTCGGTCATTTTTTGGTTATTCTTCAAATTAATCTTTTTCAAATAGGAAACTTAAGGAACAGAAAGATAACACAGCAGGCTAATGGCAGATGGAGGAGAGGAATGGACTTGCTGTTTGGGCAGCAGAACTGCAGTATCTCCAGGTCCTGCTCTTTTTCTGCCTGTGGGGAATTATGCCTAAATTAGATCATTTTGCAAGAGGCCTTCCAAGTCTGTGACTCTATAATTCCATGCTGTTTCCGACATCAATTTCCAGGAAATTCCACCTGCAGGTCTGGTGTTCTAGTTAACTGTAAGCTCTTAGGAGACAGGAGCTATGTCTAGTGCATGCGGCCATAGTCCCCACTTTCTGACATTTAACGAGCTATGAAAGCTATTCACCGAGCTCTCATAGCATTCCAGTGTCCACCTCCATTAAGGTGGCTAATGCATTGTATCACAATTACTGGTTTACTCATGTGCCCCTTGGTTGATTGCAAGCTCTTTAAGGGCAGGAACCTCCAGGTACATTATAAATACAGTAAATATTGAATAAATAAATGCATTTAATTGATTAGTCACATTGCTCCCAACAATATCTTCCTAAAAACATGACAGTCACATCTCTATTTAGTGAAGCCCATATAGCCTTTTTATGTTTATTCCCTGCTTCGCTTTGCCTTAGACTATAATCACAATATACTACTTGAACACATTCTTGATTTTGGCTTCTGTTTCTACCATTCTTTCATCATAAAATGCCCTTCATCCCAATCTCTGCTCATTGAAATTCTTTTCCTTGTTTAAGGAAGACTCAGATGGCATTTTTTTCTTAATTTCTATATTTTTTATTGGAGTATAACTTCCCTGGTGGCTCAGATGGTAAAGCGTCTGCCTACAATGTGGGAGACCCAGGTTCGATCCCTGGGTTGGGAAGATCCTCTGGAGAAGGAAATGGCAACCCACTCCAGCACTCTTGCCTGGAAGATCCCATGGACAGAGGATTGTGGTAGGCTACAGTCCATGGCGTCACAAAGAGTCGGACACGACTGAGCGACTTCACTTTATTGGAGTATAGTTGATTTACAGTGTTGTGCTATTTTCTTCTGTAAGCAGATGAACCAGTTATACATACACATACCCATTCTTCAGGTGGTACTTCTTCCATGAAGCTTGCAGAGATTCTCAAGTCTCCTCCTTTCTTTATGCCTCCACAGCATATCATACATATTTCTTTCAAGTAATCTTGCCATTCTGCTCAGTATTCTAGTTACTTCAGTTCATATTTCTCATTTCCCAGTTTTGGCTGTGCTGGGTCTTTGTTGCTGCACGTGGACTCTCTCTAGTTGTGACGAGTGGGGGCTACTCTCTAGTTGCGGCGTGCAGACCCCTCCTTGCAGTGGCCTCCCAGGTAGTGCAGTGGTAAAGAATGTGCCTGCCAATACAGGAGATGCCAGAGACGCAGGTTCGATCCCTGGGTCAGGAAGATCCCCTGGAGTAGGAAACAGCAACCCTGGTATTCTTGCCTGGAAAATTCCATGGGCAGAGGAGACTGGTGGGCTACAGCCCATGGGGTCACAAAGAATCTGACACGACTGAGCACATACATACCCTTGTTGCAAAGCATGGGCTCTAGAGCATGTGGGCTTCAGTAGTTGCAGCTTATGGGCTCCAGAGCATGGGCTTGGCGCATAGGCTCAGCTGCTCCTCAACATGTGGAGTCCTCCCAGACCAGGGACTGGGCCGTGTCCCCTGCATTGGCAGGCTGGTTCTTAACCACTGGACTACCAAGGAAGTACAATATAAATTTTTTAAATGAGAGAACACTTCAGTATTCTCCACACCTAGTTACATTGTCTTGTATATAATAGATGCTTAGTATATTTAACTTAAATGAGTTGGAAAGAAAACTTGCCTTCTTGGGTTTCAAAGGCCCCTCACATTTTTGCATTGTTATTTCCTTTCTCTACCTGTGGACTAAACTTTAGAGATGGTACTTATGTTCCCTGCAGGTGGCCTATGACATGGGGGATTACTACCATGCCATTCCATGGCTGGAGGAGGCTGTCAGTCTCTTCCGAGGCTCTTATGGAGAATGGAAGACAGAGGATGAGGCAAGTCTTGAGGATGCCTTGGATCACTTGGCCTTCGCCTATTTCCAGGTAGGGGAGTAAGCAAGAGACACACTCCTTTCATCACAGTAAGCATAATGCTTTATATCTGCTTTTATCACTTTTTCAGCATTTTCATGTCTCTTAATTTATTTCATCTTCCCAACAGGACTAAATGTGTCAGGCAGGTAGTTGTTTCTCCATATTTCTCATGTGAGTAAACTGAATCTCCAAAGAATTCCTAACTTGTTAAAAAGTTCACAGAGGTCAGATTAGAGCCTGAGTCTATTTCTTCCTCAGTACTCTTTCCAGTGCGCTGACTACTTTAAAATCATCATCTCCAATGTAGGAGACAGTTTCTCACTTGAATCAGTAGTAGCTGCATTTACAAATGTTTAGTGACTTCATAGTTAATGCAGGTCACTTTTTTGCACTCTCAACAATTCATAACTCTTGCCATGATATTGCCAATGTCAAGGAAGAAGTTTGATTGTTTCTTCTCCCATCTGCTGTCAAGTCCAACTGTGACCTGAATTGTGTCCAGATACACAGCTGGTGTCATTGGTCCAGAGCATCAGCTCATTGCCTCCTGTAGGTGTTGTTTTTCATTGGTACCATTGACCTGTGATCCATTGTGTCTCTCGTGAAAGCTCATTTCTCTTCTTGTGGGAGCTGCCATCCTAACCCCACGTCCACCAGAGTTGTATAGTATTTAAGAACAGGCTGGAAAAATCACTACAGAGTCAGTTCCCTAGAGTTTCCAAAACTAATAAACCATTTCTGCTCCACACATTCCTTTTCCTTTCCCCCTTTTCCTGAGAAAGGGAGGAGGATGTGGGTGGTCCAAACCTGTGTGTTGCTGCCAAAACAGATTTATTCTCAGTGCTGCAAATGGTCCTTTTCCTCTCATAGAAGTTCTTGGCTCTTTGTTGTAAAACTTTCCAGGGTGCTCTTCCTATCTGTCCTGCTTAATTGCTATTAAAGCTGGAATAGAATCACTGTGATACAATAAAGGGTGAGAAGTAATTGAATTTTAATAGAAAAAAATGGAGAATTGATATGGAGACTCAGAGAAGATAAAGTAAAGCAGCTCATTCTGAAAGATAGAGTTTTAGATACAATGTCTAATAGTTTGGGGTTTGTTTCCCCTATGAAAACTTAGATTTCTCCTCTTCTCACTTGTAAACTCTCCCATTCTACAGTTGTGCTTTGTCTGGTAAGTATTATTCATCTTACCAGGTGTAGCTCAAATGTCTCCTATTTTGTGCAGCCTTCTTTAATTTTCTTTAGACCCCTCAGACTCTCCTTCTTTGTGCTCTTATAGTGTGTGTGTGTGTGTGTGTGTGTGTGTGTGTGTTTATGCCATAATAATAAAACACATTGGCATTGTCTTATAGGCAATTTCTGGTCTCCTTTTTACCACTAGTAAATTAGGGATGAATGTTCCTCATAGATCTTTCATTATCATATAAAATTGTGTATATATACCACAAAAAGTATATCATATTATATGTAGTACTATCATTTAACACATTTTCAGGATATGTTTTAGTAAAAAATCATTTCAGTAACTACGAATAATGAGAAACAGTGTGTAGTAATATAAACCATAGGCTCTGAAGTCAGGCAGACCTAGGTTCAAGTTCTGTGAAAACTTGGGTAACTTACTTAACCTCCCTAGACCTTAATTTTTCTTTTTGTTTTAAAGCTTCAGTTTTCCTCTATGATAAGACTTTTCTTCTTTCTTCTTTTTTTAAAAAAATACTTACTTTTATTTATGTGTTTATTTGGCTGCATTGGGTTCTAATTGCTGGACTTGGGATCTTTGGTGCACAGGCTCAGTAGTTGCGTCCCGTGGGCTTAGTTGCTCTGCAGCACGTGGGATCTTAGTTCCCCGAGCAGGGATCGAACTTGTGTCCCCTGCATTGGAAGGCAGATTCTTAACCACTGGACCACCAGGGAAGTCCCTAATTTTCTTATCTTTAAAGGGGAATAATAATGATAATGTGGCAGTGTGGAAATAATTTTCCCCATAACCTTCTGAGTTTTTGTCTGAGCCCTCCCTGTAATATAAGACAGATTAATAAGAGGAACAATAAACGTAAGTTAACTAACATGTATACCTCCTGTAGACACAGGAGATATTGGGGGGCAGGGGATGAGTAACTCTCTGAGAGGAATTAAACCTTCATCTTAAATATGATGTATCCAGCTAAAGACAAAAGAAAGAAAGGTATCGGGGAGCCAGTTCTGGGAAGTGACCAGACCAAGCAAGCAAGAGTAAGGCTGTTAGATGCCAAGAGATTTAGGGTGCCTTCTCCATTGATAAGATTTTCTTGTGATGCAGAGTCATCCTTCTCTTTCAGGTACACGGGGGAGATAACCCTCACAAAAGGAGATTTCCGTTGTAAATATAAATTTCCCTTATGAAAGCATAGCTTCTACTCTGGTTTAAAAAACTTCTCCTGTATCTCTGATGTTTCTCAAAATAATTAGCTCAAAATAATCCTTATGCCAAAGAGGCATATTTGGAGATGGCATATTCTGCTGCCCTCTGTTGACTTAATGCATAATGTGAGAGCCGTGCATCAGGTTTTATTTGGGGCAAAATGAGGACTGTAGCCCAGGAGACAGCACCTCAGATAGCTCTGAGAAACTGCTCCAAAGATGTTAGGGGGAAGGTCAGTATATATGTGATTTTAGTGAAAGGGGAGTAGATGCAATCAAGCACATATTTTTTTTGCAGAAGATTTCTGTTAGTCTTGAGGAACAGTTGTCACCATGAAAATTTGTAGTGCTTTTCTAGATATGAGGAAATACAAGAATTAGGCTTATAAAATCAGCTTCTGAAAATATCTAACTATATGAAGACCTGTTCTGCCAGTTTTTCCCAGTGCACAGAGTGCCTCATTTCTGCTCTCCACGCTGAACTATTTTCAGGAGGGTGTTGAAAGCCAGTAGCTGCAGCAGCTCGTGATTTAATCCTTGTGGACGTAGGTGGAAGTGCCCATGGCAAGTGCCAGTTTGTAATTGGCACCTTCAGCGCCCACCTCAAAGGGTCGGCATGAGGATTAAATGAGCTAATACACGTAAAGCCCTTAACCCAATTCATAACTCATATGTTCTCAATAAATATAAGCTATCTTTACAATATACACAAGTGTGTGTTCTCCTTTTTCATTGAACATTATTTACTGTACACATTTCCAGAGAAATTTAACTGGGATATCAAAAGTAGCTCTAACTGTTCTTGATAAAACCTAATTTTAATCTCCTGATAAAGCCCTTGAGTTTTAAAAATATATAAAATTAATATTTTAGCTTTCTTCATCTCAAAGGGTTTGAAAATCTATAACCCTGAGTTTATATCTGACATTATATTAGTAGATTAAGTAACTACCCCTCTGTTAAGTACAGAACAGAATAATTCATGATATTAATTAATTAGAAACAATCTATTTCTGAGGACTATGTAAAAATATAGAAAGTACTCCTGATTACACTGTAGAGGGAAACAATCAGGATATGAAAATATATAATAAATATGACTGTAACTGTGTACACACTATGTATTATTCCAAAGTGTTTGAAGTGCCTGGGTTTCAGTGGAACCTTTACCCCCTATTTCTTGTATGTTTTATAGTGTCCTTATTCTTGCTTTTATCATTAAAAATGCATTTTTTTAACATGCAAAAGTGAAATGATCAGAAGGAAATACATGTCTAGTGACTTACCATCATTTCACAGCACCCAGAGCAGTATGAAAGCCCACCTGCCCCGAATTCTGTTCCCCAGGCTTGTCTGGAAAGCCTGTATTTACTTTCGACCACGTGTAACCCAAGGTTGAATGGCTGCAGGGAGAGTCATTGCTATGCAGTGGGAATGGTTCAGGTTTAGCTCTCCTTTTTCTTCCTCTCACTAACTTTGTGGATTCTCAGAAGTGCTGAACCTGGAGAACATATCATATTCTCAGTAGGATTGTTGCAGTTCCATATTAACATTTACTAATAAAATATACCAAAATAATAACACCTTACAATTATATGGGTTTGCATGCTTTGAAAGATTTGAGGGAATTTTAAGAAAGTTTATTTTCATTTATTTTTCTCCCTTCCCTGGTAAGGGTGGTAATAAGTCATTTATAAATGAGGAAACTGAGGAGACCTGATTTGCATCAGGGCTGCAAATCCTGAGTTAGGACAGAGAGCCTCTACATTTTAGTCTGCAGCTCATTTCAGTGAGTCTTACTATCTACTATTGGTAAGCTTATTTTAGAGTTTTTTTTTTAAAGTTTTTTTTTTTTAATCCATTTAATGGCTCATTAGGGGAGATATCCTCAGTGCAGTTAACTCACTCTTTCCCTTTTCTTTCTTTCTTACAGGCAGGAAATGTTTTGTGTGCCCTCAACCTTTCCCGGGAATTTCTTCTGTACAGTACGTAATGATAAAAGATAGCCAGAGGTCAGGCCTGTGGGAAATCCCTCTTGCTCTTGGCCTTCCATCCCTGCAAATGAAGTATAGCTGTCTATTTTTATTTTTCAAATTTCATAATCCAAGGCACATTTCTAATTTTTTTATTAAATCTTAACATACTGTTCAGTGCACCAGGGGGAGTTTTTAAGTTCATTGGAAGTGCTAAGTAAAAGATACCAGCTTGTGCCTTCCTCCTCCACCCCTATTGAGTCATATGTATTAGTGTTGCTTCAGTGGGGAGCAAGTCCTAGGTTGGGAGTCAGTTTCTTCAGGGACATTTGAAGATCTAGGTTTTGGGAATAGACCTGGGAACGAGTGCAATCAATGAGAGCTGTGTGTGCAAGAAGGAGAGCGACTCAGCAGGGTTGTTCACTTTGGCTGCTCACAGAAAGATAGCAATTCTTCTCTTTATACTGGAGCTCACTTTGCTATGCAAGCCTTCTGCCCAGCTGGCCACAGAGTTCAGCTTCAACCCTCTCAGGCAGCGCTTCACCAGAGTTAAACTGGGAGAGAGATTTGCTAACTTAACTCTGCTTAGATATTTTTGCTTAAAATTTTGGTGGTAGAGGGCTTCCCAGGTTTTCTTTTAATAAGATGGATACTAAAAGATAGGTACATGTTACAGATATGTGTATATACAGATATGTATATGTATCAGATAGGTTAAGATATGTAATAACCGTTCACAAAATTAGGTTGGCCAAAAAGGTCGTTAAAACCCTGAACAAACTTTTTGGCCAACCCAGTATTTATGAAGTATTTCTTGTAGGACTTCACAAATGTATGTATCACTTTTAATGAATCCATTTAGTAACGTTATTCCTTTCTGATAGTTTGGCAAACAGTAGGATAAGGCAGTAGCTGTGTGGTCTGGAAACATGTGGACAGTTAGTGGTACTGACAAATTGATAACACAGCCCCTCTTTGTTTTTTGTGCTTGAACTATTTAAATCTCTGCATATCCCAGAGAATGTAAATTGTGCACTATTAAAGGTGAATAAGTAGACACAGCAAATTGAAATTCCTCGTTCCATAAATGGTCTCGCAGTATTTTCATTGGTATTTTGGGCCCACTGTTTCTATTCCTCCAAACTTTATTTCTCCTTTGGTTAAAAAAAAAAGATGATAATTTCTGTCCTCTCGTTTGCCAGAATGATGGTAATGGTGGAAGTGGTTAGAAGCACATTGAGCTCCTCAGAGAAAGATGCTTTGGTGACCCTTACAGCAATGGAACACCTCCTTCTGAGATGCACTGAGATAATGCAGAGGCTAGCTGGCCATGGGTAGCTGCCAACTCATGACGGATCTGCAACCAAAGTGGGCACAAACCAGACACAAGATCCCTGTCGGGACCTTGGCTAAAACCAAAGTCTAGAACCCCTTTGTCCCATAGTGCTCTGTTGTGTCTAGGCCAGGTTGGGATTCTTAGGAATCTAGTAGAGTTGGGAATAATTTAGCTTCCAGTTCTCTAGGGAAGAACAGAGCAAGTCTCTCTGCCGTAGGCTTTGGCTCTCTGGACTTCTCTTTCATAGCACTTTCTTGTTGTGTTTTGCTGTAAGTAGTTAGTTAATGTGTCTTTTCTCTGATAGATTCTAAACTCTGAGAGTTTAGCCTCTAGCGCAGTGTCTGGTACATGTTCACTGGAGAGTTACTGAATGGACAGGTGAATGAATGATTGAAGCTTCTTCCCTATACATAAAACTGACCATCACACTGTCCTGCTTGGTCTAAGAGTATTCCTTCAGCTCTACCAGGCCCTAGTTAGTCCTTTTTAATACCTGGTACTCTAGGGGTGCAGGCCTTACACCCTCCTGTGCATGGACATAGGAAGTTGTCCAGGTGCTGGTGGTGTGTAACAGTGAAGCTGCAGGAAACCTTGGCAGCACTGCCTGGGACCACTGTTTGTTAATCTGTTAATTTGTATTTTTCCCTGCTGATTTCTTCCAGGCCCAGATAATAAGAGGGTAGCCAGAAATGTCTTGAAGTATGAAAAGCTCTTGGCAGAGAGCCCTAATCAGGCTGTAGCTGAGACTGTCATGCAGAGACCCAATGTGCCCCACCTGCAGACCAGGGACACCTATGAGGGGTTATGTCAGACCCTGGGTTCCCAGGTACCACTTCTCATGGGAATAAAAAGGGGGAACCAGCTTGGGGGATGGGAGAAAAGGTAAAATTGGGACAATTTGAAGGGAAAAACTGATGCATTAAAAAAAAAAAATGAAGTTCACTTGGACAGCATCAGTGACTGAATTCTGAATCTCCTGAATTTCAGGTTTTTTATGCTAGAGTTCCTGTAAATTGGTTTCCACTCCTAGACCCTTCTTCTAAGCTGATTCTAGTCCTTCCTTTCAGCCTACTCACTACCAGATCCCCAGCCTCTACTGCTCCTATGAGACCAGTTCCAGTCCCTACCTGCTGCTCCAGCCGGTGCGGAAGGAGGTCATCCACCTGGAGCCCTATGTTGTTCTCTACCATGACTTTGTCAGTGATGCTGAGGCTCAGAAGATCAGAGGGCTTGCAGAACCATGGGTGAGTGTCTCCAAGGCCTGCCGAGAACCCCCCTTTGTTTCTTTGCGTGACTGATGTTCAGAAGTGTGAGAACAGGCAGCCTGAACAACTAGATACTTCATCTGTTCAGGAGTTAAAAATACCAGCCATTCCATAAAACTAATCAGCGGTGAAAAAACTCACAGTCGTTGCTTCTGGCTGAGAAAGGGTACAAGGGGATTTTCTGGGGTGTTCACAGTGTGTTTTCAATATCTTGTTAGGGATGTGGAGTACATGGTAGTATGTTTGTGAAAACTCAGCAAATGGTACTCTTGAGATCTATTTTTATCACTGTATGTAAATTTAATCTAAAAAAAATTAAAGGAAGCCCCCCATCCCTAATATCAGTCATTCAGTATAAGTGATAGAAGGAAATAAAGGGTGAGAGAATTCTCTGGTGTTTCAGTGGTTAAGACTCAGCGCTTTCAATGCCTCCCTGGGGCCTGAGTTTGATTCCTAGTTGGGAAACTAAGATCCCACAAGCTATTTGGTGTGGCCAAAAAAAAGGGGGGGGGGCCAAATGACAGGGGAAAGGAGAGATTTCCTAGCACAGAAAAACAGTGTGAAGATTATTTAGTTAACTTAATATTTTGTTAAAGAGAAATCCGAGGCCTGGAGAGGGGAAGAGACACATATATGGCTTGGCCCAGAATTGGAGCCCAGAGGTATGCTGGTTGCTGCTCTGCTATTCGGCCTTCATGTATCAGTTAACTTAGGCTGTTACATTTGGTAATGTTGCAGGAAGTGGGGGGACCCCCTTCAGGGCCTGAAAATGGGCTCTTGTCTAACACTCAGTAATGAATTGTCCAAGGAGATACGCATGCTGACAAAGCAAGAAACTTTATTGGAAAGAGGTGCTTGAGCGGAGAGCAGGAAGGTAAGGGAGCCCAGGAGGACTGCTCTGCCATGTGGCTCGCAGTATTGTTTTTTTTAGTGATGGGATTAGTTTCCAGGTTGCCTCTGGCCAATCATTCAGACTCAGGGTTCTTCCTGGTGGTGCACACATTGCTCAGCCAAGATGGATTCCAGCAAGGAGGATTCTGGGAGGTGGTAGGACACGTAGCATCTCCATGTGAGATGAATTTTCCCAAATTCTTCCAGTTGGTGGTGTCTTGTTAGTTCCGTGTTCCTTATCAGAACCTCCTATTGTAAAATAACTCATACAAATGGAGCCTAGAGAATAGGCAGTTACAGTTAGGATTTCCTCTAACAGTAACAAGCAGCCCTCAAATCTCAGGGAGGACAACAGCAGTAGCGGTTGGCTTGGTTCTTATGTTACGTGTCTGTCTTGTGCTGGTTGCTGCTCTGCCCCATTCTGTCTTTACCCTCGGAACCAGCCCAACAGAGCAGTCTCTGTTTGGAACACTGCCATCTCATGGGAGAGAAAAAAGGCAAAGATGGCAAACTACTAGCTGGCTTTTAAAGCTTCTGCTTGGAAGCACCAGGCATTACTTACATCCACATTTCTCTGGTTAAAGCAAAGCATGTAGCCAACACTGCAGTCAGCTTGGTGGGTATATCTCATTCTTCCATGGAGAAGGTTCTGCAGCCACCGTGCCAAGCTTTATGTTGAGGGGGAGGGGAGTTAGTCCCCCAGAAAGTGTTGTTGTTATTCAGCCCCTCAGTTGTGTCCAATTCTTTGAGATCCCGTGGACTGCAGCATACCAGGCTTCCCTGTCCTTCACTAATTCCTGGAGTTTGCACAAATTCATGTCCATTGAGTTGGTGATGCCATCCAGCCATCTCATCCTCTCTCACCTCTTTCTCCTCCTGCCCTTAATCGTTCCCAGCATCAGCGTCTTTACCAGTGGGTTGGCTTTTCGCATCAGCTGGCCAAAGTATTGGAGCTTCAGCTTCAGCATCAGTCCTTCCAATAAATATTCAGGACTGATTTCCTTTAGGATTGACTGGTTTGATCTCCTTGCAGTCCCGGGGACTCTCCAGAGTCTTCTGCAACACCACAGTTCAAAAGCATCAATTCGTCGGCACTTACCCACTCCACTGTTCTGGCCTGGAGAATTCCATGGACTGTATAGTCCATGGGGTCGCAAAGAGCTGGACACGACTAAGTGACTTTCACTTTCACTTTCCAGCCTTCTTTATGATCCAACTCTCACATCCATACATGACTACTGGAAAAATCATAGCTTTGACTAGACGGACCTTTGTTGGCAAAGTAATGTCTCTGCTTTTTAATATGATGTCTAGGTTTGTCATAGCTTTACTTCCAAGGAGCAAGCATCTTTTAATTTCATGGCTGCAGTCACCATCAGCAGTGATTTTGGAGCCCAAAAATAAAGTCTGTCACTGTTTCCATTGTTTTCCCATCTATTCGCCATGTTCTTAGTTTTTTGAATGTTGAGTTTTAAGGCATTTTTTTTTCACTCTCCTCTTTCACCTTCATCAAGAGGCTTTTTAGTTCCTCTTTGCTTTCTGCCATTAGGATGGTATCATCTGCATATCTGAGGTTATTGTTATTTTTTCCAGCAGTCTTGATTCCAGCTTGTGATTCATGTGGGCCAACATTTCACATGATATACTCCATATATAAGTTAAATAAGAAAGGTAACAATATACAGCCTTGACGTACTCCTTTCCCTACTTGGAACCAGTCTGTTGTTCCATGTCCAGTTCTAACTGTTGCTTCTTGACCTGCATACAGGTTTCTCAGGATGCAGGTAAGGTGGTCTGGTACTCCTATCTCTTTAAGAATTTTCCACAGTTTGTCGTGATCCACACAGTCAGAGGCTTTAGCATAGTCAATGAACCAGAAGTAGACGTGTTTCTGGAATTCTCTTGCTTTTTCTATGATCCAACAGATGTTGGCAGTTTGATCTGTGGTTCCTCTGCCTTTTCTAAATCCAGACTTGTATATCTGGAAGTTCATGGTTCACATACTGTTGAAGCCTAGTTTGAAGGGTCTGCACAATTGTGTGGTAGTTTGAACATTTTTTGGCGTTGCCCTTCTTTAGGGTTGGAGTGAAAACTGACATTTCCCAGTCCTAAGGGCACTGCTGAGTTTTCCAAATTTGCTGGCATATTAAGTGCAGCACTCAATGAAACTATGAGCCATGATGTGCAGGGCCACTCAAGATGGGTGGGTCATAGAGGAGAGTTCTGATAAGATGTGGTCCGTTGGAGAAGGGAATGGCAAACCACTTTAGCATTCTTGCCTTGAGAACCCATGAACGTATGAAAAGGCAAAAAGATATGACACTGAAAGATGAACCCCCCAGGTCGGTAGGTGTCCAATATGCTACTGGAGAAGAGTGGAGAAATAGTTCCAGAAAGAATGAAGAGCCTGAGCCAAAGCAAAAAACAATACCCAGTTGTGGATGTGTGTGATGGTGAGAGTAAAGTCTGATGATATAAACAATACTGCATAGGAACCTGGAATGTTAAATCCATGAATCAAGGTAAACTGGAAATGGTCAAACAGGAGATGGCAAAAGTGAACATCAACATTTTAGGAATCAGGGAACTGAAATGGACAGGAATGGGTGAATTTAATTCAGATGACCATTATATCTATGACTGTGGTCAAGAATCCCTTAAAGGAAATAGAATAACCCTCATAGTCAACAAAAGAGTTCAAAATGCAGTACTTGGGTGTGGTCTCAAAAATGACAGAATGATCTTGGTTCATTTCCAAGGCAAACCATTCAGCATCACAGTAATCCAAGTCTATGCCCCAACCATTAATGCCAAAGAAGCTGAAGTTGAACAGTTCTATGAAGACCAACAAGATTTTCTAGAACTAACACCAAAAAAAGATGTCCATTTCCTCATAGGGTGCTGGAATGCAAAAGTAGGACGTCAAGAGATACCTGGAGTAACAGGCAAGTTTGGCCATGGGGTACAAAATGAAGCAGGGCAAAGGCTAACAATTTTGCCAAGAGAACACACTGGTCACAGCAAACACCCTCTTCCAACAATACAAGAAATGACAGTACACATAGACATCACCAAATGATCAATACTGAAAATCAAATTGATTATATTATTTGTAGCCAAAGATGGAGAAGCTCTATATAGTCAGCAAAAACAAGACCTGGAGCTATGACTCAGATCATGAGTTCCTTATTGTGAAATTCAGACTTGAATTGAAAAAAGTAGGGAAAACCACTAGGCCATTCAGGTATGACTTATGATTACACAGTGAAGTGACAAAAAGATTCAAGGGATCAGATCCAACAGACAGAGTGCCTGAAGCACTATGGACAGAGGTTCGTGACATTGTACAGGAGGTGGTGACCAGAACCATCCCCAAGAAATGCAAAAAGGCAAAATGGTTGTCTAAGGAGGCCTTACAAATAGCTGGCAAAAGAAGAGAGGAGAAAGGCAAAGGAGAAAGGGAAAGATATATCCATCTGAATGCAGTTTCAAAGAATAGCAAGGAGAGATAAGAAAGCCTTCTTAAGTGAACAATGCAAGGAAATAGAGGAAAACAATTGAATGGGAAAGACGAGATCTCTTCAAGAAAATTAGAGATACCAAGAGAACATTTCATGCAAAGATGGGCACAATAAAGGACAGAAACAGTGTGGACCTTACAGAAGTAGAAGATATTAAGAAGAGGTGGCACAAATACACAGAAGAACTATGCAAAAAGATCTTAATGACCTGGATAACCATGATGGTGTGATCACTCACCCAGAACCAATCATCCTGGAGTGCAAAGTCAAGTGGGCTTTAGGAAGCATCACTATGAACAAAGCTAGTGGAGGTGACAGAATTCCATTAAATTATTTAAAATCCAGGAATTTTGGCAAATATTTAGAAAGGTCATGCAGTTGACCTCACTACTATACGTATGTTGCCTCTTTACAAAGGGCACATAAGACAGTTTCAGAATTCCTGTGTCAAAGCAGACATCATGCCCTTCATGGTGTGCTGTTTGCCCTGGCAGCCAGGCCGTCATTCATCACTAGAACAGAGCGTGCTGTGTGCTAGATGCTGTACTGTGTTCTGGGCTGTTAACATGGAGGTTAAGTATTGCTCCCTCTGATTTCAGAGCTTCCTGAAGAAGGGGAAAGAGATATTTACAATGCACTGGGATACGTCCTGTAATAGCATAGGTATTTGTGCTGCAGCAGCATAAAAAAGAGAACCTTCCTCCAAGGGAAAGGCAGTCAGGTGAAGAGCAGATAGGGGCAGGGGAAGAGGAAAAACAGAGGCTTCCCCATGGATGTGAGATTCATCCGAGTGAAAGGTGACAAAGGATAGTCCAGGAAGACAGGCAGTCTATGCACAGGCCTGCTGTGTGGTGTGTTCAGAGAGTAGGAGAAGCTGGGGGCTGAAGTGGGCAGGGGTGGGTGTGGGAGGTGATGGGAAATTCAAGGTGAGACACAATTAGAAGCTGCAGAAGTACCACACTGGGGAGTTTGGATTTTATCCCAAAAGCCAGGGACAGTTTGAAATCGGAGAGCACCCTGATCAGATCTGCAGATTTTGAGGGAGACTTTGGCAGCAGACATGAATTGGACGAGAAGAATAGCAAAAATAATTCCATCTAAAAGCCCTTCAGACGAACCTGGAATCTTTGTACAGAAAATTTTTGAAGCCATTAAGCTCCCCATGAATTGGAATGATGTGTTTTCAATATCTTTGGCTTCTCAGTGAGCCAGCGGCAGCGTTTGGCCTGAAGCTCCCTTTTCCTCAGGACAACTCTGTTGCTGTGGTAACAGGACAGGCGGCCCACTTCGAGATGTTCATTTAATCCCCCGTGGCCAGGTCATCTGTCTGGCACGCACAGACCTTGCCACACTCCCTTCCCCCAGAACTGTCTTGCCAGAGTTGCTGGTCTCTGTCTCGCCCTTGACTTGCCCAGGAACAAGTCCTGGGTGTGTGTGGTAGTGGCTGCCCCATGGGAACCAAGCCACCTCAGTGGCTTGTGTTAAATTTCTCTGCTCCTGTTCACTGTCTGTTTCTCAAAAAAGAATTTGTCTGCTCTTTCATCATTCCTCCCCCATCTGCATTCTGCCCATTCTTGAAGACTCAGATGAAACCGGATGCCTCTTTTGGCTTCCTAGCCCTCACCACTTTGGCCCACTTTTACAGATTCTTTCAGTAAGAACATTTTTTCCAGAGCACTTTTTGGGGTCACCTACAATAACCTTCCTCCTCTGAACTCAAGAGTTTTTGTCTCCAGTTGTTTGGTACTTTCATTTATTCTGCCATTTACATGTTGTCTGGAATTGCTCAGTTTCATGAGTTAGTCCCTTGTCCCCCTCAACCAGACTATAAGCTAGCAGGGATCATATGTTGTCCTTGAAATGCATGGCCCTGTATTATGCCTGTTGCAGCCAGAGCAATCTGCAACCGGTCACTTGCAACTGAGTCAAGCCCTTGCTTAAACTCTTTAATGGGTCCCTTTTGCTCTCAAATGATTACAAAGCCCCTTGGCCTGGCTACTGCCACCCTTTCTGCAGCAGGCCCCCTTACACTGACATCCCAGAAGCACTAAACAACTTGTGTCTCCATGAACAGGCAGTGCTCTCACTGGCCTCCCCACACACTCCTTTCTCTGCCTGAAGCACTCTTCCCTTGACCTCTTTTCACCTGTGTGATTCCAGTTGTCTTTTGGGCATCCTGGGAAGCCTTCCTGCCCTTCATACGAATGGCTGGTTGTCCCTTCCGTAACCCTGTACTTTTCCAGTAGAGCCCCACTGAATGACTTATGGTTATCCTATATTGTGTTTACAGTGTCTAGCACAGTGCTTAGTCAGAGGACAACCAGGAAGTGTTTGTCCCCTCAAATGAATGACTTGTAGATGCACAGTAAATAATTGTTATTCAGAGTGTATAATGCAGTATACAGATAATTTACACAAATAATTGTGTAAATGCAGTGTGGTTCTGGGAAGGGAGGGGGCTGGCAAAGTGGAGTGGAGATTCTGTAGGATTTGTTTTTAAACCGTTGATATTGTCCCAGAAGAGGAGCAGGGACTCTCTCCTCACTATGAAGGCTCAGGAGAGAAGCTAGACAGAGGACCACATAGAGATAATATCAGTCACTTACCAATTCTCCGCAACCTAGTATTGTAGAGAGAGAGAGGCTGAGAAGGCCTCCAGGAGTGTGTTGTTCACATGCTGCATTTTATAGCTGAGAAAACGGGTCCAGGGAAGGGAAGAGCAGAGCCTCTTCCAAGGTTCTCTACCTGGTTTAGCAGCAGGAACAGTAATATTGTTGAAGCCTCTGGGAAAGGAAAGGGTGCCCTGCGTTGCTCCATGCTCCACTCTGACTGCACATGAAGTGCCGGGACTGTGTCTTTAGGCTCAAGACTCTGGTTCATTCACTCCTGGATGCGACTCTGGTTCATTCACTCCTGGATGCATTTCACCAATATTTAGCACCTACTCCCTCCCTGGCCTTTTCTGCACCCTCGGGATACAGCACTGAAAAAGGACCAAGTACTTGCCCTCATGGAGCTGACATTCTGGTGTCAGATGCAAAAGCAGACATCCTCATGTAGATATTATTTCTCTTTCTGTCCTTGGTACAGTATTTTTGCAATTAGAGGCTACTTTATTTTAAAATAATTTAAAATTTCTATCCGAACATTCAGAACAAAATAGAGACATTCAGTTAAATTAGTGACCTAAGACCTGTTTGGTTGTTTTCTCCCCATAACAAAGGCAGCTGCAAGCAAAACAGATTTTGATTCTCTATAAGGAAGGGATTTTATCTGAATTGTTCAGAAGGAGCAGGCTGCCTCTGAGGGTAGAGAGTGTCCTGTCATTGTCATTTAATTTGACAAACACTAGTCAAAGCTTAGCTGACCCTTAGTCAGGCCCTGACCCAGACACTGGGATATAAAGATGAATAAGAAATAACTCTTAGGGACTTCTCCGGTGGTCCAGTGGTTAAGAATCCTCCTTGCAATGCAGGGGACATGGGTTCCATCTGGCTGGGGAACTGAGATGATCCCACATGCCATGAAGCAATAAACCCATGTGCCACAACTAGAGAATCTGTGTGCTGCAAAGAAAGATCCCACATGCCGCAACCAAGACCCGACACAGACAAATAAATAAATATTAAAAAAAAAAAAACAGCCCTTGTTCTTACAGAACTTAGAGTCTTGCAGATGAAAAAGGGATTAAAAATCACTTTTATTTTAGTTCCAACAGACTTTTTTGAACATTTAGTGTTTACCAGATATGAATCTCAAGTTCATTGTCAACTTTGAGTTTTTATGTCACTTCAATTATTTTTTATTTTCAAGATCAATAGCTATCATTAAATTAGTAGCGAGTGCAAAATATCCCTTAATTAAGGAGAAACTGGTAATTGTTAGGCTTATGCTAAGAAAGGGGCGTGGTAACCACTGGACTTTCTCTTACATCCTTCACACCAGTTACAGAGATCCGTGGTGGCGTCAGGAGAAAAGCAGTTACCAGTGGAGTACCGCATCAGCAAGAGGTAAGAGGGGTCCTTCCTCGGCAGGGACTCTGGTCACACCTGCTGGCCGCCCTGGCACAGGTGACTGGAGGTCAGCAGCAGTCATTCAGGTGCCATCGGAGATGCCACCCGAGAACCTGTAGTTCAGGTTTGTATCTGTGCATTCTTGCTGAGAGGGAGCAATATCCACTCCCCTCACCCAAGGGCCTTTCACAAGCTATTACATGGTCTGAGGACTTAACTAGGAGACCATTAGGGAAAGAGTTGGAAAAGCTCCTAAAGCCCTAGACCAAAAATTAAGTATGTAGTTGTTCTCTTAAACAGGATTGCTTTTCCAGAAAGTCTCCATTCAAAATTTAACTTACAGAATTCTAGTTCCACCTCCTGATTCATATTCAAAGCATGACTTGCCACCACTCAGGCAAGAGGGAGGGCCAGAATCTCTGGATCTGGTGGCTTCTCTAGAGGGGAAGATCCAGCTGCATTCCTTCCCTCCATCCCTAATCAGCCCCACTGCAGCCCTTGGTTTGTGCCATAAGGACACTATGGATGATACAGTAAGAGGAGGGTCCCGACCAGAGCCATGGGAGACGGCGAGGACATCCTTGGGGAGAGGCCAGACCTCAGGCTGGGTGGATGGTTTTTGTAGTCTGGGAAGTGAAGTGAGTGATGAAAGCTTGGATTCAGAATCCTTTGGCTTAACTTACTTGGTCTGGTTTACATTAGGAAGTTATTTTCTAAGTTTTGGATCTTTTACATTAGGAAGTTATTTTCTAAGTTTTGAAAGATCCATATAACTTCAGCTTCATTGCTTTGCTAATCTTTCTGACATTGTAGTGTCAAGGGGAAAATTCAACTTTCTGTTCTGCTTTTAGGGGAAGGAGGTGGTATTCTCCTTACTTTTCAGGTAAAGAAACTGAGACCCTCATTGCCTCCCCTCATTCACCACCCCTAACCCCAGCCACCACATTGCACTCATTTGAATTTTGGTTCTGTCCTCACAGGGCTTCCCCAGTGGCTCAGATGGTAAAAGAATCTGCCTGCAATGTGGGAGACCAGGGTTCAATTCCTGGGTGGGAAAGATCCCCTGGAGGAGGAAATGGCTACCCACTCCAGTATTCTTGCCTGGGAAATCCCATGAACAGGGGAGCCTGGTGGGCTACAGTCCATGGGTCACAGAGTCAGACACGACTAAGTGACTAACCCTTTGACTTTCTGTCCTCACAGATTCACTAGAACTTGTTCCTCAAAGGTCACCAGTGAACTCCTAATCACTAAATTATTTTCCTACACAGAAACCTCCACTGACTCTTTATTATCCACTAAGACCAGATTCCTGAACCCAGGGTCCTCAGCTTACACAACATGCCCTGAGCCTGCTCTTCTTGCCAAATTTCCCGTTACGTCTCTCACAGACCAGATGCTTTCATGTTGATATATGTCACCCCACCACATCTGCACTTACCTATTTCTTCAGCCTGAAATACCCCTATGTTTTTTCTATCTATTGAAATTTTGTGCACCCTTCAAAATATGGCCTACATGTCCATCTTACCTCCATGCCAGCCAAAATTAACATCTTCTTCTGTGCTCCTCAGGACTTTAAAGGCTGGTTCTCATTTTTCTACTTCGATTTATACTCGTTGTGTTTGTGTATATTTGTGTATCTCTTCTAATGAGCTCTTTGAACATAGAAGCCTTGTCTTGAGTACCTTTGTAAACCTTAGCGCCCACAGCATAGCACTATGCATGCACTCTATACAAAGGAATAAACAAATTAATCCATTATTTATAGACTCAGATGTGCCAGGGTACTTCCCTTAAGAGCCCTCATCATCTCCCTAGGAGACTCACTGGTTTGCTTCCTTACTTCCCAGGGACCTACATTCTGATCCCAAATCCTCCACTTTATCAGAACCTCAATAAGACATTCAGGAATAAAGACTGAACTTTGCTCTTTGGCCTTTGACCTATCGTGGTTTGCCTTGGAGGAGAGTAGAACAGAGATTTTTTCTGCGTTTTACAGCAATCACCAGCATATAGCCTACAAAGCATTTTCATAAGCATTGTCTGTCATGATCTTCATAAGTCTCTGTAATAGATATTATCACCCCCGTTTGATAGATGAATGCATTTCCTGTCCTCCTGCCTGCCTGCCTTCTGGCAGTTGACATCATTCATTCATTCATTCACAGTTAGTCATTTCTGGCATCAGATCACTAATGCTTCAACTTGTGGTGTGTTTTAGTGCCTGGCTGAAGGACACTGTTGACCCAGTGCTGGTGACCCTTGACCATCGCATTGCTGCCCTCACAGGCCTTGATGTCCAGCCTCCCTATGCAGAGTATCTCCAGGTGGTGAACTATGGAATTGGAGGGCACTATGAGCCTCACTTTGACCATGCCACGGTAACTATGGGGTCAGTGACCATCTCCTGAGGGTAGGGAAAGAGCGTATTAGTTATTTCTCTGAGGCAGAGCTCTGATAGGGCCCCCAGGGAACACTGAGTGAAATCTTAGAACAAACGTTCGTGTTCTAGGTAGATCTGAAAGTCTTAGTTTCAAGCTGATAGCTGCTGATTCATCTTTTACCAAAACTCATTGGAAAAACACTCTTACAATGACTGGATTTTATGACATGTAAATTATATCAGTTAAACTCTTCTGTAACAAAAGAATATGTCTCTTTGGCAAATAATTAGGAATTCCAATCTTATGACTTGGCATGTTTACAGAATAATTATCTGTAACATTTTATATATTAATATATTTCACTAAAAACCTGAAGATACAATGAACCACCAGTCCTTTCACTGAAAAGTGAAAGTGAAAGTCACTCAGTTGTGTCTGACTCTTTGCGACCCCATGGACAGTCCATGGAATTCACCAGGTCAGAAGACTGGAGTGGGTAGCCTTTCCCTTCTCCAGGGGATCTTCCCAGTGCAGGGATTGAACCTAGGTCTCCCACATTGCAGGTGATTCTTTACCAGCTGAGCCACAAGGGAAACCCCAAGAATACTGGAGTGGGTAGCCTATCCCTTCTCCAGTGGCTCTTCCTGACCTAGGAATCGAACCGGGGTCTCCTGCATTGCAGGTGGATTCTTTACCAGTTGAACTATCAGGGAAGCCTTTAACTACTAATAAGCAATTTAGTTTGATTAGTATATAATTCACTTATATGTGTACCTAATAAATTTGTAAAAGGAAAAAAAAGTATATTGAGTAACTGCCAGCAAAGACAGGCACATATATGGCCAGGTATAGCTCAAGCTCTCTCCCATCTGTGACTCCCCCATTTTTCTCCTCCCTGTATTGTGGTGGAATACTGGTACCTTCTGGTTGTCACTCTGGTGCCTTCCGCATAAAATAATGATGTGTTCTATTTTTGTCTCAGTCACCAAGCAGCCCACTGTACAGGATGAACTCTGGGAACCGGGTCGCAACATTTATGATCTATGTGAGTCTTGCTTTGGAGGGACCGGGGTTACTTACTTAATGATTATTTCTCTCTCTTTTACTTTATGGTTTTCAAAGCAATATAAGATACTGATTTTATGTGATATTCACAGCAGAAAAATCTCCAGGATGTTTGTAAATTTCATATAGCACTCTCATTAGGCACCATAGGAAGAGTAAAAAAATACATGTAGACCTAACTGTGACCTTGTCGTTGGCTGTGATTAGGATGGGAAGTGGCCTTACGTGAAGGCCAGGAGATCCTGGGACCTGAACAACACGGGAAGGGGATGTTGTTCTCTTTCTTTGAGGTCCCATAGACTACTTGCTGTAGAAAAGCATGGACCTATAGATGAGGTCGTGGAGCTGTGAGGGTAAGAGGAGAGAAATGAAGCTGCTGAGATTATGAGAAGGAAGAACAGAGATGCCTACAGAGAAATTCAGTCAGTGTGGCTCTCTCATATGTAATGAAAAATTTCTTCCTTTTCTCCTTATAAAGTCTTCAGTTAACTCTACATTCAGTTCAGTTCAGCTCAGTCGCTCAGTTGTGTCCGACTCTTTGCGACCCCATGTATTGCAGCACGCCAGGCCTCCCTGTTCATCACCATTACAACCCCTTAAAACAGTAAATTGGCCTCTTCTCCTAGTTTCTGACCTGACCCTATAGAATTTGGACTTGGTCTTTATTATTTCACTGATCCTTTTCCTGTCAGATCATGTGGTTTTGCCTCCTTCTCTTTGGACAAGTCATAATATCAGTCATCTGTCATTTAAAGCATAAGATGTGTATTATACTGTTAAATATAAATGCTCTACATTACACTCTAAGATGAAGGCCTGGTTTCAGGCTCATTAGAGTAGCAGACACCGCCACTCTAGCATTCCCTCTTTCCTTAGTCCTGTATCTGGTCTCCACAGTGCAGCCAAGAAAGGATCGAGGCCAGCACTCTATAGTCTTATTGCTGGCAATCCCAACATGGCTTTTTGCACATGGCTTGGTTTTAACTTTCTGCAAAACTGGAAAGCTGCCACTGCCAGTGGTGTCTGGCCTCTTGTGGTCATTCTGAACATTCTGATCAGCTGGAGGGATGGCTGACGTTAGCTCTCCGGGCAGGGCACATGGCTTGGATCAGCAGCTAGTGCATCTCTGGTTGATGACTCAAGCTGGCATGTGTGAAGTCATAGGCAGTTGATGTCTTTGGACATCAACCAAAGAATAGGATGTCCAGGGGCCACAATCTCTCTGTTCTTTATCCCCTCAGTGTCTTCTGCAGCTGACTCCCTGATTACAGAGGCCTGGTTACTATGGTAAAGGTAGCACAGATGCAGGAGACCAGCAGTTTTAAATGGCAAGTGCAAAAGTGTGTCTGTGTTTGGATTTTAAGCCTCTGATACACAGTGGAATGGCATGCGTTTGGGTTTGGAGTCAGTTGGCCTGATTCAGGTTCTGCCACTTAACATGTGGCCTCAGCACAAATCACAATTCTCTGAGCTTGTTTTCTTGCTCTGCACCTCCCCTCAGGGCTGTCAGGAGGACCTGATGAAGTCAGGTGAGGGGATATCTCTCTGTGAAGTTTCATACAGTATGTTTTTATCATTCTATCCTAGAAAGCAAGTATAGGACCCCATGAAGGGGACTGTGGGACCTATGAAGTGCTAACTTATTCCCAGTTCTTTCATCTTTAGATTAGGGTTAAGACCATCATAAACATTTCTGAAGACAAGAGATAAGGTTTGTGGAGAATATAAGAATAATATTATAGGGGGAAAATAATCTTTAAGAAGTAGAGGATTGAGTTGAAATCAGGTTAGTGATTTCTGCTAAGGGGATGGAAGATCAGTCCCAGTACAAAGCAGTGGAAGATTTACAGAGGGAAGATTTCCCTGCCCTCCACCAAGCTCACAATCCATGCCCTTCTCTGGAGCCTCACAGCACACTGATCCAATTCTCTTTTCAATCTGTTGTTTAAGTCCTTCCACTCGCCTGTGCTATGATACCACAGGTAGTGTGCAAGAGTGCCATATAATGGTTAGCAGCAGGGCCTTCGTAGTCAGATAGCATTGGCTCAGCTCCAGTCCTGGCTTGGAGTTATGTGACCTTTTGTAAACCACTCAGTCTCTCTGAGACTTGGCTTCCTTATCCCTAGACTGTGAATAACAACAATGCTAACTAAGGATGATATATTTGTTGTGAGGAATAAGGACTTAGTATGATGCCTAACATCACTCACTGCTCACTCATCACTCACTGCTCACTTATCACTCACTGCTCACTCATCAATCACTGCTCAATAAATGTCAACTATTAAACTATAACAGTGCTTTTTTTTCTGAATGGTAAGATGATGAATAATATAAATTATTTTAAAGTATTTTCCAGTATTTTTCAAAATGTTCAGGTTGTGTATTTCTTTGAAAATCAGTAAAAACTCTTCAAATTAAGTAAACATATCTATAATTCTAGAATATACCAGTGGTGAAGCTCTTTAGCTGAGGTTACCTGGAGAGGGTCTAAGTGATCTGGGAAACACACCAAAAGGGCAATCAGTAGTTCCTATGAGGCCCAGCTTTCAAAAACAGTAAGTGTTCTGTAAGCCATTGGTCATGATGCATTACTAGGCTGTGAAATCAGTTTAGTGGATCTGGTCAGCATTTAAGAAACCTAAACTAGAAGACAATAAAATAAAATGGAAAATAACAGACAGTATCTCATGTAGTAAGAATGTTCTATGAAACTTAGGGACATGTACGTGTGTCTTGGGCTGTGATATAAACTAAATTTCTTCCTGAGGGTCTCAAAGTTTGGAGCTACCCAGGGTAACCCTTAATAAGAATGTTAGCTGGAAGGGTAAAGAAAGGGGGGATTTCAAATGTCCTCGTGTGGCCATGTGGGCAAATACTGATGCCACTGGGTGGGCTGTCTTCGTTCCTAAACTGGGTGATTGTGTTTCCAAAGTATTTCTCCTAGAGTTGAAATAGGGGCACACAGGAGGGAAATTTATGCAGAAATGACATCAGATGTCACATGGAGCAGAGTAAGGTAGTCGGGCTATTTCAACTCTGGCTTTCCCTCTGGCCTTGTAGTTGAGCTCGGTGGAAGCCGGCGGAGCCACAGCCTTCATCTACGGCAACTTCAGCGTTCCTGTGGTCAAGGTGAGTGTGGGTCTGGTGCCAACAGATGATTTTTAGGATTGTTGGAACACCTCAACTTCTGTGCTGTCTGTGCTTGTACGCCTGTCTTAGGAGGGGGGCAAAAAAGAGGTCTTTCTTGATTCCCAGAATCAAAGATAGTTCCTCAGTTTTCTTGACTACTGCACTTACTTATACCTCTATTTTTTTAAATCTTATTTACACCTGCATTACAAGTAGATGATTACATGTCTGCCTTTCTATTGCAATACAACTCCTCAAAGGTGAGAAATCTTTTATTCCCCTTCAGAATCTCAGCAGCAACTGGTCCCTTCAGTCATTCTTTCAGTAAATACTGGGGGCTAGAGGCACTCAGAGTACAGAGGAAAGGTCATAGTCCTTGCCTCCAGGAGCTCACGGAGAGGTTAACAGGCAGTAATGGTATACTGCAAGAAGAGCTTTAAGTCAAGCAAGGCATTAGAGGAGGGCCAGTGTGGTGAGAGGTTTACTTAATGAATGAGTATCTCCCCCAAATTTCAGAGCAGTCAGTCAGTCAGTCAGGGATGGCAGCCCTTAATTACTTCAGGAATGAAATGAAGACAGATAATTGAGATCATGCCTCCTAGGACTTAGCACAGTGCCCAGCACATCCTAAGCATTCAATAAATAAATGACGGGTATTTAGCAAAATTCAGTGGTTTGGCTAGGGATAAAGTAAGTGTGTAGGAAAGAAATCTGAGTATAAGAGGTAGAAAGAACATAGATTTGGAGTCAGAACACCTGGGGTTGAGTCCTGACGTTGACCTTCTTAGTTACGTAAAGCCCCTAAGCCTCAGCTTCCTTGCTGCTAAGGTGGAAATGACAATGATGCCTGCTTCCTGGGGGTGTTATTAGGAAGTGCCTAAGAAAGGCTAAGCATCAGAATTAAGTTCTTCGTTGTGTGAAGAATATTTTGCTCCCCCTTGTGCTTTTTGTTGAGTGCCTGTCCTCAGTGATCCCGTGACACCTGTGCTCCCCTTCCCCCTGGCACCTGTCAGTCTCCTCCTGGTTTGTTTTCATGTCTCTCTCCCATGAGACTATGAGCTCCCTGAGAGCAGGATTGATCATGATTTGTCTCTGCATCCACAGGGTCTGGAGTAGGGCAGGGTCTTCAATAAGCAGTGCATCAGTGAATGAGCAATGGTAGCTTGTCTACCATTTTGTGCCATTTTATGTATTCCTTGCCCCCATCTGCATGGACAGTTTTCTTGGTTAATGACATGCACGCATTTGTCCTCAGTCAAGTGCTTCCCTAGGACTGAGATTCTGGGCTGACCTTCCCTGGGGCGGGCTCTGCTTGCTTTCAGAATGCAGCACTGTTTTGGTGGAACCTGCACAGGAGTGGTGAAGGGGATGGTGACACACTCCATGCTGGCTGCCCTGTCCTGGTAGGAGATAAATGGGGTAAGGCCTGGCTTTCTGGGCATGGGAAAGGGCTGAGGAGTTCAGGGGAAAGTGAAATAGGGGTTGGATAGAAAATAACATAGCTTTTCATTCCAAAAGCTTCATAACAGGGACTTCCCTGGTGGCCCAGTGGTTAAAACTCCGAGCATTCATTGCAGGGGGCCTGGATTTGATCCCTGGTCTGGGAACTAAGATCCCACATGCTGCGTGGCCAAAAGAAATAAAGAAGAAAATTTCTTGAACTGAATAAAAATGAAAATACAAAAAATCAACTGTAAAAAAATTAAATGGAAAATAACAAAATTAGGGGGGAAAAAGCTTCATAACAATGCCACGTTATATTGAGGTGATCAGATTCTGGGCTAGCGGCCACCAGTACATTAGGAGCCCATAAAGAGGAGGCTTCTGTCCTATAGTCAGTGTAGTAAAAGTTGACTGGCCTGACCAGATAGGCCCTGATTCCTCAGGACAGCTAAAGAAGAATTGGTGCAAAATCCCACTCCTCTGTTTCAAGGAGAAAACCATCAGGTGCTTTCCCATGAAGAGAGGTCAAACAAGGAAGAGATAAGTAAGGGACATGCTCACGTCATACATGTGTCCACTAGAACTTAGCTCTTAAGACAGAAAAAGGAGTAGAAGAGGGACTCTTGTGCTGAGGTGGACCTGACCAGGGGGATCCAGGCCTTTTCTCTTACTACCCTGAAATGGTACCCTGTGGGAGGAGGGGCTTTCAGGAGCTACATGAAGGGTAAGTGACCACAGTACCCATGGTTTGAAAATTAAGTCTCTAGCAGACAGGACCTGTGGGGACTTTTTCCAGGGGCCACTGCCCCTCTTGCTCTTTACTGCTACTGGATGCAACATCTTGTAGTCCGTGACAGGTCTGGGACCAAGGTGAGGCGAGCGAGTCACCGAGGGTATGGAATTTAAGGACCCTGTGAGTATCACCTCTGTCTGCTCTGCTGAGCCTGCTCTTCTACCTCCCCGTTCTTCCCCAGTGGCCAACAAGTGGATACACGAGTATGGACAGGAATTCCGCAGACCCTGCAGCTCGAGACCTGAAGACTAAAGTGTTGGCAGAGAGAAGCTGGAGGAGTCCTTTGGCTTTCCAAAGAAGCCAGAAGTCAAAAACTAGGGTAAGAGAGGAGAAAGGGGAGCAAGCTTCTGGAGGAGGCCCTTGTCAGCACTGTCTGTTCCTTGCAAATGGGAGATAAGCAAGTGGTCTCTAGCAGGGGTCGCCTGAAAACTTACATTGTTTCTCCTCAAGCCATGACTCACAGCAGAAAGAACAAGACAAAGGAGGGGGCATGAAGGCTGGAGAGAGAAGTTTCTGAAGCTCAGACTGTGTTGGAAACAGGGCATATCAACAGTCTGCAGGGTTTGGTCAGTGGGGCTTTCGCCACTTGAGCCTTGACAACAGGGGCCCAGAAGTGGCAGTGGGGGCCCCTGCAGGCAGTGCCTCACTCCCACCTGCCCTTCTGCCCACTGACTCCTGCTGAAGGCTGAGCAGGGGGTGTCTCTGTATCAGGAGTGTACCTCATGTGATGACTTCTTTAAAAGCAGACAGTAACTTTTTTAAAAAATATGATTTTTAAATACAGCCATTAAAATGTTTTAATAGTCATAAAAAGTGTTTACAGATCATTTTTCACAACCATGAAACATTCTTACATTGTAACGTTATGTGAAAACAGCAGAGTAAAATGTTTTATTTATGTATAATCTCATCTTGGCTCATCTCCCACCACTTCCCGCTCAGTGGATTCCAGACACATTCTTTCTGTTTCTTAAAACCGACATCGGCCCCACTCTTCAGGTCTTTGCACTCACTGCTCCCACCAGGGCTGAGCCCTCCTCACCATTCCACTCTTAACTCAGTATCGCTTCAGAGAGAACTTCTCTGACACCCATCCTTCTAGCCATTTTGTTCACATAGGCCAACTTTATTTTCTTCCTAACACTTTTCTCAAAGTTACTTTATTCATTTAATTGTGGTCAGTTGCCTGCCCTGCATGGTGAGTGCTTTAAGACCCCTCTCTACTTTGTAAACGCCTATATTGTAGTCCCCATCTCACTGAATTTTTCAGTATTTGTTTATTTGCCTGGCTGCTTGCACTCCTTATACCTCTTGGTATCCCCCAGAAAAAGGTCTGTTTCAAATAAGTAGGCATTCAGCAAATATTTTTGGATAAATGAGTAAGAAGGCCTCCTTTGAGCTATGCTTTGGAGGACAGGTAGGATTTTTATAGGCAGAGTCTAATGAGGAGCAGCACTTCCCCGCAGGACTAGTGTGAGCTAAGGCTGCAGTGATGAGTGAGTGATACTTGAGCACTTGGGCAAAGTGAACATTCCAGGCAACTTGGCTCAGTTTCCCCAACAGGAGATGGGTTGTGTGTTGTGCTCACAGAGACGCCTCACAGGTAAAAGGCTAGATGCTTAGATGCTGTGTTGCTTCTGCCCCCTCCCTGTACCATGCATGTCAGGATTTCTGCCTCCCAGAGCTCCGTGGGCCCCAAGGAAAAGGTTCCGGCGTGCTGATATCCGGGGTCCAGCAGGGCCTCTGTGAGCACCTGTCACCAGTATTTCTACTGAGTGCATCAGGACTCTGGAAGCCCTCTTACTAAATTACTGTCACACAGGTGAGGAAAAACACTTTTCCCCTCCCCTTCTGAGTTCTTAGGAGTTCTGAGTTCTTATGGAGGTTCTGAAACCTCTTTAGTAAAAGACATATTAACAAGAGGAAAATAAAGTTTATTAACATGTATATATCATATATACATGGGAGATACCCAAGGGAAAATGAGTAATTTCCCGAGGTGGCTTAGAACTCAGGATGAAATACTGTCTTAAGAGAGAAAGGAAGGAGGGGAGGTAAGCTTCTTAGATTTTTAGGAACAATGAATAGCCCTTAGAAAGGGGCCCACAGACGGGAGACATGATAGTGACTGTCTGGGTGTGGTGTCCACTTGTGGTCTCTTCTCCGGTGAAGTTTTCCTTGGTTGGTAAACCTCTTGAGGGAATTTCAGACAATTGAGTTCCTTTTGGAGCATCTGTCTTCAAGCAGGTGAGGGGAGTTTAAAGAAAGGGGTGCAGCTGTGGGGTCCCAACAATGCTTAGTATGTAGGTAGCTATTTCTAAATAGGAGTGATTGTGGCTTGGTGCTTGGTTTGTTTATAATTTTGCTTTTCTTTCTTGCGCTCTTCTTCGGATGTTTTTCTAACAGCTTTCTCTCCAAACTTGGCTCCTGGTGTTGCACTTGTATCCTCACAAGACTTGCTCCCGGGAAGATTCTTTATGTTAATGACTGTTATCATTGTCAGTAGTAACATACTGACCACGTACTCTTGGCCAAGCACTGTGCTAAGAACTGAGGTAGGTGTACTTGCCTCCTTCAAGCCTCACAATGAACAGGTACTATTATCTCCATTTTATAGATGAGGGAAACAGGCAGAAAATACGTAACTTACCTGAGGTTACATAGCTATAAAGTGGCAGAGGCAGGATTCAAAATACAAGTGTCTCCCCAAAGATCTCTTTTTTAAAATTTAAGATTCACACAACACTGTAAAGCAACTATATGCCAATAAAAAATTTTTATAGCAATGAAAAAAATTTTTAATTGAAGTATCATTTCAGGTATACAGTGAAGTGATTCAGTCATACAGTCATCTTCTTCAGATTCTCTTCCCTTACAGATTATTACAAGATACGAGCATAGCTCCCCGTGATGTACAGTAGGTCCTTGTTGGTTACCTATTTTATACATAGTAGTGTGTATATGTTAGCCCCAGACTCCTAATTTACCCCCCGCCCTTTGCCCCTCTGGTAACCATAAACTTGTTTTCTATGTCTGTGAATCTGTTTCTGGTTTGTAAATAAGTTCTTTTGTACCATTTTTTTTAGGTTCCACATAAAAGCAATATCATGAGTTATTTGTCTTTCTCTGTCTAGCTTACTTCACTTAGTATGAGAATCTTTAGGTCCATCTATGGACTAAAAAGAAAGAGAAAATATGAATTACCAATTCATATTTACCAGTACTTACACTGAATCAGTGTAAAACTCCCAACAGAACTCCCAGGTGGTGCCAGTGGGAAAGAACCTGCCTGCCAATGCAGGAAACATTAAGAGACATGGGTTTGATCCCCAGGTCGGGAAGATTCCCCTGGAGGAGAGCATAGCAACCCACTCCAGTATTCTTGCCTGGAGAATCCCATGGACAGAGGAGCATGGTGAGCTACAGTCCCTAGGGTCAGACAGGACTGAAGTGACTTAGCACACACGCAGCAACAAACAAGTCCAGCACCAGATGCCTTCACAGGCAAATTCTACCAAACATTTTAAAGAGTTAACACTTATCCTTCTGAAGCAATTCCAAAAACTGCAGAGGAAGGAACACTTCCAAACTCATTCTGTGAGGCCACCATCACTATGATACCAAAACCAGACAAAGATATCACAAAAAAAGGCGAAAGCTACAAGCCAGTGTCACTGATGTAGATGCAGAAGTCCTCAATGAAATGCTAGCAGACTGACTCCAGTAAAAAGGATCATACAACATGATCCAGTGGGATTTATCTCAGGGATGCAAGGATTCTTCAACATCCACACATCAGTGTGATACACCACATTAACAAATTGAATAATAGTTATATGATCATCTCAATAGATGCACAAAAAGCTTTTGATAAAATTCAACATCCTTTTATGATAAAAACTCTCCAGAAAGTGGGCAAAGAAGGAACCTACCTCAACATAGTAAAGGCCATATATGACAAACCCACACCTAACATCATACTCAGTGGTGAAAAACTGAAACATTATCAGGAAAAAAAAAAAAAAAACTCCTTTTATTGCTCAGTTAACTACCCAGTTAACTGTTTCCTCCATCCACCTGTAAGGCCAGCCACTTGGCTAGTCTCAGGTTCCAAGGTTTCACCTGGCTACAGGCTGGGGTTTCTAGCAAACTGCTGGGAGAGGAAGCCAGCTCTAGGAATATGGGAGCCTCTTGAGTTTACATAACTTTCTGAGCCTTGGACCCAGACTGAGAATGTGTTGACTCTGGCCACTGATGGGACAGCCAGCTGGGGCAGGAGAAGAGTTGGCTTGAAGATTACAAACAAAACACTGTCCCTGCGGGAAAGGGTATGACTGCTATTTGCTTTCTCAACTCCTGTTGTATTTGTAGAGTCTTTTCTTGCTTTCCCCTTGTTAAAAGTCATGACCCTCTATCCCCCAGCTCCAGTTCTGATGACACAGGCCCTTGAATCCAACTTAAGGGTCCTTGGTACCTCACTGTCCAAATTAGTTTGTTTTGTTCATTCCACTTCTTAAAATAGCGAGTCTTTCTCCTCCTCTCATCCCTGCAACACTTACCTAGTTCAGAATACCTTTGCCTTTTACCTAGACTACCACTGCCTCTTTACTGCTATCTAGTCCAGTGCCTGCAGTCCATTTCCACAGGTACCAGAGTGACTTTCCTTAGTGTCTGGCAACTCCCCGTCTTGCCACTATAGGCCTTTATATCCTGCCTCCTTCAACGTCTCCTGTCACGGCTTTTACTCCAGCCACACTGATCATACTAATCTACCGACTGTGTCAGACCGACCTTCGTGGGCTTGTGCACGCTGCCTGCTCTCCCTGCAGTGTATTTCCCTTCTCCACCTCCATCTTGTGATGATGCTTCAAAGCTCAACTCAAATGCTACCTACTTTGTGAAACTATCCCTAGCCTGTTTCCAAAGAGGTTTAGTTGTCCCCTTCCCTTTGTACAGTGTGGTCACTGTTTCTATAATGGTCTCTCTAGACGATGAGCTCATTTAAAAGGCCTCATTATTTATCTCTGTCTCCAGAGTCAACTGGAAGCTTGGCACAGAGAAACTGCTCAGGTTTGCTTAATCAGCAAATAAATGCTTGTAATAGCAGCTTTAGAAGAGGATAAGAAGAAGTCGTGCCCAACTCTCCTCAGCCCTTTGAGTCTTCTCAGTCTCAAGATTCTGCCCCCCAACATTAGATCTGTGTCTACCCCATTTGTCCACGCTCTTCTTTCAGGAAGTTCTCCTTGGACATTCTTTAGTGTATGTGTCTGACAGACTGGCCTCTGGTTTGACCCAAATATGTTCCTTCTGGCTTTGTGGAAATCCTTCATTCAAAGGGTCCAAGGATCTCCTTTATTCTCTTCCTGAGTTTGGGGTGCTGATCTGCAGGCTTCACAGGGATGCTACATCCAGCACATAGTAGGTGCTCCTTAAGAGTACATTATGTGGAAACCAACACAATACTATAAAGCAATTACCCTTCAATTAAAAAAAAGAAAGAATACATTATGTGAACATATGAATGGTCTCTTCTCTACTAGGATATAGTGGAATGCTCAAAGATGTTGTCACCTCCTAGCCATGTCTGTGGGCAAGTCATTTCACATCTCTGAAATTCCGTTTCTCTGCCTTTAAACTGGGGGAAAACTGGATAGCTACATGTAGAAGACTGAAATTAGAACATTCTCTAACATCTTAAAGTGGATTAAAGACCCAATAAAATAAAGTCAGAATGGATTAAAGACCTAAATATAAGACCAGATACTGGGCTTCCCTGGTGGCTCAGTGGTAAAGAATCCGCCTGCCAACACAGGAGACTCAGGTTCGATCCCTGGTCCGAGAAGATCCCACATACTGTGGAGCAACTAAGCCCATGAACCGCAACTACCGAGCCTGTGCTCCCCAACAGGAGAAGCTACTGTAACGAGAAGCCCACGCACTGCAACTCGAGAGTAGCCCCTGCTCTCCACAACTGAAGAAAAACCTGTGCAGCAATGAAGATTCAGCACAAAAATAATAAATAAATAAAATTATTTAAAAAAAAAGACTAGATACTATAAAAATCTCTGTAGGAAAACATAGAACACTCTGACATATAATCACAGCAATATTTTTTTGGATCTGTTGCCTAAAGTGATGGAAATAAAAGCAAAAATAAACAAATAGGACCTAATTAAACTTAAAAGCTTTTGCACAGCAAAGTACAGCATAAACAAAATCAAAGGACAACCTACAGAATGGGAGAAAATATTTGTAAATGATGTGAACAACAAGGAATTTCCGAAATATACAAACAACTCATATAGCTCAATATCAAAATAACCCAATTCAAAAATGGGCAGAAAACCTAAATAGTTCTCCAAGAAGACATGCAGATGGGCCAACAGGCACATGAAAAGATGTTCAGTGTAACTAGTCAAGAAATACAGATCAAAACTACAGTAAAATATCACTTCACACCAGTCAGAATGGCCATCATCAAAAAGTCTACAAATAAATCCATGGCTGATTCATTCAATGTATGGCAAAAACCACAACAATATTGTAAAGTAATTAGCCTCCAATGAATAAAAATAAATGGAAAAAAAAAAGTCCACAAATAATAAATGCTAGAAAGGGTGTTGAAATTCTGGAAAAGGGAACCCTCCTACACTGTTAGTAGGAATGTAAATTGATGCAGCCACTAATGGAAGACAGCCTGGAAGTTCCTTAAAAAACTAAAACTAGAGTTGCCATAGGATGCAGCGATTCCACTCTTGAGCATGAATCTGGAGAAGACGAAAACTCTTAATTTGAAAGATACAGGCACCCCAATATTCACCGCAGCACTATTTACTGTAGCCGAGACATGGAAGCAACCTAAATGTCCATCAACAGACGAATGTATAAAGACTTGGTGTGTGTGTGTGTATACAACAATGGAATACTACTTAGCCATAAAAAGAATGAAATAATGCTATCTCCAGCAACATGGATGGACCTAGAGATTATATTGAGACAGAAAAAGACAAATATCATATGCTATCACTTCTATACGGAATCTAAAAAATGATACAAATGAATTTATTTAAAAAAGAGACTCACAGACTTCAAAAACAAATTTATGGTTTCCAAAAGGGAAAGGTCGGGGGAGGGGTAAATTAGGAGTTTGGGATTAATGTATACACAAAATATACACATATAAAGTAGTTAAACAACAATGACCTACTGCATACCACAGGGAACCATATTCAATATCTCATAACAACCTGTAATGTAAAAGAATCTGAAAAAGAACACATATATATAACTAAACCACTTTGCTCTACATCTGAAAGTAACACTGTAAATCAACTTAAATTTAAAAATATATATACTTAAAAAAATGACAATTTATGTGAACTTTAAAAATAATAATAAATTGGGAACAATAATGCCCATACTTCACAAGGATTCAAAAGATTAAGATATAACTAGCACAGTATCTAATATAAAGTTAAGTGAATGTTTCTTAGTCTCCATCCATCAAGCCTCGTCATCATCCTCTTGCCAGGTATCTGTACCAAAATGACCTCTGCCCAGGGTCCCCTATATTGTCCAGGAGGCAGTGAATTTGGACCTAATGCCTGCCTGTCAAATGACATCACCTACCTCATAGGGTTGCCATGAGGATTAAATAGTTGTGTGTAAAGTGAATTAGCTGCTCAACTTTGATAATTATTACGACTTAACCTGGTGAACAAAATTGGCTTGTGTCCCTGAAAAACACACATTTGACCATGCTGCCCCTCTGCGGACAGAGTGCAAACAGCCCAGCAAAGAGACGTTAGTAGGCCCCTCCCTCCCCCAGAAGGGCCTGGTGGAAGCACAACAGAGGACACACAAGGGACTTTTCTTCTCCGCTAGGGAGCTCAGGCTTTACTCAGCTATATTTAGTGAACATCCAAACCAGAACTTCTCAGAATAATGTGCTTGTTGGAATGTAGATCAGCACTGACTCACAGGTCTGGGGTAAGGCCAAAATCTTGAACAAACTTCCAAATGATACTTAATGCCACTGACCACAGGTCACTCTGAGTAAAGAAGGTCTTAACTATAATATGGGAGTGACATGACAGGAACTATTTATTAGGTGCTTACCCTATGTCAGTTACCGAGAGAGTTAACCTATATTAACTTGTATAGTCATCAAGACCCTATGGGGTAAGTACTGTTGACCTCTATTTTTCAGATGAGGAAACCAAAGCACAAAGAAAGAAAAGTACTTAGCTATCTCATACAGCCAGTAAGGGATGGGCCTTAGGTTCTAATTTAGGCAGCCTAGCTCCAAAACCTGCTCAGAAGAGGACTCCAACAAGGTGTAGAGAATAGTCAGGGGAGGGGCTGTGGCAAGGACAGGCGACATAGAACAGAGGACGGACAGCAGTTATGAGTGAGAGAGGAAGCCATCAAGGACACTTTGGCTGCCTTGTTTAGACCAGCGGAGAGATGGTGGAACCTATCACTACTGAGCTAGGATATATGGGACAAAGAACAAGTTTTAGGGGGAAGGTAAGGTCAGCTTTAGGAATGGTCAATGTGAGTGACTTTTGGTCATCTGGACAAGTAGACAGACCTAAGTGTCTACAGTTGAGGAGGTGCTTGAACTTGTAGACAAACTTTGGGCATTAGCAGATGTGAAACTCTGAGAGCTTAAGGTCATGTGGACAGTGCACAGACTGTCCTGTTCTAGGCCAAAGTCAACACAGTACATAACTGGAAGAGATAGGATTGGAATCTACTCTCCCTGGCTGCAGTGGAGGCTGGCTCTGTCCATTCTAATGGGCATTCTGGCTCTGGGGAGCAGGCAGAGCATAAGATGCTGATGGGCTCAGGAAACAAACAGGCTCTTCTGGAGCTCTATGGTGACTAAATCCAATGAACTGTCCCCAACCCCTAGATCAACAGAAATAAGGACAACTCCATAGAGAAAGACCAGATTAAAGGTTGGGAGTTATTTATTTTCTTTAAACAAGGTCATAAATAACAAAGAAACAAAGAAGGTTCCAGACTTCAAACCCTGCATTAGGACAGGGATAGGAAGTTGTGGGGTCAAAAGGTGGAGGGGGCTACGCATCACCTAAGACAGTCACAGAAAAGATGGGCTGCAGGAGACTGCCCCTCCCTACCCTTGGAAATGGCGTGCCTGGGCAGCAGGGAGGCTGAAGTGCTGTGATGAGGCAGCTGGAAAAGGGCAAATGTTGAGGATGCTGGACTGTACTGTTTCTATGAAGGGTGACATGGGAACCACAAACGACTAAGATAAGCTGTGGGTCTAGAAAAGGCAAGCGGGCACTCTGCATACCTCCAGGGACCAACTATGAAAATGGTTAAATCTGCTTCTTAAAAACAACTCCACGGGCCTTAGCCTGTGGCTTTGTGCATGGGCTGTAGTCAACCTGGGTTGCTCTATGGCAGGTGAGGGCTCAAGAGACCCCTGGAGCAGCCTGGCCTCAGCCCAGGGCAGGTGCCCAGACATGTGGGAGTGGGACGTGGGCCCTCCACAGATGGGAGGCCATGTGCTTGGACTGGCTGAGCCTGATTTTTCAGACTAGTTTCTTGTGATGCTATCTACCACCCCTCCCTCTACCTAAGGATGAAATCCTGACCTCTCTGGGTCTTCCAAGCCTAGAAGAATAAGACAGGGATAAAAAGGTATCTGACTTTATCGTAAATAAAGGTATTTACGAGGGAAAAATAAAGGCCATCTTGCACATGGTCCAGCCTGTGAGGCAGGCAGGACCATGGCAAGAACGATCTCAAGGAACAGAGGTTCCTATACCTGGGCAAACGAGGGGACCCAGGTACATTACCGAATGCTAGGAAGAGGGCCCAGGGCGGCGGTTCTGACGGAGGCTTCACCCGAGGCAAGGCAGGGAGGACAGGCAAGAGCTATCCTTCAACAGGGAAGGGAGAGGAGCTGGGGAGCCTTAGACTGGGGAGACCAATGTTGATCAAAGGCTCTGGAAAACAATGCTTTGGGCAGGAATACACGAAAGGGTTTGTACATCTGGGGATGCCCGTCTACAGGGAGCCGGTGTCACATGGTCGGGCGGGATGGTGAGGAGGAGACAGCGGCATCACAGTGGCCTCTGGTGCGATGTATTTACAACAGAGCTCAAGGTTGAGGGAGGAAAGGAGAGCAGGTCACTAACAGCCAGGAAACACACTGTGAAGAGTGGAAAGAGAATGGAAAACAAATGTGACTGTCACTAGCTTACCCCGCTTACCCTGTCTCATCCAGGAAGCCCTTCCTAATGATCACCAAGGCCTTTGCAGATCTCGCCACCTCTTCTCAGCCCCATCCAGGGCTAGACACAGGGTGTGCTCTCAGTGTACAGCTGATCTGACCACAGCTCCAAATGGGCCAGGGCCCCTGGGCACTGCTTACTGAGAGAAACTAAGTCTTTATTGTTGATTCCTGGGATCCATCAATGAATGGCCAGTTGCTTGAGGGGTGGTTTGACATCAGGGAATCACTGTGGCTCACTGTACCAGGCTCCTGTCATCATTTTCAATGCCCACCTTGCTCTGTCATCCACACTGCTTAGGCCCTGGCATTCAGAACTCCCTGATGTAGAAACTGTATTTATTTCTTCAACATTTTTTCTTCAAACTTTCTTAGGGTGGGGAACAAGTTCCCTTGGAACATCATCAGAATCAGAAAAGAGATTTTCCAACTGGCAGGCACGAACTCTTCATATGGCCTGTGGGGCTCTGTGAGGATGGGGCCTTCTGCAGCAAAGAGTGGGAGCTCCGTGAGGTGGGACCAGGACCATGTGGTTTGGGTCACCACGTCTCTCTTCCTCCTCCTTCTCCTCCTCAAAGAAATCTACTGTGTCTCCTAATCCAACAAAAAATTTCCTAAGATGAGAGGCATCCTTTTTCCTCTAGACCAGTGGTTCCCAAATGGGAATAACTTTGCCTCCCTTAAGACATTAGGTAAAATCTAGGAACATTTTTGCTTGTCACAACTGTGTGTGTTGAGAGGGTGCCACTGGTTCCTAGTATGTAAAGTCCAGGATACTGTTCATCATGCTACACTGCACAGAATAGCCCCACCACCACAAAGGATTACCTGCCTCAAATGTTTAACAGTGCTGAGGTTGGAAATCCTGCTCCAGATCTCTACATAGCCTCAAGGTCTGCCTCACCTTCCTCAACAGCAGGGCAGGAGAAGGCATATAGAATTTTTCTAAGAGCCCGGAAATCGACAATTCCCATCCCAGCCTCCACAGGAAGGGGCATCTCAAGAAAAAGTACACATCACAAAAGGGGTAGGGGACTAGGCACCGTTTAATGTCAGTTTAGCAACAACTCACTGGACCAGAGCACACGGAAAGAACTAACCACGGCTTTGCAGAAACACACACGCTGGGCTCTGTGTTGAGGAGGAAGAAGAAAGGCATGGTGACCTAAACCAGGCAGGGGCAAGGCAGAGATATTTACAACCTTGCAAATATCTCTTTGTTGGGGTATTGCTGGGCTCTTTAAATCTTTGTACTTCCTTACCACTGGAATCCACCGATAGGCTCTGCAAACCTGTGCCGAATCAGGAAAGTGGCAACAGCTTCAGCTACCTGGAAAAGGGAGAGAGATTCCAGGCCATGTTAAGGGTAGCTACAGGGTTCAGCCTTGTAGGCCCTATGGGCTTCTGTTGGAAGTTAAGGCGTTATAGTGGACTCACGGTCCTGCAGTTGTGGGAAGCCTGAAAGCAAAAGGACCTGAGTCCTGCAGGGATGGCTCCAGAAAAGTCAAGAGGAATGATGTGAAGGCTTAGTTATCCCTGTAGAGTTACAAAGCACTTTTTTCCTAAAGGAGGAGCACATATTAATTCCTAACTGTGCGTGTGTTTTAGGGAGCAGTGTCTACCACAGTTATTCCTTCTTCCACCTGGCTTTTGCGGATAATGGAGAAGTACAGCTTACAATCTTAACCACAATCGTGTCCGACTCTTTGCGACCCCATGGAGGAGGCTCCTCTCTGTCCATGGGATTCTCCAAGCAAGAATACTGGAGTGGGTTGCTATTCCCTTCTCCATCTTAACCACGGGGCCCTGGGTAAAACAGCAGGGTGCCAGTAGCTCCTCAGCCCATACACAGAAAGGTAAGACCAAAAGCAGCTGTCAGGGAAGGTCTGGGGGGCTGGTGAAACTGCATGTGTGTAGGCCCCACAGCAGCTGCTGCAGGCAACACAGGCTGACTCAGGGGCTCATGCTGTCTTCTGTGAGATCCACAGTTACTCTCACAGTGGCCCTTTTACAGGCATCCAGCACCACGCTCACCTTGTCTGGAGCATCCTCATGGACCGCGTGGCCACACTGGGGCAGGACCTGCATCTGGAACTTCCCTGGGGAAGATATAAACCAAAGCCACCTCAAGGACTGAAATGGTCCTCTCCTTACCGTCTCTGCAGCCTCACAGGTCATGCTAGCAGGCCAGGACCTCCCCATCACCCCACCCCAACAGTCTGGACCCAGTTAACAAGCCTGTGAGGAAGATGGTAATACCTGACATTGTAACCTTGAGCAAATCATTTCCCTTCACTTCTTCCTTCTGCACCTACTTAATATGCATTTACTTTGGGCCAGACACATAGAAAGAAACAGTTCCTGTTTACGCTATAGTCTAGTGGGAGAGCAAAACATAAAAGTCAGATTTTAATGCAGCATGTAGTTCCTAGGATAACACTAAGCACATGGAACTGGAAAAACACAGGAATTGGGCCTTTGCAATAAAACAGGGATCCAGGAAGGCTTCCCACATAGAAAAAGTAACTTACACAAAGAAACGGAGGATGAAATGGTATTTGCTCCTGCCTGAGAAGATAAACTTTGGCATGGTGCTCATGAGAGTTAACAATGAGGCTGGAGATGTAAGTGGGGGCCTTATCATTAAGGGATTTGTAAATTAAAGATTTTGAGATTAATTATTACAATAATAAGTTACTGAGTGCTTAACTATGTTCCAGACAGTACTAAACACTTTTTCACACTGTCCTGTATAACACTGTAAGCTCAAACAAATGTGATCATTTTATTAAGAGTGGACAGAGATGACTGATAAAGCAAGATCTCTAAGGAGACCAAAGAATATGAAACCCACCCCTGGTCATCAAGGCCATGAGACATCCAAGCAGAGATATCCAGCAGGTTTGATACATGGTCCAGGTCTGGACCTCGGGAGAGAGGTATGAGACGAGTCAGAGGTTTAGCTTTGTGAGTTATCAGAGTGTAAATGGGAACCATGACATTGCCCAGGGAGAGTAAGTAGAAAAGAAGGAAAGTCAAGAACAGAATCTGCTTAACCTTGGCCCTGGAGTTGGCACTTTTTTTCTTATAACCCAAAGCTGCCAATGCCTATTGACTTCACCCTCACCAAGCCTTTCATCTGTACGAAAGCCACGAGCTTCCATGAAATTGGTTCCACTGCCTCCACAGTCATCTGGCCAACACACCTAAACTTGAGCACATGTCACCTTCCTACTCATTACACCTCACAATCCCTGTGAGGCTGCCATCAATTTTCTCATTCTACAGATTGAGAAAATTAAAGCTAAGGCAGGTCAAGTAACTTTCCCAGGGTGAAAAAAAATTAGTAGGAAAGAAGTAGTACTCAAACACAGTTCTCCCAACCGCAGAGTCCTTGCTTTTACCACCTCATTATGTTGTCTTCTAAACAGAACTTGTATCTTTTTATATCTGGGTTATCTTGGACCTTTCCCTTTCCTAAGAGTTCTAACAATAATAAAAATACTGACCAGTATTCAGAATATCTCCTTTCATAATATATCTGCACACAGTACTTTATAATGCCCCTTTCAAAGACACTGCATCACTTTAATTCTTACAACTCTGAGGTCTATGTGGTAATATAATTCCCATTTTTAGACAGAAAATTTCCACATGACTTTGCCCATTTCTCTGCCCTCAGGAGACCTAGGAATGTAATTTCTTCATAACTTACCTTGCATTTGGCCAATAGTCAGGTCTTTATCCAATCTATCAACACCTAGAATAAAATAAGAGAATCCACAAGTAACTTACTTGAAAAGGCTGTATGAAATAGGTTTTGCTGTTATGAAGTAAAAATTGTTACAAAGTGGCAAACATGATGACATTCTCAATTCATGTTAATGCCAATCCTAACTTCCTGAGGGTACAGTCTCACCACATGAAGCTTTCAAGGCTGAGGTTTCCCATAATCACTTTGCTTGTTCAAGCTGCTTTCTGAAAACAGGTTTTACTTTTTAAATTTCCTTTTTACTCAGAATATCCTTATACCACTCAAGGAGAAGGACTTGGGTTTGACCAGGTACAGAGACCAGGCCAGAATTAGGTCATCCCTGGTGGATGCTCATGCTTAGTTAGTTATGGATTTGTCAAAGGAAGGAGAAAGGGCACAAATGAGTAAGGATGGTATTTCACTTTGGAAGTTGCCACCTGTATGGTAAACACTTTTAACAAAGACATACTGAGATGACAAATACATACACTGCTAGGGACTGACTTGTGTCCACCTCCCCCCCCCCCCCCCCCGCCGCCAAAAATTTATATGATGAAACCCTAATTCACAATGGGACCACTTTTGGCGATATGAAGGTAATTAAGGTTAAATGAGGAAGTAATTAAGGTTAAATGTGGTCACAAAGATAGAGCCCTCATAAGACAAGATTAGTATCCTTATAAGAATAAACACCAGACAGCTTGCTCTCACACACTCTGCCACATAAGAACATAGTGAGAAGGTGGCTGTTTGCAAGCCAGTAAGAAAGCTAGAACTTGACAGGCTGGAACCTTTATTTCAGACTTACAGCTTCCAGAATTGTTTAAGCCACCCAGTATTTGGTTATGGCATCCCAGGCTGACTAATACATACACATGCACACTTACCAGCCAGGAGCAACAATTTAGGAATAGGACAACTAAGAAAGAGATTGGATAAGCCTCGGAACCAGCCATCCCAGTATTTTTCTGTTTTTGCCAGTTCAATTCTCCAAGTGTATGGATGGTCTTTCTTGGTCTGGAAGAGTAAGAGCAAGTTTTGAGTCTCTGAGGGCAGGAGGAACAGGATAAAAACTAGGTCCTTGGGAAAAGGAAAGGGAAAGAAACTAGTACATATTAAGGGCTTACCATGTCCCAGACATTTTAATATACATTTAATCCTTATAACAGCCTTGTGACATAAGTTATTATTGTACTTGCATGTTTAGATGATTAGAAGTATACTTTTTACTTTTATTAGTTTCAGTGAACCTAAGAAACTTTCTTAAGATCACAGCCAAGATTGAGCTTCTTATACTCATCTGGCAGTAACACATTATCAAAAGAATAACTACAAAAAACACACTGCAGTATGGAAAAACGCTTATGACATAACATTAAGTGAAAGAAGCAGAGTACAACATGTCACCTAAGTTAGGATTACTACTGGAAAAATATGTATGCTTTGAGAATGAACTAGAAGGGAAAACTGAAAATATGTTGATAAAATATTTTTTCTTATATTTTTATATATGACAATGATACGATGTAAACATTATGCTAGTGTGTGAGCATGCTCAGTTGTGTCCGACTCTTTGCAACCTCATGGACTGTAGCCCACCAGGCTTCTCTGTCCATGGAATTCTCCAGGCAAGAATACTAGAGTGGGTTGCCATTTCCTTCTCCATATGTATGTTTATATAAACAGTAATTTATATATAATTTAAATAGTAATTTTAAAAAGGAAATGACCAAATATAACAAAATCTGTTAAATCTCAATATAAAGTAGATGGCACAGAGTATGTGCTCATTAAATACAAGCTGAACAAACAAATAAAATGTTCTCTACACTTTTTTGCATCATGTAAATTTTGAAATATTATAACTGAAATAAGTAACTGGAATACCACATCAACCACAATATGAAAATCCAGAAGTGAACATGAGACAGCATATATTGTGTTAAAGATCACCAGATGGTTAAGATGTTCATGTTACCCAAAGTGATTTGTAGATTTAACACAATCACTTTCAAAATTCCAATGGCGTTGTTTGCAAAAATAGAAAAATTTATCCTAAAATTCATATGGAATATTAAGGGATTAATATTTATTAATTTATCCATAAAATTCATATGGATATTAAGGGATCCCAAACACCAAAACAATTTTAATAAAGGTGAACAAAACTGGAAGACTCATACTCTATTTCAAAATATATTACAAAGTTACAGTAATCAAAACAGCACAGTACTGGTATAAAGATAGACAAATAGAGCAATGGAATAAGCTCAAGAACCCAGAAATAAACCTCACATATATGGTGAAGTGATCTTTGATAAGGATGCTGAGATCATTCAATGGGGGAAATGACAGTTTTTTCAAAAAACAGTGCTGGGGAAACTGAATACCCACATGCAAAAGAATGAAGTTGGATAGTATATAAAAATGAACTCAAATGGATTAAAGCCTAAATATAATAAGAACCTGCAACTATAAAATAAAGTTGTAGGTTCTTACAAACTTTTCAATAAAGCAGTTTTTAAAATGAGATTTATGCATAAAGAAACATCTCTTGGACAACTGAAGCTTATTCAAGAACCAAAATAATATTTTCCCATTTTTTCCCTGTATTTTAACCATTATATATTAGAGTCCCCTCATCCCCAATAAAAATGTATAGCTTGTTTTCTTTTACAGAACAGAATGGATGCAACTGACCTCTTATGTATGTCTCAGGGCCATTTCAAACACAACTTTTTATACTGTACTAAACAGAGATGCCCCTAAGAAGCTGTGCCTGGTTTTTTGTGTTGTTGTTGCTACATTTAGTTGGCATTACTAACATTACCTCCATCATTTTTATTTATTTTTCCTTTATTGCAATATCAGTGACATACAACACTGTTGAAGGTGTACAACATGTTGATTTGACACATGTATACACTGCAGTGATTACCACCATAGCGTGGTAACCACCCCTATCATGTCACATAAGTATCATTTATCTGTGGTGGGAACAGTTAAGATCTAGTCGCTTAGCAACTCTGAATTTTATCTTACTGTATTGTTGCCTATAATTACTACGCTGTGCCTTAGATTTCCAGGACTTATCCACTAGCTGCAAGAAGCTTTGACTCCGGGGGTTTCTCTGTGTCCTCCCTCAGGCGGAGACTGTCTAGCTAAGTTCCTCACTGACTGATGTGCCTCAGTTTGCCCTCATAACAGAACTGCTGGAGTTCATAAAACCCCACATATTAGGGCGTATAAAAATGATAAGAAAAAAATGAGTTGGAATTAAAATTCAGAGGATCTGAATGTGTTTTAGCACTAACATTTACATGTGACCATAGGCAAGTATCTGCATCTGAGTTGCAAAACTGTTAATATTTATAATGCAGAGCCAAAATGAGAACTAGAGTTGTTAATGTGAATCATTCAGTATAGATCCTAGCACACAAAAGGGAAAAAGTAACTGACTATTTGTATCAGAGTCTCAAATCCACTAAACACTATTTGATTACCTTGGACAAGTCTCTTCATCTCTTGAGTCTGTTTCTATACTGTTAACATGTGAGAAAAGCTCTCTCCTCATCTCACAGACTGTGGGAGAGCAAACTGATCACCCATTATTCATAATTTTGTGAACTCCAAAAAGGTACAAAGTATTATCTTAAAGATGACAAAAAGATCCTCACTAAATTAAAAATACTGTTTTTTAAAAATGTACTCTCCTCCTTGCTGACACCAGCATCTCCAAATGCAAAGGAATATGTGGTGTACACTGAGTCCATTCCCTGTCATTAGTAAGATATTCATAATCCGTCCCTGAAAGTCTGTGGCTCACACTCACTAATCACGTATCAGAAAAAGCACCCCTTCCCACTACCATCCTCAAATCAGTTGCTCAGCAAGTTGTCACAGAACACTTACTATGCACACAACCTTAAGCTCTATGTTGCGGGAAATTCACACATAATATCAGTTCCTCCCCTCCAAATACATAGGTTATTTTTGGGGGGAGACAATGCTTGCTATTAGAGGACACTGAACCTGATTACAGGGATGACTATTAGAAAACCATATATTATGAGTGTGGCTTAAGAAAATCAGTTCTATGGCAGTCACAACTTCGGAAAAGAAAGTGCTGAGTTGTGTCCTACAGACTCTCAGTGCTATACTGCAGAGGGACTAATATAAACTGAGGTCGGAAAGCTTCCCAAGGAGATACACCCTGAAAGATGGGTAGGATCTGATCGGTTTTGTGTAGACTGGTGGTAGGAAATGGGATTTTTTCATGAGATAAACCACAGGAACAGAAGTGGAGGTGAGAAAGGGCCTGATGAGAGAGCAGTTCTCCTGAGGCAGGGTAATACTGTGAGTTTTATGTTCCAATTTGTCAGAGTTATCAAGAAGTGCTTTATGCTTTCAGCCAGAACCACCATCTTCTAGTAATTCGCCAAAATGACCAACACAAAAAGAAAGAGAAGGGGCACCTGCTACATGTTCTCTAGGTCTTTTAGAAAACTTGGAGTTGTGCCTTTGGCCACATACACGCAAATCTACAAGAAGGGTGATACTACAAGGGAATGGCTATCAAGGGATATCAAGGATATCAAGGGAATGGGTACTATTCAAAAAGGAATGCCCGATAAATGTTACCAGAGCAAAACTGGGAGAGTCTACAGGGTTATCCAGCATGCTGTTGGCATCATTGTAAATAAACAAGGGCAAGATTCTTGCCAAGAGAATTAAGGTGCGTATGGAGCATATCAGGCACTCTAAGAGCCGACAGCTTCCTGAAATGTGTGAAGGAAATGATCAGAAAAAGAAGGAAGTCAAAGAGAAAGGGCCTTGGGTTCAGCTGAAGCACCAGCCTGCTCCACCCAGAGAAGCACACTTAATGAGGACCAATGGAAAGGAGCGTGAACTCTTGAAGCCCATTCCCTATGTTCATGGCATTTTGGGTGTAAAAATAAAGACCTGGATTGTAAAAAGAAAAAAGAAGTGCTTTATATCTTACAGTTAATCTAAGTATCTATTATGATAGTATCTTTGTCCCTTAAAATATCTAATGAATGTCACCTTCCTTTCCCCATCTTACACACTATCCCATCCTTCTAAGAATACTGACTTTCACTCACCTCCATGTCATCTTCCTTTTTCCTCTTGTTTACTGACTCACTTCCTTCTTCATCTTCTTCTTCTTCCTCTATGATTCCTTCCACTATAGACTTTGAGCCTTCTGGACTTGTAATTCCTTCACACCTAGGTATTAAAAAAAAAAAAGTGCTATCACACACCTCTCTTCTATACATAAATTACCTTAGAGGAGTTGATATTTATGGCTTTTTATAATCAAATACTAGTTAAAACTTAACAATGTTCCGGGAGGAGGGTGTGAAAAATGTGCATTTAAAAGTATACAAAAGTAGACCAGGGTTGTAGAAGGTCATGACCAACATTTGACTATACTCCAAGGGCTGGTTTCTGGTTCTTGCACCAATGCATGTTTTGTCACTCAGTCATGTCCAACTCTTTATGACCTGAAGGACTGTGACCTGCCAATCCATGATCCACAATCCATGGTCCACGGGGTTCTCCAGTCCACTGGAGTAGGTTGCCATTTCCTTTTCCAGGGGATCTTCCCCACCCAGGGATTGAACCCAGGTCTCCCGCATTGCAGGCGGATGCTTTACCGTCTGAGCTACTATTGACCCATAGAAGGTAGTAACCATTTCCTGAGGCATGGTGACAAGAGTTTTATTGGCATTATCTTATATAATCCTCATAGTAATCCCTTAAAATAGCTCTGAAGAGTTAAAAAATTGTCCAGGATCACTTAGCTCATGAGTGGATGAGGCTGGGAGGCAGATCCAGGCCCAATTATAAAGCATGGTGTTTTTCTACTGTACCCTGTTTATAGTACAACAAGGCTGAAACAGATTGGTAAAAGGCCCCCACTTTTAATTAGCTGACAGAAACTGGCAATTACAATATCCAAGGCCAGATAAACCTTAGAGATTCATGCATCTGATCCAACCAGTTATTGTTGTTTTTCATCTAAAAATAATATCTCTTTATTTTATATAATTAGGTAGAAAAATTATTATAGGAACAGCTGGTACCATAATTTCTTTTAAAGAGAACTCGTTGAACAAAAATACATTGACAGGTGTTAAAAGTAAAACCTCAAGAGCCTAGGTAGCAGCTAGGGCCGAGGTCTGTTCTTCATGATAATTTGTCATTTTGCTCTTGAAAAAGGAGAAGGGAGACGAGGAGAGAGTACAAGCAAGATAAAGAGAGACTGGGACAAACTAAAGGGTCAGTCAAACTTCGGTTGTAGATTTTTTTAAGAATGGTAACTTCTGTCTTCTCTACCAAACCTTCAGTGATGTATATGTTCACAAGTGTTTTGTTAAGTGGGAATTTTCTTAAGAGCGTGAGGTGTCAAGTTTCACAATTAGCTCAAAGTATTAACGAAACAATTTGTGCTTTGGGCTTCCACAGCAGTAAATTGGGAGGTTAAAGGGAATTATAACTAGATCAAGAAGGGCAGGAAGGTTCCAGTGGACATCTAAGTGACACTTAAAATGCAGATTTTTACATACACAGTTTTACATATTTAGAGAAAACATCACTTGAAATAAAAATGTAAAGATAACTGAACTACCTGAATACAAGCCATGTAACTCTTCATTGCTTAAACAAATCAGATCTCAAAATATTCAAGCATTGAAAAATGAGCAGTCTCACAGCTTATTTAAAGCCTCTGCATTGTGCCTGCCAGATATTACTACTTAAACTGTTCTTTTGGATATAAAATCCATCATGTAGGCCTTAAAGTCAAATACATAGGAGTTTGAGTTCTAAGAATATGAGGTCTATCATTCATTAGCTATGTGATCCTGGGAAAGTCACTTTACCTTTCTGAACTTCCATTTCCTCCCATATAAAACAACAGTTACCTTGAAGAGGTATTGTAAGGATTAAATGAGATAGTGCAAATGAATGAATGAAATCAATGAATGAATACAGGTAGTTATCATCAATGGCTACTAATACTAAAAAAAAAAAAGACAACCAGATATTATGTGCTTCCTGAGAGCAGTCAGTACACAAAATCACCTATTGCTGTTGCTATTTAGTTGTTTAGTTTTATCTGACTCTATTGTGACCCCATGGACTGGAGCCCACCATACTCCTCTGTCCATGGTATTTCCCAGGCAAGAATTCTGGAGCGGGTTGTCATTTCCTTCTCCAGGGGATCTTCCTAACCCAAGGATTGAACCCAAGTCTCCAGCACACACCTCCTGCATTGCAGGCGGATTCTTTGTGAACAAATAAAAAACCAAAATAACAAAAAAACAAATCTGAATTTGATCAAACCTCTGACCTAACTAACAATTTACAGAAAATACAAGGAATAAAGGAACATGTTAAATTACACCTTGAGGAATCAATCAGCAAATCCAGATTGTGGAAGATTCTACAGAGCAAACAACCAGGTTTCCTCAACAAATAAATTGCCAGGGGAAAAAAGAGAGACAGAAGGGTAGCCTATAGATTAAAAGATACTTAAGAGATTTATCAATCAACTGCTATGTATAAATTCCTATTATAGTTCTGGTTTGAACTAAAAAAAAAATTAAGACAATCAGATAAGTAGATACTAAAGACATTTGATGATATTAAGGAATTGTTAATTTTTTTTAGGTGTGATACTGGTCTTGTGACTGTGCTTAAAGTATCCTTACCTTTTGGAGCATACTAAAATTTTGCAAAGGAAATTGTATCTGAAATTTTTTCCAAAATATTTTGTCCTTAGGGGAAATAAATAGGGGCACAGATGAAACATGAGTTCATAACTGTTGAAGGTGGGTAATGGGTACATTGGGATCATTCTATTATTCGATTTGTGTATGTTAGAGAATTTTCCATTATACAAGGTTTTAAAATTACATAGTGTATATAAAATGCCTTGCACAATGCCTGGCAAAGAGCAGGCATTTAATAATGCCATTATCATTTTCATCAACCCTTGTACTCCCTATCTGTCCTGGTGGGCAACCTTTTCCCAATTCACCTGAAGTTTGTTTTGTGACTACAAAACAATACCCAGGACTCACGTAACCCTATCTAGGAGGATCAACTGGGCTAAATAATCTTTTGAAGTCAAGTGTTAGTTGCTCAGTCATGCCCAACTCTTTGTGATCACATGGACTGTAGCCCGCCCAGCTCTTCTCTGTCCATGGAATTCTCCAGGCAAGAATACTGGAGTGGGTTGTCATTTCCTTCTCCAGGGGATCTCCCCAACCCAGGGATCAAACCCAGGTCTCCCACATTGCAGGCAGATTCTTTACCATCTAAGCCACCGGAGAAGTTAAATAATAAACAATCTTAGCTCACCCTTAGGATCTGACTTTCACTCAGGCTATGCCAAAGCTTTTTATAACGTGATTTCCTCACAACTAGGTTTGGCTTAGGAGACTGTTACCAGAATGAAACCATGGCTGTCAGCACCAGAGTGAACACTTAATGCCCTTTCTCTGGTATTCTTCATCTTTCAACACCTATAGTTGTGCTAATAAGGTAATCCATTATTATATAGAACAGGGGTCCCCGACCTCCAGGATCTAATATGCCTGATGATCTGAGGTGGAGCTGATGTAATAATAATAGAAATAAAGTACACAGTAAGTGTAATCTGCTTGAATAATCCCTAAACTGTCCCCCCCGCCTGCCAGTCCATGGAAAAATTGTCTTCCATGAAACCAGTTCTTGGTGCAAAAAGGTTGGAAACCGCTGATACAGAAGACATTATTTGGCTTTGGGATTTCTGCAAAAAAAAAAGAAAAAAAAGAAGAGAAAATCTATACAACTGGCCAAACTGAGTTCTCTTATAAAAATTATCTAAAATAATGAAGGTATTCACCAACATGGTAGAATAGATGTATGACCAAAAAAGCAATATATAATTCCTCACTATGTTTCAGCCTCTAACCAACGCAAGGCGGGGGGCAAATAAAACCTACTGTTTGACTTGGCCAACCATTGAGACACGGGCAGACTCCAGATTCCGAATCTGGCCACTCTTCACACTAGAAAAGTGAGACAGGAGAGAGAAGGTTATTCATCTTTATCTTATCATATCAGCAGGGTCAAATCAATAATTTTGCAATTCTGTGGGAGCTACTAAAAAGGTGTGGTTATCAATGTAGCTTACTATGGAGATTACCACTACTTCCCATTTTGTTATTATGGTGATAAACCAAGCAGTAAAAATTAAGACACTGAAGTCACTTAAGTCCTGGCAATATTTACCAAAAGGTAGATACCATATCCCATGCCTGAGCTCATGAAGCACATAATTTAGTGGGGAGAAAGAAAGAAAACAAATAATTTTAACAGAGTAAGGTTCAAAGGAACCTCATTTATTCTGAATGAAATCAGAGAAGACTTCCCAAAGTCTTGCCTAAACTCAGGATTGAGGATAAGTGGAAAACAAAAGAGGGTGGTCAAAGCAAAACAGGCAGAAGGCACACTGTGAACAAAGGTACTGTGATGTGAAAAGACCAGTAGGATGATGATCTTAGAGGGAAGAGAGCAAGGAGGAACAGGGGAGAGTAATGGGAGAGTGTGACAGAACAGGACAGGCAGGGGTTAGCTCCTGGAGGATGTTACATGCCATGATATAGAGGCTTAGGAGCTCAGACTCTATAAATAGAATAGTCTTCTCGGAGTTGACTAAGGGCCAAGAAAATGACTGCCTGTCCCAGGGGACCTGGAAACACTTCCTGAAGCAAGTCACCAGAACACATTTCTTTAAATCTCATTTTTTAGCTTAAAAAAAAAATCACATAAAATTTTATACTGTAACCCCCTTTAGATAATGACTTGTTTCTTATTTTAATGATAAACAGAGGCAATCAGAATTACTATTTCATTTTTCTACCACCAACTGAATCTACAAATCCACCCGTATTTATAATCACATACTCTACCTTGAAGAGTACTGAATATATGAAGTTATTTCTGTTCCTATTCAAGCCCAACGTTGGGCACTGGTTCAATCCTCATTTGTTCACGAAGATCTTGTTCCTTTACTTATCCTGTCTCTTATTTGTGTCATTTTTTTCTCTAGTAGATATTACATAAAGCATCTAGTGGATATTATAAAACATCCTTTAAAAACATCTTCAACCCCACATTCACTTCTAGATACTACCTTACTTCTCTGCTCTTCTATCTCAAAAAAGTTATCTTACTTGCTTTCTCCACTTTGTCACCTCACATCCTTTCCTCAACCAACATCCCCAACATGCATCAGCTTTTTATCTCCTACTTACTTTCGGAGATTTCCTTTGTCAAGGTCACCTTCATCAGGCCAATCCTAATGGTCATTTCTTAGTCTTGACCTCACTTGATCTCTCAGCAGCATTTGACAAAGATCATTTCTTCTTCCAAGAGTGCTAACATTCTCTTGCTTTCCTTCTATCTCACCAACTGTGCCTTTTCAGTCTATTTTGATGGATTTTGCTTTCCTTCCCAAGTTCTAAATACTGTAGTGTATCTCAAAGCTCAGTACTTAGATCTTTTTTCTATCAACTAAATGATTGCATTCAATCTTTTCCTTTTTTTTTTTTGCATATTCAAAGAGAATATTTTTATTTGACCATGTGAATAAAAGTCCTGATTCCTGCCCCTTGCTGCCCTCAAATCTGCTGCTCTTTGTCTCTATCATTCATCAACTGTTGGGTTAAAAACCTAGTAGTCATCCTTGAAAGCTGCATCTCCCCTCACCTGCTCTCCCAAGACATAATCCATAAGGCAATCCTGTCAGCTCTACCTTCAAAATACATTCCAAATATAACCATATAACTTCCTCTGTTGCCATCACAGTCTACGCTGACCAGCATTACTCTCTTCTACAGTTGCTTCCTAACCAATTTCTCACTTTTGTTATCACCCTTCCTCCTCAACTGCTTCCTCTATTCTGCTTTCCTCAGAGCATCTAGGTGGTAGAACCAAGATCCAAATCCATTTCTGACTTCAAAGCCCAGGCTTTTAATGACTACACCCTATTGCCTCTTATTTGCATGACCGAGAAAACAAAAGCAGAAATTCACTTTGCTTTAAATCTTTACTGGATTAAATAGATTGATCTTGTATTTCAACATCTTGTCCCCACCTCAGATCTGGAATAACCAAAATGGTCACGAGTCATAAACTATTCAGATATCCCTCAGACACAAAGTAAAATTACCAAAAAGCTGGTAGTATTCTTTCTGATTCTTACGCTCAAAAGATATCTAAAAATCAGTGGCTCTCATAGAACCCAGAACATTTTAACATTCAACAAATAGAATGCTTATTCTATCCCACATCTGATACTAGAATCAAGACTCTATTTCCTCTTAAGAGAAGGTGCACCACAACCCTCAGACTGGTTTGGGTACTTGTCTTCTGTACCTCCTTCATTGTGTTGTGTTTATATAATTACTTGTATGTATTCCAGTTTTTTGATAAAAGGAACTAAGCCTAATTCATCCCCAGTTCTTAGGTCAGGTACTGATATATCTTAGGTACTTGAAAAAAAAAAAGTGTTAACTGCATAAATTTTAAAAGTTATCTGTGATAATTTTTTCACTGGTTCTTACTGGGGTGGTAGGCAGGATGCCCAAGGTACATGTTGAGCTAGTAGGAGTTGTATTCTCAGTGTGGCTGCTTAAGCGATCTTTGGTACTTCCAAGAGAGCATCTTACATCATGGTAGTAAACAGAGGAAGCAAAAGCAACCATCTCAAACACAAACATCATTCTGGCAAGCCATATTTGGCATGAGATCCTCTGTCCTAGGAGGAATCCCTAAGATACATTTGCCAGGTTCTTAATTCTCACTTGATATCTCTGACTCAGTAAATAGATACATTCTGCCTGCTAAAGCCACCTGCAGTATGGTATATGTTATATGAAAGCACAAAAGAAAGAGAGAATAGCTTCTGATCTTATAATGCAGGAAGAGCATTAAGACAGAAATAAAAATTAACAATATAAGCATATCCCTTAAAGAAGAACTAGAAGACTTAAGGGGTAAACAGTACAATGTAATATAGACTTGAAGGTTTTTAGCAATTTTGCTGAGGGAATGACCGGGGTGGTTTGGAGGAGTTACAGGAAGTGTTCTGGAGAGGGGACTAGAAATGGGTTTTGAGGAATAGGTAGGAAGAAAGGATACTGAAGACATTTTATCCCAAAACTGATCTCTGTAGGGGAGGGACAGTGTTTTACTCATATTTCCATCATTACCCTTTAACACAAAGTGTTCAATAAATATGTGTTTAATAAATGGTCAAATAATTTATTGAACTAGTGAATAAATTAATGACTGAACAGTCTTTACTTAAGTGGAAGCCATAGCCAATTCTGTCAGTAATTTCTATGAAAACTATTTAATAAAGGGTTTTTATTTAGGCCAAATGCAAATGAAAACTGAGAAGGGAACCTACACCCATCTGTTTCTCCACCTTCTCTGGAACAGAGAAAGTGAATCCAGAATCATGGCATATCAGAGGTGGAAAAGGCCTTGCAGTCTCATTTAGTCCAAAATCTCACCTTAGAGATGGGAACAGCTAGACAGCAGATAATCCATAATTGTTAAGATTTTAGGAGGTACTATAGTATATTAGAAAAAGGATGGGTTTTAGACAACTGAGCAGTCCAAAATGTTTATTTTTTAAAACTGCTCTTTATATAAATGTTTCCATACATATTACAATAAAGCTGAGGCTTGGAAACTGAACCATTCCCTTCAATTTGGTGCTTGAGCTGATGAAAAAGAAAAGCTAAACCTAACATTTAAAATATAGACAATAAAAAATAAAATAAAATAAAATATAGACAATATAAATTTGTAGGTTACCTCCATTCAATGGCATTCTCCAGAGACTTGAAGGTTTTAGGACGACCTCGTAAGAAATTCTGCATGCTGTTAAGTGCATCCATGGCTGTACCTAGATGTCAAACAAAAAATTTTAACCACAGTACTTAACATATTCTGAGTCAACAGAACTTAAAGAGTCACCTATATACTATATACCTCCCCTCAATGACAGAATTAAGTGACGCATGGAGGGAAAAAGCAGTTTAAGAAAATTCAGAAGATTGGTGTGATTGCCTCCTTCTAAGATGTCCTCCAATGACTTCTGCCTCCTGGTATTCAGTAGTCCCTCCACATTGAACAGAGCTGACTTACACAAGCAATAGTGTGACTTCTGAGGCTGGATCAGAAAAAACATGGCAGCTTCTTTTTAAATAGTAAATAAAACTATGGGATGTACATACAATTGAAATATTACGCAGCCATAAACGATGTTTATGTAGAGTTTCTGATGGCATGTAAAATGACTATATAATGTGAGGTGTGGACAAAATGAGTGACGGTGTGAAAAGTACAAACTTCCACTAATAAAATAAGTCCTAGATATGTAATGCATAGCATGGTGATTATAGTTAATAATACCATATTGTGTATGTGAAAAGTTGCTAAGATCTTATAAGCTCTCATCACACACACAAAAAAAATCTGTAACTTTGTGTGATGACATATGTTAACTAGATATATTGTGCTGATAATTTCACAATATACACATATATCAAGTCATGAGGATATACATTTGAAAAGTTAAATGTCAATTATATTCAAATAAAAAAATACTTGGAATGCCTCTGCTACAAAATAACATTTAAAGACATTTTAAAAAGATACAAAAGACAGAGGGACATACTTCAAGATGAAAGTCGACAATAAATAAAGGCAACAATAATCTACCATGGATATCTTTTATAAGTCAAAGATTTTGATTTAATCAGCAATAAGAAAACTTACCTTCCACAACATCAATCATGCACAGACCCAAGAGGCTTGGTACCAGGCTGGACGATGCTGTGTGGACTGCAATAGCACCGCCCATGCTATGTCCAATGAGCATAATTGGAGGAGGGAGGTCCCCATACATGGCTTCAACCACATTGCCAACATCTCTGCAGAGAAGGAAATAAAGCAGGGCATATTACTCTCTAACAACACTGTAAAAATAGTGTTCTTTCCTAATTCTCTCCTTTGGTCAGTAACTAATAATCCCAGGGCTGTAAAGGTCTAATAGCCCATCTTGCAAATGCACCTAAGAAAACCTCCTAACACAGTCCCCAGCACCTATACAAGAAGAGCTAAGAACCAAAACTTTGATTTCCCTTTACATAACACTTTCACTGTTCCACACATTTAGTACAATTACATAAATATCTACCTTTATTTTAAACCTAAAATAGGCCTGAAACTCTGAACAAGTCATTCAACTGCTCTATGCCTCAGTTTCCCCATCCATGAAATAGGAAAACAATTTTTTTAAGCATTATAATGTAGCAGTTTGACATCACCTGCAAGATGAACTGCAGATCTAGTTTATTTTTTACTGTGTGAACTTGCATTAGTTACTTAATCTCTTAGAGTTTCAACATCTATAAAATGAAGATAAGAATATCAATTACTATTCTGGATTGCTCTGAGGATTACTGAGATACTCAGTAGTGAAAAGAGTACTTTCATCACTTTACTTTGAAAAGAGTAAGGTGTTATACAAATATTAATTATTATTTATAATTTGTCATGTAAAGTTGTTTGTAGTATGAATGCAAATTTAGTGTTCTGAGAAACCAGAAAAATGTTCAGAGCTAATTTTTACTGGCTTCTGTTCCAGTCTTTAATTATGAGTGAACCTATTTAACAAAGTCAAACCCCAAAGCTTTGAAAAGGAGAAGTAAAGCAGAAACTTTGTTTTTCATTCGTGTATGGGCCTTCTTTGCCATAGGAAGAGTAAGTAAGGTGTTTTTCTAGACACCACTGGCTCTCCTGTCTTCTGGGAGTGAGTCAGTCAGTCAACTTCAAGCAGTTCTGTCTTGCTGAGTGTCACTATATACCTCAGGCACTCATGCACTGTCAGCCATATAGCAGCTGTGAATGTAGGGACACAGTCTTTCAAATATGGTTCTCCACAGTATTCAGAATGGCAAAAATAAGTATTATTATTTCTGAAGGAATTAATCTTAAAAATCTCAAACAACAATTAGAGATATGAATAGGATAGTTGCAATATCTACAGACAATGTGAATGAGAAATAAGCAGGCCACTCAACTTTATAAGCAAAAACAAATAATTTTAATATTCCCTCAGAGTTAAATTTAAGGCTAAAAGTTTTGGTTTTTTAGGGTTTTTTGTTTTTTTTTTTCTTTTATTTTTTTTTAATTTTTTTTTTTTTTTAATTTTTCAGTGGGTTTTGTCATACATTGATATGAATCAGCCATAGAGTTACACGTATTCCCCATTCCGAACCCCCCTCCCACCTCCCTCTCCACCCGATTCCTCTGGGTCTTCCCAGCCCACCAGGCCCGAGCACTTGATTCATGCATCCCACCTGGGCTGGTGATCTGATTCACCATAGATAATATACATGCTGTTCTTTCAAAACATCCCGGTTTGTTAGGTATAATGAGTAAAATAAAAGGATGCTATGAAAGATTATCTAGTTAGTAACTGGATATACAAGTTTGGTAGATGCTATCTAGGGGGATCCTGTCATATTTATTAATACTAGTTCATTTCCTGAGAAGCAGTATAGCATATCACAGACATGACAGAAAATCCAGTATCAGAGTAAGCTGAGCTTGAATCTCAGCTCTTCTACTTTCAGTGGAGTTTCATTTTTACACAGAGTTTAGGTTCTAAGTTGATGTGAAAGGCAAAACCCATCTGTCAGGGCTACTTGAAAACCCACCAAGTGCCCATTAAAATGCCCATTTTAAGATTTTTGTTTCACAGAGTGATTGAATTCAGAAACAATATAAATGTTTTATTGCTTCACCTATTTCAGCAAGAATCCAACTTGTTGGCTCTTCTGATTCTTGGTAATTATCTTTAGCTCTTACAGAAGGTTTTAATCATTTATTTTCTTTTGAACTTTTTGTGTGAGTTATCAACTTATTATCTCTTAGCTCTTATTCACCATTTACATGTTCCGCAATAACTGGATGAGGCCTTTCAATATTTTTCCTTTGCTAGTTGGCAAGATGTCAAGCTATGCCAGTGGTGGGCAAAGGAGAGATACTGCAGAGAGAGAGGGTTTTGTTCCCGGTGTGCACTGACTCCACAAGCTCCTGGAGCTTGTCTAGCATCCAGGATCTGCAGCACACACAGCTTTTCTGGTGACCAGCTCTTGCAACACAGAAGGTTTCTCCAAACACTCCATCCCCCCATCCCTAGTGTTCTTTTATTCTCCCTAGATTTTTGAAGTATAATTGGTATATAAAAATGGTACATATTTAATGTATACAATTGGTAAGTATACACTCCTATTATCATCACCATGATCAACTCCTGTTATCATCACCATGATCAAGGGAATAAACACATCCATCACCTTCGAGATTCCTTGCACTGCTCATGTGTGTGTGTGTGAATGCATACATATGCATGGTAGAAAGACTTTACATGAGAGCCACCCTCCTAACAAACTTCTAAGTGCACAGCATCATTAACTATAGGCATCATGCTGTACTGCAGATCTCTGGAACCATCCCTGGTAATTCTGCTGCAAAGTGCCTCTGGTGAGACAACTCCATGTGAACAGCTTCCCCAAACCCAAAAGGGCAGATTTCTGGCAAGTTCTGGCATCAAAGTAACTTCTATACCTTCAGTAAGCCATCACTAGTGCCCTCTCCAACAAGGTCGAGATCTCAATCTTTTTCACTCAGGTGCTGTCTCGGTCTGAGGGGAAATAGGAAGTGGCTGCTTCTTACATCTGCTATTTCTAGTCTTTCCTTCTGTTTTTCAAACTTGTTCCCAGCTTTACTGAGATGTAACTGATAGATAACATTATAATATACTTTAAAAGTGTACAATGTGATGATTTGACATATGTATACACTGTGACATTGATTCCCATAATCAACTTAATTAACCCTATATTCTTTAGAGCTCTTACTTTTTACCAGCCAATTCCTCATTACTCCAGTCCCCTGTTACAATTAATAAATCTTTATATTAAGCTTTCCTTGTTTATTACTATCTGATTTCTCTCTCCTGATTGTCCCAGATTCATACATGATTAGGCAATATTTCCTTAAGGTCATCATCAATTCTTTAATTTCTTCTTGAATGTCAGTCAAACTATCACATCCTTGTCTGGCTGACTGGCCACTTAGATGATATATTTCACTTTTTTGTACCCTTTAAAAATCACCTGCAAATCTTTCTATGGGTATTACATGCTTGATTATTTCAGGCTTTACTGTTCTCATATTACAAAGGAAAAAATGAGGGAGCAGATTCTTGGCTCTCCTTTTGTGGTTTCTCAGGCACATGATTATTGAGTTGAATGGTTCTCACACATTGTTATTTCTCTCTCTTTACCAAGCACTATGGCTGAATGATCACAGTTCAGGTCCATTAACTGTGTGATCTCACACGGTTCGTTACTGTGCCAGTTTCCTCATTGATAAAAAGGTGACAATATTTACACTATGGATTAAAACAAATAATTTATTCTAAATAAATGTTTAATTTATATTTAATAAAGCCTGGAAGATAGAAATCACATAAATAATATCTACTATAACAATACAATTCTGGCCACATGAGTTTGGGTTCTGAAGGAAAAACAGAACTTATGTCCAGATTCAACTTTACTTATATCCAGATTCAAGCTGCTAAAGTAAGAAGGGACAAGGTATTTTTGGTGCCAAAAAAATACTTGAGAGCGCATGCATTAAACACATGAGAGAGCACGTGTTAAAAGCAAGGTAGCTTGAAAAAGCCTGTTTACAATACAGAACGTTGTATGTGTATGTACTCAGTCGTGTCCAACTCTTTGTGAACCCATGGACTGTAGCCCACCAGGATCCTCTGTCCACAGAATGTTCCAGGCAAGAATACTGGAGTGGGTTGCCATTTCCTACTCTAGGGGATCTTCCCAACCCAAGGATCAAACTCCTGTCTCCTGCATTGGCAGGCAGATACTTTACCACTGAGCTACCAGGGAAATCCACACAATACAGAATAGTGGTTCCCAAATACCAGTCATGGGGCTGCATCAGATTCCTTTATAGAAATTTATCAAAATATAAATGCCCAGACGCACTGGTAGAAGCAGTAATTCAAAAGCTGTGAGTCAGGACTGAATGATCTGTACTTTAAACCATTTCTCAGATAATTCTGATGAATGGCCAGGTTTGAGAGCCACTGTAGGTGCTGTACGCATCTTATACTTTGCAGTTCAGGGTATAATCAGTTAATTCTTTAATACCTTGTTCCCATCTTACTATAAAGCTGGAAAAGGCATGTGGGCAGGAATCTTAAGAATATCCTAGAGGGCCTTTTGTAAACAACTATTTTTCAAGCTGGGTCCCCAGTAGATATTCAGATTCTATTCAATTCTGTGAACAGAAGGAAACTTTTCAAAAGCTAATACAGGCTAAACTGTTCCCTGAAGAATTTTCAGGGCATCATTTTAAATGATGACCATCATATTGAATATACCAAGAAATCGGAGGTTTCTTTCAATATTAAATAGTAAAGTAACACAAGATAGAGGAAAGAAAAAAGAAGTAAAATGTTCTCTGTTATTTATTTTTCAACAATCTCACCAGGACAGCCATAAAGATATATTATTATTTATGGTAGTAATGTAAGCCAGGTGATTGTATAAACAGTATGACTTACTTTGCCATTGTTTCTGCAGACAGGTCTTCAGAATTCCTGACTTTTGTTTCACCTAAAAATAAAATATTTTAAAAATAAAATTCCCAAGGAGATAAATGATAAAATCAGAGTACTGTCTTCCAAAAATCTCACTTTAGGATAATGAAATGGGGACTTTATAATCGTACATGATAGGCACAGCAAGGATTTTCTGTTACAGACATATCTTTATGAAGGATAATTACAGTAGCAAAGGAGGAGGATAATTACAGTAGCAGATTTTCCCACATTCCTTATACACCATGAGCACTGGAATTTGGTTACATTAGCAGACATTTTCTCAACAAGATATATATGTGTGTGAATTTATAAAATACTTGTGAAAACTAAAAGCTAGGATTTCCCTCAAAATGCCGAAATGGAAATGACCAAACCCACTGAACTTTTTAATACTTTACACTATTCAAAAGGGTTGGCAAATATGTCATTGAGTCAGTGAGTAATTAAGAACTTCACTCACCATGACCTCGAAGATCCAAAGCCACAATCCTACATTGAACTCTACTAATGATTGCTGCCTAGGAGGAAAAGGGAAAGTATTAACATACATCAGGGTTAGCAAATCTTTCCCCATTACCAATGATAACTTTGTTGGGTGAACTGCCATCAGAATTAAAGGAACCCAAGAGAATCAAAGGAATTCCCCTTTGAAGAAAAATTTTAAAACTAATGACTCTATTTTCTTAGTACACATTCTGGCTCTATCCCAACCTCAAAATATGAAATCCCTCTTTAAAATTTAACTCTTCCTAGCTCCGCATGAAACAGAATAAGCACCTCTAAGCAAGCCCCTCTGAACTCTGCCATCGCCTGTGATTTTCATCCACACTCACTGCTTACTTTTCCCTGTTCTAGAGGGGAAATTCTCTAGGTAAGAACCAGTGAGTCAGCCTGTATCTTGGTTCAGCATATCACACAAATGTGACACTCAGATAATGAAATAACTTTGAAAGCAGCACAAGTCATAAAATCTACCAAAGATTCACTTAAGATAGAGCAGCAGTACACATAAGTTTGTGCCAATTAAAAATATATTGAAAAAGAAATCATAATATCATGAGCAAGTACAATTTTATTGGTTTAAACAAACCTGAAATTGAGGATCTTCTTCCTCAAATGAACTAAACTCTTTGACAGTAACACATCACAATTAGTGTTAGTAAATGTCGACACTTTTTTAACTTTTAAGAAAAAGATAGGACAGCTATCTAGGCTAACTCCTACATTTCATGAATGAGGAAACTGAAGTCAAGAGAAAGGAAATTATTTCCTCGGGATCACACAACTCGCAGTAAAAATAAGACCAGAACCAAGGTAAGTTACTAACATAACAGTCAATGTATAACATAAAACAAATCAAAGCTCTTAAATCACATTTTCTCATTTTATTTTTAATTGACTAAACATATTTTTAATATATTCACATTATAAAAATACAGAAAATTAGTAAGAAAGAGAGGAGAAAAAAGCTCATGATTTGCCATCTAAATGTGATCTCTTTGGATGTTTTCTATGATCTTTTTCCCCAACTCTGCTGAAATATTACTGACATATAACATTTAAGTTTAAGGCACGGGATGCAATCATTTGATACATGTGTATATGCAAAATGGTTATCACAATAACCTCCAGCCTCTCACATAATCATCATGTGTGTGGGTGGATAACATTTAAGATCTATTCTCTTAACAACTTTCAAGTATTAATACCATACAATTAATTACAGTCACCATGTTGTACATTTAACAGATTCCCAGAACTAATTCATCTTATAGCTGGGAGTTGGTACCCTTTGACCAACATCTCCCCATTCCCCCACCTCCTCAGTTCAGTTCAGTTCAGTCGCTCAGTCGTGTCCGACTCTTTGCGACCCCATGAATCACAGCATGCGAGGCCTCCCTGTCCATCACCAACTCCCAGAGTTTGCTCAAACTCATGCCCATTGAGTTGGTGATGCCATCCAGTCATCTCATCCTCTGTCGTCCCCTTCTCCTCTTGCCCCCAATCCCTCCCAGCATCAGGGTCTTTTCCAAAGAGTCAACTCTTCGCATGAGGTGGCCAAGGTATTGGAGTTTCAGCTTCAGCATCAGTCCTTCCAATGAACACCCAGGACTGATCTCCTTGCAGTCCAAGGGACTCTCAAGAGTCTTCTCCAACACTGCAGTTCAAAAGCATCAATTTTTTGACACTCAGCTTTCTTCACAGTCCAACTCTCACATCCAAACATGACCACTGGAAAAACCATAGCCTTGACCAGACAGACCTTTGTTGGCAAAGTAATGTCTCTGCTTTTTAATATGCTATCTAGGTTGGTCATAACTTTCCTTCCAAGGAGTAAGTGCCTTTTAATTTCGTGGCTGCAGTCACCATCTGCAGTGATTTTGGAGCCCAGAAAAATAAAGTCTGACACTGTTTCCATTGTCTCCCCATCTATTTTCCCCATCTATGGGACCAGATGCCATGATCTTAGTTTTCTGAATGTTGAGCTTTAAGCCAACTTTTTCACTCTTCTCTTTCATTTTCATCAAGAGGCTTTTTAGTTCCTCTTCATTTTCTGCCATAAGGGCGGTGTCATCTGCGTATCTGAGGTTATTGATATTTCTCCCAGCAATCTTGATTCCAGCTTGTGCTTCCTCCAGCCCAGCGTTTCTCATGATGTACTCTGCATAGAAGTGAAATAAGCAGGGTGACAATATACAGCCTTGATGTCCTCCTTTTCCTATTTGGAACCAGTCTGTTGTTCCATGTCCAGTTCTAACTGTTGCTCCCTGACCTGCATACAGGTTTCTCAAGAGGCAGGTCAGGTGGTCTGGTATTCCCATCTCCTTCAGAATTTTCCAGTTTATTCCCACCTCCTAGCCCTTGACAATCACCATTCTAATCTCTATTTCTATGAAGTCAGCTTTTTTAGATTCTACATATAACTGAGAACATATATTATTTGTCTTTATCTGACTTATTTCATCTAGCACAACACACTCAAGGTCCTCCATGTGGTTGCAAACAGCAAGATTCCTTTCTTTTTCATGGCTGAATATTCCTGTGTGTGTGAGAGAGAGACATGTTTTGCATGGAGTTATTCAGTATTCCCAACACCATTTATTTTAGAGATTATCTTTTCCCCATAGAGCCTTCTTGGAGTCCTTGGAATTTTTGGTTTCAGTAAAGTTGAACTTATCAACCATTTTTTTATGGCTTCCACTTTATGTGGCTGCCCCACACCATATATTAATGTTCTTATCATCTTTTTAAATTCAGTAGTTTAATCCATTTGGATTTTATATTAACTTATTTTTATACATGGGCTTATTTCTGCATTCTTTCTGCCAGTACCATACTACTGATAAGAGTTTTAGAATATGTCTTGGTTCATGTACATGTACTGTTGAAGCCTTGCTTGAAGAATTTTGGGCATTACTGCTAGCGTGTGAGATGAGTGCAATTGTGTGGTAGTTTGAACATTCTGTGGCATTGCCTTTCTTTGGGATTGGAATGAAAACTAAGCTTTTCCAGTCCTGTGGCCACTGCTGAGTTTTCCAGATTTGCTGGCATATTGAGCACAGCATTTTCACAACATCATCTTTTAGGATTTGAAATAGCTCAACTGGAATTCCATCACATCCACTAGCTTTGTTCAGTTATGTTTCCTAAGGCCCACTTGACTTCGCATTCCAGGATGTCTGGCTCTAGGTGAGTGATCCTACCATCGTGATTATTTGGGTCGTGAAGATCTTTTTTTATATAGTTCTTCTGTGCATTCTTGCCACCTCTTTTTAATATCTTCTGCTTCTGTTAGATCCATACCATTTCTGTCCTTTACTGTGCCCATCTTTGCATGAAATGTTCCCTTGGTATCTCTAATTTTCTTGAAGAGATCTCTAGTCTTTCCCATTTTGTTGTTATCCTCTATTTCTTTGCAATGATCACTGAGGAAGGCGCTCTTATCTCTCCTTGCTATTCTTTGGAACTCTGCATTCAAATGGGTATATCTTTCCTTTTCTCCTTTGCCTTTCACTTCTCTTCTTTTCACAGCTATTTGTAAGGCCTCCCTAGACAGCCATTTTGCTTTTTTGCATTTCTTTTTCTTGGGGATGTTCTTGATCCCTGTCTTCTGTACAAGGTCAAGAACCTCCATCCATAGTTCATCAGGCACTCTATCAGATCTAATCCCTTGAATCTATTTCTCACTTCCACTGTATAATCTTAAGGGATTTGATTTAGGTCATACCTGAATGGTCTAGTGGTTTTCCCTACTTCCTTCAATTTAAGTCTGAATTTGGCAATAAGGAGTTCATGATCTGAGCCACAGTCAGCTCCCAGTCTTATTTTTGCTGACTGTATAGAGCTTTTTCATCTTTGGCTGCAAAGAATATAATCAATCTGATTTTGGTAATTGACCATCTGGTGATGTCCATGTATAGGGTCTTGTGCTGCTGGAAGAGGGTGTTTGGTGTGAACAGTGCATTCTCTTGGCAAAACTCTATTAGCCTTTGCCCTGCTTCATTCTGTACTCCAAGGCCAAATTTGCCTTTTACGCCAGGTGTTTCCTGACTTCCTACTTTTGCATTCCAGTCCCCTATAATGAAAAGGACATCTTTTTTGGGTGTTAGTTGTAGAAGGTCTTGTAGGTCTTCAGAGAACCATTCAACTTTGGCTTCTTCAGCACTACTGGTCAGGGCATAGACTTGGATTACTTTGATACGGAATTGTTTGCCTTGGAAACGAACAGAGATCATTCTGTCGTTTTTGAGATTGCATCCAAGTACTGCACTTTGGACTCTTCTGTTGACTATGAGGGCTACTCCATTTCTTCTAAGGGATTCTTTCCCACACTAGTAGATATAATGGTCATCTGAGTTAAATGCACCCATTCCAGTCCATTTTAGTTCACTGATTCCTAAAATGTCAACGTTCACTCTTGCCATCTCCTATTTGACCACTTCCAATTTGCCTTTGATTTGATTGAATTCCAATTTGATTCATGGACCTAACATTCCAGGTTCCTATGCAATATTGCTCTTTACAGCATCAGACTTTGCTTCTATCACCAGTCACATTCACAACTGGATATTGTTTTTGCTTTGGCTTCGTCTCTTCTTTCTGGAGTTATTTCTCCACTGATCTCCAGTAACCTATTGGGCACCTACCGACCTGGGGAGTTCATCTTTCAGTGTCCTAACTTTTTGCATTTTCATACTGTTTATGGGGTTCTCACAACTGAAGTGACTTAGCAGCAGCAGCAGCAGCAGCAAAGCAAGAATACTGAAGTGGTTTGCTATTCCCTTCTCCAGTGGACCACATTTTGTCAGAACTCTCCACCATAACCAATCCATCTTGGGTGGCCCTACATGGCATGGCTGATAGTTTCATTGAGCTAACATTAACTTCCACTATCAACTACTTACTTACCGTGAACACAGCCCAGGAAAGGGCAGAATGGCCTCCTCCATGCAGAAGGAGTAGGACTGGACCCTCTGAACCACTCTTGTAAACTCGAAAAGTGTATGAATAGTTAAAGATAACATATCTAAGCTTTTGCTCACTGAAATTTTTGATTACTTAATTATGATGATACTAATCAGAAAATTCAGACAGGACCAAGCTATAAGCAAAGCTACAGCCTTCCAACCTTAAGAGGCACTTACAGAGAAGTTTCTGAGACACCAGACCTGTTTTTCAGGCATGGGAGCTGTGTGACCCTTTTTCAATGGAAAAAAAAAAATATACCAAACTATTCCCTTTGCCCTAATGAAGACATAATTCCTGGTTTCCAGACAATAAACTGGTTCAACTCACTTGACTCATGAAACGGTCCCCTCAAAATATTTATCAGTTTCAGGAATTTAATTTCTTAATCCCTTCCCATGTATTAGACAATTATAGCCAAATAAGATATTAATAGTCCTACAAGTAACATCCCATGTTGTGCAAGGAACAGAAAGAATAAAAATAAAATAAACAGCAAAAATAAAGAACATTTTAGGAACTATACAAATCTTTGTAGACACTATAAATTTATTAAGGAATAAGCCAGTTTGCAAAGGATATATCCTTGCCAGTTTCATTCTCTACTTCTACATCTTCCATGGACTCAAAGTACTGACTCCAAGGAACAGGAGAAAAGTCCCGCTTTCTTCCAGGCCTAAGGGTAAGAAAAAGAGAGAGATTACAAATAAAACATAGTCATGCATGAAAAGATAAAATTTTGATCAAAATATTAAACCTGAAATGAAAACAGCATTTCTCATAAAGATATGAAGAGTTTTTATAAAGTATTACATTAAAATGTGTTTTAAAAAGCTCAAATATATATAAAAACTTTAGAATTTTAGGAAATTCATTAGTATATTTTAATCACAAATATATTGCATATACGTACACAAGTTCTCTCACCTTATTCTTGGCTATAGGCTCATTCCTATCCTTTCAAACCAGTTTAATATTGTTCCTACTACAATAATTTTTGGTCACAACTGCTTCGTCATACCTTTAATCTTCCATTTTTTTCCATGCTTCTATGTCATTTCCCAACCAAATGGCAAACTGGTCATATCAATACCTTGAATTTCTGGGCATTTATCTGAAGATAAGCTTACACATAACTGAAATGACTTATCTATTCAATGTACCATTGTCTGTAATAGAGAAAAACTGAAAATAACCTAAATATCAGCAGGTAACTGATTAAAATAAATTTTGGTGTATAGAGAAGCAATAGTTAACAAAAGCAATTATATATTGGTAAAACTCCTTATTTATAGATATGATACACTGTGAAGCAAACAAACATGATGCACATACTACCATATGGGTAAAAATGGGAAATGCATATAATACAATTCCTTATGTAAGTTCAGACTGTCTCTAGAAGTATACAGATACAACATTGATGGTAACCTGGGAGGGGAACTATGACTAGGAGGAGAGAGGAACAATTTTCAATGCACATCCCTTTCTATCTTTCTATTTTTGAACAATGTATCATTTAAAAATATTAAATCATTTTAAAACAAAGCTAATCAATAAATATCCACTTACAACCTATGTCTTCAACTTTGGATGGAACATAAGAAAGAAACCCTAAGTCGAAACCCTAAGTCTTCCTCTATTTCCGTATCTACTCTTCTTTCCAGTAATGAAGGAAATTCAGAATTCTATTACGAGCAAAATATTAACTACTGCCTGAGATCTTCTTATACATGCTATGGGACCAAACCGTGGGTTATGTATAAAGTATAATATAAAGTCCCTTTTAAAAATTTAAGTGAATACAGAAGTACTCTAGGTTGACTATAATACGGAATGAATTACAATGGGGCAGCTGGGCAATCAAGGATGTATTCTCTCAACAGTCAAGTATTTACTGAATATCATTTTCTACTAGGCACTGAAACAGATTAGTGGGTCTAAATCCATGTAATAAAATTACCTGGGAAGTTTTTAAAAATACTTATGCTTAGGTCTAACTCTAGAAATTGATTTAAACCATCTGGGATGTGGCCTAGGTACGGATAATTTTTAGTTTCCCAAGTTGAGAGAGAGGTGCTAGAAATACAAAGGAGAGTATATGGTTTGCAATGACAGAGGAATTCAAACTCCTCATTAATTCAGTTCAGTTCAGTCGCTCAGTGGTGTCCAACTCTTTGTGACCCCATGAATCACAGCATACCAGGCCTGCCTGTCCATCACCACCTCCCGGAGTTTACTCAAACTCATGTCCATCAAGTCGATGATGCCATCCAGCCATCTCATCCTCTGTCGTTCCCTTCTCCTCCTGCCCCCAATCCCTCCCAGCATCAGGGTCTTTTCCAATGAGTCAACTCTTCGCATGACAGTTCCTACCATTTCCCTATAATTCCTAACACAGTATGAACTTGGGCAAATTCAACTGATCTAAACTCTTTCTGCCTTAAATTATAGTGACTAAGTAAAATAAGGTATCTTTTAAAAGAATCAAATAAATCTGGTAGTTGCTCAGTAAATGTGTAAACCTACCTTCTGATAGAAAAACTTCTTCTGTGGAAGTAAACTACAACTTTAGTCTAGACCTATTTTTCTGGTTTGCTGGTTACACTTGAATTCCTACTGGAAAACTAAAAGCAGAACTCTTTAATTTTACTCACACTCACAAACTCATCTATGCATATATTAATTTGAGTATATATAACAACAATAACATGGCATGCCAAACATATTATAGATTCTAAGGATCTTGAATGAAATTTTAATGTCTAGACCTAGGATATGGTAGCAGTAGTACCTAACATTTGCTTTACACAACAGTGAGTCACCGTTCCAATTTACAGGCATGATTCGATTTAATTCTTACAAAACTTTGAAAGTTATTTTTATCCCCATTTCACAGATAAAAAAACAGATTAGATACACAAAGCAACTTGCCCAAGGTTATGCAACTACCAAGTGGCAGTAACAGGATTCAACTCCAGTTCCATCACTCTTCAAAGTCTCTGTTCTCTATTGCAATGCTGCACTAATTCTCAGATTTTTAAAAAATATATATTTCTTTGGTTGCATCAGGTCTTCACTGTGGTGCACAGGACCTTTGTTGCATCACACAGAATCTTTCATTGCAGCACGTGGACTCTGGTTGTGGTGCAAGGGCTCAGCTGCTCTGTGGCATGTGGGATATTAGTTCCCTGACCAGGGATCAGACCTGCGTCCCCTGCATTGCAAGGCAGTTTCTTAACCACAGAACACCAGGGAAGTCCCCTTCAGATTTTTTTTTCTTTCTCACTCTTTCATTTATACTTCTGAAAAGTAATAAGGCTTTATTAAGGGCATATTATCAAAGGTTTCCTGTTCAGAATCTAAATATGATTAACTTTGCCAAGACCACAGAAACTTTCCAAGTTGGCCAGGCACAAGTTAAAGAAAAAGTACTTTTTACAATCAGAAATTATTGCCAGGAGAACAGCCTCCACTTCTATCTAATCTTCCTTTTTAAAAAAAATTTCAGGGACTACCCAACTTTCCCAACGTATGAGTAATTCCCATTTAGTTTAAAAGGCAATAATTTACACCTCAAAATGCTGCTCCTACTACCACAGAGATTTTTCAGGCATCCTCCTAACATCTGCATTTCAACACATAATTGTTTATACACTCCAAGACTTGGGGACATTTGGTAATTTAGACAAGAAGTAAAATAGTAAGGACCTTGTATGAAAACTAGTTCTAAAAAATACATGCACCCTAATATTCATAGCAGCACTATTTACAAATAGCCAGGACATGGGAGCAACCTAAATGTCCATCAACAGAGGAATGGATAAAGAAAATATGGTACACATATTCAATGGAATATTACTCAGCCATAAAAAGGAATGACATAATGCCACTTGCAACAACAAGGATGGACCTAGAGATTATCATACTAAGTGAAGTAAGTCAGAAGAGAAAGACAAAAACAGTGTATCACTTATATGTGGAATCTAAAAATATGACACAAATGAACATACCTATGCAACAGAAACAGACTCACAGATACAGAGAACAGACTTGTGGTTGCCAACTTGTGATTGGGGATGCAGGTGGTGGGGGGAGAAAGGATTTCAGGTCGGGGATTAGCAAATGCAAACTAGTATATGTAGGACAGATAAACAAGGTCCTATATATTCCATGATAAACAACAGAAAATATATATTTATTTATAACTTAGTGACTCTGCTGTACAACAGAAATTCATTCAATTGTAAATCAATTATAGCTTGATTTAAAAAAAAAAAACCCTTGGCCTATATGTTAACCTTAACAATCTATTTCCACCTCCAACTAATAAAATAAAATTTTAAAAAAAATAAAGTCAAAAAAAATTAAAAAAAAATAAATAAAATAAAAAACATTTTTTTCCAAGTGTGAAGTGGGTGGAAGAAAATAATTGGGTATATAGTCCCTGTACTTGGCAATAATACACAATTTGTTAGAAGAAATTAATTAAATTCCTAAAGACAATTCTAGATATGTCCCATGAGCTTAAGAAAAAAAGAAAGTAAAAAAAAAAAAAAAAAAAAAAAATCTATTCTCCAGCAGAAAGTGGAAAAATTTTAAAGGGGATGAAAAGAATGAGGGGCTATTGCACTCTTAAAACTTTTAAAATCTAAATTAATTTTCCATTTGCTAGAGACTAAAGCTGTGTTCTGCCATTATTAATTGAGTGACCTTGGGCAAGTCACTTAACTTCTCAAGGCCTGAGTTTCTTCATGTCAGATAGGTTTGTAGCATCAGTTTTATATGCTTTGTTATGAGGATTAAAGTAGTCCTTTGGCTACTCTCAAATTAGCCTGTTCTATTCTCTGGCGGCTCAAATGGCAAAGAATCTGCCTACAATGCAGGAGACCCAGGTTTGATCCCTGGGTCAGGAAGATTCCCTGGAGAAGGGAGTCTTTTCCATGGCAACCCCTTCCAGTATTCCTGCCTGGAGAATTCCATGGACAGATGAAGATGAACCCAGTGGGCTACAGTCCATGGGTTCACAAAGAGTCAGACACAACTGAGCAACTAACACTTACTATTTTTGTCATGGAGCCAATCATTTTCAAAAATTAGTTTATTCCTTGGATGTATGGATCCCGGTGAGGCTGCAGGAGAGGGTGGTGAACTGGGAGAACAGGACTGACATATACACTATCATGTATAAAGCAGGTATCTAGTAAGATCCCTACTCTATAGCACAGGGATCTCTACTCAATGCTCTGTGGTAACCTACATGGGAAGGAAATCCAAAAAAACTCCATCTTATTTGATACAACACATTCTCCATTAGATTCCTGAGAAAGGGAATTAATTTTGAAACTTTGCATGTCAAAAAATGCTGTTACCCATTTTTACACTTGACTGACAGCTTTCTTTGATATTGAAATTTTATGTTACAGACATTTCCATACTGTGGAAGGAAGTACCTTGATAGATTCAACTTTGGAAGTGTTCGCTAAAATTATATGTACATTTGTATAAAAATATGTGAATATATAAAAAATAAGTATATATAAGATCACATTTATATATTTTAAAAACATATACAGGGAATTCCCTGGTGGTACAGTGCTTAGGAGCTGGCGCTTTCACTGTGGTAGCCTGGGTTCAATTATTGGCTGGGGAACTAAGATCCTGCAAGCTATGTTGTGTGGTGGGGAAAAACACAAAAACAAAAAACAAAGGACACCACTGAAAATATGAAAAATCATAGATAAGGAACTTGTATCTAGAATATATAAAGAACTCATAACACAAAGATAACCCAATTTCTTAATGAACAAAGGATCTGAACAGACATTCTTCCAGAGAAGATATACAAGTGGTCAATAAGGACATGAAAAGATATTCAGCATCATTTAGTTATTAGGGAAATGCAAATCAAAACCACAACAAAGAACCACGTCACATCACTAAGACAGCTTTTGACAGAAAGACTGCCAATGACAAGTGTTGGCAAGAAAGGTGAGAGTTAGAACCCATATACATGGCTGATGGGACTATAAAATGGTACAGCTGCTTTGAAGAACAGTTTGTCAATTCCTCAAAAGGTTAAACAGAGATATCATATGATCTAGCAATTCCATTCCTAGGGAATTTCCCAAGTAAAATGAAAACATCATGTCTACATAAAAACGTGTATGACAATGTTCACAGGAGCATCGTTCATAATAGTTAAAAAGTAGGAACAACTCAAGTCTCTACTAACTGTTGAACAGATAAATAAAATTTGGTATAAATTCATACAATGGAATATTATTGGGCAACAAAAAAAGAATAGAGTAATTCAACATGCTACAATAAAGATGAACTTAAAATATTATGGTAGGCAAAGAGGTCATTCACAAAAGATCACATATATTGTTTAAGTCCATTTATTATAAATGTCCAGATTAGGTACATCTATTGAGAAAGAAAACAGATGGCTGTCTAGGGCTTGGAGGTTTAAGGGAAAGTGAGGACTAAAAAGCAAGACATATTGCTCATGGGTATAAAGTTTCTTTGGGGATGCTAAACATGTTCCAAATTGACTATGGTAATGGTTGCAGAACTTTGGGCATATGCTTAAAAAACACTGACTGTACATTCTAAATGAGTCAGTTGTATAGTATGTGAACTCTCTCAATAAAGTTGTTACCCAAAAATGAGAAGGGGAACATTTAATTATATCATTACTACTCTAATAGAGAAAACAATGAAATTAGAAAAACACAGGTCAGATGAGACAAAATACAAAATAAGATGGCAGAAATAAATTCAAATGTATGAAAAATAATTACTCTAGGTTTTAAATATCTTAAGATGAGATTTTTTTTAAATTTCCAAATATGTACTTTTTAAAAAGAGAAAAGTTCTAAAATAAAAAAAGATGGACAAAAACATAGTAGGCAAATATTAGACAAAACAATTTTACATTATTCTTTCTCAAACTTTAGGGCATTTTTCTATCAACTTCTAATTAAGTTATTGCTGTTGAGTTTTTTTAATTTATAGATTTTCTGTCATTTCTTACCAATATATACTTTTAAAATTTTATATTGCAGTTGAGTTTTAAAGAATCTTTTTATCCCCCACATTTCTAAACTTTAATCTTAAAGTAGAACAAGCTTCTTCTCAGGAGATCCCTTAAACTTTCTCTTCTATTGAATTATATCTACTATATATGTTTTTATTCCCAACATTTACATTTTGTTCTCTGAAACCAGCTTCCTTTTTTTTTTTTTTTTTTTTAATAAAAGAGCATTCTCTTCTTGTTTCACAGATGCCAAACTGTCTCGTCTCTAACAAGAGATGTTGGGGGGGGGGGGGAGGTGTTTGGTTTTTTGTGGGTTTTTTTTTGGCTGTACCCCAAGGCTTGGCTTGCAAGATCTTTGTTCCCCAATCAGGGATTGAACCTGTGCCATAGCAGTGAAAATGCCAAGTCCTAACCACTGGACCACCAGAAAATTCGAGATGCTCGCTTATTTAGTATTTTATTTTGTTCTGTGCACTACTGTTTCCTTTTCTCATTTTGTTTTGGTTTCTGTCTTTTGTGTTAGAGGCCTTCCCTGGATTACTGGTGATTCTATGAAAAAGGAGGGGGAAAAAAAAAAGAAAAAGGAGGGCTTGTTGACTATTGAGTATCACTGTACAGTTATCAAGTAGAGACCCAGACTTTTAAATGAGGGACTCTTCCCTTTAAATATCAATATTTGCATGTCTCTTCTCTTAGGCCAGGCATTTCTCCAGAGATAAATCCTCCAATCTTCTGCTTGGGCCATAAAACTAGTTGTGAGCCTTCTGAAAAGGATGTGAAGAGTCTCATTTGTTCACTCAACAAATAGGCATTAATAAGCACCTATGAGATATTATTTTAGGCACTGGGAATACTGCAGTGAACAAAAGACAAAATCCCTACTCTTGTGTTTACACTTAATAGGAGACATGAGCAAAAATTTGCAAGGTGGCAATAAGGGCCATATAAAGTCAGGAAGGAGGACAATGAATATCAGAATGGGAAGGAATGAATTTTAAATCAGGTGATCATGGAAGGCTTCTTTAAGCAAAGACCTGAGGAAAGTAAAGGAGAAACCATAACATATTTAGAAGACACAATTATGTACTTTCACTTAATACCTGTTTCATCCAGCTGCTTTATCTTTGATCTCATATCCCTACTGTCTCTAAATCCAGAGCCACTCTGGTTCAATTTTTCCACAAGTTAACCTGTCTCCCATTATTGAGAAATTTATTTTCAATAAATAGAGGGAAAGGAAAAGATCTGGGAGTCTAATGGAGTCAATTAATCCTATTTTTAACCCCCTTTCAGAGGTACCTAGCATCTACAATTCCTGAATCTTTATGGGGTTGACATATGGATTAACTTCAACTTTCATTCTCTTTCTACAGTTTGCAGTTCGCTCTTCCCTGTCAGTGAATTAACAGTTTTCAACTTGCCATCTTCCTAAATCCTGCTGGTATCTTACCTTCCCTCCTCTTCTTTGTCCTTTGATTATTCCTTTTTCCAAGTTACTTTACTATAATTTCAAGGGGCTTGAGGAGAAAATGGAGATGAATGAATGAATTAATTTCAACAACACTCTAGGGTAGCTGCTATTATTTCTCTTTAGCAAATGAGAAAGCTAAACCCAAGAGAGGTTAAATAACTCATCCAAAACCATAAAAAGTAGCTCAGCTAGGGTCACTTCCTTATTAGTTTTTAATACTACCCTCAAAATAATATTAGGTCTCTCTCCATTCTTAAAATCATCAAAGCTAACAATAAGCACCCAGAAATCCCCAGGAAGAAGTGGAAGAGGATTGGTTTCTGCCATAGGGATAATGATTGGTAGAGGACTCTTAAAGCAAGCCTGAGTACCATGGAGACTAAGAAGAAAGCCAAGGTTTACAACTACAATTATAATGATGGGACAGAGCAGAAGGATGGAGTGAAAAGGAAGAATCAAAGACAATTCTCAAGTTTCTCTGAAGTCATTCACAAAGAAAGAACAGAGGAAACCTTATAAAAGAGTTCCAACTTAACAAAACACTGATTTACCAGGTGCTTGAAAATTCTACATCCTATTCCTAATACTTCTCTGCGTTGGCCACTTATGAAAATGTTCCTTACTAACTGGGCATCATAGAATCCAAAAATGGAAATAGCAGGATTTTACACAACGTCCTGTATTAGACAAGAAAGGATACTTATGGCCCAATATACGACTGGTTTTATGAATGAAACTACCTCACTTAAAACCACTTTCAGATAAGATATTTAGTCTATGGGAACTTCCAACCTGCTGAGTCAGATCACACAAAAACCTGCTTTGTTTTAAATGGATGGATAAAGACAATGGCTGCAGCACAATAACAACTCTAAACTTATACTTCTGACAATTAAGAACTGTGCTTTACCCAAGTTAGAAATTTTTCTAAATTTTATTTCTACCACTCACCCAATATAAAAACAGCATAAGTAATAACATCTTTTTTCAAAAACACTAAAAGTAAACAGAAAAAAGGATATAAAGTGATCCGGCCTCAAACACACAACCACTGAGATATCAGTAATGAAAGCAAAAAAGCAGGCAATAGAACACTTTACGATAGTCTACAAAGATCAACTGGAGTTGTTCACTCTTATCACTGATGCGTGGCCATTCTCAGTCATTAGAACACATGGAAGCTACTATTCTGCTTAGATATATCACAATAGGAAGAAAGAGTTTTGAGGTCAGAGCTTAAAGGTCAATAAAATCCTTATAGAAAACCCTAATAATTCAGAACCAGCGGTTCTATAACCCCTTCCCTAGACTCATCTAAATGCCATGACAATCCAGGATAAAAGACAAGCAGCAAATATCTTTAGGGCAATTATTTAAGGGATTTTTTCCAGTCACAACTTGCTTATATAAGCAGCTAACTTAATTTCAATTAAAGAGACCTTTGGGTATGCCTTGAATGGCAGGCCCTGATACACTTTCTGGGCATGAGGGAAATCAGCAGGCCTGAAATTTTTATCAGTGAAAATTTGGTTCTTGACCTCAAAGAGCTAATGCTTGGAGGAAGATAGGCAAGTAAACAGTCACTGTACTATAGCTATGACAGAAATAAGCCTAGGGTACCATGAGAGCTCACAGATGGGACATTCAATCTTGTTCAGGGGATGGAACCAGGTCAGAGAAGGATTCACAAAGATTACATCTGGTGGGAAAATTTTGTTAAATCAAATGCTATAAAAATTGGAAGTACTATTTTTATTAAACAACGATTTGGATAGGGAATAGGCAAAAGTACAAACCTTCTAATTATCAATAAAAAAGTAATTTCCCAATATTCAGTGGAAAAAAATGTTAGTGTATTCTCCAACTTAAAAATGGCCTTATATTTCAAAGGTTTGTAAAGTAAGTTGTTGGAAAAACTGAAGTACATTTCCTCTGATTAACAGTATTATAAAATATTCGTAGATTCTCTGAGAAGCTCCATCCCCAAGTCTAGTTAGCCATAATATGTTACAATGCTATTTCTGATGAAATTCAGTTAATAATAAGCATGTAGTTCAGGTGATTCACATAGAAAACTGAATTTAAATTGATATTAATATATCTTGAACCATGGTTCTGATGCTTAAGGAAAAGTTGGTTTAATTAAATGGATGAGAAGGATTAAATGAAACAAACCAGACACATGTGCATTTGTGCTGGGCACTTGACAAGCATTATCTAAATTTAATCCCCACAACAACCTGGATTGAATTTTCTTAACAGGATAAACATAGAGGGATATAAATATGGAATCATAGAGGGATATAATAGGGTACAAGTTCATTTTTATATACTGTTAATAATCACATTTTGTTTTTTTTTAATAATCACAGTTTTAAAATTTCACTTCTATGCTCAAGAAGTCTGGCTCTTCCCTCACATTTACTTCCCTACTAAATTCAGGGTGCACAATTCTAAACTGATGGAAAAAATGTCATCTGTCCACTGTATCTGAGTCTCATTCATTCATTGATCAAATGTTTACTGACCTCCTGTGTGCTAACCACTTTGGGGCTAAAACACAAAAGGAGATTACTGTTAAATTAGTGAAGACTAAGCAAAATAGATCACAATCAAGTTGTGAGATGAAATACTGTATGTACAAGGCACCACTGACTGATGATAAACCATGATTTTTGTAACACTAAAAAAAAAGAAAGAGTTACCAGGGAATTCCCTGGTGGTCCAGTGGTTAGAACTCTGCACTTTCACTGCCAAGGGAGCAAGTTCAAGCCCTGGTCAGGGAACTAAAAAAAAATAAAGAGCTACCAACTAAAGTATGCCACAATACTTTATCACGCAGAATTCATTTTACATTTCTTTTTATAACTTTATATCTTTAGTTAGCTATTTTTGGCTACTCTGGGTCTGCATTGCTGGGTGTGGGTTTTGTCTGTTCTGGCGAGTGGGGGCCACTCTCCAGCTGCAGTGCACAGACTTCTCATTACAGCGGCTGGCTTCTCTTGGGGCAGACTACAGGTTCTAGAGGGCGGACTCAGTACTTGTGGTGCAAGGACTTAGCTGCTCCATGGCCTGCACAATCTTCCTGGGCTTCATAGGTCGCTCAATGGTAAAGAATCCACCTGCCAAGCAGAAGACCTGCGTTTAATTTCTGGGTCCAGAAGATCGATCTCCTGGAGAAGAAAATGGCAACTCACTCCAGTATTCTTGTCTGGGAAATCCCATGGACAGAGGAGCCTGGTGGGCTACAGTGCATGGAGTCACAAAGAGTTGGATATGACTTAGCAACTAAAAAACTAACTACTCTCATAGTAAGGACTTACTTCAGTTCTGGAGAATGAGAGTGAAAAAGTGTCAAGTTTTGTTAAAGCAAAACTATGCAATACGCACGAATCTTTATATACAAGAGACAAACTCCAAGCATGAGTTTCAACCTTATGGGCATTTTAAATCGCAAATTAGTCAATGTACTTGTAAACACCCACAATACACTCAGCCTAAATGCTTGGTGTTGAAATAAAGTATTGATTCTATTTACGAACTGAAACGACTTTCAGAGGAGTATCACTTAAATTACCCCATCTTAATGCAACTGGTGAGGAAATAAGGTTTCTTTACAGAGTGAAGCTAAACGGGTCTAGGATTTCAGTTTCTCATTCAGTCAGCACTTCAGCAGCCAGCACGTGAGATACCCAGGAAATTAAGACATGATTCCTACCATTAAGAAGCTCACAGTCCTGAGTAGACAGCAGATCAATAATTACAGGAGTCAGAGGGCTAAGTGTTATATCTACAGAAGACTGTGGGGGCATAGAAGATGTGCTCCTTGACTACTATGTGATAATGCCTACTAGGAGATAATGACCAAAACCAACAAAACTGTATGACCACTATGCATCAACTGTTAAGGAAATAAGGGAGAGGAAGAAGAAAAAGAGAGAAGAAAAATTTTTCCCTGCCTAGACACAAGGAATAAGAAATAAAAGTTGTATGTTTTTAGGTGAATGTCTCAAATCCAAATAGACATATTAATATTTCAACATCTACTAGGCTGCTTAAGTTTGTTAGGAGGGCAAGTAATGAGTCATGAGCTGCACAGTAGCAGTCCTAGTCATTGTTGTCACAAATTCTCCAGCTTAGGAGTCTTCTGGTGGGGACAAAATACTGAAGTTTAATTGCAGCCAGCTATTTAAAGCAAGACACCACTGCACTTATATAAAAAAAAGAAAAGTTCTCATTAGCAACACTGAAGAGAATGGCAAGAATGGAAAGGAAGGCAACCAAATGGTTGTCTGGGATGATGAGAGTTCATTACTATTGATAAGGGCATCTTATTAAAGCAGATGACTTAGATTCTAAAAACTGTGTACTGAATCAGATTATTAAGAGATCATCTAATTCAAATCTTACTTTATGGGAAGGAATAATTAGCTGTCTATTATATAACAAGCTGGATTTTGAATTCAGCAAGAAAAATATTCCCTTTTAAAAATGTGAGACTCAAAGACATAAATTTCCCAGAGCCACTCTCCACAGCACTGGAGCTTAAACTCAAGCATGTCTGGTGCCACAGAAGTCTTTATAGTACATCTCAGAGTTCCTTCTGAGGCCCAGAAAGAGGAAGACTTGACCAAGTCACATGGCTTATTAGTGGCAGAGATAGGATTCCCACTTACACCTGGAAAAAGTCCATGGCAAGGACATACACAGAGACACAATGGAAAAAGACTGATGGTAAACAACTTCAGCCTTCTGCCATGATTTATAATGACAAGAATTTTCAACATAATCTCTTATTCAATCTTCAAAATACAGAGTTGACCCTTGAACAACATAAGAGGGGCTGGGTTTGGGGGGGTGTGTGTGTAACCCTTCATGCAACTGAAAATTTATGTATAACTTACAGTTGGCCCTGCGTACCTGTGGACCCTCCATATTTGAGTTTCCACAGATGCAATTTCAACCAACTATCAATTGTATTAAGTGTAGTACACCTGACCCTTCCACAAAACAACATGAACTGCATGGGTCCACTTACACAAGGATTTGTTTTCAATAGCAAATACTGCACAAGTGTAATGGTAAACACAACACAAGTGGAAGTTGGTTGAAGGTGCAGACACTAAACCATGGAATATGGAGGGCCAACTATAAGTTATACCTGGATTTTTCACTGTGGGGAGGGTCAGCACCCCAACTCCCTGTTGTTGAAGGGTCTATGGCATTTACTATCGAAAAAAAAGCTCATGTATAACAGGACTTGCTCAGTTCAAACCACTGTTGTTCGTCAACTATATAGGTAGAATGTGCTTGGGACTGGTTGTCAAAACTGAATTTGAAGGACATCTAAGTGTGGTATATAAGTGGACCATCCTTTTAAAAGAGCTCTTTATTACTTAAAAGTTTCTCCTCTAAAAGTAACTATTTCACAGTATAAAGGAAAAAGTTTTTCCTAACCAATCAAAGGTGTTTCCTCAAATCTGACATCAAGTAACATGACAAGAAAGTCTCGTCAGGTTAAAAAAATTCCAATTACCCACTTTAGGAGAAACAGATTTGATGGCAATATATCTAGCAAAAATGGAAAAATGGACATTCATTCAGAAGTGCTCAGGTCAAGGGGCTCAAAAGTGGCATATAGGGGAGAGGGAGAAAATGGGGGAGGGAGAGAAAGAGAGAAACCACTTCCTAAACCTGTGCTGTAAAGAAACCAGTAGGGAATCTGAAGTCAGATTAGCCTGTTCCTCTTGTTAATATCAGAACTGAGAGCAGTTGCTGTTTACTCTCTACTCCAGACGTCCCTTTCCCACTTCCCATCACTCTCTATTCCCTTAACAGAATTCCAAATAAACAGTAGCTAATAAAGATCTTTGTTATCTCTCCTCCAGTCCAAAAGAATGAATCAGAATTGGTCTAAACCAGTAATCGGAAGAGGCAATGGCACCCCACTCTAGTACTCTTGCCTGGAAAATCCCATGGATGGAGGAACCTGGTAGGCTGCAGTCCATGGGGTTGCTAAGAGTCGGACACAACTGAGCAACTTCACTTTTATTTTTCACTTTCATGCATTGGAGAAGGAAATGGCAACCCACGCCAGTATTCTTGCCTGGAGAATCCCAGGGACGGAGGAGTCTGGTGGGCTACAGTCCATGGGGTCGCAAAGAGTCGGACACGACTAAGCGACTTAACTCACTTTCAGTGGCACATGAACAGGCTGATGGAAAAGGAAAGAAAATTCATAAACAGATCCAAATCTACATACAAATTTGGTGTATGATAAAGATGTCATTTTAATTAGTGGGGGAAAGGAGTAATTTTTACTGAGGTGAAATTCAAATAACGGGATAAAGACTTTTTAAAAAATTGTGTTACACAATTGGATAGCCTATGGATAAAGACAAAAATTGCTTCCTAAGTGGCTCTAGTGGTAAAGAACTCGCCTACCAATGCATGAAATGCAAGAGACGTGGGTTTGATCCCTGGGTTGGGAAGATTCCCTGAAGGAGGAAATGGCAACCCACTCCAGTATTCCTGCCTGGAAAACGACATGGACAGAGGCACCTCAAGGGCTACAGCCCATAGGATTGCAGAGAGTCAGAAACAACTTAGCATACAAGTACACAAAAGATAAAAAAGATAGATCTGTTCACTTTGCATATCAAGATAAACTTCAGATGGATGTAAAAAAGAAAGCATACAGGCCTCAGGAAGAAAAGCATATGAATTACTTTATAACCTGGAAGAAGGAAATATCTTTCTGCAATCCAAAATCCAGAAGCAAGGGGTTTTTCTACAGAGGTTTGAGTATATTCAAATTCTAAAACGGAACTTTTTACATGGCAAAAATTATTATAAGTAAGATGGCAACTCGGAAAAATATTTTTTAACACTTATAAGGAAAAATAACTCCTAATATATAAAAGGCTTCAAAGCAATTCCATTCTTAGGTATACATCCAAAGAAATACAAACATTATTTCCACACAGAGATTTGCATGTGAATGTTCACAGGATCATCATTCATAAGAGCAAAACACTGGAAACCCAAGTCCAGGACTGAAAAATAACTAAATAAATTGTGATATATCTATACAATGGAATACCATTCAGCAGAAAAAAAAAAAAAAAAGAATGAAGTACTGATAAATGCTACAACATAGATGAAACTTGAAAATATTATGCTAAGTGAAAGAACCCAGTCACAAAAGGTCACATATTGTGTGGTTTTATTTATATATCTCCAGAACAGGCAACTTCATGGACACTGAAAATAGATTAATGGTTGCCAGGGGCTAAGGGAAGGGAGGGTGATGTGAATAGGTAAGTAGTTTCTTTATGGAATGATGAAAACATCCTGGAGTTAGTGATGATTGTACAACCTTGAACATAGTAAAAATCACTGAACTGTATACTCTAAAAGGGTGAATTCTACAGTATGTGAATTATAAATTCTGTTTGAAGTTGATAATTAACATAAACAGATAAACTCTTTCAGTAACTTACGATTTAACCCTTTTAGTAACTTAATATGCAACCTTGAGCAAATCACTCCATTTTGCCCCTTCTTTCTCTATCTGTGGTAAGCAGTTCCTTAAAGCCTTCCTAAGAAGCCCTGATGTTTGTAACACATTTAAGAAGTTGAATGAAAAACTGTCTGATCAGATATGAATAAATACACAGCTTGAAGGGGGAAAGGCTGACATTATAAGATACTGAAAGAAGAGCTTCTATTTCTTAAAGAATGAGCCTTTCTCATTGTTCTTAACATAATCTACTAGTTACCACAGCTTAAGAGCTTGTGTGTCAGGAAGCATAACTGCTTTTCATGTTATCTCATTCTCACAGCACTCTAAGGTAAGCAGAAGTATCCCAGTTTTAGAGTTAAGAAACAGACTATGAGAGGATAAATGACTTAACTAAAGTAAACACTCAAGCTAGCCTTCAAACTCAGATCATTATCACTTCAAACAACGATCTCTTTTGCACCAAGGTATAATGAGAACTGGGTTCCAGAATCACTGTGGACGGTGATTTCACTGTAGCCATGAAATTAAAAGACAACTGCTCCTTGAAAAGAAAGCAATGACGAACCTAAATAATGTATTAAAAAGGAGAGACATCACTTTGCCTACAAAGGTCTATATAGTCGCAACTGTGGTTTTCCCAGTAGTCATGTATGGATGTGAGAGTTGGACCATAAAAAAGGCTGAGCACCAAAGAATGGATGCTTTTGAACTGTGATGCTGAAGAAGACTCTTGAGAATCCCTTGGACAGCAAGGAGATCAAACTAATCAATCCTAAAGGAAATCAACCCTGAGTATTCATTGGAAGGACTGATGATAAAACTCCAATACCTTGGCCACCTGATGTGACGAGCCAACTCACTGGAAAAGACCCTGCTGCTGGGAAAGATTGAAGGCAGGAGGAGAAGTGGGTTGCAGGGGATGACATCGCTAGATGGCATTACTGACTCAATGGACATAAGTTTGAGCAAACTTCGGGAGAAAGTGAAGGACAGAGGAGCCTGGGGCGCTGCAGTCCATGGGGTCGCAAAGAGTCAGACACAACTTAGTGACTGAACAACAAGTAAGAACAACAATAGTAACAAAAATCCAATATAAATCTGGGTTTCTAAAGTCTTGTTTCTGCCACTTAGTATCTGTGATATTAGGCAAGTTAATGAACATTTGAATTTTCTCAGTAAAAGAAAATAATAACCTTCACCCCAACTTACCTCATGGAATAATACAAAAAAGGGACTAATATATATGTGTCATTTAAAGCACTATAAAACTATAAGAGATAATTGTAGAAACAAAGTACTTACTATTGATGATCCAAAACCATACTGAAAAATGACTTACAGTCTAATCGTAATGGAATGTACTAAAATAGTGACTTTCAAAACACCCTTAAGCACACCACATGAAATAGACTCAATGTTTGTGCCCCCAAAATTCATCTTAAATCCTAACTTCCAATGCTACTTTCAAAGGTGGAGCCTTTGGGAGGTGATAAGGTCATGAGGGTGTAGCTCTCATAAAAGTGATTAGTAACCTTATAAAAGAGACCTTATAGAGCTTCCTTTCCCCTTCCCACAGGTAAGGACACAGTAGGAAGACTGCCATCTATGACCAAGAAGCAGTCCTCACCATACACGGAATCTGCTGGTACCTTGATCTTGGACTTCTTAGTCTTCAGAACTCTGAGAAAAAAAATACGGTATTTTTTTTTATGGTAACCTAACAGACTAATACCAGTTGCAAGCAGGGCTCTAAAGTCGGAGTAGTTCCAAAAGCTTTAAAAAGTTCAAAACCACTGTTCTGAGCATCAACTAGTGGCATCTATCATGGAATAATAAAACCAGGATTTCAGGCCTTACCCAAGAAATAACATACATAAAGCTACTGCCACAATGCCTGGCACACAGTACTAACAAAAAGAAAAAAATAATTGCTATTATAGCTTTATCCAGTAATACTTTGAAATTACTAAATTCAATTGGAAAAAAATAAATTATGGAAACTCAAGAAAAACCAAAATCTCAAAACCACCCTGAATATGCAAACACAGCTATACAAGGTTTACTGAAACTGAAGGCAAGAGATTATGGAAAATAGTTGAAAGAGTAAGTCATATAAGATACTGTCAAAGGAACAGTTCTAACCTGAGAGTAAGAGAAAGGCTGGGGAGTGGAAAAGATGGGAAGATTAAAAAAAGCAAGTGAGAAGAAGTTAGAAATACAGGATGATTCAAAACTGGCGGAAGTGAGACTTTATAAACTAGGACTGACTTTAAAAAAAGGAAGGCTGAATTCCAAGGTATTTGCAAAGGAATAAGGTACATAACTCAAATTAACTATTGCCAACAATAATAATTATAAACCCAAAAAACACAATGGGTCTCAGAGTCCAGAGATCCAAGTCCTTAGGGGCCCTACTGCCAAGCTTCTAGGAAGCATAAGTATGAGGAAGATTTGCGTTTCAGTTTTCTTATTTATTAAGAGAATATACTACTCTCTGCTTCCTAGTTTACCTAACAGAATACAGAATTCTCCAAGGCTCAGTTCCCTCAACCATATGATGAAGCAGTAAAACCATTTCAAAGCTCTCTTCCAGTTTGATGACTCTAGGGAAGGAGAGTCTATATTACCACTAACATTAGGGTTACATGAAGCATGCCTATGTTCCAATAAGGAAGTAAAAATTCAGGAAAATAAGCAGCTTGAGGAACAGATAAAATTCACCAATATATACTCTTCTTTTCACAGTACTATAAAAAAGGATCTTTCTAAAGAACTTTATTTTCCAGAATAAGCAGTTAACCTAAATTAAGAGGATCAAAGCATCTATTTAAAGAGGTTAAATTGAAAGTCACTCAGTCATGTTCGACTCTTTGTGACCCCATGGACTGGTCCATGTAATTCCCCAGGCCAGAATACCAGAGTGGGTAGCCTTTCTGTTCTCCAGGGGAATCTTCCCAACCCAGGGATCAAACCCAGGTCTCCCACATTGCAGGTGGATTCTTTACCAGCTGAACCACAAGGGAAGCCCTTAAAGAGGTTATTGCTGCGGCTAAGTCGCTTCAGTCATGGGGACTCTGTGCGACCCCATAGACAGCAGCCCACCAGGCTCCTCTGTCCCTGGGATTCTCCAGGCAAGAGTACTGGAGTGGGTTGCCATTTCCTTCTCCAATGCATGAAAGTGAAAAGTCAAAGTGAAGTTGCTCAGTCATGTCCGACTCTTCGCGACCCCATGGACTGCAGCCCACCATGCTCCTCCGTCCATGGGATCTTCCAGGCAAGTGTACTGGAGTGGGGTGCCATTGACTTCTCCGTTAAAGAGGCTAAGTTACTAACAATTAAGCTAATCAGTAGACTTTAGTACATGTGCTGCTGAAGTGGACACTAATCAGTAGATTTTACTTTCTCTTAGCATTTTTCTTCAGTTCTTCATCTTCAGAGAATTTGTTTTGCTAACGTTGAGAAGCTAAGCTCTAAACTTATCTGAAGCACATATGGTTATTAAAAAGCTAGTATTTTTATGTATTTTCACAGAAGAGCACTGGAATACTGAAAGACCAAAGTTTAGATTGAAAAAGGCAGCAACTAAGATACATATCAACAATAAATGCTACATTAATTTTATAGTCCAGGTTAATTTCCCCCAAATAATCTACTACAGATCAGCTTCCAGATCCTCCATGATCATGTTACAGCCGTACCTTAGTCTTCCAAAGTCAAAACAATCTTCATTTTACCTTACATGCAGCCTTCTGCCACCTCTTTGTACTGTGTGCATTCACTGACCTACCTTCTACCTTCATCTGTCAAGGTTTTCTCATTTTTCTACTCTGTCCCATGGTCAGGTCTCCACTTAAGTCTTTGTTTCCTTCCCCAGTTTTTCCAATCATTCTCACTACCCCTCTACCCTACTGTTTTAATTTACAGGATTCTCCTTTCTCTCCATTCCTAGGACCTGTTTTCATAGCACTGTATCTCCTATCTTCGTCTCCTTTTTGGTAAGCTTTTGTACATGTTACTTCTTCAGAACCTAAAATTTTTTTTCTCCTGTCCTTATTCCAAGAATATCTATCAATCCATCTCTAGAATTCCAAATACACACTCTTGATTACCACATACCTAAATATTTTTTCTATCTCTTACAGTCACTAGTCTCCAGAATCCTGTCTGATACTACAAACACACCTCAAAACCGACTACCTGATCAATTACCTATTTTCGAGCAATTACCTCTCCCAGGTTCAACTCATTACACTCTCTCTCCTACATCTTAGATGCCCCAACCTGGCCCAGCTCATTCAACAACCTAAAATTCCAAAAGCCAACACAACTCCTCCCATTCCAGTAAATGGTGGTTTTCCCCAAAACATTTTAAGCTGCTACTCTCAACACTTCACTGAGTTTTATCAGACCAGTACATAACTTCCACCAGACCTACTTGCCCTGCAAAAATCAATTGCCCAAATCTTCCTCTTTAACCTTTCCAGACCTTCTCTCTGCAGTAAGCCATGAGTTAAACCCTATTCCTACTCATTTCTCAATCTCTGGAGCCCACAGTCACTCTCTAAACCCCTGCGTGCTCTCCCTCATCACTCCTCCCCTTACTCCTTACCCTTACTTCTCAGCACATTCCTGTCACCCCTAACAGTCTTCCTGGCTATGTTCTCCATCTTTCCTTAGGCCTATTCCCCACACTTTCTCAGCACCCCTTAGGAGACCTAATCTCTAAGTCACTTGCTCACTCCCTGAATATGCCTCTTCACCTTTAGAAACTCTCTCCAGAACCTTCTGCTCCCTAGTTCTCTTTCCTTCTCCAACCTTGCCTCCGGTGTCCCCTGTTTCCCCCAGCTTCTTTCTATTATCTAGTTCTCACAGAAACTAGATAGGATTTACTCCTCCCAAATCTTTCCCTAGTTCTTCTCCTAATTTCCCTCAACTTTTCACTTAGTCATTTCCCATTTCCCTCAAGCATCCCTGAAAGATTTCCCTCCACGTTTGTCACAACTCTTTTTCCTTTTCTCAAACCTCCAACCGTTCTTCTGAGGTGCCTCATACATCTCTTAAACTATCTTCTCAGCTTCCTCAATCTCTGCCTCATTCCCGTCTCCCTCCAATACTATTTGCCCTTTAATTTCCAGTGACTTGTGCCTCCCCTCGTCCCCAGATCTGCCTTCTACTTCATGTAAACGTCTCCAGGCCGCCGCCAACATTCTCTCAATCCTTAGCCTGCCTTGCCATGCCACTCTAAAGGCCGAGAGCCACCATTCTCCAACGGTCGGGGCCGGGCCTCTAGGGAGAAGGGGTACGGGTCACGTACCCCATTCGCATCTTGGCTCCGCTCTGACTGCCCCCGCTGCCGGGTAGTGGAGGGCGAGAGGGCAGGCGCCCAAGATGCATACTCTTCTCGAGGGCCGACATGAAGGGCAAGCCACAGGTAGTCGAACAGTAGCCGAAGCTTCGTCCCACGCTAAGTGCGGCCCAACCGGTCACAGCTCGCTCCCCTAGCGACGCCCTGTAGCCTTTAGACAGCACCCAGCTACCGGCAGCACCGCCCACCGGCTCTGTAAACTCCACCCCCTCGCCCCAGCACTTCCACCGGAAGTGCGCAGGAACACTCTACAAAGGGAGCTGGGTAACGGAGTCTCTGACCCTTCAGACCCCTACGAGAGAATTCCACGACCTTCGCCGGAAAGAGAAGCGCTCCTATGTACCCTGGGAAATGGAGTCCTCAAAGACGGCATCCTGCGCTTGCGCAGTTGGAGGCAACCGCGTTCAACCCTGTAGAGGTAGCGTGGCAAAGCATCCTGGGTGTTGTAGTCTACTGGTGGGAAAGAGTCTTGGCGCCTTCTTTTCTCGTCGCTTTCCAGAGACTGTTAAAGAAAGAACCACTTCTTCCTGCCTCCCAGGCTGCCCAGCGGCGCCGGTTGCCGGGGAACGCTAGCGCCTTGGGAAGGGATGGCGGGAGGCTACAGCTTAGGTGCTGGAGCCGTAGTTGAGTTGGTGAAAAGCTCGGGATCGTCATGAAGCAACGAAAAGTTCAGGGGCCTGGGGGAGGCCGTAGCCGCAAGAAGAGAGGTAATCTGAGCGACCAAAGGTGGAAGAAAGCGTAGTTGGGCGATTGGGCGGAGTTCGTGGAGCGGGGCGCTAGGCTTTCTAGGAAGACCTCCCACAGCCGCCTGTTAAAAAAGCGGGGAAGAGATTTGCGGAGGGAAAATAAACAACGGCATCGGAAGCTTAAAAGAGAGCATTTGACCCTCCAGCGAATGGAAACGGTATAGGGGCTGGACTAGGGGGCAAAGTGGGTGAATGACTTGAATGAGGGGAGGGCTAAAAGGAGATACTTCCAAAGGAAGAGAACGAAAAAATTGTAGGTTTTGTTTTGGTTTTTACTTTTTAAAAATTGAGGTATAATTAACATATAACATTAAGTTAGTTTCAGGTGTACATTTGGATTGGATATTTGTATATATTTCGAAATGATTGCCAGTTGTCTCGTTAGCATCCGTTACCATACATAGTTACAATTTTTTTTTTTCTTTTGAAGAGAACGTTTAAGATCTACTCTTTAGCAACCTTCAAATATACAGTACACTACCGTTATAGTCACTGTGCTGTACCTTAAATCCTCGTGACTTAGGAATGTTTTTCATAAACGTGTGGGGGCAGGAAAAGGGGACGTAGAGCTTTGCAGGTCCCTATGGGACTGGAAGAAAAACAAGTTGGAGAGTATGTCGGTAATCCTAAGTAGGCAAGGATCACGTTTTAGGCCTTACTGAATCCCCCAAAACTAGCACACAACAGGACTCGATAAATGTTAGTTGAATGACTGAGGTGTGAGGCAATTATGAATCACGAAGGGCTACAGATGGGAGTAGAGAAAAGCCAGTTATGGAGGAGAGAGAAATAAAGACTGGGGATTGACAGTGTGGTAGGGGGTGAGGATATGAAGATCTCTGAAGGATTTGAGATGGTGAAAATGTTTAACAGGAGGACTTTATCAGTTTAGTCCACTTCAGGAGACGCAAGCTCACCAGGAGACCAGGGGAATGTTAGCTTCAGCAAGAATAGTCACCCTGGGAACCCAGGGCAGATCAGGAAACAAAATTGAATCTCTGCAGAGCTGCCTTGAAACAAAAACTGGGTGACTCTGCCTTTTACATTATAGGCAAAGAGGTATTTGGAATAGTGATAGTGCATTAGGCCCCTGGGTTGAGGACTAAAGCTGCAGTCTAGAAATGAATCTTATCTGCTGTTTAAAGATAACTAAGGCAGTTTTGAGGCAATGTGTTTCCTTCCAGGAATGATGCAAGATATGAAACAGAAGTGTGGAAGTGTTCAGTGCTGTGCTACCTATCTCAAACCAGTCAAGTATATTTGGTTGATAGGAGGAAAATCAATATTGAAATAACATGCTAATGTCCTTCTCATTATACCGTGTGCATATACAGTAATAGTTGTGCACACGCCTGTGTATAATTTTTGTATTGAAGCTACTTATTCATAAATATTATGGTGGGTCTTCACTCAAGAAAGCAGAGGGGGTGTTCTCTCAGAAATCCAAAGAATTAGTTATATAAATTTCTGATCTGATAGACTTCAGTGTATTTTCTTGTTGAGGCATGACCACTCTCCAAAGGCAAAGTGAGAAGAATAGAAAGGTGTGTGTAATATTGGAATAAGTTCTTAAACTTCCTGTAAGTCATGGTTAAAAGATACAGTGAAGGGGAAGACAATCAGCGTCATTAAAGGAAAGCTTTATAGAAAGTCAGGATTAATTGCCTTCTTTACATGTTGTTATCCGTCTAAAAGCCATAAATATTACGAACATAGCACTATGCTAAAGAATAGTGGCAGAATCTAAAGGTGATACTTTCTGTCCTCATTGATTATATGATATTGGCAGGAAGAAAAGACACAGTTTAAGGTGGTCTTTATGGAAGCACTGAGTTGTATGGTGTGCATTTCATTTGTGAATTGACAGGAGTTGATGCTGTTTATATTTAGTGACAATTTTAAAGTATGAGAATTAGGTAAAAATAGCATCTTTAAAACTGGACATTGCCATAATCAGAATAGCAGTACTTGGAAGAAAAATTTTAATCTCACTTCAGAGGTTTTTTAAAATCTATATACTGTATCATTCATGGCATCTGGTCCCATCACTTCATGGGAAAAAGATGGGGAAACAGTGTCAGACTTTATTTTGGGGGGACTCCAAAATCACTGCAGATGGTGGTTGCAGCCATGAAATTAAAAGATGCTTACTCCTTGGAAGGAAAGTTATGACCAACCTAGATAGCATATTAACAAGCAGAGACATTACTTTGCCAACAAAGGTCTGTTAGCCTTTTAGTTTAGTCAAGGCTATGGTTTTTCCAGTGGTCATGTATGGATGTAAGAGTTGGACTGTGAAGAAAGCTGAACGCCAAAAAATTGATGCTTTTGAACTGTGGTGTTGGAGAAGACTCTTGAGAGTCCCTTGGACTGCAAAGAGATCAAACCAGTTCATCCTAAAGGAGATCAGTCCTGGGTGTTCATTGGAAGGACTGATGCTGAAGCTGAAACTCTAGTACTTTGGCCACCTGATGCGAAGAGTTGACTCATTGGAAAAGACCCTGATGCTGGGAGGGATTGGGGGCAGGAGGAGAAGGGGACGAGAGAGGATGAGATGGCTGGATGGCATCACCGACTCGATGGGCATGAGTTTGAGCAAACTCCGGGAGTTGGTGATGGACAGGGAGGCCTGGTGTGCTGCGATTCATGGGGTCGCAAAGAATCGGACACGACAGAGCGACTGAACTGAACTGAACTGTATCATTGTTGTTTTCACTTAGTATCTTTCATTTAAAGAAGCGTTTATACTACTATGTCTTAAGTTGGTGTGTTCTTTCCTCACAGTAACCTGAATCCAATCCTGAACACTTAACTAGTTTTCAGGGTGGCTTAGGTGACCAGATAGGTTATTCTGTGGTCTGGTTTGCTAGTTACTTCTCATATATTAGGATAAATAGAATTAACCTTCTCTCTGTAGAGATTAAAATATTTTTATGTGTTTTTCATTCAAAAAGAAGATTATTTGTTTTCTATATTTAGACTAAATTTTGACTTTGTATTCTTAGATTCCACCACAGGTTTAAGTGACATTTCTCCATCTACAAGCTTGCCGCCCTTGGTTGAAGGCCAGCTACGCTGCTTTCTGAAACTTTCTGTTAATAAAGTCATATGGAAGATTGCAAAGCCTCCTGCTTGTGTACTTGTCCGAGTGAGATGGTGGGGAGAAACATCAGAAGGAACCCTCTTTTGTCCCAGAGATGCATTGCAGACTGAACCAAAAGCTGTGAGAACAACTACACGTTATGCTATTCGCTGTGGTCCAAAGCAGTTTACCTCTTATCTAACAGGTATGTTTTTGTCTTTTCATTTCATCTGCTTGCATAGTAAGATGCCTGTAGCTATGTCGTTAACAGTATTATTATGTTCCTGTAGCTGTGGCGCTATTAGTTATTGAGGATTCAGAGATGTTATAATTGCCACCATTATTTAGAGTATACTGTGTGCTACCAGTTGATACATATTATTTCTAATCTTTAATAACCCTGAAAGATAGATATTTTCTCTGTTTTATAGACAATGAGACTGAAGTTCAGAGAGATGAAATGAATACTCTATATAAGGTTCTATAGTTGATAAAATGGCAAAACTAGAATTTTAACCCACTTCTCTCTGACACCAAGACTCATTCACTTGTCACTACATTGTACTTCTTTAAGTAATAACTATAATCTCTACTCTGGAACTTCCATTATATTCAAGGGAAAAATTTACTAATAGTAAGGATATAAAATTTAGTAATAAAAATTTAGTAATAATACAAGGTAATACTTGCTAAGTACCAATTAAGTATTTTAGTGAGTTAGTAGTACAGGTTTTCAGAGAAGGGAGGATCCCTCTACTGGGAACCAAGAGCCACAATTTCATTTCTGTTCAAGGGAGGCATTCTGAACATACTGTGTTATTTCTCTATTCAAGTCAAGCTTTCATATATACGCTTTAGATGATGGACTTATCAAGTCAATTCAAGTCAGTAAAAAGCATTTATCATGTAAGTATTGTTGGGCTAAGAATACAACAGAACCAGAGGTGAATTAAATATTAACTTGTGCTTAAGTCTACATTCTTTCCAGAAGAAAATTTTAAAGACATCAAAATATAAAGAAAAAAACTCAAGTTATTCAAAAAATACATATAAAATACTTAGGATGCATCAGACATTGTGCTTAGGTGCTGTGGAGATTATAAAAATGAATCAAAAGATTTAATCCAAATGGTATCTAATTCTAACTAAATTAACAGAGAAGTTTAGTTATAATATTAGGTAAAAAGTGATAAGAGCTTTTAAAATATACCCATAAATATCTGATTAAGAAAATTAATGAGACATAGGTGAGCCTGGATGTTAGTAAATAAGCAACAAATGTTGATACAGTTCTCGTATTCTATACATGCACATTATTTTATACTCTACAAAGCACTTTTACACCTATTAGTTCATAGAATTTCCTGGTAACTTGCATGATTAGATAAGTCAGGGACTGTGATATGTTAAGTAATTTGCCTAAAGTCATATAACAGCCATTAAGCAACTGCCATATAAAAGGATTCTGTGCTATGTGTTTTATTTACAATACTACCATTCCTCACAGCCATGAGATAGGTATTATGATGCCTATTTTATAGACAGCTGTGGCTTTCACAGAAATAGACTGAATATCAGAGCCACAACACAATCACATTGTAAATCCAGTGCTCTTTTCACTACAGCATTCAACAGATGGTGAAAATAAATCATTTTCTCAACTTTGGTAAGAAAATATTCAGAAGTTACACTGTTCTGAAATAATCTCAAATTGCATATGCATGCATTGTATTTTTCCTGCTATAAATTGGGATCATGAAGGTGTTAAGTCAAAGCAACCAATTGAAGAATCCAATTAAGGAGTTTATTTCCATTCCTTTTGATTCTAAGTGCTCTCAGCATTTCAGTCCTCCAGATATTATGGAGGAATAAGTAATAAAATACTCTTGAGAAGCAGGGACCAGCTGCTGCATCTATATAAGAGAAGCCCTTTGTCCAGTTCAAAACTAGATATGGTGAGAATTTAAAAACTGAGAATTGTTACTTTTTTATTTAAAAACTAAAGCCTGAATCCTTGCCAAATATGTTAAAAAAAAATACTCTTAAAGATATTTTCCTTATCAAATAGTTGATATGCTGACACTTTCTGTGTAATATTTTCCCTCCATTTGAGATATTTGTCATTGCTTTTCTCTAAAACTTTGTTTTTTTGATCTTGGCTTCACTCTTTCCCACCCCCTGATTGATATGGTAATATATAGTTTATTTGAAAATAAAGGGATTTTTTTTTTTAAGTGAAAACATTTGGTAATGTGTACTCCTCTGCCCACTTCCAAAAAAAAAAAAAGTAAATGAAAACTGTCTGCTGATGTTGTAATTGTTTCTGGTTAGATATGGCTGTGCTGGTGCTGGAAGTAATCACCAAACTTGAACATCTTCCAGTTGGTAGAGTTCAGATCAGTGGACTAGCCCAGCTTTCTCCAACCCATCACATCGATGGATTTTTTACCATTGTTTCACCAACATCTAAGAAACTTGGAGAACTCCAGGTAAAAATATCATAATTCTCTGCTACATAGAGTAAAACTTTAGGGGCACAAATATTTGAGTCTGTTTGTAGAATGGGAAGGTACATGACTCCCAAGTACCATGCAAATACCCACTCCATGCCTTTTTTCTTACCCAATTACTGTTTTGTACTTATTTCCCCCTTATCCATATCCTCTTAGTTCTATGCTGCCCATCTCAAGTTCCAAGAATCCTTCACAACTCCTTCTGTACTCATTCTTCTCTGTGCTCTCTGTTAATTTTATAACATGAATTGCATAGTCATTGTTCAGTTATAATCTTACATAGTCTCAAAAATCATGTATCTGTAGTTTCCTTTTAATTTCCTTTCCTTTTAGTTTATAGATTCCTTGAGAGACAGGACAGTATTTTCTACTTTCTTTGTTTTTCCCCACAGCTCCTAAGGTAGTGCCAAGCAGTAATAGCTTGTTTGACTCATTTAAGTGGTATCTTTGATGTTCATTCATTCATTCAGCCTACATTTTTTTGATAGTCTGTTATGTGCCATTAACTTAGGATACAGAGATAAGAGATCTCCTTTCAATTAGTTTTCCAAAGTCAGGTGGGATGAAATAGAAAAGAGTAACAAATAGAACACAGTGTGATACATACATAATAAATATATGTACTAGATAGTGGGAAAGAACATAGAAGTGTCCCTTTCTGAGGGAGATTCTGGGAGTTCTTCCTGGAGAAATCCTTGAGAAATGTGGTGAGTTTAATACTTTGTCAAATATATTTTAAAATATGTATAGAAATTTAAGCAAATATTTTAGAAAGCAGTTCAAAAAAGATGAAGAAAGAACATATAACATTACCAGATGTAAGAACTTGTTATAAAACCACAAGCACATAATTGTGTCAAAGGAAGAGAATAAAGTCCAGAAATAGATTTAATGAAGTGAAAGAACTTGGGCTTCCCTGCTGACTCAGTGGTGAAGAATCTGCCTACAGTGAAGGAGCCTCAGAAGACTCAGGTTCAATCCCTCGGTCAGAAAGATTCGCCTGGAGGGAGGGCATCCTCCTCCAGATCCCCTGGAGAATCCCATGGACAGAGGAGCCTGACGGACTACAGATTGTAGGATCACAGAGTTAGACACGACTGAAGAAACTGATTGTGCATGCACGCAAATGAAGGAACTTGACACTTTCTATACTCTTTATCATATTTTTATTTATAATATTATTTAAAGATAGTGACACCTTATAGTGGTAACTTTGTGGTGAAATGAGACTGGATTACTCCTGCTTTTCTCATATGGTACAATATTGCATCAGACCAGCAAAAACAGTTTGGCATTGTGTTTACAAGAGCCATAAAAATGATCATATATCATTTACCTGAATAATTCTTCTGCTGGGGACTTATATTAAAGAAATACCATAAAAATTGAGGAAAGTAATATGCTTAGGACTGGTTATGGAAATGCACTTCTAATATTGAAAATATTCAAACAATTTCATTAGACAATATTAAAACCAAAGTCTATCAGTGGAATATTTTATTTCCATAAAAGATAAAATTATATTGTTATGATTGTATAGCAACATGGAAAAATTATTTTGGATTGAAAACAGAATTGAAAGTGTACTCACATATATGCTTATGATCAGTGACTAGAGAGAAAAAAGGGAAAACAACACAATTGAAATATAGAATTCTAGGTGGGTGGGTTCTTTTCCTATTTTTTAAAAAAATGTATTTATTTTTGAGTGTGCTGGGTCTTCATTGCTGCACACAGGCTTTCTCTAGTTGCAGCGAGCAGGGGCTATTCTCTAGTTGTGGTATACACGCTTCTCATAATGTGGTGGCTTCTCTTGTTGAAGAGAATTTCTCTTGTTGAAGTGGGCTTTTGGTACATGGACTTCAGTAGTTGCAGCAGTTGAGCTCAGTGGTTGTGGGTCAGGGGCTCTAGACCACTGGCTTGGTAGTTGTGGTGCACAGATCCAGTTGCCCTGGGGCATGTAGAATCTTCCTAGACCAGAGATCTAACCCGTGTTTCCTGCATTGGCAGGTAGACTCACAACCACTGGACCACCAGGGAAGTCCTCTTTTCCTATTTAAATTAGACATAATTCACATGCTATAGAATTCACCCTTTTAAAGTATACAATTCTGTAATTTTTAGTATATTCATAAGAATGTGCAACCATCATGATTATCTAATTCCAGAACATTTTTATCACCCCAAAAAGAAACAGTATACCCCTTAATAGTCATTCCCCTTTTTACTTTCTCCAGCTCATGGCAACCACTGATCTACTTTCTGTCTCCATAAATTACCTATTCTGAGTATTTCGTATAAATGATGTAATATGTAGCCTTTTGTATCTGACTTCTTTCACTTAATATAGTGTTTTAAAGGTTCATCCATGTTGTAGCATGAACCAGTACTTTATTCCTTACTGTAGCTAAATAATATTCTATTGTATGGATATATCACATGTTGTTTATCCATTCTTCAGTTGGCAGACATTTGGATTGTTTCAACTTTCTGACTTTTATGAATAATGCTGCTATGAATGTTTGCATACAGGTTTTTTTGTGAACATGCTTTCAGTTCCTTTGTGTATACCTTGGTGTAGAATTGTGATCATGTGGTAGCTATTTAAACTTTGAGGAACTGCTGGACTGTTTTCTAAGGTGTTGGATCATTTTTTTCCCCCTTATTTGAATGACAGCTGATAAAATAATACTATATGTTTTTTTATTTAAATATCATTGGATTTGTTGGAGAATTATTTTTATAGAGTCTTAGAGACAGAGGTCAGATTTTGAAAGATTATGGAATAAGTAAATGCATAGTAATTACAGTGAAGAAGTAGAAATAACAGGGACTTCTACTCTCTAGAGAGAGATAGTGTAACCTAATGGATATAGCACCAGACTTGGACATAGAAAAATTGGTTGGTGTTCATTTGTACTCTCTGAGTTTCGGTATCTTATTTTGTAAAATGAAGATAAGTTTTACCTTATAGCCTTGTTGCAGGGATTAAGTAATATGAAAAAAAAAGGTGGAAGCACTTAACATGGTGCCCAGGCATATGAGAGTCACATATAAAATTTACTTGAATTGTAGAGGAAAAGATTGATAGTTGGGTGGTAGAATTGAGAAATTTGTTGATGCTTTAGAAGAGGAATTGGCACACTGCCTAGTGATCTGAATCTGGCTTTCTAACTGAAAGCTTTCTTATATTTTTAAAGGGTCATTTTAAAAAAGATTGTTCAATGCAGCTAAAAATATTTACCCTCCGCCCCTTTACAGAATGAGTGTGCTGACCCTTTGTAGAGAGTAAGAGACCTGATTTGTAGACCAAGAGAAAAGCAAGTGAAGAAAGATACTGAAAATAAAAGAGGATAATTGAGCAAGGTTAATTATCTGGAAAAGGTCAGTTTTCATTCCAGTCCTAAAGGCAATTTCAAAGAATGTTCAAACGTACAGTTGCACTCATTTCACACACTAGCAAAGTAATGCTCAAAATTCTTCAAGCTAGGCTTTAATAGTATGTGAACTTAGAACTTCCACATGTACAAGTTGGATTTAGGAAAGGCAGAGGAACCAGAGATCAAATTGCCAACATCCATTGGATCACAAAAAAAGCTAGAAAATTCCAGAAAAACATCTACTTCTGCTTCATTAGCTACTGTAAAGCCTTTGACTATGTAGATCTCAACAAACTGTGGAAAATTCTTAAAGAGATGGGAATACCAGACCACCTTACCTGCCTCCTGCAAAACCTGTATGTGGGTCGAGAAGCAACAATTAGAACCAAACTTGGAACAATGGACTGGTTCCAAATTGGGAAAGGAGTAGATCAAGGCTGTATATTGTCACCCTGCTTATTTAACTTATATGCAGAGTACATCATGCAAAATGCTGGGCTGGATGAAGCGCAAGCTGGAATCAAGATTGCTGGGAGAAATATCAATAACCTTAGATAGGCAGATAACACCACCCTAATGGCAGAAAGTGAAGAGGAATTAAAGAGCCTCTTGAAGGTGAAAGAGGAGAGTGAAAAGGCTGACTTAAAACTCAGCATTGAAAAAACTAAGATCATGGCATCCGGTCCCATCACTTCATGGTAAATAGATGGGGAAACAATGGAAACAGTGACAGACTTTATTTTCTTGGGCTCCAAAATTACTGCGGATGGTGATTATAGCCGTGAAATTAGAAGACGCTTACCTTAAATATGGTGGTGGTCACTTGCATCTAAACATAGTTTTGGCCTTCCTTGTTGGCTCAGCAGTAAAGAATCCACCTGCCAATGCAGGAGACACTGGTTCTATGCCAGAGTCAGCAAGATCCCCTGGAGAAGGAACTGGCAACCCACTCCAGTATTCTTGCCTGGGAAATCTACTCCAGCTAATTTTTGCCACATTGGAATGGGGACCCAGGATTGTTGGAACTTCTGAGTTTTCAAGAGAAGCCAGAAATTCAAATTTTTACCTAAAATCCGTTTTTTTAATCACCGTTAAATAATTTTTAAATCTTAACAAATGCTATATTGACCAGCATAAATCTGAAAAATAGATATACTAGTTTGCTCTCTCCAATACTGATAGATGTTGTAAATGTAGATGACAGCTGTGGGCAGCTTAGTGCCAGAGAGCATTGAGTCATTGAGAGAACACTGATTTGTGTTCTTAATGATATTTCATTAACAGATGTGTGAATCATGTGGTATATTCAAGGTATTTGTGGTTGGCATGGAATTTAGAAAAGATGTGGTATATTTGGGCAGTAGAATGATGATCTGGCAATGGCACCATAAAGGAATAAGTCAACCTCCCTTATCCTAGCTAGTAAAAGAAGTAGTTTCCTTTGGAGAAACTTTGGGGGAAATGAGGACACTTTAAGAGAGATGTTCAGTTAAAGTGTAAAGTGATAAGGTAGTTCGTATCCAGTAGAAGCTCTGCAGGGCTCAGTGAAGGGGTTGTCAAAGGAATGAGCACCAGGGTGAACTTTGATTGGGGCAGAGCATAACTGCTGTGGACTGAAATGAGGATCTGCGAGATGAACACAGGAGTGTATTGGGTACACTGTACGGAAACAGAGGGCTTAGGAGTGGAGATTGCTTGGACTGGTAGGAATTACTGGAACAGTATTCTGTTTTACACCTGCAAAACTTGACTCATGCTTTTTTCTCTGCCTGGAATGTTTTACCTCAGTCCCCACTCAACTTTATTGCTCACTCATATTTAAGGCTCTGAAGCCAAGTATTTATTTTTCAGTCCTGGAAGCCATCTCTGGCCCTTCTTCCTCACCTCTTCCCCAAGCCCAGACCCCTCTTTTGTGTTCCTGCAGCATCCAGTACACATATTTATCCTTAAAACTCATCATTTTATATTAAAATTACTTCTTGTTAAATTTCCCTACAAGATGGCTTCCCTGGTGACTCAGATGATAAAGAATCTGCCTGCAGTGCAGGAGACCCAGGTTCAATCCCTGAGTCAGAAAGATCCCCCGGAGAAGGTAACAGTAGCCCACTCCAGTATCCTCGCCTAGAGAATTCCATGGACAGAGGAGCGTGGTGGGCCGTAGTCCATGAGGTTGCAAAGAGTCGGACACTTCTGAGCAGCTAACCCTTTCACTTTCACAAGATACTCTGATCCTGTGGGTCAGATTGCATGTTTCATTATCTCTTTGCCCCAGGCAAGTAGCACAGAACTTGGCATTGATCTCAAAAAGTACTTGTTAATTGAACAAAGGAGTTAGACTAGCACCTATATTTTCATTGTAAAGTAGGTGTGGCAGGTACCTGGACTTGCTTTTTTTTCCCCTCTCACTGGTAATAGAGACCTTTGAGTTGTTTTGTAACTAGTTCAAATTTTTTAAGGAAAAAGCAAAATTATGACTAGCCAGAAGGTCATTGTTAAGGCCAGGGACTCTATCTTTATTCTCAGTATCTCCTTTGTTTTTAGAATACAGTGGCTGCCTTTTGGCAAATGATAAACGGTAGGGGACAATCTTCTGACACATTTGGGCAGCCAGGATTTTATGTGATCCTCTTACAGCAGTGACTACACGAAGTATTTATCCCACTGCATTCTGGTCATTTGAAGAAAATCTTGATGAATAGATTTAAAGGACTTTGTGCTACCTGGTTCATGAACAAAGTTCTCATCAAGACCCAGGTGTGTTTATTGAGTCTCTGCCTTGACAATTTCTCCACACAAATTACTCCATTGATCTTCCCAGAGACTTCTTAAAATGTTTAACTGAAATCTTTCATTTTTGCCGTAGGCCATTTATCATTATGTGACTCTCTTTGGCTCCTTTAACAATTCCTTCTGCTTTCTTTGTCATTGTAGCCTAACTTTGAACACTGCTTTTTTTTTTCTTTGGGAGTACATTATTCAGTTTCTTCTCTAAAGTTTTGCTTTAGGCTCTGTTTTACTTTTTACTCCCCCATTGGACTTTGTTTAGCTTTTCAGAGAACTGGAGAGTTTTTCAGTAGAGTGCCTGAATTCAGTGGAGTGAGATGATAAAGGAAACTTCAAGAAAACTAAAACTTTACATCTTACTGTTCCTCCCTCTTCACCCTGCTTCCTCCCCAGCATAGAACTAGGGCCTTATTTTTCTCAAATAACTAGCAATAAGGATGCAACAAGTTGTTTTTTCATTTGTCAGACCATTAGTCATTATTATGCATACTTGATGTGTGCACTAAGTATGTGCTATGCTGATTAGTCTACAGAAAAATGAATGAGACAGTCCATGCTTTTGAGAAATTCATAATCTAATTAGGATAACAAACAAACTGAAAGTACAAATCCCTCCTTTAAGCATCTGCTTTTTTTTTTTAATCTTCAAATTAGGATAATATACTTTCCTGACAGAATTATATCATCGCATCAGCTTCTCTATGTGAGGAATGTAGCACAGTTTCTGGCCTCTTATAGTATTCAATAAATGGTGGTTATATGAATGGATAGATAACAGAGTAAGTAGAAAAATGGAAAATGGAGTGGCCGTAACATCTCTGCCTAGACACAAAAAAGTTTTCATAGAGGAAATAATACTGGAGGAAATCTGCATATAGAGGCATAAAGGAATGAAATATAAGGTAAATTTAGAAAACTCTTAAGTAATTAGTAAATCTAGAAGAGGGAGATGGGGAAGGAGAGCACAGTGAGAGATGAGGCTTCTGATGTAGGCAGGAATTTTAACTTGATCCTATAAGAAATGGGGGTCATTAATTTATATTAAACAGTTTAAAAATTAATCAGTGCTAAAAAATAAAACTTCTAATACATTGCATGTCTCTTTCAGGTCTCACTTGCTCTGGAGCCTTTGTCAGAAACTTATGACAGCTACAATCCTCTTCCTACCACTAACATGACAGAAAATGTGCTTTTATCTGAGCAGGGATTCAGAGAACATTCTGAAGCAAGCAATACTCAATTTCTGGTTCCATCAAGGCTTCATAGGATCCTTACTACCAAAATTGATGGAAAAGATTTAGCAGCTAATAGTAGTAGGTCAACCCCGCCAAGGTAATTACCACACCTAATATCAATCGGTCTGTCAGCTAACTCCCACTGAACGCATAATGTTTGTCTTTCATTTGTGGTTGCGTAAAAGATTAAAGGTAGTCATTTCACCGAATAAGTATTAAGTACTCACTGTTTCCTGGTGCTGGGCATAGAAATTAATAAGAGGCAGTTCCTGTTTTGTAGATGGCTCATAATCTAGTGAGGAGGCCAATACACAGATAAATAAGTATATCTAAGTCATATAGAGATGCTATGATAGATGGGCAATGAAGGGAAAGAGGGAAACAGCAGTGTTTTGTGAAAGGGAATGAAGGAAGAAAGATAAATTTTGATTTTAAATAATTATCAGGCATTTGCTTTGTGTCAGGCTCAGCACTGAGCTTTTTGTTTCATTGTCTCACTTTAGCCACAACCATACCATAGGTAAAACATCTATTATTTATTTCATTTGGGAGATGAGAACAGATTTACAAAGTCTGAGCTACCCTGCTCTATGCCCCTGATCCACTTTCTGTCTCTGATGAAGTATAATGTTACCATAATGGTTAATATACTCCTGAAGTTCTCCTTTATTTTAAAACAGGGGGAAAGATCACTTGTACTTTGCAGAGAACTCTGATACAATAAAAGACTCTTTCGGTGGACTCCAGCACCATCTTAATTCAGGACAGAGTTTAGAGTCTGTGACTCTGAAAGGCAAAGCCCCACAGAAGCAGATGTCCCTTCTCAACAGTTCTGAGTTCCAGCCTCAAATTAGCACAGTTGCCAAGAGTCACAGTGACTCATGCATTCTTTCTTCAAACAACCCCCCTACCAAGGACCTTCTTTCAGGTATGTATTTATTTGTGAACTGAGACTAAGCTATATTTATTGGGACTCTGCTTGTTAAGTAACATACAAAGAGAAGCAAGACTTCTGTTTGAACTATGTAGGCAAATAAAAGTGAGTAATCTTACTAGAGTCCAGAATCTCTAACCATTGAAGGGCAGCTCTATTAAACCACTGAATTACTTCTAAATAATTATTGGGTGCTTATAATTTTAAGTTTAGAGAAGCCCATTTAAAGTGAACCTCAGTATGCAAGGAAAGTCTTTATCGCAGAAAAATTTTAGTCCTTGTTTTTTTCCAGATAATTCAAAGGGAATAAGAATTTTGTCTCCTCATTAGAATTTACTTATACCATTGTGCAGAGGCTAGTACTAAATCTGTTTCATATTCTGAAAATTGTTGGTTTCACTGGGAACATTCATTGCACAAAAACTGCTAATCTTAAGCCTGGGAGTTAAATATGACTGACAACCAAACAGAAATAGAAAGGAGTCAGTTTACCTGTGTAAGAACTTAGACTGAAATTTTAAAAGAAAATAGCAACTGAATCGGATTACCTCATGTTGGAGAGTGGTTTTATAAAAGCAGTTTGGTACCTTGTGTTGCACTATAATGGTCAGCCATATATCTCTGACATCAACAGCATGACATGAATTTGTTGCCATCCTCACAAGTAAAATTTCCAAAGTAGAATATCTATGACAGTGGTAGAAAAGTCTTTTAACTTAAAACTGCTTGGGTACATAATTTACATTAATAAGGACTTTCTTTAATGAAGAAAAACATTGTGTTCATATTTTTCAACTAAAGTGTCTGTGATCCCCTATTTTAAAAAATATACCCTGATTATAATATTTTATACTTTAATGCAACCCTAGGCTGCACTAACAAAGAAAATTGTCCCACTATACTCAGCACTTGTCGTCTCACACCTAGAATATTTTGTATAGACCTGGGAACCAGACTTTGAGAACCAGGCTTTCATTAAGCAGTTATTTATTCAGCACTTATCAAATGTCTGACACTCTTCTAGGTGTGAGGAATACAGCAATTCATTATTTTTTTAAAGGCCCAAAATCTTACCCTATGGATCTTCTATTGTAGATGGAAACAGATGATAAACTAGGTAAGTATGTAGTGTTAGATGGTGATAATGGCAGTGGGAAAAAATGAAGCAGGGAAAAAGAGGGAATGCTGTTTTAAACATCTTGGCAAAGGAAGGCCCCTTTAAGAAGTTAATATTAAAGATCTATAGAAGATGAGTTCCTTCTAAGGAGAGTATCTAGACTAGAGTACTCATTTCACATGCTAGCAAGGTAAGGCTCAAAATCCTTCAGGCTAGGCTTTAGCATACATGAACCAAGAACTTCAGATGTACAAGCTGGAGTTAGAAAAGGCAGAGGAACCAGAGATCAAATTGCCAACATCCGTTGGATCATTGAAAAAGCGAGAGCGTTCCAGAAAAACATTTACTACTGCTTTATTGACTATGCCAAAGCCTTTGACTGTGTGGATAAAAACAAACTGTGGAAAATTCTTAAAGAGATGGGAATACCAGACCACCTTACCTGCCTCCTGAGAAATCTGTATGCAGGTCAAGAAGCAACAGTTAGAACTGGACATGGAACAACAGATTGGTTCCAAATTGGGAAAGGAGTGCGTCAAGGCTGTATATTGTCATCCTGCTTATTTAGCTTGTATGCAGAGTACATCATGAGAAACACTGGGCTGGATGAAGCACAAGCTGGAATCAAGATTGCCAGGGGAAATGTCAATAACCTTAGATACGCAGATGAAACCATCCTAATGACAGAAAGCAAAGAGGATCTAAAGAGCCTCTTGATGAAGGTGAAAGAGGAGAGTGAAAAAACTGCCTTAAAACTCAACAGTCAAAAAACTAAGATCATGGCATCTGGTCTTATCACTTCATGGCAAATAGATGGGGAAAAAATGGACAGTGAGAGACTTTATTTTCTTGGGCTCCAAAATCACTGTGGACAGTGAAATTGTCCATGCAGCCATGAAATTAAAAGACACTTGATCCTTGGAAGAAATGCTATAACAAACCTAGAGAGCATGTTAATTAGCAGAGACATTACTTTGCCGACAAAGGTCTGTCTCTAGTCAAAGTTATGGTTTTTCCAGTAGTCATGTACAGTTGTGAGAGTTGGACCATAAAGAAGGCTGAGCATTGAAGAATGGTGGTTTCGAACTGTGGTGCTGGAGGAGACTGTTGAGAGTCCCTTGGGTAACAAGGAGATCAAACGAGTCAATCCTAAAGGAAATCAGTCTGGAATATTCATTAGAGGGACTGATGCTGAAGCTGAAGCTCCAATAGTTTGGCTACTTGATGCAAAGAGTGAATTCATTGGAAAAGACCCTAATACTGGGAAAGATTGAGGGCAGGAGGAGAAGGGGGCAACAGAGGATGAGGTAGTTGGATGGCATCACTAACTCAATGGACATGAGTTTGAGCAGACTCCAGAAGATAGTGAAGGACAAGGAGCCTGGTGTGCTACAGTCCATAGGGTCCCAAAGAGCTGGACATGACCGACTGAACAACAGCCTAGACTAGGGAAGGAACCACCACGAGATATTTAGCCTTAAGAAAACAGCTAAACAGCTACCATTTATTGAGTATTCATTGTTTCTAGCTACTATGCCAGGCGCCTTATACATATAAACTTAACAAAATCCGACTGAGGCTGGGATTGTTCAGTTCAGTCACTCAGTCGTGTCTGACTCTTTGGAACCACGTGGACTGCAGCATGCCAGGCCTCCCTATCTATCACCAACCCCCAGAGTTTACCCAAACTCATGTCCATTGAGTTGGTGATGCCATCCAACCATCTCATCCTCTGTCGTCCCCTTCTCTTCCCGCCTTCAATCTTTCCCAGCATCAGGGTCTTTTCAAATGAGTCAGTTCTTTGCATCAGGTGGCCAAAGTATTGGAGTTTCAGCTTCAGCATCAGTCCTTCCAATGAATATTCAGGACTGATTTCCTTTAGGATGGACTGGTTGGATCTCCTTGCAGTCCAAGGGATTCTCAAGAGTTTTCTCCAACACCACAGTTCAAAAGCATCACTTCTTTGGTGCTCAATTTTCTTTATAGTCCAACTCTCACATCCATACATGACTACTGGAAAAACCATAGCCTTGACTAGACAGACCTTTGTTCACAAAGTAATGTCTCTGCTTTTTAATATCCTCTCTAGGTTGGTCATAACTTTTCTTCCATGGAGTAAGCGTCTTTTAATTGGATTGTTATCCCTTTTAATGGAATTATTATCCCTATTTTAAAATGAAGACACAGACTCACAGTTTTAGGGAGTTTCTGTTCTATCAAGGGGGACAAGCTGCTGCTTGGCTCCAGTTCATTGTTATCTTAGACTCTAAGGCAAGGTCCTTGCTTCAGTCCTGTTGTATGTTCATAGTTTTCTTAGACCTACTTTTAAAAAAAAAATCAAGAACTCTGCTGGCCAACTGTTCAAGCCAAACAAAGTGTGCCGGTTGCAACCCATAGGCTGCCAATGTGCAAATCTCTTCCATAAGGGTTACTAGGATCATTGGGTTTAAAGATAAAACATGACAGATTGTGACTAAGTCTGAGTTAATAGTCCAGTATTCCTACCTGTGCAAAAATGGGAAAGGATAGCCTCAAAAGATAGTGAATTCTTTATCACTGATAATGGTCAAGTGTGGGCTGGATAACTTTGTGATGGGAGTCTTACAGATGGGATTAAATCACCAAGTAGACATCTATCTTTAAGATCCCTTCCAATCACGAGACTGTGGATAATGGAGATTTAAGTGGACCACTTTAGTAAGTAGGTCTAGAGCTAAGGTCTTGGAGGATTATAATAAACCTAACCACCTTCCTGGTCTTTATTAAACTGACCCCATGAAAGGGGATACAGAGCTAAATTAGTCATCAAGCTAGTATTTATGAAACACTAAGTACACATCCTACTTATAAGAGTTGGGATTTAGAATAGATAGCAAGGAGTAGGAACAAAAACCAGAAGCTTTATACCTCGCTGTTTAGCAAGGGCTGTGCCCATAACATGTAGGAAATAAACAAGGGAAACATTTGTCTTAAACTCACTTAAGTGCCTTTCCTTTGTGTTCAGAAAATGATTATTGAGTTGAGGTGCAGGAAGATCCCATGACAGCTTTCTTAGTGTAAGAACCAGCTTCCTCTTATGAAGAGGAGCTAAGGTCTTTTTGTTGCCATGCCTTAGACTTTAGAGAAACTTTTCTAAGAGTGCTTGTTTCAAGGAAGAAACCACTTGAAAGCCAATGAATGGACCATCCTTGCTCAGATTTGTTCACTTGTTGCCATCAGTGTTTATTTCTTTTTTAAAATCTGCTATTGGAAAGAATCTTCAGTGCCTGTTCTTATTCAGATGTTAATAACTAATTAAATCACTCTTAAAATATTACCATTCCAGGGAAGTTTTTATTTAGCAAAAAATGCAATTCAACAGATAGCTTTTGAGTGCCTATTTTGTGTCAGCCATTGTTTTGAGTATTGGGGTTACAGTGAGAAATAAGTCCCTGATCTTAATGAATTCATTCTAGTAAGAGAAATAGACTCTAAAGCAGATATGGTATAATTATATATGATATATACAACAGTGGAAGTATTTATTAAAACATTTAATGACCACATATAGTATAATCATGTGTGATATATTACAACAGTGGAAGTATTTATTAAAACATTTAATCAGGGAGGGAAATGGGAAGAAGGTTCAAGATGGAGGGGACATATGTATACCTATGGCAGATTCAGGTTGAGGTTTGACAGAAAATAACAAAATTCTATAAAGCAGTTATCCTTGTTAAAAAATAAATGAAAGTCGCTCAGTCATGTCCAACTCTTTGTGACCCCATGGACTATACAGTCTATGGAATTCTCTAGGCCAGAATACTGGAGTGGGTAGCCTTTCCCTTCTCCAGGGTATCTTCCAAACCCAGGGATCGAACTCAGGTCTCCTGCATTGCGGGCGGTTTCTTTACTAGCTAAGCCACAAGGGAAGCAAAAAAAAAAAAAATGTTTTTAAATCAAATTCATGATGTGTACCAAGCAACAAGGATACAGAGACTAACAAAAGCCAGTCCATCACCTCAAAGTTGGTTGGGTGAGATAAACGATTTTAATACTGCATGGTAATTCTTTGATAGAATGGAATACCTAGAACTTTGAGAGCACAAAGGAAGTATTGTGTTTAAGGAATTAAAAATAGTTGTGTATGGTTAGATCTTAAAGTACCATGGCAGTAGAAAAACTATTTTTCTACATGGCCCTAAAGTCAAATGAAGTTTATTATTGACACTGCTTTTCATTAACTACTTTATTCAAGCATTTATTGAGTGTGCCTACCTCATTAAGGAAATGGCAACCCACTCCAGTACTCTTACCTGGAAAATCCCATGGACCGAGGAGCTTAGTAGGCTAGAGTCCATGGGGTTGCAGAGTCAGACACGACTGAGCAACTTCACTTCACCTCATTAAAGATCTTTAAACCATATCAAATTAAGCCAAGTATTAACTGAAAACTAAAACAAGGACAACTTCATGTCATATAGCAAGCTTCTTTTTCTTTTTTTAAATTATTTTAATTGGAGACTAATTACTTTACAATATTGTGGTGATTTTTGCCATACATTGGCATGAATAAGCCACAGGTGTACATGTGTTCCCCCCCCCTCCTCCCACCGCCCCTAACCCCCCTTCCACCTCCCTCCCCATCCCATCCCTCTGGGTCATCCCAGTGCACTGGCTTTGAGTGCCTTGTTTCATGCATCAAACTTGGACTGGTCATCTATTTCACATATGGTAATATACATGTTTCAGTGCTGTTCTCTCAAATCACCCTCGCCTTCTCCCATAGAGTCCAAAAGTCTGTTCTTTATATCTGTGTCTCTTTTGTTCTCTTGCATATAGGGTTGTTGTTACCACCTTTCTAAATTCCATGTGTATGTGTTAGTATACTGTATTGGTGTTTTTCTTTCTGACTTACTTCATTCTGTATAATAGGCTCCAGTTTCATTCACCTCTTTAGAACCGACTCAAATGCGTTCTTCTTAGTAGCTGAGTAATATTCCATTGTGTATATGTACCACAACTTCCTTATCCATTCATCTGCTGATGGACATCTAGGTTGCTTCCATGTCCTGGCTATTATAAACAGTGCTGCAGTGAACATTGGGGTGCACGTGTCTCTTTCAGTTCTGGTTTCCTCGTGTGTATGCCCGGTAGTGGGATTGCTGAGTCGTATGGCAGTTCTATTTCCAGTTTTTTAAGGAACCTCCACACTGTTCTCCATAGTGGCTGTACTAGTTTGCATTCCCACCAACAATGTAAGAGGGTTCCCTTTTGTCCATACTTCTCCAGCATTTATTATTGTTTGTAGACTTTTTGATGCAGCCATTCTGATTAGCATGAAATGGTATTTCATTGTGGTTTTGATTTGCATTTCTCTGATAATGAGTGATGTTGAGCATCTTTTCATGTGTTTGTTAGCCATCTGTATGTCTTTGGAGAAATGTCTGTTTATTTCTTTGGCCCATTTTTTGACTGGGTCATTTGTTTTTCTGGTATTGAGCTGCATGAACTGCTTGTATATTTTGAAGATTAATTCTTTGTCAGTTGTTTCATTTGCTATTATATTCTCCAATTCTGAAGGCTGTCTTTTCACCTTGCTTATAGTTTCCTTCATTGTGCAAAAGCTTTTAAGTTTAATTAAGTCCCATTTGTTTATTTTTGCTTTTATTTCCAGCACTCTGGGAGGTGGGTCATAGAGGATCCTGCTGTTATTTATGTCAAAGAGTGTTCTGTCTATGTTTTCCCCTAGGAGTTTTATAGTTTCTGGTCTTACATATAGATCTTTAACCCATTTTTAGTTTATTTTTGTGTATGGTGTTAGAAAGTGTTCTAGTTTCATTCTTTCACAAGTGGTTGACCAGTTTTCCCAGCACCACTTGTTTGAGATTGTCTTTTCTCCATTGTATATTTTTGCCTCCTTTGTCAACGTTAGGGTGTCCATAGGTGTGTGGATTCATCGCTGGGCTTTCTGTTTTGTTCCACTGATCTATATTTCTGTCTTTGTATAGCCAGCTTCTTTAACCAAATTTTCAGTGCTAGCAAACCATGTTTTCCTCATCCTTCCTCATTTAATAAACAAGATAACCATTTTCTGGCTGAATCCCAAAGAGGTTTTTTTAAAAAATAAAAATGCATACAGTGATTTCTGAATGGAATATTGAATAGCCATTATTTATATAGAAAAAAAGTTAATGTATATTGTTAAGTGAAAAGGCAATTATAAAACAGTATACATAATATACCATTTTTGCAAAAGAAAAAATTTATATATATATACATACACACACATACACATACCTATACAGGAATATGTATGCATAGATTAAAAATTATACAGAACATATCAAAATGTAAATCATTATTCATAGGTAGTGCCATTAATGGGAATATTAATTTTCTATTGCTATATAACAAGTTACCACAAACTTAGTGTCTTAAAAATAATACCCATTTATTACTCACAGTTCTGTGGATCTGAAGTCCAACAAAGTATGGTTGGGTTTTCTGCTTAGGGCATCATAGGCTAAAATCAAGTTGTCAGCCCAGCTAAATTCTCATCTGAAAGCCCTGGGGGGAAAATTCACTTCTAAGTTCATTCTTGTTGACAGAATCCAGTTCCTTGCTAAAATAGGACTAAGGTCCCATATCCTTGCTGGCGGTCAGCCAGGGTCCATCCACTCTAAGCTCCTAAAGCCCATGTGCGTTTCCTGCCATGTGGCCACCTCCATCTTTAAGACAGCAGTAATACATTGCATCCCTCTCATGCTTTAAATCTCTGACTTCATATCCTGCAAACAGAGAAAACTCTGCTTTATAATGGTTTGGGATGACCAAGATAATCTCCCACTCTTAAGGTAGATCATATTTGGAACCATAATTACTTCCATAAAATCCCTTTAAAACATTGTCTAGATGAGTAAATCACTAGGAAAAGGCATTTGTATACCAGTGACTGGAAATCTGAGAGAAACTCTTTTAGAATTCTACCTACATCATTTCTCAGCCTTTTGGCTAAGATCAAGTGAAGAATTCTGCATACCATAATTGGTAACCTTTATTTTTCTTTTACTTATATTTTCACGTAACAAATTGAACATATGATATTTCAGGGTTTTTGGGGGTTTTAGTTTTGAGTTTTTAAGCTATATGTTGAATTCTTTATACTAAAAAATGTTGAATGTTTATGGATCTGTTTGGGATTTTTTTTTTTGGCCTGACTACTGTATCTTTTTTATTTTTAGAAGCTATAAAAACTCTAGATCAAGATAGACAAGCACTTGGTATCTAGATTTACTTTACCTCCTAAACAACTGTGAAACCTCAAGAAAATAATAATTCTTCCCAGTGTTCCTTGAAATAATGCCAGGGGTCCTAAGCTTTTAAAAAATCTAAGAAAAGATGGGATCATATATGTATAGTGATGTAGAGTCATCCTGGTTATACTGCATGATGTATTGGGCAAATGACACATCCTCTGTTCCTCAACTTTTTCATCTGGAAAATGAGGGAAATAATAGTACCCATTTCAGAGGATTGTTGGAAGGGTTAAATCACTTCCTATATATAATATACCTAGAGAAGTGCCCAGGAAGTGGTAAGGGTTCAGTAAATGTTATCCACTATAATTGTTGTTGCTGTTGTTACTTAAGGATGGGAAAATTATTTTACTAAATTTATTATGTACAACCACCAGTTGGAACAGTCAGTGCATGTATTGCATGTACAACTGCAATAAGGAGATCGGTCTCTGTGGAATAGAGAGACTCCATTCACTGCTGTAGTGCCAACATCTAAAACAGTTCACATAATAGAAGCTCAGTAAAAATTTGTTGTAAAGTGAATGTCCTCAAGGGATTCTCAAGCTAGTGGGGAAAGTACACAAATAAGCAATTATAGTACACTATGGTAAGTTGTGTGATAGAAGAACAAGGGCTAAATATTGCAAATATGTCTGCTGGATTTAGATTTCTTGTGTTCTGCTTTTGCCCTCTTCAGCTCTGTTAGAACAAGGCAATAAACTGCGTAATGCCATGGTGATTTCTGCAATGAAATCAAGTCCAGATACTAGCATGTTGTTGGAAGAAGCTCATCCTTCTATGAAGGAAGATTTTCTTAGAGCATCATCAGAGTAAGTTGTGGGATAAACATGAATTCCAGTAGTTCATTTCCTAATAGTTTTTAATGTGTCTTTTTTGTCAAGATATGGACTAAATAATCTTGGAAATGTTCAGCAAGTAATTTTTTAATGTGGTGGGAAAGAAGCCTAAACTAGGAGTTAAGATACTCAAAATCTATACCTAGGACCTCCACTTGCTAATTATGTAAATGGCTAAATTCTTGATCTTTCTCAACCAGCATGCTTGTATATAAAATGGGTATATTTTTTCTTCCCTCTCTTACATAAATGAAATGAGATTCTAATGTAGGAAAAGGCTTTGTAAATTGTGAAGTTTTGTATATATTTAAGGTAAAGTCTAAAATATTTCAAGTCTTCCATGTTGAACTGTCTCCGTGTATACTTCTTAGCTCATTAAATTCTGATTTAGATTTTCCCATATGTTAACCACTGAAAACATTTTTTTTCCTTCCTTAGAATCAAAGCCTTATCTAGGAATCCAGTTAAAGACCACATTGAAGATCACCTCCTCCCTCCAACTGAGAATACACTCTGGAAACATGACTCAAAGGCTGATACTGGAGCCATACAGCTGCTGTTGGGCAGGTAAGAGCTCTTAACTCTCTTTTCTTTTAAATTTTTCCTACAATTTATTGTGTATATTGTTAACAGATTTATCTTCCTAAAGTAACAACACTTCTTTCGAATAACTAAGTCATTCCCTTGTTATTCATTACATATTAAATCATTATTCATTATCTACTAAATAAAAAAAAAAAATCCAATCTTTAGCCTTTTATTCTTAGCATCACTTATAGAATGGTCTCCAGTTTACCTTTCCATTCTTACTTCTCACCTGTTTCCTTAATACCAGTGTTAGCAGTGTATATTGAAGAGAACATGGATTTTAAATAGACACAGTTCAAATTTGGGGTCTATCTCTTATTACCTATATGGCCTGCACAATTTGGCAGGAAAAAAAAATAAAAGGGTTCCAAATTGGAGAGGAAGAAGTAAGACTGTATTCACAAGTGACATGATCTGGTATGTAAAAAATCCTAAAGAATCCACTGTGAGACAGATTGCAGAATAACACGATAAGTCAATTATACTTATATTTACTTGTAGTGACCAATCAAAAAATAAGATAAATGGAATTCCCTGGCGATCCATTAGTTAGGACTCAGCGCTTTCACTGCCAGGGCTAGGGTTTGATCCTTGGGCAAGGAGCTAAGATCCTACAAGCCATGCAGTAAAAAATAAATAAAATTAAGAAACAATTCCATTTATAATAGCATTGATAAGAATAAAATACAAATAAATTTAACTGAAGACGTTTAAAACATAACCGCAAATTGTTCAAAGAAATTAAAGGAGATCTAAATAAATGGGGGAAATCTCATGTTCATGATTCAGTACAATCCCTGTCATATTCATAGCTGACTTCTTCATAGATATTGAGAAGCTGATTGTAATTACTATGAAATTACAGGGGACCCAGAATAACCAAAAGAACCTTAAAAAAGAAAAAAATAGAAGGAGTCATGCTTTACTATTTTAAAACTTAACTACAAAGCAAGAGTAAGCAAGTCAGTTTGGTACTGGCAAAAGGATAGACATATAAGTGAATGGAATAGAATTGGTAGTCTAGAAATAAAGCCATATCAACTAATATTCAACTGTGGTGTCAAGACCATTAAGTGGAAGAAAGAATTGCCTTTTCAATAAATGGTGCTGGGACTGCTGGCTAGCCACATGTCAAAAATGAAGTTGGGTCCTCAAACCATATTAAAAAAATTAATTCACTATGAATTAGATAGCTAAATGGAAGAACTAAAACTATAAAACTCTTAAAACAGAGATAAATCTTTGTAATCTTGAATTTGGGAAAGGATCCTTAGATATTCATCAGAAGTACAACCAACAACAAGAAAAAATAGATAAGTTAAACTTAAGAAAATTAAAAATGTGTGGGCTTCAAAAGATACTATTAAGAAGTGAAAAGATAATCACAGAATGGAAGAAAATATTTACAAATCTTATATCTGATAAAAGACATATCTAGAATATGTAAGGAACTCAACAACTTAATAATAAATAATCCAATTTAAAAGATAGGTAAAGTTTCTACATAGAGATTTCTTCAAAGAAGATAGTCAGGTGGCTAACAGCATATAAAAGTTGTCAGCACTGTTAGTTATCAGGGAAATGCGAATAAAAACTGTAAACAAGATACTACTTCATACCCACTAGGATTAGTTCAGTTCAGTCGCTCCGTGTCCAACTCTGCGACCCCATGGACTGCAGCACACCAGGCTTCCCTATCCATCACCAACTCCCGGAGCTTGCTCAAACTCATGTCCATCGAGTCAGTGATGCCATCCAACCATATCATCCTCTGTCGTCCCCTTCTCCTCCCGCCTTCCGTCTTTTCCAGCATCAGGGTCTTTTCCAATGAGTCAACTCTTCACATCAGGTGGAGTTTCAGCTTCAGCATCAGTCCTTCCATTGAATATTCAGGGCTGGTTTCCCACTAGGATGGTTAGCATCAAAAAATCAGATTAAGTGTTGGTGAGGCTGTGGAAAATTTGGAATCTTCATAGATGGCTGGTAGCACTGTAAAGTGGTGCAGCCACTTTGGAAGATAATCTGTCGGTTCCTCAATTGTTGCATATCAAGTTATCATGTGACCCAGCAGTTCAACTCTCTAAGTATATATCCAAGGAAAATGAAAATATAAGTCCACGCAAAAACATGTACATGGATTTCAATAGTCATAACAGTAAAAAATTTCTATCAGCTGATTAGTAGATTTTTTTAATGGAGTATTATTTGGCCAGAAAAAGGGGGAAAGTACTGTAACATGCTGCAGCATGGGTGAACCTTGAAAAATCATGCTAAATGAAAGAAGCCAGTCACAAAAGAGCACATAAAGATCAAGAATCCAGCACAGGGACTTCCCTGATGGTCCAGTGGCTAGGAATCCACACTCCCAATGCAGGGAGCCAGAGTTTGATCCCTGCTTGGGGAACTAGATCCCGCATGCCAGAGCTAAGAATTTGCATGCTGCAATTAAACATCCCACATGCTGCAACCTGAGTGCCACAACTAAGACCTGATGGAGCCAAAAATAAATAAATGTTTGTATATATTTTTTAAAAAGACTTTTCTACCAGCTCCATGGAAGGCAATGGAGAGTTACTTTCAGGATTCTGAAAACTCTTTAATTACCGATCTCAAATTCCATTTCCAGTCAAACTATCAGTCGTGTGAGGGCAGGGTAAAAATATTTTCATATATCCAAGGACTCAAAAGATTACCTCTCTTGCACTAGTTCTCAGGAAACCACAGGCTATTCTCTGCCACAAAGAGAATCTAGGAATAAAGAGCAAGGCTTGGAGTCCAAGAAGCGGGGGATGTAATAGAGAAAAAAGAGAAAAGGAGCTTTGGTCTGTGTCCATGTTTAGAGCAGACACTGCTTGTGGAAGCAGGACAGGGCTTCTGTAGCGATACTTGTAAGGAGGGGAAAGGACAGGTGGAAACAGATTTCTCCTGTGTTTGACCAGCTCGAGAGGAAATGTGCAGTCCTCTTGGAGAGTTCAATAATGAAGTAATAATTGGCACATAAAAAGCTACTTTAAACAAAAACTATTTGTTATAAAACAGTTAATAAAACAAGAAAAGCTAGACGTTGTAAAAAAAAAAGTGTAGTAAATTATACTTGGCTCTGATACGATGTTAGCCCTGAAGATTAACAACAGAAAACTGTAATATAAATTTGAGAAGATGGTGGAAAGGGAACTGTGTTTCCAAGAATAGTGATTTAAGAGAATGGATCCTTCACATTTTCATAATACAAAGTCCATAAATCATTTAGAAAAGTTAAAAAATCAGAAAATAGCAGCACACATGTGTTACTTAGAAATATAAAAGTAAGTACCAGCAGAAACAAGGAGTTGAAAGTGATTACTTCTAAAGAGGCAGGCAGCTACTGTTTCTCATTATGTCTTATGATCCTATTTGACTTTTAAAATATGTACATGTACATGTTTCCCTTGATTAAAACATGATTAAGAAGAAAAAGAAGAGAGTGGACTTGTCTTGTAGCCAAAGAATACAGACAAATTCCAGGCCCCCTCTCCTTTCTTTCAACTTTTATTCTTCCTGCCCTCCCAAACAGGAACCCCGGAAAAGACAATGGCAACCCACTCCAGTACTCTTGCCTGGAAAATCCCATGGACGGAGGAGCCTGGTAGGCTGTAGTCCATGGGGTCCCAAAGAGTTGGACATGACTGAGTGACTTCACTTTCACTTTTCACTCTTATGCGTTGGAGAAGGAAATGGCAACCCACTCCAGTGTTCTTGCCTGGAGAACCCCAGGGACGGCGGAGCCAGGTGGGCTGCTGTCTATGGGGTCGCACAGAGTCAGACACGACTGAAGCGACTTAGCAGCAGCAACAGGAACCCCAAGCCACTGGCCTGTGCAGTATAGCTCTGACCTCTCTCAGTTTCTGTATAAGTATGTCCTAAGTATTGCATGGAGGGAAATGGCATGCTTTTTTGATGTGTCATAGACAAGAATACATTCAAAGAAATGTTAATTTAGAAAAATAAATAAAAAGTGGAGGACTGTATACTGAGCAGTAGAAATATTCATAACTTAAAGGGTTCCAAAGAGGGGAGAAAAACGACTAGAGGGGATCCATAAGTGGCAAATGAGAGTTGTGTAGAACATCAAGAAGAGCTTCAAAAAGGAGCAGTGTTCACAGGCTGCAGAGAAGCTGTGTGGATTGTGAAGTTGTTAGTTGGATTTGAGCAGTTAGGAAGTTGTTCTTAACCTTTGAAAGAGAGATTACTATAGATCAGTGGTTCTCAGCTGGAAGCCAGTTCCCCCCGATCCCCACTGTATGGGACATTTGGAAATGTCTGAAGATACTTCTGGTTATCACACCTGGAGGGATTGCTTTCAGGCTATTGGCTTCTGATGAGTAGAGTCTGATGAGTAGAGATCCAGAATGCACATGGTAGCTACCAGTAAAAGTGACTCATCTGACCCAACATGTCAGTAACACTAAGATTGAGAAGCTCTGCTACAGGTTAAAGAAAGGAACACTTATTGAACATCTATTTGTTGAGCATCTCTGTTCCAGAAATTTTAGGAACACGGTGTAATTTGAAGGTGAAAAGTGAAAGTGAAGTTGCTCAGTCGTGTCTGACTCTTTGTGACCCCATGGACTATAGCCTACCAGGCTCCTCCGTCCATGGGATTTCCAGGCAAGAGTACTGGAGTGGGTTGCCATTTCCTTCTCCAGAGGATCTTCCTGACCGAGGGATCGAACCCAGGTCTCCCAAATTGTAAGCAGATGCTTTTAATTTGAAGGTAGTGATCATGTATTATTTTCTTGAGAAAGAAGGGAAAAAAAAGTATAGCAGCTGCCTTGAAAGGGAAGCAGAGTTGAAAGAATTAATTGAAATGCTTAGCTCAGTGTTTGGCATATATTCAGTAATTAACATGTTCATTAAGAATCAATAAGTTTATTTGTAGATGTTTATTAAATGCTAATTAGAAGAAACTAAAATATACTTGTATTTGTATGCTTATCTTTCTTATTAGTTTACAAACTCTTTATAAGTAGAGTATCTATTTTACTTATTTCTCCACTCAACATAGAACTGATCTTTCCATAAATAACCTAAATACATATATTTTTGCTTAATAGAAGAAGGTGTGTTTATGAATTAGTCATTCTTCACAAAAACAGTATGTAACATTTAACTCAATTGAATTATAGTCCGCTCTTTACTTTTTTCCCTCCCTACTAGACCATGAGCAGCACAAGAGTAGAACAAGTTAGCTTAGCCATCTCTGTACTATTCAGGACCTAACATCATGCCTGGCACATAATAGGTGCCCAGTAAAATGTTTGTTCAATAAATGAATGAGATCACAATCAGAGTCTGTAATGCAATTTTTGAGTGCTAGTTGTTGACATCCCAGAGGAGGAGGAATATGATATAAAAGTATTAGATAGTCTTCTATATAATGTAAGTCTCTGTTTCATGTATTTTCTTCCATATTTAGAACTTTAGAATGTTTAGCAAAAAAAAGAATAACTAAGATGAAACTTCTTTTAAAGTTCTGTTTTCTTCTTCTTACTTCTGCAGTGCTGAATTGTCCCAAGGTTACTATTGGGATGGCCTAGGCTCTCCTCCAGATTCCCCATCTCCTGGCAGTGATGTGTATTGCAGCAGTGAGCCCAGTGACCCTCAGTATGACCAGAGTCTCCTGGAGAACTTATTTTATACGGCACCTGTAAGTTACTGAATCTGAAAGCTTAGGAATTGGAGAAATTAATTAAATAATTACTTCTCTTGTGTTAATCATAGAGTTATTAATAATATTAGTGGGTGTAGGCACATTACCACTTGCCAGACAGAAAGCTATTCATTTTACATACTTTAATTATAACAGCAGTCTGAAAAGGAGGGTGTTACCTTCTTTCTACAGATGAGGAGATAAGACTAGTAAGATTAATTATTTTGTCCAAGTACACATATAAATAAGTGTTAGAACCAAGATTCAAATTCAGGTTTGCCTGAGTCCAAAGCCTATGGTCTTGATATATTGTATGGCTTCCTTAGAGCTCTTTGAAGGAAGAGCTAATGTAGGTATACTCTCAGAACCACCCTTGACTGGTATCTTTTCAGATACAGATGTTCTAGAAGTACATCTACTCATGGGGAACAAATATCCCTACTGACCCTTAAGAAAGAACATTCTCTTTTCAGGCAGTTTTAGCATTTTCAAAGTTGTTTCTTATATCAAGCTATATGTTCCATTCATTGGTTTAGCATCTTCTAGAGTATATGGTGAAGAAGGAAATGGCAACCCACTCCAGTGTTCTTGCCTGGAGAATTCCAGGGACGGGGGAGCCTGGTGGGCTGCCGTCTATGGGGTCGCACGGAGTCGGACACGACTGAAGCGACTTAGCAGCAGCAGGGTATATGGGGCTTCCCAGGTGGCACAGTGGTAAAGAATCCACCTGCCAGTACAAGAGATGCAAGAGACTAGGGTTTGGTCCCTGGATTGGGAGGATCCCTTGAACTAGGAAATAGCCACCTACTCCAGTATTCTTGCCTGGAAAATTTCACGAACAGAGGAGCCTGGCAGGCTACAGTCCATGGAGTCACAGAGTCGGACACGACTGAGCCCGCACAAAGTATATACAAAATAAGTTCATTTACTCTTCCACAAATAATACTTTATATTTGTGAAGATTGCTGTCATATTGCCTATTTTCTGTTTCTCCAGGTCAGCACAGATACCTGAAATACAATGTAGTTTTATATCAGCTCAGTGGAAAGCCTGAGAACTACCAGGGTACAGAAGAAGCAGGGAGAACTTTTACATGAGATTGTCAGGAGGGAGCGTCATGAGGGATAAGGGATTTTAACTGAGACTTGAAAAATAGTTTCAGAGCAATAAAGGATGTAAAATAGGAATAGAAAGAATGACCTGTTTAGAGAAGCAGTTTGTGTACTACCCAGGCATCTAGTTTGCTTGGGTAAGAATTCATGTGGAGGGGACATCAACAAGGTGAGCTAGCACACTGCAATCAGTCTGTGAAAGTATTTGAATACTAAGTGAGGAGGAAATGACATGACCTAAATAGTGTTCTATCAATGTTAACCTAGCAATTATGTAGGCGGCCAGCTGAGAGGAGAATAACAGGAGCAGATAGGAAGCCATTTTTGGTATTGGAAGCATGAGACAGAGAGAAAGACAGACAGAAAGAGCCAGAATGAGAGTGGTAGCTAGCAGTGGGGTTGGAAAAGAGGAGATGGATTTAAAAGACATTGTGAATTGTTAGGGTTTCTTGACTTTCTACAATAAAAGTCATCACTGATACTGTTACCCGTAGGAGAAGAGAAAGGGAGCTTACTTTGTTTTTTAATTGGAGGATAATTGCTTTATAACTTTGTGTTGGTTTCTGCTATACAACAACATGAATCAGCCATAAATATAAATACATTTCCTCTCTCTTGAGCCTCCCTCCAACCCACCCCATCTCACCCCTCTAGATTGTCACAGAGCACTAGGCAGAGCTTCCTGTGTTTTATAGCAATTTCCCACTAGCTATGGGAACTTACATAGATTACACATTTTCTGTGTGCCAGAGAATTTATGTTACCTGTTATTAAGAACTGTCCAAAATGTTTTAAATTTATTATTTCATTTAATTCTTTTGCTAGCCCTATGAGATAGTGTCATCTCTTTTACATATCATGAAATAAAGGCTTTAAGAGATGTTAATTGTTAGTAATTATTTATAGATGGCAGAACTAGAATTCTTACCCTGGTCTGGCAAAAAGCCCATGTTTTTCCCCCTAGAACATATTACCTCCTAAGCCTTGAGCACTGCATTAGAGTGGTGAAAAAAATTAGTCTTTGCACCCATATAGTTAGGTGATACTGTACAATCATTTTGCCTCAAACTGTAGTAAAAATAGAGGCTTTGGAACCCATGGAGATCAAGATCTGCCTCTACTACTTACAGCTGTGAATCTTGGAGAAGGAAATGGCAACCCACTCCAGTATTCTTGCCTAAAGAATCCTGTGGACAGCAGAGCCTGGTGGGCTGCTGTCTGTGGGGTCACACAGAATCAGACACAACTGACGCAACTTAGCAGCAGCAGCAGCAGCTGTGAGTCTTAAAGGCACCTAACTTCTCTCAGCGTTCATTTTCTCATTTGTAAAAATTGAGGTGAGAATGCCTTATAGGAATGTAATATGTACTAAAAATACACTTGCAGCATTTAACATAGTACCAGATACATAATAGGCAATCAGTAAATAGTCGTTATTATTATTGAGAATTTGAAAGAAGAATCTAATTTTATTTTCTTTGAACTGAACTTGCAGGTTATTTTTATGAACTTTGGGTTATTTTTGTGTAACCAAGAGAAACATAGGATTGTCTCCCTAGTATCAGTTCTTTCTTGATTACTACTTTCAGAGAAATGTTTTCATTACCTCTGTCCCCAAAGCAGTTATCTTTTAGTGCCTCTCTTCTCTTTTCTGTCCCTCGATAGAAATCTGATACCAGCGTCAGTGATATCTTCAGTGAAGATGATGATGTCCCTTCTAAAACAATGAGCCAGTCAAAAGCTCTTGCCAGATCTCCTAAGGTTCTAGAGTCAAATGATCATAAGTCGAAGAAGGAGATGGGTAAGAAAAATAGGTGAGCCTCTTTATGAATGCTTGTTTAGAGGCAAAAGCAAGGAAAGATGATTTTCACAAGATCTCCTCATGTGAATTGACCTGTGTTTGCCAACACTGTCAGACTGATTAAGTGAATTACAGTAATGCATTAAGTATTGCAATCCTTAAACATGTAATAACATGAAAAAATGGATGTAGTAAAATGGTTAAGAGAGAAAGCAGAATTCTGGGTTGTATTTGTACTCTGTTAACACTTAATGTAGAAAGTATACATAAAGAATGCAAATGAAAAGGAATACACAAAAGTAATGATAGTAGTTTATATTAAAGTAATAACTGAAGTAAAGTCTTGTTGAAAACCTGATTCTCTAATATCAGTTTCTATACTTGTGTGGAGATAAGCCTTTGGATTATAAGAATTTTTTTATAGTTTTTCAGATTTTTTCACTGTAAATTAGGACTAAGGCCGTTTCTCAGTCCTAGATAACTTGTGCATTAAGATGCCTGCTGCCCTTCTTTTCTCCTGTTACCTGTACAAACTAGATCATTTCATATTTGGCTTCTGACAGTCTACCTTACTACCTGTATGAACTCCTTTCAGAAATCTTGTTGAACAGCAGATGCTATCAGAAACTCCAGAAGATGCCCAGGTGATGACACTAAGTGTGGATAAACTGGCCCTTCTGGGTAGAACACATTCAGTCAGAATCATCATCGAAACAATGGGAGTTCCTCCAGATAGTCCTCAGGACACCTCTGGCAAAAAAACTTTTCCTGGGAGACCACCTAAGCTGACGTCAAAAAAGCGGTATGTCTCTCACATGGGAAAACTAAATTTGACATTTCTGGAAAGTGTTTGCGATGAGAGGAAATAATTATATTGTACTTAGTGTTTTCATATGCTTCATCAATCAATAAAATGTACTAAATCTCCCACTAGGTCCCGAGCACGAAAAGTCTAAGAATAAAGAAACTTAAGAGCCAGGCTCTGTTCTTCCATGCCTTACAGTCAGCAGGAGAGAGAAACATTTGAATGGCTGCCATAATAGAGCTTTAGGGGCCAAAAGAAATGTTTTACATGAAAAGTGCTGTAGGAACAAAAGATTGGTGAAGGTTTTGAATAGAGGAAGTCCTCTGAGGACCTGGGGTTCTATAAATAGGGCCTTGAAAGATATGTAGGATTTATCAGAAAATAAGATTATTGTTTGGTTTGTTTTTTAATTGTTTTGATTTTTTTAGCACCTTCTTTGTGGAATATCACTTTCCTGTGGGTTTTTCCAAAAATGGATTGAAAAAGACCACTTTGATTACTGAGGTGGTTCGACTTGCATCTAGTAAAATTATAGATGGAGGTAAGAGAGAATTTGATTTCTGCTCCTTAGACATTTTGACTTTGGGAGGATTTTTGAATCTGTAATTACTCATATGCTCCTATATTATCATAGAATCTTAGAGGTAGAAAGAATTTTGAGGTGACTTTATCTTATTCCTTTACAAGTGAGGAAACTGGCCCAGAGGTTTATCCTGTCCTCAGGCTATTCTCATGCAAGGCAGTGACATAGCAGTAACTATAACTCAAAACTTGATTCTTAAATCACATTCTTGCAGCTATTATTGTTTTTCTTTTCTTCCCTTTTTAAAATATCTTTATCAAGATACAATTCACATACCATGTCATTACCCATTTGAAGTATACAACACAGTGATTTTTAATATATTCACAAGTTGTATAACCATCACCACAGTCTTAATTTTAGAGCATTTTTATCCCACCTAAAAGAAATCCCATGCTTACTAGCATTCATTCTTCAGTTCTCTCTTTGCCCCCTTTCACTAAGCAACTCCTGTCCTACTTTGTCTCAGTTTTCCCATCCTGGACATTTGATTTAAGTGGAATCCTACGATATGTGATTTTACTGACTGGTTTTTTGACTTGCAATAATACTTCAACTTTCAATATTTAAGTTGCTTTCTATGTGTTGCTATTAAAAACAGTGCTTCAATGAGTAGTATTGCACATACATCATTTCTTATTTGATGTATTTCCAGCCCAAACATTAAAAATAAATACCCTTAAAATAAATCCTTATTTGCCCTTAAAAACAGCACCTAAAGTAATTTAAAATACTCTTTTACTAGAGTCATTTGTTTCACTTTCTCCATCACCTTAAGGAAGAATTAGGACACTTACATTTTTCATATGTTTTCTGTATACTTAAATTATTGATAGCAACAAAAGGTACTGTGCAGGTTTGTTCAGAGCATTTGAGAGTATATAGTTGATTCTGCTGGCTAAAGTATGTTTGAGAAGCTTTAATGCAATTAATCTGCTTTTATCAAACCCCAATGCAAAGAAAAATGTTGGATTCTTTTCTTAGGTCTTCCCTCTTCTACCTCCTTCTATCCATATGACATTTGATGAGCTCCTTAAAATTTCTCTGAGCCTCACATTCCCCATCTATAAAATTGAGGTACAGCAAGGACATGGTTCTGATATGCGTGAGTTTCAGTTTACGTAGTATCTACAAAGCAAGGACTGCCTGTATTACACAAGGGCTTAATGTACAGTCAGATAGGATAATGAATGTAAAAACATTAAACTCTAAAATAGCATGTAACTAATAGTAGTTTACATTTGGGGGGCACTAAGTTATCAGTTTTTTACATACATTAATCATGTGATCCTTTAAAACAAATATAGATGAGGAAAGAGGAAGCTAAGACATAAATCAATTAAGTAACTTGTCTAAGATAATACAACTGATTTATGGTTGAATTAGAATTTGCACCTAGAACTTTTTTGATTCCAAATTGTGTGTACTTAATCTGTATTGCTTCTCATGCATTATTATTGTTGGCCACAGAGACTGAGTATTCCTTTTGTCATTCTGAGAAGGATAATATGGGACATATGGAATAAGCATCAAATCAAGAATTGGAAGAGTTCTAACTCTAGTTATACCAGACAGTTAATTCTGTGACCCTGGACACAATGGCCTTTCCATCTGTGGGCCGCTCTCAATAATGACATGCAATGGACAAGATATTTTCAGTGTCTCCTTCAGCTCTTTTAAAAGAAAAAGTCTTTTAGGGATATTGCTAGCAATTTGTTTACATGAATTTCTCCTTTCATTATTGCCTTAACTCACTTTTAGTTTAATAATGAGCTTAAGAAGCAGAATTATGTAAGAAATAAAATAACAGTGCCAAGACATACTTAAAGTAGTAAGGAGAAATCCGAGTAGCACCAGGTTGATATAAAGTTCTTTTTATAAAAGAGATTTTATAGTGTTTTAAAGGTTTCATAGTGTTTTAAAGTTTTAAAGTGCTTTTTCATCTGTTACCTCAGTTGGTCCTCTCAGCACACCAATGAGGTGCAGGTATTGTCTTACTTCTCTTTCCATGGTGGGAGAAGCAGGGAAACTGGTCTAGTGAGTGTGGGTTTGCTGGGACCAGACCTTTTGTTAACAGTTCCTGTGGATGGATCCAAATAACAAGGCCCAGATCCTGTCCATGAGTACCAAGAGAAATAAATAGAGTCAAGAATTAAGATGGCAAGGATAGAGATCAGTAGATCAAGTGGGCTGTTTGAATGAATATTAGAGATAGTGGATGCCCTGTATCTGGGCATTTTTGTGTGGGTTCTTCAGATCCATTTTAAGGGTCTAGAAGTGAATGAACTGGAAGATCGTTTTACAGGTGATAAATTGTGGCTGAAGTGGTTCTTTAGTAAATAACAGAACTTACTCATATATCAAATGATTCTACCCCACATTCCTGTTTTAAAAAACCTGTTAAAGCCCCATAGCAGGGAACACAGACTCAGATACTACCATCATTTTATCTCATTCACACTTGCTATTACAGCAGAAACCTTTTCCTTTCTATCTAAAAAACAGACTCTACTCTGCCCAACACTGCAAACAAACATCACACTTGTCCAAGTGTGACAAGAGGAGTCCCCTAGTCTTCAGTCAGAAAATAAACTCATTTTCATTATTATAGCTTTTGATTCAGTTCTTCTCTTCATTTATCCCTCACTGTCCAGCCATCTCCCTTCTTTCATTATACTACCTATCAACTTGTCTTTTAAAACACTAAGCCATACCTTACACCCAGTGAAGCGTATGGTATGTCTCTTTACATATCCAGTGTTCATATGCTTGACACTGATGATTTCTCATAGCAAAGCAGAGCAACGTAGCCCTCCTTATCTTCTCTGTACTGTACCCAGGATTTTCTCTTTGTCTTTGTTATTTCAGTCCTGTAGAGGATAGTCACTCAGTTGTGTCCGACTCTTTGTGACCCCATGGGCTGTAGCCCGCCAGGCTCCTCTCTCCATGGAATTCTCCAGGCAAGAATACTGGAGTGGGCTGCCATTCCTTCTCCAGGGAATATTTCCAATCCAGGGATCAAACATGGGTCTACTGCATTGCAGGCAGATTGTTTACCATCTAAGCCACCAGGGAAGTCTACTATTAAGAGACATTTCTAAGTATAAAGACAGGTCAACTTAAAATGGCTGATTCATGTTGAGATTTGATAGAAAACAACAAAATTCTGTAAAACAATTACCTTCAATTAAAAAAATTTTTTTAAGTATCAGCAGATATATCCTTGCTGCCACTGCTAAGTCGAGTCAGTCATGTCCGATTCTGTGCGACCCCATAGACGGCAGCCCACCAGGCTCCTCTGTCCCTGGGATTCTCCAGGCAAAAATACTGGAGTGGGTTGCCATTTCCCTCTCTAGTGCACGAAAGTGAAAAGTGAAATGAAGTCACTCATTCATGCTAACTCTTAGCAACCCCATGGACTATAGCCTACCAGGCTTCTCCATCCATGGGATTTTTCAGGCAAGAGTACTGGAGTGGGTTGCCATTTCCTTCTCCGATATATCCTTGACTTTACTTTATAATCTGTAGGCAATACATTAGAATATGTAATGAATTTGTACACCTTTTCCAAAGTAATACCCAAGATAAAAATAACAATAAAGTTGTAAATGGCTGTTATCAATCATATGAAATAATTTAGATGAAGCTTATCTCTCTTAAAGAGATGGGGACTAGGAAGGTGGTCAGGAAGGAAATACAATGTGCTTTTAACTTTGTATGAAAAATAATGATCAGTTCCATGCTGCTGCACATTGTTCTGTTTTTGCCAAATAAATCCTCTCCTTCAAAGTACTGTCTGAATGCTTTATTAAAACTCTGCTTCTGGCCTTTGTTTTGGAATCTGTTACTTGTGTAGCCACCTCCTGCTCACTGTCCTCTGAAGCTTCTACTTCTTTTCTGCTGTTCCCTGACACCTCGGTTGCCCTCATGCTGTCCCCTGAAGCCTCAGTTGCCTTCCCGCTGTCCTCAGAAGTTGTGATATTCTTCCCGTGGTCCTTCCAGCTCTGGTTGCTCCATGGCCGCAGAAAGCTGCCAGCACCGTGAATCATGCCACTTTTCCTGTACTTCTGTTACTGATGCAGTGGGGATATCAAAGCAAACACCCTGCTTTCCTTTGAGAAAGACCATTCCCTTTACTTTGGAATCAATATCCTCATCCAGTTGCTCTTTAAGTTCTTTCCAAGCATAATGAATGTTTGGCATTTCCATTGAGCACCACACGATCATGGTCACAAAGCCCACATCTCAGTTAAGGAGCACGGGTCTACATAGCACACAAAGACCTAGCGCCGAAATGTGGGCCGGGACTGCTGCCAGGGCTTCCACGGCTCCCTTCCCCTCAGTCAGCTTCTCAGCTGACTGCTTGAAGTGACTAATCACGGTGGGAGGCACAGAGTCAAAGTCCTATAACCCTAACACTTCTGTGAAATTACACTGACTGGATTTCTAGAAGAGATTTTAGTTAGATTTGAAAGAGAGGTGGGTGGTATCAAGGCATGAATTGGTGAAATGGCTCTAGTTGGATGGTGTGACATGTGCTTACGTGTCTGGTTCTCCTTACAGTGGTGAAATTCCAGCAAAGATCTGTGTTTCCAGTACAGTTTGGTGGCCCAATGATCAAACACTGGTGGAATTCCAGTCTTACTTTCCAAATTTACACAAAGAAAACCCCACAGAAAAAGGTACTTCCAAGTGATTATGACTTTTGCCTTACCATTTAGTCACACCAGGGATTTGGAGCATACTTAAAATTGTATTTGTATCTTCAACTAGAAATTTCTGCAGGCTCAAACACTAGTAATACTTATGATTTATTGTCTATTATTATAATTTTAAATTTCTGTTTAGTATTTATCATAAGCTAGATATTATGCTAAAGGCTCTGAATGGATATTATCAAATTTAATCATTAAAACAAGTCTGTGAATTAGGTACCTGCTATCTTCAATTTGATGAAAAAACTGAGATTTAGTGAAATAACTTAGGTCTAAGCTCGCCCTAATAATAAAGCTAATAAAAGACAAAGCCAGGACTCTATCCCAAGTCTTTATAGATCCTAAGTTCTTAAGCTCTTTGCTATGCTCCCTGCTATGGAGAGTTGACTATTTGGATTGATACAGAATAGCAGCCTTAATTTGAGGCTCTACTTTCTTTTTTCAGACAGAATATATAAGGTATCCATCCCATATCCAAAATAATATATTGTGGATAGCAGTTTTATCAGCTAATTCCAGCTTTATAAAATCCACTTGCAATTGGTACAACAAAAATTAATTATGTCATGGGCAGTTGTTACTTCCTTCAATTAAAAGAGTGGTTTTTATAATATTTGACCTCTTTGATATGGATAGCATGAAGAATGCATCTTGTTTTCTTTTTGTTTGTATTTTCAGGGGATTTAAATAATATAGGTTCATTTAAATAATATAGGGTTAGGGTTAGGTTCAATACAGCAAAATAGGAGGAGAAGGAAAAACATAATTTCACAACCTCAAGACACCTTTATAAGCATTTCAGTGTATTTGCATTGAATCAGTAGTTAATGGCTTTTTCTAATTATAAAAGAATTATGTTTTTAATAGAAAAATATCTTTAAAACACAAAAATCACCTATAATTTCTTCACCAAGAAATAGCTGTTGTTAATATTTATGTATGTCATTTTTATCTTTTTCAAATGAATACAGTATATGTATAAATCTTTGACAGTATTAGGATAATTTTATATGTAACTTTTATCCTTTTTTTAATTTAACATTGTCTTAAGGATTTTTATTCTTTTTTTCAAAAATATGTATTTATTCTTCCACATAATTTTATAAATATGTGAAGGTTTTACTATATGTATATAACTTAATACCCTATTTCTCATAAACATAACAAAAATTGTTCATATTATTTCAAATTTTAGTAAAAATTATTGTAGCAGCTGTGTATTCCATTCTAGGAATGTGGTATAATGAATAATTCCTGATTATTGAACATTTAATCATTTCTCATTGTAACTTTTAAAATATACATTTGCATATAAAATTATTAAGTATTATTATTCAGTATAAATTTCCAGAAGTGAAATTACTGGGCCAAAGAATATGAATATTAAAAGCTTTTTACTATTTTTTGCTAAATTTGCTTTCAGAAGTAATGCTGCCAGTTTATATTCCCAACTTTAGGCACATGACAGCCTCTCTTTCTCCATAACCTTGACAGTATTGGGTATATTTTATAGTTTTCTTAGTTTTAATGACAAACATTTGTATCATCTTAATTGCACTTTTTATTTTTAAGAGTGAAATTAAACATTTTTTGTAAGAACTAACTCTTAAAAAGAGAAAAAAATAATCTCCTAACTTCTTTCTGACTCCTGAAACCCTTTCTAATCTTTCACAGAGAGGTGGTGAAACCCAAAAGGGAGACTACAAGGTCAGAATATGGGCTCCCACTTCAGTCAAATAATTAAGCTATTGACTTCATAAAGCATGGATTCCTTTATAAGTCATCATATGTTGTCATTTTTAGTCCCTGTGGCTCCTGTTTAATTTAACCCAGACTTTTTCTTTCCTTCTTTTCTCAGCCGGAAGTCATTGGTTCCGCATCACTTCCTTTACGAGCTGTCATGCTGTCTGAGCTGCTTTGTTTCAGTGACCAGCTTCCAGTACAGCAGGAGAAAGGTCAGACTCCTCTTGGCCCCATCAAGGTGGGTATATACACATTCAGGGAGTCAAGTATTAATGGAGCATGTGTTACTGGCTGGGCCTGAGAACGTAGCAGTGTAGAAGACCAGCATCTTAACTTTTGCAGCTTATATTAAAATAAGTTAACACAAGTTCTCCGAAGGAGCTAAAGGGTGTGCTGTGTGATACCCTGGAGGAGGGCATGGCAACCCACTCCAGTATTCTTGCCTGGAGAATCTCATGGACAGAGGAGCATGGCGGGCTACAGTCTATGGGGTTGCAAAGAGTCGAACCCAACTGAAGCAAGTTAGCGTGCACACACATAATGACAGTAAGTACCTGGGAGGAAATAGAAAATGGAAAGATGTCTCCAAGGAGGAGACATTTAGGTGATAATTGAAGAATGAGAGGAAGAGACCACCGAGGAAGATCATTCCAGAGAAAAGAATGGCACATGCGAAGACCCTAAAGTGAGAATGGGCTTGACTTCATCAGGGGTCAGAATGTTGCCACACAACAGTGAGCCAAATGGGAGATTGGCTAGACAGGCAGGAGTCATATTGTTCAAACTTTGTAGTAAGAGTAAAGGTCTTAATTTTATCTTAAGAGCCAAGAAGAATATTGAAACAAACATAAAAGTAATACCTGATTTATATTTTAAAAGATGGCCCTGTGGAGAATATTGTAGGGTACAGGAGGGAAAATAGGGAATCTACTGCATCCAGAGAAGAATTGATTGATGGTTAGGATTAGAGTAGTGAACAAGGAGAGAAGTGAATGAGTTTGTGTCTGCATGCTGAATGTAATTCGTCAGAGCGAGAGTTCTTTCCTTTTATTCAGAAGCATCAGTTTCTTAGGTGGAAGAAATTTTTTTTTTTAGAGCTTACCCTAATCATTTCTTTAATTGAAGTATAGCTGATGTGCAGTATAAGTTATGGGTGTACAGTATAGTGATTCATGAGTTTTAAAGGTTATATTCCATTTATAGTTATTATAAAATATTGACTATATTCCCTGAACTACACAATATATCCTTGTTGCTTATTTTACATTGTACATAGTAGTTTGTGCCTCTTGATCTGCTGCCTCTGTTTTGTTTTTGCCCCATCTCTCTCCCCACCACTAATTTGTTCTCTGCATCTGTGAGTCTCTCTTTTTTGTTATATTCACAAGTTTGTTGCATTTTTAGAGTCTACATATAAGTGATACAGTATTTGTCTTTCTCTGTCTGACTTATTTCCCTTAGCATAATACCCTCCAAGACCACCCATGTTTTTGCAAATGGCAAGATTTTTATTCTTTCTTGTGATTGAGTAGTATTGCATTGTATATACACCATCTTCATTATTCATTCATCTGTGTTGGATACTTAGGTTTAATTCATATCTTAGTAATTGTAAATAATGCTGGTATCATTGGGGTGGATGTATTTTTTCAAATTAGTGTTTTTGTTTCTTTCATATATGTATCCAGGAGTGAAATTGCTGGATCGTATGACAGTTCTATTTTTAATTTCTTGAGACACCCCCATACAGTTTTCCACAGTGGCTGCAGCAACTTACATTCCCATTAGGTGGAAGAATTTGAATGTGTGGCTTCAATATAGCTTTGTCCTGTGGTCCTGGTGGGCTTTTGAAATCATCACAGCCGTGCATAAAACATGTCCATGGCTCCTTATCACCCACAGGATAAACGGGCCCATCGTATGACCCCAGCAGACCACTGCAGCTATCTCTCTTGCAGCTTCCCTACCAATAGCCGTGTCAAACTATGTAAAGAATTGCCAAGGTGTCATGCTGGCTTATGCATTCATGCTTTTGTTCTTGATTTTCGTGCTTCTTCTCCTTGGAAGCCCTCTCAGCCCTCCTTCTGGCCTTCTTAGTAATAAATACTGTTTAAAGACTTGTTTCACTTATCATTGAAAAAAATCAATATAACATTATTCTTCCCCTACCAAAGTCTTATTTTTTTGCTTTCTTAGTCCATTCTGGACTGTAAGATTTACAATCAGAAAGGAGTAATAAATAGAACTGATGGACTAGAAATTGTTTCTATCCTGGCTTTGTTGAGAGAAGTACTGTTCTAGATAGATTGCTGTCTATATTCAATAGAGGAAAAGAATTTTGCTGTGGATTTCAAATAAAAGGTACAACAAGTCCCCATTGTCTCTAGTAATTCAGTCTCATAAAATAGTGACCATTTTCATTCTTCATTTATCCCACATCCTCTTTTACTTTTTAACATTTTTAAGCTTTGAAAAATAATTTCAAACTTAGAGAAAAATTGCAAAAATAGTACAGAGAACTCATATACCCTTATTACCTGAACTCAGCAATTATTCTTCATGTTTGCTTTATAATTATCCACCTCTTCTCTCTCTCTCTTTTTGTCTCCTTCCCCACTCTCTGTCTCTGTACACATACACAATTTCTTTCTGAACTATTTGAGACTATGTTACAGACATTAAACCTTTCTCCCTGAATTCTGTGTGTTTTTCCTAATAACAATTAGGAAGATTGTTATTCTTGGGCTTGCCTGGTGGCTAGCTGGTAAAGACTCCTCCCACATTGCGGGGGGGGGTGGGTTCGATCCCTGGGTTGGGAAGATCTCCTGGAGAAGGGAATGGCTACCCACTCCAGTATTCTGTCCTAGAGAATTCCATGGACTGTATAGTCCATGAGGTTGCAAGGAGTTGGACACAATTGAACAACTTTCGCTTCACTTCCTAATAACAAAGGCAGAATCATACATAATACTGTACAGTAATAAAGATCAGTTTAACAGCAATACTATATTCTATCTATAGTCCATACTCAGATTTCACCAGCTATACCAATACTTCCCTTTGTAGCATTTTTTTCCAGCCCAGGATCATCTGCTACATTTATTTATAATGAATTAAATTTTGTTTATTACCTTTATTCATATAATATGTAAGAGACCTTGCATGTCTTACATGATATGTAAGATAGGGTAACTGATGCCGAAGAAGGGAAGAACCTTTAAACAATTAACTAACCTCAATTTACATAATGGTCTTATTTGCATAGCAAATAGGTAGGGTTTGATTCTAGGTCATTAACAGTCATTAATAAGTGAAACTGTGTTAGAAATACTACTTGGGTGTGTATTTCAGACTCAAGAACCAAGCATCTGTTGCATTTAAATGTTGTATCTCTCTAATTTCCTTTAGTCTGAAACAGTTGTGCTGCTCTTCTTTGTCTTTTAGTACTTTACTGTTTTTGAAAGTAAGGCCATCTGATTTTCCTTGTTATGGCTTCTTAGATACACCCAGCCTTTAAAAGTGGAAATTTCGTTTCCAAATAATGGGCTTTTGTTTAAAGTATCGTTAATAATAATTTCTCATTTTGATATTAATTTCTCATTTAAATGCTTTCTTCTCTGCAATCACCCTCTGTATAGTTTTGGGGTTTTTTTTTCCCCCAGTAATAAAGATACTTTATTACTTTTGATGAGGCTTTTGATGCCTAAGTCAAAGATATCTCTTGCTAAGTGTCACATTACACTTGAAAATATGTGGGTTATTTTCAGATATTTTTTGCTATTGATTTCTAATATAATGACACAGTGATAAGAGAACAGATTCTGTTTGATTTCACTACCTTTAGACCATGAAATTTTTGCACCTTGTTTTATGTCCCTGGATATGTTCCAGTGTCGCCTAATTTATAGTCTATGGGAGAACATGAATAGAATTTGTAACCTACTGTTGTGTGAAGATTGTATAAATCTTAATTATGCTTAAAAAAAAAGTAAAGTCAGTTACTTTGTACAGTGTCCTCCATTTGGGGTTTATCTGAATGACTTACTACTGTGATAATTGGAAGGATATGGTTTTATATGGTTTTCTAACGTCACCATTGACTCCCCCACTCCCTGTGCATTTATTAATCTTCATTCTACACAGAAAAGTTGAACCTTCTCCCTTATTTGTTGACAGTTGTATGGACTCATGGATTCTGACATTCAAAAGCTTATAACCCACTACTGCTATTATTCATTTTGAAACTCAGATTGTCCTATATTTGTCCAGTGGGAGCCCCTTCCACTGAATTCTGTCCTTTCAGTATGTCTCCATTCTTTTTTTTTTTTTTAATGTCTCCATTCTTTTCTGAGCACTTCCCTTTTTTTCTGGCACAAGATGGTGTTGTAGGCTCATCTTGTGTTATTGATGAATTATCTGCTTAGCTTTTTTTAACCCTGATAAGGTAAAGCAGTCTATTAGTGTTCTTACTATTGCGATATTTGAGTATGAATTAATTTATATCCTAACAATCTGATGCTGCTTCTAGCTCCAAAATTCTGATTCCGATTCCAGAAGATATCCCTATTAACTTTCTTCCTTTTATGTTTTCTAGGTAACTGTGGAGCTTGTTTTAGATAACAAGGATTTCACTGGTGTCAATACAAAGTTGAGTAGCAACACCCAACATACCCCACTTAGTGCTCTTACAAATCCAGATAAGACACTGCCAGAAACTATTCAAGATGTTACTTGTACCAAAAACCCACAGATCCTAAATCAAAGTCATGAAGAAACTGTAAATAAAATGCAAAATTTGATGCTCCCCACCCCAAAGTCATCTAGCCCTTACATACCAAATTCTTCAACCTTCATGGCAGCACCAGCCTCTCATGATTTGGTAAATGAGATGAATGGGTCAACAGAAGAGAGTGCTTTGCTATTGCATGTGCTATTGATGGTGCCAGATGGAAAAGATTTCATTACTGGAGAATCTGAGAAACAATCATCAAGTAATGTTTATTTAAATTGCAAACTCTTCAGCACAGAAGAAGTCACCAGATCTGTCATTGCATGGGGCACAACAAAACCAGTCTTTAACTTTTCTCAGGTAACTTTGTACATGTCTTAATGTTACATATGCATTAAGGATGAAGATGGGAGTTGGGGAGGGAAGAGAAATGTTTCCCAGATCATAATTACATTGTAAAGGAAATAGAGAATGTTCAGACTGGGGGGACTTTTATAATTATCTGGTGTGCAGATCCAGTCCCAGTATTGGATGGGAGGAAGAAAAGACATTGCCAACATTTTTAAACATTTTGTGTCTTTCTTTCTTTCTGTTCTGTTTATATGGTTTCCTGCTATTTCTTTTCCCTGAATTCTTAGTTCTATTTCTTTGTTTCCTCTAGGACTTTGATCAGTTAAACTTTTTTCTTTTCTGTTTCCAGTCTCTTATTATTTATTTTTCCTTTAGACTCATTTATTTCTCTGCTGATTTAAATACTCATCTTACTTGATTTCTCAGTAGAATTTGATGCTGCTATTTAAATTGTTTCCTCCCTTGGTTTTTGTGATTCTCTCCTCTTATTTTCCTTCTGATTCAACAACTGTTCTTTTTCTGTCATTGAGCTAGTAGGAAAACTAGGAAAAGGATTGTGACCCCAGCACTTCTCCCTTTCTCCTACTTTTAATTATTAGTATCCCTGTTCATTACTATATGCTTAGCATTCTCCAAACCAACCCTCTTTTCCCCATGGTCGCCTCATCTACTCCCATAGCTTCATTTATGTGAAGATGACTTCCAAATCCACACTTCTTTGTAGGCCAGGCATTTCCCTCTAGGTCCAGATCTCTGTGTCTAACTGCCTTTTGGTCATCACCACCTAGATCTCTCAAGAGCCCTTTCCTCTTGGCACCTAACACATCCCCTGGCAAATTGCAGGTATTCAATAAAGTTGTGTAAATGGAAAAGTAATTCAGATGTATTCAAATTTGAATTTATTTTCCCTTCCAAGTCTGTTCCTCTTCCTCCTCTCTGCCCTAATTCATGTTATAATTCACTTAGAAACCCAAGCAGAACCTAGAAGTTGACCTTGAGTCTTTCTTACATAATGACTTACAAAGTCCAGTAGATGCTACAAACTTAATTATCTCTGGAATAACTTCTCTCTCCTCCATTGCCACCGCTTTCACTCAGGCCCTCGTTCCTGTTCCAAATAGCTCTCCAACTGTCCTACCTGTTTGTCTCTCCTTGTCCATTCCTTCCTCTGTGTACCAACAGTCATGATCTTTCTAAAACACTAAGCTGAATATTTTACTCCCCTGCTTAAAATATTTCAGTGATTCCCCATAACCTTCAGGCTAGAATTCACATCCTAATTTGGACTATAAGACCCTGCCTGTACTTCTCCAGTGTCCTCTTCTCTGCACACTAGATAGTCCAGCTCTGCTCAACTCCCTGCAGTTTTCTAAATATCCTCTTTTCCCACCTGTGCCCCAGAAGCCCTATTTAGATGAGCTTTGTCATCAGATAATTCATGCTGCTTCGTATTTGGCCTTTATGTGTTTGTCTCTAAACAAGGCTATGGCTTGAGACTGAGGATACAGAGTGGGTTTTATTTTGATGTTTTCAGCTCCTAGCACTGTGCATGGCAAATAGGCTTTTCATAAATGCTTGTTGAATAAAAGTATGAGTTAATACTTTGTCTCAGATGTGGGGTTTTGTTTTGTTTTGTTTTTGGTTGTCCCTCTCCCCAGGTGATTCCTGTTTCTCTGTCTTCCAAATGTCTGGAAAGGCTTAAGAACAATGTGATGATAATTGAAACTTGGAACAAGGTGCGGAGCCCAGGACAGGACAAGCTTCTCGGGCTGGTGAAACTCCCCCTCCATCAGTTTTACATGTCATTCAAGTAAATAGGACCTTTTGAAGTATTCTTTTTTACATTTTTAACTTTGTATGAACTTGAATAGGAGTATTTGCAGTTTGCAAACATATCCAGCCCAATAATTCCTTGGAGGATTTTTCTCAATTTCACTACATTTGCTGCTCTTTCTCCTAGGTTATAGCAATCATACAGATACTGCTTTCCATGTTTCAGGCCCTATGGTAAGAACCTTACATACATCAAGTCCTTTAATCCTCACAACAGTCCTCTGAGGCAGGTAAATTTTATTTCCCCTGTTTACAAATGAGGTAACAGAGGCACAGGAAAGTTAAATAATTTGTAATATGTATTAAAGTAGTGGAACCAGGATTAGAACCCAGAAATCTGGCTCTCTAGTCCACTCCCCTCACCAAGGAGCTCAGCTGCCAAAGTTTATCACCTCACAGAACTGAGGGTTTATCTCTGTCACAAACTTTAGTTAGTATTGTTTGCATCAACCATTTATAAGATTTCTATAGTGAGCATTGTCTTTTAGACCTTCAGATTTGATTGCTGTACCTCATTTATCACTACTCAAACTTAGATGGGATATTGATTTATCTGAAAATCATTTCCATCCTCAGTACAAACTGTTCAGTTTTTGTTTCAAGGTACTGATTTTTAATTATTCTAGAACTGACCTCTTTCCTAACAACCTTCTAATGGTTCTGTGTTAAATGCTGCACCTTACACTTTGCAAAGGGCACTATTGTGGGCAGTGTCTCACATGAGCCTTTCTATAACCCCAGGAAGTATTATCATATCCCCATTTTACAAATGAGGAAGCTTATCATTTAACTTGGAGATATCAGCCTTTCTGGCTTTCTTTTTATCATCTGTAAAATGAGGGTGATGACAGATATCCTACCTCCCTCTTGGAGCAATTGTGAGGATCCAGCGAGAAAATAAAGGAATGAGCCTCCATTGAACAGTCTAGTACTTACATGATGGTAACATTGGGAAGCCTGGTCAGGCTAAGGAGTTCTGCTGGAATAATGGATGTCGTTCTCAGCTGAAGGCGTTCAGCTTTTTCCCCTTTTTTGTTGTGGTATTAGACTGGTCTGATATTCCCCTTTCTTTTTCATTTCCTTAGACCCCTTTCATTGCTGAGTGTGTAGAGCAGTAATAGCTATCAGTTACTAAGCACTTATCATGTTGGCATTTTGTATCAGTTATCCCAGTTTAGCCCTAACAGCAGCCCTCTGATGCAGGTTTTCTTACCTACAGTTTACAGATGTGGAAACACTTTCAAAAGTTATACTGATTACTTAGTCATACAGCAAGTAAGAGGCAGATGTAAGATTCAGCATGGTAATGAAGAGCATTTAGACTTTTTTCTTATCTGTGAATAGTGAAGAATAGCAACCTTTGCCATGTTAGAAGGAGTAAAGAAACTAAAGTGCTTATGACATAGTAAGTACACAGTAAATTAGCAGATATTATTGTAATATTACTCAAAACTTATCTGCTGGACTCCAAAATGTATATACTTTTTCTAGTTGACCACTGCCTGCCTCTAAAATATTCTTTTCAGCAACCCTTGGGGCCATGATGATACAGAGATAAGTTAGACACATCCCTTCCCCCTCAAATTGCTGCATTTGGAGCTTATCTGCCTGTCATTTTTACTTGATGGATTATGGATAGAATCCTATTTTTTCGAACCACCATTACTTTTCTAGTTGTAGGTCCATTTTTAACAAACTGAGAAAACAAGTAAGAGATGAAGCAGCTCTATGACGTGATTGATGACTGTTATTTGCTCATACACAATTTCTCTCTCTTTAGAGATCCCAAGGTTTCTCGCCTGCTGCTTGACGCTCGGTATCCAGTTGTTGCTGTCGACAGCTACATGCCTGTGATTGACGTGTTCTCAGGCCACCAAAATGGGAGTCTTCGGGTCTTTTTAGCTATGGGCTCTTCAGATCAGATAATAGCACTACAAAGATTAAAGAATAAAGAAGGAACAGTTACTCCCTTCAACCCGAGGCCAGCCCATTTCCTGGACCAGCCGTCTGTAGCATCTGTTGCTATGGTAGTGACCAAACACTTGATTGTTTAGAAAAAACATAATCTTATTTTAAGGCTTACAAGGTGATGCTTTGATAATTGGAGTGAACCTAAATCTGCCCTAAAAAAAAAATAGTCTCAGTGAAAAAAAGAAAAGGTAATCTGGGGGAGAAAATGGGGATGGGGTGAAGAGTGATCCTAAATGTAAACCGGCAAAATATTCTGTTTCTTGACCAAATCCATGTTGCAAAGTTTTCAAGTGACATTCTTAATTTTTCTACTCATAACTTAAAAGTAATTTGTTTTGTACAGTTGTTCAGTTAAGAAAGCACATTGACATACTTTATTGTGTTTATTCCCTTATACATGAGGTAGGTCATTGTCATTCTATTTTTTAGGTAATGAAATAGAATTAGAGTTTATATTACTCATCCAGGGTCACGTAGCTGAAAATGGGAGAATTGGTGTTCAGACGCAGGTCTTCTGACTCTTAAGTCCACTATATCTTGTCCTCCTGTATCTTACATTTGAAGTCTTTACTAGAATAGCCAAATCTCAGTCTCCACTGTATGTTATGTTTTTTTTTTTTTTTTTTTTTTTTTTTTTTTATGTTATGTTTTTTAATCTGAATCTAAATGACAAATTGATTGCCTCTAGCAGAGAAAGAACTATTAGGAAAATATCTATTAGTAGGCTATTGTTTATTTGTTATGAACTCTGAACTTTTTATGTTTTATATTTATGTCTATCAGTAGATAATAGTGAGGGGAGTTAATTTAAAAATGACATAAAAGCACAAATAAAGCTCATCTGTTTAACATTCCCAAGTCTTTTTTAGGTGTTACATCATGCTCACATTGCAATGTAAACTTAGATTTTGTTAAATTTCATGCCAGAGGTTAAAAAATGTTACCGTGAACACAAAAGAAGTCCTTAAAAGGTTCATTTCAGTTCAGTCAGTCAGTCGTGTCTGATTCTTTGCAACCCCATGGACTGCAGCACGCCAGACTTCCCTGTCTATCACCAACTCCCGGAGCTTATGCAAATTCGTGTCCATTAAGTCGGTGATGCCATCCAACCATCTCATCCTCTGTTGTCCCCTTCTCCTCCCACCTTCAGTCTTTCCCAGCATCAGGGTCTTTTCCAGTGAGTCAGTTCTTCACATCAGGTGGCCAAAGTATTGGAGTTTCAGCTTCAGCATCAGTCCTTCCAATGAATATGCAGGATTGATTTCCTTTAGGAAGGACTGTTTGGATTCTCTTGCTCTTCAAGGGAGTGTCAAGAGTCTTCTCCAACACCGCAGTTCAAAAGCAACAATTCTTCGGTGCTCAACTTTCTTTATAGTCCAACTCTCACATCCATACATAACTACTGGAAAAACCACAGCTCTGACTAGACAGATCTTTGTTGGCAAAGGAATGTCTCTGTTTTTTAATATGCTCTCTAGGTTGGTCATAACTTTTCTTCCAAGGAGCAAGCATCTTTTAATTTCATGGCTGCAGTCACCATTTGCAGTGATTTTGGAGCCCAAAAAAATAAAGTCTGCCACTGTTTCCATTGTCTCCCCATCTATTTGCCATAAAGTGATGGGACCAGATGCCATGATCTTCATTTTCTAAATCTTGAGCTTTAAGCCAACTTTTTCACTCTCTTTCACTTTCATCAAGAGGCTCTTTAGTTCTTCGCCTTCTGCCATAGGGTGGTATCATCTGCATATCTCAGGTTATTGATATTTCTCGTAGCAATCTTGATTCCAGCTTATGCTTCCTCCAGCCCAGCATTTCTCATGATGTACTCTGCATATAAGTTAAATAAGCAGGGTGACAATACACAGCCCTGACGTCCTCGTTTTCCTATTTGGAACATAAATACAGTTGTTTCTGCTTCTGCACTCAGTGTCTCTTATCCAGTCCAGTGTCTGCAGAACTGAATTACTGTAATACTGCATGGTTATATTAAGAAGCTGCTATAATTCTGAGGGGCTTTTTTTTTTTTGCCTGTACTCTTCTCTAGAGAATCAAAGTACAAATTTTCTGTTTCCCTAAGGAACTTTTTTGAACAGCTGTCGCTGACAGATGCTTCTAGATGCCAAGGCAAACACTTAATGCGATCTCTGTTCCACATATTTTGGATTAGTAGTTAGACACTTAAACACATAAAAATCATATGGTCTGACCCTTATCTGAATCCTGAATTCCCCTTTGGTGAGTATTCCTAATAATCACTTAGCTAGTGTCTGCTGAGGCTGTCTGGAATTGAGGAAAAGAACACTGGCTGTGGAGTCACTCTACCTGAGTTCAGACCCTGGTTCCACTGTCACTGGCTATACATGTCAAATTAATATTAATAAGTGCAAGGCTCAGAATAAGTAATAAATACATTATTGTTATTAGAAGTACCTTCAGTAACAGTATATTTACTACCTCTCCTCTAATAAACACTCTGTGTTACTCCTAGCGTCATTAAAAAGAATAATTAACATAATTAATACTTAGCTGCTTCAAATATGTGTTCTTTATCCTGTTAAGGAAATAGCCTTCTAAGCATACGAAGAATCAGAAACATCTGATTAAATTTTATCAAATACCCTTTCAGCCTTTATTGAGGTAGTTACTTTTTTCCTTCTATTAGTGCACTGGATTACATTTATGGATTTCCTAATATTGACCAAGTCTCACAGTCTAGAGTAAATGCTCCCTGATCTGATTACAGTGAGCAGTTGTGAGATTTATACACAATGAATATTAAGTATCTGCTTATTTCTTCATCTCTTCTCAGACTGTACAGATAATAAATGTGAACACTATACAAATTACTCTTTAAAGCTCACCGGCATCTCTGTTTCATTTCATAGGCAGAGGACCATGGAAATGGATTGACGGAGCACCACTTTGAACTCCTTGTAGACAAGGTTAAAGGGCTCACCCCTCTTCAGGCCACAGTCTGGGGAGAAGCAGATTGTTATGTCCAGTACTACTTTCCAGTTCAAGACTCACAGTCCAATGTGCTGAAAGGACCTGAGTTCCTTGAAAATGGTAGGTTTGGGAGATTAGACCTTGTCATTCTTGTGTGGCTCCTTTATTGAATATACTCAGAGATTTTCCTTCCTGAGTAAGTCTTGTGTTCCTCAGTATTTCTAGTCTTACCTGAGCAATGCAGGAGATACCCTGAGTTTTTGCTTTTCTTAAATTGTTTAACATTTTATTTTGATTTGATTTCAGATTTATGGAAAAGTTGCAAAAATAGTACAAAGAATTCCTGTATACCCTTTACCTCAATCCATCAATCATTTACATTTTGTCTCATGTAACATCATTTACAAGCCTATTCACTCTTATCTATTAACATACAGTTGATTCTCATTATCCATCATAATTATATTCTGTAAGGTCATCAAGAGTGCTAAATTAAGAGAATACTGAACCATTGTTTCTAAGGGAAATATGTACATATACATATCTCACATAGATCATAATCTTAAATCCTAAAGCAACTTACCATAGTAGATTCTAGTGTCTTTATTTTACAGAAGAGAAAGCAAGGTTCAGAGTGTTAGTGACTGCGGCCAGCCCACTAACAAGTGCCAAGGTTGGCATTTAAACCCTGTCCAGCTGGCCTTAATGTAGAGCTCTTGCAGTACATTGTACTGTCCCTTACTGCGTCTATCCTCTGGTCATCTCTGAGAGCTCAAACAAGAGGACGAAGTGTCACCTTGTTTGATTGCAGCTGGGAATGAGCAAGTTGGGTGACTCAAATTTTCTGTTATTCTGAGCATGTCCTTAAGTAACTGAAAGTGCTGCCAGGATTGGTTTTGAGATTCAAATAATGGACTTGTACCCAGGATATATAAAGCACTCTTAACAAATCAGTAATAAAAAGACAACCCAATTTAAAAACGGGCAAAGGATCTGAATAGACACTTCTCTATATAGAAATGGCTAATAAGCACGTGAAAAGATGGTTAACATTATTAGTCACTTGGGAGATAAAGATCAAAACAGTCACAAGGTACCACTTCATACTCGCTGAGATGGCTATATATGTAGTTTTTAAATAGAGTAATAAGTGCTGGTAAGAAAGTAAAGAAAATAAAGTGCTGGAGCTCTCACACACTGTCCACCAACAAAGGAATCTCTTCTGTATTATCATGACACTTTAGGAGACCACAGCTACTAGGGAAATGGACCTTAGTAGGAGTAATGCAGTCAGAAGATACAGATTCTGGTTCCAAGTCTGTGACCTGCTAGCTCTAAGATCTTTGGATTGACTGTGTAACCTCAAGGTATCCGTACTCTCATCTGTAGCAGGAGAAATAACCTGCTTTCTTTTCCCCTGGAGGAGGGAATGGCTACCCACTCCAGTATTCTTGCCTGGAGAATTCCATGGACAGACTGGCGGGCTACAGTCTATTGTGAGGGTAAAATTGAATATTACTGGATATTAACATTCTCTCTTACTACATTTAAGACACTTGATGATGTGTTGAATTACTCTGAACTTCTTATCTTTTCCAAAGGAATCACCCTGAGGCCTTTCAGATCTGCAACCACACTCTGTGTTCCAGACCCTGTCTTTAACAGTGAACACCGTCACTCTCTCCTGTTGCCAGCTGAAGTTCCAGTGCAAAGGCTCCTGCTCAGTGCCTTCTCTGCATACGGGCTTGTCCCTGGAGGTGGAGTCCAGTTTGAAATCTGGTGCAGGTACAGTATGGACAATCCATTCCTGTGCCTAGGAAAGAAGTGCATAGTCATAGAACATCCTTCACTTAATTAGCCCTGGTTGAATTGTAAGTAAGCAAAGTGACCCCTTCTGCCCTGTTTAATATTATTTAAAAGCTTGGTAGTGACTCTTATCCGGCTTTTACCATAATCCGTTAAATTATTAGGCTTTAGGGAGCAGTTTGTATCTCTTGCTTCTAACCACTACTTACATTTGGAAGAGAAGTTTTCGTTTTTATCTCCTACTGTCACTTAACATGTATTAGTCACCTTTCTTCTGCTTCTCTTTTTGCCTTACATTGTTCAGGCCCTCACTATATCATGCCTCAGCTATTGTAATGCCCTCCTAACTGGTCTCTCCACTTCTAGACTCATTTATTGTAATCTGTTTTTCCCATCACCGAAAGACTAGCCTTTGTGAAATAATAATTCCACTCACAGCACAGAACCACCTGTGCCGCAGGATGAATGTTGTCAGGAGCGGCTACTCCCAAAGGGCAAAGCCAGATGCTGATTCCTCAACAGAAAACCTGTGAGAAGCTGGGCTTTGTCTTGAACACAGAGTATAATTTATGCAGTTCTTTCTGCAGGTTATGGGCAATAAATCTAGTCAGACACAACCACAGCTGCATACCACAAATACAGAACAATCAGGCTCCAAAGAAAACTAGATACTGAAAGCTTACCCCTGGGACAGACTGAATCATTCGTCCACCTAATTCTTTCAACTGACAGCTTGTATTTTTGTGGCTTACAGATACTATTATCCTAATGTGAGAGACCAGATGGTTGCCAAAGGAACCTTGCCATTATCGAGGATCTGTGCCTTGGTAACCATGCAGCACCGTGAGGATGGGGGCATACAGACCTTTAATCTCCCTTTAACCCCTAGGCTTGAGAATAGGAAAGAAGTGAGGAACCAATCATCAGGTAATTTAAGACATTTACCTTTCCCTTTCAAAGGCAGTATATGTGAATATCCCTTTTCTCTCTAAATTAGTGATTCTTCACATTTTGTGGTATTTACCCTTTTAAGAATTTGATAAAAACTGAGGCACCTTCTCTTAGAAAATGAGTAGAATACATACTGCAAATTTTGAATATAATTTTAGAAAATTCATAGTTATGTAGACTATGTACATAAATGTTGCTTGTCTCATCTCGCCTTTAACTTCAGTAGCATTTGACAAGCCCTCATGACACAAATCCCAAGTATTATGTAGGTATACTCAGAGAATTATTATTCCAAGGCAACATGATGTAGGATTGGGAGAAAATAGCATGAACTGGAAATTCACTGTGAGGGAAGAGAGAGTCAGGATTTAAAGTTAAAAGGGATTAGTTAGAGCTGGAGTTTTGAATTCTGTCCTCTTGGTTCCAGTAAGATGACCTATCCTCCAGATACATCATGAATAACTAGAATGAGCCTCATAAATCAAGTTACTCTTCCCTCTTACTGGAGAGGATCTGCCCAAACAAAAGGCTTTATCTTGTTAGATTAAGATTGAGTTGTTCCTCCTGACCCTCACTAATCAGCTTGTTCTGTTGTCCGTAAAACTTTCCCTGGGAACTTCTCTGGTGGCACAGTAGATAAGAACCCACCTGCTGGTGCAGGGGCTGTGGGTTTGATCCCTGGTCCAGGAAGATTCCACATGCTGCAGAGCAAGTAGAGCTCAAGAGCCGGGACTGCTGGGCCCACATGCTGCAACTGCTAAAGCCCTTGAACCTAGAGCCTGTGCTGCTCAGCAAGGGAAGCCACCGCAGTGAGGCGCCTGCGCACCGTAACTGAGAGGAGCCCCCACTCTCTGCAACTAGGGAAAGTCCACATGCAGCACCTGAGACCCAGTGCAGCCAAAACTAAGTAATTTTAAAACAGTGTTTATTTTTATTTTTGACTGCACTGGGTCTTCATTACTATGTGGACTTTTTCTCTAGTTTCAGCAAGTGGGGGCTACTCTTTGTTAAGGTGTGTGGGCCCTCTTGTTGCAGAGCCTAGGCTCTAGGGCACATGGGCTCAGTAGTTATAGCACTTGGGCTTAGTTGCCCTGCAGCATGGGGCATCTTCCTGGACCAGGGATCAGACTCATGTCCCCTGCATTGACAAGTAGATTCCCAGCCACGGGAATACCAGGGAAGTCCAGGAGAATTTTTATTAAAAGATGGCTTGTGAAGGTGTTTCAGGAGGGTGATAGAAATGTGTGAGTGTAAAAACCTTTTAAAGATTTTAAAAAACCAAGATTAGAGTCCATTTCAATTCTATAAATTAACTAGGATTACATTATGTCTGTTAGTTATGTGATTTTTGCCAAGCAGTTGAATCTCTGGACCATAGTTTTCATAGATATAAAGTGAAAATTGTGACTTCTATTCTGCTTTATTAATCCTAAAGTACAATAATATAATGTGATTCTGACCATAGACAGATTGTTTCACTGCTGAGGCCCCTTACTGTTCGTTAGGATTATAGTGTTTAATCCCTTCCTTCCTTCCTGATTAGGACTTAGGGTTTGGTAGAACAGAAGATTATTTCAAACAACCTTTTGATTTTTCCTTTCACCCTCATTCTTCAGGTTTACTGGATGTGGGCCTAAGGTACAGGCGTACTCCAAGGACAGCAGAGGGAGTTCTCGCTGCCCGAACTGTCTCCATCTCAGTCCAGATTATCAGAGCCTGTGGTTTGCAAGCAGCAGCCAAGTAAGTTCACCTTAGAAAAGCAATTCTCAAACCAAACCTTTCTCCACTTGCAGTCCACATAATTTGTGATGCTCAGATAACATATAACTTCCTTGGGTACAATCTTCAGTTTATTAACCACAGTTCTGCTCTTTTCTTTTTCTCTTAAGAAAGCACGTAGGAATATAAGTGAATAAACCACTTGCAAATGTTGCTGTTTTAACTGTTATTAGCAGCTTAGTTCCTTGACCTTGTCCAGCAGTTTGTCCTCTACCCTGCTTCTGCTAATATAGTGTCGCATAAGTCATGTCCGGCTCTTTACAACCCCATAGACCGTAGCCCACCAGGGTCCTCTGTCCATGGGATTCTCCAGGCAAGAATACTGGAGTGGGTTGCCATTCCTTTCTCCAGGAGATCCTCCCGACCTGGGGATCGAACCCAGACCTCCCCCGTTGTAGGCAGATTACCATCTGAGCCACTAGGGAAGCCCTCTACCCTACTCACCCCTTAACCCAAGGTCAGAACCTATGCCCTCCAACCATGCCAAGACCAGTCACTATTACAGATCCTCTGTAGTCTCATGTCTAGTCTGAGTACCACCTTCAGTTTTTCTGGCTCATTCCCCTTTAGTCTGTTCTCAGTACAGAAGCCAGTGAGCTTATTAAAACTTAGATAGATCTTGACACACATCTACTTAAAACCCACTTAAAATGCCTTTCCGTCTCATTTAAGTAAAAGCCAGAGCCTTTTAAATGGCTGTGAGACCCCACATGATCTGACTCCGTTTTCTTTATGACCTCCTCTCCTCCTGGTAGTTGCGGCTCTGCTCACTTCACTCCAGCCACTGGCTTTTTCATTGCTTTTGCACACTTACTCTTCTTCCTCTCAGGGCCTTTGCCTTGCTGTTTTCTCTGCCCGAAATACTATTTCTCTGTATAAACAGCATGGCCCTCTCTTGCCTGCATTGCTCATTCTTCTCTCTACTTTGGACGTTCTTCCTTATTTTGTCCTCTAAACAAACTTCCATTTTCGTCAAGGCTTTGCAGCCTTCCTCCATCTCTCCCTACATGTTGATAGAGTTGGTGCTTTGTCCTTGTCTACTAGCTCCATGTTGCAGCACATAGCAGTCTGTTTCCATGACTTGCAGACATGAGTTTTCCTCCACTAGGCTGTGAATTCCTGTGCATGCACACACTGCCTGAACTCTTCTCTGTACCTCCACCACAGAGCATTATTCCAGCACATAACAAGTACTCGGCTAAGAAGGAGAATTAGGGACTTCCCTGGTGATCCAATGGCTAAGACTCCATGCTTCCAATCCAGGGGGCTCAGGTTCAGTCCCTTGTCAGGGATCTGGATCCTGTATGCCACAAGTAAGAGTTCATATGCTGCAAATAAAGGGCCCATATGCCACGACTAAGACCCGGTAGAGCCAAATAAATCAGTTCAGTGTAGTCGCTCAGTGGTGTCCAACTCTGAGACTCCATGAACCACAGCACGCCAGACTTCCCTATCCATCACCAGTTTCCGGATTGTACTCAAACTCATGGACATTGAGTCGGTGATGCCATCCAACCATCTCATCCTCTGTTGTCCCCTTCTCCCACCTTCAATCATTCCCAGCATCAGGGTGTTTTCAGATGAGTCAGTTCTTCACATCAGGTGGCCAGAGTATTGGGGTTTCAGCTTCAGCATCCGTCCTTCCAATGAATATTCAGGATTGATTTCATTAGGAAGGACTGGTTGGATCCCCTTGCAGTCCAAGGGACTCTCAAGAGTCTTCTCCTACACCGCAGTTCAAAAGCATCAATTCTTTGGTGCTCAACTTTCTTTATAGTCCAACTCTCACATCCAAACATGACTACTGGAAAAACCACAGCTCTGACTAGACGGATCTTTGTTGGCAAAGGAATGTCTCTGCTTTTTAATATGCTGCCTAGGTTGGTCATAACTTTTCTTCCAAGGAGCAAGCGTCTTTTAATTTCATGGCTGCAGTCACCATCTGCAGTTATTTTGGAGCTCGAAAAAAATAAAGTCTGCCACTATTTCCATTGTTTCCCCATCTATTTGCCATGAAGTGATGGGACCAGATGCCATGATCTTCATTTTCTAAATCTTGAGCTTTAAGCCAACTTTTTCACTCTGCTCTTTCACTTGCATCAAGAGGCTCTTTAGTTCTTTGCTTTCTGCCATAGGGTGGTGTCATCTGCATGTTTCAGGTTATTGATATTTCTTCCAGCAATCTTGATTCCAGCTTGTGCTTCCTCCAGCCCAGGGTTTCTCACGATGTACTCTGCATATACATTAAACAAGCAGGGTGACAGTATACAGCCTTGACGTACTCCTTTCCTGATTTGGAACCAATCTGTTCTTCCATGTCCAGTTCTAGCTGTTGCTTCCTGACCTGCATACAGATTTCACAGGAGGCTGGTTAGGTGGTGTGGTATTGTCATCTCTTTCAGAATTTTCCACAGTTTGTTGTGATCCACACAGTCAAAGGCTTTGGCATAGTCAATAAAGCAGAAATAGATGTTTTTTCCAGAACTCTCTTGCTTTTTCAATGATCCAGCGGATGTTGCCTATTTGATCTCTGTTTCCTCTCCCTTTTCTAAATCCAGCTTGAACATCTGGAAGTTCATGGTTCACATACTGTTGAAGCCTGACTTGGAGAATTTTGAGCATTACTTTGCTAACGTGTGAAATGATTACAATTGTGTGGTAGTTTGAGCATTCTTTGGCATTGCCTTTCTTTGGGACTGGAATGAAAACTGACCTTTTCCAGTCCTGTGGCCACTGCTGAGTTTTCCAAGTTTGCTGGCATATTGAGTGCAGCACTTTCATAGCATCATCTTTTAGGATTTGAAATAGCTCAGCTGGAATTCCATCACCTCCACTAGCTTTGTTTGTAGTGATGTTTCCTAAGGCCCACTTGACTTTACATTCCACCATGTCTGGCTCTAGATGAGTGATCACTCCATCATGATTATCTGGGTCATGAAGATCTTTTTTGTATTGTTCTTCTGTGTATTCTTGTCACCTCTTAATATCTTCTGCTTCTGTTAGGTCCCTACCATTTCTGTCCTTTATTGATCCCATCTTTGCATGAAATATTCCTTTGGTATCTGTAATTTTCTTGAAGAAATCTTTAATCTTCCCCATTCTGTTGTTTTCCCCTATTTCTTTCCACTGATCACTGAGGAAGGCTTTCTTATCTATCCTTACTATTCTTTGGAACTCTGCATTCAAATGGATATGTCTTTCCTTTTCTCCTTTGCCTTTCACTTCTCTTCTTTTAACAGCTATTTGTAAGGCCTCCTCAGACAACTATTTTGCCTTTTTGCATTTCTTTTTCTTGGATGTCTTGATCCATGCCTCCTATACAATGTCACGAACCTCCGTCTATAGTTCTTCATGCCAAATAAATAAATATAAATACATTTTTTTAAAAAAGAATAACTAGATCATGATCCTGAAGCAGGCTAGCTCACTTTGGACGTGAATTCAAGAAAGATGCAAATGCTGCTTAATTTGGTCCCTGTTACAACTTAAGAGTCAGAATATTTACCTGTAACTTCATAGTCACTAAATAACTATTGGGATTACTGCCATGTGAGATCTGATGTGAAAGTAGCTGGTAATATGTTCAGTCTAATTAATACTTTTCCTCACTGAATTCTCCAAATAGACTTTTCCAGTAACCACTCAAGAACATCTTAGTGTTAGTAAGATACCAGGACGGTTTTTTAATCATGTTCTACCATATAGTCAAACTTCTGATGGTTTCTCATTGTCAGTAACAGTGGTCTCCTAATTTTAATTCTACATTCCTATTATTATAAAAAAAATTAGCATACTCTCTAAACATGTGAATACTTATTCATGTATGAGTCATCTTCATGTACTACTATACTGATATATATATTGTTAAGAGTAGTGAAACTTTAATATATGAAATAACAACTCTAGAAATTTTAATAATTTTTTTCTTATGCCCATATAGTTTACTCTCTGAACCCCCTATATTGTACTCACTACGTTCTAGGGTAGTGGTCCACAGGATAAGGTCCAACCTGCTTGCTCAACATGGCATTCAGGGCCCTTCAAAATATCTTAATCTGAGTCTTGAAAGAAGAGTAGGAGTTAATCAAAATGCCCAAGAAAGCTGAAAATTATTCCAGTCAAAGAGAAGAACATGTGCAAAAGCCATGGAGGCATGAAACTTATATATAATGGAGTACTTGTTCTGGGTAAGACCCAGCCTATGTCAGAATCATAAACATAGTGTTAAATAAATTAATTACTATGTAATTGACATATTAAAAAGCAGAGACGTTACTTTGCCAACAAAGGTCTGTCTTGTCAAAGCTGTGGTTTTTCCAGTAGTCATGTATGGATGTGAGAGTTGGACTGTAAACTAAGTTGAGTGCCGAAGAATTGATGCTTTTGAACTGTGGTGTTGGAGAAGACTCTTGAGAGTTCCTTGGGCTGCAAGGAGATCCAACCAGTCCATCCTAAAGGAGATCAGTCCTGGGTATTCATTGGAAGGACTGATGTTGAAGGTGAAACTCCAATACTTTGGCTACCTGATGTGAAGAGCTGACTGACTGGAAAAGACCCTGAATGCTGGGAAAGATTGAAAGTGGGAGGAGAAGGGGACGACAGAGGATGAGATGGTTGGATGGCATCACCGACTCAATGAACATGAGTTTGAGTAAGCGAGAGTTGGTGATGGACGGGAAAGCCTGGTGTGCTGCAGTCCATGGGGTTGCAAAGAGTCAGACACAATTGAGCGACTGAACTGAACTGACAGAAAGGACTCAGAATTTCAGTACTCAGATCTCAAAGAGACTGAGTAATAGATAAAGAAATTCAGTAGTTTCTCTCTCTGGGAATTCATGGGGAAAGTCAGATTGGATGGCAGGCAGTTTTTTTTTTAAGTCCTGCATCTGATCTGTGTTGCACTTTGAAGAAAAAAGGGCAAGAAGTCAGACCAGGGCAGTGGAATGTCCTTGTAGTATCACTCTAGTAGGCAGATGAAGATTGTCTCCTTCATACACACGTATGCTGTGACATCTCTATTACTAAGAAAACACACTGTGGCACTGCCAAAGCCTAGATAGGAAACACATGGTCTGTGAGTGTTCTTGGTGGCCTCGTGGGAATGGTGATGTTTCTTAGGCAGTCTCCTGTTTTCTGATACTACATCCTTCTCATTTCTGATATTCCTACCCTTCTCCCCTACAGGGCTTTGGCTGAGCAGGAACCTGCTCTGCAGTTTAGTGCCACAGTCGGGGTCAATGTGTTTGTCACCACTCATCTGTCCTTCCTGCCCAAGGGAGAACAGCGCCAAACCCGCCCTGTGGCCTGTTCCTTCTGCCCTGAGTTCTCCCATCACAGTGAGTTCTCATGTAACTTGGTAACCCAGCACTGCAGTGGAGAAGCCTGTTTCCTGGCAGAGCTGTTAGAGTTTGCAGAAGTTACTTTTGCTGTTTATCATGAAGATACCAGATCAGGTGAGGACAAATGGCTCATAGTCACAATTAAAAAGAGTTCTGCTTTGAATGGTGTAGCGTTTCCAACTTACTTCTAAAGGGTGTAGCAAAAATATGTAGAATATGTATTGCGTGTGTTTAAGAGAATGCAGAAAAGTAAAGCAAATGTGTCAAGTTGTTAGCAGGTGAATGTAGGTGAAGTATATATAGGAGTTCATAAGTATTCTTGTAACTTTTCTGTATGCCTGAATTTTTCAAAGTAAAATTATTTAAGTGTGGGTATACACATACTTAATGATTTAATTTAAATGATTTAGAAGGCATTCAAGATTTGACTGGAGCAAGATGATCTCTAATGCACCTTCCAACACTGAAATTCACTGAGTGTAAATGGGTTCTCATATAGCTATATTGTAACACAAACCCTTTAGTCAGTAGACCACCAACTAATTTCCCTTTTTTTTTTGTTTAACAGCCAGTGATATAACCAGTATCCATTCATTCAAAGATTATCTGCTTGGAGTAGTAAAGATTCCAACAAAAGATCTGCTGATCAAGAGATCTGGTAGGGATCCTGGATTATCACTTTCTAATCCTGTCCTTTCCTGTTCACTTCCCTGCTCGAGAGCATCTTGTTTGACTCTCTTGCAAGATATGAGGGGAATAAAAAGACCCCTTAAGACATACTTCTCAATTCTGCCAAATACCTCAGAAGTTTTCTCAAAAATATTTTAAGTCCTTTGCTAGTTATTTCAGAAGTCTTCTAATAAAGCAGAGAAGCTCAAAATACTGTACTGTCTGTCATCTTCCCCCAGGAAAGGGAATGATGATGATATTATTACTTATAATAAATATGCCAGTACCTATTGCATTATATAGCACTCTGTAAAATATTTTCTCAGATCTCATTTGAACCTCAGGGTAACTCTTACTGTCAGGGATACTAGGATTATCTTCATTTGACAGATGAGAAAATTTAGGCTCACAGAGTTTAAGTGATTTGTCAGAACCACACAGCCATGTAGTGGAGTCCTGGAAATCAAATCCAGGTTTGCCAATTCTTTTTCACTATACTCTTCTGTCTCACTGAAGAAGAAATGAGGCTATCAGATAGAGACCCGAAAGAAGGTACAACCACCAAGGCAGCAGTCTGGAAATGTTGGTCCCATCCTGCTTTTTACTGGCTCAGTGACCTTGACCTCTCTGAGTCCCACTTACATTGTAGATGGAGACTGTTAATGGTAACAAGTCCATGAGGTAGAACTCAGTGAGATAGGATATGTGAAGTACCTGACACATAGTAGGCATTCAGTAAACGTTAAGTTTTCTTCTTTTGCCCATCTTCCTCCCTAGGATTATATGATCTATTTTCCAGAATTTTCTCACACATCTCCCAGTTTTAACTGTGAATTGAAATTTGAACAGTACTCAATAAGCAAATACTATGTGCCTGCCAGAAAGAAGTCGCTACAACTTGATAAAGGGTTCAAATCTCACTTCTGTCACTGTTTATGATCTAGGACAAGTCACTTCATCTCTCAGCTCCCTAAATGGAATCTCTAAAAATGGAAGTAATAAGATCTTTGCAGGATTAGTGAAGCATTCAATGAAGTTATACATATAAAAGATCTCTGCACAGGTCTGGCCACGTGGTTTCTTTCCTTCTGAAACTTAGTACAGAGTTTGTCAGCAAATAGGCACCATCTGAGAAATCCCATTTCCACAAATTAAATTTAACCACTTGGAAATAAACCTTTTGATAATTTAGAATGTAGCATTTGTCCTTACAGTCAGTTATTCTAAAGTGAACAGTCTGTTTTGTTTCCTCCTGCCAGAAATCTCAATTATACAATCACAGAGCCAGAGGAATGATCCTATGCAGCAGTTCTTAAGTGCTAAAATGGTGTGAAATTATTTGTGTAATTTATATTTGAGCATTTTTCCGGGCCAACTTTCGTTACTGCCAAAGGGATCTGTGACCAAATAATGTTAAGAACCACTTGGTTGTGAGGAAATTAATACCCAGTGATGAGAAATTACTAAACTAAAGCTGTAGGTTTTTAGACTAAAGTCAAGACTCTCGAAGATGTACATTCTTATTTCAGCATCCTCATTTTATAAGTGAAAACTTGGAAGCCCCCCCAAAATTAAATACCTTAAGTCATAACACCGTAAGTGACCTTTGGCAAATTCATCTCAATAAGTCTGAATCTTCTCATCTATAATTTTAATTAATAAAATCTCAGAAAATTGCTGTGAATATTATACCAGTCTATAAACTGCTTTACATAATTATGAAATCCAAAAAGCTCAGAAAATTATACGTTTTTATTTAATTAGTTAAGCAGCCAAACCTGACACCAGCTGCTTAGTCTTTATTTTCTGACTTAGGCCGCTTCCTGGTTATACAGTTTTATTGGAGCACATTGTGCCCATTCATCTGCATATCATCTATGTCGACTTTCTAACTACAACACAATTGAACAGCTGCAACAGAGACTATATGGCCAAAAAGCCTAAAATATTTACCATCTGCCCTTTTACAGAGGAAGTTTACCAACCCCTGACCTACATGACCACTGACTAGTACATAGTATTCAATTTATGTACCATATTAATTTCTAAAATCTGAAAATTTTTAAAATTGTAAACAAATCTGATGCTGAAGATTCTAGATAAGATATTATGAATTTATAATAGGTGGATTGTAGACTTTAAAGCCAGCTGTACCTGGATTCAAAGCCTAACTGTATGGCCTAGTAGCTATAATAACTTGGGAAGGTCTCTTAGCTTTCATTTGCGCGTCTGTAAAGTATAGATTATTGTCCTGTTTAAGCCTTCCTCAGCAATCAATGCAAAGAAATAGAGGAAAACAGTAGAATGGGAAAGACTAGAGATCTCTTCAAGAAAAGTAGCGATACCCAGGGAACATTTCATGCAAAGATGGGCTCAATAAAGGACAGAAATGGTAGGGACCTAACAGAAGCAGAAGATATTAAGAAGAGGTGGCAAGAATACACAGAAGAACTGTACAAAAAAGATCTTCACGACCCAGATAATCACGATGGTGTGATCACTCACCTAGAGCCAGACATCCTGGAATGTGAAGTCAAGTGGGCCTTAGGAAGCATCACTACAAACAAAGCTAGTGGAGGTGATGGAATTCCAGTTGAGCTATTTCAGATCCTAAAAGATGATGCTGTGAAAGGGCTGCACTCAATATGCCAGCAAACTTGGAAAACTTAGCAGTGGCCACAGGACTGGAAAAGGTCAGTTTTCATTCCAGTCCCAAAGAAAGGCAATGCCAAATAATGCTCAAACTACCGCACAGTTGCACTCATCTCACACGCTAGTAAAGTGATGCTTAAAATTCTCCAAGCCAGGCCTCAGCAATACGTGAACCGTGAACTTCCAAATGTTCAAGCTGATTTTAGAAAAGGGAGAGGAAACAGAGATCAAATTGGCAGCATCCACTGGATCATCGACAAAGCAAGAGAGTTCCAGAAAAACATCTCTTTCTGCTTTATTGACTACACCAAAGCCTTTGACTGTGTGGATCACAACAAACTGGAAAATTCTGAAAGAGATGGGAATACCAGACCACCTGACCTCTTGAGAAACCTGTATGCAGATCAGGAAGCAGAACTGGACATGGTGGAGAAGGAAATGGCAACCCACTCCAGTATTCTTGCCTGGAAAAGTCCATGGACAGAGGAGCCTGGCAGGCTGAAGTCCATGGGATTACATGACTGAGCATGTGTGCACAAGGGTGGAGGGAGATGGGTTGGTAGCAATAAAGTGGTAGAACTAAAAAAAAAGAAAAAAGAACTGGACATGGAACAACAGACTGGTTCCATATAGGAAAAGGGGTACGTCAAGGCTGTATATTGTCACCCTGCTTATTTAACTTATATGCAGAGTACATCATGAGAAACGCTGGGATGGTGGAAGCGCAAGCTGAAATTAAGATTGCCGGGAGAAATATCAATAACCTCAGACATGCATATGACACCACCCTTATGGCAGAAAGTGAAGAAGAACTAAAGGACCTCTTGATGCAAGTGAAAGAGGAGAGTGAAAAAGTTTGTTTAAAGCTCAACATTAAACAAACTAAGATCATGGCATCCGGTCCCATCACTTCATGGCAGACAGATGGGGAAATGGTGGAAACAGTGGCTGACTTTATTTTTCTGGTCTCCAAAATAACTGCAGATGGTGATTGCAGCCATGAAATTAAAAGATGCTTACTCCTTGGAAGAAAAGTTATGACCAACCTAGACAGCATATTAAAAAGCAGAGACATTACTTTGTCAAAAAAGGTCCGTCTGGTCAAGGCTATGGTTTTTCTAGTGGTTATGTATGGATGTGAGAGTTGAGCTATAAAGAAAGCTGAGCACCGAAGAATTGATGCTTTTGAACTGTGGTGTTGGAGAAGACTCTTGAGAGTCCCTTGGGCTGCAAGGAGATCCAACCAGTCCATCCTAAAGGAGATCAGTCTTGGGTATTCATTGGAAGGACTGATGTTGAAGGTGAAACTCCAATACTTTGGCCACCTGATGTGAAGAGCTGGCTCACTGGAAAAGACCTTGATGCTGGGAAGGATTGAGGGTAGGAGGAGAAGGAGGTGACAGAGGATGAGATGGTTGGATGGCATCACCGACTCAATGGACATGGGTTTGGATGGACTCCGGGAGTTGGTGATGGACAGGGAGGCCTGGTGTGCTGCAGTTCATGGGGTCACAAAGAATCAGACACAACTGAGCAACTGAACTGAACTAAACTGAATCCTCAAAACTTGACAGGGCTATCAAGAAAATTAAATGATGTAATATATATAAGGGCTTCAGGTGGCGCTAGTGATAAAGAACCCGCCTGCCAATGCAGGAAACATAAGAGACGTGGGTTTGATCTCTGGATTGGGAAGATCCCCTGGAGAGTGGCATGGCAACCCCTGAAGTATTCTTACCTGGAGAACCCCAGGGACAGTGGAGCCTGATGGGCTACAGTTTAGGGTCACAAAGAGTTGGACACACTGTAGCAACTTATAACACAGTATGTATAAAGTATAAGAGAATTTCTGACACATGGTAGATACCCAGTAACAAGTAGCTAATATTTAAAATTTTTATTTGAAGTCTAGTGCCTGGTCCTCTCTATGTGTTCAATAAGTAGCAGTTCCCTTGATTAAAGACCCATGGCTAGACATCTCTCAGATCTCCTGATCCTGTCCCATGCCTTCTCCATTGTACTCATCATATCATGATAATATTTCCTCTTTCAAGGCTCTTCCAGAACCATTATCTCATTTGACAATCATAATAATTTTGTTTGGTAGGCAAGATTGGCACTGTTTTTCCCATTTGTCAGGTAATGAAATAAGGCTAAAAGATATTAATGGCTTACCCAGACTAAACCACTAGTTTTGGACTGAGCCAAGGAGAAAATTCAGATCTTCTGGCTCCTAACCGTTGTTCTTCCACCTGATTTCATTGTCTTTCAGTGGTCAGATGAAACAGAACTTCAGTTCACTGTGGGTTTGTGTTTTCTTTTCTATCTTGGACCAGGGTGATGGTGGCTCTTAGGCAGAAAGTGGGTTAGTCTTTTTACATTTAAAACAATAATTGAAAATCTTCCTTTTCTCTCATAAGGGATCACAGGATGGTATCCTATCATTTTCCCAGAAGAGGGGGTCCTGCCTCATGGCTTGGAACTCATGCAGAAGATTGTGGGTGGTCTGGAGCTTTCGGTTTCCTTCACCCATCCTGGAGACAGAGAGCGGGTATTGGAAGCTGCTGAGCTATTGGGCTGGAGCTTTGAGAATAATCTGAAGGATTTTGTCAAGATGGATGAAGAGGAGCCAGCCACTGTCACCATCTCCACCCCGAGGCTCTGGCTGCCCATCCATTGCGTGCTGCTTGCCGGCCACAACCACATTCATAAGAATACATATTGCTACCTCCGCTACAAGCTGTATGATCAGGAAGGCTTTTGGACCCCTCTCAAGAAGCCTAAGGAATCTACAAACAAAAAGCAGGTCATGGTTACTTTCAAGGCATCCAAAAGAGCAGAAGTCACTCGGAACCCATCACTGCTTTGGTACTTCAGAGAGGAAAGGTTAGAGATCCAAGTGTGGCGGGCTTACGGCAATGAGAGTGTGGAGAGGCCCCACCAGACAGACAGCTGGATTGGCTCAGCCTATGTGGACTTGACCAGACTTGGGGAGAGGTCAGCAAGGACGCTCACTGTCAGTGGTAAGTGATGAACAGCCTTAGCTCTTGTGGTTTGAGCGCCTCTGTTCTGTGACAAGCACCATGTGAGATACCCTCTCTGACATTATTTTATTTGGTACTCCCAGAAATCTATGAGACAGATATCAAACTCATTTTTCAGTCATGAAAATGGAGGCTCAGGTAGGTTGGATAAGTGCCCAAGGTCACATATTAGTAAGTATTATTGCATGTTGAAAGATTAATAGTAATTTAGTAATGCTTCTTGAGAGTAAAGAGATTTCTGAAAGAGGTCTGCTTTAAGAAGGGCATTATCTAGTGACATTATACCTTAGTGGAGCCTAAGGTATACTGTCTAAGATCTAAGAACTGGCTCTGAACTTTTGTAGCCTTAAAGTACATCCAAATTCATCAGATTGTTGTACCTAACACAGTGCCTAGAACACTAAGTCCTCAGTTAATACATGTAAAATAAGAATGAGTGAATTTAATCCCATGTATAAGAGCCTATATGATCATCTAAATTGTTAGTTTTTAAATACACTGAGAAGTGTACCTGCTAATGAGATTAGGATATCCTTTCTCTCTGGTCAACACATCTTAGAATCGGAAAATCTACATAGTAATTAACTGGTTCACAAGACAGAAAGGAAAAAAATAGTATTTTGGAAGTGGCACTATGGGTGCTTTTCTTTCAAGCATTTGTTCAGTATTTGCTCTATATACATGACCCTGGAAATTCAAAAGATACGTCAAAAATAGTTAATGAGCTCATTGTCTAATGGGAGAGTAGAGTAGTAAATACACGCAGTGAAGTGTAAGAACTATGAAAAGGTATTCTCAGTGGCCCTGTGGGAGCACAGGGACACAACAGATCTTTGGTCCAAGGATGACATGTCAGTGGAAGTGATGCTTGACCTGAGTTTCAAAGGATTTAGAAATAAGTCAAGAAAAGGGGGAGAAAACAGTTTTCTAAATGGGAACAGCACGGGTGAAGGCACAGAGGAGGAAGCAGCCTGATACATTTTAGATCTTGTAAGTAATTTGGTGCTGTTGGATCACAGGATATATAGGTTGGGAAATGGTGGGGAATGAAGCTAGAGAGGTGAGCAGGAGGATTGTGTGGGAAGCCTCTTCTAAGCAGGAGAGTTTAGGCTTTTTTCTCAGAGCTATGGAAAGCTATTTTAATGAGTTCTGAATAGAAGAGTGACTCAGCTTTACTTTATAGAAAAATAAGTCTGGCAGCTATGCTACAGAATGAATTGAAGATGACCAGACTAAACTCTTTACAAAAGTCATATTTATAAACCTTAATATTCCTGTAAGGTAGTTTTCCTCACTATACAGTTGAAGAAACTGGGTCACAACCCTATCTTAGCTCTGTTAGCCTTGTGCTCCTATGCTGTTACTGAGCAGGTAGCCCAAGCTAAAGGAGGACTGAGTATCAGGGTAATCATCCTAGATTCTCTGATTCTCTCTGGACCCAATAGGTATAATTCTGACTCTGGTGAGCACCTCATCAAATGCCGTGTGCCCTATTTTTGTCTGGGCAGGCCTAGAGTCACTTCAGAGAGACTACAGAAAAAATCCTTGAAGTATGCAGAGCTCACTTGAACTAAAGTTCATAAAAATAGGCTTATAACTTCACTCTGCTGAAGCAGGTGGGTTTGGGAAACTGAATATAGATTTAAGGATCAGAACTTGAACGTAAAAAATTCTTTCCCCACTCCCGCACTCCTGTCAGCTCTTTATCCACTTGTAAAAGGGCCTTATACAAAGTGTAGCATTTTATAGTGTTTATTGAATGGGTTGCAATCAGTTCATCTAATCACCCATCCAACCATCTTTCCAAGTACTATTAAATTTCTTGAGGATAAGGATTTAACAGTGTTGCTTTTGGTATCTTCCTTTCTATGACTTGCCCTTATTTTGTGCCTATGATAATCCTCATAATCTACACATTGCATGGGGAAAAAACAGGTTGCCTAAAAACAGAAAAAGACAGGGAAGACTTTCTCTTATTGCAGTCTGTGAATCAGTAAAGTCCATTTTCCTGAATTGTTTGTTGTTGTTCAGTCGCTAGATCATTTCCAACCCTTTGTGACCCCATGGAGTGCAGTAGCACGTCAGGCTTCCCTGTCCTTCACTGTTTCCTGGAGTTTGCTCAGATTCATGCCCACTGAGTCTGATGCTATCTAACCAACTCATCCTCTGCTGCCCTGCTAATTGGAATGAGTCTTATGAAGCAAACTTTGAGATTCTAAAGAAACTATTATTTATCTGCTCTATAAATAAATCTCATTTTAATACCCAGCAAACCAGAAAAGTTATATCCCTGGGCTTAAATCTGCCACTTATTGGAAAAGTCATCTTGCCAGGTTACTTAACCCCTCTGAGATTCTAGCACATGAAAAATACTCAACAGATACTCCCTTTTCTTTTTGCCTCCTGCCACCACCTCTTTCCCTTCCAAATGATCTTCAGGGCTACTGCCAAAACCTATTTATTTGGTGAAACAGGCTAAATTGAGCATCAAGTCAGTTTCCTAATAAGAGGCCTAAGAAGAGGAAACAGTGGGACTTACGGAAGAAAAGACAAGCTACTCTTTATTTCATCAAATGTTAAACTTTAAGAGACTCCAGAGGTCGTTTAAGTCTAGCTACCCGCTCTGCTCATGGATTCCTTCTATGGCAGCTGTGTCTGGTAGTCATTCAGCTTTGGCTTAAAATCCTAGCCTCTCATTGCTTTCCTTTATTTCAGATAGAGTTGGGGGGTTGCAGGGGAGACAGTAAAAACTCTCACCGTGTATATTAACCTCACAGTTTCTTTTGCAAATTGGTATGTTAGGGCCTGTGGCCCTACCAAACACAAGAGGACCACAAGCACCCTCAGTGAACATCTCCAGGTTTAAAAGTGTTCCTGCTTGCCTCAATTTATTCTCCTCCATCCTCTTGCAGGTGTTTATCCCCTATTTGGACGAAACGCTTCCAACCTCTCGGGAGCTGCCTTGAGAGTTCATGTGGTTCTTTCCTCTCTTTCTTCACACCCTGGGCCCATTCATGAGCTGGACTCCATGGACTGCAGCAGCCACAGTGAGTCTGAGCAGGTCCCCAGAGGAATTGATGAGATCCAGCTCTCTCCACCACATGGCCACCAGAAGTCTCCAGCCTCCACCCAGGTCCCCTGCAACACCACCACCACTGAAGTCTGCCCAGCCCAGGAGGGCCCTCCTGAGTCAGATGGAACTTTCACAGTCAGCATTCTGGTAGAGAGAGCAATGCACTTAAGCTTGAAAGGTATGTTCTTCTCACTTATCTATAAACAGGTATCTGACTCTGCAGGCTACAGTCCTGTCTTCATAAATCTTTCTAATCATGACAGGGTCTGGAGGAATTGCTAATCATCTTAATCAGTAATAATTATATTTCTCAAGCCTAAAGGTTTAAGCAATATGAAAGCCTTTCTGAACCTAAGTGGACCTTGTCAGTTATCTTAATTTTGTATATCATAAATTCCTCAGTCCAGAAACCAGAATATCAACTTAGATACACCTCTTTTTCTTTTTCACCATCAAATCCTCAGATCCATTAAATTGCTGTGTTTGTGAAATTTCTGTTAGATCTCTACCTTTGTCTCTATCCATACCAAATTTGTCCCTCTTCAGTATACACCTAGGGCCAAGGATTCTTAGCACTGGATTCATAAACCCTCAGGAATCCAAGGATTCAAGCCAGGGTAGATGATCTTGGATAGGAAAATAATTACATCTTTATTTTTATTAACCTCTAACTAAAATTGAGGCTTTCCAGGTAACCTAGTGGTAAAGAATCTGCCTGCTAAGCAGGAGATAGGGGTTTAATTCCTGGATCAAGAAGATCCCCTGGAGAAGGAAATAGAAACCCACTCTAGTATTCTTGCCTGGAAAATCCCGTGGACAGAGGAGTCTGGCGGGCTACAGTCCATGGGGTTACAAAGAGTTGGACATGACTCGGCGACTCAACAGTAGCACAGCAGCAACTAAAATTGAACATTTCTTCCAATTGTGAGTGTAGGCAATAGAGCCTAGTAATATTAACAGTACCTGTGATGCTGTCAACTGTAGAAATCACAGGTATTTTCATATCCTATTTTAGTTACTGCAGATATCTTGGAATGTCATTTATTCCTCTCATTACTGCAAAATTACAGTAGTTATTAAACCAAAGTAATTATTAAACCTAAAACTTAATCTTGTTGTATATTAATAAAACACATTTATTGCTATGTCACAATTTTTTAATGTTTTGGTAACTTTGGTTTCTTTGTAATCTTATGTATTTTACATTATTCATTAAAAAAAAAAAAAACAAAACTACTACTAGAAGTGGCCCACAGACCTCCGCAGATGGCCGGAGTGCTCCATGGCACGAAGAACCCCTGCCCTACATTTTTCTCGCCCTCCCCCTACTTTTATTCAGCCTCGTAATCTCTCCTAAAATTTCCCCTTTTGCCATCACCCTTCTCTTTTGCCTGCTTAAATCCGATTCCTCTCTCAAGACTCAGCACAAACTTCACCATTTACCAGAGTTTCCTTGATGTAAGGGCCACGACCTATTTGCTCTCTTAGCACTTTTGCCCTTTTTATCATAGCATATATTGCAATACATTAATACTAACATTATTTGCATGATTTTCTTCTCTACTAGGTAGGAGCTATTTAAGAGCAGAGACCTTGTCTCATTCATTTATTCATTCATTAAGCAACAAAACATATTCTATTTGCTGTGTGAGCACTATCCATGGTGCTGGGGATAAAGCAGTGAACAGAATGACAATAATAGAACCCTTATGAAGCTTACATTCTAGTAGGAATATATTCAGCCCTGTATTTCCAGACAATAAGTTGTGTATGTTTGTGACTTTGAGCAGTTATTGTCTCTCTGTGTCTTGAATTTCTCATCTGTAAATGGCTGTGGTTATCAGTTCTGAGATGTGTGATTATTCTGAGAGCTCCAAATCCATAGCTTTGTGAGTCCAGAAGATTTCAATATTTGTCTTCTGACTTGGCCTTCCTGCTTGGCTCCTGCAGATTCTATATTGCCCCTCAGTTTCTGCTGCGTATCCTTATTACTTTGGAACAGAAACAAAATTCATGCTCACTGTTGTCTGTCTTTTATTTCTATTTCTCCATATCCATACTACCAACAGATGTTACTTCCAGAATTATAAGCTTCTACAAAGACCCTGAGGTTCTCAACCTTCTCATCACCTTTGTGTGTCAGAGACCTTGAAGCCTTCTGTCTCAGGACAGAATCTTCTCCACATACAATCTTGCTGTGCTATATTAGAGATACTGAGGTCCTGTATGAGTCACAAAATTAGGAAACAGTTTTCGCTTTTTGACCATCCTACCAATGCAGCCCATCAGTGACAAGTCTGATAAGGAATGAATTTAAGGAAAGCACAAAAAAGCCTTGATTTTTGCCAAAATTGTTTTGGTGTTTGTTTTCGCATTGAAAATAAAATTTAATGTGCAAAAACATGGTTATGTTCCGTTTTAGGGGTTATCTCCATGTTGCAAAAAGCAAATATGCTTATAACTTCTCAGTTAGATAGCAAATTGCATTTTTTAAATATGCCTTGACAATTAGTAATTTATTGAGCATCTCTTTGTAACAAATTCTATTCTTACTTTTATACATTAATTATCTCACTTAATCCTTACCACTATCTAGTATTCTTGGGCTTCCCTTGTGGCTTAGCTGGTAAAGAATCTGCCTGCAATGCAGGAGACCTGGGTTCGATCCCTGGGTTGGGAAGATCCCCTGGAAAAGGGTAAGGCTACCCACTCCAGTATTCTGGCCTAGAGAATTCCATGAACTATATAGTCCGTGGAGTCACAAAGTTAGACAAGACTGAGCGATTTTCACTTTAATCCTTACCACAAAGGATTATTTTATGAGCAGATTACGGTACATACCCATTTTATAAATGAGGAAACTGAAACTCACAAAACTGAAATGACTTGAGTTACGCAGTTGATAAGCTCTACAGAGCTGGAATTTTAATTCTAAAGCGTGACCTAAAGGAATTAATTTCACCTAAAGCCTGTGCTCTTTGGTCTAGTACACAGAGTCTTTACCATCCTGCCTCTCAGGATGTATTTATCAGTTTATCTGTGTTTATCATTTAGTCCTGCTTACACTCTGTATTACCAGGGTAATTGTGTACTGTATGTCCAGTCCTGTGCTTATGTTGCAAGAATGGTAGTTCAGTTCAGCAAGTAGTAAATCTGTGCTAGGCCAGTGCCAGGTAGAGAAAGTGCAGAGCAAATGGCACACAGTTTCTGTCCTCTCAGAGCTGATAACCCAGATAAGGGGATGTGATGAATTGACTTGATTTTAGAGGGGCCATGGACACAGTGGTGGCACCATGGTGACTTTCTTTCCCTTCTAGTCATAATATATATATAGCAAGCCAGTCCCTGGCTCGTGCACCTTTCTTAGCCTAGATTCCTTTCTCCCTTCCCCAGTTAACAGTTACCAAATTCTTGCCAGCATCCTGTTCTTTCTGTCTGTCACCTTGTTCTAGCCATGCTGGCCTCTTTGCTTTTTCTTGAATATATAGGCAAACTCCTGCTTTGAGGCTTTTGAATCTGATGTTCACTGTGTGCCTGGAACATTTTTCACTTTTGTCCTGGCTTTACTGAAATCACTGGCTCAGCTAGACCTTCCTTGGTCACCCATCTAAATTTACAGCCTCCCCCAACAATACCTGTCCCTTTTCCCTGCTTAATTTTTGTCTATGGCCTTTAAATAGTGTATTTTGTTTATCTTCCATCTTTCTAGGAAAAGATTAAGTCCTGTAGAGACAGCAGTTTCTTGATTTATTGACTGCTAACTCCCCAACACCTCGAACTGTGTCTAACACATAACATAAGCAGTAAATGTTAAATGAGGAAGCAGATGAAGCGGAGACCTTGTTCAAATGCCCTTTATCTCCTTTTAATATGTTCTCTGCTTCGCCTCTCCTGCAGGAAAGTTGCTTATGTGGAATTTAACAGAGGATAAGTTGCAGAGATTAGTAGATTCATTCAACAAATGGGTATTAAGTTCCTGCTGTATCCAACACAAGGTATAGGATCAAGTCCTCTTACCCAGAAAGTTTTATATCACCTTTTCTCTATTCTCACTGCTTCCTTGCATGTTCAGGCTTCCGGAACTTAGATTAATGGGATTGCCCTCTCAGTGATTGCTGTGAACAGTATTCTCTTTCAGTATCTTCTTCTTTCTACTACTGAGATTATATTATGTCTGGTCAACAAATGTGACCTCATCTCTCCAGTTAAAATACTTTGTTGACTTCATGTCACTGCAGTCACAGTGGCCTAGCACACAGAGTACTGCCATGTGGCCTAATCAGTCTTTCCAACCTCATCTCTCACTGTTTCTTATATTAGGCAATTCGCTTTTTGCCAGTGCCCCATCCTCTATCATGTTACCCTTGATCATGGTCTTTTCTCTACCTGGAACGCCTTCTTTCTTATTCAGTGAACTTGCTCCTCATCCTTTAAGAGTAAACTAGATGATACTAACACTTTGCAGCCTACTGACCACTCTATTAGTAGAAAACTTTCCTCTCTGTTCCCAAAACTTCCTTATTCCACCACCATCCCTACACAGGTTTCCTCCTTCATATCACTTATTACTCTGTACTGAAAATGTTTCTTAATGTGTCTCTCCTTAGGCTGCCTGTTTCTTGGGGACAGGGACTGTGTGTTTATCTCGATACCTGTGTCTTCATGATGCAGCTAAGCAGGCATAATGTCCTTTTGTTTGTGAATACAATACTCGCTGCCTCTCGTATTTCTGGCATGAGTTACAAATCTGTAAATCACTTGTTATTTTGCCTCTTTCTGTTTAGCCAGAGCAGAGTAAGCATCAGAGTGGACACTTTCAGAGGTCTCTTGTCTCCCAAGTCCTACTGTCACAATGTTAGGCCCATATAGTCCTTCCCCCGCAAATATTGATGGTTCACTCAGACCCTGTGCTGGGCCCTGAGTGTACAGACCTATGCATCATCTCTCTGAAATGTGCTTCCAAATGATGATATAATAGGAAGACTTCTGAGATGGAATTCAGAAGACTAGCTTCTGGCCCTAGCTAAGTCATTAACTTGTATAGTGACTTTCGGCAACCCATTTCTCTTTTCCTCAATTATAAGATGTAATAGTCTTATAAGATCATCTCTGAGCATATGGAGCTGAGGGCAGCATATCTCACACTGTAAGTCAGCTATAAATTGCCAAGTTCTTATGAAAATCCTGGGTAGATGCTTCCTTAAGATTCATGTTGACCATCCTGCCTTCAGCAGTGTTCTCAGCGTGTCTGTCCCTCTCATGCCTTAGAAGCATCTTCACTGATGAAGGAAATAAATGACTCTTTAGTGCAAAGCTGCTTGCAGAGGCTTCATAAGCAGCCTTGAATTATGCCTTACACCTGAGACAGTGTAGTCCCCACTGTGGTCCTGGTTCTGAAATACAAGAGTTTCTTGGATATTTTTGTTATAAAAAACTCTGAGAAACCTTCAAGAATCAGCTTCAGTACTCATAAGATTTGTGTACTTATACTAGACATGACCAGTATCTCTAGCCCTGCCTTACAGATGAAACCATCAAGGAACAGAGAGGTAAAGTGATTTGAGGTCATTTAAATTATACCCAGTGAAAACCAAAACCATCTTCAGTATCATCAGCCTTTAGAGACTCTCGTTCAGCTACTCAGGCAGGGTTAGGGGTCCTTCTGCATTCCCACAGCCCCCTGTGCTCTTGGTATAGTCTTTATCTTATTGTATTATAATTATCTGTTTGTGTCTGCCTCCAGATCAAGAATCAGATCTGACTCACCTGTGCATGTAAGCCACATTGCAGGTGTCAGTTAATGATAGCTTAACAAAACTGAGCTAAGTTTTTATTAATGTACAAATCTGGGCATTGCTTGAGGGGAAGTTTCCATCTATTGACTCCAGGCCAGAGGGAAAGCTTTTCTTTTAACCAGGTAGAATTAATTAGAAGTATTGCAATGGAACATCCCTGGAATAGGAGTTAGGAAACCTTCAGTTGACCAGATGTGTGATAAACAAGCCACTTTACCTCTCTGTTCCTTGGTTGCCTTGTTTGTAAACTAGAGATAGAGACACCATCTTATGTGATTATCAGGGATGTTATCAGCTCAGATTTAGTGTGGATAGGAAAACTTATCCACACTAAAATAAGGAGTTATGGGACTTCCCTGGTGGTTAAGATTCTGAGCTGCCAATGCAGGAGGCAGTGGTTCGATCCCTAGTCAGGTAACTAGATCCCACATGCTGTGTGGTACAGCCAAAAGATTTTTAAAATTAAAATTAAAAAAATAAGGAGTTATTATTTTAATCCCATTGGAGAAATTATACCATTTTTGATGCATAAAACTACTACTTTCACACTTAGGTGAAACACAGGAAATTCAGTGAAGACTCTTAAACAGTAAGGGTGGCTCATCTCAAGTCCTCTTAACTGCTCTCAGTGTGTGTCCCAATTCAATAGGAGGTATAGCGGTTTTCATCTCGGCTGCCTCCAGAAGTATTTCAGAACTTGACCTTTCAAGGAAGATAAACAGGCCCAGCCAGATTTCCAGCTGCAAGGGGAGAGCCAGGGGAACCTGATAGACTTGCTCTGCCAAGCTGATTTGTTTATCACCCACCCGTTTGGCTGAAAGGAGTATCTCTGTTCAAGACTGAATAAGGAACAATTTTTTTCCAAAGTAGAAATAGTACTTCTGTTTCACAGCCTCTAGCAAATAGCAGCCTCAAAAGTAGTGAACCTAAAAAGAGAGGGTTGAGGTATGAGAGAGAGATCTGAGCAGTATTGGTAGGTATCTAGCATCATAGAATTTATCATAGGTAATTATCAAAGTAATTTGAGAGTATATGTTTCTGATGAAGCAACTTGATACCCAGAGGATCAGAGTGAAGTCCCCAGTATATCATGCTAAATCAGTGCAGAGTACACCAGAACCGAGGAGTCCTGTCTCTGAGAACTCCAGGTGTCCTCTCTGCTGAGCTCTCTCGGCACTGTCCTGAGCAGATGCTGCAGTCCTCTGCAGGTGCACACTGCACACAGACAAGGCCGCTTCTCTCTCTCCTTCTGCCTCTGTGTCTCCCATTTTTCTTAGTAGGTCTAAGTTTAGTAGGTCTCTCTTCAACCCTGGCAACCCTCTCAGACCAAGGGCAGCAGGGAGTCTGCAAACCATTCTGAAGAGCTGTGGGCCTACTCTGTGCATTTAAGAGACTCTTAGTTTAGTGAGGGAAACATAGACACCGATTATTATAGAATCTCCCTTGCTGTGAGGATTTGTGACATTTTGTTGGAAGAAATCAGTTGAGAAACTTGAGACCTACTTAAAAAAATGGGAGACAGAGAGGGGGCTGAGATTGAGAAAGAGAGAAATGGAAGCTACATCAGGGAGAGTCTAGTTGCCGGAAACAACTCACTCCAGCTGTTTTAAACAGAGAGAAGTTTTATGTAGAATGTTAAGGTACTTCAAGGTACTGGAAGGGCTCAGGGAGTTGGCTCTAGGCTAAGCTTTTAGGAAAGAACTAGTAGATCTTTTAAGTTAGAAATAACAGTGCCAATAGTGCAGTCCAGGGATCAGGAAATCATTTCTGTTACCTTTGGGCCTCTGGGGACCCAGGGACACAACCCCTGAGCAGGAAACGCAGTGTCATCCTTGCTAGTAGCAAATGGAAAAGGAACGTGTCCTCTGCCTCCTGTCTGCCTTCCAAATCTGTTATAATGGCATCTAATAGATAGAGACCAGTATGTATCCATCTAGCATAGCAGAGTCGTGACCGTTTCAACCTCTACAGTAAAGGAATACAAAACAATAAACGTAAGTGAGGGTGGATGCTGAGCAAGTCAGTCCATGTAATACTGTTAAGTTTCACGAAAATAAAAAAACTTTTTAACATGATAGCTCAGTAGATAAAGGTAATACTAGTGTTATTCTGTACATTTCACATTAGTAATTTATTGATTTCTATTAGCTAATCTTTGATTTTCCTGCTCTTTCAAGAATATGCTTGTAAACTGGTTTGACCAGGTGGTAGCCAGTCTGTCGGTTTTTTTCATCTATATAATGAGAATAATAATATCTTCCTCATAGGTTTGTTGTAAGGATTAAATGAGTTAATACACATATAGTTCTTAGAAAAATGCTGGCACACAGCAAGTGATATATGTTATCTACTACTATTATTTTTAAGGTTATATACTATGTGACTCCATCTATGTAATAATTTTTTTATAATTTTATTTTTATTTATTTTTGGCTGAGCTTCATTGCTTCATGGGCTTTTCTGTAGTTGCAGTGAGCAGGACCTCCTCTAGCTGTAGTGCGCAGGCCTCTCGTTGCGGTGGCTTCTCTCGTTGCAGAGCACAGGCTTTAGAGCACGCAGACTTCAGTAGTTGCCACTCATGGGCTCAGTGGTTGTGGCCTGTGGGCTTAATTGCTCCACAGCATGAGGGATCTTTCCAGACCAGGGATCGAACCCATGTCTCCTTCATTGGCAGGCAGATTCTTCACCACTGAGCCACCAGGGAAGCCCTGTTATTTATTTTTAATCCTTACAACATCTGAGGAGATGTTAAGTACCATACACATCGTTTGAAGACGGGGTGGCCTAGATAGGCTTGCCCAAGGTCACACATTGCCAAGTCACACAGGATGTGTGTGGCAGAGCTGTCATTGATCATCGAACTTTAAAGTCCGGGTTCTTTGCAGTTCTATCTTTTTCCTCTTAATCCAGTGTTTTCCATCATCCCACAGAGTATAAGGAGATGGGAGAAGTTGTTTCTTGCTGGATGGTATTTATGAACTGAGCCTTGAAAGAACAGTTTCAATTGCAGAAACATTTCAGACACAGGGAATAACTCAAAGACCCAAAGGCAGAAGATAGGAATGGTCTTTCTTGTACCTGTATAATGAGAGGCTTCCAGCACATTCTTTTTTGGTAGCCTAAAGTTTAGTCACTTCACTGTTTCCTATTTCAGGGAGCCCCTTGACACAGCGGAAAGTATCAATACCCAGTTGTTGTGTATCCTTTGTAACAGCTGATGAGCCATCTCCTATCTACACCCAAGTGGTTGAAAACACAGATTCCCCCATCTGGAATTTTCAACAGCAGTCAAGGTTTGTATTTTATGATGTACCATCAGCCTTCCAAAATCTGCTTTCTATTCCAAGAGACAGACTCAAAGTGAGGCATATAACAGACACTACAATACTGAGCAGACTTGGAGAATGCTTTCCTTATCAAACAGTTATTTAATCCTAGTGCTTACAAATTCACAGCTAGTGGTGGTTTAAAGCTTTTGTTGTGTGTTTTTTAGCTCTACTCAGTACAACTCAAAAATTATTCAATGGAGTTCTCTTATTTGCTCTGCTGTATTCTTGGGCAGTGGGAGTTAAAGACAAGGATTAAAACAGTCCCTCAGCTAAGTGTGAAAGAATATATGCAAGTTATCTAGGTGAAGAAGGTGGAGATCTCCGGAAAGGCTGTAGATTATGCATCTTTGGGAAAGATTTCTGGTGCAGTAGGAAGAGCCTGGGCTTTGAAACTAGAGAGGCTTGGCCTCCAACCCCATCTCTGTCATTCACTAACTGTGTGAACAAGTTACATAACATTACTGAGCCTCAGATTCATCATGTGTAAAGTTGAGGTAATTTTTACAGAGTTATAGTGAGGTTCAAATTATATGAAATTTGGAAGTATTACCTCATGGTACATGGTAGGTACATAACAAATGTCAGATCTGATTTGAAAGCTCAAAAACAGAGGAGGTGGAGGAGTCCTGTCAACTACGTGGCCTGCAGCTCAGAGGTTGGGGGCTGGCACAGAGCCAGGCTCTCCTCCCTTTTCTGCTGTTACCTGTTTCATCATAATTAAAAGTGTGAGTTCTGTTACTAATTATTGTTAATATTATCTTTACATTGCATCACCTTTTGTAAAATTTAATTCTTGTCCACTAGCACTAACCACACACATGGTATCTGATCTGCTGTTTTCTCACAGTGTTTATCTACCTAGTTGAGTCTCAGCGGTTGCTCACATGTTCAGTGTTTTTTAAATTTGAGAGGTTGACCTGAGTCAGGAACTCTAACTGCAGTGACAATTCAGTAGTGAGAAGATGTCTAGAAGATGTCTAGACGTCTAGAAGATGTCTGTGGTGAGCTACTAGAAATTACAGAAATTCTGGCCATAGTGGCCAGTACTTTATCTAAAATACCAAATCTGCCTTCAAAGGTAGGCAATCAGAGGGTTAAGCCCAGCGTAGGTGCTCAATAAACATTCTTTTCCTCTCTTCTCACCGCCTCCACCTACCACAATGAGACATGAGAACAATCCTTACCTGTTCCAATAAAATGGGGGCCACGCGTGTTGGGGGAAAGAATACCACATCCAGGTTGCATGTTTTCAGTTCTTGACAAGTTACTAGTTACATCACCTCTCTGAACTTCCATCCCCTGCTTTTAGAGGATAAGATTATATCCTCGAAGATGGTCATAAGCTTGAAAGGAAAGTGATTTGCAAACTTGAAGATACCCTTCAAATCTGGGTTTCATTCTAGAGAAGCTTCCTACACAGTTAATTTATGCTTGTTTTACTTACTAGGCTTTCGAAAGAGCTGCTTTTGGACCCACAGCAAACTCTGGTCTTCAAAGTTTGGCATAAAGGAGGTATGAACTGTTTCCTTGGTTATAAAATAAGTCCACATCACATTAATTTGCCAGTCTTTTTCTTTTCTTAACCAAGTAAAACCATGGCACTGATGGTGCTGGGAACACATATGTGTGTTGGAGGTGATCCCATAGAATAGCATGTCATTCTCTGGTGGAATTTAAATCCTTAGAGACCATATCATTTTGTTTGACTGCTTGCTTTGTTTTTATTAGTGAATGGCAATATATTTTTATACCTTTAGAAATATCTCTAATCTTGTAAGGTAAAAATACAACTAGTTGGATTTTATATATATAAAAACTGAGGCCCAAGGAAGTTTAGTGGCTTGACTAAGGTCATATACCTATTAATTGATGGAGCTAGGATTCGGACTCACTTCTTTCTCTTTTTTGGCCACACACGAGGTTTGCAGAGTCTTAGTTCCCTGATCGGGGATTAATACAGGTCCCGGCAGGGGAAGTGCCAAGTCCTAACCCTGGACCAACAGGGCATTCCCCTCAGACCCAGTTCTGACTGGCTGTTTAGCCCTTACTGTTTGTGCTTCACCAGACTAGTAAGATTGAATGATTCAGAAAAACAAGGTGATTAGGACATTCAACTATCTCACAGCTCTTAGAAAATTTTGTCTCACTAAATCCCTCCTTACAAACGTAGCTCCTTTAAGATTCCTGCTGGATCTTGGTTTCCACACCTTCAGTGGTTTTGAGTTGTCTATAGCATCATAGTGTTTGCTTGCCAATGGGTAACCCTAAAACCTAATAAAGACCTGAGGGTAGTCAGGGGGTAAAGGAGATCGACTCACCAGGCTCCCTTCTTGTGCTCCTCTTTGGGAGTGATGCCTTGGATCTGGTTTTGATGATTGGTCCCATGCTGCTGCCAAGGATTCCCAACCCCGCCCAACCTCATTAGTGGGTCAGGAACTGACCATAATTCAGTTTTCTCTAAATCATTACAAGGTATTTTTGCTATATTCAGCTCAGCACAGCACTCCTCTCTAGTTTTCTATTTCTGTCTTCTCTCTAAAGTATTCCAGATTGTCAAGCAGACCAGACTTTGCCTCAGTTCAACATTTACTTCAGCAGGAAAAAAGAGTAAACTTTGGTCCTATGCAGATCTGTATTCAAATCTTGGCTCTGCTATTTACAGACTGTGTGACCTGAGATAAATTGCTCTACCTGTTTGAGTCTTTGTTTCCTTATTTATAAAATTAGGATTAATAGAACCTGCAATGCAGAGTTTTTGATGGAGAAGGAAATAGCAACCCACTCCAGTATTACTGCCTGAAAACCTGATGAACAAAGGAGCTTGGCAGGCTACAGTCCATGGGGTTGCAAAGAGTTGGACACGCTTTAGCAACTGAACAATAACAACAACAGTTTTTGTAAGGGTTAAAGATAATTATATAAAGTATTTGGGACAAATTGGCACTTAATAAATGGAGCTGTTTTTATTATTATGCCTACTATGTGTAAAGTACAGTGCTAGGGCTGTTAGGTATGGAGATGAAGAAAATACATTCCCTACCTTTCAGGACCCCTAGACAATTGTGTAGAACCCGGTGTAAAGGGGGACAGAGCTCAACCAGCTCTGTCTCTCAGTGTATGTAGACTTGCTTAACTCCATTCTTTTCTTAACTCCATCCTTTCCACACAGATTGAAGGAACCTGTTGTAAAAGGTACTCAGACCAGACCAAGCTGTGTTCAATAAATATTTGAGTTCCTACTCTATGCCAGGAACTGTGCTAAGTGATGGGGATACAAAGGTAAAATAAGACATGAGGGATGCTCTGGTAGCAGACATCTAACCCAGACTTAGGATGTTAGAGAAGGCTTTGAGGGGCACACCTCTGATGAGAAGTGAAGGGACCTGACATTGTATGATCAGAAGGGATAGCAAATACAAAAGCCTAGAGTAAAGAAAGAGTACAAGGGAAGTTCAGGATCACTGGAGCATAAAACTGCAAAGGGAGAATGTGGGATTGACTGCTGAATCTGATATTAAATTTAACTTACAGGGACTTCCCTGGTGATCCAGTGTTTAAGACTTTGCACTTACACTGCAGAGTGTGTGGGTTTGACCTAGGATAATTGCATGCTTCGTGGCGCAGTCAAAAAAAATTTTTTTTTAATAATAAATAAATTTAAGTTGCAGTTTGTGGGGTTTCAGTTCACTGACCAGGGATTGAACCTGGGCCACAGCAGTGAAAGCCCAAAATCCTAGTCCTTAAGCAGCCAGGGAACTCCTGATTTTTTTTCTTGATGATCAGTTTAGCCAGATTTCTCCTCCACTGTGTTTAGGATGAAGTGCTTTCATGTTAGGCAGAACCTTCAAGTGAGGTTGCCTAAAGTTATTATATAACAAGAACAGGTTACATCTTTGACAACCAAAGAGAACAGGATTAGCTTTCTTTGAAAAGCAAGAATATCTTTGGAGAACAAATCAACGGCTCTCCATCATTCTTCACCTGCAGTGGGTAAGAATTACATGACCCCTACTCTGGGGAAAACAACTTCAGATGTTCCTACAATCTAACTTTGTCCAAAGAGACAATAAAGAGAATCTTGAATCTGGTTCAGCACTTCTCCTATATATGAAACTTGAGGCCCAGGAAATTAGAATAATGTGTTTTCAAGTCAAAGCCACATTTAGATTTGCTCTTGTAGTACACTGCTTCTTAGTCTCTCTCTACAGTGGCCAGTTCACGCATGCTCTCAGTGGATGTCTTATCTAGTTCCTGTAGTGTAGAAAGATTCTATGCCAGGTATGGAAAGTTTAGGGAACATAAAGTGAGTTATTCTTGGTCTCAGCTTTTAGATAGGTCCCAGTCTAGAGAAGAGCAAACTGTAAACAAATGTTAGACAGTGTGTGATGAGTCCAGTGTCAAAGAAATTGGGAAACTCAGGACCACTCTTCTTGAAAATTTGCGTTCCTTGATTCATTCAGCAAATTGAAAACTGAGAATTGTGTCCATGTTTGGTAGAATCAGTCCTTGATTCAGTGTAGGGAGTGGAGGCCTATACAAAACAGGAGCATGTAAGGGGACGGGTCTGTTTGTCCTCAGCTCCTTTCATGTTAGAAGTGAGAAGCAGTAAATCTGAAAATAAAGGTCATTGCATGGTAGCTTGTCCAACCAAGAAGGGGTCTTCTCTGTCATTAAGAGCAGTCTGAGCCCAAACTCATTTTGTACCCTGCACTGGTTTTTTAGGGGGTTGTTTGTCTTCTGTATGTGTGTGTGTGTTCTTAACTAAATATAATACATGTGGTATGTTAGAGAAAATTTGAAAAATACAGAGAACTATAAATAAGAAAATGCAAATCATTCATAATTCCAAGAGTGATTTTTTTCAAGACCCACTTCCCTAAGGAAAACCAGTGAGACTTGGTGCCCTAGGGAGACGAACAAGTGTCTCTTATGTTTAAGGGATGTTTTCCAGTAGCCTATATGAAGAGGACAGAGCCTAACCCTGCCAGCTTTTCCCTACCTTACAAAAAAAAATACAGTTGGAAAACAGGCTGTGGTTGCCAGTCTCTCATCCTCGGTATCTGTACTCTCTGTTGATTGCGGAATCACTGAACACTCCCCAAACCACCTCTGTGCCACCTTGAAGCCCCGTGGCAAGATGCACCCGGCCACACTGCCCAGCTCTTCTTTCTCCCCCACAGATGAGGAGAGGGTGATTGGCTTTGCCTCTGTGGACCTCTCCCCGCTTCTCTCTGGCTTCCAGTTTGTCTGTGGCTGGTACAACATCACAGACTTCAGTGGAGAGTGCCAAGGGCAGATAAAAGTTGCTATCTCCCCTTTGGAGAGTTTGATTCATTTCAAAGAAGAAAGGCAAGCAAGACGTGTGGTGGGAAACCCAGGATCACTGGTATGTATCTTTATTCACATCCTTAACCAATAAAGTTCTACTGAGCAAAACCTATAAGAAGATAATTTACATGTGTTTGGTACTTTCCTGTGTAGAGAATGCATTTCTGGTTTTGGGGGTTTTTTTTAATGCATTTTTTTTTTTTGCATTTCTTTTTTATAATGACTTTATGACATTTTGTGGTGAAAATGTTCTGAAATTACATGATGGTGATGGATGCTATTGAAAAACCACTGAATTGAACACTTCCTTTCAGAGGGTGAATTTTATGATACATGAATTAAATCTCAATTTTTTAAATAAGGTTAGATAGAGTGTGGAACCTGAAACCACATTAGATAAACTTTAAAAATAAAAAGTTACGGTAACATCTTTGGTCTCTTAAAAAAAAAAAGAGAAAATGGGATGAGGGAAATTGATGTTAGTAAGTATAGACAACTCTTTCAGGGAGTTTAACCATAAAGGAAAAGAGAATTTTCCAGACTGTCCCAGATAGGGGAGCTCTGTCAAGGGCAGACTGTGTCACACATGCCTGATCCAGGGTTTGGCAGAGTGGGGTTCAGTAAATGTCAGATGAGTTACTGAGTGAATAAATACATGCATGAGAAAATGATAGTTTAAATAATCCCCTTTGTAGGAGGGCCTTTTCTTTATATCAACCCGAGTAATCATGTGATAAGAACTATCACAGCCAGATTATCCTCACATGTAAATAAAATGTAAGATGTCCAGCCAGGGGTTCACAAACTAGATAGAGGAAACAAGAGCATAATTAAAAATAAAGCAACTTTTAAAAAGCGGTCTGACATTGTATTTTGTAAAATGGGGATGATAATAGTACCTCCCTCATAAGAGTGATATATAAATGAGAAAATACATACAAATTGCTTGGTACAGTGTTCAACAGAAAATAGTAAGTTATACATATACAATAAATTTTACAAATTTATTTATACTGCTTTATTCCAAAAGGATTTGTGACAAGTGTGCCATTTTCTCATTGCTTCCGCAGACCCCAGTATACAGTACCTTCTCCTTCCCTGCCTCTGCTGTGTATGCTGCATTCCCTGGCTGCACTGCGGGACAGACCCCAGAACTGCCTGCTCACCCCTCATCAAAGGAGGTTGATTTCTCCTCTCCTGGGAGGTGAGTGATTTCTTGATGACAGGAAGAGATGGGGTCCAGAATGGAAGTGTGCAAAGTAGCTTGTCATTTCTCTTTCCTTTATTAGGGGAAGAAATGAGAAACAGGCAAAGACTAGTGATCTTCTTTCATAAGCCCAGGGAACCCCAAGATCATATGAAAACAAAATTTTTATAAAATTAGGTACTAGAAGTTTTACTGCTATCAAAAGGGTAGTTTCAGTGCAAGGGATTTGTTTCTTCTCAGAGACCTTTAACCTTCATGCCTAAAATCAGTTACCAGCTATGTGAGAAACATATCATGACCTTTCCCCTCCCAAACCTACATGCCAGGTTATTATGTAAAAAGCACCTGGCGTTCTCATTTCACCAAACTAACTGGATATACTTATGTATATTAGGGCTAGAATATATTCCATCCTGTCAAAGGATAGAATCTAAGATTTAAGATTGCTTCTTTCCACCCCACTCTCCTCAGGCCTTAGTACCATTTGGCATCCCTCTGCCTCTATCAGTCTTTTTTTTTTTTTTCTTTTTTTTTTTAATTTATTTTTTTATTTTTCAGTGGGTTTTGTCATACATTGATATGAATCAGCCATAGAGCTACACGAATTCCCCATCCCGGTCTCCCATCCCACCTCCCTCTCTTTTCCACGTCTCTCTCTTCACTTTAGGGAGAAGGCAAGGGATCGTGTAGCAGTTACTGAGGAGACCATTTATTCCAGGAAAGATGCTCTTATACTGCTTAGCCACACAAAGGCGTGCCTCAGTACTTTGTAGCTTTTCCACCACATGAAGAGAGCCTCTGCATAGAAGGGGCCCATGTGTCTGTGAAGCCCTAGTTTAGAAAATTTCTGTTACCTGTTTTATAGATGTTACATTGAACATAGCTAGTCAATGAGACAGTCAAAGGAATCTCAAAATAGTTATGCTGAGAGAGAAAAGCTAGACAAAGAGTACATTGCATGTGATTCCATTTGTATAAAATTCTACAAAATGTGTACTAACCTGTAGTGACAGAAGGCGAATCAGTCTTCAGCCATAGCACCCTGAACATGCCCGATCTGGTTTCTGATCCCAGAAACTAAGCTTGAATGGGAGAAAGCAAATCAGTGGTTGCCTAGAGACAAAGCAGGATGAATGGAGTGGGAAGGAGGGAGGAATTTTGAAAGATAGGAGGAAACTTTTAGGTGTGATGGATATGTTCATTATCTTGAAATGGTAATGGTTTCCTTAGAGGTACATTTGTGTCAAAACACATCATACTGTATACTTTAAATATGTGAAGTTTATTGTATATCAGTTATACCTTAATAAAGCAGTGGTTCTCGGACATTTCCACTTCAAAATTCTTTTATACTCCTAAAAATTACTGGTGACCTCAAAGAGGTTTGTTTCTCTAGGTTTTAACTATCAATTTTTACCATATTATAAATTTAAACTGAGAAACTTTAGTGTCATACAGTTCTTTTAATTTTTATTGAAATTTAATTGATTTACAATATACAATTTTATTGAAATATAGTTGACTTACAACATCATGTCAGTTCTGGTGTACAGCACAGTGATTCAGTTATTCCTTTGCAGATTCTCTTCTCTACAGGTTTTCACAAAATGTTGAGTATAGTTGCCTGCGCTCTACAGTAGGTCCTCACTTTTTTTTTATTACTTGGCTATGATAGGTCTTCGTTGCTGCACATGGGCTCTCTGTAGTTGGTGTATGTGGGGCCTCCTCTTTGCTGCAGTGTGTGGGCTTCTCCTCGTGGTGGCGCCTCTTGTTGTGGAGTCCAGGCTCTGAGTGCGCTGACTTCAGTAGTTGTGGTCCATGGGCTTAGTTGCTCCTCAGCATGTAGGATCTTCTGGCTACTAGGGATTGAGCTGGTGTCTTACATTGCAAGGTGGATTCTTAACCACTGGATCACCAAGGGAGGCCCTATCTTTTTTTTTTAATGTTTTTATTTTTTTGGCCTCACTGCGTAGCACGTGGGATCTTAGTTCCCCAACAAGGGATCAAACCCGTTCCCCCTGCATTGGAAGTGCAAAGTCCTTACTGCTGGACCACCAGGGAATTCCCAGTTATCTATTTTGTATATAGTAGTGTGTATATCGGAGAAGGCAATGGCACCCCACTCCAGTACTCTTGCCTAGAAAACCCCATGGACAGAGCAGCCTGGTAGGCTGCAGTCCATGGGGTCGCACAGAGTCGGACACGACTGAAGTGACTTAGCAGCAGCAGCAGCAGTGTGTATATATATTAGTATGCTAGTTTTATATATATATGTTAGTTTTATATATATTAGTGTGCTAATCCCAACCTTCTAATTTATCCTTCCACCACCACCCCAAATTGAGAAACTTTTTAAATGTATTATATAAAATCAGTTGTGTTACTATACATCAGCCATTAATGATCCAAAATGAAATTGAAAAAATGAGTAGATTTACAATACCATCAAAAAGAATAAAATACTTAAGAATAAATTTAACCAGGAAAGTGCGGAATGTATTTTCTGAAAACTATAAGCCATTGTTGAAAAAAATTAAAGTTCTAAATAAATGGGAAGATATCTGTGTTCATGGATTGGAAGACTTAATATTGTAAAAATGGCAGTATTTCCCAAATTGATCTATAGATTCAACATACTCTCTATATCACAAGTCTCTGCTGGATTCCTTATGGAAATGGGCAAGCTAGTCCTCTATAAATATTGTGGTTACTGTTATTTCAGATCTGTGTTTTAAAAAAATCACTGAGGCTATAAGGTAGAGAATTTATAAAAGGAGAATGAATAAAACTGTAGGCAGAATTACTCAGGAGGTAATTGTAATCCAAGCACTTGAGCCAGTGAAGCTAGAACTGTGGTGATGGGGATGGATCTGCAGTGCCATGTCAGGAGGGTGAGTTGTTTGTTGTCACAAATTTATTGTTTTCTCATCGGTTGGGAATATATTTTGCCCCCACTTATTTTCAAACAGAAGTGGTACCACAAGAAGCCAGGCATCACGCCATGAAGAGCATGTGCAGAACATCCGCCGATTCCATGAATCCCTGCAGCAGGCAGAGGCAGTCTTGCCAAATGACGACAGACTGACCACATCACCCTTGTCCTCCCGTACCTCCGTTCTGACTTCTCTCAGGTGAGACTCTCCACTGAGAAAAGACACGGAGAACCATAGTGGAGCACAAGGTGAATGGGCAAAGGCAGCCTGCAGTATGTTTTCCATCAGCTACCACTGCTCTGGCATGTTTTGCAGGGGCTTTCATGTATGTTAGTGTCAAGGTGGACCTGGAACCTGTCTCAGCTTGGAGCCTTCCATCCCTTCAGGGGTCTATAGTACTGGCCCACCTGTAAATACAGAAACTTTAGATGAGTCACCAAATAACCACCCTCACATCTACTCTACAATTTACAAAGCCTCGTCCTGCCTCCTCACAGCCGCTGGGTGCTTCCAGACCAGCATCTGCCCTGTTAATGCTTCCCTGTCGCTTTCTTAGCTCAGTCAGCATCTGAGCCAGAAAAGCACTGTGAGATTTGAAAGGATCTTTACAGATCATCTGGACCAGCCCCTGGATTACCCTAGTAAGAAGGGTGGTGCAGAGGGAAAGATTTGGCTTCAGAGTCAGATAGACTTGATTTCCAATCATGGCTCTGCCATTCCCAGCAGAGGAGACAGCCTTGTTGCCATTATAGTTATAACCATGGTATGTATGATTAAGAGTCCCAGATTTCCTGGTCAAGAGTACATGGAGGAATGAGTAACATTCTAGGTTGGTCATGGAAAGTTATAAAGAAGTCACATTTGAACTGGTCTTTAAAGAAACAAGTCAACAAACATGAAGGGCATTCTGTTCAGGAAAAAAATGTTGTAAGGAGCATGAAACAATAAGCCCAGTTTGGGAAAGCAGTGAAGTTAGAGTGAAGCTGAGCATAAGATGTAAGGAGCAGGACAAGTTCTGTGGGAGGCAGATCTTGAAGGGCATTGAGCGTCAGGCTGTTTGGACTTGACTTTCAAATGGAAAGATATGGGGCTAGGAGGAAGAGCATGTGTAAAATTTGACAAAACAAATATTAAAAAAGGATTTTGTTTTGAAAAAATTAATAACCTATTGTTTGATTTCATAAAACAAACTCAAAATGAAAGATTAGCAAAATCTTTTTTGGTGGGACATGGGTTAGAATGGACTGATCAGTTGCACTGTAGACTGGGGAACTGCTCAAACTTATAAGGAAGTATTATGTTCAATTTCTCAGTTTAGTAAGATGCTGGAGACTGCAGGCCAAGTAAAACCATCAACAGTTTGGCTGCATTTTATTAGATCATTCACATGACACACTGGAACCCAATGAAGAAAGAGAAAAAGGAACTCTACTTGGCCCTGGACCAGTTTCTCTCAGCCTCAGCACCTTTGACATCTGAGCCATGTATTTTGCCTCTGGGGGCCTGTCCTGTGCATTGTAGGATATTTAGCGGCATCCCTGGTCTCTGTCCACCAAATACTAGTGGCACTCCTCCCCGACTTGTGACAACCAAAAATGCTTCCATATTTTGCCAGATGTCCTGCTGGGGCTAAAACCATCAGGCTACAAACCACTGCCCTAGAGGAGTGGTTCTCAAAATTTAGTGTGTTTCAGAATCACATGAAGGGCTTGTTAAAATAATGATTGCTGGAACCCACCTGTAAGTTCCTGATTCAGTAAGTCTAGGATGGGGCCCAAGAATTTGCATCACTCAAGTGACACTGCCGCTAGTCCTAGAGCCAGGTTTTGAGAACCACTGCCATAGACAGATTCTCTACAAAAGAGATGAAACAAGATACTGTCAATTTTGCATTACTTCTTTGGGTTCATGAAGCCCTAAAACAAGTGTTTCATCTGAGTCACAGCAATCCCGTGAGGCCTGCAGGGTGAGTATTACCAAACTTTTTTCACAGATGAGAAAATTGCAGCTTGGTGTCAATAGGTTCCATACCCAGAACCTCAAACAAGGGCAGTTGGGTTGGCATATTTTCTAAAGCTTCATCAAGTTTACATGTGTTTGCATGCTCCTGCTTCAGGTATTTAATCTGTGTAGCATAAACCCAGATGTAAACACCTAAGTAAATGTACTGTGATTTGATAGAGTTGTGGCTTCTAGTGATAGACTAAGGATCAGCTTTGTCCTCTTATTTAATTTAGATTCAACTCTAAGATACACAGACTGTTCTTAACAAAAGGATAGAAAGACTTTCTGTTTACTTCACAGGTGTTTAATGTCTGTGTTTTGCCAGTTGTGCCAGGCATATTGAGAAACCTAGAGAAATAGAGAAGTTTGATATACTGTCTTCTGTTACCAGATGCTCATGGCCTAGTTAGGGAAGCTAAACTAACACATAATGAAAAAACTAAGGGAAATTTTAAGGGAGAAGGTTAGATGCCAAGAGTGAAGGAGTTGAAGGGAGAGGTGGTCCACTGATTTGGGGCAGTGCACTCTGAAAGGGAGAAATATGACCTATACCTTAAAAAGTGAATAGGACGGGCAGAGAAGAGAGCAGCTTGAACGCAGGTTCTGGCATGCAGAGGTGTGAGCCAGAAATGAACCCAGTTGGAATAGAGCCCATTTACTATAATGGAAAAAGCATAAGTCTTGGAGTTCCAATTTCTGAGTAACTGTGTGCTACTGCGTGTCTAGACAAATCATTTAAATTCTCTGAACATCACATTCCTTATTTGTAAAACAGTAATTGCTCGTCTCATCTGGTTGGATGAGTATTAAACAAGATAATGTATTTGAAAGCATAAAACATAAAATCCTGTGCAAGTGAAGGTGATCATGGTTGGTATAATTTCTCATTGGAATAGTAAGAATGAATGTAGCCCCATTTAAGACTTTTGAATTAAAGATTTTTAAGTCATTTATTCATGTCTGTTTATCCATTTGGCATTCATTTTTTGTGCCAAGCACTGTCCTAGGTGCAATAGATACAAAGGAGTCAGCACAGAATTCACATCACATTAGGGGAAATTGATGCGAAACAAATCATGTGGTTGAAGAGTACAGAAAGAACTGTAGAGCACAGAGGAATGGCCCTCAAACCAACTTAGAGGGTCAGGGAAGGCTTGCTGTAAGAGGTCACTTACTTGAAGGATCAAGAGTGGTTGTTGTTGTTTAGTCACTAAGGCATATCCTCCTCTTTGCAACCCCATGGACTGAAGTATGCCAGAAATGGCTTTAAGGTAGTACAGTCATCAGTGCTAGCCCAGAGTTAGGGAAAGTGAGGACTGGAACGATGATAAGAATGTTTCCTTATAAGGAGGTAGAATATTTGCTAGACATGAGAAGAGGAATTACATTAGCCAGACAGAATGAGGAAAATGTCCTAGGCAGTAGGATTATAGTCGAAGGATGAATTGGTGGATTGGAGAGAGAGGGGCCCTGCTGTTAATAGATCAAGTGAGAGTAAGTTCCTAGCTCAAGCAATAGAATGTCAAGGGAACATAAAAGATGCTCGTAATCCTAGTAAATGACCCTTTTGTCTTCTCCCTCTCTTTTGCAGGAGGAATCTGAGTGAGCTAGATCAGATGCAGCGGTACTTCAGCCAGAAGCTCACCAAGCCTTTACTCCCCCTCAGCCCTCAGACCCACACTGCCATCTTGCAGTGCCAGGAGAGTCAGACGGACCGTCTTCAGCCAGCAGCCAGCAGCCTCGACCCCGAGAGCCAGTGCATCCTGGAGAAATCCAATAACCTGGTGTTGCAAGTCAGCTCCTTAATCACGGGTATGGCTGTTGTTGAGTTACTGTCACTGGGTGCTTATTCAGAAAGCATTTAAATGTGTGCAGACAAGCCCTTATGACAGATAAAGACCACCAACTGTCACCATCTTACTTGCCATCTTCCTTTTGGAAGGAGAGAATGTGTGCAATGGAAAGAGCACTAGACTAAGAGGCATGAGACTCAAGTTAAGTCCTTGGTGGGTTTCTGGCACAGACGTACTATTTGACTCTGAGGATGTCCTTTGCCTTCTTGAGCTTCAGTTTCCCCGACCAGAAAAAGGGTCGGGGGGAGTGGGTTAGGTGATTTCTGCAGTGGCAGTTTCTGAGCACATGCCACTGTATTTTCTGAAAAACTCAACTACAAATATTAAAAATTTTAATTCTCAAGGCCAGAAGACTGCATTTTTAGCAAGCACCCCAGATGATTCTAGATGTTGGTGGTCCACATTCCACCCTTTCAAAAACTCCTTAAAATGGTAATTCTTGCTTTACTGCATTAAAATTATTGAGAGAACTTTAAAAAATCCAGGTCCCAGGCTGCACTACAGGTCAGGTATATCAGAATCTCTGAGGGTGGGGCCCAGCCATCAGGATTTTTCAAAATTCTCTGGGTAATTCTGTTCTGCAGCCCAGACAGAGAGCGCTTTAGAACAAGTATTTCCAACTTGCCTGAGCATAAGAGTCACCTGGGACACATATTTTGAAATACAAATTCCTGGGTCCTGCTCTGCTCCGCTCCTCTGAATCAGAATCTAGAGTTAAGGTCTGGAAAACTGTATGAAGCACACCTGGGGGAATACTGAGAAGTCAACTAGATCAGCATCTTTAGCCCTCACTTGGTATCACTTTTGCTCAAGCGAAATGTGTAGATTCTACAGAGGGATGAGTAAGTTCAGTTTTTTTCCCTTTAAAAGGAGGAAAAAAGGCACCATGGTTGCTATTAGACACAAATCTAATTTTCCCCCAGATATATAACCTGTTAGTAACCAGGACCACAGACGTGTGCTCTTTGGCTTCCACTTGCTTGGAAATAAGCAGTCAGCTCTTTATTAATCACCAACTATGCCAGACATTATTGTGTTTCTAGTTCCAGCAGTGTACAGTGGTGGATAAGACAGGCATTGTCTGTGCTTTCATCAAGCATACATTCTATAGTCAACCGAAGAAGCTGCCCCCCCAGAAAGAAAGCATAAGAGCGAAACAGAAGGAGGCTTGATTGAGGTGGAGGTGAGGTTGGATTAGGGGAATCCCGTTAAAGGTTAGAGGTAAAGAGAGCAAGGAGAATCAAAGGCTTAAAGCTGAAGGGCCTTAAAGGCAAGCTTGGGGGTTTAATCTTTATTCTGAGAAAATGGGGAGTTCTAAGCAAGGAATGACAGAAGGAGAACTGATTTTCACAAGGATAGAATGAATGTTGAAAGGAGCTACTGATTGCCTATGTATGGCCTCATTTATGTTCATTCATCTCATATATTTTTCACCATAACCCTGTGAAAAGGGTGGTGTTTTATCACATTGTAAAAATAAACAGACTCATGATAGTTTGCTTGTAACCACAAAGTTGACAAGTGACAGTGGAGATTTGAACCCAATATTGGCTCCAAAGCCTGTGCTCCTTTCGCGCTGCCTCCATTCTCTTGGTGTATCTCCCTTGCCTTACCATTTGGGTGATGGGTATTTCCTTGCTTTTATTTTCCAAGTAAATAGTTCTAATAATTGTCATCAAATAGGTAAATAAGTGGATTCTCATTTTGGTTTTTGATATAGGTAATTACTGAAGTAAATGGAAGCTTGAACATGCCCACCAGGACTCCCAGCTCCCAAGAATTCCTGAGCATGAGCAGATAGTCTCTGAAAGCGTTTCCGCAGATGTAGCCACAGCTATAAATAGATTAGATTTTGGTCCTCTGATATTAGAATAAAGTGCTAGAAATTGTATTGCTTTGAGTGTAGTTTCATTGATTCTTGGGAGTGAATTAACTATTATCTTTGAGATTTGTTCGAAGTCTGATTGCAAGACTCCATCTGAAACTGGAAGCTGGTGTGGGAGAGTTGAGTGGTCTGTGGCCATACCTTGTAGTAAGAGTGATATCTGTTACTGTTCAGATCTGCAGACTCTCACCAGGAATTCTCCAGGATCTGTGAGTTCTCACCAAGCCAGGAGTAGAAGCAAAGAAGTCTCCACCCTCCCAGACGCTCAGGACAGAGGAACCATGCAAGAACGGAGCACAAGTCCAGACCTGCCATTGGCAAGAGCTCCAGATAAGGACAGGAACTCCCCACCTCCCTCTGCTCTTAAGGAGACTTCAAGTGGAAGAGGAAAGCTTCCTGAGGCCCTGGAGCACACGGAACCCATCACAAAAGTGCAGAGCACTGAGGACACCGAGGCAGGTCCGGCCTTCAGTGATGAGGACTATGAGGAAGATGTCATTGAGCCCAGGACTCTCAATGAGATCACCACTGTGACAGACAAAACTAGCCCGTGGTCCAGTTTCATGTCAGATGCAAGTGAGGGCGTGAGCCCTCAGCCTGATGAGGTCCACAGGGAAGGCTTCTCTTGTCCTTCAGAGTCTTTCCCCAGAGAGGAGCTCAGGGTCAGAAGTAGCTTTCTGTCCAGCCCGGAAAGGACTATCAGTGCCTACTTGCATAGGCAAGGTTCTCCAAGCCAAAGTACTTTGTCTTGTGAGGGTGTGGCCTCTAAGGCCAGGGTTGGAGAGCCTGCCTCAGCAGACCCACAGCTCACCTCCCACATGAGACTCTCAGGAGCCCAGCAGAGTGACACTTGTGTTGGATGGCGCTCACCAAAGGCAGACCAGGACCAGGGCCCCGAGCCACAGTCCCAGGCTAAGAAGGAAGTGGCCTGTGATGAGCTAAGTGATTCTGCTGATAGCTCCGAGAAATTCCCTCTGCAGCCAGCATCTGAAAGCAGAAGGGAAAACCATAAGGAGCCACCCATCACTTGCCCTGACATCACACAGAAGCAGACAACCTCTGGGTCAGAGGTGTCCACGAGGCAGAGCCTCCTCCTGTATCCTTTGGTGTTTCCCCCAAGTAGCCCCTTAAGCCATCTTTAGGCATTTTGGATGCTGGTATTTAGACCAGCCACATGAGTGAGCAGTTCCCCCCCCTCCCCCCGCCAATCAAATGCACTCAGAGGCATAGGAATCCCCTTTCTACTGAAAACTCACCTACATTGACCAGGTGCTATGATTCTACCATTATCATCAGGCCTCTGAAGCATAATGCTTTGCACTGGGTTTAGATGTTGGTAGCACATTCACTGGGCTTCCCTTGTGGGTCAGTCAGTAAAGAATCCGCCTGCAATGCGGGAGATGGGGTTTGATTCCTGGGTTGGGAAGATCCCCTGTAAGAGGACGTGGCAACCCACTCCAGTATTCTTGCCTGGAGAATCCTGTGGACAGAGGAGTCTGGCGGGCTACAGTCCATGGGGTCACAAAGAGTCAGAGCGACTAAGCACAGCACATTCATTAGCCTATCCTAGCCTGGTTTATCTGATTAATTTCGGGTATTTTACACCTGAAGGCAAAGCTCTGCATCTAAGGTATGAGACCATTAATCTCAGTTGAAATTTCAGGGGAGGGTATAGAGAAAGGGGAAGAAGAGTCCTACCAGTGATTGAGCATTTACCATGTGCTGGGTGCTTTACATACATTCCAAGTTCAGTTATCACAAGTCTTTAAAGTTGGTTATCTTTTTTTTTTTTTAATATTTATTTTGGCTGCACTGGGTTTTAGTTGCAGCCTGAGGGGTCTTTAATTGTGACATGTGGAATCTAGTTCCCTGACCAGGTGAACCCAGGCCCCCTGCATTGGGAGCTTGAAGTCTTAGCCACTGGACCACCAGGGAAGTCCTTAAAGTCAGTGTCATTTCTATTTTGCATGTAATGAAACAAAGACTCAGAATTATAGTGACGTTTACTATTTAATTTTTTTTTAGGCAAGGGATGGGGCCTTGATATAGGGGGAGTAGGTACCATTGAAATGGTCTTGCCCACGCCCCCCAGGATGGCAGTGTTGGTTGGGAGAAGTGTGTCTAACACTCCCTCTCTTCTTCCTTTGAAATGCAGATGTGCCTGTTATGGGGAAAGGAAACCAATTAGGACCATCAGTAACCCTTTCATCCATAGCCTAAACAGCTGATTGATCAGCTCACATGATATCCCAGTGACAAACTGCTTATCGCATGGCCAGTGGGGGAGCAGGCTGCCTTTGTGGCACTTTGCAGTGATTTCTCTGCTAGAAGTTAGGGACCTGGCTTCAACCCTTCGAGACCCAGCTCTTACTACTTGTGTAACTTTAGGTGTATAGTTCAACCCTTCTGAGTCTCGATTTCTTCACTTATAAGATGGAGGTAATAATCCCTTACCAGACTGTGTGCTCCAGGGAAGTCAAGGGCCTTGTCATTCTCTGTGTCCCCAGACATTGCATGCAAAAAAGGTCAGTAATATAGACTGAAGTGAGCTATCAGTTTCACAGAATTCTTGAGAAAATCAAATGAGTGGGAACATTTGTACATACCACACAGATGATTCTGGATGCAAGACAGAAACCTGAGGGTTGGGGAATATGGGCTCAGGAGAGACTTAAGCATGAAATGGCTGGAGACTGAGCACTGAGAGCAGTCTCTCGAGGTTCTTTCTTGCCTGCCTCACCTGGGCCTCTACCACTTCTGCCTCTGCAGTCAGTTTCTGTGTGCTCAGAATTTATGGTCAGTGGAGGAGCAGTCACATGTGCCCAGGTCCCAAGGGTACTGCTTTAATTCAGGCCTTCCAAACTTCATTCTTCCAAAAAGTAAGTATACCCAGGCCCTGTGCTGTGTAATTGCAGGCCCAAAAGCACAATTGATAAAGTGCTGCACTCAATATGCCAGCAAATTTGGAAAACTCAGCAGTGACCACAGGACTGGAAAAGGTCAGTTTTCATTCCAGTCCCAAAGAAAGGCAATGCCAAAGAATGCTCAAACTACCGCACAATTGCTCTTATCTCACAAGCTAGTAAAGTAATGCTCAAAATTCTCCCAAGCCAGGCTTCAACAGCATGTAAACCATGAAATTCCAGATATTCAAGTTGGATTTACAAAAGGGAGAGGAACCAGAGATCAAATTGCCAATATCCGTTGGATCATAGAAAAAGTAAGAGAGTTCCAGAAAAACATCTACTTCTGCTTTATTCACTGTGCCGAAGCCTTTGACTGTGTGGATCACAACAGACTGTGGAAAATGCGTTTTTGTTTTTTTTTTTTTTTTTTTTGGAAAATTCTTAAAGAGATGGGAATACCAGATCACCTGACCTGTCTCCTGAGAAATCTGTATGCAGGTCAAGAAGCAACAGTTAGAACTGGACATGGAACAACAGACTGGTTCCAAATAGGGAAAGGAATATGTCAAGGCTGTATATTATCACCCTGCTTATTTAACTTACATGCAGAGTACAATATGTGAAAGGCTGGATGAAGCACAAGCTGAAATCAAGATTGCCAGGAGAAATATCAGTAACCTCAGATATGCAGATGACACCACCCTTATGGCAGAAAGCGAAGGAGAACTAAAGAGCCTCTTGATGAAAGGGAAAGAGGAGAGTGAAAAAGTAGGCTTAAGATTCAACATTCAGAAAACTAAGATCATGGCATCTGGTCCCATCACTTCATGGCAAATAGATGGGGAAACAGTGGGAGACTTATTTGGGGGGGCTCCAAAATCACTGCAGATGGTGACTGCAGCCATGAAATTAAAAGATGCTTGCTTGCTTCTTGGAAGAAAAGCTATGACCAACCTAGACAGCATATTGAAAAGCTTTGCCAACAAAGGTCTGTCTAGTCAAAGCTATGGTTTTTCTAGTAGTCATGTATGGATGTGAGAGTTGGACTATAAAGAAAGCTGAGTGCCAAAGAAAAGCTGAGTGCTTTTGAGCTGTGGTGTTGGAGAAGACTCTTGAGAGTCCCTTGGACTGCAAGGAGATCCAACCAGTCAGTCCTAAAGGAAGTCAGTCTTGAATATTCATTGGAAGGACTGATGCTGAAGCTGAAACTCCAATAGTTTGGCCACCTGATGCAACGAGCTGACTCACTGGAAAAGACCCTGATGCTGGGAACGATTGAAGACAGGTGGAGGAGAGGACAACAGAGGATGAGATGGTTGGATGGCATCACCGACACAATAGACATGAGTTTGAGTAAGCTCCGGGAGTTGGTGGTGGACAGGGAAGCCTGGCGTGCCGCAGTCCATGGGGTTGCAAAGAGTTAGACACAACTGAGCGACTGAACTGAACCGTGCTATATAATAAGTGCAGAGGTTTGAATCAAACCCTACCTCAAGAAGTTCCTATATTAGGTAGGAGACAGGTAATGACAGCAGCAAATTAAAACAGTACTTTTCTCATGGGGGTTTTGTGAAAATTAACAATGTAAACTACTTAGTATAGTGCTGGTAGGTAAACAGTGTTCAGCAAATGTTAGTGGCAAGCAAGTGTATGGTTGGTCAGATTTACACATTAAAGAATTCTCCCAGTGCCTTGTAGAGGGTGGATAGGTCAGGAGAGACCAGAAACAAGGAGACCAGGTAGGAAACTTGCAGTAATAATGACAAATAAAGAAAGTCTGACCTAAAGCATAGACTGCTTTATGATGAGGGAGAAGGGGAGGGATTTGATAGGATTAAATAGGGGCAGGGGATGAGAAAGACAAAAACAGAAAGATATGACTTAGAGATTTCTGTCACAAGTAGGTCATTTACTGGGTAGGGAGCAGCGCACAGTTAATTTGGAGGGAAGAACCAGATTTCCATTTTGCATATTTGCATTTTCATTTTGCCTGTGAGAGGAGGACGTGCTGGCTTGGAATTCAAGATGAGCTCTGCTCTAAAGGTCAGTGTCTCTGGAAACAGACAAGGATAGCAAGGAGAGAGGGTAAGGGAGAGCCACGCAATTCAGATCCCTAAGGATCACCAGCACATGAGGGCGGGGGGAGCAGAGACCAGCACAGAGGAGGCAGTGGAGGGCTTGTCAGAGAGATGGGGGTAGCAGTTTCAGAGAATGGTGGTCATCACCCTGATGCTCAAGGCGGATCCAGCAAAAAGTGGGCTGACATGTATTCGCTGGCTTTTGTGTTAGGAGGACAGTGCAGAGGTAGGGATGGAAAGCAGGTTTCAGTGGGGGAGGGAACCAGTGGTAACCTTTCCCTCTCAACTAGGGAGCCAGGAACAGCTGACACTGATGGAGTACATGCTCTGTATCAGGCGCCATTCTAAGCACTCTGCATGTATAATATCATTTAATCCTTAAAAGGTATAATTATTATATCCCATCTAATAGGTGAAGGAACAAGCCCAAAATGTGAACTTGCCTGAAGTTACCATCTAATATAAGACAGATTACTAATGGAGTAGTACCCTTAGAAAGGCAGGTGGTGCCGGGCTGAGAAGGGGAGTTTTGTGTTTCAGACACACTCTGGACCCCTCACAGCAAAGCTGTTCTCCCCACACTATCAGCTGACTCTCAGGCAGAGTCCCCAGCAGTCAGAGCGGCAACAACAGCTAGGCCCTACCTCACAGAGCCCTCTGAGGAAGTCTGAGTTCAAAGGGCTCTTCATGGTCTCCAACTCCACTCCCACCCTCTCTGTAGAAAATTCGGGGACTTGAGCCAAAGCAACAAATGCCTTTCACTCATTCTGTAGATATTTATTAAACATTTATTGTGTCCCAGGTACTATACTAGGTGACAGGAATGTAGTATGAAGAAGAGCTCATATTTGCCCTCCTCAAGTTCAAAGTCTAGCATTAGAGCAGTATTAGACCAGTTTGCATCAGAACCTCACTTAGCTTACTTAATAGAAACAAAAATGTAGACCATCAAAGTAGTCCCCTCCCCGGAATTCCCTGGCAGTCCAGTGGTTAGGACTCTGTGCTTTCATTCCATGGCCCAGGTTCAGTCCCTAGTCGGAGAGGTAAGATCCTGCAAGCCTCGAGGAGGGGCCAAAAAAATAGTCCCCTCCCAAACTCAGTCAGTGCTTTGAACAAATAGTACTGGGTGTCTCCAGAGGATACAGAGAAGTGCAAGTACAGTACCTGCCTTCTAGAGCTCACGTCACAGTGGGGATCGGCTGTGCCCACTTAGAGCCATTTCTGGGTGTGAGCACAGAACACCCAGTAGGACAGGCCCTCCTTCAGTGCCCGGCACCACCTTCCATCCTAAGGCACTGCCCTGGAGCTGCCTTCCCACGCCCACCCGGTCAGGTTCTGACCAGCAGGCCCTCAGCAAGAATCATCCAGTGCTTGCTACCTGTCAGCCTCATGCGGGCTCTAAGGAGTTAGTGAGGTGACTGAAGGAAGTACGGTGGCACTGCCTTTGTGAAGCTTAGTGAATACTGAGGGAAACAAATGGAGAATCATATCAGATTAAATAAGGATTAGCCTTTGTTTCATGAAGGCTATGGTTTTTCCAATGGTCATGTGTGGATGCGAGAGTTGGACTGTGAAGAAGGCTGAGCACCGAAGAATTGATGCTTTTGAACTGTGGTGTTGGAGAAGACTCTAGAGAGTCCCTTGGACTGCAAGGAGATCCAGTCAGTCCATCCTAAAGGAGATCAGTCCTGGGTGTTCATTGGAAGGACTGATGCTAAAGCCAAAACTCCAGTACTTTGGCCACCTCATGTGAAGAACTGATTCATTGGAAAAGACCCTGATGCTGGGAGGGATTGGGGGCAGGAGAAGGGGATGACAGAGGATGAGATGGCTGGATGGCATCACCGACTCGATGGACATGAGTTTGAGGAAACTCCAGGAGTTGGTGATGGACAGGGAGGCCTGGCGTGCTGCAATTCATGGGGTCGCAAAGACTGAGCAACTGAACTGAACTGACTGAGCCTTTGTTTCAGACTGTGCTCTGGACTAGGAAAGAGGAATTATTGTGGGCTATAATTTAGAGAAGGCTTCCTGGAGAAGGTGAGATTTGAAGTGACCCATAAAGTATAAACTGATCTATATCTATACTACATCTATACCTGTACCTCTAACGGAGTTCACAGGGCCTTCTCAGCAGAGGGAACCACTTGAGCAAAGGATTCGTGGACAGGAGTAAGTTGGGTGGGGCTAGGGGAATAAAGGAGTGGTTGAGGTCAAAGGAAACAGGTCAGGAGACGATTTCCAGGTATTTGTGTCCCTTAACTACCTTTACAGCCCAGAGCCCGTTGTGGTCCCCAACTTCTTTCTACCTCCCCAGCAGTTGGAGGCCTCCCTGCGGATGCTCTCTGTCTCCGCAGCTCTGCCACCGCCAGCCACAACAGATCAGGTAAGAGGATACCCAGCTGACCTGTTTCCTGTAGAGTCATTATCTCTTCAGTGAAAGTGTACAGAATGCAGAGTGGCCCCGGCCACACTCCTGGAAAGGTGGTCACAGTGGTCACTCTCTTGCGCTGAGCTTATCCTGTGGGCACAACAGTGAAGGAGCTCAAGAAGAGTGAGGAAGTGCACATGTTTAAAGAGCAAGGCATTGTCAGCTAAGATGACAGGAGAATTAGCACGGAAGCGTAAAAACAGAACTCAGCTAAGATACGCATACTGAGTGCTGTGGAAGCTTCAAGCAGGAGATGCAGAGACCAGATTATTCATCATGCAGCCAAATTAGGTGCTTAGAACCTTGGTACAAATCCTAGCTGTCGTCTATTCTTCCTTGGCACAGCACCTAACTTTTCTAGTATCTATTTCTCAAAATCATTCAGCATATATTTACTGAGTACCTGTGCTGTTATCAGGCATTGTGCTAGGTGCTGAGTGTACAGTAGTAAATAAGGCAAATTCCCAGTCTTAATGGAGTACAAATCGTAAACAAAAAATATTTACCAACTGTGATGAGTACTAGATGCTCTGAGAAAGAACAGGCTGTCTGAAGAGGCAGTGTTTAAGCTGAAAATGATGATCATGGCGGTGCTGGCCAGGTACCCCACACTGTTTGAAGCGCTTTGTTAGCGCTTTTACTTCAGCAGCCTTATGAAGTACATCCTTGTGTCTCTGTTTTAAGATGAGAAAACTGAGGCACAAAGAGGTAAAAAACTTGCTTCACACAAATAGTGAAGTGGTAGAACCAGAATTGGAACCCAAGCATTTTGGTTTCAAATTCTGTGTTTCTAACTACTGTACTCTGCTGAGGAGACACAAAACCACTGCCTCGTGCAGCTTTTATTTTTAATTCCCCTTTTTATTATTTGGGCATGGGCACCCGATTTATAAATGAAATTTTGGAGTAAATTTCTGTTGGTTATACAGTCACAATGGTTAAAGTCATCTCACCTGCAATCCAGGGAAGACTTTTTTTTTAATTTTTATTTTATACTGGAGAATAATTGATTTTAAATGTTTCAGGCATACAGTAAATTGATTGAGTTATATATATATATATCTCCATTCTTTTTCAGATTCTTTTCCCATATAGCTTATTACAGAACATTGCGTTCCCTATGTTATACAGTAGATCCTTGTTGATTATCTGTTTTATATTTATTAATAGTGGTGTCTATATGTTAATCCCATACTCCCAGTTTACCTCTCCCACACGCACACCTTTTGTCTTTGGGAATTGTAAGTTTGAAGTCTGTGAATCTATTTCTGTTTGGTAAACAAGTTTTTGTATCATGTTTTAGATTTCCCCATATAAGTGATATCATATGATATTTGTCTTTGACTTAATTCACTTAGTATGATCAACTTTAGTTACTTCCATGTTGCTGCAAATGGCATTATTTCATTGTTTTCTATGGCTGAGTAATATTCCATTGTATGTCTCCCATATCTTCTTTATCCATTTTTCTGCCATTGGATATTTTGGTTGCTTCCATGTCTTGGCTATATTAAGTAGTGCTGTGTCTATATACTGTGCTGTATACTGGGTGCATGTATCCTTTTGGATTATGGTTTTTCCCTTGATATAAGCCCAGGAGTGGGATTGTTGGATCTATTGGATCTGGATTGGTAGCTCTGTTTTTAGTTTTTGAGGAACCTCCGTACTGTTCTCAGTGGTTGTACCAATTTACATTCCCTTTTCTCCACACCCTCACCAGTATTTATTATTTGTAGACTTTTTGAGATCCATCCAGTCCATCCTAAAGGAAATCAGTCCTGAATATTCATTGGAAGGACTGATGCTGAAGCTGAAACTCCAATACTTTGAATACTTTGGCCACCTGATGCAAAGAACTGACTCATTTGAAAAGACCCTGATGCTGGGAAAGATTGAAGGCGGGAGGAGAAGGGGATGACAGAGGATGAGATGGTTGGATGGCATCACTGACTTGATGGACATGAGTTTGAGTAAACTCCAGGAGTTGGTGATGGACAGGGAGGTCTGGCATGCTGCAATCCATGGGGTCGCAAAGAGTCGGACTAAGCGACTGAATTGAACTGATGATAGACATTCTGACCAGTGTGAGATGATACCTCATTGTGGTTTTGATTTGCATTTCTCTGGTAATTAGCAGTGTTGAGCATCTTTTCACGTACTTTGGCCTTCTATATGTATTCTCTGGAGAAATGTCTGTTTAGATCCTCTGCATTTTTTGATTGAGGTCTTTGTATGTTTTGGAGATTAATCCCTTGTCAGTTGCTTCATTTGCAAATATTTTCTCCCATTCTGTGGGTTGTCTTTTCATATTGTTTATGGGTTCCTTTGATGTGCAAAAGCTTTTAAGTTTAATTAGGTCTCATTTGTTTATATTTTATTTTCATTACTCTAGGAGGTGGATAGTAGAGCTTTGAAAAAGCCATTTTAGAGAATAATACATGCTGTGAGCAAAATGTATTAGCTTATTTGTTAATTATAATAGCTAACTCCTATTTAATGCTTACTATGTACTAGACATTATTCTAAGCACTTTACATGTATAAACCGATTTAATTCTCCCAAGAACCCAACAGGAGAGGTACTATTGTTATCCCCACTTAATAGATGAGAAAACTAAGACTAATACAGAACTTCCCATACAGACCTACAAGGTATTGTAGTTTTTATTCTATAGAAACTGAGACACATGTAAAGTTAAGTATGTTCTCACCTGCCCAGGGTCTCCTAGCCAGTAAAGAAAAATGTATGACTCCAAACTGTGCTTTCCATTGCACCATTTTAAAATCATGACATTCGGCTTACAGTATAGTTTTCTAGCTAATTTACCTTCTTTCTGTAGGTCTCCTTTTGCAGTTAACATTTGAACATTTTTTGTGCTCTTCCAGAGCCTACTTTGATGACAGATGGAGTCGGTCCAGAAGTATCCTGGAAACCTGGGGTATAGTCCTAAAGAGATGTCTGTTCTTTCAATGGTTTCCTTCCACTTCTCCCTTATCTACCCCAGCACCATTTTAAGGACACCTCGTTTATTTGGCACATGGCTCAGTCTTAAGTTCCCACACATCTCAGTTTTTATCAGATATGTATTCCTGTCCTAGAGGAGGAGAGGTGCCAGTCCCCACCAGGAGCTCTGCATTTCTGGGGCCTTATTTCTACCCTGGCTCAGGTCACTGGTTCATCCTCTTCTGCTCTGCATCTCTCCTTGCATGTCCTTTGTATCTGCAGCAGCACTTACGCCAGCATAGCAGGGCCATGTCCAGCACCAAGCGCAAGCTTTTGAGCAAGACCACCTATGAAGTGAAATAATCAATCTGCCATGTAACTTAGTGATCTTGGGCAGGTGACTTGGCCTTTCTCTCTCTCTTTTTTTTGAAGTAACATCAGGCTAATATAATTCTTACCTAATAAGAGGATGATAAGAATTACCCTAGAGAAAAGAGGTAGACACTATTAGTTTTCTTTCCCTCTTCCCCTCCCAGCCAAGTGGGTGAAATGTCAGTGAGTTGTGCCCTGTAGGAAGGGAAGCCTTTGAGTCACTGTGTCCAAGCCAAACAGAACTGCTCTTCCTGCTTTTGTATTTCTGCCTTCATGATGTGCCAGCTCCTGGATGACTTATTGTCTTTAATCTATTAAATATAAATACAAAGGATGGGAGGGGAAGATACAAGAATGTTTACTTCAGTTAACGGGCACGTCTAGTTCTGAGAAAGATAAGTCTCAAACACTTTTCAGCCTTTTTTCATTGTTATTTTGGGTTGCGTTGGGTCTCTATTGCTGCGCGGTCTTTCTATGGTTGCGGTGCGCAGGTTTCTCACAGCCGTGGCTTCTCCTGTTGCAGAGAAACTCTAGTGCACACGGGCTCAGTAATTGTGGCACAGAGGCTTAAGTTGTCCCAAGGCGTATGGAATCTTCCCAGACCAGGGATCCCTGAATTGACAAGCGGACTCTTAACCACTGAATGACCAGGGAAGTCTGCCTTCTTTCTTTCTTGCCCACAATAAAACTCCATGGTTTGCTGCTGTCAGAACACCTGTCTCCTTAGGACCTCATCTTGGGTCCTAGTTAGGGTAGCCAGTCATCACAGTTCACCCAGAATTGTCTCATTCAGCACTGAATATCCCCAGGACCCAGGCAACATCAGGATGCTGACCATCCTCACTGGTTATGAGCCTCTCACTACTTGATGTGTTTGTAGCAGTATGTTTTCTCTGTCGTATGCTCTTGGCTTCATTCCTCCTTTACACCTTGGTCTCAGCCTATTACCATTTCCCTTCAGCATGAAGAACCTCCTTCAGAATTTCATACAGTGCAGACCTATGGGGAACTGATGCTGTCAACTTCAGTTGGCTGAAGATATATTTTACCTTCATTTTACAAACTTATTTTTTTCCCACTGTTTATAGAATTCAAAATTGAATTGTGTTTGCTTTAGCATTTTACTTATTTATTTTTGGCCACTCGAAGGATCTTGGTTCCCTGACTAAAGATTGAACCCAAGCCCTCAGCAATGAAAGCTCTGCATCCTAACCATGGGACCACCAAGCAATTCCATTTAGAACTGTCCCTCCACATTCTACTGACTTCCATTGTTTCTGATGAGAAACAACTGTAATTCTCATTGCTGTTGCCTCAAATGTTATATGACCTTTATTCTTTGGCTGCTTTTAATATTTTTGTGTCTGGTTTTTAACAGTTTGACTACAACCGTACATAGTTGTAGAGGTAGGGGATTGGATGAGGAAGAAGAGCACATAGTCTATTCAACAATATTGATGATGCTTTAGTTCTTAGGTTGGATTGTGGATTTATAGATGTTCATTTTTATTATGCTTCATAATTTACATATGTTACATATTCTCTGGTATGCTACACAGTGAAAACACAAAATCATATGTAATTTAAATTTTAAGAATGATTGAATGGTGACAAAATGGAGACACCAGCTTCTTCCATAGATTTGGCTAGGAATATGGATCGGAAGTATAGAGTAGTGGGTGGAGTAGCAGCTGAGATGGGAAGTTTGTTTTTTGTTTTTATGAGAAAGGCTACAGTTTTTTCTGAGTGCCAAGTACAGTGACCAGTAGAGAAAGAGAGAAGAGGAAGATGCTGGAGCGGGAAAGAGAATAGAGAAACTACGCCCTGGGTTGTAGAGATTGCATGGGATCCAGAGCACGTGTGGGTTAGCCTTCTGAGAAGTAGAAAACTCGCCCTGCAGCATCCAGGCAGGCAAAGAAGGCGGGTACTAAAGCAGATGGGACTAGATGTGGTAATGGAGTTTCCCATTTGATAAAAGCTTCTGTTTTCTTGTCTTCTGTTTTTGGTTAGGTTTCAGGCACAGTCAACAGCTCAAAGTGAGAGGTAGGCAGGGGAGGGCAGGAGCCTTGTCCTATATCCCCAGCTTGAGGATTCCATCTATTTTGCCTCTTCCTAAGGCCCTGACTTCCCTGGTGGCTCAGATGGTAAAGCGTCTGCCTGCAATGCGGAAGATCTGAGTTCAATCCCTGGGTCGAGAAGATCCTCTGGAAAAGGAAATGGCAACCCACTCCAGTACGCTTGCCTGGAAAATCCCATGGACAGAGAAGCCTGGTAGGCTACAGTCCATGGGGTCACAAACATTCAGACATGACTGAGTGACTTCACTTAAGGCCCTGAAGGCTGAAGAGGAGCCTTTGAGAGGCTGGACTCTTCTCAAGAAGTGTCCTGGGACAGCTATACAGTAGCTCACCTGGCTTCACAAGATCTAAGGGAAGGCCCAGTCCTCCTTCCACACTCAAACAGTGCACCTGAAGCCAGGAACTTAACTTCCCAGACAGTCTCCACTTCCAGCATTTGTGAGACTGGTGTTTTCCCTCTGTCCCCCACAGTGTAGTGGATACAGGACTCTGTGTGACCTTTGTCAGATCTTCTGATCTTTCTGAGTCGGTGTCATCTGTCAGATGGGGTTATAAGGCCTGAAAGCCTGATTGTACTGAACAGAACCAGGTGTCACACAGAGAGTGTAGGGGGAGTTCTCAGCCCTCCTTCCTCATGACTGTTTGATCTTCTGGTTTTCATCTCTTCAAGAAGCAAAAGAGGGAGAAGGATGGCGGGTGTGGCGGGAACACTCCACAGCCATCCAGTGGCACATTTGAAATTATTGGGTTGGCAAAAAAAAGTTTGTTTGGGTTTTTCCATAACATGCAGAAAAAATCCAAACAAACCTTTTCGCCCACCCGATACTTACAAATCAGTCAGGTTCTGCTATTTCTGCTTTCTCTTCCTTCTTTGTGATAAAGTAACTCTTCACCAGGACAGCTCCCTGGTTTTGTTTATAGTTACATCTGATTCTGTTTGCTTTGTTGCCAGGGGCAAATTAATTTTATCAAATTCCCTAAAAAGGAGGTAGAGGGTGCAACAGCATTAGTGTATGTGTTGTTTTCCCCAGGCTTATGTCTTCTGCTCTTGCAAATGTTTCTTTGGGAAAGTCTCAGCCACTTCAGTTATTACAGTTTGACTCTCGAATCCTTACTTTCAGCCTAGACTTCTCTGCCATGCTGTAGACACATGTGGGTTCAGCAGCATCCTGAAGTCTTTTAGTTGATGTTACAAACAGCTCGGCACATCCAGAACTTAAGCCTGTTAGCTTCCTTTGCACACCTGCCCCTACTCCGTGCATACCTTATCTCAGTAGATGCGACCACCATCCAGTAGTTACCCTGCCGGAGTATATGTGTCATCTTCCCTTCCTCCTCCCCTCCTCCTACTCTTTACCCCCCACACCTATAGCCGTCTATCACCGAGGCCTGTTAATTCTGTCCCCTAAGTATTGTTGAATCCACTCCTCACCATTCCATTATCTTGTCCCAGTCATCTCCTCCACAGCTGTTTCTAACCACTACTCATTCCCAGTCTCTCCCACTGCTGTGCCTCTCCAAACTGCATCTCCACCGGCCGTGCCCGCTGTAATGGACTTTTACCACACTCTACTCCAGAGGATGGAGGGATTCTTCAAGGTTGTCAAAAAAATAACTTCCATATTCCTAAACTAGTTATTCAGTCTGAGTGCCCAGCTTATTTGACCTGTCAGCAGCATAGGACACACTTGACCTCTCTCCTGTGAACAGTTGTTTCCCTGTTTAAACAGGCATCAGTGCTTCTCGGTTCTTCTCCTCCCTTGCTGGCAGCTCCTGCCCAGCCACCTTTGCTGGTTTTCCTCATTTCTTCTACTTGTGAATACAGGGGTGACCCAGGATGTGGTCTTATACTTCTCTATTCACACTTACTTTCTAGATGACCTCGTCTGATCTCAAGGCTTTGAATCCCATTTATATATTGAAGACTCATAATGACCATCTTAGCCCAGACCTATCCTCTGACTCTAGGTTCATATGTCTGGCTGCCTATGTAGCATCTCAACTTGGATATCTAATAGGTATCTGAAATTCAGCATACCCAAAACTCAGCGCCAGAGTATTCCTGAAATCTGTTCTTCAGTCTTTTCCTTCTCAGTTAATAGCTATTCTCTTTCTGGTTTAGTTGTTCCTGCCAAGACCCGTGGAATCCTCCCTGATGCCTTGATTTCTAATCCACCAGGAAATTCTGGCTGCTCTGCCTTTAAATTCAGATCCAGCCACTGCTCACACTCCAAGCATTACTTTGTCTAAACTGCCATCATCTCCCGCCAAGGAGCCTCCTAACTTGCCTTTCTGTTTCCTGTTAAGTTTTTAAGATGTTAAGTAAATCATGAGTCATGTGACTCCTCCACTCAGAACCCTCCAGTAACCATTGATGACTAGGAGAGACCAAAGTGACCGGAGGACAGACAGGCCAAGGAGTAGGAAAGTAGTTAGGGCCTCAAACTTGAAATGTACATCTTTCAGCAAATTGCAAAGTCCTGAACTCTGTACACAAGTAGAGAAGGAGCTGTGGCCCCTTCCTAACCCCCACGCTTCCACACACCCCCACACCCGCCAAAGCTTACAGTTCCCCAGGGGATTTATCTGTATATGTTAAGTTCTACCAACTTCTTCAAGTTCGTTTGTCTAATGTAGAAATGCTGGACCTGGTGCCATGGACCCTGTCTTCACGGAGGGCACAGTTCCTTGAGAGGCACTGGCCACCAAACTACTCAACTTTCTCAAATGCCATTTAGCCTATATTAGTACTTACCAAAACAAAGAGAATGAGTACAGGGAAAGGCTGACAGAGCCATGTGGGGCGGCATGAGTAGACGTCAGCAAAGATGAAGGAAAGGCTTTGCAGGCTGTGGATATGGAGAAAAGAAACCTCTCAGAGAATCAACAGAATGTGGTAACTGGGAGGTACAAACAATATGTGCTAGAGGAGAGGCCAGAGATGGGGCAAGATCACCCTGGGTTGAAGCAGTCAGAAGAGAAAAAGAGAAAAGCAAGAGTCAAGCTGTCATCTGAGCCCCTGGAATAACCAGAGGCCTGGGGCCAGGTGCTATTGATCATGAGGGGTCCTGTAGGAGGCAGAAGTCAAGACCAGGCTTGAGTGTCCCCTTGAAAGCTTTCAGTTGCCCAGCCCTCTCCCACCCTAGAGGTTTCAGACATCACAGGGATCAAGGTGCTCCAGACCAGCTGGGGAGCTGGGAGCACACCTGGTTTCTTGTCCTGGCTCTGCTGCTGGCCTTCTGAGGTGCCATACACAGTCTGGGGAGGCAATATGGACCTAGTTTGTAGCTGTACCTCCCTCAAAGACTCCCACACAGTTTTGTTTAGCAGTTAGGTGCATGGCCTCCAAATAAGACAGCCTAAGTTCAGAACTCAGCTTTGCCACTTTCTAGCCATGTCACCTAGCACAAGTTACCTAACTTTTCTGTGCTTCAGTGCCTTTATCTGAAAAGTGTAATAGTACCTGCCTCCTAGAGCTTGTGTAGCATTAACTGAATAAGATGTTAAGTGCTTAGAATAGTTTTTAGCACATGACATATGAATGTTAACTATTTTTGTTTTTAACCATCATTATTATTGAGCCAACTTCCCCTCTTATGCTGTTACATTTTGGGAGAACTAGTATGAAAGATACACAGAGATAGGGACATCAGCAGAAGCTTAGCACCCGGGACGGGGAGACGGGATGCTAGACCCCACAGGGCAGCTCCAGAAGGATGGAGAGCAATGGGCAGAGCCCTGGCAATTGATTGTGTGTCCAGTGCAGACCCTGAGCAGAGGTCAGCACAACCCACCGCCCCTAGCCTCAGAAGTCTGTGGCCTGCTTACCTCTGAGTCCTGAGGTAGCTTCTTTACTCCCAGGAGCTCAAATAATTTTTCTGTCCTTTGGTTTCCCTTCCCCAGCCCAGAGCCATTTAAGAGAAACACAGTCTTGGTGGAGGAACCCAGCCTACCACAAGATCACCAGACTGGATGGTTGGAGTCCAGGGGAACTTCCTGGCTGACCTGCCCCTCTTGGGGCAAGAAGCCTGACCTATTGCCTCCCTATTTCAGCTACCGAGTCCCTAGCCCTCTGCAGAGCCCTCGGAGGAGACCCAAAGGTCAAAGCGTTTCTGATTAAGGCCACACAAAGCTTTAGGGAGGAGAAGAGCTCTCTGGCCAAGGGTGTACAGAAGTCAGGGGACACAGCCACAATTGGCTGGTGGCCCACCTGGCCCACGTGCAGTCAGCAGGTACCTAGAGGGAGAGGGCCTGCAGGGCCACAGACAGGTGCTCGGCTCAAGTTGCCTGAGCAGCTCTGAGGCCAAAGTCTTCCGGGAGTGTCGCTTTACTCTTTCCTGCCCAGGAACCAGGACTTTTGAACCCTCTCCCCGGCAGTGCATGGGTTCAGAAGACTGAGGCGTCTTGATCTAGTCCAGCTTCCTCATTGTGTAGATTAGGAGACTGAGGCCTGGGCTGAGGGGTAACCCAGGGCCTGTGGAATAGGTCTGTTTTCAGGGAAGCCTTCTCGGAGGAGGGGAGGGAGGCATCAGGGCGTGAGGAAAGGTGGGAGTGTGTAGGTAGTGAGAGCCACATGACCAGAGCTCTACGGCAGGGTTACAGGGGCCCTTGGAGTATGGAGCCCCGCCGTGGCGCAGCCAGGCTCCATGGTCAGATTTATGACTTGCCTGTCAGGGCTGGGCCCCCAGCCTGCACATCTTGTCCTCACTTAACCCCTGCTCTGAGTTGCAGCTGCTGAGTCTGCTACTTCCTGCAGCACAAGGAAGTCCTAGTCTCAGGCTTCAGACGGGACTCTGGGCGCCGCCCCAGGGGAGGCAGCCAGCCAAGGGGGTGAAAGGTGAACAGGCGGCGGTGGTACTGAGCCTCACTCAACTCTGTCAGCAGTGCTGTCCAAGCCAGAACCAGGCGCTGTTTACTTTCAGTTTTCAGCTCTAGAGAGTTTTACTTCCGGCTCCTGAGTCATTGTTTATGTCATATAAGGGATCTGTTCTGGAATAAAAAGCAACTTCAGCCCCGTTGCCAGGCCCAGGAGCTCGCTAGTGGGGGGCAGTAGGAGGGGAGCGTGGCCAGTGCTGGGCTTGCCTTGGGAGGTGCCGCACCCACTCGCACTGCACCTTGAGTGCAGTCTGAGAGCAGCAAGTCTGTTCTGCTCTCCGCTCTGGTGCCACTTAGCCCTTCCCTTGAGAGGATGGCACATCAGACCCGAGCCTTGGTCATGTCTGAATTGTATTTCAGCTTCACAGTAGACGTGGGGCAAGGAAGGGGAGTTCTCAGCTCCACTTGGTAATGAAGGTACCAGGACCCAGAGAGAGAGAGTTTTGGCCTCAAGCAAGTGAGGGAGTTGAACTGGGCCGCAGCCCAGTGTTCCTCCCACTCCACCCCACCACCTTCCCTCTGAGAAGGTCCAGGGACACCTTGAAGCAGGGGTAAATGGGGGCACCTGCACCCACCACCCTCCAGGGAACATGTGGCCTATTTAGGGACATCCATCTGGGGACTGGATGGAGGGAACCTAGAACACAGGGGCTTCGATCAGATCACATTTCAGACCAAAGAAGAGGGCTAGAGCATTCTGAGAAGACATTGCATCACAGGGAGGTGGCCAAACAGGAAGCCACGGCCCGAGAGAAGTCCCTGGGTTACAGGGCAGCTCCTCTTGTATTATCTGCTCATCTTGATCTGTTCTCAGATGAGGAAACCAAGGCCCAGAGAAGAAGTGACTTGCCCAAAGCCACTTGGCTAAGAAGTGATAGAGCCAGGACTAGAACCAGCTCCCTGGCCAAGGTCGGAGAGCCCCAGCTCCTCACTTTGAGGAGCCCCAGGAGGCCCCATGTTTTCCTGCCACCACTGTTCCTTACTTGTTCCCTGATGCTTTATTTTCTCCCAGTGGAGTTCTACCTTTGACACTGAAACTCCTTTGAGACATCAGTCTCAAACAATAGACTGAAAGGCCTATCCATGTTCATGACCTGGGTGCCCAGAAAAGAGCAGGTCTCCATATTTGGAAGTGGAAGAAGTTAATGGCAGACCTGCGTAGATTGGATGGGGCAGTCAGACGCCTGATGTACTGCTAGGTTTAACACACAGATCACTGGGAAGTCCAAGAGGAATATGGTCAGTTGCTCCCCAGACATTCAGGAACTGTAGCCCCCTCTGTCTTGGCATGTCTTCTGCTCTCCATTTCTGCAGTGAGCCAGGCCCATCCTCACTGTTTTCCCAGCAAAGACATTCCACACCTTTGCTCAAGTCTCCCATCTAGAACATCCTTCTCATAGGCTTTGTTCAGATTCCACCTTCATGTTGTTTTAAGTCCCTCTTCTGGAAAAGACCCTCGTGGGGATTTCACCCCCCATATGACATCCTCAGTCTGATGATCCTGCTTCAGTGTTGGCTTCTCCTGCCTCCCCAGGAAGGCTGAGACTCCTCAAAGCACAGGCCATAGTGACAATTTCCCAGTGCCCCCAGAGCTCCAGCGAGGAATAGTTATACGTGTAGGGTTGCCCTATTCTGGGCAGCTTCAGTTATCTGGGGAGCAGACTGCCTCTTGTGGCAAATATCTCATTCATTTTTTCATTCATTCCAGAACCAGTGTTGGCTCAAGCTGGAGGGGAGACAGATGCTGACGTACCCCACAACCACAGAGATGAAGCTTGGAGCCTGGGAGCTTGCCCAGCCCCTCCAACGTTGTATGTCCTGGGGTAGCAGCCCTGATGAAGAAGGAAACTTTACTGTTAGGACAATTTTAGACCCTTTGGAGGTCAACATAAGCCAAATGCTGCTGACCTTCCACAGCTCTGCCCAGCCCAGGACACAGAGCCAAGCCCCGTCCTGTCAGTCCCTGGGTTTGGGCCTTGCAGATAAGCGCCGCCGCCGCCCCCCCCGCAGTTTGCTGGGCCCGGGTGTGGGTACTGGGAAGTTGCCTGTGGCTGGTTCACAGTGTGGGCCCAGCTAGCACGTATAGGCCCCGCTCATGCTGCTCCCTCCAGTGGCATGACCTCACCCCACCCCAGCTGTGCTGAAACCCTGTGTTTCTCGGATACCAGCTCTGTGTGAAGCTGCCCTGTCCTTCCCTCTGTCATGAATTTCTCTCTGTGCTCCCAGGCTCTGAGCTTCATCTCTGTGGTTGTGGGGTACGTCAGCATCTGACTCCCTTCCAGCTTGAGCCATCACTGGTTCTGGAATGAATGAATGAATGAGATACTTGTCACAAGAGGTAGTCTCCTCCCCAGTTAACTGAAGCCTCTGGTCACCATGGCTTGGCCCATTCACTGGTCTGGCAGCTCTCAAGCTCCCATCTCAGGCCTGTCCCAGTGGGAGGGACAGCATCAGACTCCGGCCATGCCCTGCAGGAGCACTCAGTCTGGAGGGAGAGGGCCTCAGGCAGTGGCTGAGTAGCTGGCCTCCCTGTCCTGAGGCATTAGAGGGTGCAGGTACCATCAGCACAAGGTGGGTTTCCTTTTTCCCCTTTAAGCCTTGGCCTGTCTGGGAGATTGGGAGCAGTACACTCTCACCTCTGCTGAGCATGCCCCGCCCCACGCTCCATTCTGCTCTCAGTTCTCCAGCAGAGAACCTACCTGTGGCCTCTCGGTGCTGAGAGCTTGTCAGGGTGTATGCCCTCCCTTCTTGGCATTTAGAATCCCAGGTTGGTGGAGACCCTCAGGGTTGCCTGACTTCCATTCCCCCTATCATCTCCAGGCTGCTATTTTAATTCTTGGAATAGTTCTCTGTCTTGCCAGCTCAACTCTGAGCTGTGGAGGTCAAGAACAGTTGGTCTCTCTCTTCCTCTCACAGTAGACAACAAGGTGGTGAAATGAAGGAAAGAAGGGCTCACTCAATATTACTGATCCCAGAAGCAACTGGAGCTGGGCCTCAGTTTCCCATTAGCAGAACTACTAAGGAGTAGGGAAGTAGTCTCCACCTCTAGGATCTCCACCAAGCTGGTTCTTGGTGCCTAGGGAGTGGTGGTTCAGTGTGCTTCCAGCATGTGGGGCAGGGAGGAGATACCCATCCACGGGACAGACTGCACACTCTGAAGTCAGCCAAGTTCACCTGCCTCTTCCTCTGCCAGGCCTCCACCTCTGCCCGAGGGCCCTGCTCTCCGCCACCAGCCTGGGGTGACTTTCTTATATCCTTCAAGCTCCTTCAGGGCAGGAACCCAGCACAGAAATAAACAAAGGATTGATTAAACAAATGAATGAGGCATAAGAGAATCCAAAGGACCATGATGCCATAACCCAAAAGCACTCACCTTAAAGGAGGAGTTAATGGGACTTCCCTGGTGGTCCAGCGGCTAAGACTGTGCTCCAGTGCAGGGGACCCAGGTTTGATCCCTGGTCGGGGAACTAGATCCCACATGCTGCAACTTAAAAAAAAAAAAGATCCTGCATGCTGCAACAAAGAAGACTGAGGATCCACATGCCACAACTAAGACCCAGCATAGCTGAATAAATAAATAAATATTAAAGGTGAGGGGATTAGTGATAGCCGTCAGCCCAAGACAGGGAAATGTTTGGTAGCAGAGCCGTGGGTATGTGCTTCATGGCACCTGACAGGTCACACACAGGACACCCACATTTCAGAGGACGAATGACTTGTCTAGACTCATGCAACGAGAGACAACCCCTGTGCTGGAGGAGACCACCCCTCCTCCTCCAGAGGCACAGGAGGAGTCTGAGCAGCGGTGAACATCTTAGCTCTGCTACTCTGGGGGGGGTGTATATCCTGAGTTTATTTCACCTGAACTGTCATTTCCTCATCCATCCATGCACCACATACCAGCCTGCAGAGTCGAGGTGAGGGTTAAACACATGCAGGTGTGTAAAGTGCCTTGTAAGTCAGTCAGCTCTGTACCGGCATCAGCCGAAGGAGCAAGAGACGAGGGGAGTCAGAGTCATCTCCAGGCTGTGCCGTGTGCTCAGTGCTCACCCCGCTGACCTCTTCCTCTCCAGGACAGGAGCACGGCCACCAGAGGGTCCCTGTCCCAAAGGCCTTGTCGCCCCAGACCCAGCTCGCTGCCACCCACCCTGCCTGAGGAAGAAACTCGCAGGATTGCACGGATATTTTCTTCCCAATTCTCCAAGAAGGACTAATACAGCCCAAAAGACTGAGGGAAGGATGACCCGCCCACTCACCCTCAGCCTTGTCCGGCTTCCTTCAGGACCGTGAGAGCCCTGAGACCACCACCAGCCTAGTTCCTGGACACCAGTCACCCCAGACTAGAGGAGCATCCCAAACCGGGGCTGTGTCCACCTGCCAGGACTTCCGCTTCCTCCTATGGTGAGACAAAGGCGGGACACAGTGGATTCCAGTGCCCAGGTGGCCCACCATCTTTTGACCAGGGGACCCAAGTAGGCATCCTTCAGCTGGGAAACTCCTCCCAGTGTCCTCAACAGAGCCTGCTGCTGACACGAGCCTACCCTCTGCCTGAATATGATGGGCCCTTTTGCCTTAAGGGTTGGGGAAGGTGGGTGGAGAGTTTGGGCATCAGGCATAGCCAGGGAAATCCTGGGACCACTTCCAGTTTATTTGCTTGGGAATAAGGGTATTTTATAGGTAAAATTTTTATGCTATGTTGAATTAATCAGTAGGAAAGGAGGGGGAAATTACCTCCTTCGAACTTTTTATCTGATTGTCTGAAATTCTAACCATGCTTTTAACTTATTGTTTTTACCCAGCTCTGAAGGTCATTGTTCCTGCCTGTGTTTGAATAAAATAATACTGGTATTTCTGTTCTGTGCACAAGTGTTTACCGGGTTGGCCTCTGGAGTGTTAGGAATTTGTTTCTGCTCTAACAGCCAGAGAGAAAGCTTGACAACCATACCGGCCCTTGGAGAAGCTCAACTGGAACCAGGGGGCCAGGGTCACCATGAGACCTCTGACTCTCCCAAAGATTAGGTTGGTCCAGATTGGGGTGACACCTAGTATTTCCTCTGCTGGTTCAAGTCTGTCAGTCAAGTAAAGGGGTCTCATGCCGCAGGCTTGCTTGAATCCCCCATCTCTCTGGGATGAGTACATAGCTCTGGCGTAGACTGTCAGACTCCACACATTTGAGCAACTACTACAGACAGGGCCTGTGGAGAGGATTAGAAAGGGGCAGAGGGGAAGGGAGAGGAGGGAACAACATGGAGGGCCCTGCTTTCCACCCTCAAGCTCAGGTCATCTCAATCTTCAGAGCAACTCTACAACCTACATACTATGGTTCGCATCTTATAATTAATCTGAAGCTCAACAGACTTACATGACTTGCCTCTGTTCATGTACCTAGGAAGTAAGTCACCACATGAGACACCTCCAGACACATCAGAAGGCTTCTGTGCCCAGGGTACAGTCAGTTATGTGTTGTGAATTCAGGGAGTTTGGGGAGGTTGCCGGGGGGAAAACCATGTGGACTGGAACAGTCAGAGAAGGCTTCCTTGAAGTCCTGGGGTAAGCCAGCAGGGCATTTGGGGCCACATGCAGCAGCGGGGAAGAGCAGAGAGCGGCCTGGTTCTGCTGCTTCCTGATAGGTGCCCTCAGGCCTGGCTACGCCTCTGTCTGAGCCTCTGTCATCTCCTCTGTAAAGCAAGATAACAAGCCCAGCTTCAGTGGGTTGCTGCGAAACTTAAATGAGATGACATTTGTGAAAGTGCTTTGCCTGCACTTGGCCCTTGGTGGAAACTCAGGAAATGTCAGCCCCACCCACTCCTCCCCCACTGACCAGAGCAAGTCAGTAGACAGGCGAGTTCACCACTAACTGTGAGACCGGCAAGCTGGGCCCCAGAGGGGACCCAGAGGAGACACAGGCTGCCTTCCTCATCAGTCAAGGGCCCTCGGACCAGCGTATCCCCTTCATCTGTTCATCTGGGCCCCTAACCTTCAGGATACCAGCTCACCCTCTCCCCAGCGTCTCCCTCTCAGCTCACCAGCTGCCTTGAAGATTTCAAGGCCCAGATCTCCACCTGCCTTGAAGCCACAGAGAAGCTACAGAGGGGCCATCAGAAGTCCAGTCCTGAGAGGTTTAACCTCAGGTGAAGAACATTCCTAAATCCTGCTCCAACTCCTGTAAATAATTCAATGGGGTCGAGTTAGGATAAGGACTCCTACTCAGGCCGAGGGCAGCCTCCGGTAACACAGAGGTACCCAGGGGGTCTGAGCCCCCCTCCACTCTTACAGAGTCTTTACCACAACTTCTCCCCAGAAGGCGGCTGTCTTCCCCAGCACCAGCTCAGAAGCATCCTGCCGAGCATGCAGCACAGGGTGCGGGCACAGGTGCAGACTTGTTCCCACCACAGCCGATAGAACCAGCCGGTGTCTGCCCACTTCCCTCTGCGCACCCCCTCCCCACCACAGAGCCCTGAAAAGGGGTGCTTCTGATCTCCCAGAGGCTGGTTGATTTCAACCCATAGCAGCCAACTTGGAACTTCTAGCACAGGCTGGATTCTGGGGAAACGGAGCCAAAGCAGACAGGGCTGACCCTGCCCTCAGCACCCAGGCCCACGTGAGCTCAGCTGCCCCCAGTTTGGGTTTCTCCAGGGCCCACTGCCCCTATTTACCCCTCCACACCCCCTGGCTGCAAGTCCCCCACCACCTCCAGACTGCCATTCTCAGGTGGAGTCAAAAACCTCCTTCCAGAGCCCTCCCCACCTCAGCGACCGGAGCAGCCACTCCCCTTATAGGACTAGCCCAGCTGCCTGTTCTGTTGACATTAGGGCAGGGCCTGGCCCGAGGAGGAGGACCTTGGTACTTGATTATTTGGACCCGTAACCACTTGTACTGTGGCCGTGGCTCTGCGCCCAAGTCTAGAAGTGGCCTCTGTTCCACCAGATTAACTCCCATCCCCTCCACCTCTCCGTCTCTCCTCCCCTGCCCCTTGCCCTCCCTCTTTCTTCGGCCACCTGGTTCCCAGCTTCAGACTTGACCAACCCTTACCCTCAGTGCCTGCCACTGGCTGCTGCAAGGGAGCCTCCCCTCCCTTCCCCACACACCCTCCCCAGATCCCTTTAGCTCCAGTGGTGTCCATGCTGAAGCCTCCAAGTGTCATGTCATAGAGAATAGTATTCACAGCAGATAGGTCCAAAGTACATTATCATTTACAGGCTGGAAGTCAGGCCCTGCCACATAACTGTATGGCCTCGGCAAGTCCCTATCTCTCCCTAACAATCAGTTCTCTCCTCTCTAAGCTAAGCATTAAAATGCATGAGTCCTCAGTCATAAAAAGTCATGAAGTGCTGACACATGATCCAACAAGGATGAACTTGGAAAACACTATGGTAAGTAAAAGAAGCCAGTCACAAAAGGTCACATATTGTGTGATTCTATTTGTATGAAATGTTCAGGATAAGCAAATCTATAGAGACAAAGTAGATTAATGATTGCCTGGGCAGAATCCTGGGTTGGAGGAAAGGGAAAACAAGTGACACTGTTGATGTGTACGGAGGTGTGTGGGGAGGGAGGTAACGAACATGTTCTAAAATTGTGATGACTGATGGCTGCATAACTGTGAATACACTAAAAACCACTGAATTGTACCAGTTAAACAGGTAAATTGCATGGGAATTATATCTCAATAAAGCTTTGAAAAAAAAGACTCCTAATTGTACCTACCTTGTAAGAGTTATGAGAGAAACAATGTATGTAAAGTTTCTATCACATAGTAGGCACCAAGAAATGAGCTAGCATCACCATTGTTCCTATTAAGAGGAGGCCCAGGGGAGCCCTGACCAGTCCATCATGGCAGCCTTGGCCTTTGGACTCTCAAAAGTGGCAAGTCCAACCCCCACCACCCCATATACACCCTCATCACCCAAAGGCACTCTTCTTTCATCAACTGGAATGGGGTGTTTTAAAGAAGCTCAAGTCAAGGGAACTGAAGCAGGTCTGGAACTCTGACCTCCCCCCTCACCTCTCTGCCCTGCATCAGCCGCCTCTGGTCAAGTGACCAGGCTGTCAAGTAGCTACTCCAGGGTAAGGTTTCAGGTCAGCCAGAGTGTATAAAGACAGGTGCCAAGCCAGAGGCTGCAGAGACTCCAGCAAATGGCAAAGGGGCGATCAGATCCCTGCTGCCGCCTCCTGGGACAGAGCCCTGAGGAGCCTTAAAGAGGCCCCATGCTTCCGCCACCCTGGCTGCCCCTACAGGTAAGACCCCACCCTCCTCCACCCCATCTTCCTTCTCCATGTTCTCCCCAAAGGCAGCTGGCAGCCAGAGCTGGTGGCACACAGGGACTGAGTCAGGATGAGGGAAAGGCAGCCCTGATGAGGGCACTGTTGGGGCTGGGACTCCACCCCCTACTCCTGTCACTCACCAAGGACTCACTTCCCTTTTGCTCTGCTGGCGGCCTCAGCTGTGATTTTGCAAATCCCCAAAGATAAGATGTGGTTTTCTCCTTAGTCTGGCCCAGAGTCCCCACAATTCCCCCAGAGCATAAAGCCCTTTCCCCAGGAGGGCCCCCCTCCTGAGTAGGGGGGGTTCCCCGACTCAGCGGGCATGCAGGAGAGGCTTTGCCACGAAGGTGGGGTCGAGGGCATCTCAGAACGGACTCTGATCCCTGCTCCAGAGCCACCACGGAGAATTTGTTTCTAATGCAGATTCCCAGGGCCCTGGTTCAGACCTGAATCTTGGGCTGAGGGCCAAGAATCCAGTCTGTAAACAAGCGACTCCAGGTTCCCTGAGCTCGCTCTGAGACTCTGGGAGGTGGGACTGGAGCAGGTGCCAGACGGACTGGGCTCTAATCCCTCTCTATCCCTCTAGCCTTGTGACTAGCTGAAGCCCTCAAAGCTTCGGGGCCCTTGGACCCAGACAATCACAGCAACTGTCTCATAGCCTTATAAAGGGGTTGAGTTAGGCACTGCCTCTAAAGCCCTCAGCGCAGTGTCTGGTGTGGGAAGTGCTCGGCAGATGTTAACGGGGCACCACTACTCTGGGTGTGCAAGGCGGGAATGCCCCGTTCCTCGTGCCCCAGCAGAGCACAGGGAGGCACTTCCGCTCTACACTCCACCTATGTCAGTGGGATAGGTCTCCTGGCCGCTAGGGCTTCCCAAGTACCTTTTCAGGAGGCTGGAATAAAGGAAGAGGTTGGGGAGCACCAGCCCCAGGATCTGCCCACCCTGGTGGCCTCCCCCTGTCCCACCCCCACATGACCACTGAAAGTCTAAAGCCCACCCCGCCTGAGTCCATGCCCATCCACTCCGCCCCCCGGGGGGCTCAAGACAGCCTCTGGAACAGGTTCCAGCTTGCCTCCTGGCTGCTGCTCCTGACCAAGGCCAGACTCCAACACCTCTGGTGCACCATCCCTTCAACCTCACTGGTCTCAGAGCCTCCACTGGCTCCCTCCCTGTCCAGCCCCGACGCCTACACCAGCCTGACCTGAACACAGGTCTGATGGTGTCATCCATCAACTTGAAAACACCAGCCAGCCCCCATTCTCGCTAGATTAAGTACAGCCAGGGCATTTGAGCCCCTCCATCAAAGAACACTGTGGGCATCTCAGCTTCTTCCCCATTTCCCCACCTCAGCCCATGGGGTCTCTTGGTCATCTGGTCCTCCCCGGGCCCCTCTGGCCCCAGGCCATCCAGGTACCAGGCTGCACAGAGAAGTGGGATAAGTAGCTCCTGTCCTTGATTTGGGGCCCCCATCCAGGGAGAAATCACAGCAGTTTACGAGCTAATTCTAGGGACTTCCTTGACTGTCCGATGGTTAAGATTCCATGCTTCCACTGCAGAGGCCACAGGTTCGATCCCTGGTCAGGGAACTAAGATCCCACATGCCATGCAGCCAAAGCGGGAAGGGGGGTGGTGGGAAATGAGTCAATTCTAAAGAAGGTCTGGGACAGAGGCAGCCAAGGACCAAGGAGGTTCCGAAGGGAAGCCATATCTGATGGTTCGGCCCACTGGCTGGGGACACAGGCTCCCCAGGGAGACAGACCCAGCCCGGAAGGCACAGTTCGTGAAGTGCTCAAAGCCACCCAGTGGGGCCTGGCCCATCACAAACACTCCACACCAGGGGCCAAGGGCAAGGAGCATGCAGTCACACGACTCTAGGGGTCCCACCTCTGCTCCTCAGTTCCTAACTCTGAGAGCGGAGTAAAAATACCTAACTCGGCAGGGTCCTATTGGAGCCTGGGTGGCCACCAAACATTTTGGGAAAGGGACACTCGCACAACCAATAAGAGACACTAGAGAACACACCGCCCAGGGACCTCTCCGCCCTGGGAGTCAGGCCCTCAGACCCCTGAGCAGCCCTGCTCCTGTCAGAGGGGGAGATGGGCAGGGGAAAGGCCAGGGCCTGAGGGAAGAGAGGCTGACGGGATGAGGGCACTGGGAGCTGCTCCTGCACTCACTCGGACACATGCATTCCAACCCCAAAAGAGGAGCCAGAGCCTCCCCACCAGGGACCAAGCCTCCTGGCAGTTGCTGGGCTTCTATTGGGCAAATGGGAAGGAGGACGGTGTTCCCTCAGCTGGTCTGCCATGCTGTCCCCTCAACCAGGCTCAGCTCCATATCAGCCCCTCAGGGAGCAACGCAGAAAGGCAGAGAGAGAGGCTGTGGGACGAACCCTGCAGCGGGATCCCAAGCCTTGACTGTGATAGGCACCGATCTCAGCCTCCCCGGGCGCATTGTCTTCCTCTGCCAGCCTGGACAGCAGTGCCCACCAAACCTCCTCACCAAGCTGTTGTTGCACATGCTTAGCACTTAAGTCCCCAGAGAGTGGGGTTGCATATAATTCAAAGGGCTTTGAATACCCGCAACAAAAAGGCAAGATGGTGGACATCCATTCTACCACATCCATTGGGGCCGCTGAGTGGAATGCACGGTGAAGGGGGTCTTATTGCCACCACAAGACCCTGGCTGCAGTTCTGTGAATTTGAGGAAGTCTCTCTCCATCTTAAGCCTCTCTTTTTCCCACCTGTAAAATAGATTTAAATACCATCCTGCCCTCTGTCCAGCACCGTTTCAAGCCTAGGAGAGCGGAGCGACCCACGCTCTGACACTGGTGACCCTGAACAGGCCAACATCTCTGAGCCCAAAGTGGGAAGAGGAGAGAAGCTACCCCACAGCCAAGTTGTGAGAATTCAGTGAGACGGTGTGTAGCGCTCCGCCCCCAGAGCCTCATGCCCTGTAGCCATTCCCTCCTCCTCCTCTAAGCCTGCCCTGGACTGTCTCACAGAGCATGCCCTTCCCTGCGCCTGGAGCCCCCTCCCACTTCTCCAGCTGCTGCAGTCTTGCCCACCTTCCCAGGCTCTCCTCCCACCCCTACCATGTTGATTTGGGATGGCAGGACCTAAAGTGATAAGGCTGGGCTAGCTCTCCATACACCAACATATCAAAAAATAGAGACATCACTTTGCTTACAAAGGTCCATATAGTCAAAGCTATAGTTGTTCCAATAGCCATGTACAGATATGTGAGTTGGACTATAAAGAAGGCTGAGCTCTGAAGAACTGATGTTTTTGAACTGTGATGCTGGAGACGACTCTTGAGAGTCCCTTGGACAGCAAGGAGATCAAACCAGTCAATCCTAAAGGAAATCAACCCTGAATATCCATTGGAAAGACTGATGCTGAAGCTCCAATACTTTGGCCACCTGATGTGAAGAGCCTACTCATTGGAAAAGACCCTGATGCTGGGAAAGATTGAAGGTGGGAGGAGAAGGGTTGACAGAGGATGAGATGGTTGGATGGCATCACCGACTCGATAGACATGAGTTTGAACAAACTCTGGGAGATAGTTGAAGGACAGAGAAGCCTGGTGTGTTGCAGTCCATGGGGTCACAAAGAGCCGGACACAACTGAGTGACTAAACCACCACCATACACCAGGGAGCAGGCCTTTCCCAGGAAGCAGCTTGAGGCTGGGGAAGGAGAAGAGGGTTGTGGTGTGGAGTCAGAACCAGGTCTGTCTCTGCCTGAGCCTTTATACAATGAAGACCACTTCCAACGGGGAAGGGAAAGGGCAGGGTGAGGATGGCAAGAGATTCGGGAGGAAAGCGACCTGTTCTTATAAGTCAAATCCACACAGCTAAGACAGCCCTGCTCAGGTTTTTCACTTACAAACCCACTCCTGGTGCTGAGGGGAACCTGGGGATGGGCCTGGAGGGCACACGTCCCATGCCCTCCCCTGGCCTGTCTCCTGCAGCTCCCTCCATGCACTGAAGCCCAAGGCTGGGCAGCAGCCTCTCTCCTTGGACCTCCACTGGGCCCTGGAGGGACCAGGCAGAGCCTCTGGGACCATGGTTGGACTGAAACCTTCAGAGAGGCCCCCCACAACGGCTGTGAAGTTCCTGGGGGCGGGCACGGCGGCCTGCTTTGCTGACCTCCTCACCTTTCCACTGGACACAGCCAAGGTCCGCCTGCAGGTAGGTGCCCTTTGGCCAAGGGTCACTGTTCCCAACAGTGGAGGGGCTGAGTTCTCCACCAGGGCACCTGCGGTGCCCACCAGGGCACCTCCTGCCCTTCCTCACAGAGAACCCTGAGCACATCACTCACTATCCATGACCCTACCTCACCATCCCCTCATCACCATCACCCAAGATCTTAATTCCTTGGCAGAACGTGCCAGGGCCCTTATATGGCCTTGCCCTAATTTGTAAGCCATAAAGTAAGAAGTAAAGAATTACCGTGTGAGCTTGGGCAAGTCACAGACAACTTGTAACAAGAAAAACCATTACCCTCCATTTTACCACACTATATACAACAGTTTGTGGGCTGGCAACTGCTACACAGAACTGTCATTTTTACTGAGATGTGACACTGTGACTATGCTTGTTCCAAGGTCCAGCCCCAGGCAGGGCCCCCTGCACACAGCCCCGCCCACCCCCCACCCAAGTCCTCATACTCTGCGGGGTGTCCCTCAGATCCAGGGGGAGAACCAGGCGGCCCAGGCGGCCCGGAGTGCCCAGTACCGCGGGGTGCTGGGCACCATCCTGACCATGGTGCGCACCGAGGGCCCCCGCAGCCTCTACAGCGGGCTGGTCGCCGGCCTGCAGCGCCAGATGAGCTTTGCCTCCATCCGCATCGGCCTCTACGACTCTGTCAAGCAGTTCTACACCCCCAAGGGATCAGACCGTGAGTGCTGAGGGGTGGGTCAAAGCAGGACCTAGGCTGTAGGTCAGGAGATCAGAGCGGTGCAGACTCAGAGGCAGAGCTGGGGCATGGAAAGCTGGTAACAGAGGCTCATGAGGAGACTGAGCCTCTGTCAAGGAGGATCCGGAACCCTGGTCTGGGAGAGGTGGGCATGGGGCAGGGGCAGCCCCCAGAGACCAGCATCAGGCCTGCAGAGGTGTGGGGTAGTACAACGCTGGCCCGCTTGCTCTCCTCCTCTCCAGACTCCAGCATCATTACCCGGATTTTGGCGGGCTGCACCACGGGGGCCATGGCCGTGACCTGTGCCCAGCCCACAGACGTGGTGAAGATCCGCTTTCAGGCCAGCATGCATACTGGGCCGGGGAGCAACAGGAAGTACAGTGGGACAATGGATGCCTACAGGACCATCGCCAGGGAGGAAGGGGTTCGGGGCCTGTGGAAAGGTAGGTCTGGGCTCCAGGCTTGGGGCTCTTGGGCAGCGCCTTCTCCACCCGAGGGCTGGGACAGGGAACTGAGCAAGCAGAGAGCTCCCATTGGGACTATTCCAGCAGATCTAAAGGAATATCCTAACATATCCCAATGTGCCAGCTGACCTGCCATACTGCCCCAAATTCAGTTCAGTTTACCAACCCTTCACCACGTGCAGGGCTGTGGGGAGACAGAAATGAACAGAGGATACCCTCACAGCTCCCAGTCACAGGGGGGTAGGGCCAAGTCAAGGAGCAGCCACTCTACAGGGCAGGAAGTGCTGGGTTCATACAGAGGTGCAGGCCATGAGGGCTTGGGGGGTTGCGGGGCAGAGGCAATATGAAAGCTGGGCCTCAAAGTTCCCGTGAGCTTCCAGTGTGTGGAGATGGAGAGAAGGGCCTCCCCAGCAGTGGCCTATGAGGGGTGACTGCTGGACATGGAGAAGCAGAGGCCACTGGGGGAAGCAGTCATGAGGAGGGGGCTTCCTTGGGAACAAGGCTTTAAGGTTCCCTATGTGTCTGAGTGGTGACCACCTTGACAAATAATGTTGTCTCTCCCACATGTGGCCAGGGGTCACATGAATCTTGCAGAAGAAAACAATGATCCAGTGATGGTTAAAGGCAGGACACCTGAGTCACAGCCTTACTTGCTGTGTGCCTTCCCGGAGCCCAGCCCTCATCTGTGAAACCAGCGGGTGGTCTCCACCCTCTCCAAAGGCTCTGCCATGGCTGCACCCTGTCACTGTTTCAAAAGCCTACCATTTCTCTCCCAAAGAAAGGCTTCCTCTTCTGGCTCTAGCCAGGTCTCAGGGAGGCATATTTTAATTTTGATGGATGTTGCAGTTTATCCTCTGAAATGTGGCCCAAACATACACAAGTCTGTAAGATGGACATGGATAATCTGAGAGTTTTTAACATCGGAAAGGAAAGTGTGGAATCTGCCCATCTAGGGTGGGCTCCTTTTGACCACTGGAATGAGACACCATATCCCCCAACTGGGCCTGTGGCCTTGCAGCCAGGGGGTCCACTTCTTCTATTTCCCACTCATTAGCCCCACCCCCTTCCTGACAGGAATTCTGCCCAACATCACGAGGAATGCCATTGTCAACTGTGGTGAGATGGTGACCTATGACATCATCAAGGAGAAGCTACTAGACTACCACCTGCTCACCGGTGAGGCCCTGGGCTCCAGGCAGATAGCCCTCCCACAGTCTGGAGGGGACTGGGACTCCACAGAGTGGGCACCACCCACAGGCAACTGGGCTTTAGAAGGAGTGGAGGGAGGCATGGTGCCCGGTACATCATTAGGATGAGGAAGGAGGAACCCCAGACAGGAGGCCAGAGACCTGGGTTCCAGCCCAGCACCATTACTCCTGTCACCTTCAAGCAAGGGTCACCTTCTCTGACTTCAGTTCCCTCTAATGAGGTGGCTGGGCCGGATTAGCTTCCAACTCTGGGACAGCCCAGTTTTGTGAGTGCTTATCAAGAGCTCCACCTTGGCACTGCAAGAGAGTTGGAAAACACTATCCTCATACTTAGGCTTCCCTGGTGACTCAGACGGTAAAGAATCCGCCTGCAATGCAGGAGATACGGGTTCTATCCCCGGGTCAGGAAGATCCCCTGGAAGAGGAAATGGAACCTACTCCAGTATTCTTGCCTGGGGAAATCCCATGGACAGAGGAACCTGGTGGGCTACTGTCCAGGGGCTCACAAAGAGTCAGATATGACTGAGCACAAGCACTGGACTATACTAACCTCACACTCAAGGAGTTCAGTTTCCTTAGGGACAAACAATGAACACACGTGAAACAGAAAACAAGGGCCCTTCATCTCACAGCCCAATATCTGCTCTTCCCCACCCCGCGACAGACAACTTCCCCTGCCACTTTGTCTCTGCCTTTGGAGCTGGCTTCTGTGCCACCCTGGTGGCCTCCCCAGTGGACGTGGTGAAGACGCGGTATATGAACTCGCCCCCAGGCCAGTACCACAGCCCCTTCAACTGTATGCTGAAGATGGTGACCCAGGAGGGCCCCACAGCCTTCTACAAGGGGTGAGCTCCCCTCCTGTCACCAGCACACCCTCCTAGAGAACCAGGCCTCCCTCCCCATTTCCCTTCCTCCCCTCCATGTAGAGTGTGTCTGCCATGGGTTCACCTAGAAACGCAGTGTTGAACAGCACAGATGTAAATGCCACAAAGGAAAATTACAATATAAAGAACTAAGGAAATATTTTTTTTGAAAAGAGGGGACCAAATCTCAATTGAAGATCAGGGAGGCTTGTCTGAGAAAAAAAAAGGGTGGGACTAGGCACAGATCCAAGTGCATCCCCAAACACACAGGCAGGGGAGGAGTAGGAAAAGGTGCTTGGTAATCCTGAGACTTTTCCCTGACCCTCTGCCATCACTGCAGATCACCACTGCCGACAGCCCATGTGCACGATGTGCTTCACATATTCTTGGCATTTACAATTCCCTCTGCATGGAAGCCATTCCTGTGCCATCCACGTCCTCTACACCTTACTGTCCTTCAAGACTAGTTAAAATACCACCTTCTCTGTAACACTTCTCTGTAACACCCCTCTGTGAACTTCAGCAGTACTTTCTTGATACCATTTTTACGGTACCCACCACTTCCTACTTTGTAGGATGGTATTTGTAAGTTTAAATGATCCCCTATGCTACAGTACAAGTTCCCTGCTGCTAAAGACTGGCTTATTCAGCTGACCCTTGAACAAATGCCAGGCTTACAGACATGCACCCAATGCAGTTGAAAATATCAATACATGTACAACTTATAGTCAGCCCTCCATATACGCGGTTCCTCTGTTGCCATTTCTGCACATCCCTCATTCCACACCCACAGATTCAACCCATCTCAGATCATTAGTATTTAACATTTTTTTAAAAATGTATAAGTGGATCCACCCAGTTCAAACCTGTGTTGTTCAAGGGTCAACTGTATTGATCTTCCACTTCCCAGAGTCCCCAGCACAAAATCAGCTCTCTATAATAAAGTTATGAACAATCACCATGACCACCAAGTCACTAAGCATGAGGACTCGGGTTAACACTTCACATATATTATCTCCACACTCCCCCTGAACTGGGCTATTTCTCCCCATTTACTGAGGAGGAGAATGAGACTCAGAAAGGTCACAGAACTTGTCCCAGCTCACAAAGTTTAAACGGCAGAGCCACAGCTCAAACCCTGACCTTTAGACATCACCCACTCCATCCCACACTGAGCTCTTTGCTTGGTCCTCGTACCTCCACCACTGAGGATGGTTTTTTGACACCCACCATTATTAGACCCAACAAGCACACATGTCCTTGACCCCGGGATGATGTCACGAAACTGAGCTTCAGCTGACAGTTCTGTTCCTATAAGTGCCGCCATCAGAAGGTTCTTCATCCCACTTGTCTCGGCTTGTACTTTCACTTGGCAAACATTCCCTGAGCACTTCGTGGGTGCTGGGCCCCGTGCTGTGCTTCTTTTGAAGAGCAGCTAACAAGCAGGGGACATTTATTGAGGATTTACTAATACCGAACCCTGTCCATTATCATTGAATCCTCTCGACAATGTCCTCCAGTTACAGGTAAGTAAACTGAGGCTGAGAAAGATTAAGAAGCTGGTCAAGATGGGATTTGAACTCAGGACCATCCCCAGAGTTCACATGTGTTGCCTCCGTGCCATCTTCCCAGTGAGGGGCCCAGGCTGAGGGTTCAGGAGAGGCCCTGGTGTGAGATTCTGGTGCCCAAGCCAAGTCCCACAGAGCCAAGAACAACCAGCCCGGCAAGGAGAGGAGCAAGCAGAAGGAGCAACATGGGCAAAGGTGTGGGAGGAAGGGTCTGACAGGAGCTGAGAGAACCAGGAGGGGATTAGCAGAGAGACAGGCTGAAGAGGAAGGCAGGAGCCAGGCTTCTCCCTGAGTGGGTGAACCACAGCTGAGGTGAGGATTCTCTCCCTGTCACAGGGACAGGCAGGCTCTTGGGAGATTAGCTAACTTGGCGTCAAGTTGTTTTCGCTTTGCGATGCCTCCAGGTGGAGGCAGGAGCCTCCTCAGGGGTGGCTGCTTAGGCTGTAAATGAACCCAGAAACACTCAGCTTCGGAGTTGAGTCAGGTGGTTTCAACGGAGCTATCTCAGCCTGGTCTCTGAAGAGAAACTGGCAGCAATCATAGCTACCTGATAAAACTGTGAGAATTAACCTCCTAACACGGTAACCCGGCCCAAAGTGCTAGTTTTCTTTCCTTGCCTGACTCTGACTTCAGCCTAAATTCCTTCAGTAGAGAAGAAAATGACAGAACCATCTCAGAAGTGCTCGTGACTAACAGGAGTTCAGCACCAGCACCGAGCGGGGAGGGCACACAGATCTCAGGGGGACTCCAGTCCACCCACCTGACCATGTGGTTGTCTCTCTCATCAGATTTACACCCTCCTTTTTGCGTTTGGGATCCTGGAATGTGGTGATGTTCGTCAGCTACGAGCAGATGAAACGGGCCTTGATGAAAGTCCAGATGCTACGAGACTCTCCATTTTGATAAGACAAGGCTACTTTGTATTTAACTAGGACAAAACCAGTTAAGGTTGGAATAAAGCAGTGGGTCCATGCCACAGGGACACAGACCCACACATGTTTGTTTACGGAACTGTTTACTTGATGATGACTCAAGAGACAGAAGAGGAGGAAGGATTGTGGTCTTCAGTGCTTTGTCTTAAAAACACCTTTGTTTTGCACTGACAAGATGGAAAATAAATTATATTAATTTGTGAAATCCATCAGGTTGGATGCCTAACATTTAGGCAAGGAAAAAAAACCAAAACAGATCTATTTGGGTAAGACGGAAGTTTGCATACTTATATCCCCTGGAAGATCTGATTAGATGATGAATTATAAACAGGAAAGACTGCAAGCATGGAACAAGAGTGGCACGCATTTCCCTTGGAAATCAGCTAAGGAGTCTAGTGGGACACCACCAAAGCAACGCAAAGACTTCTGACTGCAGCCTTGAATTAGCCACAGATCATCAGCTGTATTTGTTATGTGTCTGCGTTTAGAATCCATTGGGATTGTGGGAAATGTGAGAAAGAAAACAAAAGAGAGAAACCTAGAAACTGGGTCAAAGGAGCACGGCTGGGCCAGTGTGAGGTTGAGACCCATAAATGTTCGCTGACAACACTGGAGAACCAAGAGGGCAGCCTCAGTCTCCTTTCCTGTAAAATGGGAGTAATAATCCCTTTCCTCCTACCTCCCTTGGGGTGTTTATGAGGATCAAGTGAGAAGCTGGGCAGAAAAGCACATTATAAAAGCAAAAGCTCTGGACAAGTGTGCATAAAAGGACAATGCCTCGGAAAAGATTCTGTTGATTAGTGAGGAAGTGCCAGGGAAGAAGTTTTTGAAAGACACAGTTGCCTAGAGGTGAGACCAAAGGAACCAGGGACTCAGGGGGCCAGGGGTGACAGAGAATGTTGTACAGCTGCTGGAGCCCCACTCCCAGGCAGCCCCCACTCCCCCACTGGACTGTGAGGCACCTTGAAGAGTGTGGAGTCTGGGGACAAAGAGGTAAAAGCTGGGCTGAGAGTCTAAAGTATCAGGACTCAGAATTTTTGAAAATTATCATGACTCAATAAAGGAATTCACACCTTGAGTGTGGGAATGAAAACAGTCACTTTTCTGCCTTCTCTTTCTTAGATGGAATTTCCATCTCTCACTTCAGGCATCCTGTTCAGCAGTGCAGGGCCATGCCTGGCCCCTCACACATACACTGCCTTCTGTGCTTCTGCAGGCCGGCTACTCTGCATTTTAAGGGTTTGGCTCCTCCATCTATAAAAGGCAGGCTTGAACCAGATGACCTTCTCCTAAACGTAACTGGATATATTTCATGTTGATAACTGGGATCCAGGAGATCAGTCTTTTTCTGGTTCTTAGCAGCTTGTGTGGCTCAGATGACAGAACTGGATTCCAACCTCACTCACCCACCCACACACACACAGTTACTAGCAACCTAACCATGGGGAATCCTTGCTTCATAGAGTCCTCCAGAGAAGTGGGAAGGACAATCCGCACCTCACGGGAAGGGCTCGGTGATGTCACCCCTCCCTCCCCACTCTGACGCCTCTGCATCCTGGGGAAAAATGAATATCCACTTACCTTCAGCACTTATCTAAATCTAAATCGTAATTTGAGATCATTTACATATACAGACTGGAAAGTCCAAGCAAAACCAAAAAAGTAAAAATTATTTTGATTTAATGTCTGCTTTGGCTTTCAAATAAAAACCACATTTAAAACTTTTTCTTTTCAGTTGACAGCAAATACAAATCATTTTTAAACACTTGCTCTTGATTTGTAAGTTGCTAGAGGCCAAGGACTGTGACTTCCGTGAATTTCTAGCTGGCAATATTAACCCATCATCTGCCAGAGCATACTATTTAGATGATGCTGCTAAAACAGGATAAATGCTTCTGAACGATGTTTTGATTGGAATCAGAAACCCAGTGACTTTCAGATTTCTGGGAGAGGGAAAACAAGACCGGTGGGAGGTCATCTAAGGTTTTCTGGACAAAATACTAGATCTCTTTCCCCATTTCTTAAAAGCGGAAGTGGAACCAAGTGACCTCAGAATAAAGTTCTGTGATTTTAAGAACCAAAAGACAGCTTCTGCCAGCCACTTCCCACCGTCTCTGCCACCAGGAAGCCATGGATGAAGACTCACAAGGTCAGATCATCAGCTGAGGCCCACACTCATTCCCTCACTGCACACTCAGTGACACCTACCTCCATCAAGTCATTCAAAAGGTTAGCAAACTTGGACGTCCCTGATGGCCCAGTGGTTAAGAATCTTCTTGCCAATGCGGGGGACATGGGTTCAATCCCTGGTCTTGAAGATTCCACATGCTTTGGGGCGACTAAGCCCACGTGCCACAACAGCTGAGCCTGCAAGCTCCCTAAAGCCCTTGCTCAGGGCAACAAGAAAAACCACTGCAATGAGAAGTCTGCGCACTGCAACTAGAGTAAGCAGTCCCCTCTCAACAAAACTAGATAAAGCAGGCATGCAGGAATGAAGACCTAGTGCAGCCAAAAATAAGTAAACAACATTAATAACAATTTTTTAAAAAAGGTTTACCGAATCAAATGGGTCCTCTTGCCTGAGCAGTAAAGCTGATGTACTGATATCAGGTCGCAGTGAGGGAAAGCGCAGCACTTATTGCAGGTACCATCAACGAGTCCAGAATGGCTAGTGCTCAAAAAGTTCAAACTCCCCAATGGACTTCAGCAGAGCATTTTGAAAGGCAAGGTGAGGGAGGGGCATCCCAGGGTCTGCGATCAGCTTGTGCACAATTCTCTGATTGGCTGATGGTGAGGAACAGGGCTGTGTCACTGGTGTTAACATTATCAATCCTTAGGCACCAGGAGGCCTGGGGGTAGCATGCTCATCAAGTAGTTAATTCCTTCCATTTTGTGGGGGGTTTCCACATCTATAAAACAACTCAAGAAATGTGCATCAGATACTATTATTAGGTAATATTATCTAGGTACTTCAGAGAGGATCGAAAGCAGATGATACAGAGGAGGGGTCTGTCCCAGGAAGGCCCCATAGGGTCTCGCTGGGTAAAAAAATATCTGCTTTCTCACAAACTCTTCTAGTATATCAGGAAAAATGAGATAGTCTGGCCCCTGACTCAGTCACATTAGTGACATAGTGGATTACTGACTTCATAGAAGTCTTATCAGTAAAAGTAATATTTTTAAAGGAATATTTTATTCAGGAATAATGGATGTTAAGTACAGAAATATAATTATACCTCTATAGATGAGTTCATTTGTGTCAGAACACTTTAAAAACTGCAGAGTGCTATACAATGAAAGTATTCATAGTGCCTACGTTGTTAGCCACACATTTGACTAGGTGTTGAGGTGGACGAGGCCAGTGATTCGTTCAGGGAGTTCACTGGGGTGATGGATGGTCGAGCAGAAGAGACAAATAAATGATACAGCATGATGAAAGCCACTGCACAGAGATGCACAAGGCGCTCAGGAGCAGGAACACAGATGAAGGATACCTAACCCAGTTTAGGAGCCAGGGAGCTTCTTTGGAGAAGATACCTAAAGGACAGATAGGAGTTATCCAAACAAAGGAGGGGTGAGTCATTCTAGGAAGAGGGAGTGACTCATACACACAAAGGCCCAGAAAGAAGCAAGAGCTAGGGCAGTCAAGTATTGCCAGCTGTCAATACAGCTAGGTTGCAGAACTAAAGGGAAGCAGTGAGAGAGATGGGAGTGAAGAGAAAAAGAGGGACCCTGAAAGGCTAGAGAAGTCACATATTATGGACTGAATATTTGTACCCCCAAAATTCATATGTTGAAGCCCTAACCCCCAAATGTGATGGAATTTGGAGTTTGGGCCTTTGGAAGGTAATTAGGTTCAGATGAGTTCATGAGGGTGGGGCCCCCATGATGGAATCAGGGTCTTTATAAAAAGAGGAAGAGAGACCAGAGCTCGCTCGCTCTCTGCCACATGAGGACATGGTAAGCCGACTGTCTGCAAGTCAGGAAAAGGACCCCCCCTCCAGGGAGCCTAAAGGACAGGCACCTTGATCTGAGTCTTTCCAGCTTCCAGACCGATGAGAAATAACTCCTGTTGTTGAAGCCACCAGGTCTGTGGTATTTTGTTATGGTAGGCTGAGCTAAGACACCACATAAGAAGTCTGGAGTATTTTGAGGGTAGTGTGGAACCACTAAAGTGTTTTAAGTAGGAACGACAGACTGCAGGGCAGAGAATGAATTAGTAGAGTGGACTCTGGTCATAGGAAGATGAAACTGTTGTAACCCAAGCAACAGTATTGAAAGTGGTAATTAAGTGAACAGAATAGTAATAAAATCAATAAAAGATTCCATTTGGAAGGAGTAGTGAGATCCTGCTTTCCATGCTTTTGGGTATAAACCCAGAAGTGGAATTTCTGGATCAATTGCTAAATCATTCTACTTTTCTATTTTTGAGGGACTTCCATACTGCTTTTCATGGCAGCTGTACCATTCTACATTCGCACCAACAGTACATAGTGTTCCAATTTGTCCCTTCCTCATCAACACTTATTTTCCATTTTTAAAAACAATACCCATCCTAATGAGTGTGAAGTGGTATCTCATTGTGGTTTTGATTTGAATTCCCTGTAATTAGTGATATTGAGCATCTTTTCATGTGCTTATTTGCTATCTGTATATCTTCTTCGGAGAAATGTCAATTCAAATCTTTTGCTCACCTTTGAACTGGATTTTTGTGGTTTTTGAGTTTTAGTTCTCTATATATTCTGGACATTAACCTTTCATGAGATATGTGATTTGCAAATATTTTCTACCATTCCGTAGGTTGTCTTCTTACTCTGTGATTTTATCCTTTGATGGACAAAAGATTTTAATTTTCATGAGCTCCAATTTGTCTATGTTTTCTTTTATTTCCTGCGCCTTTGGTATTATATTGAAGAAATTATTGACAAAGGTAATAATGTGAAGCTTTTATCCTGTGTTTTCTTCTAAGAGTTGATTTTTTTACAGCCAGAATGAAAAACTTTATCAACCGGTTTCAACAAGAAAATGAGTGGGTACACCTAGAAACATGGACAGCATCTCCCCCAGGAGCAGGCAGGGTAGGAAAAGAAGGTGTGGGGGGGGGGGGGGTAGGCCCAGGGTATTCCCCTCTGTGCTCCAGCATCTGTGGGACCTCAGGGTCAGGGCCAGATTCCCTCTGTCCAACTGCAGGCCCAGAGACTGCATCGTCCAGGGAAGCCCAGCGCTGCAGCTGATGGCAGGAGGCTGAGCAGCCACAAGTGAGGCCTAGGGCAAGGTGGATAGAGAGGCCCAGGATGTGTCCCCTCTAGGTTGATATCACCAGGGGGGCATCATGGGCTGAGGGTTCTGCAGATATGACGTCACCACAGCAGAGATGGACAGCATGAAGCTCCTCATCATCTTCTTCGTGTCCTCAGAGCTCTGGGAGTTGGCAAAGCTGATGAAGGAGCAGTAGACAGCGACCCAAGTGCACCACTTCAGCTTATGCATGATCACATGCTGAAGATCATGCCCAGCAGGTTCATGTGGTCTGGTGTCGGATCATCCAGCACTGGGTTATACTCGCTCGGTGCGGGCTTGTACCTCAGCACTTTGTTGGGCCTCCGTGGGTCCGACATATTGTTTGCGGACAGAGCAAGTCAGAAGTCCTTCTAAGAGTTTTATAGTTTGTTGTTTTGTTTGTTTTTGACTGCACAGCATGCAGAACTTCCCCAATCAGTGATTGAACCCAAGGCCTCTTGTATTGGAGGAACAAAGTCTTAACCACTGGACCACCAGAGACGGTCATACAGTTCTAGATCTTATGTTTAGGTCTTTGATCCATTTTGAGTTAATTTGTGTATATGATGTTAGGTAAAGATCTAAACTCTCTCTAAATAAATTTTTAAGAGATTAAAAAAAAAATTCCTAAAGTAGAGCTTTGCCTTTGAGACCTAAAAACAATGAATAATCTATTTTTGCAGGCGGTGGGGCACAGATCTCTTGAGTGTTCAAGTATACATCTCAATTCATGTAAATGAAATGAGTGTGAATCTTATAATTAAAAAATAAGTTAGAATTCCAGTTCTGGGACTTATTAGCTATGTGACATGGCTCAAATTCTTGGTATTCTTAAGCCTCAGTTTATTTACCTATGCTAAGTCTGCCAGGCTCTTCTGTTCATGGGATTCTCCAGGCAAAAATACTGGAGTAGGTTGCCATTCCCTTCTCCAGGGGATCTTCCTGACCCAGGGATGGAAGCTGCATCTCTTATATCTCCTGTGTTGGCAGGTAGGTTCTTTACCACGAATACCCCTGGGAAGCCCCCTTATTTACCTATAAAATATGAGTAATAATTTGACAGCAAAAATCTGCAGTTTTGTCAACTAAAAATGGTAAACTTTGTAGGAAACAAACTGGATTCTCCATGCACTGCTGGCAGAAATGTAAGATAGTAGGGCCACTTTGGAAAATTTGAATTTTAAAAAATATTAAATACATATTTACCATTTGATCCAGTCACCTGAGAAACGAAATTGTATGTCCACACAAAGATTTGTACATGAATTTCCATAACAACCTTATTCATAATAGCCTCAAACTGGAAATATGTAATCCAAATGCCCATCAACTGGTGAGGACACAAACAAAATGTTCTGTATCATTGTGATGGAATACTATTCAGCAATAAAAAAGGATCAAACTGCTGATCCATGCATCAACATGGATGAACCTCAAAAAGCATTATATTATATGAAAGAAGCCAGACACCAAAGACTATATCTCACTTACTATAAAAATTATAGAAAATGCAAAGCTATAGAGACAGAAAGTAGATCAGTGGTTATCCAGGGCAGAAGGTAAGAGAAGGAAATGATTGCAAACAGATAAAACACAACTTTGGGGTGATGGAAGTTTTAGGGGTGATAAAACTGAATTGTGGGGACTTCCCTGGTGGTCCGGTGGCTAAGAATCCACCTTCCAGTGCAGGGGACACAGGTTCAATCCCTGGTTAGGGAACTAAGATCCCACATTCCACAGAGCAAACAAGCCCATGCACCACAACTAGAGAAGCCCACGTGCCACAACAAAGACCCAGCACAGACAAAATTAAAAATAAAATAAAAAATTGGATTGTGGTTATTGCTACACAACAGTATAAAATTACTAAGAATTAATTAAATCATACACTTAACAATGAGTAAACTGTATGGTAAGTTATACCTCAATAAGGCTGTTAAAAGTGAAAAACGTTATTCTTAGCTCTTGGCAGTACTACTGTAATAGACAAAAACTAGACACAACTGAAATGTACCATCAACAGTGGAGTGAATACATTGGATATACTCACACATAGAGACTATACAGCTGTGACAATTAAAGATCTACAACTTCATGTAACTTGGATGAATCTCATAAATACAAAGTTCAGTGAAAGACACAATACAGTACAACTCCATTTATATGATGTTTAAGGACAGGCAGTGGCCACAGGACTGGAAAAGGTCAGTTTTCATTCCAATCCCAAAGAAAGGCAATGCTAAAGAATGCTCAAACTACCACACAATTGCACTCATCTCACATGCTAGTAATGAAATGCTCAAAATTCTCCAAGCCAGGCTTCCACAATATGTGAACCATGAACTTCCAGATGTTCAAGCTGGTTTTAGAAAAGGCAGAGGAACCAGAGATCAAATTGCCAACATATGCTGGATTATCGAAAAAGCAAGAGAGTTCCAGAGAAACATCTACTTCTGCTTTATTGACTACACCAAAGCTGTTGATTGTGTGGATCACAACAAACTGTGGAAAATTCTGAACGAGATGGGAATACCAGACCACCTGACCTGCCTCTTCAGAAATCTGTATGCAAGTCAGGAAGCAACAGTTAGAACTGGACACGGAACAACAGACTGGTTCCAAATAGGGAAAGGAGTATGTCAAGGCTGTATATTGTCACCTTGCTTATTTAACTTATATGCAGAGTACATCATGAGAAACGCTGGGCTGGATGAAGCACAAGCTGAAATCAAGATTGCCAGGAGAAATATCAATAACCTCAGATATGCAGATGACACCACCCTTATGGCAGAAAGCAAAGAACTAAAGAGCCTCTTGATGAAAGTGAAAGCTGCTGCTGCTGCAGCTAAGTTGCATCAGTCGTGTCCAACTCTGTGTGACCCCATAGACGGCAGCCTACCAGTCTCCTCTGTCCCTGGGATTCTCTAGGCAAGAATACTGGAGTGGGTTGCCATTTCCTTCTCCAATGCATGAAAGTGAAAAGTGAAAGTGAAAGAGGAGACTGAAAAAGTAGGCTTAGAGTTCAACATTCAGAAAACTAAGATCATGGCATCCGGTCCCATCACTTCATGGCAAATAGATGGGGAAACAATGGAAATAGTAAGAGACTTTATTTTGGGGGGCCCCAAAATCACTGCAGATGTTGACTGTATCCATGAAATTAAGACGCTTGATCCTTGGAAGAAAAGTTATGACCAACCTAGACAGCATTTTTTTTTTCTGTGTTCCAGGCATTAATTAATTAATTTCTTTTTCTTTTTTTTTTATTATTTGGAGGCTAATTACTTCACATAGACAGCATATTAAAAAGCAGAGACATTACTTTGCCAACAAAGGTCTGTCTAGTCAAAGCTTTGGTTTTTCCAGTAGTCATGTATGGATGTGTTGGACTATAAAGAAAGCTGAGCACCAAAGAATTGATGCTTTTGAACTGTGGTGTTGGAGAAGACTCTTGAGAGTCCCTTGGACAGCAAGGAGATCAGTCTATCCTAAAGGAAATCAACCCTGAATATTCACTGGAAGGACTGATGCTGAAGTTGAAACTCCAATACTTTGGCCACCTGATGTGAAGAACTGACTCACTGGAAAAGACCCTGAAAGACTGAAGATAGGAGGAGAAGGGGACGACAGAGGATGAGATGGCTGGATGGCATCACTGACTCAATGGACATGAGTCTGAGTAAGCTCTGGGAGTTGGTGATGGACAGGGAGGCCTGGCATGCTGTAGTCCATGGGGTTGCAAAGAGTCGGAGATGACTGAGCGACTGAATTGAACTGAACTGAACTAACAGACAAAACAAATATTTGGTGTTAGAAATCAGTATAGTAGTTACTCTTTGGGTAAATAGTGACTGAGAAAGAACATGAGCTTTTGTTTCTGGGCTGTTAATAATGTTTGTTTAAATTATTTTAATTTTGTTGAAGTATAATTGACATATTATATAATTAAATAATGTTAATAATGCTTCTTGATGTGTGCAAATTATATAGAGACACTTTCTGAAAGTGTGTCCAGCTGTATACTTATGACTGTGCACTGTTTAATACATATGTTATACTTCTATAAAAAATATTTACTTAAAAGTGCACTTAACTTGCGGAGATCCCTGGTGATCTCCAAGGTGTATGTGTGTGTGTGTGTCTGTGTGTGTATCTGTGTGTGTGTAGGGATGATGAGAGGTGCTAGCCAGGTAAAGATCTGAGGCAAAGTGTTCCAGGAGAAGGGAACAAGCAGTCCACAGGTCCTACAGGAAGGGGCTTGGCATGTTCAAACAAAAAAAGAACTGTGTGGCTGGCATACAGTGAATGAAGAGATGAATGTGAGATCATTCATTTATTAATTCATCAGATATGTAAGAGTTGTGCCAGAAGCTAAGCCAGAGGACAGTCAATTATTCAGAAAGTTTGGCAGAGAAAGAAAGGAGAAAAAATAGCCACTGTAAAGGGGTAGGAAAGTCCTAAGAATATATTTTACACACACACACACAGTAGAAGAAAGGAAAGATTGAAGATAGGGGGGAAAGTCCTAGAAAACAAAGAAGCATAGAATAATGGGTACAGGTGGGAGGGATCACTCTGGAAAGTATATGGTAAACCTAGAAATAAAATAGAGTCACGTAGGCAAGAATTTTGAAATGGAGAAAAGCAAAATGAAAGCATTCTCCATCCTTTCATTGAAATTTGAGGAACAGTCACATGTGAGAGTAGTGAACCTGCAGAGTTATTTACAAGAATGATGATTTTAAAAACCCTTTTTTCCTTAAAGTATAATTTATTGAAGAAACTGAGATCCTCTGATGCATCCCTGACACTGTCCCCTGCCATGGTGAGCTGTCCGGAGCCCTCACTGTGCGGCAGCCCAGGGAACTCCAACCTGTGAGGCTCCAGGCCTCCAGCAGACTCCCCACCAGCTGCCCCAGGGCCTTCCTAGACAGAAGATGCCCATCAAGCACAGCCACTCACAGAGCCAGCTGCCCACCAACACGTGAGAGGGTCTTGGAACTTCACAGAGGAAATATGCAAAGCAGATTGTCCTCTACATACCCACAGTCAGTTATGATACAGAAATATAACTTTTAACATGCCAAGAAAGATGAATGCAAAAGCTCTGAGGAACTATTTAACAGTTAAGATGATTTCAGGCTGTACATTTTACCATTTATTGAGTATTAGGGTAAAGGGCCTGAGGTTAACACATTATATTATACTGAGATTATAAAGGACATTATGAACAATGTGAAAAGTTATGCTTTAGGAGTTCCCTGGTGGCCTAGTGGCAGAATTCTGGGCTTTCACTGCTGAGGCCCAGGTTCAATCTCTGGTCACAACTGAGATCTCACAAGTCAAGTGGTGTGACCCTAAAAAACAAGTTATGTTTCATTGCCCATTTTAACTAGGACTGACAATTTAAGTTTTCTTGGCATAAAAAGATAGCAGTTCATTGGTATTCTGAATCAATGTAGATCATTACTTTGTTTTGAAATCTGAGGAATAGTCACATCTACCAATAAAGTCAGTGTGATCATGTGTGCTCAGTCGCTTCAGTCCTGTCCAACTCTTTGCAACCCTATGGATTGTAGCCTGCCAGGTTCCTCTGTCCATAGAATTCTCCAGACAAGAATACTGGAGTGGGTTGCCATGCCCTCTTCCAAGGAATCTTCCCAACCCAGGGATGAACCTGTGTCTCTTGCATTGCAGGCTGATTCATTACTGCTGAGCCACTGGGGAAGTCCAATAAAACCAGTGGAAACTGCCAAAAAGTCATCGTGGAGTGGTATAAGCCAGTCAGATCTCAAGAATGACATAAAGATATGCATTTTGCCTGAGACATATACTCAACTCTCTGAATCACTATATTACAATATGCCACATAGTTTATATAACAAGTAATGTATTTTAATGTGTTAATATCTTATAATTTTATTCTCTTGACTGTTTTATAATGAATTGAGTTCAAAATGACTAGGTGATAACTTTGAAACTCTGTATTTCTTTCAATAAATGAGCATATGAATGCTGCAGAGCTTGCATATATCCTTGAGATAGACATATCCCTGGCTAAGAATGTTTTCATATATTGTTGCTTGGACTTTGCCCCCAAGAAGAGACATAAGTAATAAATGTGCATCAATTACATTCATCATGGTGCAATGTTCTATCTGCAAAAAGATTTAAAAGTACTTTCTATCCTCAAAAGATACTCCTTTTATAAGATGACAAAGAAAGTAGGAATCCTAAAATAGAAGTTTCATCAGCTCTGATACTGATAGAAATAGTCAAGATCCAGCTGACACAGCCAATATAAGCAACTTGGTTGGATCTATATACAGGAGTCACAAAGGATATTACTGCTTTCGTATTTGACTCAACACTTTCCTTTGTAATGATGAGAAATCTTGTACAAAAAGTTGTCAGACTTTCACATAAGTCTTTGGACAGCTTCCTTATAGGACTAAAAAATACTGGACTTCAAAACACTGATGATGAAGAAAAAGTGCAAACTTGCATAGATATTTTAATCAGGCAATCACTCTGAGAAACATCACACTGTCTCTGCATCATAATAACAATATAGTCAAACAACTACAGTCAGAAAAATCAATTGTGGTTTTCTTCTGAATTTCTTAAAAAGTATGAAAGCCTTCTTGATTTGGACCCTATGACTTTTATCAGAGTTCTTTAATTAAAATTTTATTACTTTATTTATTTTTGGCTGCACTGGGTCTCTGTTGCGGGCTTCTCATTGCAGTGACTTCTCTTGTTGCAGAGCATGGGCTCTAGGTGTGTGGGCTTCAGTAGTTGTAGCACAGGGGCTCAGATGCTCCACAGCATGTGGGATCTTCCCAGACCAGGGATTGAACCCATGTCCCCTGCATTCTTAACCATTGGACCACCTGGGAAATCCATGCAGCAGAGCTCCAAACAAAATTACACAACGCTTGTTTCTATGACTCTTCTCACTAATGAATACAGACCATCAGCAACAGTACTCCTCAGAATATTAGACCAGTTATCCAGAAGTCACTGCTCAGAAGTCAGATCCCCATTTCTTTTACTTTGGTCAAAAGTAGAAGACTTCAAAAACTACCAGATATATTTCAGAGCTAATACTGAGCGTTAATGATATTTTGGAGTCATAATCCTGAAGTAACTCCTACTTCAGATTAGCTCAGATATTAAGTGATAGGATGAGAAAAACTTTTTCCATTTGATTAAAACAGAGCTACAAGGAAAGTTTGCTTGCATCAATATGAATGTTCATCAAACACTGCAAATATTAAGGAAGAAAGTGGGCTTGTAAGGATTTCTATGAATATGTCACCACATCTAAGCTTCTAGTCAACATGTAAACAGAAAACCTGGTGATACTTCTGATGAGGAGAACTTGATTTAACTTATTTAACTTCTGGCTCTGAGCAAATGAAGAATCCTGTGAAACAGTCATTGAGGAAGCCACAACAGATACAACAACAAAACAAGACTCTGATGTTGCCACAACAGAAGTGACTGGTTTCCTCTTGAGCTGTACTTTGAAATTCCACTATTTGGCTCTACATTAAACAAGTTTGCAGAAAAACTGCTACATACAACCAAGAAAGCTTTTAAAGACCCTGACATTCCAGCAGAAAATTCTCTCTACTTGTCCTTAACTTTGTTCATTCATTCAAGGAAGATGTTTCAACACTGGATATTCACACTGAAGTCAGCTTTCTCAAGACTGCTTTACCATCTTATGCAGATATGGGAGTTCCACTTCTTGGAAAGATTGTAATATTAGAGATGCCATCTTAGCAGAATAGTTTAGAGGGTCATCTCCCTTATGTCTCACTGCTAGTCTTCATTGGCTATAATTTAGTTACCCCCATTTGTTTGTTGCACTTGGTGTCTTTTTTTTTTTTCTTAAAGTGCCAGTTGCAAAAATCATTCTGCTGGTGCAGTGTAACTTACCATTAAATGATGCCAAAAGTGTGTTGTATTGCAGTTTGGTTAACATTTAATTTGCCAGGAGTCTTGCTCATTACAGCATATCCTAATGCAACAAAGAGCTCCTTTTTTTGTTGTTGTTGTTTAAATTGATCCCTAGGTTGTTGGTTTCTTTTTAACACAGAACTTTTTAGCAATCAGCACTGTATTTTTATTTTCAGGTAAACCTACTTTTTTTCCCCCCTCAGCAAGCAGCATAAAGGATCTTTGTTCCCAGATCAGGGAGGGGACCCAAGTCCCCTGCAATGAAAGCACAGTCTTAACTACTAGACCACCAGGGAAGTCCCTACATTTTTTTTTTCTTAGTCTTAGGATAAACCTTGTAGGTTTTATGATAACTGTAAACATTTATAAGCAGTCACTGAATATTGTAGTGGAGATTTTATATAACTTTAACAAACCTTGTTTACTTTTATATTTTATTATCTACACTTTGGGGAATAATGGAAAGGGATTTGACTCTTCCTATGAACAGACTTTTTGGTATTTAGACTAGAAAGAATATAAAACAATAAACACCCATTACTGCCAGAAGATTTGATGACACATTAAGAATTCCTATGGAGGGAATTCCCTGGTGGTCCAGTGGTTAGACTCTGAGCTTTCACTGCTCCCTGGTCAGGGAATTAATATCCCACAAGCCATGCAGCTGTGCATCTCGAGTCAAACAAACAAACAAACAAACAAACAAAGTCCTGTGGATACCTAATAAATTATGTGTATCAGCTGAACTTTGTTGAAGGTATGCAAATCAGTATAATTTAACTTTGTTTGATATATTGAAGGTATGCAAATCAGTAACATTATGTATAATTTGACCTTGGTGTATAAGGTCTTAATTCAGACTATAAAAGTTCACTGACATTTCATAGGAAGTTTTGGAAAACATTCTCTTTTTTTTTAATGCATTTAAAGAATCTGCCTGCCAAGCAGGAGACATGGGTCTGATCCCTGGGTTAGGAAGACCCCCTGGAGAAGGAAACAGCAACCCACTTCAGTATTCTTGCTTGGGATATCCCACAGACAGAGGAGCCTAGTGGGCGATAGCCCACGGGCTCACAAGACTCAGACAAAACTGACCAACTTACCAACTAAACAATATCCTTAAAAGGATGTTAACATGGTTTGATTTGCATTTGGTTTTGTTTCTCTCTCTTCCTCTTTTTTTTTGGTGGGGGGAGGGGTAGCAGCATTATTGAAATATAATTCACATATCACACAGTTCATCCACTCAAAGAATAAAACTCAATGCTTTTTAGTAAGTCAGAGTTGTGCAACTATCACTACAATCAATTTTAGAACATTTTCATCACCCCAAAACAACCACACCCCCTTGACATGTTAGTTGTCATGCCCAAATCCCCCCATCCCCCCAGCTCTACTTTCTGCTTTCTCTATAGATTTGCCTATATAAATGGGAACATACATTATGTGGTCTTTTGTGACTGTTTTTTTACTTAGCATGTTTTCAAGACTTATCCATATCATAGCAGGTATCAGTACTTCATCCATTTTTATTGCTGGAGAGTATCCCATTGTTTGGGTAACAGCATTTTATTTAACTACTCAACAATTGGTGGACATTTGGTTTATTTTCTATTTTTAGCAAACATCCTAGTTTTAAACAAAGTTTATGTGTAGACTTTGTCATGTTAGGTTTTTCTTTTCATAGACTGTCTAAGGAAAAATAGAACTTTTTCATTTTGGTAGCAGTGGTTGCTCCATGCTATCATCTTGATTTAATAAGTTTTGTTTAGTTTCTACACCAACTAACATAAAGTTGAATTTGATGTTTGCAAACCAAGGACTATAATTTGAAGTTAAAATCACACATTGGAAGCATTGAGGCTATGTCTTCAGGTCAAAATACTCTAGTGATACATCTACTATGAAGACCTTATTTTAGGCAATCTAGATATTAAACTGGGGCTTCCCGGGTGGTTCTATGGTTAAAAATCTGCCTGCCAATGCAGGGGTTCAGTTCAGGTCAGGTCAGTTCCGTCGCTCAGTTGTGTCTGACTCTTTGCCACCCCATGGACTACAGCACGCCAGGCCTCCCTGTCTATTACCAACTCCCAGAGCTTACTCAAACTCATGTCCATTGAGTCGAACTATCTCCCCCGCTGTCCTCCCCTTCTCCTCCTGCCTTCAATCTTTCCCAGCATCAGGGTCTTTTCCAATGAGTCAGTTCTTCATATCAGGTGGCCAAAAAGGCATTGGTGTTTCAGCTTCAGCATCAGTCCTTCCAATGAATATTCAGGATTGATTTCCTTTAGGATGGGCTGGTTTGATCTCCTTGCTGTCCAAGGGACTCTCAAGAGTCTTCTCCAACACCACAGAATTCTTTGGCACTCAACTTTCTTTATAGTCCAACTCTTACATCCATACATGACTCCTGGAAAAACGAAAGTTTTGACTAGACAGACCTTTGTTGGCAAAGTCATGACTCTGCTTTTTAATATGCTGTCTAGGTTGGTCATAGCTTTTCTTCCAAGGATCAAGTCTTTTAATTTCATGGCTGTAGTCACTATCTGCAGTGACTTTGGGGCCCAAAAAATACTGTTTCCATTGTTTCTCCATCTATTTGCCATGAAGTGATGGGATCAGATGCCATGATCTTCATTTTCTGAATGTTGAGCTTTAAGCCAACTTTTTCACTCTCCTCTTTCCCTTTCATCAAAAGGCTCTTTATTCTTCTTCACTTTCTGCCATAAGGGTGGTGTCATCTGCATATCTGAGGTTATTGATATTTCTCCCAGCAATCTTGATTCCCACTGTGCTTCATCCAACCCAGCATTTCACATGATGTACTCTGCATATAAGTTAAATAAGCAAGGTGATAATATATAGCCTTGACATACTCCTTTCCCTATTTGGAACCAGTCTGTTATTCCATGTCCAGTTCTAACTGTTATGTTTGACCTGAATACAGATTTCTGAAGAGGCAGGTCAGGTGGTCTGGTATTCCCATCTCGTTCAGAATTTTCCACAGTTTGTTGTGATTCACACAAACGCTTTGGCACAGTCAATAAAGCAGAAGTAGATGTTTTTCTGGAACTCTCTTGCTTTTTCCATGATCCATCGGATGTTGGCAATTTGATCCTTGGTTCCTCTGCCTTTTCTAAAACCAGTTTGAACATCTGCAAGTTCACGGTTCACGTATTGTTGAAGCCTGGCTTGGAGAATTTTGAGCATTTCTTTACTAGCATGTGAGATGAGTGCAATTGTGTGGTAGTTTGAGCATTCTTTGGCATTGCCTTTCTTTGGGATTGGAATGAAAACTGACCTTTTCCAGTCCTGTGGCCACTGCTGAGTTTCCCAAGATTACTGGGATATTGAGTGCAGCATTTTCACAGCATTACATTTTAGGATTTGAAATAGCTCAACTGGAATTCCATCACCTCCGCTAGCTTTGTTCGTAGTGATGCTTCCTAAGGCCCACTTGACTTCGCATTCCAGAACGTCTGGCTCTAGATGAGTGATCACGCCATTGTGATTATCTGGGTCATGAGGATCTTTTTTGTACAGTTCTTTTGTGTATTCTTGCCACTTCTTCTGAATATCTTCTGCTTCTGTTAGGTCCATACCATTTCTGTCCTTTATCGTGCCCATCTTGCAGACGTGTGTTCAATCCCTGGTCTGGGAGGCTCCCATATACTGTGGGACCACTAAGTCACTGCACCACAACTACTGAGCCTGTGTGCTGCAACTATGGAAACACAAATGTTTTAGAACCTGTACCCTGCAACAAGAGAAGTCACTGCAAGGAGAATCCCCTGCATTGCAGCTAGAGAGTAGCCCCCGCTCTCCACAATGAGAGAAAGCCTGCAGAGCAACAAGGACCCAACACAACCAAATAAATAAATAAAGTTAGTTTTTTAAATAATAAAAAAAATTATTTTAAAAAATGACAATTTTTTTTAAAAAGGACATTTTTTTTAAAATGTATGGATCAATTTCATCTCTTAAATGTTTTTAAAGAAATTCAGCTTTTACATCATTTTTTTAAAGTATGATCATCAAATTTCCTTGATTTCTTTTTTAAAAAATGCAATCAGGTAACTTTGTATTTGTTTGGGGAGGGGAGTTAACATGGCTAACAATATTCTTAGCAAAAATTACCGGAGACATTTGAGATCTTTTTTTCTCATGTTGGTTTTCATTACCTAATGTTTTCAGCTTTCTCTGTCATTCTTGCTTTTTTCTCATTTTCAGTGTTTCAATTTGTTTTTAAAACTTTAAATTTCCAAAACTATAAGTACAGTGGATTGCTTTCCAGCATGATATTAACACTATAAACTGTGTCAAATTGACTACTGGGATGTATAACATGAGGTTTTCCAGGTGGCACTAGCAGTAAAGAATCAGCCTACCAATGCAGGAGATGCAAAAGAAATGAGGGTTCGATCCCTTGGTTGGGAAGATTCCCCTGGAAAAGGAAATGGCAACCTACTCCAGTATTCTCACCTGGGAAATTCTATGGACAGAGGAACCTGGTGGGCTACAGTCTATAGGGTTGCAAACAGTAAGACACACATATACAACATGTTTACAGATAAACTGGGATATATATGTTTTTTTCAATAAACTATATGCGCAACAGGTTTGTAAAAAGCACTTATCTGTACTCATTGTACATCCTAAAAGATGATGCTGTGAAAGTGCTGCATTCAATATGTCAGCTAATTTGGAAAACTCAGCAGTGGCCACAGGACTGGAAAAGGTCAGTTTTCATTCCAATCCCAAAGAAAGGCAATGACAAAGAATGCTCAAACTACCGCACAATTGCACTCATCTCACACGGGAGCAAAGTAATGCTCAAAATTCTCCAAGCCAGGCTTCAACAGTTCGTGAACCATGAACTTGCAGATGTTCAAGCTGGTTTTAGAAAAGGAACCAGAAATCAAATTGCCGACATCTGTTGGAGTATCAAAAAAGAGAGTTCTAGAAAAACATACATTTCTGCTTTATTGACTATGCTAAAGCGTTTGACTGAGTGGATCACCACAGACTGAAGAGATGGGAATACCAGACCACCTGACCTGCCCCTTGAGAAATGTGTATGAGGTCAAGAAGCAACAGTTGGAACTGGGCAAGGAATAACAGACTGGTTTCAAATAGGGAAAGGAGTATGTCAAGGCTGCATGTTGTCACCCTGCTTATTTAACTTATATGCAAGGTACATCATGAGAAATGCTGGGCTGGGTGAAGCACAAGCTGGAATCAAGATTGCCAGGAGAAATATCAATAACCTCAGATATGCAGACGACACCACCCTTATGGCAGAAAGCCTCTTGATAAAAGTGAAAAAGTAGGCTTAAAGCTCAACATTCAAAAAACGAATATCATGGCATCTGGTCCCATCACTTCATTGCAAATAGATGGGGAAACAGTGGTAAAGGTGAGAGATTTTACATTTCTGCACTCAAAAATCACTGCAGATGGTGACTGCAGCCATGAAGTTCAAAGACACTTAATCCTTGGAAGAAAAGTTATGACCAACCTAGACACCATATTAAAAAGCAGACACATTATTTTGCCAACAAAGGCCTGTCTAGTGAAGGCTGTGGTTTTTCCTGTAGTCATATATGGGTGTGACAGTTGAACTTGAAAGAAAGCTGAGCGTAGAAGAATTGACGCTTTTGAACTGTGGTGTTGGAGAAGACTCTTGAGAGTCCCTTGGACAACAAGATCAAATCAGTTCATCCTAAAGGAAATCAATCCTGAATATTCATTGGAAGGACTGGTGTTGAAGCTGAAACTCCAATACTTTGGCCACTTGATGCAAAGAACTGACTCATTAGAAAAGACCCTGATGCTGGGAAAGGCAGGAGGAGAAGGGGACGACAGAGGATGAGATGGTTTGATGGCATCACCGACTCAATGGACATGAGTTTGAGTAAACTCCGGGAGTTGGTGATAGATAGGGAGGCTAGTGTGCTGCAGTCCATCAGGTCGAAAAGAGTTGGACATTACTGAGCGACTGAACTGAACAGAACTGTACCCATTGTGGACAAAGAACATCTGCCAGAGGAGTAAACAGAGGATGTTAAGACCATCAAGCCACCCACCACAGTGCACCCTGAGGGGATTCAGGATGGTGAAAAACAGGATACTGTCCCTAGATAGTTAAGGTGCATATCAAAAGAATAATTTCATCAAGTCCAGACTGCTGCATCTTCCCATACATGGTGCTAAAGTCTTTAACTTGAGATGTCTGTTTTTTCTTTAATTAGCTGTAATCTTTTGTTGTTCACTACATGGGTTCGTTTTGTTGTTTTTGTTATTTTTGCAAGAACTCCTGTATACTCAGGTGGCACAGTGGTAAAGAATCTGCCTGCCAATGCAGGAGACACAAGAGACTCGGGTTTGATCTCTAGGTGGGGGAAGATCCCCTGGAGAAGGAAATGGCTACCCACTCCAGTATTCTTGCCTGGAAAATTGCATGGACAGAGGAGCCTGGCGTGCTACAGTCCATGGGGTCGCAAAGAGCTGGACATGACTGAGCACTGAGCACAGCCTGTTCCTCAGAGGTATCTGAGAGGCTGTATCCCTGGCTTACATCCTCATTAATGCCCCAAGTAAACATCATTCTCAATTTTTAGGTTGCTCAGTTAATACTATACATTCTTCTTTCTCCATAAGACATCTTATGACCTGGATAAGTTGCTTGCTAAAAGTCCAGAGGTACAGTGTCTGTAGCATTGTTCTCATCTGCTTAGCCCATTCCAAGGAAAAGAGAATTTAACAGGACTTCTTAATCCATATTGAATCCTGGTGATACCTACTTCCCTTTTTAAATGCCCACATATCATCCTTCTAACAATCCCTTGAATTTTGCTAGGGATGAACAAATATCTCACAGGTATGGAGCCTCTGAAATACAGACTCTTCCCTATTCTGGCAATCAGGGTAACACTTTTATTTCCAGGCTTTTGGTTCTACTCTATTTTTCATGTCTCCTCAAAGATCACCAACCAGTTCAGTAGTCTCCCCCAAAATTTGCGGAGCATCCTGGGAATTTGTTCATCACAGCCAAAGACAGAAGCTGATGTACAAAACCTAGGCCAGCAGTGAATGGGAGACTCCAGTGCCAGAAGTAAATTTTTGGCTTGATTTCAATTTCCTCCAGGAACATGTGCTCACTGTGTATTTTCTTTTTTGCTATAATTATCCAGTCCCCTTCCAGCTATAGTCTCCTGGCTGACAATTCCCTCTGCTTATGGAAAATACCCGAATGGAGCTGATTGAGTTGGGCTTAAACCATGGTTCACCATTTCCTAACATTGTGACCCGTGTGGCTCAGTGGTAAATTAATCTGCCAGGGCTTCCCTGGTGGCTCAGATGGCAATGAATCCACCTACAATGCAGGAGATATGGGTTCAACCCCTGGGTCAGAAAGATCCCCTGAAGGAGGAAATGGCAACCCACTCCAGTATTTTTGCCTGGGAAAATCCCATGGAGGAGCCTGGTGAGCTACATTCCATGGGCTGGCAATGGGTCGACTGAGCACAAGTACTGGACTTAGGAAAGTGTGACATCAGGCAGATGATTTAACCTCTCTGGCACTCATTTGTAGATCATAGGTTATACCAGCCTCACAGGGTTATGCAGAAGTGTCCACAAGGAACCTGAACATAGTAACTGCACACACTAAATGTTCATCTTCCCAGATCCTCCCATTACACCTTCCAGGGTACTTTCAACAGCAGGCCAAACAGCTGCAATTGAAGAAAAACACACACCTGAAAGTAACCAGTTAAACTTTACCCGGGAATCTTACTGAAGGAGATAGCCCACGAGAGGGCCTCTCAGATACCTTTGAGGACATATTTAAAAGAGGTTAAGAGAAAAGCCAAGATAAATATTTTGCTGGAAAAAAAATGTAGTTGAACATCAAAAAATTAGTCAATCATAAAGAACAGACATCTCAAATTAATGATTTTAGTGGTTTTCTGTATACAGGAAAATGTAATAATCTGGATTCATTTCAATTATTCCTTAGGTATGCATCTTAACTATGGAAGGCCAGTAGTACCCAAAGCACAGAATGCTTCCTGTTTTCCTCCATCCCGAATTCCTCTCAGGGCTCACTGTGGTTGGGTGGTTACAGTGGCTAATAGCCAGAGCATTACAGAACTGAGACGGTGGGCAACTTTGTTTACTAGGATGGCAGACAACGTCCACAATTTCTCACAACAGTCCCAGACAGCCTACAAGGCTGAAAAGAGGCAGTGGGGGACAGAAGGTACACAAAAGTAGGGACACAAGAGTCCAAGGGCGAACATAGAGTCCTTCTACACTCCATGTGCACGTGTTTGTCCGGCCACAAGACACAATTACCGGTTGTTTACATGTCTCACCACCAAAAGACCACCAGCCACCTGAGGGGCCAGGTTCCTCGCCTACCATCCCTTTCTCATGCTGGGGCCTAAGCACGCAGCACATCCAAGCCCTGTTCGGCCTTCTCACTCCGGCTTTTCACTCCAGGGGCGCCAGCCCGTCGGCTCGTCTGTAAGTGGGGGCGGGAGCGCCACGGTCGGTACCCCCGCCCCGTCCAGAAGTCCCCCGGGAACCCAGGACAGAGCCCTCAGGCGGCAGGAAACGCAGCTGCGCCCAACGGCCGTTGGCGGTGACAGGCCACCTGCTGCTGCGAGGCCTGTCGGGAGGCCCCGCCCCAGAGAGCCCGCGCTGGCGCCTGGGGAGAGCGAGCGGTTGGCAGAAACACGGGTGGCCGAGTTGCGGGTAGCGAACTGGGCCCGTGAAAGCACGGCGTGCTCTTCTGCCCGAGCCTTTGGGCGTTGTTAGAGCCGCGGCTAGGGGCCAGAGGCGTGTATGACCCTGGGCAGCCCTCTGCTTCTTCCCGCGCGTCAGTCTTGCCATCCTCACAATGAGGTTGGCGGGGCGAGGGGGAACCCTATGGGGTACAAAAGGGCTGACGCGGGGCCCGAAGCCCGGAAATGGGAGTGAAAGAAGGCGCGAAGACGACCTTGGGCGTGGCGGTCTCTGCTGCTAAAGGGTCGCCGCCCAGTCCTCGGAGCCCGTAGGCCCCGCCCCGCCCAGCAGGCTCCGCCCCCGCCCAGCAGGCTCCGCCCCGAGATCTAAGTCTCAGGGCACCCTCTTCCTACCTCTCTGCAAGCCCCGCCGGCCGCGCCTTCGGATCGAGTTCTGTCTGCGCTCCGTGGACGCGCCCTCCGCCCGCCGACCGACAGAACTGCCAGTACCCGCTTGTTCTCCTTGCGGCCCGGTGAGCCCGACCCCGGCCCGCCCCAGTCCTGCACCCGCAACACCTGCCCTCCTCCCGCCACTCCGGCCAAGGGGACCCACGCGCCACCTTTAATTTCCCTCCTCGCCTCCCACCCTATTTTGTATTTTACCGTTTTGTCTTTTTTTTTTTTTTAATCTCTCTTCTTTCACTCTTTTCCTGTCTTGCCTTTGTTCTTTACCTCTCGCGCTCAAAAGGCTGTAATATAAGCCCTCTCCTCTGCCAGGGTATGGGGCCTTCAGCGATGATCAGAAGGACCTCTCCCATTCCAGGCGGCTACAGGCCTTCCTAGAGCTCTTTCTGCTGGTAGGAGCTTTGAGCTGCTTGATATGGCCTCCGCTGGGCCCATTCCAACCTCTCTAACCTCTTCAAGCCCTGCTCTGGACCCTAGTCTCTGAACCATCCTGATGCCCCGTCCCCACCTCACTTCCAGCACGTCCACTCACCAGAGTCTGCTGTGTTGTGGGATGCTTCCCCAGAGTACTGAATTACACTAAAGCAGAAATCTGAAAGAGCAATGTGTGATACTAATAGGTCAGACCGGGGAGGGAGGACTTCTGGGTTCATCTCTTCCTCCCGTGTGTCTGTCCCTCTTCTCCACTGTGTGGACTTTAGTCCCCAGCTGCCCTGTGGGAAATGGACCCTGTTCCCTACCCTCACATCCCCCAGGCAAGGACTGAATACGCTAAGGTGCCTTGGGCAGATGGCTTTTTCCTTTTACTGGGTTTGTAGTCCTTTTAAGGCCCATTTCCCTTTCTAAACTCACCTCCTTTGCTCTACAGGACACATAGTATGACCATTAGGTATTTCGTCTACCAACCATTTTCTATGGAAAACCAAAGGGATCAGGCCATGATAGCCACTGGCAACTTTGAAGAACGGGACATCTTTAGAGAAGCTTGACCTTGAAGGCCTCAGCGTGGGACCCAACAAAGCCGGGTAAGAGTCCAGTCTAAGGGAGGAGTCTTCTACTGCCTCAGCCCGGTGGTCTGGGGACAGGGTCAGTAGGATATTAACAAAAATAACTAGCACCACCATCCCCGTAAAGTCACTCTTAGAGCTCACAAAGCACTTTCCTATATCCTTAGTCTTCTTCTGGCCCTTAAACTGACCCTGACAAGCCAAGGAGTGTAATCCCCATGTTACAGAGGAGGACAGTGAGGCCGCAGTGGAACAGTGATTAGCTCCAGGAAATCAGCAACAGAGGCGAACCTAGTGTTCTAAATACATATTGTTGACTCAAGCTTTTGACTACCCTTGAGATTTCAATTAGGAATCAGATGTGTGTTTTGGTCTGTCCCTAAGACTGTGATAATCAGGTGAAAGTGGTTATTTGTTGGTGAGTAATATATGATTAATTCTTTCCCATTAGGCCTTAGTTTAATTTAATCTTCTTAGTAGGGTCTTTAGCACAGGGACCTTTGCTTCCCATACCTATGCCTCTGAAGGACCTGACTTATGGCAAACCCAAGGCAATATTCAAAATGGCAACTTAGCCTTTGCACTTGTCTCCAAGATGGGCTGGGTCTTATATTTCTCTGACCCTCACAACACATTGCAACCTAGATCAAGGTCAGGAATTGATTGACTCATGTTGTTATCATGTCTCCGATGTCCAGAAGGGATGCCTTTTTTGCCTGAACCTTCTCAGAACTGTCATATTGTCACAAGAGAACTGGGATGTTGGACTTCCTCATGAAAGGTCCTGCCTGTGCCTAGGGCTGAGAAAACAGGAAAGAAATGACCTGGCCTCCAGTGTAAAGCAAATTGTACAAGCTTTGGAGCCTGCAGACAGGACTCTTACTAAGCTCCCTCACAGGGCTGCTCTGAGAAGTAAGAGCTAATAGAATCTGCCAGAGGGATGAGGAAAGGTGTGGAGCACTTCCTGGGGGATGAGAATGTCAGGGCAGGGACTGTGGGGGTTCCGGAACACCTTCATCAACCCCTTCCGCTGCCTGAGTGCAGCCTTCACTGAGCCTCATGTGGTCAAGGGAAACATGAATAAGGCCAGCAGCCGAGTGGTGAGTGGCCTTTAGATTTCCCATTTGCCCAGCCACCTGGGATGAGAGGCCCAGGAGGAAGAAGCCTGGTGAACATTTTGCTTCCATCGGTCTGTGTGTTCACTACTGTCACCACATCATTCCTCTGTTGGCCAGCTCTTTCCTCGCAGCCCCAGCAACAGGGATAGCCAATTAGGTGGGGCTCAGAGTAGCCACTTCTGGTCAAAATAAACTCAGGGGAGAAAAGCAGGTCACCCTCCCCCATTGGGGTGCTGGGCTCACTTCCTCCCAAGGCAGGGGAGGAGGGTGTTGTTCTAGTTCTGAGAACAAAATGGAGGTTTTGGTTTCCTTTGTCATTCTTTATAGCTCTGACCTACACTACTTCCCCATCCCCACCTCTCATGAAGACATGGCTACCCCTGTATTATAGGAGGAGAGGAAACTGGCCAGAGAGGGAATAGTTTTCCCTGTGTTACACAGTAGGCTGGGGGAGGGAGGAAGATACTCTTAGCCCTAAAAACTGCACAGTATCCTTCAAGGCCCAGCTAAATGTTACTTTTCCTAAGTCTTTTCTGACTACCCACCCTTTCTTCTCTCACAGTGGAGGTGGATGTTCCCTCCTTTGAATTTTGAGAATGTTTCTGCAAGCCTTACATGCAGCTTGAAACACCTGCCCACCCCCAGTGCCCAGACAATAAGCCTCCCTCTAGGGTAGATATTGTCTCAGTGAACCAGCGCTGGGCAAAGCGAACTCATTGAAAGAGTGACTCTAAAGAGCCCAAGCTGTGTGTGGGCTGGTGGGGAAGAGTGAGACCGAATTGAAGGGGCTGAATAGGTCTTGTTCACTCCTTTTCTTCTAGACAATTCCAGACTCTTCTGCTTAAGACATCCAGGGCATAACGCCTGTGGGTTTGTACCTATCAGGTCTTAGTCTGGCTGAAACCTTTCCCCTCGTCTGCCTGCCCTCTAGACAGAGCTGCAGAATCAGGAACATGGGTGGGCATCAGTGACATCTCTGTAGCCAGCAGACAAAGGGCTGGGCCAGTGCCTGTTTGCAAGGCCGTACTATGACAACTGGGATCCAGATACTCCACGTGGTGAAGGAGAAGACTTCTCAGGCAGGAATTACTTCTCCAGCCCCTGTTTGAGTACCTGTGGAGCTCACTCCTATTTGCCCTCGAGGGGCAGCTCTGAGCCCTTGCTTAGGGGGGGTGATACTATCAGAGAAGGTAGGGGCAGGATAGTAAGAAGAGAGGGTCTGGAGGTTCGGCTACTGATGGACCTTATCTCTCCTTGGCTTAGCCTCCGGCAGAGTTCCTCTGTCTCGTCTTATTGCTGACAGAAGGTGCCCCTTCTCCAGTTTTTGTTCATCTCCTGGGAGGTTGCAGGAATCATCATTATGGTTGGGTTCAAGGCCACAGATGTGCCCCCTACAGCCACTGTGAAGTTCCTGGGGGCAGGCACAGCTGCCTGCATTGCTGACCTCATCACCTTTCCCCTGGATACTGCTAAAGTCCGGCTACAGGTGAGCAGATGAGGCCTGCATTTCTGAGGGTGGCTAGTCTGCTCCCTCCCCAAGGCACAGACTCTTCAAGGCCCAGTGTGTGGGGTTTTGGGGACCGTAAATTTTAGAGCACAGGGATGGCAGGAGGTGGGGAGGGCAACCACCTGCCTTGGCCTTGCAGATCCAAGGAGAAAGGCAGGGGCCAATGCAGGCTGCGGCCAGTGCCCAGTACCGCGGGGTACTGGGCACCATCCTGACCATGGTGCGCACCGAGGGCCCCCGCAGCCTCTACAGCGGGCTGGTCGCCGGCCTGCAGCGCCAGATGAGCTTCGCCTCCGTCCGCATCGGCCTCTACGACTCCGTCAAGCAGTTCTACACCAAGGGCTCTGAGCGTGAGTGTGGAGCTGGGCCATAGGCCTCTTGGCCTGTTCTCAGTGATGGTCGATCCTAGTTCTTCCAGCCGCACAGTTCCTTTAGGCCCCAAGACCTCTAGGAGGAATTTCAGTTCAGAGGAACTGAGAACTAGAAGTGTCCCTGATTATTCTGAGGATTCCCGGGCTGAGTCAGGCTCTGAGCAGGGCATCAGCTCGTCATGGTTTTCACAACCACTTCGGGAGCAGGTGGTATCATCCCCGTGTTCCAGCTGGAGAGGCCGAGGCGTACCTGGGGTGGGGGAGGGGACTTGGCCAAGGGTTCACAATGAAGAGCCAGAAAACTCCCAGGACTTCTGCTTTCAAGGCCAGTGCTCTTCCATTTTACCTTCTCAGCATGTCCACCCTCCATTTTACACTTGGGGAAACTGAGAACCCAGATCGAAAGGTTTCCTTTTGCCAAGATCACATGTCAGGGAGAAATAGATGAGGGATGAGAACCCAAGTCCTGTGAATCCCAGTCTGAGAAAGCCTTTCATGTTTGTCGAATGAAAATGATTCTCGGGAATTCCCTGGTGGTCCAGTGGTTAGGGCTTTCACTGCTGGGGCCTGGGTTCAGTCCCTAGTCGGGGAACTAAGATCGTACAAGCTATGCAACGCAGCCCAAAAAATAAGTTTCTGATTTCTCAGGGCCATTTAGTGAGTGAGATGAAATGAATAGAAATGCTTTATGAGAGAAAATAGCATTAAACCTCATTTTGTCCTGTTCCTTGCTCTGTCCCAGTGCCCACAGTACATAATAGACACTGTATGATGCAAGATGTTCTTAGAGCAGAGCTGGTCTGGGTCTTATTAACAGGGGACGGTGAAGACAGATTTCAGTGGTGTGGTTCTGGTGAGGAGAGGTGGACACTAGTGGAAGCCCAGCTGGCCACTGACCCCCATGGCTTTCCGACAGATGCTGGCATCGGGAGCCGCCTCCTGGCAGGCAGCACCACCGGTGCCTTGGCCGTGGCCGTGGCCCAGCCAACGGATGTGGTGAAGGTCCGGTTCCAAGCGCAGGCCCGGGCTGGAGCTGGCCGGAGGTACCAGAGCACTGTTGAGGCCTACAGAACCATTGCCCGAGAGGAGGGGTTTCGGGGACTCTGGAAAGGTGTGTACCAGCTGTTTTCTCTTCCCCGTCTTCCTCTTCCCCTACTCTCTGGTCTCACGTAGACACCCTTTCCTCCTGTAGGGACATCTCCCAATGTCACTCGCAATGCCATTGTCAACTGTGCTGAGCTGGTGACCTACGACCTCATCAAGGACACTCTCCTGAAGGCCCACCTAATGACAGGTGAATTAGGGGAGATGATGCTGGGTCTCACCCTTCCCCCAAACCAGGAGCCAGTGTGGATCTGCCTGGAGACCACGTCCTTCATCCCATTTCCCCTTTGCTTATGCAGTGAGTTTCTCTCACTGAATTGCCACCAGCTGGGGTGAAGTTGCCACCATGCACCTTGAGGCCCTGAGGCTACATGGGCAAAACGACTCTCAGAGGCACTGGGAGAGGTTCCCACTGGAGTCTCTGGGTCTAAAACCATGAGACCGTAGTTACTTCAATCATCTCCTTCTGGAATTATCGGGGGAGGAGTCCTGATGCCTCCTACTCCTCCTTGGCAGACGACCTTCCTTGCCACTTTACTTCTGCCTTCGGGGCGGGCTTCTGCACCACCGTCATCGCCTCCCCTGTCGACGTGGTCAAGACGAGATACATGAACTCTGCCCTGGGCCAGTACAGCAGCGCTGGCCACTGCGCCCTCACTATGCTCCAGGAGGAGGGGCCCCGAGCCTTCTACAAAGGGTGAGCTCTGACCTGCCCCTCCCAGGTCCAGGCCTCCTGCCGCCCGTACCTGTCACACAAATGAGAGAACCACTGGGACTGAGTGGCAACCACATGTCAGTAGTTTCTGATCCTGGCCCTGGCATTCTCATGCTCTTAACTCCTCCCTCCTGGAGCTGCTATCATGCCCGTTTTATGGGTGTTAAAATGGAGACTCAAGAGGGGACTGTTGCCCACAGCTCCATTTCTTGGGCCATCCCGACTTCCTGGGAGACAGAGCATCTCTCAGGATGCCAGGGCGAACTAGAGATGACCTGTATTTTCTCCCCCTCTAGGTTCATGCCCTCCTTTCTCCGTTTGGGATCCTGGAACGTGGTGATGTTCGTCACCTACGAGCAGCTGAAACGGGCCCTCATGGCTGCCCGTGCTTCCCGGGAGGCTCCCTTCTGAGCAGCTGCTGACCTGATCAGCATTGGCTCCGGCTGCAGCCTGGCTCTGCTTCCTTTTTTTCCTCCCCTTCTCCCCTTCCCTCTCTCCATCCCTCTCTTCTGCTCCCTTCCCCCTCCCCACGTTCTCACCCCTCAGCTCCCCTGTAGCCTCTCACAGTCCAGGTGGAGTTGACCCCAGCTGACACTGTGGAAAGCCTGGCACCAGCCAGGATCTCAAGCCCCCAGTTCCCTAGAAAGCCCTCAGCCTGACTCTTCATCCTGCTTCTTGTCCCCAAGCCCAACTAGCACGTTACCCATAAAACAAGCTCAACCTTGGCGTCTCCTCCCTCTCTATCACCACAGATCTTGGTCTGCTGGGCCCTTTTGGCACCTTGTGGGCAGGGGAGGAGCCACCTGACTTGGAAAGGGGGGTGGGCCCATCTTCCTCCAGCAGTCCACTCTGGGTGGAGGCCATCTGGTCCACCTCTGTCTCCAGACCAGGCCAGGGCTGAGATGGGTAGTGAAGGAGCGCCCTGGAGTCCACAGTTGCCTGACTCTCTTGCCAGACCACTTGAGTTTTCACTCACCAGCTCCTGGTACTCCAGCACCTGCCTCCAACCCCCCAACAGGCCCTGGGCCTGTTATTCTGCAGAATGAGTGTTCCTGTTTGCCCTGCATCTCCTGTGCTGCTTGGAAGAGTTAGAAGAACTTGGGGATCTTGGATGCTGTCACTTATTTTATTCTACTTTATAAATGGGAAACCCACCTCCCCCAAGTCCCAGGCCTAGTGAGAGCAAGTCCATCCTCCACAGTCACACCCTTAGGAGTGAGTCAGCATGGGCTACAGCAGGCTGCAGAGCAGACATCCAGCCACAGCCTGAGGAGTCTTTCCATTTAGAGTCTCACCCTCACCCCAGGCTAGAGATTCCAGGCCGGGAGGTGGTGACAAGCAGGGGTGTCAACCTCCCTGCCCCTCTCCCTGCTACCTGGCCTTAGTCAGGAAAACAGATGGCAGAGCTATTGCTATTTCAAGGTTTTGGGGACTCTGAGGTTCCAGAATCTCAAGGCATCTCATGCACAGCTGAGCCTTGGAATTAAGCCATCCAGGCCCGTTTTATAGATGTCTGAAGAACCTGGAGGCTGGGACAGGTCATGCAGGCAAGGACACATAGGAGATCTGCAGCTGAACTCAGTGTACGAACCAGATTCCTCCCTCCCCCTTCCCCCCGGGAGTCAGTGCTGGGGTCCTTCAGGAGTCCTGTTAGGCGGCTGTGGAGCCAGGCCCAGAGAACATGACCTTCCTGCTTCAGTCAGCTGGTGCTACCAGGCTTTCCCCACCACTCAGAGTTGGAGGCTGAGCCCTTCAGTGCTCGGGCAAGGGGTCCCGCATGTTAGGGTCGTGGAGAAGGAAAGAGGGCCCCGGATTCCTCACCTTACTTCTGAGCTGAGGTCTCACAGTCCCCAGGAGGGACAAGGTTGGGGTGTCATGAATCAAGCCAGGGCGGCAAGGGGTCAGCCTAAACGGGATCCAGTCAGTGTGCCTAATGCACCCTAATTCTCACATTAATCCTGTGAGACAGGCTATTCACTGTTTTGCACCAGAGGAAACGGGCAGTTTGTTGCCCCAGGTGTGATTGTCAGCTGGCTCATTGACCAGTCTTGTGTTTCAGACACTGGCTTGGGCATGAGAGCACCAGACTTCATTGTTCTAGGAATGATCCTGAGACAGGAGCTGGGAAAGGTGGTAGGAACACGGAACAGCATACCAGCAGGCCTCAGTAACTCCTCCCTCACTGCCTGTGAAACACCAGACACACAGTACCACTGAAGACCACACTGACCTAATAACAATCTCAAATGGCCCTCATCAGGCCTGAAACCAGGCTTCCCTGAGAATCTCACCATGAGGAAGAGGTGAGGAGCAGGCCTTGCTGCTGGCCAAGAGGAGAGCTAGACTGCCAGAGTTTCACCGGGCAGGTCCTCACCCACTCGCTGTCAAACCAGGGCAGCTAGTACCACCTCTCCACCTAGGTCCTGCCTCATGGCAGAGTCTGCTCCACTCCTCTGGTTTCCACTCATAACCTAACCCTGTCCTTCTTGGGGACTATAAGGCCTCAGCTCAGAAGTAAGGTGTGGAATCCTCCGCCTGCAAGACAGGGATTGTAAACAGCTTCAGAGAGGTGAAGCGATTTGCCCAAGGGCACACAGCTGGCAAGTAGAACCCCTGGGAGCATACCTAACTCTGAAGCCCACATTCTTTAATGAACCATGGGTCAGATACTACATCTCAAGGTCTGCGGCCTTCTCCCTGATGGTTTAAAATGGCTTACACTAATATGATATTTTGAATGGTGTAATCAAAGCAATTTCTATTCTACGGGGCCCTCTTCTGGCCCACCTCTTTTTTTTCTTTTTTTTTGGGGGGGAGGGGGCTGCTCTGCGAGGCTTGTGGGATCTTAGTCCCCCAACCAGGGATTGAACCCGCACTCTTGACAGTTAAAGTAGAGACTCCTAACCACTGGACCACCAGGGAATTCCCTCTGGTGTCTCTTAAGTCACTCCATGTAAGTGGCCACCCTCTCTGTCATAAGCTTGAATCTCTCCTAGCCCAAGCCCAGACTTCAGTGAGGGGTGCCTCCCTGGGCACAGAAGGCAGACTGGGGAAGCAGGTGTGGTCTGCACAAGCCCAGGTGGGCCTGGAGGCTGGCACTCCCACAGGCCATATTGGCAGCAGTGCTGTAACCCTGATACCTATGCCATGAGTTCACCAAGCACCTTCACATCAGTGAGCAGTCTGAGGAGGGTTATGGGTTCTGCTTTACTAACAAGATGGATAATAATGTCCAAAGGGGCAGGGGCAGGATTAGAAGCAGAGTCCATTTCTAAGAACCTGCTGAGTTCTAGCTCGGGACCCATTGCACAGAACCAGCAATGGAGACTGGCAAGGCAGAAACCTAAGCCACTTCTGGCACTCTCTCCTTTGTGCTGCCTCTGAGCAGAATGAAGTTGTGAGAAGTGGCCTTCAAGGTTCTGATGGAGCTTTGCCACTGAGCCCTGTATGACCTGGGACAAGTGTTTTGCTCTCTTTGTGCTTCAGTCTTCCTGAGTACACTGTGACTGTAACACACTAGAGACTGCCCTTCCAGAGAGCATGTGTCATGAGAAATAGATCTGGGGACCCTCAGAGATGATGCAGCACTGCACCCCACTATCAAGGTGGGAGCACAGAGGCTCTGAACCCTCAGAGACCTGGCCAGGCTCACATAGCCAGGATGGGGTCCCAGCTCAATTTTTTGGGCCCTGCCCTTTGCCTCTGCTCCACGAGAAGGGCTGTATGAAGCTCTTCTCCATCTAACACATAACTCTCCTGGGTGTAGCTGGAGGATAGGAAATAAAACTTTATTGTGTCAGTTCAAAAATCCCATGCCATCCAGTCCTCATGTCCTGTCTGTGCAGTGGGCGGGCTCCCCTGCACACCCTGAGGCTGGGTAGAGGTGGGGTCAGGTCCCACTCACCTTCCCCTACCCCTGCTCAGGCCCCAGCCCATCCGAGTTACGAGTTACATCAGCAACGCCTGGCGCAGCATCTGCTTCTTCTGGGGTGTGAGGCGGGTGGGGAACTGGATGTCGAAGTAAATGAAGAGGTCCCCCTTCTTGGTGGGGTCTTCTGGCAGCGGCATCCCCTCCCCTGGCACCTTCTTGAAGTACTTGGGGCTGACACAGGGGAGGATGAAAGAAGGGAACTCAGAGGGCACCAGAGCCAGACATCTGCCCCTGCTCACATAACCTCAGGCATGCAGCAGTCACCAGCTTCTAGAACCAGTGGCAGGGGAGAGGAGACTGGCTTGTTCCAGACAGCTTGCTCCCTGGAAATCCATTTACACTGAGTCTCTGATGGAGGATTCCGGGAATCTCATTTAGATGGAAAACAGGACAAGGAGGGAAGGAAAGTTGAGCAGACCCTGGGTTGGAGTGGGGAGTGCTTGGTTGCCAAGCTTCCCACCAGAGGACCTTGCTGGGGAAAGGGCTTGGGGGATGCAACTCAGAGCTCTGGAAATTCTAGAGGATGAAGACAACAGGGATTTCCTAACACTGGGGGCCTCTAGCCTCCACAATGAGGCACTCCATTTGTCAAATGAATGCAGCCCACAGCTTGGCCAAAGTGGGGGCTGGATTTCAATCCCTCTCACTCCCTTGTGCTGGGTGCCACTAAGGACCAGGAAGCCCTTCTCCCATCTATTGGGGCCCAAGTAAATGGACTCACTGGATGATGTCATTGATGGGGATGTTGAGCAGACGGTCATCTAGGGTCTTCACCTCCACGGTGCAGCAGGTCAGAGCCTAGGGGACATGAAGGCCAAAAGTGGGAGTGGGGAAGGTCCCTATGTCCATTCTGCTTAGAAGGTACTTTATGAGACTATCCGACACCAGGCTCTAAGCTGGACCTCAAAGAGACAAAAGGATGTTCAAGGACTAACAGGTGAGTGAGCTGAGCAATTACCTGCTCTCAGCAGTTCACAGTCTGGGAGAAAAGAGTGACGATGGTGTATGTTATGATAGAGGGAGGTAAAGGGGTTGGTGGAGCCCAGGTGATCTGCCCACCCTTTGCTCCTCCACTTTGCCCACTCACCTTGCCCAAGGGGATGGAGTTCACAAAAAAGAGGTTGTCATTCTCCCTGCGGAAGCGAGGGTGTAGCTTCTCTTTTACAATGAAGATGATGTCGGCTGGGATGATGTTGGGACCCTGGGCAGGGGAGGCCAAGGGGTGACAAGGACTAATTGGCTATGTGACCTTGGCCAAGTTCCTGTCTATATTGTCTCCAAATCTTCATCTGAACAACAAGGAGATTAGGCCAGTTTTTTCTGGAAGCGCCTTTCCATTTTGGCCTTAGAAAGAAACCTACTCCAATGGCTACACATACCCACTCCCCACCCATCACCCTCACCTTGCCATTACTCTGCAACCCAAGTAGATGCAACCCAGCTGGAGGGCAGAATACTGGGTTGGGGTCAGAGTACTGCCTGCAAGACTGTCCTGCCAAGCTTCATTAAGTCCCAGAACTCTGTTGGAACTCCTGTGGGCACTCGGAATAGAGGAATCAGACTGGCCCCTACCCAGCAGGGCTTCCAGTCTGGGTGAAACAGGGACACAGTGAATCCTCAAGACTGAGAGAAAGGGAACCCAGAGGTGGGAGCTCAGAGAGAGATCAGGGAAGGCTGCCTGGAGAGGGGAGCTTTACTGGGTGGGTTTTGTTTTTTTTTTAATTTAATTTTATTTATTTGGCTATGCTGGGTCTTGGTTCTGTGACATGTTGAATCTAGTTCCCTGACCAGGGATGGAACCTGGGCCCCCTGCACTGGGAATGTGGAGTACTAGCCACTAGACCACTAAGGAAGTCCTAGAGGTAGGTCTTGAAATGGGTTTTCAGAAGTAGGTGTTTCATAAGTGAGAAAGAGGCAAGAGATATGGAAAGAGGAATTCATTTCTCTGGCTCCAAAGATACCATCATTCCTTTTCTTTTCAGAACTTGAGGAATCAGCATGCTTTGGACAATAATTTTATATTTTTATTTAAGTAAGTATTTAATTTAAAATTATTATAAACAAATGGCTTCTGAGTAGCTCCTACAATTGGGCTTTACCAGAGAAACACACAAGAAAATCAGGAAGGGTACTTCCCTATGGTCCAGTGTCCAAGATTCCACATTCCCAATGCAGAGTCCTGGCTTTGATTCTTGGTCAGGGAACTAGATCCCACATGCTGCAACTAAGACCCAGCACAGCCAAATAAGTAAATAATTTTTTGAAAAGAAAATCAGAGCACTGATGTTAGGACTAGGATCTCCTTTCAGCTCTGGTGCTCTTGCCCTGGGCAAATCCCTTCTCTCTCTGGGCCTGTTTCTCACTCTGCAAAATGAGGAGACATCCTGGGTGACCCACTCACCGAGGCACTGTGGGAGGCTCTGCCCCTCAGAAGGGGCATTAGGGATCAGCTCATCTCCCCTGCAGACTGGTCTCCCTTCCAGACCAGGGCTCCCAGGGGCCACCTTCCTCCTCAGTATTCCCATCACACGAACCCAGGTAAATGACCTTAGACAGCTTTCCCAACCCTCACCTGGTCCCCTTCCTTCTCGAAGGTGATACGTGTGCCCTGCCTCCAACCAGGCTTTACGTCGATAGTGAGGATCTTGTCTTTGATGGTAGAGGAGTACCCATCCTCGTTCAGCACCTGTAGTGAGATGATGGGGAAGGAGGTAGGCTCAGGATTTCCCAGCTGGCTTTTACACGTGTGAATGATGCTCCACGGGATCTGTGTGCAGTTCAGTCCTCCAGCAATGGGGAGAACCTGTCTGAGCCATCCCCACTCTCATCCTATTCCACTGGAATCAAGAACTTATGATTCCAGGATGGCAGGACATGTCATGGGGTTGGGGCCTGAGGTGCCAAGCAGTCCCCATGAGTTGATCAAGGTCACAACTCCAGCCCTAGAAATTACATGGTCTTAGCGACTAACAGACACACGATGAACATGCACTCGCTCTCCCACCCCAGAGGCTCTGACCTGGAGCCTCGGGCAGATCTCTTAATCCCAAAAGAGAAAAACAACGGAGGGCAACATATCTTGGCCTCTCCCAAAGCATCCCTCCGTCATCCATCTATTTCCCAGTCACATGCCCAGATGGGTGCCCTCCCTCCATGGAAAGCATGGCTGCAGCTGGCATCTCCTCTGCTGGGCAGAGGTGTGAGGGGTCTTGGGTGCCTAGCACAGGGCTGGACCAAGGGACAGGGCCAGGGTGGGGTCTGGGACCGGAGGCACTGAGGGTCTTCTTCAACCAGTCCGCTTGGGAAATGTGCCTTGGCCCAGCCTCCATGCCCACACGGCTCCTTCTTACTCCTGAGGCGAACACCCAGATGAAACCTGGAGGGGACCGTCAGGAAACACCCAGAGGGCAGAATTCACAGGAGACTCCTACCGTCCAGAGTCTTCCCACTTCCCTCAGGGATGGGGCTGAGCTGAGAAGGGAAAGAGTTGGTCCCAGTTAGGAAAGCACACAGGGGATTCCTACAGGAGGAAAGAACTCGGCTGAAGCCCTCAATTGTCCCTTCCAAACTTCAGATTTTAGAATTTGACCATCCTGGGGCTCCAAATCTAAGATTCCATGCTTCTGTGAGACCATAGCTGAGGTCTCCACTGAGGATCAGGGAGGGAGTGACAAGTAGGGTTGGAGGGGATAGAAGATGGCTCCCAAGTACTCACCCTTCGGGAGATCTTAATTTTCTTGGTGCAACCAAAATATAGGTCCTCCAGGGACAGGTAGAGGTCTCGTTCGATTGGAGGGTCCTGTTTCTTGACCCCTCGGCCCCGGAGTCCCCCAAATTTCATGTCTACCTCATTTCCTTCTGCATCAAAAAACTCTGCAGGAGGTGGGGACAGGTGAGGCGTAAGAGAAATTGTGTCCAGAAGCTCAGATTCACAGACTATCCCTCACCTCTTCAGTCCCCAATAGTGTAATACCTAGCCTCCCATTCCCACCTCACAGACTCGAGGCCTGTTTGGCCAGGCCAATGTGCTGCCCTTGTAATAGGGAAGCATCTTTGTATTCTATTACAAGGTAATCACTAAAGGGATATTGCCTATAAACTTAAATTATACATAAAGGCCCATCTCTGGGAAAAGGAAATGGCTACCCACGCCAGTATTCTTGCCTGGGAAATCCCACGGACAGAGGAGCCTGGTGGGCTACAGTCCATGGGGCTGCAAAGAGTCGGACACAACTTAGCAACTAAACTACTGGGAACCCTGTCTCCCAGGTGATGAACATTAAGCTAAAATGCCTTTGCTCCGCTCACAGGGACTGCTGACCAGGCTCACCTATGAATGACTGCAGGGAGGAAGAAATGAACACATCCTTTCCTAAGGCTGACGAAAACTAGGAGATGTTTGACTTTCAGTTCAGTTCATTTCAGTCGCTCAGTCATGTCTGACTCTTTGCAACCCCATGAACTGCATCATGCCAGGCCTCCCTGTCCCATCACCAACTCTTGGAGTCCACCCAAACCCATGTCCATTGAGTCAGTGATGCCATCCAACCATATCATCCTCTCTCGTCCCCTTTTCCTCCTGCCCTCTATCTTTCCCAGCGTCAGGGTCTTTTCTAATGAGTCAGCTGTTCGCATCAGGTGGACAATGTATTGGAGTTTCAGCTTCAACATCAGTCCTTCCAATGAACACCCAGGACTGGTCTCCTTTAGGATGGACTGGCTGGATCTCCTTGCAGTCCAAGGGACTCTCAAGAGTCTTCTCCAATACCACAGTTCAAAAGCATCAATTCTTCTGCGCTCAGCTTTCTTTATCGTCCAACTCTCACATCCATACATGACTACTGGAAAAACCATAGCCTTGACTAGACGGACCTTTGTTGACAAAGTAATGTCTCTGCTTTTTAATATGCTAAGTTGGTCGTAACTTTCCTTCCAAGGAGTAAGCGTCTTTTAATTTCATGGCTGTAGTCACCATCTACAGTGATTTTGGAGCCCCCCAAAATAAAGTCAGCCACTGTTTCCACTGTTTCCCCATCTATCTTCCATGAAGTGATGGGACTGGATACCATAATCTTAGTTTTCTGAATGTTGAGCTTTAAGTCAACTTTTCACTCTCCTCTTTCACTTTCATCAAGAGGCTCTTTAGTTCTTCACTTTCTGCCGTAAGGGTGGTGTCATCTGCATATCTGAAGTTATTGATATTTCTCCTGGCAATCTTGATTCCAGCTTGTGCTTCTTCCAGCCCAGCACTTCTCATGATGTACTCTGCATACAAGTTAAATAAGCAGGGTGACAATATACAGCCTTGATGTCCTCCTTTTCCTATTTGGAACCAGTCTGTTTTTCTATGTCCAGTTTTAACTGTTGCTTCCTGACCTGCATACAGGTTTCGCAAGAGGCAGGTCAGGTGGTCTGGTATTCCCATCTCTTTCAGAATTTTCCACAGTTTGTTTGATCCACACCGTCAAAGCCTTTGGCACAGTCATGCTTGACTTTACTCCTCCCCTTTTAGTATAAAGGAAGGCTGAATTCTAACTCAGGCAAGATGGTTCTTTGGGACAATGGGTCCCACCAACTTCTTGGTCTGCTGACTTTGCAAATAAAGTTGCTATTCCTTGCCCCAACAACCCATCTGTCAGTTTATTGGCCTGTCCTGAAGTGAGCAGTACAAGCTTGGACTAAGTAAATCCTCAATTGCAGATCCAAGGATAACTATCTCTTGAGGCTCTCCACTGCTTCATCCTCCACTTTAGACTCCCTTCACCCACACTTCCCTACCTCCCGTCCCACCCCTCCCCTCCCCCAACTTCGGGCAAGTGCTCCTCAACTCTGGCTGCCTCAGGAGAGAGAGGAGTGTCCTCTGGCGGCAGTGGTTGGTAGTGCCAGAAATGACGTGTTAGCTTTTGTGGAAGATGGGTCACAGCATGCAGTCCTCCCTACCCTCCCCCAGACTTTATTTCTCCTCACTGTTCAGCCCAGCTCAAGACCACTACAGATCTCAGACTCAAGTTCCTATAAAGTCAGCAGCTGAGACAGGGGAGAGGCAGGGTTAATCACTAACCAGTTAGAGAGGTACCAAGATGTCCCCAAACTCCTTTCCTCAACTTCTTCTACCCCTGCCTAACTCTATGCTGTACAATAGAATCTTATGCAGCTATTAAAATAAATGAGGTCAATCTGTATGTAATATAGTGTATAATAAGATAATCTCTAAGATATAAGTGAAAAAAATCAGTGTAAACAGTGTGGTCCCATTTCCTTAACAAAATGAAAGGCTATGTGAAAATAAATATAAGCTCATAAATGCACAGAATATTTCTAGAAGGATACATAAATTGTAACAATGAGTGACTACTTCTGGGGAAGGAATGGAGGGCTGAAATTTATTTCTTTTTCAATAAATAGGGTTTTTTAAAAATACCATGTACTATATAAATGGGGCTTTGCAGGTGGCTCAGTGATAAGGAATCCATCTGCCAATGCAGGAGACAACAGGAGATGTGGGTTTGATCCCTGGGTCGGAAAGATCCCCTGGAGAAGGAAATGGCAACCCACTCCAGTGTTGTTGCCTGGGAAATCCCATGGACATAGAAGCCTGGTGGGCTACAGTCCACAGGGTCGCAGTCAGACACGGCTTAGCGACTGAGCATGGATAAGCACACACTGTATGTATATTTCTTAAAGTGAACAATTTAACTACTCACAGAAAAGCATCTTCTACAGCTACATCCTTCCCTAGTAAGGCAGAGGGGCAGGCAGGGCCTCTTACCGTTAAAGGGGTTATCTCCTCCAAAGAACTCGTGGAAAACCTTTTCTGGGTTGCCATGGAAGACGTAACCAGTTGTCCATGGGGTCTGCGATCCAAACTCCAGAGGAATTCCGCCCTTCAGACCCTCCTCTCCAAACTTGTCATAGATGCCTCTTTTCACAGCTGTGGATACGCGTCACCTTGAGAAGGGGCCAGCATGGGGGCAAAGAGAACTGGAGGGCTGGGAAGCCAGAGGATATGGGGCAGAGAGGAAGAAGCAGGCTGAAAACAGCCTTATTTCTAAAGTGCTTGCTGTCTGGAAGTCTTTGGAGGGAGACACTAGAAGTTAGGGATTTAATTTCACCCTGGGTGGACCTACGTATGGCCCCATAGCCCAGAGGAGAGATGAGAAAAACTGAAACTTCCTGGGGAGGGTTGGGGATTGGAGAAGAAACCAAGAGACTGAGGGTCGGGCTATTATCCTGGGGTTTGGTTTAACTCAGTCATTACAGCTACTGTCTTATGTAGGTAAATACAATCCTAGTGCCTTGAGACTATAGGATAGAAGAATTCAAGAGCTGCCAAATTCTAGAGCTTGGAAATCTTAAGAGTCCAAAGTCCTGAAAATTTAGGGCGTGGGAAACTTTAGTGATTTTCTGGCCACTCTTCTGCACAGTATCCATACAGCTTCCAGGACAGTATTTAGGGAACCCACGTGCACCCCACAGAGGCAAGGATCTCTTTCCCCAGGCTTCAGGTTGCCACAGCAGAGAGATTTCCTAATCACAGACCTCTCTCTGTCCCTTGGTACTTATGCTGTCCTCAGGGAGAGAGAGATTTGGCTTCTTGGTAATCTGGGAATAACTGGGTGTGTCTGCCTCAGCCTTAGCCTTCTTCCCTGGGCAGCAAGCATGTCACTTTGCATCCCTGCAGGGGACAGGTGAGGCCTGGGGGGTGTTGGGGAGCCCCTGCCCTAGGTCCTGCACGGCTGAGACTTGGGAAGCAGGTCAGCCTAATCTGGGGGCTCTCTACACCATGTCCTCCACCGTAGCTTGTGTCTACTTTGCTTAGATTCTGGGCCGGGAAGAGGAACACTTGCTCTCCGTTGGGCCCCCTCAGAAAGCCTGATACTCTTCTGAGTGAGGAATGACATTAAAGGAGACGGGGGACAGAGGAGCCGCCCTCACGCTCAGCCCCAGTCACTCACGGTCGCTCAGCACATCGTAGGCCTCTGCTATTTGCCTGAATGTCTCCACTGCACCTGGCTCAATGGACCTCAGCGGGTGGTTCTTAAGGGCAAGTTTCCGGTACCTAGAGAAGAAGGATTAATACCTTGAGGTACAGTCCAAGGCTCAGAGCTGGCTCTGCTGACGGCGGCCTGCCATTTGTACAGAATCTGAAGTGGAAAAGCTGAGTATCTTTGGCTCCAAGTTTTCCTTTGTCCCTTACACCCCTGTTCCAATGAAAACTCACACTGGCTTTTCGTTCTAGATAATGTTTTCTTCTTGCCTCTTCATTTCCACAACTATTGCAGAACCATTTCTTCCTATTTCCAGTTTCCCCCCCCACTCCAATTTATTCTGTGTGCTGCCACCAGTTTGATTTCTTTTTTTTTAACTTGCCCTTTTAAAATGCTCCTTGACCAAGTCACTCTCCTGCCTAAACCCTTCACTGGTTCCTCCTTTGTCTTTTTTTTTTTTCTTCAAGGAGTCAGGATTCAAATTTCATGCAGCTCCAGAGTTTCTCTCTTTTTAAAACAACAAAAAAAAATTGTTTAACATTTATCTGGCTGTACTGGCAGGAGAAATCTTTAATCTTCATTTTCGCATTTGAGATCTTTTAAATGATGCTTTCAAACTCTCAGCTGCAGCCTGTAGGAACTAGTTCCCTGACCAGGGATCAAACCTGGGTCCCCTGCATTAGGAGTGTGGAGTCTTAGCCACTGGACCACTAGGGAAGTCCCATAAAAACTTAAAAAAAATTTTTTTTTGGTCATACTGCACAGACCAGGGATTAAATCCAGGGCTTCCCTGGTGGCTCAGAGGGTAAAGCATCTGCCTGCATGTGGGAGACCCAGGTTCGATCCCTGGGTTGGGAAGATCCCCTGGAGAAGGAAATGGCAACCCACTCCAGTATTCTTGCCTGGAGAATCCCATGGACAGAGCAGCCTGGTAGGCTACAGCCCACGGGGTCGCAAAGAGTCGGACACGACTGAGCGACTTCACTTCACTTCACTTCATGGCAGTGAAAGCGCTGAATCCTAATCACTAGGCCACCAAGGAAATCCCCGCCCTTTGAATTCAGTATAAAACCCAAATGTCTGTAAGATTTGACTCCTTCTCGCTCTGCCCTTCTCACTCACTCTCCTTCCCTGCTGCCACAACCTCTCCGGTTCTTCTCTCCAGGCTCCATACTCTGCACATTGCACTGCTCATGCCTTCAACACTCTCCTACTTTTACCTGGAATGATCAGCCCTCTCCAGCCCCCTTCACCTCCTCCTGGCAAATATTTATTCATCTTTCAACATTCAATTCAGGGGTCCCCTCCTCAAGGATGCCTTCCCTGACTGCAGCCTCCATTCTAGATTAGATTTCCTTTCCAGCAGCGCCAGTGCCTTTGATGCTGGTATTTAGCACACAGTCTCCAGCTGTTTGACAGGTCTGTCTCTCCCACCAGCCTGTGAGTGAGTCCCTCCAGCTGCTGTGTCCAGTTCTGTGTCCTCAGCGCCTCTCACCAAGTGCAATGAGTAAATGAATGACATGAACTCACCATTTTGCTGTGGGACCACTCTGACTCTTAAGTAACACTTTTCTCTTCCTGAGCTGGGTCTGCTCTTCTGCAACTTTGTCTCCATCCACAAGGGTCATAGTTCTGCCCTGGGGCCTTACAGATAGAATCTGCTCTACCTTGAAAGACTTGAAGGCAATTGTCACAACCTCCCAGAAAGTCCTAAACCAGCCCTTCCCACTTACAAAGGTTGTAGTTAAGTGTCAGAACTGCAATAAAACTCTAACAGTGAGTAAAAGTAATGAGGTTTGAGAAGACTTCAGTTTTTCATATAAACTTGAGGGATTTTAAGATGATTCTTGTGGCACCTGCTTTCCTGAGTGGGAGAGAAAGGGGTGAAGTCACAGCCTAGAAGTGGCAGCCTAAAATGAATAAGAAGTTAATAGCTGGGAGATTATGAATCACTTCGGTACTTTTCTTCATTATATGTTTAGTCTTTTGGGTGTGTGTGTGTGTCAAAATCTAGGTACTCCCATAAGGGAGTGTCTCAAACATGTGATTCATTCTTTAAGAGCTATTTCAGGGAAGAAGGGTTAAAAACTGTTGTTTAGAACATAAATGCTTTTTAAATCACTCTTTATAAGACATGGTTTCAGATGCAAATGACTGCTCTGCATTTTCATCTCATTATCTCATATAATTCTATTTCAGTACCACAACAACTTTTTTTTTTGAGAGATGGGAAGACTGAGGTTCAGAAAGGTTAAGTAATTTGCCGAGGTCCTACAGCTAGCAGGTAAGAGAACCTAGGTTCAGACCTGGCTCTTTCTAATGCTTCAGTCAGTTCAATTCAGTCGTTCAGTCATGTCCGACTCTTTGCGATCCCATGGACAGCAGCACGCCAGGTTTCCCTGTCCATCACCAACTCCCGGAGTTTACTCATGTCCATTGAGTCGGTGACGCCATCAAACCATCTCATCCTCTGTCGTCCCCTTCTCCCGCCTTCAATCTTTCCCAGCATCAGGGTCTTTTCCAATGAGTCAGTTCTTCATTATCAGGTGACCAAAGTATTGGAGTTTCAACTTCAGCATCAGTCCTTCCAATGAATATTCAGGACTGATTTCCGTTAGGATGGACTGGTTGGATCTCCTTGCAGTACAAGGGACTCTCAAGAGTCTTCTCCAACACCACAGTTGAAAAGCATCAATTCTTCAGCACTCAGCTTTCTTTATAGGCCAGCTCTTACATCCATACATGACTACTGGAAAAACCATAGCTTTGACTAGACAGACCTTTGTTGGCAAAGTAATGTCTCTGCTTTTTAATATGCTGCCTAGGTTGGAAACAATGGAAACAATGCTTCTAATGCTTCAGTTCAGTTCAGTTCAGTCGCTCAGTCGTGTCCGACTGTTTGCGACCCCGTGAATCACGGCATGCCAGGCCTCCCCATCCATCACCAACTCCACCAACTCCTGGAGTTTACTCAAACTCATGTCCATTGAGTCGGTGATGCCATCCAGTCATCTCATCCTCTGTCTCCCCTTGTCCTCCTGCCCCCAATCCTTCCCAGCATCAGGGTCTTTTCCAATGAGTCAACTCATCGCATGAGGTGGCCAAAGTATTGGAGTTTCAGCTTCAACATCAGTCCTTCCAATGAACACCCAGAACTGGTCTCCTTTAGGATGGACTGGCTGGATCTCCTTGCAGTCCAAGGGACTCTCAAGAGTCTTCTCCAACACCACAGTTCAAAAGCATCAATTCTTCTGCACTCAGCTTTCTTTATAGTCCAACTCTCACATTCATACATAACTACTGGAAAAACCATAGCCTTGACTAGACGGACCTTTGTTGACAAAGTAATGTCTCTGCTTTTTAATATGCTATCTAGGTTGCTCATAACTTTCCTTCCAAGGAGTAAGCGTCTTTTAATTTCATGGCTGAAATCACCATCTGCAGTGATTTTGGAGCCCCCCCCAAATAAAGTCAACCACTGTTTCCACTGGTTCCCCATCTATTTCCCATGAAGTGATGGGACTGGATGCCATGATATTAGTTTTCTGAATGTTGAACTTTAAGCCAAATTTTCACTCTCCTCTTTCACTTTCATCAAGAGACTCTTTAGTTCCTCTTCACTTTCTGCCATAAGGGTGGTGTCATCTGCATTTCTGAGGTTATTAATAATTTCTCCCAGCAATCTTGATTCCAGCTTGTGCTTCCTCCAGTCCAGTGTTTCTCATGATGTACACTGCATATAAGTTAAACAAGCAGGGTGACAATATACAGCCTTTTCCTATTTGGAACCAGTCTGTTGTTCCATGTCCAGTCCTAGCTGTTGCTTTCTGACCTGCATACAGGTTTCTCAAGAGGCAGGTCAAGTGGTCTGGTATTCCCATCTCTTTCAGAATTTTCCAGTTGGGCTTATCTTTCTGCTTTCCAACTGCTTTTTCTCCTTGTGACATTTCCCTAGACACGTCTCACTGACCAACCAAATGTTATAAACAGTGGGTGACACCACAGACTGTCCTGAATTGTTCTCTAATTGATTCATGAGTTTGTGTCTTGTTTCTCAACCACGCTGTAGACTCTCTCCAGTTAGCTCACTGAGATCCCCTACTGGATGTGATCCATGGCAGGCAACAATAGTAGGCAAGGTGTCTGAATACAGGCTCTGCCAGTTACTAGGCACATTGTTCTGGGATGATAATGGTACCTACCACTCAGGCTGTTGTGAGGATTAAATGAAATGATAGTAGGTTCTCAGAACCGTATCTGCACAATTCAATGGAGTGTAGCTATTGTCACTAGTCCATTAAATTGTCCTAGATTCCTCCCTTTTTCTTTACCCTACAATGATCCAATTAATAACTAAGTCTATTCTCTCTTCTCTCTCCAGCTCACTGCCCTGCTTCAAGCCTCATCTTTTTGCCTTGATTATTGTGACAGCCACTGAAGGGGTCTCTCTCCTATCAGTATAGCTTCCACATGCCCTCTATGTCCCTTTTTGTAACATTCATCAAGTTTACTGTGACTTATTCAACATCTGTATTCATCAACAAAATTAAGCTGCACGTCTGATTCACAATTGTATCTCCAGCTGCTGAGACCACACTGAACCCACATAATAATCACCAAAAAACATTTTTTCAGACAAATGTTCTGATTCCTGCCCCAGATTTCTCAGAAATACCACAAAGTCCCCGAGACTTGATGGAACTATTCAGAGATGGGATTTATTCAACACCAAAAGCCCATGTGATAGAGGAATAAAATTTATCATACATGTATCTGGCCAGGTCACTCTCCTGTTCGCAATCATGTGGGTCTCTACAATATTAAGGGTTAAGTCTCCTTTGTTCTCATTTTATTGCTAGGAAGACCACGGTACCCAGGAGAGCAGACACGGCATAGAGGGTAAGGGATGATGAACTGGGAACCCTGACCCAACCCAAAGCCAGGATGTGGGTGTGCAAGAAGTAAGAGAAGGAACATAGTTTACCTTGCCTGCCCTAAACTGTGCAGCAGAGTTCAGTTTGGAAGAGATGAGGGTGGGGCCTGTCCCAGCACAACCCAAAAGCTGTGCTCCTGCCCCAACTTACGCATTCTTGATCTGAGCATCTTCTGAATTGCGAGTGATCTGGAGCACAGCGTAATAATCCTGGCCCATGGCTGGCTAGTTGTCAGTCGGTGGATAGTCCTGACTCCAGCTGCAGGTCTGTTAGTCTGCATTCCTTGGTTGCTCCTGACAACCGCACAGGGGCACTCTGGGAGCTGTAGTCCTTCCTTCCTAAGCAAACCCCCTTCTCACCTATGCCTGCAGAGGGGGGGTTGAGAGAACTAGCACTGATTCTGTGAGCCTGATAAGAAACCAGAGTTTCTAGGGAGAGTAGAAATTGGTTTTAATTAAAAGTTTTCAGAACAAACAGATTTGGCTATTTTTAAAAAATAAATATTTTAGAATGTTTTCAGATTTTCAGAAAAGGTGTGAAGATAGCATTCTCATATGCCCCACACCAGGTTTCCCTTATCATAAACACATTACACAAGTGCGGTACGTTTGTCAGAAATAATAACCCACATCCATCCATAATCTATGGGGGCTTCCCAGGTGGTGCCAGTGGTAAAGAATGCATCCACAAACATAGAAGACAAACAAGAGAGGCAGGTTCGATTCCTGGGTTAGCAAGATCCTCTGGAGTAGGAAATGGCATCCCACTCCAGTATTCTTGCCTGGAAATTTTACATGGGCAGAGAAGCCTGGTAGGTTACAGTCCATGGGGTTGCAAAAAGTCAGACATAACTCAGCAACTGAGCACATACATAATCTATAACATAACTCCATACTTTATTCAGATTTCCTAGTTTTCACCCTAGTGAAAAAAAACTCTAGTGTTTTTTTTAATCTCCTGTTCCAGAATCTGATCCAGGAAATAACATTACAATTACCTGTCATGTTTCCTTAGGCTCCTCTTGTTTATAGCTATTTCTCAAAATTTCCATGTTTTTGAAAACTTTGACAGTTTGAGAGTATTGGTCAGGTATTTTGCAGAATGTCTCTCAATTGGGATTTGTTTGATGATTTTCTTATGATTTAGACTGGGGTTGGGGTGCTTTTGGAAGGAAGATCACACAGGTAAAGTGCTATCCTCATCACATCAGGTCAAAGGTGTGTACCATCACGACTTATTGCTGAAGACGTTGACCTTCCTTGATCACCTGCTGAGGCAGTGCTTCTCGGGTTTATCCATTTCTGGCTTGTACTCTTTGGAAGGAAGTCATTTCATAACCCACTGTTAAAGAGCGGGGAGTTCCACTGCACCTCCTTGAGGGCAGCAGTGCCGTTTTCCTCTCAGTCACCCACACCCAGCCACCAAGCTCAGACCATTTTACCTCCTAGACATCTCTCAAGCTCCTCCTCTGCTTGCCCTTCTCCCAGCCATGGCCTTGCTTTGGCTTTCTTCTCTCAGCAAGGCCACCACGACTTCCTTGCTGTCCTGCCACCTTATTTATACTCTGCCAAGACCTCACTCCACTGACTGCCAGTTAATCCAAGCTGTTCATCCTGGCACACAGGCACTCTGTGATCTGCCCCCTCGTACCTGCTGTTACCTCTCACACCCACCTGTGGCACCAGCGATTGCCCAGCTAACCATTCCCTCTCACACTCACCTGTGCTGCCACCGCTGCTCAGACCTTCCCCACCACACCCACCACGAACCCTGGCTTCAACCCAGGTATTTTTTTCTTATGAAATAGTCTACATGCACAGGAGTAGCATTAGAGCATTTGTTATTGAAGGACAGTGGCCCCTGTGTTCCCCTCCCTACTTATCATTCTCTTGGTCTATTATTTTGTAATTGAGTTGGGCAAAAAGTCTGTTCAGGTTTTTCCAAATCATTGAAGAGAAAAACTAGAATGAACTCTTTGGCCAATTCAATACTATGCCATGTATCTGGTGGTGTACTGGTAAATGTTTAACAGGCTTACCAGAAAGGAAAAAAAAAAAAAAAAAAACAGCCCTGAATTATAGCACTGACCAATTCCTCCCAGGTTGGCACAAGCCATCTCCACATACCACTGCATGTATCCCAAACATATTTACCTTTTCATATTTTAAAACTTTCTAGAAATGGTATAATCTATGCAAATGGTGTGTTGGTGCATGTGTGTGACATCTTCATAGTGGCTGCTTAGCATTCACTCATGATCCTGAATATTTGGGCATGTGTGTCAGTTCTGCAAGATAATGTCAGTTTTCTGATGTGGAGATTTTAATTTACAATGGCAATGTAGTGGTATATGTTTGTTCCTTTTTGCTCCACATTCTCACAATTCTTGGTGTCAAAGTTTTAAATGTTTGCTGATATAGGTGTGAAATAGCATCTCACTGTGGATTTTAACTTGCATTTCTTGGTGGAGGTCTTTTGATTTTTATTGCCAATTTTTTCCTTCGTTGTGAAATGCCTATTTACATGTCCATTGTCTTTCTGGCAGTGATTTGTGACTCTTTGTGTTTTGTTTCTTTGTTGATAATATAAAACACAAACCCCGTCCACCTTAGAGCTTGTCTTTTTACCATTTTTTTTTTAATGGGGTCAAATTTATCAATCTGTTTCTTTTGAGTTATACTTTTGTGTCTAGTTTAAGAAATATTCCCTATACAAGGTCATAAAGATCTTCACCTGTAGCTTTGCGCAGTGGCAGTATCGTAGCCAATGAGGTTTATCCGAGGCGCGATTATTGCTAATTGAAGATCTTCACCTGTATATTCTTCCAAAAGTCTGCTTGACTTTTAAATCTTTAATCCACTTAGAACTTATTTTTCTGTATATGGTTCCATGTAGGTTTTTTCTTTTCGATATCCCATTGTTCCAGAACCATTCATTCAACAGTCTGTTGTTTTCCCACAAGTCTGTATGACTACTGTGTTAAACACAGATATTACATAGATTCATGGTTTGTATCTGGACGACTGCTACTGCTCCATGGGTCTGACCCTGGGTCAGCACCTCACAATAGCCCTTCCTCTTCTCCTCCTTCTTCCTCAGGAGTAATTTCTCTAGGTACTTAGCCTCCTATTCCTCTCAAAGGGAAGTGTGTTCTTAAGAAAGGAACTAATATCAGTCATACAGGGAAAGAGAGGTGTTACATTTTAAAACTCTTCTCTAACTGTGGATGGAAAATCCTGATGGTTCCCTGATGACATTTCAGATACTAATAACTGAAAGAACTCTCCTGGGTCCTCTGAAGCCACACTACTACAGAGGAGGGCCTGCCTTAAAGTATTATAGAACTTTCATGTTGTTTGGGGGAAAAGATCTATTTTATGTGTATTTGGAAGTGACAAAACACAGTTTTGGAATTGGGTCAAAGGACAGAGAAATCAACTAGAAAGCTAAGAAGTAAAGTGCAGGTGTTGGGTGAGTTGAGTGGTCAGAGTGACCATATCTTGATGCTGCTGAGCTCACATGCCATCTGTGTGACTTGAAGGAGGTCTACTTAGTGGCCCCAAGTTTAATTTTACCTGAATAAATGGGAGTATTAACTCCACCACTGAGTTGGTGTGAAAATATTAAATAAAACTATACAAAAACATGTATCACATGGAAGATGCTCCCTTAGCACTGACGCAGCAGAGTCAGAGCCAAATCCTGTTAGCAACTAGTTTTATGACCTTAAAACAATCATTTCTTAGCTATAGTTGTCTGCTTGTAAAATGAACATACAAACATACATACAAATATACATAGTTGTCTGCTTGTAAAATGAAAATGTGGAATTACTCTTTGTATTTTTTTCATTTCTGAGCTTTCTCATGGATTTAATTTGCATTTTTATTTAACTACTAATATTGAACATTTTTTCTTGAGTACTGGCCATTTGTTTTATCTTTTTTTTTCTGGTCATGCAGCTTGTGGGATCTTAGTTCCACAACCAGGGATCAAACCTGGGCTCTCGCAGAGAAAGCGCTAAATCCTAACCACTGGACTGCCAGAGAATCCCTGTGTTACTCTTATTACCAGAAAAAAAAAAGTTATTAAACTCAGAGGGTTGGGGGAAGGCTTTGCTTTATCTGGGACTGGCTGAATGGAGATGAAGAAGGAGACTCTAGTGGAACATGAGGTGTGCAAGCACCGTGGTGAAAGCGAAGGAGATGACCTGGATGGGTGGAAGATTGGTTACTCACAGTGGTATTGAGCAAATAAATTAATACATTGAGAATGATGAGAGCCAAGCTTCTCATTGTTGGAGAAAGGAGGTATATATGTAGAAGGTGCAGCTGGATTAGAATCGGTGACATCAGTGTGAACTCATGATTTTTAATATATGTAGAATGATGGATGTAGAAAGAGAGATGTACAGATGTACTATCTTCTGACAGGGCCTACAAGCAATAATACCCCAGGAGTAAAGAGCATATTATTGCCCAGATCTTGATTTCTGAATACAATTCTCCACTAAAAGAAACCAGGGTTATTTAGACAAATGACTGATTCCAGGCCTGAAGTGAGAAATCCTAAGTTGAAGCTTGACAATCTTACGGGACAGAGAATGTGCAACAGCTCAAAGAAGGATGGAAAAATGTTAAAAGGACATAAGATACAGCTTGGAGGAGCCCCCACTGGCCCAAATGGGACAATTTAAATATCAAAATAAGTCACAGTAACAATGGATTATAATTTATAGAATAAAATATGAATCTATGAGTTATCTACAATGTATCTAAGACAAATCAATGAGTGAATGAATAAATAATTCAGGGAGAAGGGAAAGTTCTTCCTTACAGTAGAATGCTGATTATAAATGTAAAGAGAATAATGGAATTAGAAAATCACCATGTGGCAATTAGTATAGGAATAACTGATTCAGACAGAAATCATTAAAGAATGCCAAAACTAGTTGATACAAGATTGTTGAGGACTAGGATATTCATATAGTCTCAAAGTAGTTCTCCCTCAAATACTTATTAACTTGGCTGTGGAGAAATCACATAGATATCATTTTAATTGACTTAACATTATCTGACTAAAATAAAAAGGATGGACAAAAACAAGAGCTGGCAAGGACATGGAAAAATTAGAACCCTTATGCTGGTGGGAATGTAAAATGGTGCAGCTACTTTGGAAAATAGTTGGCAGTTTATCAAAACATTAAACCTAGAGATTACCATATGACCAAGCAGTTCCACTGTTAAGTACATACCCAATAGAAATAAAAACATATGTTCACAGCAGAACTATTCAAAATAGCTAAAAAATGTAAACAAACAAACAAAAATGTAAACAACCCAAATGTCTATCATCTGATGAATGGATTAAAACACTGTGGTATATCCATACAATGGTGTATTAGGGTTCTCCAGAGAAAGAGCCAATAAGATATGTTTGTGTGCATATAGATTTATTTTAAGGAATTGGCTCATGCAATTATGGAGGCTTGAGGAGTCCAAAATCTGCAGGACAGGTCTTCAGTGCAGTAGGAGACCCAGGGAAGAGTTGCAGTTCAAATCCACAGGCAATCCACTGGCAGAATTCCTTCTTGTTGGTAGAAGTCAGTCTTTCTCTATTAGGGTCTTCAACTGATTGGATGAGGCCTTATATTATGGAAGGTAATCTGCTTTACTCACAAGTTCACTGATTTAAATGTTAATAGCTCCCAAAAAACACAGAAACATCCAGAATGTTTGACCAAATATCTGGGCAACACGGCTCAGTCAAGTTAACATATAAAATTAATCATCACAAGTGGGTTAAAAGAATGAAGTACTGATGCATGCTATTAATACAACATTGATGAACCTTGAAAATTTTATGCTAAGTGAAAGAAGGCAGACACAAAAGGTCACATATATTCCATTTATATAAAACATCCAGAATAGGCACATCCAGAGAGACAGAGAGGAATAGAGCACAGGGAGTGACTATTGTAGTATATGGGGTTTCTTTCTGGGGTGAGGAATGTTCTGGAACTGGTGGTGATGGCCTCACTACCTTGTAAGTAAATATACTAAAAACCACCAAATTGTGTAATTTAAAAGGGTGCATTTTTTGGTTTGTGAATTATATCTCCAAAGGGAAAAAAGAAAGTTAATACCAACCAGCAGAGAGACAAATCAGCCCTGCCTGGCTCCCAATACCATGCTCTTAGGATGGAGAATTACTTTGGGAATATTCCTGCCCAAATATACAACCTGAATCTAATCATGAGGAAACATCAGACAAACCCATAGTGGCCTATGTTCCAAAAATATCAGGGTTATAAAAGGAAAAACTGAGGAAGTACTCCAGACAGAAGCCAAATAAATGCAACGTGTGATCCTGGATTAGACCCTGGACCACAAAGGAAAGAGTGATTATAAAGGACACTGTTGGGAAAACCAGCAAAATTTGAATGGGGTCAGCAAACTGGATGGTAGTATAGGATTAATGGGGGTTTCCTTGTTTTGACAGATGTACTGTGGTTATACAGGAGTGTCCCTGATTTCAGCAAATGCATATTTAAGTACTGAAAACTGAGAGGACATAACATTTGTGTATTACAAGTGATTCAGAAAAAATATATATAGCATATATAACCTGTGTTAAAAAAAAAAATATATATATATATATATAAAGAGAGAGGGAGCGAGAGGGTGATAAAGCAAACATAATAAAAAGTTAACAACTGAGAGATCTGTGTGGGGATATACTGGAATCCTTTGAACTATTCTTATAGCTTATCTGCTAGTTTGAAATTATTTCAAAATGGAAAGTAAATTTAAAATATATCCACAAAGAGATCTGTTCAAAAAAAATAAAACTTTACAAGGCTATGGTGAGGACTGTGCCTGGCACACACTATACGCTCAATAGCCACTGCCACTGCTGGTTTTTCAGGTCTGAGAAACAGCAGTACTTTTCAGGAGAAGTCACAAGGGGGCATCTGAAAACCAGGAAACAAAAGTCTAAGCACAGAGCTTCCCTGGGCCTGCAGTGTTCCAGATGAGGGTTGTCAATACTTCCTCACCCAGAAAGCACTCCTCGACTCAAAAGAAAAAAACTCTGCTGCAAACTGGGGATGATTCCATTCACAGTAAATAAGGTTTGGGGTACCTGAAAGCTAGCCTTTGCTCCTTCTGTTTGGGTCTGGATTTTAGGATAACTGTCAAGAGTCACTGCATCCATCACAAACAGGATGTCAACCCTGGAGACCTGTGAAAAGGGGTTCGTGAATGTGATGGTAATATACATGAACAAGTCCTGGAATGGGAACTCAAAGAGACACACTTGCTGTGTGAACTCAGTCAAAATCTTCCTCCTCCTGTTTTGTTAACCTGACTTCTTAAAGGTTCCCCCAGACCTCCTAGCTTTCAATGTTTCTGAGCTCTGGAATATGTCCTCTTGAGTCTATCTGACCCTATCACAAATCATTCCGTGAATGAAACTGCTCTAGTCACTGAGGTCTCGTGACCATACAGTGCAGTGGAAGGAGCATAGGCCTTGCAGACACATTGAGAAAGGTCCAAATCAAGGCTCTGGTACTTCATTTCTTGAGCCTCAGTTTCTTTATCTTTTAAACAGGAATAATACCATTTCCTTTTTAAGAATGTTATGAGGACTAAGTATCTAAATACAGCAACTAGAACAGAGTAGATATCCAGTAGATATTCAATGAACTATAGTATTTTATTTTCAGTTTGGTTTAGGCAAAAGCAACTAGAAGGAAAATATAGGATTTAAAGTTCAACTGTGTTCAAGTTCCTACCCTCTATGACCCTTGGCTAATCACTAGATCTTTTTGAGTCTTACTAGCAGTCTTTTGTTGTTGTTATTGTTGTGCTGGTACAATATGCAGGATCTTATTTCCCCAACCAGGGAGCAAACCCATGCCCCCTTGCAGCGGAAGTGCAGAGTCTTAACCACTGGACTGCCAGGGAAATCTACACTTTTTATTAAAAAGAATGAGGAAAGTCCAACTGTATTGAGATGTAAAGAACTCAGAGACACTACATGAAAATAAACCATGGAATATATATAATTATGACTCCATTTTTATGTTTAAGGAAAAAAAGAAGTGACCATGTTGTACCCTTGCTTTAAAAAGTGTTCTGTGGCTCCCCAATGCCAACCAAGTGAAGCTCAAGCTCCTTACCTAGCATTTAAGCCCCTTTACTATTTGGACCCTGTCAACCACTTCAGCCTCATCCACGAGCACTGAGTTCCATCTATGACTAAATTGCCCTTCACCATCTCTTTTTGTCTCTCATATTTTAGCAGGAATTAGAATCACCTGGAAATCGTTAAAATACTGATTGTGGGCCCCATCCATAGCATTTCTGATTTAAGTCTGAAAAGGGGAGGCAGTTCCCATAATTTCTAACAAGTTCCCGGGTGATCTGATACAGCTACTCTAAGAACCACACTTCGACAGCTGTCACCTTTACAATGATGATTCAACTTCATCACCTATATAAAGGATAACCAATCATATCAGTTTGCCCAGGACAGAAAGTCCCATATAGCAGGAAACCCCTTAATCTGAGGAAAACTGGGATGGTGGTTACTACCCTTCTTGTATAAGAATCTTTCCCAGGTTGCACATGGGATACTTACTGCTACTGTCAAGTAGCCCTTCCCTATAGACAGGCTGATAGGAAGTGCCTGAGAAAGGAATCCCATCACCGTGACTGACTTTTCGCTACAGAAAGAATATTTAACAAAGTTTTTCAAATTCAGATTCCTCCATATTCTCTTTATTTCCTCCAGAGAACAGGCTTTAGTTCTCCAGTCCTTGCAAACACTGAACACAATCAGTGTGGAATCACACTATAAGCATCCATTTACTTGCCGTATGTGCTGGGCTGAGTTTAAGGGAGAAGTTGGGACAAATGCAGCGAGCACATGTGAGCTTCCTACTCAGTTCAAAGTGGGTCTTGTCATGGAATGACAGCTCCACATGGGCCAAAAGCAGCTGACTTTTTATTGTTTCCGAAGGGTACCCAATACAACAAAGGTCACTCATGGTCGTCCATGGTCCCTGATGATGTTTCTGCTCACTGTTGATCAGAGTCAATCCTTTTCATTTACTGGGACTCCTCTTCCCAAGGGGTCAGAGGTCAGAGAGCTGATAGCGTCGCACAAGACCATCTCGACAACATGTGTAGATCTGCTTCTCCCATGTGGCTACCTGGAACACAAAGAGTTCACAGCTCAAAGGAAGCCTGGGGTTCTTCTACTTCAAAAACATAAGAGTCTTGTCATTGACCCCTACTAGCATAAGGGAGTCTGAGAATATTTACTGACTCCAAAGACAAGAATTACATCCATTTTTTTTTTTTTTTTTTTACATCCATGTTATATATTTTAAAAATAGCTGACCAGGATCAAGGGAGCTCATGAGTACAGAACAGAGAAACTAAGTGGTACTGACTCCAAAGACAAGAATTACATCCATTTTTTTTCTTTTTTTACATCCATGTTATATATTTTAAAAATAGCTGACCAGGCTCAAGGGAGCTCATGAGTACAGAACAGAGAAACTAAGTGGCCAATTGGAGAGAAAACGGACTAGTGTTGTACATGGTTTAGAGCAGAGGGGTCTGTACAGGGGAGCAGATGGTCCACAGAAAAGCCTGGGTAGAAGGGGGCGGCAGGGGATGAGATGGTTAGATAGTATCACTGATTCTATGGACTTGAGTTTGAGCAAACTCTGGGAGATGGTGGAGAACAGGGGAGTCCGGCAAGCTACAATCCATGGGTTCTACAGTCAATGGGGTCGTAAGAGTCAGACGCGTCTTAGGGACTGAACTATACAGCCTCCTCCAGAAGAGGGCGCTGTCACATTAATCCCTAAAATCTCTTTTGACAGAGTTTAGGAATAAAGAGGGGGTGCAGCTAAAATTAAGTTGGTCCCTTACATCTGTTATTAAAGTATACGTGGAAGCCTTCAGGGGAGGAAAAAAAATAAAAAAGGAAGGCCTGGGTATCTCCGAACCTCATAACATTATATGCAAAGAAGTTCTCAATAAGTGCCTTTTAAAAAATAAATAAATAAATAAGTGCCTTTTATTCCTGAGAAGGATTTCATCAAATTCTCGAAGCAGTCTGAGACAAAGGAGATTAAGAACCATTAATTTAATGCAAATAGCATGAATTCTGGAGTTAACTTTAATCACAGGTGTGCCAATATGTAGCTGTATGACCTAAGGCAGCTTTCTCAACCTCTTTGGTCCTGTTTCTTCATTAACAATATCAAAATGATGTGTTAATTCACAATATAGAACACTATGCAGGAATTTTTAAAAATGAAGTATATCTACAAGCATTTGTCTGAAAAGAGCTCTAAAATGTTAACTAAAATAACCCAAGTCATACAGCAATACATAACAGGATGATCCCAATTATGTATAAACTAAAGACAAAACTATATTATTTACATAACTACATAAACAAAGGTCTGAGTACAAATTCTCCAAAAGCAGTCTTAAAAGATACATGACAAACTATTAATGCTAGTTACTTTAGGAAACAGTGGAACCAAAAGTCTTAAAGCAGACTTTTAAGTCTGCACAGTTCTGCACTGTTCGAATTTTTATACATGTGCATAAATTATAAAAATTTTTTAAATATAAGAAAATAATAGGAATAATAATATCTATACCTCAAGGTATGATAACAATGATTAAATATGATATGTAAAATAGCTAGAACAATGTCTGGTCAACAAACATTATTTTCCCTTTCATTTTTCTCTTTCCTCAGTTCAGTTCACTAGCTCAGTCCCGACTCTTTGCGACCCCATGACTGCAACACGCCAGGCCTCCCTGTCCATCACCAACTCCCGGAATTTACTCAAACTCATGTCCACTGAGTCGGTGATGCCATCCAACCTTCTCATCCTCTGTCATCCCCTTCTCCTCCCGCTTTCAATCTTTCCCAGCATCAGGGTCTTTTCAAATGAGTCAGCTCTTCACATCAGGTGGCCAAAGTACTGGAGTTTCAGCTTCGACATCAGTCCTTCCAATGAATATTCAGGACTGATTTCCTTTAGGATGGACTGGTTGGATCTCCTTGCAGTCCAAGGGACTCTCAAGAGTCTTCTCCAACACCACACTCTAATCAAATCAGTCTTGAACTTAAATAACAACAACAACAATAAAAGTAATATTTACAGAATAGAGTTTTCATATGCATTATTTCACTGTTATCCTCATTTTATAGATAAACTGACAGACTGAGGAAGCAAAGTGATTTTTTCAGTTTCTAGAGCCAGTAAACGATGAAGATACTCTGACTCAATTATTTCTTTCTGTCCCACTCGTAAGTATTTTATTATCCCTAGTAATCACAAAGTTTCTGGATTCAGTCCCCTCCAAAGCCCTGGGTCCCAGGTGAAAATCACCCAGGCCTGGTTTCATCTCAGGTCTGTACCTTGTACACAGGTTCACAGTCAGCCCCAGTGAGCTCAATCACATAGTCTAAGTCTTGCTGGACAATGAAACAGCTTCCATCACCTAAAAGACAGAAAACTTCCTCAATATTTTAATTTATTTCTGTACATCACTAGCCTAAAGAAAATTGTCTTAAGACCCAGAGTGGCAAACAGGACTCATGGTGGGCCAGATATGAGGTCCTACAGTGACTCCCTAAAATGCTGGGCTCAAGAGGATTTGAAGGCCAAGTGCAAGCTCAATGGGAAGAGTTGTCTTTGATTAGCAATAACCACCAACAGCACAGAGCAAGCAACTACAGGCTTATACAAGTATTTGCAATCTTATCCTAGACAATGATTTTTAACAGGTAATTTCCCTATATAAATGTTTTCTTTAAGACAACTATGATCCTAGGGACATCCTTGGTGGTCCAGTGGTTAAGAATCTGCCTTCCAATGCAGGGGACATGAGTTCAATCCCTGGTCAGGGAACTAAGATCCTGAGTGCTGAATGGCATGGTATCCAAAAAACTTAAAAAGAAAAATAAACAGAAGTTAAAAAAATCATCCATATCTACCACTCAAAGATAAATACTATTCATAGTTTAATGTATTTTTCTAACCTTTTCTGTATAAATTTTTATTTTATATGGTTGAGAGCACATAGCATAGAAGAATATCTTTATGCATAAAGCTTTTTCTATATTAAGACTATGACTTTGTACAGAACTCTGGAAAAGAATCAAAAGATATTAACTAACCATTTCAAACATTTAAAATTTGAAAAACTGCTTTCCAAAATTATATATAAATTAATCAATTTTATCTGTTAATCAATCTATACTGGACCCAGCAGTATACAGAGGATCTTCTTTCCTGCATTCTCATTATTAAAAATAACCTTTTTCAAAAAAAAATCCTTATATTTTAGAGGTTCAGTTCAGTTCAGTTACTCAGTCGTGTCTGATTCTTTGCGACCCCATGAACTGCAGCACGCCAGGCCTCCCTGTCCATCACCAACTCCCGGAGTCCACCCAAACCCATGTCTATCGAGTCAATGATGCCACCCAACCATATCATCCTCTCTCTAGCTTCAACATCAGTCCTTCCAATGAACACCCAGGACTAATCTTCTTTAGGATGGACTGGTTCGATCTCCTTGTAGTCCAAGGGACTCTCAAGAGTCTTCTCCAACACCACAGTTCAAAAGCATCAATTCTTCGGCGCTCAGCTTTCTTCACAGTCCAACTCTCACATCCATACATGACCAATGGAAAAACCATAGCCTTGATGAGACGGACCTTTGTTAGCAAAGTAATGTCTCTGCTTTTTAATATGCTATCTAGGTTGGTCAAAACTTTTCTTCCAAGGAGTAAGCGTCTTTTAATTTCATGGCTGCAGTCACCATCTACAGTGATTTTGGAGCCCCCCAAAATAGTCAGCCACTGTTTCTGCATCTATCTGCCATGAAGTGATAGGACTGGATGCCATGATCTTCGTTTCTGAATGTTGAGCTTAAGCCAACTTTTTCACTCTCCTCTTTCACTTTCATCAAGAGACTCTTTAGTTTTTCTTCACTTTCTGCCATAAGGGTGGTGTCACCTGCATATCTGAGGTTATTGATATTTCTCTCGGCAATCTTGATTCCAGCTTGTGCTTCATCCAGCCCAGCGTTTCTCATGATGTACTCTGCATATAAGTTAAATAAGCAGGGTGACAATATACAGCCTTGATGTCCTCCTTTTCCTATTTGGAACCAGTTTGTTGTTCCATGTCCAGTTTTAACTGTTGCTTCCTGACCTGCATACAGGTTTCTAAAGAGGCAGGTCAGGTGGTCTGGCTTAGAGGTACAGGGAGGTAAGAAAGTGTAATTACTATAGCTCTTCCTCTGCATTCAAGTTTCCACACACAAACCTACTTGATAAGCCCAAGCTTCATTCCCATTTTGTCTAGGAAGCCATCTCTAACCACCCAATATAATAAACCCTTTCTCCATTGACCTCTTGTAACACTTACTATTGCTCTGACACTTGCACATATCTTTCCCTATACTATAATTCTAATTTTGGTGAGTGTGTACTTCGCTATTGGATCATGATGATCAGAAACACTTTTTTAGGAGGGCATAGGGCAAGGGTTATGAGCAAGGCTTCCCTGATAGCTCAGTTGGTAAAGAATCTGATTGCAATGCAGGAGATCTGGATTTGATCCCTGGGTTGGGAAGATCCCCTGGAGAAGGGAATGGTTACACTCCAGTATTCTAGCCTAGAGAATTCCATGGACTGTAGAGTCCATGGGGTGGCAAAGAGTCGGACACGACTGAGCAACTTTCACTTCACAAGAGCAAGGGTTAGTTACAAGAGTAAGAAGAAACTATCACTTACAGAATATCTACTTTATGTCAAGTACCTATTTTATCTCTAAGTAGAGACTTAGAAAAGTGAACTCGTTCACCAAAGATCATAGGATGATGAGATTACACCATACACAACTGCCATTTTTATATAAATATAAATATAAATTAACAAATAAATAAATGAAGACCTATTCACTAGGTCTTCATTGCTGCAAGCAGGCTTTCTTGAATTGCAGTGAGTGAGGGCTACTCTTCACTGCAGTGTTCAGGCTTCTCATCGCGGTGGTTTTTCTTGTCGTGGAGCACAAGTTCTAGGCATGGGGGCTTCAGTATCTGCAGCATGCAGGCTCAGTAGTTGAGGCACATGGGCTCAAGAGCACAGGCTCAGAAGTTGGGGCGCATGGGCTTAGTTGCTCTGGAGCATGTGGAATCTTCCCAGACCAGGGATCAAACCTGTGTTTTCCTATCCACTGGGCCACCAAGGACGTACAACACCACATCTTCTTAAGCAAGTCACCTGTTAACGGACATCTGGGTTGTTTCTACATCTTGGCTATTACAAATATTGCTGCTATGGACATGGGAGCACATGTATCTCTTTGAACTAGTTTTTGTCTTTTCTATATATCCAGGAGTTCGTAGGATTGCTAGATCATATGGCAACTCTATTTTCAGTTTTTTTAAGGAACCACCATACTGTTTTCCATGGTGGCTGTACAAATTTAGATTCCTACTAACAGTGTAGGAGGGTTCCATTTTCTAAACACCCTCTCCAGCTTTTATTCTTTGTAGACTTTCTGACTGGTGTGAAGTGATACTTCATTGTGGGTTTGATTTGCATTTCTCTAATACTGGCATTGCTGAGCATCTTTTCATGTGCCTGTGGGCCATCTGTATATCTTCTTTGGAGAAATGTCTATTTAGGTCTTCTGGGCACGGCATATATTACATAATTCTGATCAATGACGTAGGAGATTAGTAAGTCTGCCGGGTTGCTCCTGAGGAAATGTTTCTCATTCTTAAAAGGGATAACAATATGCATGTTATGTGAAGATAAGATTTGCTGCAGCTATCCTGCACTGTAACCTTGAAGGGAATAAGACTGAGGACAAAAGCTAGTATGCTAAGGAGGAAAGTGCCAAAAAAACAGAGAAAAGCTGCGTTCTTGATTTTATTTCTTCTCTTCTTGTTAAAGCTTTCATTAATTTTTTTAATTCAATACTGTTTTGGATTTTACCAGTCTTTAAACATCCTGGATACAATCCAGGATACCACACTGAGTGAGCTGTCAATTTTTCTTAGTTTCTCCACTGAATTTGTTTTCAAATCACTAAATTAATATAATCTGGAGCCACCATAAATCTGGATGTCTTGTAAATGAAGTACTACACTTTCTGAATTACTGAAGCCATTTTCAGTTGAGTCTTCTGCTACTAACAGCCAAAAATATCCTAACTGATACACTGAAGTACTAAGGTAAGATGGTCCCTCCAGGCCTATAGGCCAGTCCTCCTCACCTAAATCATTCCTATGAGGATTCAGCGTCCCCTAATGGACACCTTCTTCCATGCATTTCTCCCAATCCCACTCCCAAACTCCATTCCAAATGTTCTGTACTGCTTACACCAAGGTACTCACTCACTTTACCCAGACTGTCTTTGTAAAGCATCAAACACAGTACCTACTGTATGGTAGATAGGCAACTAAAGGACAGATCCCTTCTTTCTGCCCCCTTTCACTCATCTATGACTTTGAACCCACTACAGCTTTGGCCGTCAATGTGCATTATTTACATCTCCAGTTGGTAAAATAGTCATTGGATTACATGTTGCTTAGTCCATGAAGGGGATTCCCAAGTCACTCAGTAGTAAAGAATCTGGAAGATCCCCTGGGGAAGGAAATGGCAACTCAATCCGGTATTTTTGCCTGGGAAATCCCATGGACAGAGGAGCCTAGCGGCCTATAGTCCATGGAGTCGCAAGAGTTGGACACAACTCAGCGACTAAAGCAAACAAGTCCACGAAGACATGCCTGCAGTACTCCTACCACTCAAGTTAGCTGTTCCCCACATTCCCATACAGTATTCTGCTGCAGTACTTATCAAACTGTATTTAAGCACATGTCCACATGTCTGTCTGCCTTACTAACTATGAGCTCCTTTAGAGCAGAGACTGTAACAGATTTGTTAACTGAATTCTCAATAATCTGTAATAAGAGCCAGTATATTTATTCTGACAGTGTTTACTGAGCACCAGTTACATGGTGGACACTGAATAAAATGCTGGGGGCAACGTGATAAGGCACAGTCACTACTCTGAAGGAGCTTACATTGGAGGGGGCACAGATTAATTACAATTAGGGTGTTAAACGTTATGTGAAAAAGCACAATATGCCAAAGAATCATGGAGGATGATGCCCCTAGCCCTGCCACAGACCAGGAACTTAAACCTATGTTTCACTGAATGATATAGAACCACCTCCCTCAACTGGCCCCTGGACCCACCTTGGCTAGCAATGAATCCATCTCTGAAACTCAGCAGAGACATAACTGGTGCTCCTGATCTGTGGATGACTTGTACTGGAGTCCTAGGATACAGAATAAATGGAGTAATTTTACTCTTTCCCTTAAAAAGCAATACTTGACTATATTCAACCTACAGTACTAACTGCTTAACAGCACACTGGGCAAATATGGACAGAGATTAAACATTCATACAGTTTCTTTCCTGGCAAGATCCTTAGATGGTAGATCAAAGTAGTCCATTCAAAACCACCTTGGAGGAAATCTAAACATGTCTCTAAATATGTTACTGAGCTGAATGAACTAAGTAACCACTGATATTTCCAGTTTTTAGAGGAAGCCTGACAAGCATTTAAGATAACAATGTTAACAATATGTTAATCTCTTTATAGACAGAATTAAGTCAGCTGTGATATATTAAAATTGTTAGAACTCTGTAAAATCAAACAGGAAGATGAGAATAAATTTTTATAATTGATGATTTTATAATTTTTATAATTATGAGATTTTATAACAGTGATCAGATTCCCTATCTCTATGGAGCAAAAAAAGTACAAAAATAAAGTAACTTAAATTATGAAAGAGAAGGTATATGCTAGTCACTCTTTAGCTGAAATTTTTTCACTGCTCTTGGAATAAAGTCCAAACTCCTTGGCATGGTATATAAGTCCTTTCTAAGCAAATTCCAGTTTTCCTTTCTGGCATCACTGCTCATCACTACTCCACTGGCAGGGTATATACTTGTCTTGTCAAACTACTCAGAGACACCTTACAGTGCCATACTTCCACATGCCTTCATGCTTCTCTATATGCTATTCTGCCTAAGGCAGGTCCTTCTTTTCTCTACTTGGTAACTTTCTGCTAGACAAGATCGATTAAAGCTGCATTTCCTCAGAGTATTTCTTTTCTCTCCTTCTTGGTGCTTCCTCAAATTCTTGAGATCACTAATCATACTGTGTCCTAACAGTCTTTTACTTGTCCATCTATATTATTAGACTCCAAATGCCTCAAAGGCAGAGTCTTTATCTTTTATTTCTGTTGTGTGGTGCCCTGAACAAAGCTTAATGCCTATAGGAGCCATTCAGTAAGTAACAGTTGAACAAAGGAAGGAAGCAGAAAGAGGAAGTGACAGTAGAAAATGTTAAGTCCTGGGACAAACAGGTTATGGACTCTTTTTGGATATATATAAGACCAGGATAAAGCCTATATAAGATGGGTTATGATCACAGTCAAATAAAGAATCAGAGCTGGCTTACTTGAACTATAAATGATCAATCTCAGGCCAACCCAGATGTAATACCATGAAGAGAATTACTAAGGTCCTTAAAATTAAAGGTTTTATACAATTATTGTAAGTGAGATGTTAGTTCATTATTTAAGCTTAATTTAAAAGAAATCATGACAGCATGAATCAAATTACCTTTCAATGTGATTCCAGGAATAATAAGAACAATCAGACAATTCACACTGGAAAGCCTTTATAAATGGAAAAATATACCCTTGATTCAACAGCAATCTATACGCCAGATTAAATCACTGTGAAAGCCAATAAAAATTTCCACTCTGCAGAAGACCTGCATCATGCAAATGAATGGTGACTCACCTTGGACTCCTTACATCCAGCTGATAAATGTTTCCATCCTGTGTCCCAGCCAATAGCAAGAAGCCAGAGAGAAAAGTACAGCAGTTGAAGGCATCTGAGCCAATAAAGAGGAACAGCTGGGAACAAGTAGGAGACAAAAATGCTGTTTAAAGATTCGTTTCCAGGAATAAACAGGCACCAAGAAAAGAAGAATTTTACTATTTTTAGTACAGAATTTCTTTCTTCTCCTTTTAAGAACTCCTGATCTAAACTAAGTATTCACCAACAACTGAGGGGGAAGCACTCCCAGGATTTCAGGAACCTGAGGCTGGCTGAGGACTTAAGCAGGTTATATAATATCATAGTCTAAGGTAACAGTTTTCACACTATTTCCCCTCAACACATTGACTCATGGGATCCTCAACACCAAAAATCGTTCTTTTTCCTGTTTTCAGCACAACCTTCCATTTGCTAAACAATTGCAATTCACACATTTACGTTTTGCTTCAAGACACTGATGACAATCTTTTTTTTTTGATGACAATCTTTTGAAGGTAAAGAAACACACTTAATGTGGCAATTTAAGAAATCACAATTTACCCATGTACTTAAGAAAATAAAAAAGTATTAGATTTTAATTTCTTACTATTAGTTCAAAGAGTAAAGTTTAAATGTTCTAAAAAAAAAAAAATGAAAGAAAGAAACAAAACAAACAAAACCCTCTGACTTCCCTTTGGAAGTAAAAGCCAGCATGGAAATTCAGAGTGCAAAGGCAGTATGATCAAAAATAGCGATGCTCCCAGAACTTTGAAAATGGAAACATCACCAGCACAATGAAGTAGTGAGACGAAATGAAAATACAAAGCCAAACCAAATCATTAATGTTGTCTGGGTGATGATGACAGCAACTGGAAAGAAATTTAGAAACTCTAATCTAAAGGAACTCCAAGTTTAATTAAGAGCATAGCCTGCTTGGCAAAATCCCAGGAAATGAAGGAAGAAAACCCCATTCTTCTATAAGAGACATTCTGGTCACTAATTGAGAGCCCTGAATGCATGAGAACTTTACTCAAAAAATCTCCACATTACCTTACAGGAGGAAGAAAATCTATAGAACCTCATCATTTTACATATAGAACACTAAGGGCCAGTGGGAAAGTGACTTAATAAAGGTCACAAAGCAGTAGGTCATTTAATATTATCACATAACCCTACGTACAAGTCCTACTATGACAAGTTTAGTGATGAGGAAACAGGCTCAGAGAGGTTAAGTAATGAGTCCAATATCATAGCCATTAGGAAGAGCTAGGATTTAAATGTTGCCCTTATCCCATACCACATGCTCTTAATTACTATACTGTACTACCTTTCACACATGTAGTTTCTAAAAAAGGTGAACATACAGAGAAATTAGAAATGCTTTTAAAACAGCTTTGCAAGAATCAGTGTGACCTAGGTTGCCCAGTGTTCAAAGGTCTTAGAGGAACCACTTGCCGGCTGCCTGCTCTGCAGTCCCAAGCACTGAAGTTTCTTATCTTCTCGGGCCAACAGCAGCATTTTCGACTCTGTTCCAACCTCTCGTTCACCTGCATGACAGATGAGCTATGTCAATAATGGGCTAGGATGATCAGCTGGCAGTACTCAGAAAACACAGCTATTGACAGCTGTTTACTGAATTACTCTGTTAGTCACTTACTTATTAGTTTTAAAAAACATTTATTATGTTCTGTATCTTGACATTGGTATTATTTATATGACTGTACATATTTGTCAAAACTCACAGAACTGTGTGATTAAAAAAAAGTGACTTTTACTATATGTAAAATATACCTCAATAAATCCAATTTTAAAATATTATGATTATCAAGTCCTTTGTAATGTGGAAAGATACCATATTTGGAACAATGTACAGAGTACGATGCTAAACAAAGTAGGGCCAAACATATGTAACAATAAAGAAGGAGGCCGCTGGAGGAGAGAGGGACACAGGAGAGTGATACAGCTCAATTTACATTTTTTTAAAAGTAGTTTTATTTATTTTTGGCTGTGCTGGGTCTTTGTTGCTGTGTGGGCTTTTTCTGTAGTTTTGGCAAGCAGGGCCATCATCTAGTTGTGGTATGTGGGCTTCTCACCGTGGTGGCTTGTCTTGTGGAGCAAAGGCTCAATAGTTGTACATGGGCTTAGTTGTTCCACGGCATGTGGGATCTTCCCAGACCAGGGATCGAACCTGTGTCTCCTGCATTGGGAGGTGGATTCTTCACCACTGAGCCACCAGGGAAGCCCTGGACTTCTGTTTTTTAAATGAGCGTGATGATTCCTATGAGAATGGATTACAAAACAGAGCAGGCAACAGATAATGGCAGACTGAATCAGGATGCTGGCAGGAAAATGAGAGACCTGGAGGGAGAGGATGAGATGGAAAAATAAGAAACATTCTGAAAGTAGAGATGACGGACTTTGCTGATGTGGGACAAGAGGAAAGGCAGTGGTGGATCTTGAATGAATCTTAGGCTTTGAGCTTAAGCAAGGAGATGGTGGTGCCATTAACTGAGATGGAAAAAAAAATGATTTGGGGTTGGAAAAAATCAAACACTCCATACAATAAGTTCAAGCTGTCTATTAGACATTTAAATAGAGTCTAAAATGCAAGTAAAAGATCCATGCTTTAGATATATTTTTGGAAATCACCAGCTTAAATACAATATTGAAAGTCATGGAAATGATAAGATCACCTAAGACAGTAACTGCAGGGCTGAGGACCCTCCAATATTTACAGGTAAAACAAAGGAAACATACAAAAGGAGAACTAAGAAGCAGTAGCCAATGAGCTACAAAAAAAGCAGCGTCATGTGATGTTACAGAAGCCAAGAAAGAACAGTGTCCTGAAAAGAAGAGTGTATTATGCTGCAACCTATTGAGAATTTGGAAAGATAACCACAGAGAAGTAACACTGGATTACACAACATGGAGTCGCTGGTGACCTTGACAAGAGCTGCTGCCAGTTAAGTAACTGGGGCACAAACCCACCTAAGACAGGCTGAAGAGTAAGTAGGAGGTGAGGGAATAGAGAAAACAAGAATACCTTCATTTAAACCAACTGATTTTAAAAAACTCAACCTTATTTTAAGTAGTATCTGTGAAATTTTAGGTTTGAAGTGAGATGTGTGTGTATTAATATATAACTTAAAAATGAGTACTGCCTGAAATGATCTTGTTTACCACTAGCTGTACATGCATCACACTTTGGGGAATAGACTTTTCCTATTAATCCATTGTGGTGCTAGTGGTAAAGAACCTGCCTGCCAATGCACCAGACACAGAGACACAGGTTTGATCCCTGGGTCAGGAATCTCCCCCGGAGAAGGAAACGGCAACCCATTCCAGTATTCTTGCCTGGAGAATCCCTTGGCCAGAGGAGCCTGGTGGGCTATAGTCCACAGGGTGGCAGAGTTGGACACAACTGAATCGACTTAGCAGACACACATTCCATGGCTACTCAGTTCCTGTCTCTTGGATTTCCTTTCACAATCCATTAATTCCCAAAGAGGGGCCAGGCTAGTAGTCATAACAGTTTTAGTTCTTGGACCATAGTGCATCTATATGGGAACTTTAAGAGAATGAGGAGAATACTGTTCATAATGAGGGGCAAAATTAACCCAAACATACAGGGGAATACTTAGAGCAGTTTTATTCATAATTGTCCGAACTTGGAAACAACTAAGATGTCTTTCAGTAGATGAATGAATGAATAAACTGAGGTACATTCAGACAATGGAATACTGTTCAATGCTTAAAAGAAATGAGCTATTGAGGCACAAAAAGACCCAGAGGAACCTTAAATGCATATTACTAAGTGAAAGAAGCCAATCTGAAAAGGCTACATAGTTTATGATTTCAAAGCATTCTGGAAAAGGCAACACCATAAAGACAGTAAAAATATCAGTGGTTGCCAAGGGTTATAGGAGAGAAAGGAACAAGTTGGTGGAGCAAAGACAATTTTTCAGATAGTGAAATTTCTGCATGATACTATAATGACAGATACATGACATTGTACATTTGTCCAAACTCACAGAATATACAACATCAAGAGTGAATCCCAATGTCAACCTTGAACTTTGAGTGTTAATGATGTATCAGTATAGGTCTATCACCATAACAAATTTACCACTCTGTGGGGGACGCCAATAATAAGGGAGGTTGTGTGTTTGTGGGGGCAGAGGGTATACTAGAACTCTACTTTCTGATCAATTTTATGTGGACCTAATAGCTCTAGAGGCAGAGATACTGGGAGAAAAACAGTCTTCTGTTTCCATCAGAGAAGCAAATATGTTATAATCACAGGAAAATAAGAAAAGAAGGCAAGTTGCCTTATTAGGACCTTTTTCATTTTGACTCACCAGAACTATCATTCTACTCACCTGTTTCCCCCTACGAAGCTTACACCAAATTCTGGCCCAGCCAAGCATACCTTTACCCAATGGATAATTTTACCTCCATACTGTTTTTTAATGTGAACTGACTACCTCTACCCCTGCCCTGGTCCCATTCTCCCATCTTTCCCAGTTCAACTTGAATCCATCCTGCAAGGTTCAAGTCAACTTCTTTTGTGACTCCTTTCTCATCTATACTGACCTAAAACACTCTCCTCTTAAAAAACAAACAAACAAACAATTATACTTGCATTCAGTGAATCATTATTTTAGCCAAAACTGCATTGATCTCTGTTTTACAGGCATTAGCCTCAACTGCTAAATTAAACTGTACTTACTCAAATGTAGTAACTATGACATATACTTCCTTTGTAAATTCAAAGCAACACAAAAGTAGTAGATATGCAATAAATATCAGTCTTACGATAAAAACAGAAATACCTACAGAGCAGGAAAGGAGGAGGAAGAAAAGGAGGAACTAAGGCAAACAGTGAAGGAACCTAAGGAAACAAATTCATATACTGTCATCAACTCACTGGGCATCTGCTCAGGGGAGCCGAGGTTTATGGAGTTGTCAGCAGCACCCACAGCCACTCCATTGATGGAAGAACCACAGTCTGCAATGACTCCCAGGCAGGCTGAGCGCCCACAATCCCAAAGTCGTGCTGTCCCATCCCGAGAAACAGATACCACATTCTTCCCCCGATCAACAATGGCTGTATCCAGGATACCTGGCGAGAGAAAAAGGAAAAGACCAAAAGGAGTAGATAGTGAAGGAACTAAAGGGCAGAGTACATGCATGGATCTGCATAAATGACTATTTCTTTACAAAAGAGTACTGGATATGTACTACATGCTGGGCACTTTCAAGTGCCAGGAAAACAGAAATAAATAGAACAGAATCCCTGTTTCCCAACAGTTCAAAGACTAGCTATGAGAAACAGACATGGAAAAAGGAGTTTTGGATTTAATTTTCAGTGGCATGTATCTAGAGCAGTGGTTTTCCAGGTTTTTTTGTTGTTTTTTGTTTTTGGCTCTAAAACATGTTTTTTAAAAACAAAAGTTAAGAAGTCATTTTAGGCAGTACAGTATGAAAATTACTGTCTTAAGAGCTCCTGGTGCTTCCATTGAGGAGTAACTGAAAGGGTTAGTCCCCTCTTCATAAAAAAGGATGTGACTTCTCGTCTGGCCAAGATCAAATAGCTCCATTCCTTCCAGGTCCTTCCCTTAAAACTGAAAAAACCTGGACATAAGACAACAAGCAAGCTCAGGAAGGTTGAAAGATGTAAGAAGGCAGTTCAAGGGACCTCAGGACTTGAAGAACAACAGGGAAATGAGTTTCCCTGCATTTCCTTACTGCCTCCCAAATACTCTAGACAGGACACTGCTAAAGCCTCTAACATAGAACTGATTTTTTTTTTAAAGGCACAAATAAAAATAATAGCAAAAAACAACAACCAAACAACTCCAAGGAAAATCTGTTGTCTCTAGGCAGAAGATTGAGAAAAGGGTGGCCTAACAGAATAGAAAACATTTTGGCAATATCCGTCTTCCTCAAACAGCAAAAGAAAAACTGCTACCTCCCCTGCTTAAAGTTTCAGTGGGGCTGAACAGGGAGTGAGCTTCCATCCCACCCCCGCAAAGCAGCAGGAGACAGAACTCCAATTCTCCCCACCCAGCGATGCTGAGCAGGTCGCAGGGCACTGTCAGCGGGAAGTCGAGCCTCTGCTCTCGCGCATGGGGAAAGAGGCAATCTTTCCTGAGGCAGCAAGAAGTACCACTCCACTATCCCCACCCCTCCCTTGGCGTCAGTCCGCAGGGAACAGAGCTTATGGGCCCAGGGGGAGGCAGGGAAGTGGTGTACAGTTGAGGTGATGCAAGTTGGTGCCCCACTTTCACCAGGAAGGCATCAGCACCATCAAGGGGAAGCTGAGCTTCTACCTCACCTGCTTGCAAAGAGATAGTGTGAGCCAGTGCTCCGCCTTTGCCAGAGCAGTGTTATTAGAGGAACCCAACAAGCTGAGTATTCACACCTCCTGGGCCCTTGCATCATACCTCGACAGGGGACTGCCTGCTAAAAAAGATCAAACAAGATTCAGAGTGTTACAAGATCCAAAATGTCCAGATTTCATAATTTTCGAAGCCCTTGTTACCTATTATCTATCTGCTATGATCCCTGGCCTCAGGAGCACATAGCATTAAAAGGTAGAGACAGTCATGGACATAAAGAGCTACAATTCAGGGACATATGTGTGGTAACACAGGACTACAGAGTAGAAAGGGAATCCGACCCTATGGTGATACAGGCAGGGCTAGTACTTGCTTTATTAAAACCCATTTAATTATCCTATTATAGATGCCCAATAAACACTTGCAGGCTGACCAAAGGTTACTGAAGTAAACATGTGCTCTTTGGCTTGTTCCTATTTTTCTCAAGATGAGACAACTTCAGATATACAAACCTTGACAAAAACTCAACGTAACGCACAAGAGATGGATGATCCATGCGGTTAACAAAAAGCCTCAACTCCTACTGGAAATTTTACTCTGAAAGCCTTTTCCAGAAAAAGATGAATTTATAAAAAGTGCCGCAAAAAAAAAAAAAGGCGAAAATTGAAAAAGTAGCCAATTTGGGGCCTGTTTGAGAAAATATGATAGAGCAACTCAGGTAGGACCTACGTCACAGGGTAAGTTTCCAAATATATGCAATTTAAAATAAAAAATAAAATAAAATAAAAAATGTAAAAAAAAAAAAACATTAAATACAATTTATGTAGCTAGTTATGGTTGTTGAAAAAATAAAATGTAATCGTCATAATTATATATCAACTGGATAAGGGCCAAATAGATAAGCTTTTAAAAGTAGCCTTTCCCTCAGAAGTAGATTGAAGAAGGTAACATGTCTTATTGCTATTTTACGGTTCTTATTTATAACATATTTTGTAATTGTAAAGTACCTTAACTTTAGAAAATTCACCTTTCCATTCTATTTCCATAACACAGCATTCTAGCTAGAAAAGGATTTTAATCTTTTTAAGAATCATGAAGAATCACCAATAGGAACATAAGGAAGGGCCTTCAGCTCTTACCAAGAAATCAAAGATCTATTTATATCCTTACTGGAAAGTTCCAACCACTATTTAAAAATATTGAGTTCCATGAAGTGATACAAAGTTTAAAGAACAAATAGTTATGAAAAATATGTACCCAAGGAGGATGCTACTGTGGCTAGGGAGCTGTGAATGGTATTATCTGTGTACAAACTTCAACTAATACTCAGTAAAGAGGTTGAAAGTCTTCCCTTTTTATGAAAAGTAGAGTGGAAAACTATCACCCCCTCTCTAATAAAATGTCACTCACAACATAGTGGCATCTAATGTGGATCTCTTCACTCTTAGGGGGAAGAATAATAGAAAGAGAAGCCTTATAGGAGCAGGAATCTGTGAGGAATGACTTTAAGAAAAAGTTATAAAAGGAGTAGGAATGCCTTTGTAAGAGGAGTAGTCATACTTAACGATGTAACAGAGCTGCCAAGGCTTTAGTTATCAAACCAAACAGACACAGGCCTTCAACATATAAACCAACAAGAAAAAAAAATTGCATTCAAGAACAGATTCAGGTGATTGACATATAAACATCCTAGCCAAAGTCTAGGAAATAAAGAATGAGTTACATTAAACTATGCCTGAATAAATATTAGTAAGAAACAGAGCAAATTTCATATTTCTATACAGGTTTCTATCAAGTTTAATCAATTCAGTTCTCAGAAAGTAATGAGTCTTGAAGCATCTTCTACTACTTGGAGGCAGCATATCCTATTTCAAAGAAAGTATATTAGAGGTTGAAAAGAATAGCCCAAGTGCTGAAAATGTAACTTGGTTTCTCAAATATAAGCATCTTTCCTACATTTGTAAGCAAAAAACCACAATCAACTAAAATGGTGCTTCATTTGTTCTCAATATTTTCAAAGATTATGAAAGATCTGGTGCTTACTACAAAAAATTAAGATTATGAATATATATATCCAAATTCAGCAACCTTAATTAAATGGCCTGGGCAAGTAAAAAACTTCAAACTGGTTAAAACACACTTTAGAACTACTTAGTAAATTCATACATTACAAACAGAACACTACTTTTAGTTTATCTTTTCATTAGAAAAATTTAGAAACACAAAAATCTTACCTCTGCTTGTTAATTAAATAATGAACACATTAATCCTTTAATTAAATATAAAACATGTATCTAAAAGTATTAGAAAAGACCAATTACATAACTAAGATCAAAAATGTCTATTTTTCTATTAGAAATAACAATTTCTGCTTTTCACAGTTGACAAGCATGTTACAACATCACAAGGTTCAACTTGCCTAGCAGAGTTTAAAGTGCAGTGTTATATTTTTAATGAACAATAATAATAATATTCACTGTGCATTTATTTTACACCAGGGATTATGCTAAATCGCTCATATGCACCATCTCTTTTAATACTACTATCCCCATTTTACACATGACGAAATAGACTCAGAAAAGTTAAGCAACTTTAAAAGGCTTCACAGGCTGTGAAGTGGAAGAATTAAGATTTACACCAACATTTGTATGTCTCCAAATCCTAAGCTTAACCACTCTACTATACTGCCTCCCTTACTATCACGTTTCCATATACTAGAAGTAATAAACAAGTCAGGGACTTAAGCTAACAAAAGATTATCCTTTATAGCAGATCTTTATACAAAGCTGCTCTATTAGTGTCCTAACGATACTTTGCAGTAAGCATCAGGTGATGTTCAGTCAAGTTACCCTTGCCAAACTTACCTAGGTAATAAAAGACCATGTTCACTTTTGATACTATCTTCTGCTTTTCTTATTTAGTCACCAGTTGTGAAACTACTAAAGATCATAAATGCAGGTAATAGTTCTTTATTCTGTTTTCTACATGGTAATCTCAGAACTAGAAAGACTGTAGAAAAGGAGTCACACAGAGCAATCTGGAAGTCAACAGGGTAAAGACAATGACACACACATGCTGCTAAATTACTGGAGATTAATCTTGATTTTGGCTCCATACTTTTTAAGAATGGTGGTGGTGGTTTGTTTAGTCGCTAAGTTGTGTCTGACTCTTTGCGACTCCATGTACTGTAGCCTGCCAGTTTCCTCTGTCCATGGGATTCTCCAGGAAAGAATACTGGAGTGGGTTGCCATTTCCTTCTCCAGGGGCTCGTCCCAACCCAGGAATCGAACCTGGGTCTTCTGCATTGCAGGCAGAGTCTTTACCAACTGAGCTATGAAGGAAAATGGGCAACCCCAAACCAGTCAGCTAAATAGAACTAACTAGAGAGGAGTATTTAAGACCTGACAGACATTAGCCTGGATCTGACTAATTTATGCAATTTCCCCCTAAAAGTTTATTTCTGTTTAATCTAATTAAAAAAGAAATAATTCTCAAGGAAAAAGAGTCAGGGTTGTCATACTCTGGAGAAGCCCCCACCCCAAAACTTTTCTCTCAAAAGAATGGAAAAATTATATGAATAAAAGCTTAATTTAGATCAGTGAACACTCTATACAGTTCACTCTGAGAGACATGAATGGATTCTTAAAGAGAACTGGGGAAGACTTAGGATTCATGTGGAGGGCACAGTCCATAACTGCAGTAATCCAAAGGTATTCTGAAGTTGAGCATGCACTGATGCTGAATATACATCTTGTTAAGTTCAACATGCAGGGCTATGCCTTGTTTCACTGGAAAGTTGCCCCATGCCTCCCATCTTCAAGGTGGCCAGATCTGAGGTGAATCCCTCAGTGTTCCTCTAGACTCCCCAACTGTGCAGGCCACTTTGATGCTTCAGACCTGTTAGTTCTTTGGCCTAAATGTGAGAAAAGCTCTAAATATCCCTTCTAATCCCTCTCCACAACCATGTACTTGAGTCTAAGAAGAAAATTCATTCGCCAAGGTTAACATATGTGTTTGCTAGAAGATCTGTATGTAATCTGACAAACCATTATAAAGAGAAATATTAAAACAAAAAAAATCAACACACATTATTTATAATATAGTCAGATACACAAGGTAAAAACATTGGGTTAACTACTGTAAGTATAGGGTGATACATAATGAATTCTCAAATGGGTGGTGTAGATGATGTGTATTATGGTCCCAAAGGAGAGATCAAGGTAAGAAATTACTTGAGGATGTTTTTACAGTTTCAAAAATATCCAAACCCATAAAAATTAGAATGGCATATTTATCACTTTTTTTTTTAAAACATTCCTTATTAAGGATAAAATGTCTAAATTCTTCTTTCCCACAAACCAACCGATCATTTAAAGAGGAAAGATGTTCTCACTCTATCTCTACAATCTGATATCAGCAGGTTAGGACCTAGGTCTGACTCATGTCTGGTGAGGCAGCCATTTGCAACCCAGCTTTAATCTCAACTCAGCCAAAGGACTAACAAAAAACAGTGGGCACACCTCTCTTTCTTTTTTCCCAGCACACAGCAGATGATCTCCTGTGGTGGCTTTTTTTATCTTATCAATTGTGGAAAACAATCATCTATGTATGGTAGTTAGTTCTAGATAGCAATAACAAAACTGGGTAGGAAAGGAATTTTTTAATCCCTGGGGAAATACCAGTTCACTTAAATAGCCAGTTAGATAAATTATTTGTGTTGTTGTGGATAACTAGATTCTATCTTTTTGGTACTTCACTTCTGGGGATCTAATTACAGAAGCTTTTAGGAAAAATCACTCTTCATACCTCCTTTGTGACCTTTGAAGGTCACCACACAGCTAGCATCTTCAGCTGACCAGATCTTCAGTTGGGCATCCATTCCCCCACTCAGAACCACAAGGCCTGATGGGAAAAACCTGCAACAATTCACATCAAACACATGTCCTTCCAATACTCTCTGGAAAAACAAAAGAGAATTCCATGCTAGTTCTTTTGTCCATCCCTTGATGTCCTCTTACCTCCCATATCCTCCGTCCCTTTTTAAATGATACATCTACATGCTGGATTTTAAGACAAAAGAGATCCAAAGAATCTGTTTAGTTCATCTGTCTACCAGGTAATGTTCTAGGAGCTGTTGGCTCCCTTTCCTGGACTATGGCTGTAGATGTGAATTTGAACTCCAGAGCTCTCGCAGCTATCCATAATTCTATTTCTACACATAAGGCGGTGAGGAGGTCTGAGGGCTCTTTTACTTAAAATCCTCTGTACAGGTTGAGGGGCTCAGCCATACAGTCAGTGTAATAGCTTAGCTACTCTGTCATAGAAATGTATCACTAAAGGCAGTTCATATCAAGGTACCATCCAGACATTCACTAGCCGGGTTCTCCCACTGTTTCAGCCCCAATTTGTTCTGGCAAATCATCAAACTTGAGCCTGGTTCTCATATTAACAAGTGGAAAAACAAAGACCAATTGAAGTGCAGTGTTCCTACATTTTCAGAATGGGTCAGTCTTCTTTCCATGGCCCAGTCTAAGGTTTCTCAGACCACCCTAAAAGTGTATCCAAAGCCTTTACTCTGAGCTCTCCATTGGAAGCCTGCCAGATCTTCATGCTTCCATCGGTGCTAGAAGACACACCAAGGCCTCCTCCGCTGGAAATGTCCAGGCATGTTATCTGTTCAAAAGACAAAACCAGTGTTGTAACCAGTGTTACAAATAATGAAATGCTCTTCTTTCCTTGAAATGTTATAAACTTCTCTCAGTTCAAACGCCTCTAAGACTTCTTCAAGACTATGTTTCCCAACCCAAAGAACATGTATTTCATATGAAGGCTGAGTTATCATCACTGATCTCCCAACAAGGCTAGAGCCAAAACCTTTCATTTCTCAAAACAAAAAGATATTCTTGTAGTCATATGTAACCTCCTGCAGTTTATATAACTGTAAAGTCCCTATTCCCATATCATTTCCATAGTTTCCACCTTTTGCTATTTTACTTTAAGATACCTCTCCTGATTCTTAGGAACCCACTTACACAAAAGACAGACTTCTAAGATGCACCAGAAGGATTCAAGGAAAAGCAAAGAGGCTTCCAATTCACTACTTCACACTGCCTCTGTAAAACCTTAATCATGTTTGTGTATTTCAGAACAAGTAACAGAAAATTCTCAGATTCACTTATGCAATTTCAATATTAGGAATCACTTCATGAATAAACTATGATTAGAATGCCAAGTCATTTTCATATACATGCATATGTATTATCCCCTTTTTATTAAAAAACACCCAGTTGCAAATATTCCAGAAATGTAAGACTGAGATATAGAATTCCAGGCATACTCCCAGCAACTACGATTCTCATATGACCTAAATTATTTTTTAAAAAGTAGGAATTTTGACTTTAATTATTCAACTTTCCAGTTTACATTTCTATGCCAATTAAGCCATAAGGAAAGGTGTGGCAAAACTAAAGGGATTATTTATATAGGTCAGTTCTAACACTAAGATTTTTTCTTTGATTCCTCAATAAAAGGACTGTTAACTTAATTATAGTTCTTTTAATTTAAGGATTATGACAATAATTAACATTTATATCATGATTCATCATTTATAAAACACTTTCAAATACACTGAATCATTTGATCCTCATAATAATCCCATTCTGTTCCTAGCTTCTCATTGGTGGATACTGCTTTCACACTCATGTCTAGGAGACATTTCTCAGATCTTTCTTCTCCCACTGCTACCACCCCAATCCTTGGCCTGACAGTGACTAGCAGTACTGTCAATTTCAACTCTGTTCTGGCTTCCCAACTACATGATGAGCTTTATAAGTGTCAGAACCATGTCCAGCACCACTTTCTTACACAAATCATAGAATATGTACATAGTAACTATTCAACAAATACCTAATACCAGTTTGGGAATAAGGATGAAGCATCTCATCAACAGATAAGAAAGTAAAGCCATCTGATCTATATCAAGGAGACCAATTACTGTCCCCATTCATAGGGTCTCAGAAACAAAACATATTTTTTTTTTTTTCAGAAACAAAACATATTTAACACTTTCCTACTCACTTTGAAATCAATTTAATCCCTAAAGTAACACAGCCAAACCTCTTTCCTGACTCAGGTAGCATCTATCTTTGGCTTTATAAAAGACACCTGAAATTTAACCTGTCTGAACAGAACCCTTATTTTCCCCTGAAAGTGAAAGTCGCTCAGTCGTGTCCGACTCTTTGCAACCCCATGGACTATACAGTCCATGGAATTCTCCAGGTCAGAATACTGGAGTGAGTAGCCTTTCCCTTCTCCAGGGGATCTTCCCAACCCAGGAATCGAACCCAGATCTCCCGCATTGCTTTATCAGCTTTATCAGCTGAGCTACAAGGGAAGCCCTCTGCTCCCTAGCAGTACAACTACTTGTCCCCCACTTAGTAAATGACACCAGAATTTACCCAATTCTCAGGCCAAATCTTTGGGATTATCCCAACTCCTCATTTTCTCTCTCTCATATCCAAGTCATTGACAAATCCTATTTGGCCCCACACCCTAGAATATAGGCTCTACACCACCTGTTCTATTCATTGCTATAGCTCCAGTGCCCAGAAGACTATTTGGAATACAGTAGGTGATTAGTAAATGGGTGAACCACCTAATAATGAGTTCAAATAAGAGAAAGGGAGAATAAGAAATAGAATAAAGGAACAATTAATGTGTTTTCTTTTTTTTAAAATGACCTACTCCACAAAAGGTAAGCGGTTCTCCAAACACCTGAAGGAGTTCACCACTTCCTCCCCTCAAGGTCTTCAGTTCTATATTTATATATTACAGTGGCTGTCAACAAGGAGCAATTTGTTTCTGGGGGGACATGTGGTGATGCATAAACATTTTAGTTGTTCCAACTGGGGGCACTATCTAACTGGCCACTTGTAGGTAGAGGCCAGGGATGCTGCTAAACATCCTACAGTGCACAGAACAGCATCCTACGAAAAACAATTATCTATCTTAAAACGTCAATACTGCCAAGATTGAGAAACTCTGATATACTATTTGGTACCTTCTCAGTTAATAAACTCTCCCTGGAGGGGATGGGGACATTGTGTTATCATCTCAGTTACAGATCTTTGAGGCCCTAGTTCCTCAACCTAAAAGGTAATTAAGTCTGAACTATCCATTTCTTCCAAAGTGATAGAACACTGAAAAGTAGATTATAGATCATACCAGCTGTCTCCTTCCTCCAAATTTTTATTAAAGGAGGAAAGAGAATTAACATTTACTGAACAGCTATTATATACCAAACATGTAACAGACACTATTCTCATATAACCCACTCAAAAATCTTTTAAGCATTAGTGAGAAATCAGCTGAGAAACCTGAGGTTTAAGAGGTAGTTAAGTAACTTCCCTAAGGTGACAGAGCAGAGCCAGGATACAAACGTAAGTCAGAGTCTAAAGTTAAACATCTATTCCTTAGTTAAGGTAAAAGAAAAAACAGATCAAAGGAGCAATTATAAATATTGGATACAGATGACAATTCATGTCCTTGAGATAAAGGATGGATTATTTTGTAGTACTGTAACATGCTAATCATTTCAAAAAGAACTGTTAGAAACACTGTAAATCAAATATACTTCAATAAAATAATTAAAACAAAATTAAATTAGATCCCTACTTTAAATCAAATAACAAAAATAAAGTTTGAAATGTAAAAAATAAAACATAAAAATTCAAAAATTTTCATATTTATAATTGTATTTAACAAACACTATTTATATTGTGTTTGCCAAGTTCCAGGCCCAATTCTATAAGTACCGCGCGCTAACCGATTGCGCCACTGGAGCTTCAGGCCCAATTCTAATTGCTTCAGTCCTCACAACAACCCTAAGAGATAAATACTTTTACTCCCTCTTTACAGATAAGGAACCTATAGCACAGGAAGGTTAAACAACTGGCCTAAGGTCACACAGTTAAAGTGTTAGAACCGAAATTCAAATCCAGGGGATCAAATCCACTGCATCTGACTCTAGAGTCCCTGCTCTTACCCATTACACTGTGTAATTTAAAGTATGTGTGTGTGTATATATATATATATATATATATATATACATTTATATATATATAAAATCATAGACTACCCTAAGCAGGATCCCAAAGGCAGTCATCATAAATTGATAGGTTTTATTATCTAGAAAATTAAATAATTTATACGTCAAGACACCATAAACAAATAACAATGAATGACAAACTAGAAAAAAGCTATCTACAAATTACATGGCAAAAGATCAATACCCTTGATATAAGAAGAGTTCTTATCAATAAAGAAAAAAATTCACACTTAGAAAAATGGGCAAATGACATGAAGAATGGTCAATAAATATATGAAAAAGTGGTCAATTCATAATTTATCAAAGGAAATATAAAGTAAAATAGCAATGAAACATCATCCCTCAAGGGTAAAACTTTAAAAAATTTGAATAGCCAGCATTAGCAGAGAATGTCAAGTCAGACTGGCACAAAAGTGATACAGTAAAAAAAATTCTTTTTAGGCAATAGATAGGGCCCAGTTGTAGGTCAATCAATCAGAAAATTCAGTACAAGTAGAAAATAATAAAAAAGGGTATAAAAATACCCCTACATTTTATTTTAACTCAAATACTAATCTTTTCATGAGTCTACTAATTACTATAAAGACTTGACTTTCTTGTAAAAAACTATAACCAAAAGGTACACAATTTCTAGTTTCTTGAAAGCAAAGCAAATCTTTAGTCACACTTACAAAGCATTCTAAGAGCAAAAATTTATCCAGGGTTTTTTAAAGAAATTTTTTCCCTAATACTGTACTACATTAATTTTGTCCAAACATACCAAAATAGCAGGTTTTAAAAAACTCTTCTTGGGAATTCCTGGAAGTCTAGTGATTAGGACTCCACTCCAAGGGGCACAGGTTCAGTCCCCAGTTGAAGAACTAAGATTTTGCATGCTATGTGATGTAGCCCAAAAAAACCCTCTTCTGTATCGTCTCTATAGAGCAATCAAACTTAGTTTCCAAAGACATAGTCACTCTGCTTTTCACACTTATATTTCACTGGCTTAACATATTTAATTAACATAATTTCAAAAACAGTACAACAGACATTGTAACTGACCCTTGGTAAGCATTCAACTTAACCGGTAGTGTCAGCATGCAAACCTCAAAGACCTTACAAGCTGCAAGTGTGCTGTAAGCATGAATCAGAATGGTTTACAAAGGAAATGCAGAGCAACAATTGACTCAATAAATCAGTTAAGTGGAAGCCAGGTAGAAAATACCAAAAGCCTAATAATGTACTCATTATAAGTACGTAAGTATAACGTGACTCAACAACTCTACTTTTATAAATGTACTCTAATTTTTCTTTTTTTTTTTTTAATTTTTTCTTACCTTTGTGAGTAAAGGGTTAGCTATAAGTATATCATCAAAACTATAAAGTCACAAAATTAGAAATAAATGAATGCCCAGTAATGCAAGATGAGAAAAATAAATTATAGTAAAGTCATACAGTGGAATACTATGTGACTCTTAAAAAATAATATACATAAAGTAAACACAGAATGATGTACATATTAAGAAATAAAAAGTAACATAAAATAGCATGTACTGTAAAAACCTATTATGGTAAAATATTTAAAGAAAAAAGATTGAATCAAGTAAAATAATGATACGTAAAGTATGGTGCTGACACATATCAGGCAATCAATAAATGTTAGCTATTACTAATATGATTATTATTAATTTTACTTTTTAAAATTGAGATATAATTAATAGACAATATTAGAAAGTTACAGGTATACAAAATAGTGATTCACAATATTTTAAAGGTTATATTCCATTTATAATTATAAAATAGTGACTATAGCCCCTGTGTTGTACAATATATTCTTGTAGCTTATTTATTTTATACATAATGGTTTGAACCTCTTAATCCCCTACCCCTAACTTGGCCCTTCTCACTTCCCTCCCCCTATTTATATCCATTAGTTTCTAAATCTGCGAGTTTGTTTCCTTTTTGTTACATTCACTAGTTTGTTTTATTTTCCAGATTCTACATCATACAGTATTTGTCTTTTTCTGTTTAACATATTTCACTTAGCATACCCTCCAAGTCCATCCATGTTGTTGCAAGTGGCAAAATCACTGATTATTATTAGTTAGTGCCATATAGTAAAAGCTCACATTATCTTTATATTATATAAATGAATGATTTTCACTTTCTTTTGTATTTCCTAAATTTTGATCACTAAATATATATGTTTCACAATAGGGTTCAGTTCAGTTCAGTTCAGTCGCTCAGTTGTGTCCAGCTCTTTGTGACCCCACGAATCACAGCACACCAGGCCTCCCTGTCCACCACCAGCTCCCGGAGTTTACTCAGACTCATGTCCATCCAGTTGGTGATGCCATCCAGCCATCTCATCCTCTGTCATTCCCTTCTCCTCCTGCCCCCAATCCCTCCCAGCATCAGGGTCTTTTCCAATGAGTCAACTCTTCGCAAGAGGTGGCCAAAGTATTGGAATTTCAGCTTCAGCATCAGTCTTTCCAATAAACACCCAAGACTGATCTCCTTTAGGATGGACTGGTTGGATCTCCTTGCAGTCCAAGGAACTCTCAAGAGTTTTCTCCAACACCACAGTTCAAAAGCCATCAATTCTTCCAATAACAGCTATTTCTGAAAATGTATCACACAATAAGAAGCAGTAGGCTTTAATATAATCCATCATTTCTGCTTCCAAAAAAGCCTATGGTACTAAAAAGGGCTTTATCACAAAGATCTCTGAAAATTATCCCTCAATATGCTGTTCTTGGAATTTTGAGAAAATGCCTCTTTCTATAGGCAAAGGGAGAGAAATATGAGCAGTAGCAAATTACTCAAACATCAAGTACTATCATCATTATTCAAAAGTCGTAAGTAAAGCATATGTAAGAAAATTTCAAAAAAAAGAAAATTTCCCACAATTCCTCTCTTCAATATGACCAGTAATTGCATGTATCGTTTTGAATTATAGTTTTGTCCGGGTATACACCCAGGAGTGGGACTGGTGGATTATATGGTAATTCTATATTTAGATTTATAAGGAACCTCCACACTGTTTTCCATAGTGGCTATACTAACTTACATTCCCAACAACAGTGTAGGAGGATTCCCTTTAATAATAATAATAAAAAAATTATCAGTGAGTGGATTTGTATATTTATTCTAAGGACCCAAGTACCAGTTTTGCCAAACATGTCGCATTTTATCAGCTGTGTTATAACACAAAGTAAATGAAAACCACATTAATTATTAAAATGTTTATAGCACTAGACAAGCAGATAAAATGAAAAACTAACATGTTGTTATGTTTTCTCATTTTATCAAAATACTTACACTCTTCGTATGAATTCTGGAAAAAGTAGTATATGGTGCCAAAAATTTTGAAGATACATTTTCCTTTGGACATGAAACATGAATGCTTTTCTAAACAGAGAAGCAAAGATGAAATCCATCAGTAAAGCTACACCAATGGAACTAAATAAAGCTTCTTAAAGAAAACATTAGGATGAAAGAAACTCTTACCTTTTAAGTGTACCCTCCCTCTCTAATCCTCTTTCCGCAACCCATAAAACTATCATTCCCCTATAGATAATCAGTCCTTTTACTGCAGAGGGGTGCAACGTAATGTGATATTGCTGAGTCATTATGTATTCATGTTGAAGTTTCAACCAAAGACAAACCAACAATAAGATACAAATGACAAACATGAGAACATTAATTTCCATTAAGAAAATCCAATACCAGTACTCTCAATCAGCAGTGTGGCAAAAAACAGGACCAACGGCATCAGCCCCCAGGCCTAAGGCCCAAAAGACTTATCTAAAAGTAAACTTGCTGCCTACAAGAATTTTCAGAAAGAATGTTAGACTACTGACATGTATAGTTACCAGAGTAAGAAAGGAGGTAAATTATGGTATGCTCATACAATGTGTAGGCCCTGTTCAGGCTTGTGGTGCCCAATCCCACCTAGGCTTAAACTGACTATATATGTTCATAGACTGGTCTTTACCAAATAGCTGTCTTATGGTGTCCCATGTGTTCTGTCTAATCATTACCACATATATTTCAGCTACTGTAGCAAGAAACCACTAGTGACATAGTATTAAATTATACCTAGCACCAGACATTAGATTCAAGTGACATGACTTGCTAAAGGCAGACAGTAACCATTGAAGTATGTTGGTGTTTCAAGGCCAAGATATAAAAGGCTTGGTAAACACCTCCTCAAGGATTCTTGCAATACAACAATCCCATACTCTAATCAGCAGAACACTAACACTGTCCCCTAAGTGTGTATCTCCTACATAGAGCTGAGGAGCTGCTCTCACCAAATGGACCCTAATCTGTTATCCTAATCTGTTATCCCTTATGCAATAGTACTTAAAAGTTTCTGAAAATTCTTCTGGACAATGAAAATGTCTTCAATAATCAAGACTTTCTAAACCTCTTTATATACAACAAGCACCGTCTTCACAGTTCATGAGAAAGAACAGTTTCAAAGTTATAATATTCTCATCACTGAAAATCAATATTCTCTTATTACAGATCTTCTATTCCTTTAAAAAGACAATTAGGTTATCTATACAGACCTTTCTTAGCCAGCATATCTATGCCTGGCTGCCTGCAAGCCTTTTATTAAATGAGTTTTTGCTTCTAACCGCATGACAAAGCCCATACAGCTGCAAGACAGCTGACCTGGATTTGGAATTGTCTCCTGTACTCAAAACTAAAGTGTCAGCTAAACTTTCCTGGCTAAATATTTATACCAAGGAAGGACACGAGGAGCTCTAAAAGCTTAGTGCTCAGGCCTTTGTAAGAACTGGGTTTTCTCTCAGAAGACTTTATTTCTTTGGAGTTAATTATATAAAAGATTTCAAGAAATGAGTGGATTTCTCCTGCTCATTAATCCTGCAAATCACACTTTAATCCATAAACAGACTATGAAGGAAGATAAATGTTGAATTATCTTTCAGCAGTAGAACATGTTCATGCTGTTAATGAGAAGATTTAAAAGAAAAGCTGCAGGAGGTATCAAACCAGACAAAATTCAGTGTGAAGGGGAAGAGTGAATACTCCACACTAAGATAAAATTAAGTCAAAATTTTTATTTTTCGAGGGGTTAGGTTTTTAAGCATAATGACAGATCTGTTTTAACAGGACAATGCAGCAATATCAAATAGCAAAGTGACTCATGGTAGTTAGGAAACATGAATGTTTAACCATAAGCACTTACTGTCTGACCCAGCAGGTATTCAGCAATAATTAGCAATGATGTAGGAAGGGCCTGAGTACAAAGGGAAGAAAGGAAGTGAGCACCCAGGCTGTGAATGGATACTGGCAAACCACCTGGGGAAAATGTAGGCTTGCAAAGTGGTTAACACTTGAAGTTAACAGAAATGGGTTTCAATTCTGATAGTCTAGCCAGCTTTGATTATTAAGGATTAATTAACCTCTCTGAGTCTATTTGCTTATCTGCAAAATGGAAATTTAAAATGCTAATCCCACAGGATTGTTATAATAAACAATAATTCACTTTTGAAATGCCTTCGTTTCTTTTATGTGCATTCTCAATCCCCGCTAATCAGCCTATGAAGTAGAATACAGTCTCTGTTTTATAGATGAGGAAACTGAGGCTCAGGTAACCAAGTTATTTGTCTAAAATTATATAGCTAGTAAATGTCACAGTAACTAAGACTTGGACTCAGATCTTCTGGCACTTTCTACAATACTGTTTATGAAAAACAAATCTAAAAATATATAAAAACATGTAGCTTATTTTGCACAGAGGGTAGTAAATGAACATTTGCTAAAAATCTTATGTAAAGAACAAAGTATTCTCTATTCTTGTCAGTACACCTGAAACATCTTATAACTAAGAAAGCTTAATTACACCAAAAAAAGAAAAAAAAAAAGGCTGTTTCACCCTTTGGGAATCATCTCACCAGAGCACACTGACTGCAGCCATCAGAATGAGGAAGGAAAGTCAGATCATGAGTTCTGCAACACTTAGATGGCCATCTACTCACCTCAAAGGCCAATGATAAAAGCAATATATTAAGTACAGGCCTTCACCAAGGTGTGGCCAAACACATAATGCTATATTGTACAATATGGGGTACTAGCTACATAAAGCTACTGAGCACTTGAAATGTTGCTAATACAAATGAGTGACTGAATGTTTAATCTTAAAGTTTAATGTAAAAACTGATACTTGATCCAATTATTGGAAAACTTTTAAAGTATGTTTGGAACTACTTAGGTACATGAACCATCTGTTTCCAACCGTAAATTTTTTTAAACCTAAATACCTATCAAGTATTTCCAATTAAAAAATTTGAGTTTGAATTGAGATGTTTTCTAAGTTAAAAATACAAAGGAGTGCAAAGACTTAATAAGAAAAAGAGTAAGAAGAAAGAAGTGTAAACTATTTTTAATAATTTTTTATATTAATTACAGGGAGAAATAACATTTTAGATATATTTGGTTAAATGAAATATATTATTAAAACTAATTTCACCTATTTTTTTTTTACTTTTTATATGTGGCTACTAGAAAATTTAAAATTACACATGTGGATACATACTGCTATATATAAAATAGATAAACAAAAGGACCTATTGTATAATACAGGGAACTATACTCAATATCTTGTAACAACCTATAATGGAAAAGAATCTGAAAAAGAATATATATATAATATGCATATACATATATACATAACTGAATCACTTTGCTATACACCTAAAACACTGTAAATCAACTAGGCTTCAATAAAAAAAATTACACATGTGGCTCTCTAGCGAACAGCACTAGTCTAAGGGAAGGAAGAGAAAGTTTGCATTTAAAACCATGTCTAAGTACTAAAAAAAAACTCTTGACATTCAAAGGCAGTAAAAATTATGATTATTATATGAATGAAATGGAGATGACAGTGATACACAAATGAGTATAAATATTTAGTAGATATATAAGCTACTATCATAGTTTTGGATATGATGCCAGCTAGAAGACATATAAACCTACCTTGTTTATTTCATTCACAATAAATCCTTCAGAAGCTGTAACCTCTGGGATGCCATCAAGGCCAATTCCTTGACAAGTTAGGCTGCCATACAAAGTTGGTTTCCCTATATAGACAAAGATGCATGTTTCAAAAAATAAGAAGAATTAAACATTTTTCTCCTTGAAGGCCCAATTCAGGCATCTGTATATATGGGAGGAAACTGGCTCATAAAAGAAAAGCGGGTACTTGTATTAGTAGTGAGGTGAGTAAAAAGAAAAATAGCCTAGATGAACCTAATCTGGAAGAAATATACTCAAGGGCTAAAACCCAGGAACAAAGATTTTGAGGTATAATATAGTATTTGTAAAGCTACTAGAGTAATCTCAACCTCAGTTTTACTGCCTGTGAAATGGAATTTTCCCAAGACGAAGATCAACATGAACATATGCATTTATCCACAGTATTAGACATATTAACAGAGACTAAAGAGTTACGCTTCAATAACTAGGAAATCTGCTTAAGCAGGACACTGCTTTTGCAGTAATATGGGCTAAATAAGATATTATCTTACACGTAAATGTTAAAATGTTCTCTTCTATTCTTCTTCTGCACTATATATATATATATATACATATACACACACACACATACATACATATATATATATAAAACAGTCCATAATATGTTGTTTACATTATTTCTGGCCTCCCCACCAGACTATGAAGTCCTTGAGTTCAGAAAACTAGCAAAGTGCTCAAATTATTCAGTAAATAACTGGTGCACCAAACTTAAATTCTAGGAGTAAGAGGGAAGTAAAAATCATCATTCAAAAATCATTCATGCAGAGTAGAAGAGCTTCCTAGACAGGGTGGGACTTAAGTAGGGATCTTGAAAGATATGACTAGGCAGAAACAAAGGGAAAGGAATGGGGAAGGAAATGGCAACCCATTCCAGTAATCCTGCCTGGAAAATCTCACAGAAAGAGAAGCCTGGTGGGCTACAGTTCATGGGGTCACAAAGAGTCGGACACGACTGAGTGAGCACAAGAGAAAGGAAACTCCGTGTCAGGGACGGGTATGTCAAGAATAAAGAACAGTCACACAGGAACAAGGGGGGAGGAGGCATCAATTAACATACTAGTTTAGTCACTGAAAGATATTAATGGAGTAACTCACAATCTAGAGTAAAAATTTGGACTAGAGAAGATCTAGTGAAGAAGGTATGGCAGGGAAGTGGCATGAAATGTTAGTTCAGAAAGATGCCACAAAAATAGGATTGAGTGAATTTTATTTTTTGTCCCACTCCATGATTTCCTCCTGGCTTCAAATTATCCTAGAAGTCTGGCCCTTTTGGTATATTATTTCTACCAATCTCCTGTCAACACTGTCAATGACCTCTCTACATTTACAAAGTCACTGAAATGATCTCAGTCTCAGTATGTTGTCTGTGTTAACAGAAGTGGGATTAACCTAACCATTCATCTTTCTACATTTCTACATATAGGCTGCTAAGTGCAGACACAGTACAGGACACAACTGTGCAAACTGGCACTGCTACGACTCACCACAGTTTTCAAACTCTGCACAGTTTTGGAGTCCTTTTGTCCCTTTTGCTCCCAGAGCAGCCGATTCTCACTATATCTAGCCTATCATCAAAATCTTCTTCCTTCATAACAGCCAAAAACTGGAAACAATTCGAATGTTCATCAGCTGATGAATGGACCAAAAATGTGATATGTCCTTACAACAGACTATTACTTGGCCATAAAAACATATGAATGCCACAAAATGGATGAACCTTGAAAATGTTATGTTAAATGAAAGGTGCAAAAGGCCACATATTATGACTGTATTTACAAGAGATGTCCAAAACAGGCAAATCCACAGAGAAAGTCAATTAGTGGTTGCTAGGAGCTAGGAGCAGGGTAGAATGTGGAGAGACTGCTAAACAGCATAAGGTTTCTTTCAGAGGTGATGAAAATATGTAGAATTACTGACAGACATACAACTCTATGAATATACTAGAACCCACTGAATTGTACACTTTAAAAAGATAAACTTTACTGTATGTGAATTATATCTGGATACAGTTATTACCTTAAAAAAAATCAGAATCCTAATAGTACCTACATGTTATGGTTGACATCTAGCACATGGATAGCACACATTTTATTTCAACAAAACTGCTATTTCAGGGGAAAACAACAACAACAACAAAAACCTCTTCTTTAAGAGCAGACCCTAACTCCAACATCACAAAGAAAACTGAGGCTGTAAGAAAATTTCACATTTCTATATCCATGTCTATGCATGTATCTATCAATACAAGTACACTTACCCTCACCTTCTTTCATCTTAGTCTTTTAAACTTAATTCAATCTCTTTCTCATCTAAGATACTGATTTTTCAGTTAGTCCTCTTTTCTACCTACAACCTACATACTTTTTTAAAAAATATACTCATTTACTTTTAAATAAGGGCTTCCCTGGTGGCTCAGACGGTCAAGAATCTGCCTACAGTGCGGGAGACCTGAGTTCAGTCCCTGGGTCAGGAAGATCCCCTGGAGGAGGGCATGGCAATCCACTCTAGTATTCTTGCCTGGAGAATCCCCATGGATAGAGGAGCCTGGCAGGCTACAGTCCATGGGGTTGCAAAGAGTCAGACACAACTGAGCGACTAAGCACAGCATTTTTAAATGAAACAAAGATGAATATTTTTAATGTATAACCTGTATTTTAACTGCTCTCCAATTAGTTCCCATCTTTAAAAATAAGACAAAAATCCTTGATTCTGAGACCTTCCAGGTACCACCTTTCTTCAATGCAACACCTATTTCCTCAAAAGAAAACTATTTAAAACTCTATTTCTCCTGGAATATCTTATTATGGAGAGACAGCAAAGGTCTCTGAAAATGAAAAATTATCAGCAAAACAAAGCTTTCTCACAAATTTAAAAGGAAAAAAATTTTTAATGTTACCACACTAACTGAAAACAAATGGATGAGAATAAATACAGGAACGTCATTGAAAGGAAAATTTGGACAACTTGGGAACTAACTATATATGGTAGGGTGAGGTGACCAGGTTTTTTCACTCTGATGTCTAGAATGGTGATAACTTAAGAACTGAGAAAATCTAGAAAGAAAACCTATTTGACAACAGAAGCTCAGCTTCAGATTTTGGATCTGATAAGCTCAAAATGGCAGTGAGAGTTTTAACCAGAAATGTTTGGCAGGTAACTATTCAATCTCTGCTTGAAAATGAAGAGAGGTCAGAACTAGAGCTATAGACCCAGGAATCATAATCAGGAAGGTCACAACTGAAGCTACAGAACTGCTTAGAATATAATAATATATGGCAAAGACACTGATTAAGATGCAGCAGCAATGTCTCCATAAATGCCTGTGGCTCCGAATGGAACACCAATTGGAAGCCCTTCCCCTAGAATGGAGGAGTTGCAGTGACATCTTTACAGCACAGAATGGTCAAGAACATCTGAAGACTGAGCACTGTGCAAGTAGTCTAGGCCAGGACAAAGTAGGAAGCTCTTTCTTAGGGGTTGCAAATCCTTTCTCTAAAGGGAAGGCATACAGATTTAAGGATATTACCTGGGGGGTGACAGCTCAGCCAGGCCTCCCCTTCATCCTTCCTATGAAGAGAAACAAAAACCTAATTAGACTCACTCAATGTCAAAATGGATGTTATTGATGAAGGGGAGAAAGAACATATAACTTCCAGTTTAGCCACAGCACTTACACAAATCAGTCTAATACCTTATCCAGGCATAGACAAATTTTATTGGTTGAAGAAATACTTATGGGTTGTGTTTAATGCATAGACCTGTTAGTTAAATGAAGCTCAAGTACTCCATCATGAAAAACTTATTAGTTGAACAATCTGGGGTAACTTACTTCTTGATTCTGAACTTGTGTTCTCTCAAAGGTGGTCCTCAATAAGTGTCAGTGTTCTTCCTACTACACATCTGGTGTTGTAGTAATAAGGTTTATTTTATTTCAGCCCACTAGCAGCAGCAGCAGCAGCAGCAGTAAGGCATAAGTTTCTTAAACGCAGGAGACTATGTTTCATTCATCTTCACCATTGTTTCCATTTTAAAAACCCATTAGTATAATAGTTGCCATTCATGGCACTGCTGTTGGAGAAGGAAAAGGCAACCCACTCCAGTACTCTTGCCTGGGAAATCCCAAGGACAGAAGAGCCTGGCTGGCTTTAGTCTACGGCAGACACGACTTAGCGGCTAAACACCGCGGTACCGCTGTACTCATTCTGGTGCCTAGCAAAATAACTTGCACAGTATATGATCCATATTTACTAAATAAATGAATGGTTTGCTGTGCATTCCAATTAAGCTGTTAGGGTCTCGAAGGCAGGAACCACCCCTCAAGTTTAGAGTACACATCTGAACTCCGCCGAGCATCTATCTAGGTCAGAGTCTGGACATGGTAGGCGTTCCACTGTTCCCTGAAAAGACCCGTAAAGTGAAGTGAAGTGAAAGTCGCTCAGTCGTGTCTGACTCTTTGCGACCCCATGGTCTATACACAACATGATTAACACACCACTTGGGGTCGAGAAGCACGCCAAGACTCCTGGTGATGCAGACTGCTGGGACCTTTGGAAATAGCTGAGGGCCAATAAGTATTTGCTAAATGACCATCATTACTTGGCCAAGAGTCTTCCTGCCTCTCAGTTTTCCTGTCTTTCTCCAACTCGTTGATCCTATTCTGCCTCTGCCATCACACGACGTGTTTCCTGGGATTCAGCATAACTCTTTCCGAGAATGAAAAACAATGACCATGTGGGTTTGAGACTTCTTTTTCTAGGCCCAGGGTTCCCTCAACAATTGATGAGGCAACCCCTATGGACATCCTGGGTCGGGGGTGGAGCTCCTTAACGTAAAGGCAACATCCGTTACCCGCCTCCTATGTCCCACTTCTGGACCTGGATTCACCTGAGAGCCTGGGCCCAGTCGCTCTGAATCCTCAAAGGTGCCGCCATCTTGACCCGCCTCCACCAGCCCGCCCCTTCCGGTCTCTCCCGGAAGTGGGTTCCCCATAGAGGCTGCGTCGAGAGCGAAGGGCGGGATCGACCCCGAAAAGCCGCTAATGAAAATACGCCGTGGATTCTCTTTCTCTTCCCGCCCCTTTGCGCGCGCGCTCCCTGCAGGAAGCTGGTTCCTGATCGGAGGTTTACCGGGTAACTCGGTAGAGTTACAACTGCCTGCAAAACCGACGCCGCTGTGCAGCAGCGCGCGTTCGAGTCCTGTCTGCCTGTTCGGTGAGCACTGTGTGCCGCGATCTTACGCGGTGAACCCTAGCGGGCACAGCGCGGGCTCGCGAGTGCGCACGCGTCCTCTCCGGAAGGTGGTCGAGGAGTTTTTTAAGTGACTTGACCGCCTGGGTTTTTCTCCTTACCCATCCTTTCAGTGCCTTCTTAGTCCAGGCTGGCCTTCGCGAATCAACTGCCGACCATTCAGCCTGCCCTGGTCTCTGAGGGAGGGTCTTCCACTTTTTACTCAGGGGAGACGGAAGCCAGGTTGGGGTGGGGAAAGAATATGACAGCATTTACTTAAGTCCTTTTGTAGCCCATGCACTTGTCCCTTATTAGCATCTTATTCCTTGCAGTAACTCTGTGAGTTAGATATTACCTTAAGAAGGAAACTAAGGGATTTCCTGTGTGGTCCAGTCGTTAAGATTGCCCTTCCACTGTAGGGGACACCAGTTCGCTTCCTGGTAGGGGAACTAAGATCCCACATGCCAAAATACTAAAAAAAAAAAAAAAAAAAAAAAAAAAAAAAATGCGTGCTAAGGCGTGTGCATAGTAAAAGGTGCCAGTATTTGAATCCGGATTTTTTGGCTTAGAATCCAAGGCACTGTTCTTTCCACCATACTGTTTCAAGAGGCTTGCCCTTGCCTTTAAAGAGCTCATAGTATATTTAGAAAGAGGAAACATGTATAGTAATAGGAGTTATCATTTATTGAACTCTGGACGTGCCAGGCTCCTTACGTGCATTATCTCATTTAGTCTTCAGTCTTGTGAGATAGATTTGATCTCTGTTTTTCAAGAGAGATTATAAAGTGTAATTTGCTCAAAGTGTCCCAGTGAGTCAGTGACCAAGCTAATTTTCCAATCCAAGTTTGTTTTCAAAGCCCATTTTCTCCCTCCTCCCTTGCCTTCAAAACAAATGAATTTTGTGTCTGGATTTAGAGTTCTTGGGCTTTTCTGGTGGCCCAGAATGTAAAGAATCTGCCTGTAATGCAGGAGACCTAGGTTCAATCCCTGGGTTAGCAAGATTCCTGGAGAAGGAAATGGCAACCTGCTCCAGTATTCTTGCCTGGAGAAATCCATGGACAGAGAAGCCTGGCGGGCTACAGCCCATGGGGTATCCAAGAGTCTGGACAGGACTGAGCAATTAACACTTTCACTTTCATAGAGTTCTTAAAACCTTTTTGTGACTTCCCCATTGCCTTCTTGACACCTTAACATGCGGTCTTCCTAAGATCAGATAGTTTCTCAACTCATCACTTTCATTAATTTTCCTGTTCTCATACTCTATTCTCCAGTCATGTAAAACTTTCAGTTCATCTCATGTCAAATTCTGTCTCAAATCCCCACCCTGCTCTTCCATTGATTAGGAATATTCTTTGCATCTCTGCTCTTCCCTTTTCATCTTTCAAGTCTCAGTTTAGAAATCACTTTCTGGAAAAATTATTAAAATATTAAAAAGAAAAAAAAAGAAAGAAAGAAAAGAAATCACTTTCTGCAAGAAGGCTTCCCTGCCTGTTTGTCCCCTTGTCTGGCTTAGGTAGTCTCTACTGTCTTCCCAATTTTAGCTGTTTATACATATTGTACACAAGTAAATAGCCTTTTAACGTACCTAAATTATAAACTCTATGAAGGCGGGAAGTGTATCTGTCTTGGTCACTCTTGTATCCTCAACTCTAGCACAGAGCTTGGTACAACACAGATACACAATGATAATTTGTTAAATGAATCAGAGACCCAGGAAAGGCATTAAGGAGTCTTAGCTTATTTATGGCCTGTCATGGTTAATTTTGTACAAAGGCTGAGTCATTTAGCTTCAAACCTCTCCTAAGTTCCTTCTATATGCTACATTGTGCTGGGTGCTCTGAAGCAGGTGATCATGGAAAGGCAGTGTGGGCAAGTGCAGCTCACATTAAGTATTCTCACACCTCACAAACTTGGTTCTTGCCCTGTACCTCGTATGCTCTCTGTTCTCCACACAACTCCATTCTCCCAAATGTCAAACCCTCCCCATATGTGTTTACTCTCTCAAGTACTAAGCTTTGTTTTTCTCCAGCCATAGAATAAGGCTAATTGGAGAAAAGATTTCTTCTCCAATAGGAGAGAAGAGATAGCTTTCCCAGAAATGTGACATTTCACCTAATTCCAATTCTGTTAGAATCCATCTGAGCTTATTAGTGCTGTGCTGAGCATTCTCACATACTTAATCTCCTTCTGTTCAGTTGAGACCATTTTGCAAGCCTAGTGCTGGGGGTACCAGGATGAATGAGTCCCAGCATTTGTCCTCAAATAGCTCACAATCTCAAAGGGGAGACATAGGCATAAATAGGCTATAACAGTGCAGTGGTCAGTGTTGTTTATAACAGAGGAACATATATAATCATGTCCCTCCTCTAACCTTGCTCCTGTTGATATTCTAGAGACCCTGGAAGATGTCAGCCCAAGGCCATGCCTGGTCCCGACAGGTGAAGAAGGAGGATGAAGAAGAGGACCCGCTGGACCAGCTCATCTCCCGCTCAGGCTGTGCTGCTTCCCACTATGCAGTGCAGGAGTGCATGGCCCAGCACCAGGACTGGAGGCAGTGCCAGCCACAGGTGCAGGCCTTCTGGGACTGCATGAGTGCACAGCAGGCAAGGCGGCGGGAGGAGCTGCAGAGGCTGAAGGAGCAAAGCAGCGCCCACCGCTGAGACCCCAAACCACCTATCCCCAGAGGATGGCCCTGCAGAAACCAGCACCCAGACAGATCATGGGAGAAAGGAATCCTGAACAGTGGAAGTGTAGGCCAAGAACTGTAAGACTTGGGGATAGTATTTGGGCCTGGGGCTGAGAGCCAGGCAGCCATGGGTTTGGACATGAGCTGTCATATTGAGATCCCACACATCCTCACCCATATTGTGTCACCAATATTAAATATTGACCAGTATTTGCCATGTAAAACAGAGTGGGGTTAAGGGATGCTCTCCTATGCTACATCTCGGGTCAGTGTGCCAAGTACTATGCTGATTACATGGACATTTAATTTCAATGTAGCTTCACAATCTAAAGGTAAATTGGTTACCCTTAATCATTTCTTCATTTATTCAGTCATAGGTTCCAAAGCAGCCAGGTTTATGAGACCTCATGTGCCAGGCACTGTGTAGGAAATGGATGTGATGCAAATATATCTGCCTTCATATTGCTTTAGTCTGGTTTGAGAGAGAAACAAAACACTAGAACAACTAATTTCTGATAATGATACAAATGACTTTATCTTTCATCATCTGTTCTGGATATCTCAGTCAGTCTAATGAAAGGAAGAAGGCAAATGGGAAAACAAATACTAAGTTCCTCTCATATGTCAGACTCTGTTGTATTAACAGATACAGAGTATGATTTGAACATGCTCCCAACCAAAGAAATACATAATATTGACTTGATGTTTAAAAAGTAATTTAACATAACATACAGATTTTCAGTTTTTGAAAAGTTTGGAGAATCTGTCAACATGGAGCTTATATTCCTACTTTAACAGCAATTTGCTGGAGCTGAGTGAATGATTCTTCTTTTAGGTGGATGTGTACTGCAGCTCACAACAGTTGCCATTGCTTTCCATAGAAATGCATTACCCATTCTATTATTTTGTCTCTGACATTTGGGAGTGGGAAGGGAGTTGAGAGGGTGACCATTGCTATAGAACTGGAATGCAAAGGGACATATGCTGTCATCATCATCATCAGAAACATTTCTTGAGCATATATATATATTAGAAGCACAAATCTGAAATAGAATAGGCCCTAAAACTACTTTGAGCCTTTCTGTTGGTATTTGAGAAGGAGAAAAAGAGAAAAGAGGAGAAGTTAAGAGGGATTCAAGTTCAAAGAACCATAAAATCTTATTTCAAGCAGAAAGACGTGACTGTGTGTAAAAGGATGAATGAATCTGTTGGGCCATGTGTGCTGTGCTGTGGGTCATCAGAGGTAGCAGTGTGAACTATATCTGTCAGCTAGAATCTCAAAGAGAAGAGAGTTAGTTGACACTGTTAATGACGAAGTAAACATTACATAATTGTATATGTATAGCAGAAAGGATTACAATCTGCAACAAATAAAAAGTACCTAGAGGGATTTCCCTGATGGTCCAGTGGTTAAGACACCACGATTCCATTGCAGGGGCACAGATTTGATCCCTGGTCAGGGAACTAAGATGCTGCATGCCACTTGGGACAGCCAAAACAAACAAACAAAAAATTTACTTAGAAATCAGTAAGAAAAAGCAAATAGCCCAGCTGAAAAGTGAACAAAGCTAACTATGCCCCCAAAATAGAGAAAAATGTAAATATATTCTACATCACTTATAATCAGAGAAATACAAATTTTAAAAACAAAAGTACCATTAGGTCATCCTGTTGACAAAAATTAAAAGTATAATCACCAATATTCTTGGGGATGGAGAGAGACACATTCACACTATTGTAGGGATCATAAATTAGTCAAGTTTTTTCAGGGCAATTTGGTGAGATCTGCAAATATTTTAAATATTTAAAAGCAATTCCTCTTTTAGGGAGCCTCTTAAACATCTTATAAAATGTGTACACTATTATTTTCATTGCAGCATGTGTTTATTTATTTATTTTTTTCTTTCATTTATTTTTATTAGTTGGAGGCTAATTACTTCACAACATTGCAGTGGGTTTTGTCATACATTGACATGAATCAGCCATGGAGTTACATGTATTCCCCATCCCGATCCCCCCTCCCACCTCCCTCTCCACCCAATTCCTCTGGGTCTTGCCAGTGCACCAGGCCCGAGCACTTGTCTCATACATCCCACCTGGGCTGGTGATCTGTTTCACTATAGATAATATACATGCTGTTCTCTCGAAACATCCCACCCTCGCCTTCTCCCACAGAGTCCAAAAGTGTTCTGTACATCTGTGTCTCTTTCTGTTTTTCTTATAGGGTTATCATTACCATCTTTCTAAATTCCATGTATATGTGTTAGTATGCTGTAATGTTCTTTATCTTTCTGGCTTCACTCTGTATAATGGGCTCCAGTTTCATCCATCTCATTAGAACTGATTCAAATGAATTCTCTTTAATGGCTGAGTAATATTCCATGGTGTATATGTACCACAGCTTCCTTATCCATTCGTCTGCTGATGGGCATCTAGGTTGCTTCCATGTCCTGCCTATTATAAACAGTGCTGCGACGAACATTGGGGTGCACGTGTCTCTTTCAGATCTGGTTTCCTCAGTGTGTATGCCCAAAAGTGTTATTGCGGGGTCATATGGCAGTTCTATTTCCAGTTTTTTAAGAAATCTCCACACTGTTTTCCATAGTGGCTGTACTAGTTTGCATTCCCACCACCAGTTTAAGAAGGTTCCCTTTTCTCCACACCCTCTCCAGCATTTATCGCTTGTAGACTTTTGGATAGCAGCCATCCTGACTGGTATGTAATGGTACCTCATTGTGGTTTTCATTTGCATTTCTCTGATAATGAGTGATGTTGAGCATCTTTTCATGTGTTTGTTAGCCATCTATATGTCTTCCTTGGAGAAATGTCTGTTTAGTTCTTTGGCCCATTTTTTGATTGGGTCATTTATTTTTCTGGAATTGAGCTGCAGGAGTTGCTTGTATATTTTTGAGATTAATCCTTTGTCTGTTGCTTCATTTGCTATTATTTTCTCCCAATCTGAGGGCTGTCTTTTCACCTTACTTATAGTTTCCTTTGTTGTGCAAAAGCTTTTAAGTTTCATTAGGTCCCATTTGTTTAGTTTTGCTTTTATTTCCAATATTCTGGAAGAATCAATATTGTCAAAATGGCTATTCTATCCAAAGCAATCTATAGATTCAATGCAATCCCTATCAAGCTACCAGCGGTATTTTTCACAGAACTAGAACAAATAATTTCACAATTTGTATGGAAATACAAAAAACCTCAAATAGCCAAAGTAATCTTGAGAAAGAAGAATGGAACTGGAGGAATCAACCTGCCTGACTTCAGATTCTACTACAAAGCCACAGTCATCAAGACAGTATGGTACTGGCACAAAGACAGAAATATAGATCAATGGAACAGAATAGAAAGCCCAGAGATAAATCCACAAACTTATGGACACCTTATCTTCGACAAAGGAGGCAAGGATATACAATGGAAAAAAGACAACCTCTTTAACAAGTGGTGCTGGGAAAACTGGTCAACCACTTGTAAAAGAATGAAACTAGAACACTTTCTAACACCATACACAAAAATAAACTCAAAATGGATTAAAGATCTAAATGTAAGACCAGAAACTATAAAACTCCTAGAGGAGAACACAGGCAAAACACTCTCTGACATAAATCACAGCAGGATCCTCTATGACCCACCTCCCAGAATATTGGAAATAAATGCAGCATGTGTTTAATAGTGAATAAATGGTCACAGTATGAAGTTCCATCAGTGAGGACTATTTGCTTATACAAACACTACAAAAGAAACATACCTATTTATTAATTTGTATAATTAAAATAGAAATAATAGGTCATGGGGGGCAGGGAATTATAACAGAAAGAGTAGGAGAACCTTCTCAGCAGGAGGAATGGCTTTCACACCAGCTAAGTGGATGGAACAGGTTTGCAAGGATTCCAGTCTAACAGAACCAACACTGGAAGGGTCACAGAATGTGTTTGGGCAAAGAGGCCTCTATCGACACCCAAAACTGTTCCCTTAAGTATAATAAATGGGAATAATTCCTATTTAATAGGCACACTAGGAGAATTAAATGAAGGGGAATATGTAAAACCTGGTAATAAAAGTTAGCTTTTATTGAACTATTATAACTAATATACATGGAGCATTTAACCCTGGCTATCTGATTTCCAGAGTCTGTGCTCTCAGTCCCTATGATATGCTGCTTTCAATCCCACTATGCCACTTACTAGATTTGGGGTTAGTATGGTTTGGAGCAAACTACTTAACATCTCAGGATCTGTTTTTTCTTCTGTAAAAATGCAGTTAGTAATACCTTCCTCAAAGGCATCAAAGCTACTAAGTGTAGATCTTCTCCATAGGGTTGTTGAAAGAATAAGTTAATATTGATGGAGAGCTTAGAAATAGCATCTGGCACATAGTAAACCTTCAGTAAATGTTAGCTTTATCATCACTATTGTGTGCTAGTCACTGTCCTGAGTTACATACCTCATTTAATCTTCATAACACTACTAACTCCCCTTTACAGAGGACGAACTAAAAGGCAGATTGCAGATCAGACCCCACGTATGTCTTAAGCCTATGTTATTCACTCTGTGCTCTCTCACAAGCATCTCGTGCCTAGCACAGTGCTTAACACAGTAAGTAACCAAACTTACTGTGTAAATACTACTTTGCTTTTTCTTAGTGCTTTATAAAAAGGAAATTAACCAGTGCCGGTTGCCCACAGTGTTCTAGATTAGTATGGTGTTTTTAGTCTCTCAGCTCTGCAGCCCACAGCCATGGAGCTGGAGTTGAGGGTGGTCCACGCCTGTCTCTGTACTCCATACCTACCCCTGCAGAGGCTCTGCTACGGATGAGCAGAGAGCTCTTGGTTGGGTGCCACCGTTGGCTAGGCCTAAGGCAGACTCACGATTTGGCTCGTCCCTGCAAGGTCCTTGGCTGGGGACGTGGCCAGTGCTCAGTACAAAGGTGCACTGCGAAGTGTTCTACTGGATGAGTAATCAGATACTCCTCCCACTTTCCTCCCTCAGGTAAAGTTGCCAGACCAAGTCCTGGGCTGCTGACTTTAGAAATCCAAGGAGAACTGGAGGGAGTCCAGGTTGAAACCCTGTACTTTCCCCCCTATTTGGAAGGGTAGGGCTCCCTGCTCTGCTCCAGCAGGGACTTGAAGCAGGCAGAGGAAGCAGGAGTGGGGGATTCCTTCCTTTGCTAGCAGTTATCTTCTGAAGAGTTTTCATTCCTCAGAGCCTGGATGTCTTGCAGAGCCTGGCTACTCTATCTCAACGGGAAGCTGATTCTCTAAATCTGAAATATCTGAGAATGAAAGTTACTCCAAGGGGAATATAAGAACTAAATGAACCATTTCAGATTCTCCAGGGAGATCGGACATTTGAAAACAAAAATGGCACAAAGAGATCAAAGTACAGATTGAACGAGTACAAGACACATTGGCTGTTTCCACCTGTAGTGCCTTGTCAGCAGGTTCCAGACATGCCCAATGCATGCTCAGAGACTTTTCCTCCCCTGAATATACGTTACATCCTAGAACAGTGAGGACTGGGGTCTGTGAGCATTGTTCCAGTGTCTGAATGCCCAAAATATCCAGCTTCCATTTCTTTCTCTGCAACTAAAAAACACCCTTTCAGAATCCACAGTTGGCTTGATGGTGGAGTAAGGCATCCTCAGCCAGAAGAAAAGGACTTAACATATGAAGCTGAGGAATCCACTACCTTCATGAGGAAAACTGCCCATTTAACCTGGGCATTCTGTCCTTGAAAGTTAACGATCCACATAAGAATCCATTTCTAAAAATTTCAGCAATGTGTACTGAACCAGGAATCCAGTGACTTAGAGCTATCCCTGTGAGTGACCTGGGACAAGTCTCTTTCCCTCCTGGGCCAGTTAACTCATCTGTAAAATGAAAACCAGAACAGATTATCTTAAAGGTTATATAGTGATAGAGTCAAAACTAGAACCCAGCTACTCTGATTCCTAATCCATTGACCTTTTCTTTCTTCTCTCCTGCCTAGCCCTCATGTTTTTGCAGCAGTACTAGACATATTTTAACCCTAACTGGGTCCAAAACTAAAAGTATGCTGAAGGAATGAACTACAGTTACATGCAACAACATGAGTAAAAACATCAGGATAAGTGAGTGAAGTTAGGCATAAAAGGGTATATATTCAATGTTATTTATATATTGTTAGACAAAACTAACCTGTGGTAATAGAAATGAGATTAGTGGTTGTTTCTGGGAAGAATGACTATCAAAGAAGGTAGGGGAACTTTCCGGGGGGTGGAAATATCCTTTAACTTGATAACAGTGTAGGTTTCATCAGTATCAGTTCAGTCGCTCAGTCGTGTCCAACTCTTAGCGACCCCATGAATCGCAGCACGCCAGGCCTCCCTGTCCATCACCAACTTCCTGAGTCCACTCAAACCCATGTCCATTGAGTCGGTGGTGCCATCCAACCATCTCATCCTCTGTCGTCCCCTTCTGCCCTCAATCTTTCCCGGCATCAGGGTCTTTTCTAATGAGTCAGTTCTTCGCATGAGGTGACCAAAGTATTGGAGTTTCAGCTTCAACATCAGTCCTTCCAATGAACACCCAGGACTGATCTCCTTTAGGATGGACTGGTTGGATCTCCTTGCAATCCAAGGGACTCTCAAGAGTCTTCTCCAGCACCACAGTTCAAAAGCATCAATTCTTCAGCACTCAACTTTCTTCACAGTCCAACTCTCACATCCATACATGACCACTGGAAAAACCTTGACGAGACGGACCTTTGTTGGCAAAGTAATGTCTCTGCTTTTTAATATAGGAACCTGGAATACAGTGGTATTTTCCAGTTGTCCACCTTTCCTTGTTAATAATGTGAAAGCAAGATGCACGGTTTCACAAATCTACAAGATTCTAGAGCTGAGGGACTTGGGACCCAGCCAGCCTAACCTCTTTTATTCTGCACGTGCAGGTTAGGGCCCAGGAAGGGCAGTGCTTTAGTCAAGGTGACAAGGCACCTCATCGGCAGAACTGGGAGCAGGATTCAGATCTCTTGATTCCCAGTCCATCTCTTTCCATTACATCATGAGGGATGAGTCAGGCTTCCCTCTTAAACAGGAGGCTTCTGGGTTCTGTCACCTTGGAGCTCTTGTGTCACTGACCTAGTTAGTGATTTATCCTCTCACCAGAGACAAAGGACTTTTGTTGCTCGTGATTAGTCTGCCCTAAAACAGATGAAAATTACTCATCATGCCTTATCCTGGTAAAAGGGACAGATATTCTGATTGCTAGAACTTCAGAGTTAACAAAACAATTATGAGCTTCATTTGACTCTTTAGAGGGAAGTGAACTTCCCTAGAAACACATGGAAGTGAAATCAAATGGAATACAAGTATCTGGGCTCTAGGCTGAAAATATTAATTCCTTCTCCCGCCTTCCTGAAAGAACTTATTATAAAGAAAAGAGGCAGACAAACCTGAGCTATTCTTAATTTCTACATTTATTAGTTTTGAGGCCTCAGGTGAGTTATTTTACTCTCATCAAACCTCAGTTTTCTGATGTGTAAAATGGGGTTAATCCCTTTTAGGAACTTGAGATGGAGATAATGTATGAATGGAGATAATGGTGAAGCAAAGATCTTAAGTGTATATCTGATCAGTTGTGAAAATGCTGTCACCTTATGGCAGAAAGTGAAGAAGTACTAAAGAGACTCTTGATGAAAGTGAAAGAGGAGAGTGAAAAAGTTGGCTTAAAGCTCAACATTCAGAAAACAAAGATCATGCCATCTGGTCCCATCACTTCATGGCAAATAGATGGGGAAACGGTGCCTGACTTTATTTTTTGGGGCTCCAAAATCACTGCAGATGGTGACTGCAGCCATGAAATTAAAAGACACTTACTCCTTGGAAGGAAAGTTATGACCAACCCAGACAGCATATTAAAAAGCAGAGACATTACTTTGTCAACAAAGGTCCGTCTAGTCAAGGCTATGGTTTTTCCAGTGGTCATGTATGGATGTGAGAGTTTCACTGTGAAGAAAGCTGAGCACAGAAGAATTGATGCTTTTGAACTGTGGTGTTGGAGAAGACTCTTGAGAGTCCCTTGGACTGCAAGGAGATCCAACCAGTCCATCCTAAAGGAGATCAGTCCTGGGTGTTCATTGGAAGGACTGATGCTGAAGCTGAAACTCCAATACTTTGGCCACCTCATGCGAAGAGTTGACTCACTGGAAAAGACCCTGATGCTGGGAGGCATTGGGGGCAGGAGGAGAAGGGGACAAAAGAGGATGAGATGGCTGGATGGCATCACCGACTCGATGGACTTGCGTTTGAGTAAACTCCGGGAGTTGGTGATGGACAGGGAGGTCTGGCATGCTGCGATTCATGGGGTCGCAAAGAGCCGGACATGACTGAGCAACTGAACTGAACTGAAATGGGGCCCACGTGACATTGCCCATTGCCTGTGTGATATGGAGGCACTGTGTGTCTGTGTGTATGCGTATGTGCTAAGTCGCTTCAGTTGTGTCCAACTCTGCAACCCTATGGACTGTAGCCCCCCCCAGGCTCTTCTGTCCATGGGGATTCTCCAGGCAAGAATACTGGAGTGGGTTGCCATGCCCTCCAGGGGATCTTCCCAACCCAGGGATCGAACCCTTGTCTCTTATGTCTCCCACATCGGCAGGCGGGTTCTTTACCACTGGTGCCACCTGGGAAGCCTGTCTGTGTATACATATGTTTATTCACCTTATCTTCAAGTCACTACACATCCTCCAACTTTACACTTATCCACTACCTGCTGCTCTCTGATCTTCCCTAAAGGAAACTCAGCAATGATTAATTATCCAACCAAAATATCAGTCTTCACCTGGCAAATTCTGCCCATACTCCCAGTGGGGTTCCCTTCTAAGTCCTGGCCTGCTGAACCTTCAATTTGAATTCAGAAAAGCATTTTAATTGAGGGTACCTGCTATCTTGACAGCCCTCCCCAGTGTTACACCTTGAGAAGAAATCTGAGTTTCCCCTGTTGCTTTTAGAAACAAAATCAAAGAAACCAAAATAACTTCAGAGCTGAAAATTTCTGAAAAGTATCAGGAAAGTACATGCAATGCTAAGAATGCTCTAAACTCTCCCAGACCTCTGTATAGGTTATCCAAGAGAAGTAGGGGATAACAGAGGGGAGAGGTGTGCCACTTTTTAGCTGTGTGACCCTAGGATGTCGATTCAGCTCTTCAAACCTCAGTTTCTTCACCTGTAAAATTGGAAATAATACCATCAACCCTAAGGATAATCTGTATAAAGTATAGAGCATAATTAGAGGTCAATAAATGTGAGATGCACTCACACATTTTCACACATGGTTACCATCTGCATGCACACACATATGAAGTAAAGTGAAGTCACTCAGTCGTGTCCGACTCTTTGTGACTCCATGGACTGTAGCCTACAAGGCTCCTCTGTCCATGGAATTTTCCAGGCAAGAGTACTGGAGTGGGTTGCCATTTCCTTCTCCAGGGGACCTTCCCAACTCAGGGATCGAACCCGGGTCTCTCACATTGCAGGCAGACACTTTACTGTCTGAGCCACCAGGAAAGCCCTTAAAACTCGTGGCAACAAAGAGGCAACTCTGACCAGCAGCAGCAGTACCCTTGCTCAAGATCTAAATCAGAAAATCTGGGAATGGAGTCCAGTAATTTGTGTCCTTAAAAGTCTTGCAGGTGATCCTGATGCATGCTTGTTTGAAAACCAATGACTTAGATCCATGTTTGACAAACTATTTTTATAAAAGGCCACGTAAAAATGTTTTAGCTTAACCATCTTTGTCACAGCGACTCAGTTCTGCCATGGCAACATAAAAGCAGCCACAGACAATATATAAGTGAATGAACAGGGCTCTGTTCCCATAAACCTTTGTCTATGGGGGTTTGAAATAGGGTTTTGGAACTGGATAGAGGTTGCACAACACTGCAAATGTATTAAATACTGTGCAGTTATTCACTTCCAAATTGTTAGTTTTGTGACATGTGAATGTCACCTCAATAAATTATTTTTAAAAAGCAAATAGGTAGTTAATGGGATTTGGCTTACAGGCTGCAGCTTCCTGACACCTGACCAAGATCAACCTTTAATTCTTTGCTTAAATTTATTCCAGGCAACCCTAATTTGCAGTTATGTAACATCTACCTGCATACTTATGACAAGTCACTCACTACCCCACAAGGTAATTTTTTTTTCACTTATAAACAGACCTTGATTCTATCTGGAGGATTTTTTCATATACAAAATCTCCCTCCCTGTGCCTTTTATATGTGGAGAGTTTACTTGTGATTGTCTGCCTCATTAAAGGGACTCCATGCCAGGTTGATTTAAAGGATGAATTCACTCTTAATTGGAGAAATTCTGAAGGGGAAAACACTTATGTGCTAAAGCAACAGGCAAAGAGAAATCCAATCCCTTAGTTAAAGATACTCCACAGGATGGACTGACTTCTCAAATACACACACACATCCACCAGCAGCAGCTTTTTATTAGATGGAAGATACCCAGGGTTGGCTCAAAGAAAAGTGGTGACAATTGGTAAGCAAGGAGAGGAGTACTTATGATGTTGAGGGTCAGGGTCTCCTGCTCAACTCTGGCCACCCAGGAAGCTCTTCCCCTTGCCACTCAATATCACCAGTGCTGAAAGGCATGAAATGGTCTGCAATGAGCTAGTTCAACTTAGCTAACAGTTCTTCCAGTTCTGGCCGAGCTTTGAACCTTCCCTTGAAGTCTTCTTCAGTGTGCTGTGGAGAAGAAAAAGAAAATAAGAGGAAATTACTACAGAGTCACTCAAACATGCCCAGCATCAGAAAAAGATACATCAGCCTGCTCTGTAGAAAATTATTTGGAGTCAACTAACTTTTACTGAGTAGCTACTATGTACCAGGGTTCGATCCCTGAGTCAGGAAGATCCCCTGGAGGAGGGCACAGCAATCCACCTCCAGTATTCTTGCCTGGAGAATTCCCATGGACAGAGGAGCCTGGCAGGCTACAGTCATAGTGTTGCAAAGAGTCGGACACGACTGAAGCGACTTAGCATGCACACATGGACTATGTACCAGGCTTATACTAGGTATCAAGGACTCAAATTTGAATTGGACTTCCTCCTTGCCTTAGTACATTTCCCTATTTGTGTTCTGCTTACTTACAGTGTATGTGATCTTAAATCATATTCTTTCTGCTATACAGCTGCCTCAAGGGAGGGAACTTGGAGGTAGAATGGGCTACCCATAACATCAGGATGCTCTGACAGAGTTCAGCTTTCATGGTCTATGAAGTATCATCTCTGATGCATTGGAACAGTCAGATCAATGATCATGGTAAAGCAGCCTGCATACCTTTCCTGATTATTATCTGGGTTAAGTTATCCACAAGCCTTTGCTGTTTCTAAAGTCAGCCAGTCCAGATTTCCTTATCCATATTTTGAGCCCACCAGTGGGCCTCTTCTCAAGTTAGCACCTACCTCCCTCACTGACAATTTGACTCCTTCAGGAAGATTGCTTTGGATTATTTCCAAGAAAATCTCTGCAAACGTAGCACTCAAACCGCTGATCTGCAAAAGGAAAGAAGATGCTTGAAGAGAGTCACTGAAAGTTAGGTGGTTGGGCAGAAAGGGCAAGGGCTCAAATGTCAGCTCCAGTAGAGCCTGAGGGCCTTTGGGTGAAGGATTAACACCCAGAGCTGGTTTTGGATCTCAGACCTCACAGGATTTCAATTTCTCTTGCTGATCTGCCAAGTTGTCTGATTACTGAGATGGTCATGGCCAATATCTGCTCTTATAGGCAACGAATGTCATAACTGGATCAAGAGGTTAAGTCCAGGATGACTTTCTGAGTCAACACAAGTTTACCCACATAGACCACCACCTGATTGTCATCAGACCCTGTGCTGAGGATCCAAAGATAAATCAGATGTGTGGAAGAAGGGCATGTAGGGGGCAGGCAGAACCCAGAAGAGAAACATCTACCTAACTTAATCAGGGAGGTTAAAAAAAAAAAAGCTTCCAAAAGAGGCAACATCTGGTTGGAGTCTTAAAAAACAAGGGTAAATTGGGAGAATTCAACTGTAGTGTGGAGTTGGGGTTTTTTTCTTTCTTTCTTTTTTTTTTTTTAAGGCAGAGAAAATAATATTCAGTAAAATGTGGAGGAATAGCACAGTACTAGGGAATTAAAACTAGTTCCACGTGTGGCTGGAACGAATGACGGTGTGAAGAGGAAAAGCTGGAGAACAATCATGAAGCCACTTAGGTGCTAATCAAAAGAGTTCAAACTTTATTCTATGGGCCTTGGTGGCAAGTTAGATCTGTTATAAAATGAAACTCAAATAATTTATTCCTGATAATATTTAAAGAACCAAGATTGTAAGTACTTTAATCATTTAAAAATTTAACATAGATTTAGGGTGTTACTACCTTAACATCCTGCTGGTTATCTTCCTGATACATTTCTTGAGTGGATCAAAAAGGGTGAAGTCCATGTGTTGGAATATTATTTGGCAGTAAAAAGGAATGAAGTATTGACATGTGCTACTACTACAACATGGATGAACCTAGAAAACATTATGCTACGTGAAAGAAGCTAGATATAGAAGGCCATATATTATATAATTTCATTTGAAGAAATGTCTAGAAGAGGTAAAACCACAGAAATGGAAAGTAGATTAGTGGTTGCCAGGAGCTAGGGGAATGGGGAAAAAGGAGTGACTGCTAATGGATACAGAGTTAAAGGAAAGCCACTGAGAGGGTCTATGTGGGAAAATGACATGATCACATTGACATAAGTGTAAAGCAAAGTGGATGGATCTGAAAGGTTTTTAGGGGTAGAAACCATAGAATCTGGAGAATGAATGGATACCCAAGGACAAAGAAGGGTCAAGCATTAAGCTCAAAGGTGAAGAGGATTATAGGGAAAAAAAAACAGTCCTCCTATAATTACTCTTGTATACACTGAGTGTAGGGCACCTGTTGAACATCTTGGTGGAGAAACCCAGTAGACAACTGGATACCAGGTTTGAAACTCAACCAAGAAAGAACCAGGAGAGGTAGAGACATTTCAAGTTTCTTCCAGAGTACCTACCTGAACCACTCGCTCATGGGTGGTAAGAACTGAGTCCAGTAACATTTTGTTGCCTTGGTCCTGAAGCTGCAACACCTCCATGGTTTTGGTGGGCATCGCATAACTGTGGGAAGGAAAAGTCAGCTATTGGGAGGGTTCCTTTAAGCCAGCCACACCACTTCAGTCAGGGTAGTCCCTGAGTGCAGCCACTACTGCATGCAGTAGCTCCTGCAACCTTGGGCTGTCTATCTGCAGCCAGGGTCAAAGTAACCAGATCCTCTTACACCTTCTCCAGAAGTCTTTACACTCCATGAGGTGATAGACCATGTCTAATACTTTTATGCATCCCTAGTCATGCTTAATATAACACTCTGAGTAAAGCCTGGTGATTAATAAGTATTTGCTGCTACTAAATAATAGCCAGTTCTTAAAAGAATTAAGTTTATCACTAGGTACACTCTGGAGGCTAACCTTGGGTATTTCATCTCTTCTGAAGAAATGAGGCATGAAACCCTATCCTGCTCCAGTTGTATTTTTATTTTACTTATTTATTTTTTAAAAATTTTGGCCATGCTGTGAAGCATGTGAGGTCTTGGTTCTCTGACCAGAGACTAAACCCGTGTACCCTGCAGTGGAAGCACAGTCTTAACCACTGGACCACCAAGGGAGTCCCCTGCTCCAGTTCTACAGCAGGATTTCTTAATGTCAGCACTATTGACCCTTTAGAACAGATAATTCTTATTGTGGGGGCTGGCCTATGCATCCCTAACCTCTATATCCAGCAAATGCTAGTAGTACCCCCAAAGTGATAACAATTAGAACTATCTCCAGACATTGTTAAATGTCTCCGGGTTGAGAAACAGTGTTGTAATCTATGCTCACTATAATCAGCTTCAGTAGATCTATATACCACAATGAAAAGAGTGCTGGACTTGGGGTCAGGTCTTAGCCCTGCCACTTATTAGCAATATTTACTTAGGCAAGTCCCTTCTCCTTCTTGGACTCCGTTTCTTCATGAATAATGGGGATTACAATCCAGGCTTATATCAATAGACAATTATGAGAATCAGATATGGTGCTGAGATAGAACTGATGATTACACAGAAATATGATATTAGTATTGTGTTCATCTTATCAAAAAGTTCCTAAAACTGAAGATAAATGGAATACTAATAACAACAGTAGGATTGCTGAATTTTCATGCTACACAAAACTTCATGAATTAAGAGAAAGGAGCATGACCCTCTACAGATGGACTGCTACAAAAAGAAGTCTGGTGTAATGGAAAGTGATTTGGAAACATGAGAGTCAGTACTGGATTTAAATGTTGGCTCTGCCACTTATTACCTATTTGACCTTGGACAAACTAATTCAGCTCTCTGGGTCTTTGTTTCTTTAGCTATTAAATGAAGATAATAATACCTAGTTCATAGGGTTTTAGCAATAATTAAATAAGATTATGTAAGTAATTTGCCTGGCATACTATGCCTACAAATGCCAATTCCCTTGCCCTTACAACAGTGAGTAAACGCTAGGTATTGCAAACTTCCAGGTAAGCTACCCGAAGTAACAACCCCTTCCATTTTATAGCACAATTTCTGATCACTTCAAATTTACACTTGGCAATAATTTCTTTATAAGAAAACCAGGGACTTCTCTGGTGGTCTAATAGTTAGGACTCCACACTTCCACTGCAGGGGACATGGGTTCGAACCCCGGTCAGAGAAGTAAGATCCTGCACATTGCATGGCACGGCCAAAAATGGGGAAGGGGGCACATTCATAAACTTATTATGGAAAATCAAATAAAGTAATTATGTAAAAGCTTTCAGAAAAGTAAACAGCCTCTAAAATGTTCTTTTTCTTTTTTGACATTCCACAGATAAGACTGAATAAAGTGGGACTTCTTCATTCCTACCACTGAGCATGTACTTTATTCTTCAACACTTACTTCAACAAGATTTCACTGATTTGTTTATTTGTTCACTCCCTTATTCAACAAACATTTACTGAGATCCTGTTCTGTCTGAGGCAGTCTAATGGGTGCAATGCAGTTTATGCTTTCAAGGAGCTTGCTAAGAATATTTTGGAGACAGGTAAGTACACAGACATTTGCACTGCTGCTGCTGCTAAGTCGCTTCAGTCATGACTGACTCTGCGACCCCATGGACGGCAGCCCACCAGGCTCTGCCATCCCTGGGATTCCCCAGGCAAGATAGGAAGACAAAGGCAATATAGGTATATACCAAATATTACAGAGACAAGAGGGAGAAAAGCAGGAGAGCCTGGGGAAGGCTTCATAGGTGAGGCAGTGCTTTATCAAGATGTAAAGAATGAACACAGATGTTTGCCTGGAAGGCATTCCAAAAGAGGGCAGTCTACAAAGGCAAGGAGGAAGGAGGCCCTCAAAGAGAACCAATAGAAAAATCAGACATAGTTTGATTAAAAAAAAAAAATACTGGGAACTCTAGTTATTTTAAAGTAGAATAGACCTTTGAGTCATAAGAGTAAAGGTTATTTTTCTTTAGTATCTACATATTTCTGTACTTCCCCAGTTTTCTGCAATAAACATTATTTGGACGATCAGATAGTGAAAACAGAAGAAATGAAGTACTTGAATTTCAAGAGTCAACCTAACATGACAAAACAGTGCTGCCTTTGAAGAGTACTGCTGGGACAGGACAAAAGGGGGCCTGCTAGGATGCTAGGGAACTTAGAATCGGTGGACTCTATATGCTATACCTCCATTTAAAAAATGTAAGTGGATTTAAAAAAAAAAAGGAAAGAACAGCCTTACAGAGAATGATGCTTTCACTCTCCACAGAGAACAGGCGCTGGTCAGCTTCAGGCTTGGAAGCTGCTCCCAGATAAGTAAGATTTCCATCTCTTCAGACAGCTGCTCGGCAAGGGAGACAGGAAAATTAAAGGACCCACAGGAAAGGCTTCTTCCTCTCCTCTGGGTGAGCTGCAGCTGCAGCGATGCAGACCATTTATAGAACAAAAGCTAGCACACAGCTCCCTTGCTCAATTCCATTTCAAGGTCAGAGCCCTATTCCCAACTCCTAAAGGAAAAATGTATCAAGATAAAATGAAAATCAGAAGAAAAGAAGATCATTTTATCTCTGAAAAACTGGGCAGCAAGAATACCTGATATAATGGTCTGAAAACCTCAATCAATACAAAGAAGTGAATTGCTAAAAGTGAACATTTCTTTATGCTCTGCACTATTTGGAGCAAAGAACAAGGAAAGAGGCAAAAAGCAGCATGTGATTCATTCTGTTATACTAGGAATTTATGTTTATGCCTATTGGAACTAAATCCAAGGCAACAAGTATTCATCCAGTGCCCACCATGTGTCAGGTACTGTGCAAGGTCTTAGCATGACTGCTGATAAAGACAAAAATAGTCCCTGCCTCACAGATCTTAGAGTCTAGTAATAGTCAAGTAATTATGAGGGTAAGGAGTTAGCATTATAAAAAGGAAGTTTGTACTCTTTGCTTCTAAATACATAACGTAAAGACCTAACTTAATGAGGTTCTCTGAAGAAGTGACATTCAAAATAAAGCCTAAGAAAAAAATAGCAGTTGATTAGCTGAAGGGGGAAAAAGTATTCCGGGTGTTAGAGAGCATATGCAAAGGTCCTGAGGTGGGAAAGGACAAAAAAACAAAGTCAGTGTAACTGGAGATAGAAGGAGGAGATAGAAGTGTGAGTTAAGGCAAGAGAGACAAGCCCACACAATGAAGCACCTAGCAAGACATGTGAGGAACTTTTATTTTGATCTTAAAGGAATGGGAGGCCATGGAAGAACTTAAGCATGGGAGTGACATAATCATATTTCCATTCTAGAAGGATCATACAAGTAGCAGTGTGGAGAACCAGTTAGAGGGAATTAAGAATTTGAAGGAAAAAAAGTGGGTTCCAATCAAGACCTTGCCACTGATTAGATGTACGACTATAGGCAAGCTTCTATTATACTACTTCTACTACTAATAGCAGCCAACAGTTTCTAAACTTAATTGTAAGTATTTTAAATATATTAACTCCTTAATTTTCACTACAGCTTTATTAGATAGGTACTTTTATTAACCTCATTTTATAGATGAGGAAACCAAGACACAAACAGGTTAAGAAAACTGCCCAAGGTCTGTCACACAGTAAGAATGTAGCAGAACAAGGGAAAAACTGAAGCAGTCTGGCTCCAAAGTCAATGCTTGGACCCACTATGGCAAGGTGCTTATATGAATTAAGTAAAATAATATACAGAAAAGTATTTGGCAGAGTGGCTGGCTGATAGTAGGTGCTCAACAAACGCTACTGCTTCCTACCTTTACTCAAATGTAGTCAGAGCTTTTCAAAGCCAGTTTTTAAAAACAAAATATTTTTAAAAGTTCATCTGAAAATTTAAAATGCTACTTCAAGGAGCTGATTCACTGAAGGTATGGTAACATTCTGTAAATGGCATTTAATGCCCCTTTGCCACCACAGCTTCTGAGATGCTACCCCTAAACCGTGCCAGTTGAAAAAAATCTCATTAATTATTAATAACAATAGTATTATTTACAGAGTGTTTACAATGTGCTGGTCTCTCTGTTAAGTGCTATCATATATTTTCCTATTTAATTTTCAGAACTCAAAAAAACAGGAAAATTATCATCACATTATGGAGAAAAAGAAACCAAGGTTCAGAATTTCTCAAGGTCATCTTGATAATAATGCGTAGAACTAGGATTTCAATCCAGGCAGTTTGATTCCAGAGTTTTCACTCTTAACCATTTGTTACTCAGTATGATCCAAAGACAAGCTGCTGATAAGCAAACTTGTTCTCAATTCAAGACAAGATAAGAAGCATGAACCAGACACTAAACACAATCAGTCAACATTTTGTTTTCAATAGCTTCCAATAGAAAGTCTTTCAATAGCAAGACTTTCTTAATGAAGGAAGCAAAGTGTTAATGTACATTTTGGCACAAGCTCGTAATAGCTTCACAGAGTGGTACTTTGAGAAACATAGCCCTAAATTATTATTCTACTCTGTCTCCTTGAACTGACATTAAACTTTATCTTTCACTTACCACCTTCCACATTATAATTATTTTTATGTGTGTGTATGTGTGCACATCAGAGAAGTCAATGGCAACCCACTCCAGTACTCTTGCCTGGAGAATCCCATGGACGAAGGAGTCTGGTAGGCTGCAGTCCATGGGGTCGCTAAGAGTCAGACATGACTGAGCGACTTCACTTTCACTTTTCACTTTCATGCACTAGAGAAGGAAGTGGCAACCCACTCCAGTATTCTTGCCTAGAGAATCCCAGGAATGGGGGAGCCTGGTGGGCTGCTGTCTATGGGGTCGCATAGAGCTGGACACGACTGACGTGATTTAGCAGCATGTGTGCACACACATGTACACACACAGACTCTCCTTGAAATCAGGGGCATTTACCTTTGTATCCTCCAGACAAGATACAAAGTGCCTACACTACAGAGCAAGAAGTCCAGTGCCTTCTGTTTCACTGAGCACGTGGACCATACAGCAAAAAGAGGCTCAGCCAGTGGTTTTTGATTAATTAAAAATTCGTTCATTAAACTTTAGGAAATGTATACACAACTGGATTGTGCGATCATATTCAAGGACCTATCGTTCTTTCAAGAATGGCTTAATGTCCCCCATGGGACAGTCTTTATGCTAGGTACTAAAGAAATAAAGAACATAGTCCTCATGTAGTCAATGGGGAAGGAATCTGACACATCAATAGATCATTACAGCCCAGAGCACTAAGTGACATGATAGAGATATTTGTCAAGTGCTGAAAGAGCATCCAACTCTCCCAGGCATCAGAAAAAAGATAAAGCACATCTTTAGGCCTAAAACAACTGAAGTACTATCAGCTATGAGCGCTTAAGTCACAGCTGACAATCCAGTCTTCTGGTGAGCACATTTAGCACAGTTATACTGTAAATAATAAAGGTTTAAAAGTTAAAATTTGGCTTAAAGAGGAGAGTGAAAGAAGAGATGTGAAAAAGCTGGCTTAAAACTCAACATTCAAAAAACTAAGATCATGGCATCCAGTCTCACCACTTCATGGCAACAGATAGGGAAACAATGGAAACAGTGACAAACATTATTTTCTTGGGCTCCAAAATCACTAGAGACAGTGACTACAACCATGAAATTAAAAGACACTTGTTCCTTGGAAGAAAAGTTATGACAAACCTAGACTATGTATTAAAAAGCAGAGACATTAGTTTGCTTACAAAGGGCCACACAGTCAGTTCAGTTCAGTCGCTCAGTCATGTCCGACTCTCTGTGAGAGAGTCATGAACCACAGCACGCCAGGCCTCCCTGTCCATCACCAACTCCCAGAGTTTACCAAACTCATATGCACTGAGGTGGTGATGCCATCCAACCATCTCATCCTCTGTTGTCCCCTTCTCCTTCTGCCCTCAATCTTTCCCAGCATCAGAGTCTTTTCTAATGAGTCGGTTCTTTGCATCAGGTGGCCAAAGTATTGGAGTTTCAGCTTCAACATCAGTCCTTCCAATGAACACCCAGGACTGATCTCCTTTAGGATGGACCGGTTGGATCTCCTTGCTGTCCAAGGGTCTCTCAAGAGTCTTCTCTAACACCACAGTTCAAAAGCATCAATTCTTCTGTGCTCAGCTTTCTTTATAGTCCAACTCTTGCATCCATACATGACTACTGGAAAAACCATAGCCTTGACTAGATGGACCTTTGTTGACAAAGTAATGTCTCTGTTTTTTAATATGCTGTCTAGGTTGGTCATAACTTTCCTTCCAAGGAGTAAGCGTCTTTTAATTTCATGGCTGCAATCACCATCTACAGTGATTTTGGAGCCCCAAAAAATAAAGTCAGCCACTGTTTCCCCATCTATTTGCCATGAAGTGATGGGACCAGATGGCACGATCTTTGTTTTCTGAATGTTGAGCTTTAAGCCAACTTTTTCACTCTCCTCTTTCACTTGCATCAAGAGGCTCTTTAGTTCTTCACTTTCTGCCATAAGGGTAGTATCATCTGCATATCTGAGGTTATTGATATTTCTCCTGGCAATCTTGATTCCAGCTTGTGCTTCTTACAGCCCAGCGTTTCTCATGATGTACTCTGCATATAAGTTAAATAAGCAGGGTGACAGTATGCAGCCTTGACGTACTCCTTTTCCTATTTGGAACCAATCTGTTGTTCCATGTCCAGTTCTAACTGTTGCTTCCTGACCTACATACAGGTTTCTCAAGAGACAGGTCAGGTGGTCTGGTATTTCCATCTCTTTCAGAATTTTCCACAATTTATTGTGATCCACACAGTCAAAGGCTTTGGTATAGTCAATAAAGCAGAAATAGATGTTTTTCTGGAACTCTCTTGCTTTGTCGATGATCCAGCAGATGTTGGCAATTTGATGTCTGGTTCCTCTGTCTTTTCTAAACCCAACTTGAACATCTGGAAGTTCACGGTTCATGTATTGCTGAAACCTGGCTTGGAGAATTTTGAGCATTACTTTATGAGCGTGTGAGATGAGTGCAATTGTGCGGTAGTTTAAGCATTCTTCAGCATTGCCTTTCTTTGGGATTGGAATAAAAACTGACCTTTTCCAGTCCTGTGGCCACTGCTGAGTTTTCCAAATTTGCTGGCATATTGAGTGCAGCACTTTCACAGCATCACCTTTCAGGATTTGAAATAGCTAAATTGGAATTCCATCACCTCCACTAGCTTTGTTTGTAGTGATGCTTCCTAAGGCCCACTTCACTTCACTTTCCAAGATGTCTGGCTCTAGGTGAGTGATCACGCCATCGTGATTATCTGGGTTGTGAAGATCTTTTTTGTACAGTTCTTATATGTATTCTTGCCACCTCTTCTTAATATCTTCTGCTTCTGTTAGGTCCCTATCATTTCTGTCCTTTATTGAGCCCATCTTTGCATGAAATGTTCCTTTGGTATCTCTAATTTTCTTGAAGAGATCTCTAGTCTTTCCCATTCTATTGTTTTCCTCTATTTCTTTGCACTGATCGCTGAGGAAGGCTTTCTTATCTCTCCTTGCTATTCTTTGGAACTCTGCATTCAAATGGGTTTATCTTTCCTTTTCTCCTTTGCTTTTCAATTTCCTTCTTCTCACAGCTATTTGTAAGGCCTCCCCAGACAGCCATTTTGCTTTTTTGCATTTCTTTTTCTTGGGGATGGTCTTGATCCCTGCCTCCTGTACAATGTCATGAACCTCCATCCATAGTTCTTCAGACACTCTGTCTATCAGATCTAATCCCTTGAATCTATTTGTTTTATTTATTTATTTTTATTGAATCTATTTGCTTTATTCATAATTACCAATAAACTAGAAAGAACCCAAATGTATATCAACCAGTAAAAGCATAAACCAATTAAGGTTTACCATTTAAAGGAATACTATTCAGAATTCTGAATATCTATTCAGAATTAATGGAATACTATTCAGAATTCTGAATATATATTCAGAATAAAAGAATGTCTGCAAAACCCCAGATAAATCTGAAACCCATTATGCTAAGTGAAAGAGGCCAGAAACAAACAGCTACATACTGTATGATTCCATTTATATGATATTCTGGAGAACTTAAAACAAAAGGGACAGAAAATCAATCAGTGGTTGCCAGGGACTCTAGAGGCAAGACAGAGGATATTAACTATACCTCAGGCACCAAGGAACTTTTTAAAACTTAAGAGAGCTGTTCTTTATTTTGATTGTGGCAAACTACATACCTAAAAAGAGTGAATTTTACTACATGTAAATTATTTCTCAAAACAAAAATTATACCTCATTTAACAACAACAATGTAGAGCACACTACCCACACCAAGAACATCCCATGCAAAGGCATCTTTCATACCTTTCCTCGACTTTAATGGAGAGATGATTGCAGAGGTTGTGAACATACTGGGCATAACTCTCTGTCAGGGCCATGTCATATGCAATCAGGTGAATGTTTAAAGCCCCATATTCATAATCTGTCCCCAGATTAATGGGTCTCACTTCCACTTTTCCCTTCTTCTTTTTGGGCTGAACACAAAACAAAAGAGAAAGGAAAGTCAAAGTATTATACAAGAAATTCTAACAATACCATCTTGATATGTATATGTATATACATAAATCAATCTTTCAATTAAATTTGTTTACTATGTTTCTCTCTGATTACCCTACCTACAAACTGGACTTTTCCTGGGCAGGAATGGGCAGCCTCCCTTGCCATTCTGGGCTGTAGCATCAGTCAATGAAAGGAGAGGAAATATTGCTGGAAGTTATTTAACATAAATACATGTGACTGTCTCTGCCATTAACTAGTTTTGAGACTCACTTTCTATCTCTGGCCCTCAGTTTCCCAATTTTTATATCACTGGGGTTATACGAGATAACAGATTCTTGAGGAGTTTCTCTTTTTTTGGCTGCCTGTGCAGCTTATCGGATTTTGGTTCCCTGGTCAGGGATTGAACCTAGGCCTTCTGCAATGAGAGTACAGTCCTAATCACTGGACCACCAGGGAATTCCCAACAGATTATTCTTCTTTTTTCTTAAGAATTCTCTTTTTTAAATTTTTATTTATTTATTTATTTCGGCTTCCCTGATAGCTCAGTTGGTGAAGAATCCACCTGCAATTCAGGAGACCCTGGTTCAATTCCTGGGTTGGGAAGATCTGTTGGAGAAGGGATAGGCTACCCACTCCAATTCTGGCCTGGAGAACTCCGGGGTCGCAAAGAGTTGGACATGAACCTAGGCCCTTGGCAGTGAGAACACAGAGTCCTAACCACTGGACCACCAGGGAATTCCCAACAGATTCTTTTTTTTTAATTTATTCTTGGCTGCACTGGGTTTTCACTGCTGCATGCAGGGTTTCTTTAGTTACGCTGAGCTACTCTTTAGTCGTGGTGCATGGGCTTCTCAGCGTGACGGCTTCTCTTGTTGTAGAGAATGAGCTCTAGAGTGCAGGCCCAATAGTTGTGGCACAAGGGCTTAGTTACCCCGTGGCATGTGGAATCTTGCAAGATCAGGGACTGAACCCATGTCCCTGCACTGGCAGTGGGATTCTTAATTGGACCACCAGGAAAGTCCCAACAGATTGTTAATCTAGAACCCACAGAGGAGTTTTAAGGGGTTTGTCAGCCCCAAAATTTATATGCAAAATTTTACATATGTGTTTATTTTTCTAAGGAGAAAATACTTAACTTTCATCAGAATATTAAAGAAATCAATCACAAGAAAGCACAGAATTAGTTCTCTGCCAGCCTTCCTAGCTTTGAAATTCTGCAGTCCAATTATTTAGACAGCCTTTCTTTTAAAAGTTTAGAAGCAAAAAAATTATTTTATTTCTATCCTCCTATTTCATACAAAGTACTGCTTTACTACAGATCAACCTGTTCAAACTGCTGTAAAAAGTTAAAATGAGGCCTGGAAAAATAGATATGTAACACAACATAGATCAGGATCAAGAAAGCTTCTCAACCAGAAATAATTTAACCTAAATGCCCATCACGAGGGGAATCTATTAAATAAATCATGGCACATTCTTTCAGTAGTACATTATGCAGCTATAAGAAGAAATAAGGAACTTCTTTATGTACTGATATAGAAAGATTTTTAAGATAAACGACAAAAGCAGACTGGAGAATAATGTGTTCATAATATTGCCATACATATAAAAAGGGTAAGTGGGGAAGAATAGACCTGTGTATGTTTAACTACTTACATATGTATTTGCATGCATATTAAAAAATAACTCTGGAAAGATACACAAAAAGACTAATACTATTGGTTACCTATGAGGAAGGGAACTGGATGGCTGGGCAACAGGGGTGGGAAGCAGACTTTTAAATTATTGCCCTTCTATATTTTTTGAATTTTTAATAATATGAATCTTTATCAATTCAAAGTTAGAATCTTAAAATCTACCTTGTTTTTTAAAATTTTTAAGTAAAAATGTTTTTACAATATAATACTTATGATATTAAAAGATGCTTGCTCTTTGGAAGGAAACCTAGACAGAATATTAAAAAGCAGAGACATCTCTTTGCTGACAAATGTCCATACAGTCAAAGCTATGGTTTTTCCAGTAGACATGTAGGGATGTAAGAATTAGACCATAAAGAAGGCTGAGCACCGAAGAATCGGTACTTTCGAATTGTGGTACTGGAAAAGGCACTTGAAAGTCCTTTGGACTGCAAGGAAATCAAACCAGTAAATTCTAAAGGAAATAAAAACCTGAATATTCATTGGAAGAACTGATGCTGAAGCTGAAGCTCCAATACTTTGGCCACCTGATGTAAAGAGCCGACACATTAGAAAAGACTGATGGGGGAAAGACTGAAGGCAGGAAGAGAAGACTGCTGCACATGATGAGATGTTTAGATAGCATCACCGACTCAATGGACATGAATTTGAGCAAACTCTGGGAGATAGATAACGACAGGGAAGCCTGGTATGCTGCAGTCCTTGGGGTCACAGAGAGTCTGACACAACTTAGCAACTAAACAACATTCATATGAAAATTGCATAAATAAGTACACAACTCAATGAATTTTCACAAACTGAAAACACCTGAATAAACAGTACCTTGAATAAGAAACAAATCACTACCAGCACCCCAAAAGTATCCTGTTCCCCAAATTGGCAAACCACTATTCTGACTTCCAAAACAAAAGGGTTATTTTGCTTATTTTTTAAATTTGTGAAAATGGAATAATATACTAGGTTCTCTTTTGTGTACAGCTTCTTTAACTGATTATGTTTGCAAGATTCATCATTCTTAGGTGAAACAGTAATTTTTCACTTCCCATTGCCCTAGTAGTTTATTTATGTGAATATGCTATAACTTATTTATACTTTTTATTAGAGGTAGAAATCAAAAGTTGTTTCAAATTAGAGTTGTTTCCAGTGTGGACCACTATGAACAGTATTGCCACTAATGTTTCTGCATGTATCTTTCAGTGAACATATGTATGCATTTGTGTTGGGGATATACCCAGAACCTGAAACTACTGAGGTATAGGCAATGCAGAGGTTCATCTTTAATAGTTCTCTCAAACAGTTTTTTAAAATCGTTTCCAATTTAGACTCCTACCAGAGTACATAAGAGTTCTAGGTGCTTTAAATTCTTGCCAGTACTTACAAAGCCTAGTAGAGTCAAGTTTTCTGGTTGGTTTCTTTTACCCATTCTGGTTGGTATGAAGTTGTACTGCACTGAGACTTTAACTTGCATTTCCTTTAAGTTCACTGAACTTGAGCACATTTCCATTATGTCCACTGGCCATCTGGATATTCTCTTTTGCAACCTGTCTATTCAAGTATTTTGCCCATTTTTTAGATTGGGTGGTCTTCCTTTCTCTTACTGATTTGTAGAGGTTCCTTCTATATTCTAAATATGATCCTTTGTTAAATGTACATGTTGCAAATATCCTCTTTCCTCCCTGTATCTTCCTCTTTCACTTTTTAATGGTGCATTTTGAGCAAAAATTGTTGTTTTTTAATGTAGTCCAATTTACTCATTTTTTCCCCCTTGTATAGTTGTAATGACTTTTGTATCCTATTTAAGAAATCTTTGCTTAGTTTAAGATAATGAGTATATTCGTGTATGTTACCTCCCAGAAGTTTGATAATTATAATATTTACATTTAGATCTACACAAATTTTAAATGCTTTTTGTGTACAGTGTGCAGTAGGAGTCAAGTCAGCTTTTGTCACATGACTGTCCAATCCAGTTGACTGGACACCACTGGAATCGTGTTGTCATATAATGAATGGTCATATGCTAAATGCTCATAGATACTTGGGTCTGTTTCTATATTCTTTATTCTGTTCCAGTGGGCTATTTGCCTATTCTTGAACTAATACCACATTGTCCTAATTACCGGAGATTTAATGTAAGTCTTGCTATTTGGTAGAAAAAAAATTTTTTTTAAGAAATAGTGGGGAGGGGCAATCTATTTACATGTCTTAAGTCACCACTATTATTAGCCAACAGCCTAGTTATTGCCACAGCAGAGTTGTTTCTGGCTGAGCACCTAGAACGGGTCTCTCACATCACTGCTCTCCAGGTCAGTCTAAGAGAGCAGGGGCCCAACCTGGGGGGGCAGCGGAAGGACCAAGAAATAGTCCTTTCACAAGGCCAGTAAAACTTATGACAAACCTAGTCTCATAGGGATATTCTGAGAATTGAACAAAACATTGTATATACTTAATTCAATCTGTGGCACATATTTAAACATTCAGTAGGCATTAACTTTTATTATTATTATTTTTTTCATATTCCTCATATCTAGCACCAGGGTCAACAGAGACAAAACATGCAACGAATCACTAGTTTAGAATTTTAGCACAAGATGGGATTTAGAGATAACTTTGTCCCAGTTCTTCACCTTTGCAGGGAAAGAATATGAAGCCCATAGAGATTAAATATGTCCCCCAGAGTCACAGAGCCACACAGGACAGATCCTAGGAACTAACCCAGACCTCCTGACTCCCAATGCAGAAATTTTTCCATTGCAGTCTCTGCATTATTAAAATTCTTAACAGGGTAGTCACCCCAGAGCCCTAGATTTTGCTATGAGTGAGAGGCCAACTTCTATCAACCAAACATCAAGATGAAGGTGTGGTGGTGCAGAGCCCACCATACCTGAGGCCAAATGCAGCAATTCAGACTTATCATGACAGCACTGCAGTAGGAGCTGTGAAGAATGCTAAAGTCAGAATACAGTAAGGTGCGGCTGAAATTTTCCAGCAAAGAAGGGAGGAGCTTCTTTGAAGCCTGCAGGAGGCTTTTCTTAACCAGGGAAAATGCCAGGGCTCTTCAAAGGTGTCCCTTTAGGAGAACAAAAAGAAGATTGATTCTAGTATCCCTCTTGGCATCTCACTCACTTTTCCATGTTAACCTAGATCTGTCTGGACTGATCCACACCATCAGGAGGCCACTGTGATATTATATTTCAGTTCTGAGCCAGGGCACAACATAGCCAGCAAGAGTTTGAGTGCATGAAATTTCAGATACCAGTTCCTATAATTTTACCTTCACAGTCTCTCTTATCCTTTCCTTTCTATTCTCACTGCCTGAGTTCAGACCTTCATGACTGCCGTGGGGAGCTATTAAAGATATCTGTGCTAGAGATGTATATGACTACAGCTGTGTTTTGGGAAAGTTACCCTGCCTGCCCGTGAAGGAGAATTAGGCAGGAAATGAATGGAGGCTAGGAAAAAAGTGGTAGGGAAGATGGACTGCTGTCTACCATCAAACTGTATACTGGGGTTACTGACCTGGATTCACTGTGGGATGGCTCAGGCAGACATCCTGATGTCAGGTGAGTGTAAGCTCCTCGGTTTTTGTCTTGTCACAACAAAGATTTGGACTGACGGACATTAAAGCCCGCTGAGGGCGTGTTACAGCTCTCGGGTCTTGGACAGACCGTGTTATAGCTCTCAGGTCTCGAACGGACCGTGTTATAGCTTTTAAATAAATCAATGTTACAGCTCAGTGTTACAGCTCTATTTTATTTAGATAACAGCAGGAAAATCTATCCTCGAGGCATGAGGGCACGTTGATCCAGAGACCTGAAGAGAAGAGCGCCCCATCGTGCGGGAGAGAGAGAGAGAGAAGAGAGTTTGGCTCCTCTTTTTATATGTTTCTCTGTCCCTGGGCCTGTCCTATGTAAATTGGGCCAGCCAGGAGTGTTGTCTGTTTTACCTGAGGTTCTCACTCTGGTCCTCGAACCTTCCTTTGTTCTATTTCCTTTGTTCTATTTTCCTTCCAGGTCTTTTAGCCACCGCCATTCTGGACTCCTTTTCCCTATTCTAACTACCTAACACTTAGATCCCTGTACACTATGATGCTCCAAATGGATCATGGGATAAATCACTAAACCATTTTTGTACAAAAATATCCATATTACTCCTATTTTACAGACAGAAAACAGGTCCTCTGAAGGATCCTCTGAAAGGATGTTGTATTTGGCCAGGGTTACTGGGAAACTTTGCTGGCAAAGAACAGATAAAGGAGTCAGATTAGAATCACAGACTGTTATAGCTGGAAGGTATCTTAGAGATAAATTAGTTTCTCCTTCCTTTCTCCCCTAATTTTATATAAGGGGAAAGTCAAGGTCTAGAATGGGGAAATGACTTGTTTAAAGGTTACAACAGTAAGGAAATGGAAAAGGCAACCACTGTATGTCTAGCCATGGCTAGAAGCTGAGTCTATGGCCCCAAACCCAAGCTCTCTCCTCTAGCTTCTGCAAAAATTATAATAATAGTATCCACCTATCACTATACACAGCATTCTCCAGGGTGGGAAAGTTGGGAAGAAATTGTACCTTCTTAATCCTCAAAAGAAAAGCTGACAGGCCTATAGCATATATAGCTTCCAGGAATTCTAGTGATGGAAATTTTAAAAATTATACGTGGGACTTAAATGATTTTGGTGATGGTACTCTGAACAGTCCATAATAAGCTGTAAGGTTCATAGATATCAAGTGGTTATGTTTGTAACTAACATAAACATGCCAACTTGAGTATAGCACAGTCAAGAAACATACACCATACAGAAGGCATGGCCCTGATGGGGTTGGCAGCCTGGTACTGCATAAGGAGCACTTGACTAAGATGGAAGCCCAAGAAAATCTGGGGGACCTCCCTGGGAATCCAGTGGTTAAGACATCCTATTTCCACTGCAGGGGGCATTGGTTTGATCCCTGGTTGGGGAACTAAGATCCCACATGCTGTGTAGCACGGTCAGAAAGAAAGAAAGAAAATCTTGGCTCAAATACTCTCTGCTTAGTCACTACATGACACCGAGTGACCTCTCTAGGTGTCATTCTCAACTCCTAAGGTTCCTGTGAAGCTCAAAGTAGTGAATTTTTGTGAAATGGAAATAGTGTGGACATTAGATTGATTCTGACCATCTTTAGTTCAAATATTGGCTCTGGAAATTATTGTCACTTGGGCAAGTCATTTAATCTAAGTCTTAGATTCCTCAAACAGGATCCTTAATAACCACAGTATATCTGAGGATTAAATGATATCATTTGTAATTCTATAAAATGAAATAATGCTTTTAAAAGCCTGGCGCATAGTGATGACATGATCTGGTATATAGTAGTTGCTCAATAAATGATATCTTTAAAGAAAGACTGAGTAATGTACACAGATAGGACAAGATAGGACATTATTATTATTATAATTGGACATAAGCATGCTCCTGTTCGTATATTTTACAGAATGAGGCACTCATTAAACGCCTGTTGTATGCAAAGTACTGATTCAACCACTCTAAGGAAAGACACCAAAGAGAAAACACAGTCCCAACTCTGAAGGAGCTTACAGTTGAGAGAGATAGAGAGAGAGATACACAGAAAAGAACCAACCCTCTCAATTTAATCATAACGAGTAGGCCACCTCCCATGGCAAGTTCAGCACAAGCTACCTTGCTGTACCATGGCGATTAAAACCCGAAAGCAATGACCTCAGGTGGCTGAGCCTGAAAGGACAACGAGCAGGTAAATACTCCTAGGTTTTTTGTATGATATATAAGAGTATACAGTAGTTACTCAATATAAATGGTATCTTTTTAAAAAGTCGATCAAGACATGTCTACTTCTTAGGTCTCATGTCCCATCATCTTCCACGTGCCTCCTCAAGATTCCAGGATTAACACAAACTGCTTAAAGTATCCCAACTGCATCTTCAGGATCAATGACTTCCCACTTTTGCCCAGAATGTTTCCCCTTCCTGCAGAGTTTGACTCTTCACCCAGCACCCTCAGTGTGAGAACTCCGAGTCATTTTTCCCCTGACCAGGGATGGAACCTGTGCTGCTTGCAATGGAAATGCAGAGTCTTAACCACTGGACCACCAAGGAAGTCCCTCCTAGTCTAGTCATTTTTTAAGACTCCATTCATGCTCTTTCAGGAAGCCTTCCCTCATTCCTCATGCTAAGGTAGGTACTATTCTTACGTGTTCCCATAGCAACCCTCTTTCCCTTAGACACCACTATCACTTAGCACATGTATCCATTTATTCAACAAATATTTTCCGACCACTAGTGATAAGCCAGGGCTTCCCTGGTGGCTCAGATGGTAAAGAATCCGCCTGCAATGTGGGAGACCTGGGTTCAATCCCTGGGTTGAAAAGATCCCCTCAAAAGAGGAGAGCACGGCAACCCACTCTGTTATTCTTGCCTGCAGAATCCCCATAGACAGAGGAGCCTGGCAGGCTACAGTCCAACCCATGGGGTCACAAAGAGTCAGACACCACTGAGTGACTAAGCACAAGTGATAAGCCAGACCAGGGTTAGCAATGGGGATATAATAGTAAATAACACAGCCATAGTTTCTGCTTGCTGAAACTCGCAATCTATTGGAAAAGGCATATATATAATAAGTAATTATAAGAAGATGCATAATTTGAGGGAGGAAAGTAGAGTACTATGGGATTGTAAAAAGAAGGACTAATGCTATCATCAACATCATCATTATCACCACTAGTAATACTACTCATGGGCTCCATGTTTCAGACACTGTGCTAAGTACTTAAAACTTTCTTTTTTAACTTAATTCTCACAAAACATTTAAATAACATAGCTATTTAAAGGCAAGAAAACCGCAGCTTGGAAAAGTTAAGTAACTTACCCAAGGACATACACTAGTAAGCAAAGAACTGAATCATTAACTTGGCTCTGCCTAATTCCAAAACATTTCTCCTAATCTCTGCCTTTCCCTTTAAAGATGGTGTGCAGAGCCTGCCAGTTTCCTCAATATTCTCTTTTTTCCCTTTAATCATGGAACTGCTGAATTTTTCCTGGGTACATGACCATTCATAATAAAAATTACATTTCCCGACCAATCCTACAGCTGGGTATGGTTCCATGACTGAGTTCTGGCCAGTGGGATATTAGTTCATGCCCGTGCTTTCCCCTTCCCCTGCCTGCAGGCTGGAATGTGGACATGCAGGCTGAAGTGGGAGCAGCCATCTCAGACTAGGAGATAAAAGCATTATGATACGTTTGCAAAACAGAAAGCTGGAATATCTACCTATACTCTATATGACAGAAAAACAAACTCTATCTTATTTAAGCCCCTTGATTAAGTGAATTTCTATTATGACAGCCAAATCATTATCTCAACAAGAAGGTATTGTGTCTCATTCATTTCTCTATTCCTAGAGTCCAGCAACATTAAATGTTGAGTTGAACTTAATTAAATTCTGGTTCTAGTTTGGTTATTTACTGGCAGAATATATATACTGTCAGAGAGAAATCACTTATTCTCCTCAGTTTCCTTTTCTGCCCTGTCTACCTCACAGAATAGTTGGTGAGCCAAAAAGCATGGTTTTCAAATTTGCTGGTTACAAAGGACCTAAAAAAGAAAATCATGTTTCCCTTTGTTAAGCACATGAAATACTCATCAATGTATTTTCCTCATATAAAACAAGAATGACTTAACTAGCAGAAAATATGGTTATATTATATAAATGGAGTTGTCTGCTCAAAAAATATGAAACCATGAGTTTCTCTGTTAACATTTATTTTCATCAAATAAAACTGATGGGAGAAAAACTTGAAATTTAGACAACTCTATCCATTAGCTTAATATCTTCCAAAATATGGCAGACTGCCATTACTAAACTTAAAAAGGGGTTCCACTCTAGCATCACCAGCGTTCCAAGGGCCTATGGTTTGATAGGCAATGAGATAGTGGACATGAAAGCACTTTGAAAATGGAAAGAGATCATCACTTTTATTCACATCAAATATGACTCTCTCTAAAACTCTGACATTGTTGTAATTTAGCAGAGTAGGCAAGGCAGGATGAGAGCCCAGTGGGCTGGAGACCCGGGCACTCTAATGGCGCAAGCTAAAAGTCAGGTCTTCACAAAAATCACTCTGTACCTGGAAAAGCTCTGAGAAACTCTAAAATAGTTTTTACAGCCCCAGTGTTTCCCGCTATCCCAAGCAACTGGATACTCCTAAATGAGTGTCAGTTCACTTTATGTACTCAGTGCAAGAATACCTGTGGTATTTAATAAATGCTTATTGAGTAATTAGCCTCCAGTTAAAATAAATAAATTAATTTTAAAATAAATAAATAAATGTTTGTTGAGCTGAACTCTGTAACACCTCCACTTGACCCTTTCAGGGAGAACTGCTTCTTTAGCTTTGCTCCACTGATACTTAGTTCATTTCTCTAGTAAAGCATTTCCCACATGTATTTTAGTTACATTTTTTAGCACTATCCTTTCCAGCCCACTTTATAGTATTTGCAAGAAGAGACTGTGCCCCATTCACCACAGCATCATCTGTGCAAAGCACTGTGCCTGGCACATAGCAGATGCTCAGTGCCGGTTGTTCTTTTCAGTGAGTTACAAGAGGCAGACTTGAGGGAAAACATGGATGCCAGTTTAAAACAGCTCTCTGTAAGCCAGTCCTAAAATCCACGTCTAGCCCTACAGTCACTAGGCCAGCAAAACCAATCTTCCTGTTTCAAGGAAGCTAGGACTGTCACCATAAAGTGGTTTTGATCTGCTGATTTTTCTGGGAATGATGCCACAGTCTCCTCACAGACTTGTGGCTGTGAGCGCTGATCAATCTATGAGTGCTACAACAAAATAAGTAGGTGTCAGAAATGACAAACACCTCCGCTATGTCAACAGTCAAAACAGCATGAAGTTTCCAAGAGAAAAGACATCTTGATTTCCTAGGGGCCATTCTACAAAGAGGAAGTAAATTGTCTGAGTTCAAAAATCTTACTCTCTTGCCCCAGAGCCTGAAAAATAGAACGTATAACAGCTACATCTGACAGCCATTTATACTGCTTCTATTTCATCCTCCCACATCTTCCTCTTGGCATTGCTTTTATTCTTCGGCTGCTATTACCCTAGGATTGGAGGCTGAACAACAGCTGAGGGCAAGTAAGTAAGTGGTCTTGGGAGATAAGACCTAGCACTATACAAATGTGAAGGACTACATTCTTTTTATTTTTATCAAATAAAAACCACTCTAAACAATCTGAAGCCTTTTAAATTTTAACAGAATAATGATGCAGGGCCCTTGAAGGAATAATGAGATCTACACACTGAGATACAGTGCTACGTCTGGAGATATGCTTTGAAGTATAGTCCCTCACTGCCATAAGTCAAGGTGGGTCTCACATGATGAGAGGGAAAAAAAGGAAGATATGCATGTACAAGGACACAGAGGCATGCGACAGCATGGACGTATGAGAAAATGCACCTGAAGCACAGGGTGAAAGTGGGAAATCACTGAGAAGGAGGCTGGGTCTGTGCTGACAGACCTGGAATCCCATGATTTGCTCTCACCCTCATGTTGCCACCTGGGGGAGCCTTCGCTTTCACCTCTTCCGTCACTGACTCCTCAGAGAGGCAGCAAGGAAAGGGCACGGGATGGAGGGATGGGAACGAACCTAGAGTCATAAACCAGGCCACGCAAGCGAGAGATAAAACCAGTATTGAAAAAAAGCTGAGTGAAGTAGATGTGCCTTTTCCTTCCCAAGGTTCAGGAGTCATAAGACTGAGTGTGGGACCTTTGGAAGGAGGAATGAAGAGATTATACCAGCAGAAAAGGGACAAGCGCTAGCCATTTTGTACATGAGAATTAACTCTTGTCTCAGGGTTGTAGGGCTCAAGAGAGTAGAGGAGTCAGCCTGAGTCAGAGAAGAAAAAGTGGAAACCTGGCTGTTTATGATTTTTTATAGGCTGTTACTTTAGGGAAAGAAAGGAGGCCAAAGATGCCTTCTAGCTTTTCCAGTCCACTTTACCAGGGGAACAAGAGACAGGGATGTGGGACAGGGCCTCTGAGAGTTAGCAGATGAAAGTCTTCATAGGGCTGTCCCAAGCGCAAAGGAAGGAGTCTCAAGCAGCCTCCACCACTACCCAGCACTATTGTGCTAGCCACCCTGGAACATGAATAGTATCCCGAGAAAAGCCTACAGCCTTAACAAAAGGGAGCATCACTCCCTTCAAGCAAGCAAGGTTAGTTGGAGACAGCTGTTTACAGAGAGTGGGTCGTGTTTGCCAGTTCTGATTTACAAAACCTCGGGGCAGCTCCAATAACCACATTTAGGTTCAGCTCAATCAATGTTTATTGTCCTCTACTTGATGCCAGGCCCTGGGCTGGACACTGAGGATACAGAAGAAACATGAGACAAGGCTTCTACCGTAAGGATGCTCATCGTTTAGCCATAGAAAGAGTCATCAAAACAGGGTTAAAATAGAGCAGCAAGTCCTACAACAGAGGAAGCACAAGGAACCCCTTGTTCGTGGTAGGAAAAGTAACCCAGTGCAGGGAATTAGAGGTTTCTCAAAGAGGGAGATTTGTTTTCCCCCTCCTCATCCGATCTTCCTCAATGGGATTTAAAGGTTCAGGATGTATTAACCAAGAAGGAAAGTCTTGCAAGTAAAGAGAACAGCGTGTGAGAGATCTCGAAACAGTATGATGACCTATGAGATGGGAGAGGAAGTTGGAGAGAAAGATGGGACAGATGGCATTAGACATGTCATTAGGTTTCCTTTTATAAAAAGCCAAGGAGTGGGTCAGAGCATGGTATACACAGAAAATTATCTATAAGAGAGGATCCCAAGAAATTTAAAAAAGCAAAAAACTCACACCCAAACAAAACTAATTTTATTTCCTGCTAATTTATGTAAGACTTTTAGAAGAAGGATATCCCAAAATAAAACAACTCTAAGAACTTACTCTAAGGCATCACAACTCAGAAAGGGTGTAAATCACTCCTTCTTCTGAATTTTAAAAGCACTTTGTATCCTCCTTTTAGCACTTGTCACTTTCTGCTTGGGAGCATAGTTATTTGTGTCTTATCTCTAATGGTTTATCAGCTCCCTGTGAGCATGAACCAGGTTTTGCTCTTTCATACTATAAAACTTTATTGCAGCTCAGTCTGAATAGGCAAGATACCCCCAACGGTACCTAGCACGTAATAGATCTTGGAAAAAGATAGCATTATGGAGTTACATGATATCAGAGTTAAGAGACTCTTGAAGATATTCTAATTCAGAGTTTCTCAAACTTTGTGAAGAATCTGACAAAAGTTGTGGATTCTCTTCCCAGAAAAACTCATACATAGAAAACATTTTACGTACAACTTCATGGCCAGCCATACCCAGAAAGGTAAGATTAACTTGCCCCAAATCACAAAGCTAATAAGTAGTAGAACCAAGCCTAGAATACAAATTTCCTGGTTCCCAATTCAGTACTCTTCTCATTACAAAGGAAAAAATTTAGTAGGGTTGTTTCCTGCTGGGAGGGTTCCTGATACAAGCCTCAGGTGTGGCAATGTTTCTCTTACAAAATTCCTTGATATAAGGATGATGCTCAGAAGAATGTGGCAAGTTTAGTGACTTCTGAGGTCAAAATGCAGTGGTCCTGGACCTCTGCTAAGGTGAGAAACAATGGGAGATGTGCAGGGTTTCGTGGGATCATCAAACTAAGCCAAAGAACCAAAAATGACATTGAAATCTCCCCAAGTAAGAACAGCAAAATCTTCCTAACTATACTGTTTGCTGGTCAAAAACCAACAGTTAGAATGGAACAACGGACTGGTTCCAAATTGGGAAAAGAGTACATCAAGGCTATATATTGTCATCCTGCTTATTTAACTTATATACATAGTACATCATGTGAAATCCGGGTTGGATAAAGCACAAGCTGGAATCAAGATTTCTGGGAGAGACATCAAAAACCTCAGATATGCAGATGACACCACCCTTATGGCAGAAAGTGAAGAGGAATGAAACAGTGTCTTGATGAAGGTAAAAGAGGAGAGTGAAAAAGCTGGTTTTAAACTCAACATTGAGAAAACTAAGATCATGGCATCCTGCCCCAGCACTTCACGGCAAATAGGTGGGGAAACAATGGAAACAGTGACAGATTTTATTTTCTTGGGCTCCAAAATCACTACAGATGGCACCTGTAATCATGAAATTAAAAGAGGCTTGCTCCTTGGGAAAAAAGCTATGACAAACCTAGACTATGTATTAAAAAGCAGAGACATTACTTTGTCAACAAAGGTCCATCCAGTCAAAACTATGGTTTTTCCAGTAGTCATGTATGGATGTGAGAGTTGGATCATAAAGAAGGCTGAGTGTGGAAGAGTTGATGCATTTGAACTATGGTGCTAGAGAAGACTCTTGAAAGTCCCTTGGACAGAAAGATCAAACCAGTCAATCCTAAAGGAAATCCACCCTGAATATTCATCAGAAGGACTGATGCTAAAGCTGAAGCTCCAATATTTTGGCCGCCTGATGCAAAGAACTGACTCATTAGAAAAGACTGATGCTGGGAAAGATTGAAGGCAGAAGGAGAAGGGGATGACAGAGGATGAGATGGTTTAATGGCGTCACCAACTCAATGGGCATGAGTTTGAGCAAGCTCCAGGAGATGGTGAAGGACAGAGAAGCCTGGCATGCTGCAGTTCATGGGGTCACAAAGAGTCGGACACGACTGAGCAACTGAACAATACCGTTTACAGGAAGTGATAGAATCCTGACTCAAAGATAGGCTGATTGTCAAGCCAACATTGTGTCCATCCCACCACAAAGTCCTCTTCAAATGCACAAAAATCGAACTACCACAGAAGCAATCCTGCAGCTGGAGCTGGAGCAATAGACTAAGTAATCCTAGAAATAACTCTCAGTTATCTGTGATAGTGGATTCAAGAAACACATGCATCTTTTAAATCTGCTAACACACAAGCAAAAAAAAATCAGCAATTTGGCTGAAAATGTTAATCCACTTCTATATGCCACAAACCATTCATTCAACTAAACTAAATGTATCACTTTCATTGTGAGATCCATATTGAATGAAATATTAAGACGGTTTTTTCCTTAAGTGTCAGATAATAAAACCAAATCATTTGCTTTTCCCTGTGATAATCTCACCTAGGGACAAGATTGGGAACTGGCAATAACATCTCCACTCTGGATCATATCCAAACTCTATAACTGGAGAGAACTGAGGGATGACCCCCTATCCTTTCTGGCTCCAATATAATCCAATCTATGCACATCTGATCTTCTGGGTCTTTGCAAAAGCTACACACTATCCTTTTCTAAAGGACCCCTAGGGACTTCCCTGGCGGTCCAATGGTTAAGACTGCACTTCCACTGCAGGGGGCATGGGTCCAATCCCTGGTTGAGGAACTAAGATCCCACATGCCTCTGCCAAAAGAATTTTGAAAATAAATAGAAGACTACTGCCCCCTTTACCTCTTCTGGCTTAACTAGATGCTTGTATCTTCCAATGCCATGCGTGGGCTTTGACCTGTAGTGCCGACTGGTGGTCAACAGAATGCCACCTGAAAGAGAGAAAATAAGACAAACCTGTTTCAAAATTCCTCAGGGACAGACAGATCATACATGAGGAGATAAATTCTCTACTGCAAGATGGAATATCTGGGGACAGCAAGCCTCTCGGTTTAAAGAACCAGAGTTATTTCTTGATCCTGAGCTGCCATTCAGTATACCCCTTTTCTCTTTCCTTTTGGCCCCCGGACTACACCTAGTTCCCGCTTTGAGAAATTCTCTCCTGTTAGAGCCACTGGTGTAGAGGGACAAAATACATTCTCACAGGACTCTCATTTTCTCTTGTCCCTCAACAGGCAAAAATCCTTTTGAAGTTTTCCAGTGAGGACTGTTCAGAGAGAAAGGTGGCAAAAAATAACCAGCAGAAGGACTACAAAGTTGTTAAAACTATCCAATTTGCTTTTGTTTGTGTTGATATATAATGATCTCCAACAGGCTTCAAATGAATTACAATAAAAACTAAAAACATAAGGTACAGAACAGGACGTAGATAAAAAATAGAATTGCTATATGTTGATACTCTACATTAATACTCTATATATTATATATTAATACATATTCATTGTGGTAGAGCCAGAGATGTGTCACCCAGATCCCCTTCAAAGAAGGACTTGCTGATACATACAAATCCTCCTTTAATCCCCATTATTTTTATCTTCATTTACAAACAAAGAAACTGCAGCTCAAAAAGTAGGAATTGGAGGGACTGCCAAGGTGATCCAGTGGTTAAGACCCTGTGCTTCCACTGCAGTGGGCATAGGTTTGATCCCAGGTTGGGGAACTAAGATCCTGCATGCCATGCTGCAGCCAGAATAAATGAATAATAAAATTAAAAACAATAATCAATTAATATAATAATAAAATAATAATAATATATTTTAAAAAACAAGAATTGGCCAAGGTCATCCGCAAGTAAAAGGCAGAACTGCAATTTAAACCCAGGTCTATCTCACTAAACAGCCTGTGCTCAGATGTGTTATAACATCTGAATTTCTAGAATACAAAATCTAGCTAGACTTGATCATTCCCATATCTGATATCAGTTCCTTATTTTTACCCTTCACTGGAACCAGCTGTGTTATGTCTGTGTATCTCTCTTGCTAACTCCCCACATTCTGGAAAAGTACTGGTCCTAAGTTCTGCTCTCTTTCCTCCTAGTTCCTATGGTCCTACCCTCATCTCCCCAAAGCCACCACTTTGTGGGGTGCTAAATACAAAATCGTGTGGAAAAGTTTAATGACATCTAGTAAAATATTTCTTAAGTTTCCCTTTTCTAAAGTGTGCTTCCAAGTAGTCTGCTCTGTGTCAGACCAATCAAGAGTCATGGCTTCAACTATGGAAAACTGTATGGAGGTTCCTTTAAAAACTAAAAATAGAGCTACCATATGATCCAGCAATCCCACTCCTGTGCACACATCTGGAGAAAAACATGGTTGAAAGGATACATGGACCCCAATATTCATTGCAGCACTATTTACAATAGCTAGGACATGGAAGGAAACTAAACTGTCCATCAACAGAGGAATGGATGAAGAACATGTGGTACATATATACAGTGGATTACTGAGCCATAAAAAGAATGGAATAATGCCATTTGCAGCAATAGTGGACCAAAGAGATTGTCATACTGAGTGAAAGAAAGAAAGAGAAAAACAAATATATATCACTTATATGTGGAATCTAAAAAAAAAGTACAAATAAACTTATCTACAAAACAGAAATAGACTTACAGATGTAGAAAAACTTATGGTTACTAGGAGGCAAGAGTGAGGAGAGAGAAATTGTCAGACTGGGATTGACATACACACACTACTATATATAATATAGATAACTAAAAAGGACCTACTATATAGCACAGGGAACTCAGTATGGGAAAAGAATCTAAAAAGGAGTGGATATATGTGCATATATAACTGATTCAATTTGCTGTACATCTGAAACTAACACAACATTGTAAATCAACTATACTCCAATAAAAATTAAAAAAAAAAAAAAAGAGTCATGGCTTCAGAAACTTTCCTTGAATTCAGAATCCACAATATTTCATCAAGACAACCCTTGGATATCATGGATCCCTTCCATGATATGCATCAGTCTGCATTTACAATTACATGCCAACAACTGTATAGATACTGGGACAGTTACAAAGATGACTATAATATGCTACTTTCCCTCGAGACACTCAGTACATACTGGCGAAGGATAATGGGAAAGCAGATAACTACCTTATGGTGTACAAAATACTTTAATGGAGATAAAAGCAAGGAACCTAGATGAAAGAACAACTAACTCTGTCTGGGGCATGAGGTGGGGGCGAGGGGATGAAGGAGGGTACAGGGGAAGGGTTCAGAGAAGTAACAGCTGCATTCTTGAAAGAGGAGTAAGAGTTTACCATGCAAGGAAGATGGAAGTATGTTTGGCAGAGATTTCCAAATAACTGAGGTATCTTTTGGTCATGGTCCCAACTGACCCTCTGAGCCTTTGGGTTCCAGACTCTGCAACCGAGGGTACCACCCAAAGAGCTAATATGCAAAATGCCTTGATGGGTACACAATCATGCTCAAACCACAGCTTTGAAAATGAATCTATCCACCAAGATTTTATTATGACTTTAATACATGACCTTCTAAAAAGTACTGAACTCCCCAAAGCATGTTTATTCATTCAACAAATATTTATTACTACCCAACAGAGTAGCCAGCAACAATTATACCCTCTCAACCATGTGACTTGCACATACCAAGAGTTATGCAGTGTACAAACTACCCAATATCCATGGAAGGCCTGGTTGGTACTGTCCTAGATGCTGGAGCTCCAACAATGGACAAACACAAAGCCCCTGCAATACAGAACCTATGATCTTTTGGCAAGACTAATACCAACGCTGGGTGAAAAGGGCTCTCTGTGATAAGAGCCATATACATGGGGTAGGCATTAAGACTGGACTTGTGGTGTCAGGAAACGATTCTTAGAGCAGGAGACTTTTAAGTAAAACCTGACAGGTGGCTTGGAGTTAGTGAGGCAAGAACACAGTATGGGGAGAGGAAGAGCCAGAGGAAGAGCCAGAGAGAGAATTTCAAGGCAGAGTATGAGGAGAAAGGCGGCAAGAGATGAGCTTACAGAAACAGGCAAAACTTAGGAACAGCTTAATTATTCAGTACTTATGATGTACCAGACACTGTGCAAAGAGGTGGAGATATAATAGGGGACATGACCAACAAAACCCTGCTTATGGAGCTTATAGTCTAGTAGGAGGAGGGAATAGTCAGAAAAAAAATATGAAATTACAAATTGTGAAGAATGATAAAAAGAGTTATGGCAATTCAATCGGTGGATCTATTTTAGACTGAAATATCAGGAAAGGCCTCTCTAAAATAGAATGACCTGTGAACTGAAACTAGATGCCAGAGGAAAATAATAATAGTGGCTATCCCCAGGGAGAAGTGGCTAGAAGGCAGGAGAGAGAGATTTACTGTTGACTTTATACTCTTGATTCTTTAAAAAATTTTTTTCGTGTGCATGCATTATCTACTCAAAAAAATAAAATAATAAATTGAGACCCAAAAGATAGATATGGTGTTTATTAGGTAAAAGATAGAGTGAATGTTCCAGACAGAGGGAATAGCATGTGCAAAGCCCTCAGTAGGTGACACTGATTGGCATATTCAAGGACTTAAAAAGGCTGTCCATGTGGCTGAAGCAAAGCAAGAGGGACTGCATGCACCAGAGATTAGGGCCTTGTCAAGGGTTTGGATTTCATGCTGAACATCAGAGAAAATATATGCCTAATGTGTTTTTTTTTTTTTTTTTTTTTTTTGCCTAATGTGTTTTTAAAAGATCACTTTGGTTGTTGTTGGGGGAAGGCGAGTGTGAACGGAAGTTCAAGCAAAGATTCAAGTAGTAGCCTTGGCTGAGTTGTTAGTCTTCCTGTATCCACATCCCCATCTTTATTCCATCCTCTGAAGCTGACAAATGAATCCTTCTAAAACACAAACCGAATCATCTTATTTTCTTTCACTAATTCAACCATTTATCCATTGCACACACACAATTTTTTTAAAAGTCTTTGCTGTATTTCAAAATGTTTGATGATTTTCCACTGTCTGAAGTTCGTACTCCTTAGGCAAGCTTTTAAGAACCTTAATTTGTAATTTAGTTCCAACCACTTCATGTCCTCACTCTCCATCCTCCAGGCCTTTAAAACTTTGCTTCTCAGCCACAGAGCTACACTTGGCATTCTGTATAAAACATGAAGTTCTCCTGCCTCTGGGCTGTGCCAGGCTGTCCCCCGTGCCGGGACTGCACCTCTCTGGTGATATCCTCCGACATCTCCAAGGCCAGCTTAAATGTCATCGTCTCTGTGCTTCCCTAAGCATACAAACGTCATCAAGAGTTTACTTTATGGTTACAGCTCTCCCATGCCTCCATTGTATATTAAAATATTTGGTGTAAATTAAAAACAACTACAACCCAGGTGATCACCCACCACTGGTTTTAAATAACAGAACCAAAAGTGATCTTTGAGGTGATGACACATCTTAGGTGAAAATACCACAAATGCTTGCCTCAGCTTCTCATCTACTGGAACTCCTTGGCAAGGAGGCAGTTTCAAATTTAGTCTGGGGCAATTCCTATAATTAGAGCAGCTGGTTAATTAAGAAGTTAGTTCAAACTACTGTTAAATTAACCATCTTCTCTCTTAAATGAACGGTTTTGGTCAAATTACCAATGGTTAAACTGCTTAATTAGCCAGTTGTTTTAATTATAAAATGTACAACTTTGAAAGCCTCTGATTTCCATTAAGTTCAACTGAGTTTTTTCCCCCTGCTTGTGTCATTAAGCTGGTTTCCTGCTGTCCTATTAACACTGCAGCCTCCTGAGAGAAAATGCAACTCTTTTCATTGAAGAAGACACAAAACCCCAGGACTTCAAAAGGAGGCTTTGAAAATCTTTGAATTGGTACAATTACAGAAGGTAATCATGTACCGAGTTTTCCCACAACATGTCCCTTCCCTTTGCATATGCCAGCGCCAACTGTCCTTCAATGTCCTTGTTTACTAAACTGGGAACTAAACTCATCAATCCAGGATGAGGATAAACAACTTCATTTTCATTATTTCTCCTTCAAGATTGGAACAAGCATTTAGAGCAGGGCTATGCTGAAGAGAAAGAGGGAAAAACTGGGGTAACCCCAGCCAAGAATCTAATTACAGGATATTTTTTCCATTCAATAGACCACAAGTCCCTGAAGGGCAGATACAACCCCTAGCATCTGGCAAATAGTGTGTGTTCAGTAAGTGTTGGGGTGCTTTTGTTTGCTTGTTTTGAAATTCTAGAGATATTTTAACAAGGCAATCTGCAATGATTTGGCTCTGGCAGCTACCCACTTTTTAAAAAATCTCTTTCAAACTTCTTTCAGCTTTTTAATTACACTGAACTACTTGGACTTGCATGTACCATGCTTTGCTGACTCCACCTTTCTGCTCATGCTATAATAAGAGGAGTCTGAGTTCCCTTCATTTAACCTCTTTATATTTTACCTCTCTGTGTACATGTAAATCAGTTAAAAAAAAAAAAAAAAGATGGTCACTACAATCAGGCTTTTCCCTTAGAGAGAGCAGCTGGGATGGTAGCCAGGACCCACAAAGTATGATGGGTAAAGGTAGGAAAAGGACACTGCTTCCTCCTCATTTTTTCTGAACACTATTATAATTCAATTTTAAAATGTCTGACTTTATAAAAATGTCAAGGACCCATGAAAAATGACAACAAAGCTATGTCCTTTCAAAGAGAATTACCTTGGCAAGCAAGGTAAGTTACCCTGGACCTGGGAGTCTTCAAGGCACTGAGATTCCGCAATTGAAATGGGCAAAGGAAAGGATCAATGGCCTTGAAAATAATGTTTGTAAATATTTGAAAATATGTTCAACCAACTAGTAATCAAAGACATGCAAATTACAAATAAAAGGGATGGCATTTTTAAACTTATTAATATCAGTAAATGTAAAAAACAACGCTCAATATTGATGAGTATATAAACAGGGATACAAAAAAACCCTACAAAATGGTGCAATCTTTCTGAAGAGCAATTTGGTAATACACATCAATAGCTGTAAAAACATGCATTTTCAAGGACTTCCCTGGCAGTTTAGTGGTTAAGACTCCAAGCTTCCAATTCAAGGGGCTCAGATTGGATCCTTGGTTGTGGGGGAATTAAGATTCCAAGCGCAACCAAAAAAAAAAAAAAGCACCAAACCTAAAAATGTGCATTTTCTTTGGCCCAATGATTAGACTTTTAGAAATATATATCCTATGTAAATAATCACACAATGAGCACAAATACTAATGTGCAAGCATGTTTATCATACCTGTTTACATTTCAAAATTTTGGAGACAACTTAAAATTTCTCCAAATAGCAAGCTAAGTAAACTGCTATTGTCCATCTTTCTTTACAAAAGGATCTTTTTTTCTATTGAACTTTTTTCAATAACATTTAACATGCCCCCATTTGATCTAGCTTTAAAATCAAGAATAAAACAAAACGTTACCTCAGAATTAGGTAGCTATCAGATACTAAAATATATCACAAAACCTACTGAAACAACACAAAGTTAAAGTACAGTAGGTTCTACATCTATATGGAAACTTAGTATATGATAAGGTAACATCCTCAAATGCATGGGGAAAATGTTGGATGTTTCAATAAAGGTTAAAATAACTGGCTGCCCATACGCAGGGGGAAAAACTGCATCCACACCCACTTCTAATTCCAGATGGACCACATGTTAAAAAAAAAGAAAAACAGGAGATAAATGAAGGATTTTTAAAAATAATCTTGAGGAGGGAGTAGAGATCTTTCTAAGCATGAAGCAAAATCTAGAAATCAAATATTAGTGAACTGAGCTACATAAAAATTTTAAACTTCAATTCAGCAAAAAGCAAAAAAACAAAAGTCATGGGATAAATGACTAGAAATAACACAAAGCATTTATGATAGGAAAATGATTATTTTCTTACTATAAGAAAACTATATAAAAGTTCTTACAGATCAAAAATGAAAAAGCATACAATTAAAAAGAAAAATGGGCAAAAATTATAAACAGGCAGTTCACAAGAAAAGAAATATAAATGGCAAAAAAAAAAAAAAAAGACAAACTTTCTCAAGAAATGCAAATTAAAATCAGACATAATTTTCACCAGCAAAAAAGTAAGATGTTTTAGAAAACCCAGTTTTGGTGCTCGCTTCGGCAGCACATATACTAAAATTGGAACAATACAGAGAAGATTAGAAAACCCAGTTTTGGGCCAGAAAATAGAAATGTAAATTAACACAACTTCTCTGAAGGGCAATCTGACAATACTTACCAAAATTTTCAACTCACAACTCACTGACTCAGCAATTTCAATTCCAGAAATTTATCTTACAAATGTACAGGAACAACTTTACCAAGATGTATAAAAATGGTTGCTGCAGCATTTTTGAAATAACAAAAACTGAAAACAACCTAAATAGCCAGCATTAAGATATAGTAATATACATACATAACATATATGTTCATATACCATAAAACTTTCCTGAAAAATATACAAGAAACTGCCATCAATGCATACCACTGAGGTGTAAGACCTGGAAACAGGAGTAATACCTGGAAAGAAAACCTTTCATCATATATCCTTTTGTACAATTTCTATTTATTTTTAACATCTGCATGCTTTTATAATTTTCAACAGTTGATAATTTTAACATACTTTTAAAACCTTCCTCAGAATACACAGCAGTTCAAAATGAACTTTATTATCTGGTTATGGGATAAGGGATGAGTCCAAGACTAGGGGACAGACAGGTCTTGAACATAATCCTTATTTTTTAATATACAAGAAAAATTAAAACAATGAAAGTCTAACAAAATGTGCAGTGCTTAGTTGCTTAGTCATATCTGACTCTTTGCAACCCCATGGACTGTAGCCTGCCAGGCTCCTCTGTCCATGGGGATTCTCCAGGCAAGAACACTGGAGTGGGTTGCCATGCCCTATTCCAGGGGATCTTCCCAACCTAGGGATCGAACCCAGGTCTCCAGCATTGAAGCTAGATTCTTTACCATCTGAGCCACCAGGAAAGCCCACAAACAAAATGTGAATAACTGCCAAATCTGGGCTCACTGACATATTACCTTTTTACTTTTCTATAATTTTTTATATCTTTCAGAATTAAGTGTCATTAAGAGAAACATAACCATTAAAAAAAATCCTTCCAGACCTCCCTGGTGGGCAGTGTATAAGAATTCACCCGTGGATGCAGGAGACATGGGTTCTGTCCCTGGTCCGGGAAGATTCCACATACTGTGGAGCAATTAAGCCCCTGAAATACAACTACTGAGCCCCACTATAGGGCCCTCAAGCCACAACTACTAATCCCGCAGGCTGCAACTACTGAGGCCCAAGCACCTAGAGCCTGTGCTCCACAACAGAAGTCACTGCAATGAGAAGCCCATGCACCACAACAAAGAGTAGCCCCCACTCGCTAAAACATGAGAAAGCCCACACAAAGCAACAAAGACCCAGTGCAGCCAAAAATAAATAACAAATATATATAAAATTATTATCTTTTTAATCTTTCCTTAACCCCACATCCCTCTCCAGCTCCTGCCAGTTCTCTCTCCTTCCATTCAAAAACAAACTTCTTAAATATATTGTCTGTAACAGCTTTCTGTAACTCCTGAATTCCCATTCACTTGTCAACGCAGTTGATTTTCACAACTGACCTCACCTCACCTACACAGATACTACTTTCCCTAAGGTCACTTCTATGTTGTTAAAACCAAGGGATATCTTTTGGAAGCCCCTCTCAGCAGCACACAGCTGAAACTGGTTAACCACCCTCTCCTTCTTAAAGCACTATCATTTTGGTTGCCATAAACTATACCATCCTGGTTTTCTCCTACCATGTTGGCCTCCCTTTTCAAGCTCATTAGCCATCTCTTTCACCCTCTACCCAATTGTTTAATGTTGGAGTTCCCCAGGGCCTGATCCTTGGGCCTCTTCTCTACTTGTGTTCCCTGGATAGTTTAATTCATTCTCAAGAAAAATCAAGAGTATGATGACTTTCAAATTCAGTTTCAACCCAGATCTATATTTTGAGCTCAAGATCAGTGTCTCCAGTGGACTACTTAGTATATTTTCCTCATAAGCACTCCAACTTAACATATTCAAACATCAGACTCAGATTCTTACCCTACAAATTGTTCCATTTAAGGCAGTATATTCAAAACAAGTATGTAGAATATTTATTTATTATAGTGGAAACATATTCACCATAGATTAAGTGGAGGAAAAAAGCAGATTATGAAGGGTTATATATAATTTGTTCCCATTACTGCAAGACAAAAAAATACATATATACACACAGAGACAGAAAGAGAAAGAGAAAAAGCTAGAAAAAGATCTGGTAGGATATACATCAAAATGTTAAGCAATAATTTCTGGAGGATAGGATAGGATTACAAGTGATTTTTATTTTCTTCATCTCCTTCAGTTTCTTGGTATGTGTGTGTGTGTGTATGTGTGTGGTATTTATTTTCCATATTCTCTAAAATGCATGCTTTTCGCTTTTATGATCAGATTTTCTTAGCTCTTTTTTCCTTTCCTGATAGGATATGATATAAAATTCAGAGCATCAATTATTAAGTTTTCTTGCTAAAACTATTTAAATCTAGTAAAATTTTAGATCTAACTTCCAGTTTGCAGGAAGGGGACAGAAGAACATGTCATAAAATACCACAAGGAAATAATCAGACAAATTAAAAAGCAAGGACATTCTATAAGTCAAACAGTCTAGCCTAATCAAAAAGCATCTGTTGCAGAAATGAAATAGTGAAAGAACTGTTCTATATTAAAGGTGACATTATAGCAAAATGCAAAGCATGACCCTTCTTTGGGCTCTTGGTTATAAACAATCTCATAAAAGACTTTTGGGGGACACCCAAGGAAGTAGATAGAGTATTAGATGACACTGAGGCATTATTATTAATTTTCTTCAAGGAGATAATGCTATTGTGGTTCTTTAATAGAATGGAAAGAATATCCTTGTTTCTAGAAATGCATGCTTAAGTATTTATGGGTGAAGCATCATAACATCTGATCAAGAAAGCTGAACCTGACAAAATGTTAACCATAGTTGAATTTCAGTGATGGGTCTAGAAGTGTTCATTGTATTATTCTTGGGGAAAAAATTATTTCTTACAACACTGTAAGTTTTCAAATGGCAAGGACCAAATCATCTTAATTTTGTACCCCCAGCATCTAAAATGCAGCCTAGTCCAATAAATATTTGTTGAGAGAATGAATAAATAAAAAGAAGCACATATTTTGAAAGGTTGGGCTTTAGGCCTGGTGGAAGTGGTGATTCTCTACACATTGCTGCCATTGTCTGAAATAATTAACAGATGTAAAACTTATATTGTGCACGGCACATAATAAGCACTCAGTAAATGTTAGTTCCATTCCTTACTCCCATTCTTTTATTTCTGATACTTTGTTTTGGCCATACCATGTGACTTGTAGGATCTAATACAGTTCCCCAGCTAGGTATCCAAATCATGTTCCCTACAGTGGAAGTGAAGATTACTAGCCACTGGACCACTGGGGAATATCCTGTTTCTGATACTCTTTAGTCATATAACAGATGTCATTATCTAATGGCTGCTTTGTAATCTGTCACATAATAAAGTAAAAATGGCAAGTAATAGGATTGAAACATTGAAATTCATTGAGTTAACCAGATTGAGTGGATTTATTTTGGATAAAATCCTATAGAAAAAGCCTTAGCCTGGTAGATAATGGACATGAAAGACAGGTCTGGAAAAGTAGCAAAAATAATAATAAAAATAGTTTTTTTTAAAACATTTTTGAGCACTTTATATGTTTTACCTCACTGAATCTTCAAATAATTCACTGTAGTTTGTACTATAAATTCCCCTCATTTTTTAAAGTGAGAAAACCAAGTCATAGAGAGGTAGTTAAAGGTCACAGAACAGTATGTGGTAGAGCTGGAAATCTAAACCTACTACAGAACTCTTGCTCTTAACCCACAATTTATGTTCTTGCCCATTGTCCAATTCCATGTGAGGGGTAAGACTTGGTCCCGGCCAACCTTCCGTAAGATATATTTGGCAACTTTTCAGACAAAATTATACTAGTGCTAGAGGGTCACTTAAATCAATTAGACCACATCAGGAAATAACTGCTTACCTGCAGAACAGATGGGATTCTCTCCTGAAGTTCTGAACCTAAAAAGAGGGAGAAAGCATGTTTAGTACAGTTAGATGTGTACATTTTATTTGCACAGCTACCAAAACTTGTATGCTCCTCATTATAGATATGGACATATAGATATGTCCATACTACACTTTTTCTTATGCTATCCTTCTCTTCTTTCCATAAATATTATTAAGTACTTACTATAGGTCAGACAATGTTTTAGGTCCTGAAGATGCAAAAGTAAGAAAGACATCTCTATCTAAGGTCTAGCTGGTAGAGAGATGAGTAAACAGATGTGAGCCACAATATAGTCCTGGTACAGAGCAAAAACACATACAAGATTTAGTGGAATATACAGGAAAGTGTGATGATTTCCACCAGGGGATGAAACTATTTGAACTGAGTTTTTAAAAACAAAGAACTATTCTGAATTGTTTAGCCTTACAGAAAAAGCATTCTAGGCAGAGATATGAAAGTAGTATATCTGGGGAATAGCAAGCAGGTGGGTGTGAGTGGCACTTCAGCAGCAGGGAAGGGGGCAGGGCAAAAGAGGTAACCAGGGACCAGGTTATACTAGGTTATGAAGACCTCATAACCGGGGGTAAGGAGCTTGGTCTTTGCTCTGTGTGGGCAGTGGGAAGCTCCGGGCAGAGTTTAATCACAAAAGTGATGTGACCAGGTTTAAGTTTTGGAAAGTTAACCCTGGTGAGTAATGAATGGGAAGAAGTGAAACTGAGAGAAGAGAAACTACCAGTCAAGTGGTTCTTACAATAGCCGTGCGTTATTAGGACACATTTCACAAGTAAGGCTGATGGGGTTTGTCCAGGAATTAGACGTAGAGTAAGAGAAACAACAGTAGCAAGAATGACTCCAAAGATTCTGTCCTGTGCAACTAGATAATTGGAGTTGTCATTTACCGAGAAATGGAGAAGGAGTAAGATGGCAGGGGAGTTAATGCTTGAGATGCTTAAGAAACATGTAAGGGGAGATGATGAAAGAAGAATGTTGTGTGAACATCCTAGAGGGATGCAAATATTAGCTATATTTAATTACTATTACCTTACCCCAAGAGGGAAATATCCTTACCTCAAGAGGGAAAAGGCTTGCTTAACAATGGTGTCATTCTTCAGACACAGCACCTATAGCAAAACAACCACATTAGACCAACCATAGGCATTCACAGACCTCCAAGTACCTCTTCAGAGAGGCTAGAAACCCACAGTACACAAACCAAAACAAAACCCAAGTCTCTTGTCTAGCAAAGAAGCTTCCCTACAGTTAATACCAAACATGCAGGCAAACCAAGGCCATGTTCTTTCCTATTTCACCCACTACAGAAAATGCTGGAAAAACAGAAGCCCCCCTTTTGGGGGCTGCTTTTTTTTTTAATTCACCCTATTTCCCCTTTCTAATTTGATTTATATTTTCTAATATCAACAACATTATGCATGTGTCAAGCACAGGCACCACGCAAGGGACTTTCTGAATTCTAATGCTCAAAACACTGCAAGGCAATCCTACAGGTGAAGCAACTAAGGCCCACAGAAGTTATGTTCCAAGAAATTACAGCTAACAAGTGGCTAAAATGACTGCTTTACTCCAAAGACTATGTCTCTATTATGGCATACTGTCTCTTTTAATAGTAACAACAATAACAACAACTATACTAACATGAACAAAATAATGATAATGAAAGGAGGTAGTTGTAGTGGCAGCTTCCCTTCCCAATCTTACCCCTAATAACCCAGTTATTTTTATCTCACTCAGCCCTGCTGGCACTCACTCAAAAGATCACTGGTATAGCTTTACTAAGGTCTTCTCACAAGGAGGTCTTTTCATAAAGTAACTGGATAATAAGTAATAAATGGCCTTAAGTTTCCATAACATAAAGAGAAAATCTTGTCCACTATGATAACAATTTCAACTCCTTCAACATATATATGTTAAAAGCCCATTATGTGTAAAAGCCTTCAGAAACAAAGGAAAGTCTGAGAAACTGTCATAGACAAGAAGAGTCTAAGAAGACAGACTAAATGTAATATACTAGGTAGGATCCTAGAACAGAAAAAGGACTCTGGATTTTTTTTTTTTGACCCTGGATTTTTAAAAAATGAAAGAAATATTAGTAAAACATGGACTTGATAATAATATATCAATATCAGTTCATTAATTATAAAAAGTATACCATACACATATAACAGGGAAAATTGGATATGGGGTATATCCAGTATTGTCTTTGCAACTTTGCTGTAATTCCTAAAACTATTCTAAAGTTTTGTTTTGCTTTTTTGGCTGGGCTGCATGGTACGTGGGATCTCAGTTTCCCCACCAGGGATCGAACCCCTGCGCCCTGCAGTGGAAGCACAGAATCCTAACCACTGGACCGCCAGAGAAGTCCTCTAAAGTTTATTTTTTAAAAGCCTAATAGGTGCCAACTGTTGTGGTGACTATGAAAGGGACTATAAGAACAAAATGCAACAATATGAATGAACTTGGAACTATTATGCTAAATAAAAGAAGACAGTCACAAAGGGCCAGTGTTGTATGACTCCATTTATATGAAATATCCAGAATAGCAAATCTATAGAAAAAGAAAGACTAGTGGATGCCTTGGGTTGGGAAGTCTGGGAAGCTGGGGATGACAACTAAGGGATATGGGACGTCTTTGGGACTTCTTTCTGGGGTGATAAAAAAGTTCTAAAATTGCTTGTAATGACGGTTACACAACCCTGAGTATATTAAAAGTCATTGAATCGTACACTTTAAATGGGCAAATTGTATGGTATATGACATATCTCAATAAAGCCTTTTTAAAAATGTAAGCATGACCCCCGTTTTATAGGAATTTGAATGGCTGAAGATATGAACACACATTTGTATTAAACCGCTAAGTAATACCACAGCATCACATGATTAAGTCAAAATAGGTGGCACAAACAACTGATACCTCTAGCAGGAAATCCGGGTGTTAATGGCAAGGAGAAGTTCTCTAGCTTTGGAGATGTTACAGATATTGCTGAGAATCTGCCCAAAGTCATGAACCTTCTCCCCAGACATACATAGACACAAATATACAAAAGGCTGCATATTGAGCACAGAGAATTATATTCAAAATCTTTAATAACCTAAAATGGAAAAGAATCTGAACAAGAATATGTATATATTAATATACATATATAACTGAGTCACTTTGCTATACACCTGAAACATGGTAAACCAACTATACTTCAATTTTTTTAAATGCAGAAAAAAAACACAGGATGTAGAACCTAATAAAGTGAGGGAGGAAAAAAAGTTTGCATACTACTTCAAGAGATTCACTTAAACTCTTAATATCCCCCACAGACCACTATGCTAAAACAAGAGATCCTCAAAGGCAAGAGTCATGTCATCTTCCTCTCAGGCACACTGTTGCTTTAATAAATAAATAAATGATTAGGAAGAAGTGAATTACTGCTAATAATTGCTACCATTTATTACTACCCACATCTATTTTGTTGAGCACCTACCATGTGTCTAAATCATAATTTCATTACCAGATAAGTATTACTATCCCATTTTACAGCTGGGGAAACTGAAATTAAGTATGATTAAGTAACTTTAATCGTAACAAAGTCAAACATCTACTATCAGAACTAGCATAGGATATTAGGTTTCTGACTCCAAAGCCTGTAATTTCCCCCTATTCTACACACTCTCTCCCATAAATGAAGGTGTTAGTGCTTAGGAAATCAGGAGGGAAGAGTTCAAATTTAGGAAAAGTCTCCCAGAGAATGTAAGGTCATGAAGATTGGGATATGAATAAGTAGAAGGAAGGACAAAGTATATAGAGTATCCTAAAAATGACAATTAAATCAGATACTAAAAGACTCTGTAAACATGTGTACAACATTCTTAACCTAATGTTGACCAGCATAAAAGAGCAGTCACAGGGGCTCGGGCTGACTCCCCCACCACTGGCCACCATACCTTGGTCAGTAATTTTCCCCTCTCTGGAGTTAGAGCCAATTACTCTAAGGTCCCTCCAGGGCCAAGATCTATCAACCACGACAAACAGAACAGAAATCAGAGTGAACAGAATGTATTCTTAAATGGGTCACTTCATACAGAAGAGGTATTGGATGGGAAGAAAGATCTAGATAAGACTGATCTTTCCTCACTTTAAATGTTCAGATTTCTGAGTCTCCACAACAGCTATGAATTTAATTATCTAAAAGCCAACCCTTTTTAAGGGTGGACAACTGTCTGAAAGACAACCAAATTATGGCATGAACTCCTCCTTTCAGCTCTGGGAAATGTGCCTCCTCTTCCCTACAACGCTTGGCATTATTTCTCAGGACAAAAGCAATCTATTTTGGGACTGTGTCCACAAATTCTCTCTCTCCCCAGTCAGCAAAGGAAGAGCAGCTCCAGCTCTGGAGCAAATGGAAGAGGAGGCCAGTGACTCTAGTGAATGAATGAATGAGGACATAGATGCCCCAGTGGGTTACAAAAACACTTGTCCCATAAGCTTGGGAGTCAGGAACCAGGAAAGGACTACACAGTGACTTAAGAACCAGTCATGGGGCAAAATCTATAGTGTGTGAGTAGTTTCAGACACCAGAGTCCTGGGGAGGGTGGTGACAGAAGTGGGTAAGGGTCCTATGAGGCAAGCACCTGAGAGCTGTTCTATGAGTATTAACAGAATATATTTGTATACTAACAAATATTACTTAAAATAGCATTGTTACTATCACTTACAGAGTAACCCTTTGTTCTAAGCACTTTGCTCAATTTTTCATCAATCCTCTAATAGAGGCATCGAAATAACTGTCATTTTTTATAGAGGAAAAATATAATTTATATAATGATGGCCTTTTCATTATAGGGGACTGGAATGCAAAAGTAGGAAGTCAAGAAACACCTGGAGTAACATGCAAATTTGGCCTTGGAGTACAGAATGAAGCAGGGCAAAGGCTAATAGAGTTCTGCCAAGAGAACACACTGGTCATAGTAAGCACCCTCTTCCAACAACACAAGAGAACACTCTACACATGGACATCACCAGATGGTCAACACCAAAATTAGACTGATTATATTCTTTGCAGCCAAAGATGGAGAAGCTCTATACAGTCAGCAAAAACAAGGCGGGGAGCTGACTGGTTCAGATCATGAACTCCTTATTGCCAAATTCAGACTTAAACTGAAGAAAGTAGGGAAAACCACTAGACCATTCAGGTATGACCTAAATCAAATCCATTATGATTATACAGTGGAAGTGAGAAATAGATTGAAGGGACTAGATCTGATAGACAGAGTGCCTGAAGAACTATGGACAGAGGTTCGTGACATTGTACAGGAGACAGGGATCAAAACCATCCCCAAGAAAAAGAAATGCAAAAAAGCAAAATGGCTGTCTGGGGAGGCCTTACAAATAGCTGAGAAAAGAAGAGAAGCTAAAGGCAAAGGAGAAAAGGAAAGATAAACCCATTTGAAGGCAGAGTTCCAAAGAATAGCAAGGAGAGATAACAAAGCCTTCCTCAGTGATCAATGCAAAGAAATAGAGGATAACAATAGAACGGGAAAGACTAGCAATCTCTTCAAGAAAATTAGAGATACCAAAGGAACATTTCATGCAAAGATGGGCTCAATAAAAGACAGAAAGGGTATGGACCTAACAGAAGCAGAAGATATTAGAAAGAGGTGGCAAAAATACACAGAAGAACTGTACAAAAAAGATCTTCACAACCCAGATAATCACGATGGTGTGATCACTCACCTAGAGTCAGACATCCTGGATTGTGAAGTCAAGTGGGCCTTAGGAAGCATCACTACAAACAAAATTAATGGAGGTGATGGAATTCCAGTTGAGTTATTTCAAATCCTCAAAGATGATTCTGTGAAAGTGCTGCATTCAATATGTCAGCAAATTTGGAAAACTCAGCAGTGGCCACAGGACTGGAAAAGGTCAGTTTTCATTCCAGTGCCAAAGAAAGGCAATGACAAAGAATGTTCAAACCACCACAGAATTGCACTCATCTCACATGCTAGTAAAGTAATGCTCAAAATTTTCCAAGTCAGGCTTCAGCAATATGTGAACCATAAGCTTCCAGATATTCAAGCTAGTTTTAGAAAAGGCAGAGAAACCTGAGATCAAATTGCCAACATCCAGTGGATCATCGAAAAAGCAAGAGAGTTCCAGAAAAACATCTATTTCTGCTTTATTGACTATGCCAAAGCCTTTGACTCTGTGGATCACAATTCACTGTGGAAAAGTCTTCAAGAGATGGGAATACTAGACCACCTGACCTACCTCCTGAAAAACTTGTATGCAGGTCAGGAAGCAACAGTTAGAACTGGACATGGAACAACAGGCTGGTTCCAAATAGGAAAAGGAGGATGTCAAGGCTGCATACTGTCACCCTGCTTATTTAACTTGTATGCAGGGTACATCATGAGAAACACTGGGCTGGAGGAAGCACAAGCTGGAATCAAGATTGCTGGGAGAAATATCAATAACCTGAAATATGCAGATGACACTACCCTTATGGCAGAAAGTGAAGAAGAACTAAAGAGCCTCTTGATGAAAGTGAAAGAGAAGAGTGAAAAAGTTGGCTTACAGCTCAACATTCAGAAAACAAAGGTCATGGCATCCAGTCCCGTCATGTCATGGCAAATAGATGGGGAAACAGTGAAAATAGTGACAGACTTTATTTCTTGGGGCTCCAAAATCACTGTAGATGGTGACTGCAGCCATGAAATTAAAAGATGCTTACTCCTTGGTAGGAACGTTATGACCAACCTAGATAGCATATTAACAAGCAGAGACATTACTTTGCCAACAAAGGTCCATCTAATCAAGGCTATGGTTTTTCCAGTAGTCATGTATGGATGTGAGAGTTGGACTATAAAGAAAGCTGAGTGCTGAAGAATTGATGCTTTTGAACTGTGGTGTTGGAAAAGACTCTTGAGAGTCCCTTGGACTGCAAGGAGATCCAACCAGTCTATCCTAAAGGAAATCAGTCCTGTATATTCATTCAAAGGACTGATGCTAAAGCTGAAACTCCAATACTTTGGCCACCTGATGCAAAGAGCTGACTCATCTGAAAAGACCCTGATGCTGGGAAAGATTGAAGGTGGGAGGAGAAGGGGATGACAGAGGATGAATGGGTTGGATGGCATCACTGACTCAATGGACATGAGTTTGAGTAAACTCCAGGAGTTGGTGATGGACAGGGAGGCCTGGCGTGCTGCAGTTCATGTGGCAAAGAGTCAGACACAACTGAGCGACTGAACTGAACTGGACTGATAGAGGAAAAAAACAAAAGCTTTTAAGTTGCCAAAGTTTTAGGTTTGGTAAGATATGCCAAGAATTCAAGCCAATGTAACTCCAAAGTCCATGTTTTTCATTCTGGTGTGTGTTTGTAAACACGTGTGCTCAGTTGCTCAGTGGTGTCTGACTGTTTGCAACCCCATGGACTATAGCTCACCAGGCTCCTCTGTCTATGGGATTTTCCATGCAAAAATACTGGAGCAGGTTGTCATTTCCTACTACAAGGGATCTTCCTGACCCAGGAACTGAACTCACCTCTCTTGTGTTTCCTGCACTGGCAAGCAGATTCTTCAACACTATACCACCAGGGAAGCCCATTCTGCCATACTCTCTCTCAAAAACACAATAGCAATTAAGAGTAGCAAAATTCATATAATAGCCTAAACAGTTTTACCATTTTTTGAGTACTTGCTATATGTCAAACATCATTTCCATTAACCCTCACAACCATTCTATGAAGCAGGTGTTTATACTCCCATTTTACTGTGAGGAAACCAAAGTTCAGAAAGACGAATTAATGTGCCTGATGCACACAGCTAGTAAGTGATGTTTGAGCTGACCTTTTCCTAAGTTCTTTCAAAATTGCTCTTGTTTGTAGTTTTTTCTTTGGCCATTCTTCTGAATATGTATAATATGGTGACTATCAAAGTCTGTCTTTGCACTGAGTCTTTATAGCAGTTAGAAACACAAATTAGAGATTCATACAGACGTGGGTTTGAATATCAGCTCCTCTGAGTTACTAGCTGTATGATCTTTGGCACGTCTCTTAAAAAATATTTGTCCTCACATAGTATATGATTTCATTTTTATGAAAAGAGCCAACTCGTTGGAAAAGACCCTGATGATGGGAAAGATTGAAGGCAAAAGAAGAAAGGGACGGCAGAGGATAAGATGGCTAGATATGCTCACTGACTCAGTGGATATGAATCTGAGCAAACTCTGGGAGACAGGGGAGGACAGAGGCTGGCCTGCTACAGTCCATGAGATTGCAAAGAGTCAAACTTAACTTAGTGATGAATAATATCAGCAACTTTAGGCCAAGTATACTGAAGACTGGGGACACACAGACAAGAAGAAAATACAATTGCCCACCCACAATCCTTCTAAGGAGGAAAGTTGATGGGCAAATTACTTATTATACTGCAATGAGAGATCAGTATAATGGGCTGCACAGGTCACAAAGAAATGAAGGACTGACTGCTGGGAAGATCAAGGAAGGTTCTCATTCCTCATTTCACACATGAAGGAAACCAAGATTATTATCAAATTAGGGAGATGTAAAATACTCAGAAAAGGAGAGGCAGTGGGGTTTTAGGAGGGATAGAAAATCTAGGCTCCAATCTCAGTACTACCACAAAAGAGACTATTGACCTGTAAGCAAGGCATTCATTCATACAGGTATTTGGTAAAGCATTCGAGAACTATTATGAATCAGGTATTGTACCAGTAGTTTCCATCTCCTTATCTGTTGTACCTGCCAAGATTATCTCATAGCAAGGTTAAATGAAATTATGAAAAAGAAAGCAGTTCATTAGCTGCAGAATGTTAACATTCCTATTTATATAGTTCTTCACACAAAATACTCTTCCTGACATTATTTTCTACAATTTTTACAATTCCATACGATGGGCATTATCACTTGCATTTTACATATAAGAAACTGAAGCAGAGGCCAAATTACCTGCCTAAGGCCACACAGCTAGCAAGAGGTAGAACACAGCTCTGATGTAAATCCCATAGATGTAAAGTATTAACTAACACTTGAGACAGGCAAATACAAGACTGCATATGATTAGGTGCCAAGAGATAACATCAGCTAAGAGTTCAAAAAATAAACAAGCACTTTGGCTAGAATGGTTTGAAAGCTTTTAAGGAAAAGATGAGATCTGAGCTGGGCTTTGAAAAATGGAGCATTTGGAGGTGGTGAAAAAGTAAGGGCATTCTGAGAAAGCTCCTAGAGCTCAAAGACTAGGAATTCAGTACTGAGTAAATAAAGAGGACACTACCTGGTCAAAAGCGACAGGTCAGAATAGGAAAAAAAAAAAGCAATCTGGAAGGGAAAAGTGGCATCGGACTCAGAGGGGCCCTATATGCCCTTATACCTTAAGGTGATAGCCTATGACTGATTTCCATGGGTTCTTCAGGAGTATGTGTGTTGTGTGCTGTGTGTAGTCGCTCAGTCGTGTCCAATTCTTTGCTACACCACGGACTGCAGCCCACCAGGCTCCTCTGTCCATGGGGGTAGAATGGCTAAAAACAGTACTCCTTAAACAATGACCCCTCCCTTTCAGCAGCATTCCTTAGATTCAAAGCTTTTAGAGCAGGAGCTTGGAGTCACCAATCTGACCTTCTTTAACAATTAAATTTAGAAACTTTCCAGTTTTGTTTTGTTTTTTGTTTTTTCCTATAATTCCTTTTACCAGATCTAGTCAAATTCTCACAATCTGGCTAAAGTGAACAACTGGGAGTTATTTTGTTAAGAATAAAGTGAGGTTTAGGATCTTAAGGAAACAAAGCTAGAGACATACAGGGACTGCCCCAAACTAAGGCAGATCCGTGAGCGACAATGATCATGTTGATTTATGTATCATGGAGGTATAGTCTCCAAATTAATTCCTCAAATAAAATTTTAAAATAAATTGCTAAAAAAAGTCATTATTCTAAACAGTATGATACAACTGAAAAAGCACAATTTTAATCTGTTAAGAGGGCAAAGGAAAGCAAAGGAATGCTTTATGGTGGTTCATACGGTTTTACTGCAGTCACGTCACTAAGGCCTTGTAAGTCAAAACGTTCTTTTTATTATTGCACTTCCCTATCGCCAAGTAGCCTCACATCCCAATCTGTTCAACGAGTCAAAAACGGTATTCTTAGAAAAAAACCTGGAAGTTGATAACTTAAAGCAAAAATAAAATGACCTGCTGAAGGTCATAGATACTATCCGGACCTATACGGGTGATTCCCGTTGCAGGTCTCCTCTCTTTCCAGGCCAACGTGCGGCGACGGTAGCACGGAGGGGGCGTGGCGCTCGGGTAGCCGCAGCCGAATCGTCCTCGGAGCAGAGCAGAAAGCGCAACGTGCTGCCGGGAAGAGCTTGTTCTCGCCCGTCTCTTACCCGGATGTCGGCAGCCGCGTGATAGCGCCGCCGCCCCCTCACAGCTCCGCTCTTCTCACCACCTCTCCCGCGCCCAGCTTGGATGGACTGCGTTACCTTTCCTAGTGCTCCGTTCATCCTTGGCGGCAGCGTGGCCCGTACTTTTGCCAGATGAAGATGGGCGCAACAAGCCGCGACCCCAGGGTGTCTGAAAACACTGACGGAACGGCCTCGATCCAGTCCGGTAACAATATCCGACCGAGACTCACTCAACTCCCGCAGCACTTTGGTTCCGGCCGCTTCTGAGATTCAGTGTCTAAAAATCCCCTCAGTCGCCGTTCTCATTACAGCTCAAATGTCACTTTCACTGCTACTTCTCCAGGCAGAAATAACTGCCATCTCTGTTTTGCCCCAATAATTTGCAGACAATTCTGCTATTTGATCTGCCATACTATATATTATCGGTCTCCCTGATAGCTCAGTTGGTGAAGAATACGCCCGCAATGCGGGAGACGTGGGTTCGATCCCTGGGTTGGGAAGATCCCCTGGAAAAGGGAACGGCTACCCATTCCAGTATTCTGGCCTGGAGAATCCCATGGACTGTATAGTCCATGAGGTCTCAAAAAAGTCGGACACGACTGATCGACTTTCACTTCACTCACTATATGTTAATTATTTGTTAATTTCTCTTTCCCGTGTTTAATTGCGAGTTTCTCACAGGTAACACTAGAGGTAAAAAATCTGCCTGCCGTTGCAGGAAGCGCAAGAGATGCTGTTCTATACTTGGGTGGGGGAGATCCCCTGGAGAAGGGAATGTCAACCCACTCTCTAGTATCCTTGCCTGGAAAATTCCATGAACAGAGGAGCCTGGCAGGCTACAGTCCTTGGGGCTGCAGAGTTGGACACGACTGAGCAACTAAGCCGCAGCAGGGACTGAAATCCTGCCTGATTAATTCATTCCAGGGTCTAGCACAGGACATGGAAATCTGACTTCTAACCTCTATTTAAAAGCTGAATGACCCTAAGTGAGCCTTCCTGACATTCAGTTGCCTCATAATAATTGATAATAGCTATTTTTTAGTGAGTGACCACTGTGTGCAGCGCATTATGCTCAGAGCATCAATTTATTCCTTATAACAAGCCTATTAGTGAGATATTATCACTGGGTTTTACATATAAGGATTTTGCGAGAGGTTAAAAAGGCATGTCTAGGGCCAAGCAACCTTGGCAGAACTGAGTTTCAAACTGTCTCCTTTATGCAAAGTGTTTTCCCTCTGACAGACACCTTCTCACGAGATAATAATGTCACAGCACACATTCATTTACTTATTTACATATATCAACCATTTACTTAGTATGACTTTGTGCCAATCCATTGCTTGAACATTGGAAAAACAGAGATGAGTATTATACAGTCCCTGCCCTCAAGTGAGAGCTTCCCAGAAGGCGCAGTGGTAAAGAATCTGCCTGCCCTTGCAGGAGGTGCAAGAGATGCGGGTTGATACCTGGGTGGGGAAGATGCTCTAGAGTAGGAAATGGCAACCCACTCCAGTATTCTTGCCTGGAAAATTCCATGGACAGAGGAGCCTGGCAGACTACAGTCCACAAGGTCACAAAGAGTGGGATGCAACTGAGTATCCTACTCATGTAGAGATTCGTGAGCTTCCCTGGTGGCTCAGCGGTAAAGAACCCACCTGCCAAAGTAGGAGAGGCAGCTTCAGTCCTTAAGTGGCTGACAGAGGAATGCATCAAACTGTAAGTTTTCTGTGCAGCAAATGAAACAACAGAGTGAAGAGACAACCAACAGAATGGGAGGAAATGTTTCCAAATAATACATCTGATAAGGAGTTAATATCTAAAACATACATATATATAAGGAACTCAACTTGATAGCAAGACACCTGGCTTGAAATTTGACAAAGGATCTGAAGAGACATTTCTCAGAAGACGTACAAATGGTCAATAGGTATATGAAAAAAGGCTCAACATCACTAATCATCAGCAAAATGCAAATTATAACCACAATGAGATACCTCACACCTGAGTGAATGGCTATTATCAAAGAAATAAAAAATAAGCCTTGGTGAGGATGTTGAGAAAAGGGAACCCTTGCACATTGTTGGTGGCAATGTAAATTGCTATGGCCATTATAGAAAACAGTAAAAACAGTATATGTATAATGGAATATTACAACAGCATTTAAAAAGGAGGAAATCCTGTCATTTATGATATGGATGAAACTGAAGGACATTATGCTGAATGAAATAAGCCAGGCACAGAAAGATAAATACTCCATGATCTCAATTATGTGGAATGTAGAACGATCAAATTCATAGAAACAGAGTATAGAATGGTGGTTACCAGGTGTTGGGGTAGTGGGGATGAAGAGGAGAGATGAGGAGATGTTAGTCAAAGGGTAAAAATTTCCAGTTATGTAGGATGAATAAATCTAGAGATCTAATGTACAACATGATGACTATAGTTGTTAACACTGTATTGAATATTGGAAATGTGCTAAGAGTGTTTCAGATGCTCTCATCACAAAAGAAGCTATGTGAGGAGGTGGTATATTAACTAGCTTGACTGTAGTAATCAATTCACTAGGTATACATATATTAAATTATATTTTATAATTTTTAAGTGGCTTGTAGACATTAGTGAGCGTCCCTGGTGACTCAGTGGTAAAGAACCCACCTGCCAAAGTAGGAAAGGCAACTTCAGTCCTTGGGTCAGGAAGATCCTTTGGAGAAGGAAATGGCAACCCACTCCAGTATTCTTGCCTTGAAAATTCTATGGACAGAGAAGCCTGGCAGGCTATAGTCTGTGAGGTCGCAAATGTGTCGGACAAGACTTAGCAACTCAACAACAACATAGAGATTAGTAAGGAGGCCAAGTTGTAAACAGACAATTATAAAGCAATGAGGAATTCCACTTACAGAGATACACACATAAACTCTGTATATGAAGGGAGTGCATGGTCACAAAGTCAACATCAAGTGAAATAACCAATATGCAGCCATTTTTATTGTTGCTGTTATTATTACTTTGCTTCTGTTTTGTTGTTATTATTTTTGTTCTTAGCAAGGAAAAGATGTAAAAACTGGTAAACATGAATGGGTCTTCAATTAAGTCAGAGTTTGCTTTGTTGTCAGAAACCCTGCCAAGGTACCTTATCCTATCAGTACCTATCCTATCCTTCATCAGTCCTTCCTAAGCTGAAATTCTAAGGACTTACAAAGGGCTATTGTAGGTTGCTGCTCAGCAGCCTGTGGGATTGCTGGGAGCCATTATGGGAGATCCTGCCCATGACGAGGTCACGAAGAAAATACCGGGCAGGCAAGGCCGTCCGGGACCCCATCCATGACGATGACGAGGTCATGAGGAAAAAAACCTGACAGGCAAGGCCGTCCAGGATATAAGGGACCCTCCAGGTTGGCCTCGGCCTCTACCCCACCCTGTATCCTCCCCCCTTTTCTGCTGTTGTTCTTGTTCGCCCTGCTGCAGATTGTTGTGTTGCCTGCCGAGAGTTCTCCTGCTCCTCTTTCATTGAATAAAGACCAACTTAAAACCCTAATTAATAAATCTCCTGGATGCTGGTACCCTATGAAGGGGCCAGGGATGAAGGAAATGCTTCAATTCAAACCCTTTTGCTGGCATTCTGGCTTGTTTGATAAATGTGTGCTCTCATTGCAAAAAATGCTCATGATTGTTCTAAACATCCTAAGCACAGTACGCTAACAAAAGAAACTATTAAGCACAGGTCCCTCCGCAGGGTGAGAAAAGCTCCACAAATATTATAGCCAGAAATGTGCCTAACAGAAAATAGTTTAGATAGAGATTAGCTGGTGACTTCTTGCAGGTAATTAACTTTTGGACTAAGAGCCTATTTTGTGTCATATCTGCTGTTTTTGCAATCCTTTGCATTTCTGTTCTGTAAAAATGTAATCCTATCTAGTTCCCATGGAGATGACACCTAATAGAAAGAAAATAGATTAACCACAAATAAGACAGGGTCAGCTACTGAAGTTGTTTAAAGTTGCACCAGGTGCAAGCCATAAATTGTCAACAGGCCTGAAAGCCAAAAGATATTATACATAGAGATTAACCATAAAAAAGGCCCGAATAGGCAGAGAGCCCTTTGGGGGATGAGGAAGCCCTGTTAGATAATACAAAAAATATTGTTTTAAAAGTGGTTATTAGATCAACGTTTGATTGATGTTAATGTGCTGAGGTTGTGCAGTGGAAACTATTGTTAATATAGTTGGAGATCTAGAAAAATAAGAGTTTAGCCCTAGTGTAAAAACAATAAGATAATTGCTAATTTTAACCAGGAGTGCTAAACAGGGGCTCCCGCACCAGAGCCGCAGAGTCTTTGTGTGCTAAACTTTTTAGATAAATTTAGCTGAGAATTTCTGCAAAAAGACTGACTTTTATGTTAATAGGATTGTATTTCAATAGAAATAGAAAAATGTTGCAAACTGCTGTACCATGAGACTGCCACTTTTCTGTTTTCTGCTAACCTCAAGGCCAGAAGATAATGTACAAAAAATCTATGGGAAAAGACTCTCATAAACAAAAAATATACAGAGAACACCTGGTTTCCTGAAAGACAAGCTAATGGAATGTTAAACTAAGTCTGTATGCTTATCTCCCCCTTAGAAATGTACCAACTTAAGGTATAAAGGCTATGGTGAAAAATAAAGCAACTGCCAGACTCTGCTGCACACTCCAATCTGGTCTCTTTCTTTCTCTATTTTTTTCTTTCTCTCTCTCTCATTCGCCAATGCTGTTCATCCTGAGGGTTCCCCTGGATCCTGCTGGGGCTGGACCCTGGCATGGGATCTTCCCTGACCAGGAATAAAACCAGCATTCCTTACATTGCAAGGTGGATTCTTAACCACTGGAACCCCAGGGAACCCCAGAAGCAAGCTTTCAAATAGGAAATGAAACACTTCAAGTTCTTAGTTTGTACAAGGTCAGATCTCTTCAGGTATGTTTATTTGATTCTCCCAATAACCCTGAGAATCTGGGCATCATTATACCCATTACATAGATGAGGAACAGAGATATGAAGAAGTTACCTAGTTAACAGAAGTCACACTATAAGTGATGAGCTGGCTGATTTCATCACCTGGACTCCTTCTACTCCATAGAACTGCAACTGCAGGTTTCCAAAAGGGCAGTCTCAGCTGGGGAAGTCCTGTGGTTGCTTCCCTTTTAAAATGATTTGACAAATCCCCCTTTCCCTCTCCTCGAAGCCACTCAGTGTTGCCATCAGAGTGATGTTTTTAAACACAAATATGACCATATCACTCCTCCGCCCAAGGACATTTTATACTTCCCACACACTGCCTATAGCAGTGCTATCCAACAGAACTTCCTGCAAATATATTCATGTACTATATCTGCTCTGTCCGAAACGGTATCTACCAACCACTTGTGGCAATTAAGCCCTTGAAATGTGATTAGTACAACCTAGGAATTGGATTTTAATTTAATTTTAAATAAAATGTAAATAGCAACATATGGCTAGTAGCTCCCTGGAGTAGTCTATAGGACCAGGTCTCAATTCAGTTCAGTCACTCAGTCCTGTCCAACTCTGAGACAACATGGACTGCAGCACGCCAGGCTTCTCTGTCCATCACCAATTCCCGGAGCTTGCTCAAACTCATGTCCATTGAGTCAGTGATGCCATCCAACCATCTCATCCTCTGTCATCCCCTTCTCCTCCCACCTTCAATCTTTCCCAGCATCAGGGTCTTTTAAAATGAGTTGGTTCTTTGCATCAGACGGCCAAAGTATTGGAGTTTCAACTTCAGCATCAGTCCTTCCAATGAATATACAGGACTGATTACCTTTAGGATGGACTGGTTGGATCTCCTTACAGTCCAAGGGACTCTCAAGAGTCTACTCCAACACCACAGTTCAAAAGCATCAATTCTTCAGCACTCAGTTTTCTTTATAGTCCAACTCTCACATCCATACATGACTACTGGAAAAACCATAGCTTTCACTAGAAGGACCTTTGTTGGCAAAGTAATGTCTCTGCTTTTTAATATGCTGTCTAGGTTGATCATAGCTTTTCTTCCAAGGAGCAAGTGTCTTAATTTCATGACTGCAGTCACCATCTGCAGTGATTTTGAAGTCCAAAAAAATCTCTCACTGTTTCTGTTGTTTCCCCATCTATTTGACATGAAGTGATGGGACTGGATGCCATGATCTTGGTTTTCTGAATGTTGAGTTTTAAGCCAGCTTTTTCACTCTCCACTTTTACTTTCATCAAGCAGTTCTTTAGTTCTTCGCTTTCTGCCATAAGGGTGGTGTCATCTGCATATCTGAGGTTATTGATATTTCTCCTGACAATCTTGATTCCTCCTGGTGCTTCATACAGCCCAGCATTTTGCATGATGTACTCGCATATAAGTTAAATAAGCAGGGTGACAATATACAGCCTTGACGTACTACTTTCCGAATTTGGAACCAGTCTGTTTTTCCATGTCCAGTTCTAACTGTTGCTTCTTGACCTGCATAAAGATTTCTCAGGAAGCAGATCAGGTGGTCTGGTATTCCCATCTCTTTAAGAATTTTCTACAGTTTGCTGTGATCCACACAGTTAAAGTCTTTGGCACAGTCAGTAAAGCAGAAGTAGATTTTTTTTGGAACTCTTTTGCTTTTTTGATGATCTAACGGATGTTAGCAATTTGATCTCTGGTTCCTCTGCCTTTTCTAAATCCAGCTTGAACATCTGGAGGTTCACAGTTCACATACTGTTGAAGCTTGGCTTGGAGAATTTTGAGCATTACTTTGCTAGCGCATGAAATGAGTGCAATTGTGCGGTAGTTTGAACCTTCTTTGGCACTGCCTTTCTTTGGGATTGGAATGAAAACTGACCTTTTCCAGTCCTGTGGCACTGCTGAGTTTTCCAAATTTGCTGACGTATTGAGTGCAGCACTTTCCCAGCATCATCTTTTAGGATTTGAAATAGTTCAACTGGAATTCCATCACCTCCACTAGCTTTGTTTGTAGTGATGCTTCCTAAGGCCCACTTGACTTCTCATTCCAGGATGTCTGGCTCCAGATGAGTTATCACACCATCGTGGTTATCTGGGTCATGAAGATTTTTTGTATAATTCTTCTGTGTATTTTTGCCACCTCTTCTTAATATCTTCTGCTTTTGTTAGGTCCATACCTTTTCTGTCCTTTATTGTGCCCATCTTTGCATGAAATGTTCTCTTGGTATCTCTAATTTTTTTTTTTAAGAGATCGCTAGTCTTCCCCATTCTATTTTTTTCCTCTATTTCTTTGCATTGATCACTGAAGAAGGATTTGTTATCTCTCCTTGCTATTCTTTGGAACTCTGCTTTTAAATGGGTTTATCTTTCCTTTTCTCCTTTGTCTTTAGCTTCTCTTCTTTTCTCAGCTATTTGTAAGGTCTCCTCAGACAAGCATTTTGCCTTTTTGCATTTCTTTTCCTTGGGGATGGTCTTGATCCCTGCCTCCTGTACAATGTCACGAAACTCCATCCATAGTTCTTCAGGGACTCTATCAGATCTGATCTCTTGAATCTATTTGTCACTATCACTGTATAATCGTAACGGCTTTGATTTAGGTCATACCTGAATGGTCTAGTGGTTTTCCCTACTTTCTTCAATATATGTCTGAATTTGGCAATAACGAGTTCATGATCTGAGCCACAGTCAGCTCCCAGTCTTGTTTGTGCTTACTGTATAGAGCTTCTCCATCTTTGGCTGCAAAGAATATAATCAATCTGAATTTTGTATTGACCATCTGGTGATGTCCATGTGTAGAGTCTTCTCTTGTGTTGTTGGATCCAGATCAGGTGTAAACTCCAGAGTGTAAGAGTATAACATTTCAAGTCCTTCACTCTCTAGAACTTGCCTATCTATCTAGCCTCATTTCTCACCCCTTTCAACACAAATATTACTCCCCAGTCAATAAATTCCTACAATTACTTAATCACGATATACTCTCTCACACCTACCTGCCTTTGTATCTGCAATTTCCTCTGCTAAAATGACCTTTCTTTACTCATCCTCCTGGAAAATATCTACTCATCTTTCAAGACAGAAGTTGAATATAACCTTTCCTATTTAGCTTCTTGCATTAGTTTTACAGGAATGAAATGAATTCTACTCTACTATACTTGTCTAGCCTATTTTTCATGCCCTCAACACAAGTGTATTGTAACTATTTATTCACTTGTATATCTTTCCCACTATATTGTAAGCATTTTTAAAGGAGTATTTTTTCCACCTCAAAGATTAACACAGATATTATTTTGTTTATTGGTTTGTACATCTATGTGAACCCATCTATGTGAACATTATGTAGTTTTATCAAAGATAGGATGATAAGTATGTTTTCTCACTTTGTACAAGACAAAACTGAAGGGAAGAAGATAGGTAGCTTGTCTAAGCTTAAACAGTTTGTACATGACAAGGTTGTCAGGAGAAGTATCAATAACCGTAGAAATGGAGATGATACCACTCCAATGGCAGAAAGTGAAGAGGTACTAAAGAGCCTCTTCATGAGAGTGAAAGAGGAGCGTGAAAGCTGGCTTAAAACTCAACATTCAAACAAAACATTAGTTTTAGCTTAAAACTAAGATCATTGCATCCAGTCCCATCACTTCATGGCAAATAGATGGGGGGAATAGTGGAAGCAGTCACAGATTTTATTTTGGGGGCTCCAAAATCACTCCAGATGGTGACTGCAGCCATAAAATTAAAAGATGCTTGCTCCTTGGAAGAAAAGCTATGACAAACCTAGACAGCATATTTAAAAGCAGAGACATCACTTTGCCAACAAAGGTCCACGTAGTCAAAGCTACGGTTTTTCCAGTAATCATCTATAGATGTGAGAGGTGGACCAGAAAGAAGGCCAAGTGCCAATGTTTTCAAACTGTGGGGCTGGAGAAGAGTCTTGAGAGTCTCTTGGACAGCAAGATCAAACCAGTCAATCCTAAAGGAAATCAACCCTGAATATTCAATGGAAGGACTGATGCTGAAACTGAAACTCCAATACTTTGGCCACCTGATTTGAAGAGTCAGCTGTTTGGAAAAGAACCTGGTGATGGGAAAGATGGAAGGCAAAAGGAGAAGGGGGTGGCAGAGGATGAGATGGACATGAAGTTGAGCAGACTCCAGGAAATAGTAAAGGACAGGAAGCCTGGCACGCTACACTTCATGGGGTCACACAGAGTCTAACATGACTAAGGAACTGAACAGCAGCAACAAAAACACATGACAAAAACAGGATAATGACAGTAGATTTTTTTTTTGCTCTGAAAGTCCCTTTTATGGTCAACAAGAGCAAAAGCAAACTAGAAGCTCTGAGATCTTCTCGCTGCCAATCCCAAATCTCAAACCAACACTTGGTGACTTGGCATTTACATAACAAATTAATTTGGCCACAAGCAACTTAAGCGAAGAACTAATAATGGGATCAGTGTCTTCCCAAATAAGAATGGAGGCTAAATGCACTGAAAGACCAACTTCTGCTTCAGCTTTGTAAATTTCTCCTCCTCCTTAAGACAGATGTCTCCCAATCTTTGTCAACTTAATATTGTAAGTCCTGTGTAGCATATCCATAAAGGAATATTCTTTATTTTCATTTATACCCCCAGCATTTGACACAGTTGATAGAACATAATGAAGCTCCTAAAATGTTGGATGAAATAATGAATGAGTATTTAAAGGTTCCTCAATGGTTCTTATGGATTTAGATTTTTCTCCAGATCTTACACACACACACACACACACACACACACACAAACAAAGCATGGAGAAACTTTTGCCTTTCTGGCTTTATTTTTACAGGCCAGCTGTCTTTAGAAGCTTTTAAAAATACTTTTCCAGCCCTCAGCACAACCACATCAGAGAAAGCTTTAGGAAATAAGAGAGGATAAAACGAGGCCCTTTAGAAGATGATGTTTGATCTCAGGCTAAACTTCCTTTAAAGTAATAATTCTGTGGACCCATTATAAAAAGTTTCCCAAAAGTGTCAAACAGCTCTAATTTTTGACTTACGTGAAAAGATATGCATTAAGCTACCTCCAACTATTTCAGCTGAAAAACTATTTCAGCTTCAGTAGGACTCTTCTGCTTCTATGTTTGGTGTGATTTTGGTACAAAGAAAATCATACTTGAAAGGGGAAAAAAATAAAATCAAAGGCCGGAAGTGGAAGAAAACTGGCTACCTAAAAAAACCCAGAAAAAATGGTGCTATCTCTCCCGCCTATACTTTACCAGGAGTTTTCTGCTTGTGCTGGGCCAAGTGAATGGGAATTACCTAATCCTGAAGAGAGGGAGAAAGGATGATGAAATAGGCTGCAAGAGGAAAGTTCAGGTGGTTAGTAGGATCTTAGAAGCCTACAAAAAGGGAGAGAGAGGGTGTAAAGAACCTCTCACCCAGCAGCTAGATGTGCAACTCAGTTGAGAATCTCTCTTGAAGTCTGGATTCTGTATTCAGGTTGGTCCAACCCAGTCTCCAGCCCAGGGATACTGGGAGAGTTCCTGCCGCACACAACTCCTCTGGATACCTGAGAGGCCATCTTTTCCCACCTCCTCCCATCCCTTTCAGGTCAGCCTGCACAAAACCACTTCTTTAGTTCACACCATTACTCGGTATAAGAAAATTCTTTTTTTTCACTTTCAAATATCTTAAACAGACATAAAATTACATTTGAATAAACAGAATTGAAACAAAAAATAACATAAGTTGAAAGAAAAAAACTACAAAATCTGCACTTTGTTCACTGAAATTGTACATATAGGTGATTAATACAGACAATTGCTAATACACCCTTAATTTTCTATCATTCCATGGTCACAAGTAAACAAAAGATTGGTAGTGAAGTAGCAATTTTCTATATTAAATACTATAATGATATTTAATATTTACAAGCAAGAAGCACATTCGTCATGTTAAAAACTTTAAATATTGAAAAACTCTTCTTATGGAGTAGGAAGAATTCTTTGTACTGCTGCTGCCCAAGCCCCATATATGACATGTGTACTGAAAAATAGAAAAACTGTAATTTCACTCTAGCAAACTGCTCACAGTTTCAAATGTAATTTTCCTCCCCAGCAACTTGGGATCAGAGACACAAGTGCAGATTTTATAAAATCATGATGTGAAGTCTCATTTTTAAATAAATTCCTCAGAAAATAATACTTCCTTGAGCTACTGAGATAGGAGCTTCTAACCTTAATCTCCAATTATCCTGTTCCTGACTTCATTTGAATGCCTCCTCCTCTTTACCTCCACATCTACCTTCCAAGATCCACTTTTACTGTCTCTCATCTGAACTATTGTGCTGGCTTCTTACAGCCTTCAGTCTCATCCCCATCCTGGTTTATTTCCAAAAGCTGCGTTCCTGAAGTACATGTCATGGAGATCATAATTTTAAAAACAACATTAGGGGAATTCCCTGGCAGTCCAGTGCCACGCTTCCACTCAGGGGGCACTAAAGAGTCTGGTTGGGGAATTAAAGATTCTGCATGCCTTGCAACACAGCCAGGGGGAAAAAAAAAGAAAAAGAAAAAAAAAAAAAAAAAACCCAAACTTCAATCACCACTTACAGCCCTCCAGTTTAACAACACACTCTTTTCCTTGGAATTCATAACTCTCATATCTATTGCCAATTTGCCATTCCAACCACTCCTATTTACATACTCATTGGATCTATTACACTGAAATTCTGATCTACCTCTTTTCCTATACTTCCCTTTTGGACTTCACCATTTTTATTATAGCTGTTTACAGATGTGTTTGACCACTAGAAAATGCTCTTTGATTTTAGAATCCCTGTCTGATTCAGCATTGTGTTTCTCTCAGCATCTTTATTGCATGTGCATACTGAAGGCACCAGAAAATATCTGTGGACAAACACCGGGCCTGCAGAAGAATACTAACATCTCTGGCCCCAGGTTTTCCAATCAAAACCTGTGTGTGTGCTTAGTCACTTAGTCATGTCCGACTCTTTACAAGCCTGTGGACTGTAGCCTGCCAGGCTCTTTGTCCGTGGGGAATTCTCCAGGCAAGAATACTGGAATGGCGTTGCTATGCCCTCCTCCAAGGGATCTTTCCAATGTAGGGATCAAACCCAGATCTTCTGCACTGCAGGCGGATTCTTTACCATCTGAGCTACCAGAGAAGCCTAATCGAAACATAAATAGTTCTAATGATATGCTACTCTTTTTTTTTTTTTGAATCTTTTTTTTTTTTCAATTTTATTTTATTAGTTGGAGGCAATTACTTCACAACATTTCAGTGGGTTTTTTATTTGGGTCCCTGAGAGCTTTTCTTAAAAGAGTGGGGAGGGCGTACTTAGTGCAAAATATTTGGATAGAAAACTGAAAGCAAATAAACTAGCCAAAGACAGCCAGTATGTTAACATTTCATTATATTTCTTTTTTATCCATGTATTTTGAAAATAATTTTGACGTAGTCTGCATCCAGTTTTATTTATTATTTTTTAATTTTTTTTTTTGCATCCAGTTTTAGAGGTAGTTTTATTTCCAGTATAACATAAACTATACCCTAGTTTATTAAAAAACTCATTGCAAATATCATATTGTAGATGCATAATATTCTATTATGAAGATATATCATTGGATCCTAAATTGTCTACTTTTAATATTACAGATCGTACTAAATTTTCATGTTAAAATTACTTCCTTGAGACTTCCCCTGGTGTTCCAATGGCTAAGACTCTGAGCTCTCAACTCAAGGGGCCTAGGTTGGATCCCTGGTCAGGGAACTAGATCCCACATGCCTCAACCAAGAGTTCACATGCCACAGTAAAAAAAATTCCGCATGCTGCTAAGAAAATCAAAGATCTGATGTGCTACAACTAAGACCCCGCATAGCCAAATAAATATATAGATTTTCTTCTTACGTTAAAAAAGTTACTTCCTTATGATAGTTATCATGAGAAGCAGAATTATTTCTAGATAGATTCATTTTGAAGTTTTTGGTATATATTTTGTTAAATTGCTATCACTTTATCTTTTTGTATTTCCTCTTTTTACCACATTTCGTGAAGCACTGAATATTAATATATTTGAAAGATTTTTCAAAGCTCGTTAAGTAAAAAGTTTCATATCAAAAATCCTCACAAATTTGGTAGTTTATAAATTGCATAGTTTTGTGAATTGCTGACTACCTATTTATCCTTTGGAGTCTTAATACTCTTATTTCTGCCAAGTTCAGCCTTTTATACATATTCTTATCATGTTTAAGGAAGCAGCTTATAGGAAAGGAAAGAAAACCACACTGAGCTTCAAGAAATCTGGTTTCAAGCCCCAACACTACCATTACATGACCCAGAGAAAGACACTGTTCTCTAGACCTCAATATTCAAAACTATACAATAAGGGTGATACACTAGGAGCTGTAAGATCAAGGGAAAGACCAAGTGGCTACTGTCCAAAACTCCTGCCTTCTTCTTCAACTAGAACAGCTCTCTTTTAATCTATTATGTAGCGAAGTGAAAGTCGCTCAGTCCTGTCCAATTCTTTGCAACCCCATGAACTACACAGTCCATGGAATTCTCCAGGACAGAATACTGGAGTGAGTAGCCTTTCCCTTCTCCAAGGGATCTTCCCAACTCAGGGATTGAACCCAGGTCTCCCTCATTTACATACAATTCCTAAGGCCCTTTGGTCTCTAAAGGTCTTGGATTCCATTATTCTGCCATACATAGGCAATTTGTTGTTTTTTCCATTTCAAAGACCAGGAAACTAAACCCAAATGGACAGATTATTCTTCAAGTTGGGCTAAGAGGAAGCCATACTTTCCAACTCTATTGTGGTCCCTAGCCGCTTCTTGAATCCAGAACCACTCTTTCTTCATGCATTCCAACTCTCCCTGAAACTGAGCTGCTCAGCATTTCAGGGTTCTCCAGCACATGAATCCTTACCATGAAATGCTCAACAGATCTCTACCCTAAATCACTTGAAGTAACTCTGTCCCTTCCAAGTCAAGGAAGCAAATTCTTCAAAGTAAAACAGAAGTCACCCCTTGCTGATAATGCTGTCATGACATGGGAAGTGGACACTGACCTCAGGAAGGACTCGCCTGCATGCACAGCCATGTAGGCCTAGCGGAGTTACTATGACACCTTACCTTTGCCACATCTCCTCCTCCAATTTTTCTGGATTATGATTCTTTAAAAGTTTCAAAACTTTCTTTTAAAAAGTGTTTATGCCATCTAATAATAACACCAATACAGTGCCTTCTTTTTTCTATTAATAAAACATTCTCTCAATTATTCTATATACAATCTTCCTTATACATAATCTATAAGGAAGACTTACATCTTCACCACAAGATGAGGAAATTCCCTGCTCCCAATGCAGGGGGCCCAGGTTCAGTCCTTGTTCAGGGAACTAGATCCTGCATGCCTCAACGTAGATCAAAGATTCTGCATGCCACAACTAAGATCTGGTACAGCCAATTAAACAAATATTTTTTTAAAATAAGATTCAGAGAATTGAAGTGACTTGCTCAATATTACACAGCTAGAAAGTGGACTCAGGTTTTAATCTCCCAGCCCAATAATCTTTTCATCCAATCTCTACTACTCAGCATTATGTGTGTGCTTAGTCGTTCAGCTGTTCTGACTCTTTACGATGACCCATTGAACTATAGCCCACCAGGCTTCCCTGTCCATGGGATTTTTCTAGGCAAGAATACTGGAGTAGGTTGCCACTTCTTACTCCAGAGGATATTCCCAACCCAGGGAATTCCCAACTTGGAATTCCCAATCTGGGTCTCTTTCGTTTCCTGCATTGGTAGGTGGATTTTTAACCACCATGCCACCATCCATCAATTTATCATTTGATAATTGTTACTTGGAGACTCACATTCAGGCCAGTTTATCTTTATTACAGGATCCCTAAGCAGTCAGTCTCTCTACTCCTATGGAAGGTCCCATGGAAGGGAACAAAAGAGATCAAAACTTATTTCTCTCCTATCAAGTAAATAAGTGAATAAAATCATGAAAAACTCCACCTTCCTATCTTGCTAATTAGAGACTGCAGTGTGAGACAGATACCTAGAAAAACTTATAGGTAGGAAGAAGTTGGGGCTACACCACCTGACATTTCTTGACCAGGCTGTGAAGAGTTGTTAGAGCCGTTTTAACACAGGAGAAATACTGAGTATATCTAGTAAAAGGTATCATTTTTTGGGGGGGGGGAGAGGGGCGGCGGCGCTATTTTGGCTGCATCCAAAGGCATGCACAACATTCCAGACCAGGGATCCAACCAGAGGCCCCTTCAGAGGAAGCTCTGAGTCCTAACCACCGACCCACCAAGGAAATCCAGAGGTGACATTTTAAATGTGAAGGACCCAACTTTTGAGAAGACTCTGATTGTTAGATATTCACCATTTGGTGAAAGTTTGGATTTGTTTCTTCAGAGATTCTTACTACCCCAAGATACTATGATTCTGAGTCTCTCCAGATTGTGACACTCTAGAATCCTAAGACTCTGAAGGCTCTACAATTTTGTAATTCTTATGGAAGAACTCTCCAAAGGAAAATCAATTTGTGAACTAGCCAGTTCTTAGCTGTCTCTCCTTCTCTACCTGCCCCACCTCCGATCTGCTTTTCACTTAAAGTCTCAGGTGTTTATTGTGGTCCAGTGGTTAAGCATCTGCTTTCCAATCCAAGGGAAGCAGGTTAGGACAAGGTTAGAATCTGCCTTCCTTGCCATTCAACCTGGCAACTAGGCCACAACTAAAACCTAAGGCAGCCAAGTAAATAAACATTTAAAAGCCTATTGGTGGAATACAAAAATTATGGCACATTCATCCACGGAGTACTTTATACTATGTATTCAATTAAAATAAAAAAAGAAATATTTACTTTGTAACAAACGATACACACCTTTATTTTATTTTATTATTATTTTATTTTATTTTTACGTAACTTTATACTGCATTGCTCCAATTGGGTACACAGAAGAAAATAAAAGAACGACAAAAATCAACCATGATTATTTCTGGTCGGTGGATTTTTCTATTCATTATTCTTTTCCCAAGTTCCCAGTTTTCGAAATTATGTATATGTTCTCACAATCGGAAATAAAACCTTTTAAGGCGCCGCCAATTTATTGTTGGGATACAGGGATGAGTCACCTCAAAGGCGAAGGAGGGGCCAGCGAGGCAAGGACAGGGGCTGGCTTTGAAGGGGAGGGACAAACTCTGGATAGGGTGGGGACTGATCAGCTAAGTTTGAGTCCAACCGGAAGCGCTGACGGTGGCACCCTACCGGGCAAAATCCAGCGGCAAAACTTGGGAATTACGTGGCAGCCCCAAAACGCCAGCTAGGCTGGCCCCGCCCAAGTGGTCCCGGAAGGTCTTCTGGCCCACGCCCTTGGCGAGCTCCCGCCCTTTGCTTCTCCCCATTGGTCCACTGAAACTTATTTGCCTTCTAGAGCCCGCCCCCCTGGGTCTGCTAAAGGTGGTGCGTCCCTCCCCCACTTCCGACAGGAGTAGCCATACTGAGTGTGGCGGGACGTGGAAGCGGGTGTGGTTCGCTCTTTGGCTTTTACCCCTCCCTGTGTTTCTCTATCGTCTCGGGTTATCAGAACCGAGAGGAAAGGGCAGTTTGCCCAGTTGGTAGTGGGGCGTTCGTGTAACGTGCAGAGGTCTCCTGCCCTGCCTCCAGTTCCCGGGAGTCCGATGGGACTTTTAGTTTTACAGAGGTGATGTCATCGCAAAACCTTTCCAAGGTCCTAATGCCCGGTGGTTAGGGTCTCAGAACCTTAGATCATTAGAGACAGGGTGACCGTAGAGTTTATTGTTTAAACTGCGACAGCTTTGAAAGCCTAAGGGGATACTGTTAATAATTAGCATTGACATAGCAGTCATAAATGTGAACTGTTTGGGAATTTAGAGCCACCCTACTCCAGATCATCAGATCCTAGGCCCGGTTCTTTTGTTTGTGGTGTGTGTGTGTTGAAATGTGTGTAACAAACACTTCCATTTTAACTTTTTTCATTTTTATTTTCTAATTTTAGTATAATTGATTTACAGTGTTACATTGGTTTCAGGTTTGTAACATACTAATTCTATATTTTTATAGCTTTTACTCCATTTAAAGTTACATCAGCTGTACATTACATATTTGTATCATTTATTTTATACCTACTACTTCATGCATCTTAATCCCTTTAAGCTATCTTGCCCATTCCCCACCCTGCTTCATCGTGGTAACCACTAGTTTGTTCTCTGTACATTTAAATTTGTATTTATTTTTTATATGCATTTGTTTATTTTTTAGATTCCACTTGTGAGAACACACAGGATTTGTCTTTGATTTATTCACGTAACATAATACCCTCCAGCTCCAGCCATGGTGTTGCAAATTCCTTTTAACCATTTTTAAATAGTATTAATTACATTCACAGTATAGTGCAACTATCACCATTATCTGTTTCTAAAAACTTTTTATCACCTCAAGCAGAAACTACCCATTAGGCAATAACTCCCTACTCTCTCAACCCCAACTGAACTAGTCCCTGATAATCTCTTTGAATTTGCCTGTACTAGATATTTCACATAAGTGGAATCATGCAATGTTTGTCCTTTCAGGTCTGACTTATTTCCTCAGCATATTTTCATCCATAGTGTAGCATGTATGAGTACTTCATTCCATACAATGGAATAATAACCTTACATTGGTTATTTGTTGTTGCTATTGAGTCATTAAGTTGTGTTCCACTCTTGCAAACCCATGGACTGTACCCACCAGGCTTCTCTGTCCATGGGATTTCCCAGGCAAGAATACTGGCATAGGTTGCCGTTTCCTTCTCCAGGGGATCTTCCTGCCCCAGAGACTGAACCCATGTCTCCTGCATTGGCAGGCAGATTCTTTACCATTGAGTGGCCAGGGGAGCCCTCCATTGGTTATACCTCCATTTGTTTATCCATTTATTAGCTAGCTAATGGACACTTGAGTTGTTTCTACCTGTTGGCTATTGTGAATAATGTTGCTATGAGCACTCCCATATGCATATTTTGTTTGATTCCACGCTTTCAATTATTTTGAGTATATACTTAGGTGTGTGATTGCTGGTTTGTATGGTAATTCTATGTTTTAACCTTTTGAGGAGCTGTCTTGCTGTTTTCCACAGCAACTGTACCATTTTACATTCCCATCAACAATGGATAAGGATTCCGATTTCTCCACATCCTCACCATCATTTGTTATTTTCCAGTTTTTGTTTTTACTTTTTATAGCCATCTTGTAGGTGTGAAATGGTAGTTCACTGTAATTTTGGTTTGCATTTCCCTAATGACAAATGATATTGAGCATCTTTTCATATACTTACTGGTCATTTGTGTATCTTCTCTGGACAAATTTCTATTCAAGTCCTTTGCCCATTATTTTTGAACTGTTGAGTTGTTGGAGTTCTTTATATATTCTGAATATTACTCCTTATCAGCTATAGGATTAGCAAATATTTTCTCCCATTCTGTGAATTGTCTTTTCCCTCTCTTGATATATTTGTTGGTACACAAAAGTTTTTAATTTTGGTAAAGTCCAATTTATCTATTTTGTTGTTGTTGCCTGTGCTTTGGTATCATGCTTAAGAAATCATTGCCAAATCTAAGGTCATATGGCCCATCTCATTTTAGATATGAAGAAATTGAAGACTACATGGGGAAAAGCCTGAGGGCTCAGTGTTGTCATCAATTAATGACAGTTGGGACTAAAATCAAGAGTTCCATTCAAAACCATCAGTTTTTCAAAATGCTTAAAAATTATTGAGGGGAATTTTACCTTCAATAATAAAACAGTATAATAGAATAGAACCTTCAGAATAACCAGAGAAGATTGCATATATAGTTCAAATTATTGTGACAATAGACAACTCTGGTTGACTCATTTTTTGGAGTTGGTATTAAGCAAACAAATAAAAATTGATCTCTTTGAGAAAGAAACAAGCAAGAACCTGGCTTACTTCAGGACATAAAATTTATAGAATGACCCTTTAATTCATGACCTTGTGTAGCTGGAATTTAGAAATCTAAATCTTTACTGTCTGAGTTACTTGAGGGGACTCCCTGTTGAGGCCAAGAGCCAAAATGTCAATTTCACTTAATTTTTTTACCAGTGTACATGAATAGAAATGCCTTGCAAAATTGCCTTAAAAATTGAGCACATATGTCTGAAGTTTAAAGTCATTTTATTCAACAAATACCTATAGAGAACTTTAGGTCTGTTAGGGTCTTTATTCCTATTTTGTTCATTAATTTGTAAGTATTATGAATTTCTCTTTCTCTGAAATGTATATGGTGCTCTCTATTAGGACTTGAACAAGGCTACTCCTTCTAGCATGTATACAAGTCAAGAAGAAATGTGATGTATCTGTAGTGCCAGTGCTTCCTCATCATGTTCATTTCTGGACATCTTAATAGCATTATTATTTTCCCTTGAGACTATAAAGTTTGGAATAGAGATCAATTAGAAATCGCAGGAATAGGAGGGATCTTAGACCCTGTCCTAATTGAAGAAGGTGGTAAGGTTGGTAGGGTCATATTATGTTCTTTTTTCTTCAAATCATTTTAATACTCTGGCAGTGATTCAAAGTATGGGGATGCTACCTTGTCTTACAACAAGCATGATCAAAGGCAATAATGAGACCAGATTCTGAACAACAAGAGTTATAGAAAGGCTACAGGGCTCACGGATTGAAGACCTTGGTTTCAGAAAGTCTCTTGAGAGCTAGCAAATAGCAGAAGGGACATGAAATTTTAAGAGATCCTCAGAGGATGGGGGGATGGTTAATGAGTCATGAGTACCTTGAAGCATTCCTTGATGGTAGTTGGGTGTCAAGAGTATTTGTGGTCTGAGGTTAACAGACCAAAATGGACTGAGCAAGTCTGTTGTCCCATAGGGTCAAGCTTCTTCACTGTATAGACCCAGTCTCCTTGATCCTTGAGGTAATACTTGAAAAACATGACCACACCAAAGCTGTCCATATTATGTTGTGCTTTAAAAAAAAAAAAAAAGGAATTTTTTACTTAAAAAATTTTTTTAATTGTCCAAAATAAATGTTGCATTCACTAAGCAATTAATTTAAAAAGTGAAAAAATTGCCAATGATAATACTGTCTCTTTCAAACCTTTCCATAAACCTTCCCACCCCTCAGCCCATCTTCTATCAGAACTGCCTTTAAAAATAAACAGATCTGAAAGAAAAGTGTGTCTAAATATGATTTTTGTACCTGCAGAGCATATGTCTTCTCAGGAATATAAAAAGACATAATAATTATCTCCTTCCAAGTTTTTCTGCAAATAAGGGTTATAGTGAGTATTTTAATCTAGCTTCTATAAAATCTGACCATTATAGTACATGTTTTCTATTTTAGTCTCTCTGTTGAACATGTGAGACTGCTTGGTTCTAAAGCTTTCAGATTAAGGCAGAAAGAAACCTTTAGCCAATCTGTGGGAGTGCAAGATCTGATTTCTTACTGAAGGTTACTCATAGAGCTGCAAGATTTAGCAAACAAAAGTAAGGATGCCCAGTTAAATTTGAATATAGAATTTTAAATTCTAATTTAATCTGGTATCAAGTGTTTTATCTGGCAACACAGTTCAATTAATATACCAATATTTTGCATTTATTATTTCAACTTAATATGTTTTATTGAACACCACTATAGTGAAATGTTGGGCTAGGCTTTGTCGGTCAAACTGAAGGTAAAATGTGTGCCCTCAAAGATTTTATAATATTGGAAGACCCCAGGCAGACACTGAAATTATATATAAGCAAATGAAAATTACATGTATAGTAAAATTAATATGTAGAACTGACTGTCAATGTCTCTGTAGTTTGTTTCTTTGAATGTTGAATATTGGTACTTCTCAGGTGTTTGTAAAAACAAGAGTTCTTCCTCTATAGTGAAGTTCTATCTTGAAATTAGCATGGTTTTTCCCTGATTGTTGCTACCAAACCATAAATACTGGTATTGAACAGGGCTGTCCAATATTTTAATTCTCTCTACAGTAAAATGAAAAATTAGAAAGCTATATACTTAGATACTCTTTTTTTCATTATAACTTCAAACTTGCTTTATCTTCATTTGTGATGGATATTTAATCAATAGTGGTTTGTTATACTTGAGCTTTTGGTTTGCCTTCTGTTAAGAACTTAATGGAATTTAATGATCTCTAAACAAACACTTACCCACTGAAAAATAAAAAAAATAAAAATTAAAAAAAAAAAAAGCTCCCACCCACTTTACCCCTAAAAAATAAATAAATAAATAAATAAATAAACAAACACTTAAAGGGACTTCTCTGGCAGTGCAGTGGTTAAGACTCCATGCTTCCACTGCAAGGACATGGGTTCTATCCCTTATTGGGGAACTAAGATTCCACACTCCATGTGGCAAAAAATTAAATAAAATAAAAATAAATAAACAAACAAGAAGATGGTACTAAAAGGAAGTCTGTGACCCCTTTGCAATGGATGAATTGTTTTGCAATATGAATAATTTCACTGTCCAATTGATGAGTTTATAAGTAAAATGGGTTAGTAGCTCATACTAATATTAACTTTTCTATCAATACAAAAGGGATGTTATCCCATGGGGAAGAAAGCAACATTTCTACATAAACATTTTTTTATCTTTCCCTCCAAATGGTAACTATTTATTGAGTTCTTTCTCTGTGCTGGTATACTAAATGCTTTACAGATATTATTTAATTTAATCCTGATGAAGAAATCAAGGCTACAGAGAGAAATGTGATCCAATATTTTTGTAGGCTATTTGGCAGTCTTTTAAACACTAGTAACAGAAAACAATAGCATGCAACATTTTTCTTAAATGAAGAGTTTGAAAGCACTTAATTTTGAAAAGAGAGAGCTGAGTTCAATACAAGTAAAAACTTCCTGATAGTGAAGAACTGGAATGGGGAGGTTGGAGAGATTTTCTTTACTATATAGTATACTAAAGAATCAATTGATGTTTATATGCCTAAAAACTGAAAGAGATGATTAAATCGTACAGATATTCTCTGAGCTCAGTAATTATGGGAAAGGGAGTTTGCCTGAAGATCAAAGAGAGGAATTTTATGTGGTTGCTCCCTTTCCAGCTTCAATCCTATGTCCACCGATTGTGGAACCTTGTACTACAATTCCTACTTCTAAACAAAAACTAATAATTATCTACCTCTAGCTATTTGAATTCTTACTTCAAATGCAATATGTGTAAAACTAAACTCACTATCTTCTTCCCTTCCTTGACCTTGTATGTCTCACCTCTTTATTTGCTACCTTTTTTTTCTTTCCTTCTCTTCTGAACCAAATTCCTTAGATGAAAGAGCCTCCATCTGCCTCCATTTCTTCTTTTTATTCTTTTTGTTGTTGTTGTTGCCTCCATTTCTTAATCTCCCATTTCCTCCTAAACCCAAATATGGCTTTTGTCCTCCTCTCTCCACTGAAACTTCTAACTCAAGCCAGTGACCCTTTAAAGAAAAGAAAACTTTATTGAGATATATTTTACCTATGATAAAAATCATTTAAGTGACTTAATTATAATCCAGTGATTTTTAGTAAATTTACAGTATTGTACAATTATCACAATAAAATTTTAGAACATTTCTAGTGCTTAGAAAAGAGCCTTGTGCCCATTTGCAGTTACTTACCTTTTGAGAACAGATTCAATGAATGATTTTCAGTCCACAAGTTACTTAACTGCTCTGAATACATTTGGCCCTACTGACCACACCTTTCCTGTTGAAACTTTCTCTTCCCTTCTTTTTGGCCATCGCTTTCTCCTGGTTTCCCTCCTAACTTTTTGCTAGTTCACAGATTATTTTCTCTGCCTGACTTCAAATATTGCTATTCCATCCAGTTCTGTTCTCACCTTTCAGTTTACTCTTTACTCAAATGATTGCATTCATCTTTATGGCCACAACTGCCATCTATAAACTTGTCTTCAAAATTTCTATTTCCAGCTCAGACTTGTGCCATGAGCTCCAGTCTGGTAGAGTATAGTAGTAAAATTGCTTATCATCAACAGTGGCTCTTCTCTGTCTGTAATAAAATGCAACAGAAAACTCATCAAATTAGCAGATAAATACTGTTCCTCTTGGGAAAGGAAATTAAGATTCACCCATAGTGTGTTAAGTTTCAAAGTGGTGGATGAAATATGGAATATGTGTATGATCTCTGAAGTCTTTAAGACTATATGTAAGACCATAATATACTCTTCTTAGCTGATTGTGTATCTTAAATAGAATTTTAATGTACCTGCAACTCTATTATATCATTGAAGTTAACACTTTTATATATATGTCTCACCAGTCGATTGATATAAACTCAAGACCAGGGACCAAATCTTTTTCTGCTTTGTCTTTCCAGTAAGAAAGCACAGTGCTTGGTATAAAGTAGGTAATAGTATTTGTAGAATGAATAAATGTGTATGTCAGGGCAGAACATACCTGAAACTGAAATGGTGTGTTAATGTAGTGCACATTGGTGGTGGACTGTCAAATGGTATTTTCCATCTTTTCTTCCTTATTAGAAAATTGTAATTTTATTATAATAACCCGTCTCCCTCCACACAGCCATACAAATGTATTTATCAAAGTATTCCTATTTCTCTCACTGGGGACAGATTTAGGATGGGTATATAAAGAAATTTTGGCCAGTGAGATGTAATGAGGTCTGCTGGAGAGATTCTGGGGAAAGTTTCTCACTTATAAAGAGATACATTGGGGAATTCCCTGGCGGCCCAGTGGTTAGGACTCCATGCTCTCACTGCCCAGAGCCCAGGTTCAATCCCTTGTTGGGAAACTAAGATCCCACAAATCACATATGGAGCCAGAAAAAAAAAGAAGATACACAGAAATATCTTCTTTCTTGGGACTTTATAAACTATCTAGAACTACCACAGCCATGTTGTGATTATTTGGTAAGCTAGTATCTAGGGGCAGAGTCAATATACTGAGGAAAGCAGAACAGAAAGACAGAAGAAAGTAGTCTTTACAAACATTGTTGGATAGAAATTACTGAAGCTGCCCTAACTTGGGACTTCTTTATGTGAATTGCCCCACTGTTTAAACTATTTAGAGTTGAGTTTTCTATTTCTTCCAGTTGAAAGATTCCTAACCGATAATTTCAGTAAAAGGATAACATAGTAAATAACCTATGCCTTTTCTTTTCCTCGTTAGACTACGTGGACTGTGGACAAAGAGCACACGTTGACTCTGTTGTCTGTGTTGGACTCAAGCTGCAATGTAGATGTTCTTGCAAACCTCCTCTGACAAGACTGTTTGCATATTAACCTTGATAGTCTCAGATTTAGATAACAAAAACAATAATTTGCATGTCAAGTGAAGCTAGGAAGATGTATTTTAGGATCAGTGATATGGAAACTTCTTGCTTTTACTGATGAAAATAATGAGGATTTTCAGCCTGATTCTACCACTAAGTGCTGGAATTTTCTAACCTAAGGGGAGAATTCTAATGGTAATTATATTCAGGAGACTTAAAGATAAATATTGACACCGGTTCTTTGCAGTTATTACAATATTATTTATACAAATTTCAGTACTTTTACTTTTTTCTCCTCCCTTTTCATCTATTCAAATTCTGCCAGTATGCCACAATGCGACTGAGATTTCACCCTTGTCAGAAAGGCAGTGACTCATGATGTTAACTCTGATGCACCAAAATACCTGTATTTCTTTTTTTTTAATACCTGTATTTCTGATCACCAAACACTCTAAGACCCTATAGGTATATTATATACACAAGGTACAACCCTACCTTGAATAACTTATGATCTAATTGGAAAACTGGGACACAAAAATTATAGAATAGCATGTTGATTCTCAAACTTAGGGTGCATAAAAATCCATTTAATAAACATGTTAAAAACGGATTTTCTAGGTCATAACTTTAGAGATTTTTGAGTCACTAGTTTCAGCTTGGGGCTCCCTAATCTTTGTTTTTGAGATTCCTTAGATTGATTTTGATTGTAGGTGTAATGAGACTTTTTACTGGAGAACACAGTGGAGTGGAGAGAGTGATATTTTTTGTTTCTTTGGACTGTAGTGTCATGCTGAAATGGGCCTGTGGTAGGAGTATAATTATAAAGGCCTAGATTTATTCATATTATCTTAATAGTGGTAACACAGCATCCAGTCCCATCATTGCAAGTAGATGGGGAAACAGTGGAAAGAGTGAGAGACTTTATTTTTGGGGGCTCCAAACTCACTGTAGATGGTGACTGCAGCCATGAAATTAAAATACACTTGCTCCTTGGAAGAAAAGCTATGACCAACATAGACAGCGTATTAAAAAGCAGAGACGTTACTTGGCCAACAAAGGTCCGTCTAGCCAAAGTTATGGTTTTTCCAGTAGTCATGTTTGGATGTGAGAGTTGGACTATAAGGAAAGCTGAGCGCAGAAGAACTGATGCTTTTGAACTGTGGTGTTGGAGAATCTTGAGAGTCCCTTGGACTGCAAGGAAATCCAACCAGTCCATCCTAAAGGAAATCAGTCGTGAATATACATTGGAAGGACTGATGCTGAAGCTGAAACTCCAATACTTTGGCCACCTGATGCGAAGAATCGACTCATTTGAAAAGACCCTGATGCTGGGAAGGATTGAAGGTGGGAGAAGGGGACAACAGAGGATGAGAAGGTTGGATGGCATCAACAGCTCGATGGACATGAGTTTGAGTAAACTCCAGGAGTTGGTGATGGACAGGGAAGCTTGGTGTGCTGCAGTCCATGGGGTTGCAAAGAGTCGCACTCGAGTGAGTGACTGAACTAAACTGAACTGAATAATGGTAATGGTGAAGATGGAACTAATTGTAACAGAGGGATGTTGAAGAATTAGCTATCACAGGGTTTGGTGACTAATTAAATATGAATGATAAGGAAGAAGAAAAGGTCAAGGATGACAGTAAATATTCTGATTTAAGTAATTCCCACATCTTGTTAGCTCTGTGACTGATTCTCTTATTCCCTCATCTTTAAATGAAGATAATAATATCTATCTCATAGCATTATTGTAAAGTACAACAACTAAATTAAGGTGCTTAATAGGCACTCAAATATTTAGTTTTCTGAAAGAAATTTAATAACAATAGATGGTAACATATGATTAATGCTTAATGAAGGACTGGCACAAATTTTAAGAATGAAAATGGATGTGTAGTAGAAAAGATCAGTGTGGCCTGGCATAAACCATCTCAGTACTTTAAAAGAATCACTACATTTTTAAATTTTGATTTATTTTTTTATTGAGGGAGCATTGTTTTATAACATCATATAAATTTCATGTGTAAAGCATTCTATATACCTTATACCTTACATCACTATATACGTTATATCACTTCCTTCTGTCACCATAGAAGTTGATTCCCTTTATCCATTTCTCTTTCCCCTCTGCCACTTCCTTCTTGGTAACCACTACTCTATTTTCTGTATCTATGGCTTTATTTTTGTCCAATTTAGTTTGCTCATTTAGTCTTTTTTAAAAAATTCTACAAATGAGTGTAATCATACAGTTTTTGTCTTTCTCCATCTGAATTATTTCACTTAGAACATTATCATCAAGGTCCATCCATGTTGTCATGAATGGCAAGATTTCATCTTTTTATTGCTGAATAGTATTTGATTTTATATATATATAGATAGATATATATATCTCACATCTTTATCCATTCATCCATTGATGGGCACTTAGTTTGTTTCCTTATCTTGGCTATTATAGATAATGATACAGTGAATATAGGGGTGCATATATCTTTTTGAATCAGTATCTTCATGTTAATTGCCTCTTATTTGGATAAATACCTGAATTGGGATGGTTGGATCACATTAGGTCTATTCTTACTTTTTTGAGGAACCTCCATACTGTTTTCCATAGTAGTTGCACCAATTTACTAACAATTGTGCAGCACAAGGGTTTCCATTTTTCCGTAGCCTCAGCAGCGTGTGCTATATCTTGCCTTTTTTATAATAGCCATTTTAACAGTTATGAGGGGCTTTCCTGGTGGCTTGGTGATGATGGATCTGCCTGCCAATGCAGGAGATGCAGGCTTGATCCTCTGGAGAAGTAAATGACAACTCCAGTGTTCTTGCCTGGGAAATCTCATGGACAGAGGAGCATGGCAGACTAGTACATGGGGCTGCAAAAGAGTCAGACATGACTTAGAAACTAAAACAGCAACAAACAACAGTTGTAAGGTGGTATCTCATTGTAGTTTTCATTTGCATTTCCCTAATATTTAGTGCTGTTGAGCATCTTTTTCTATGCCGGTTGGTCATCTGTAGGTCTTCTTTGGAAAAATATCTATTCAACTCCTCTGCCCATTTTTCAATTGAGTTGTTTGCTTTTTGTTGTTGAGTTGTATGAGTTCTTTATTATTTTGGATATAAACCCCTTATTGAATATTTCATTTGCACTTATTAGGTTTTTTTTTTAATTGTTGTTGATAGTTTTTTTTGCTGTTCGGAAGCTTTTTAGTTTGATGTTGTCCCATTTGTTTATTTTTGGTTTTGTTTCCCTTGCCTGAGTAGACACACCTAGAAAGATTACTAAGACAAATGTCAAAGAAAGTACTGCCTATGTTTTCTTCTAGGAGTTTTATTGTTTCGAGTCTTACATTCAAGTCTTTAATTCGTTTTGAATTTATTTTTGTATATGGTGTGAGATAGTGTTCTAGTTTCATTTTTTTTGCATGTGACTGTCCAGTTTTTCCAACACCATTTATAGAATTCAATTACATTTAATCAAAATGTGTATATGTATAGTTTTAAAAATTCTAATGGTACTGTAATTTTCTTTTCATTTGTCTAGTTTTTGGGTTTTTTTTTTTTTTTTTTTGACTTATTGGTAAGTTTTCCTTCAGTTCCATTTTCCATATGGTCAAATTTAACTTCATCAGTCTCAGAACTTCTCTAGTAGTCCAGTGGTTAAGACTCTGCTACTTCCAATGCAGGGGATGCAAGTTCAATCCCTAGTAGGGAAACTAAAATCTCACAGGCTGTGTGGCGCAGCCAAAAAGTAAAATTAACTTTACTCTTTTCTGTCTGGGTTGGTTACTCTCTAGATTTTATTTTTTGGCTTTTCCTAGGAATACCTTTTACTTCTTTCGTGTGTACTATATCTAGATCTATAACTTTCTTTTCTTTGGTTTAACTCGTTATTTAGCTTCTTCAATGGCTTTTTTGAAAAGAATGAAATTTTGAGACCTTTAAAATATCTGGAAGTATTTTACTCTACCTACACATTTAAATGATAGTTTGCTTGGGAATGGAATTCTAGGTTGAAAATCTTTTCACTTAAATGTTCCTTCATTCCCCCTACATGCCACTGGGCCCGCCCCTCCTGCCAATTTCCAGTGTTATTATTGAGAATATTGATGCCATTCTGGTTTTAAATCTTTTCAACATGTGTTGTTTTAATTTCTGGAAACTTTTAAGATCTTCTTTTGTCTTTGATATGGAATTTCATAATGATGTAACCTGAAATATTTTTATTTTTGCTGGATGTATAACATACCCTTCCAATTTGGAAACTCATGTCTCCCAGATGTGAGAACTTATTTTATATAATTTTATTTTATAATAATCTCTGCATTAAAGCTTTCTTTATTCTCTCTCTATAGAATTTCTATTATTTGTATGCTGAGTCTTCTGGATTAATCCTAGATACTCCTCAAATTATCTAGTGTCCATTTCTTAGCTTTTTGCTATGCTTTCTGGAACATTTCTTTTATGTTATTTTCCAAATATTTTATTTTTAAACTTTGGCTGTCATAATTTTAATTTCCAAGAAAGCCTGTTTTGAAAGTGTCCATTTTTAAAAAATAGGATCTTGCTCTTCCTTCAAAAATGCAATAGCTTTTATCATACATCTTCCTGTTTTTCCTGGTTTATTTATATTCTCTATTTAATATTGGAGATTTTATCAAATATATAGCAAACCTTTACAGCTTGTTCAGATTTAAGAGAAGCATCAAAATAATCAGAAGCTCAGTGTGAGGGGGTGGTATTTACTGATTAGAAGTGTTCATTATAGAATGATTTGATGGTGAACTGGCTGAATTTACCTCTATATTCAGAATTTACTGGCCCTTTCTCTGAGACGTTTCAGCTTATGTAAAGAAGGATCTTCCCATCTCTTTTTCAGACATAAGTTGCTGCCCGTGTTATGAAAGGTGCTTGGAGAGAGACCATTGGCTATCAAGCCCCATATCTTCTGACAGCACCTCACCCTAGTACTCTACTATGCCTGATATGTATATGCCTAGAGGTACTATGCCTAGAGCCTCTTATGTTCAATTCCTCCATTTTTAGGGATAGGTTTTTAACTACTGTTTATATGATCTTTGATACAATTCCCTTGTTTTGAGTCCCTTTTCTCCTCCCTAACTTCTGTGGTACCTGGAACTTCACATTCCTGAGCTTTTCTAGAGTTCTGCTTGGCTGATTGACTTGCTTCTTGTTCCTTTCCCCTTCAGTAAGCACTTTCTATCCTCTATTCAGTCAGCTACCATTGTTCTTTGTCTCCTAACTTAAAATATTATGGAACTGGGTTAGAGATGTTAAAGCCAGAGTTTGCATTTTATTTTTTTCGTTCTTGTTTTGGAACAATTTCAGAGAAGGAAGAAAGCAGAAACACCTTTAATCTTCTATGCTAAAACTGGAAGTTTGTTCAGTTTTTCCAAATGATACTGTAGCTTATCATCTCACTGGATAGTTTCAGCTACAAAATAACGATTTTGATATCTTTTGATTTTTGTTTAAAATTCAAAAATCCAGAAAAATGTTCATGAAAAGATGGTTTCTCTTGGTGTTTTAGGCAAGTTACAATTTGGCTGTACAGTCTGTTGGCATTTAAGTGCAAACAGTATTGGTCTCATTTTTCTGTCCTAAGATTCTCTGTTCTTTACATAAACAGCAGTAGAAGCAGTTGTTCTCGTCTTCTGTGACAGTGATAATCTCTTAGTAGCAGGTGGGATGATTCATTCTCCTGCACATCTTAGAGGAGACTATTATTTGTGGGGGGTAGAGTGTGGGGAGTTGAGAGCTCCAGCAACATGTCAGGTATTACACATTCTGGACTAGTTTAAAAGAAGCAACCTCTTCCCCCACTGCATTTCAAAGCCTAGAAGTAACATCTCACAGCTAAGGCTCTGAGAAACCACATTATTCATAACAGGGACCATGATTCACATGAACAGAACAAAATGGAACTATCAAAAATAGATTGTGCATATCACTCTGTAGCAAAAATATCTTCTGACTTAGCTTATGAATTGGCCATAATCATAGGAAGAACCATTCCATTGAGGTTCTAACTGCCTTCTCCTCCACCTTGATTGAATAACCTTTATGCTACTCCCACAGCACATAAGGTATTTGGAAAACAGGTTTTGATATGAGTCCTCCCACTTCTTTTTTTTTTTAAATTGTAGTCCTTTTGAAATAGGACTTGCTTAAATATTTCTTGTGTTAATTGTGGTCATTTAATTGGTCACCTTGAATTATTGGGCATTTGTCATTTTTATGCTTTGTAATATTGATCCAGTATTATTTTTAGTAGCAATGATTTTAATAACTTTCAGAATAGGTTAGAAGGGCTTCACATTTGATGGAATTTGAATTCCTGCCAGAGTTATTATTTGTTTCAAATATGAGCAATATGAGTTCAGTTCTTTTACCTGGGTAGTTTTTCTGCTTTTATTGATTTCCTGCCTCTCCAAGAGTAATAAATTCTTTTTAGAGAGTAGTAAGCAGAAAAAGGCATTCCAGTCTGGTAACTATTACTGTATTATATATACATACATAAACACACAGTATTGAGTGCCTAATGTTTAAGGAGTTGTGTGAGGTATTTTAAGGGATCTAAAGATGAGACTATCAGATGCTTCCAGCCACAAGTAATAATGACAAAGACATATTGTGAAGACATTAATACATATAAAGACATTTATTATTTTGCTAAAAAACCCAGAGGAAGTTCAGTGATACGATGATGCCTTTTAGGTTTTGCTTAGCCATCATAAGTAAATTGATCTTTTTCTTCAGGATTACATACTAATGTTCACATAATGTGTTTGCTCTAGATATCATGTCCTTATATAACCATACTCAGTGGCAGAAAAGTGGCAGTTTTTCCTCATCTATCTCTTCTCATCAACGAAGAAAATTTATCTTAGAAGTCTCTGGCACATTTCCTTTGTATCCCATCGGCTCAGATAAAGTCAGGCGCCCATATAGCTTAGCTGAAAGGAAGCTGGAAAAGTATTCATCATTTCCAATATGTATTGTGGAAGTGTGTGTGTGTGTGTTGGGTTGGATAGGCAACAAATAGTGTCTGTCACAGGAAATAAGATGAAATCTCAGTCCTCCCTTAGGAGATTTTTTTCTCTGGGGGCAGAAAGACAAGCTGTAATTGTATTATGATTTCTGTGTGTTAGATTCCTGGTCACACTCATGGGCTTCAAATTAGCAATCCTTTTTAAACTAATGAAAAAAAAAAACTGCTCTGGCACTTTCCCAGTGGAGCTGCCAAGGCTGTCCTCTCCCACTGTCCCCAAGTTTTAGTTATGAAATTCTGATCTGGGCATCTTTGCCATAAGTGTTTTAAAGGAATGCAGTATCAATTTACATCACACGATTTTAAGTGATGTTCTCTTTCTCCAAAATGCTCTTGCCCTTCTATCTCCATATGCCCAAATCGTGTTCACCTTTTGAAGAAAACTAAAAATAATCTCTCATTTATTTCACAAAAATCTGTTACATGCTTACCGTGGAGCAAGCACTCTGCAAGTGTTGGGAATATAAGACATGAGCTTTTTTACCTCATTAAGCTTGTAGTCAGGTGGGGAAAACTGACAATTAAAAAATACAATTAAGTGATGGGGAAGAATAGGATACAATGGAGGGCTTCCCAGGTGGCACTAAGTGGTAAAGAACCCACCTGTCAATGCAGGAGATGTAAGAAACAAGGGGTTGATCCCTGGGTTGGGAAGATCCCCTGCAGGAGGTAAAAGCAACCCACTCCACTATTCTCGCCTGGAGAACCCCCAAGGACAGAGGGGCTTGGCAGGCTACAGTGTATAGGGTGGCAAAGAGTCAGACCCAACTGAAGCAACTTAGTATGCATGCAGGATACAATGGGAGGACAGGAAGGGTATTTACTCTTGGTGGCAATGGGAGCAGACTGAGAAGTATTTTTAGAACTTTTTAAAGGTAATTTTAAAGAATAAGTAGGAATTGGGAAGAGAAAGGAAAGTGTTCAAGATAAAGAGAAATCATAGAGGTGAAAGTGTTGGGGAAAGCACCCTTGAAAAAGGCCCCTTTAATTCCTTCTTCTCCCAAGTAATTTCTCCATTTGATGAATGGAGTTGCATAGTACGACAATATGCAACTTTTAGACCATAAGATCTCTAAAGATAAAACATATTACTTACACAGAGCACTTGATAAATATGTATTTAGTTTCAGAAGAGAATGAGGCTGTATATGTGTCAATGCAAAATGCGAAGTTAAAACATTAGAAACATCTGAGGTAAGAGATGCCTATGTAGTAATATCGCTTTTTAGAATGGTAGGAATAATCACACCCACCCAGGTGATTACAGAGATCAAAGCAGCAGGGAAGAATTGATTCATAAAGTTCTGGAGGAAGCACAAAATAATTATAGTTCCAATCCTCAGATGTTCCTTTAAAGGTTATTTTAGGAAACATAATGAAAACCTGGTACACATCAGAAAGAAAAAAATCACCATTCATTTTTGTTTGCTGAGTTTTTCTACATGGTATTAGCTACTTTTTCTGGGTACTAAGGTTCTGGGTTACTGGTGGGAAGAGCCTTAGCAGACCTGACAAATTACTTTTAAAATCAAATATTAAAAAAGAAAAATCAAAGTTGTGTCCATGTCACAACTGAGGTGTTTACCATTTCATTTTAGATGTGTGTTCTAAAAATCTTTCTGCTGCTTAGTTTATAGGAACTAGACAGAAGTAAATTTTGATAGAGAAGGAGATTTGAGGATATATCTGTTGTCTTGATAGGCTAGAATAGATGAAAGCGTAAGAACCTCTTTTCCTCCCCTCAATTTATTCTAGTTCATTCAGCAATTCATCCCTGGGTTTGAGAAGGCAGTTGTTTGATCCTGTCATTTCTATAGCTAAGTAAATAACCCTCTAATAATGAGAAAATGTACATAAATGTGTTTTGTGAATGGTATGGCTCTATACACAAATTTAATAACATTTTTTATTATTAATTTGGAAGTATTTTTGATACCAGTTTTCAAAAGTGTCTCTTTCAAGGACAAGGATTACTTTTTCATATGCTATCCTGTAGTATGGTAAGTTGTGACTGGAGTATGGTAAGTGGTTGATGTCAAATTCTCTAATTTGACAATTCGTTTATTTGATAATTCTCAACATTTATCTTTTATTAATAGACTTTATTTTTTTAAAGTTTTAGATTTACAGAAAAAATGAGTAGAGAGTACAGGAAATCCCCATATGCCTCTCCTCACCCCCAGTTTCCTCTATTACCCTGCATTAGTATGATACAGGTAATATTAGTATGATTAGTTTGTTACAATTAATACACGAATATTGTTACACTGTAATTAACTAAAGTCCATATATATTCAGATTTCCTTAGTGTTTGCCTGATGTCCTTTTTCTGTTCCAGGATCCCATTCAGCCTTAACAGTTTAGTTATCATGTTAGTTGTATCCACATTACTCTTAGTTGTCACATCTTCTTGAGCTCCTCTTGAGTGTGACATTAGTTTTGGGGGTCATCTTCATTTTGGGGGTCATGAACTGGGTTGAAAGTTATGGATTCTCTCCACAGTAAAATAGGCAAGCTGTAGATGACTAATTTAAGGGAGGTCTATCCACAGCAGATTCCGAAACCCTGCTTTAGAAGAAACGGATGATCCTTAGAATGTCCACTTCCTCACATCAGGGCCATGCTCTACCTCCAATTTGCTGTGTGAACTGCCTGCAAACCCATTTCCTACATGAGCCTCAGTTACACCATCTGTGAAATGGGGGATTTGGTTTACCTGATATCTAAATCCTTTTCTATCACAATAGAAGGTGGGGTCACCTAGAGCTGTCCACATTTGGGCAACAAAGATTGGTAACAGAAGACCATAACAGGTCAGGCTAAGAAAGTGAATAAGGCTTATCAACAAGGAGTTGTGGAGGTTCAGTGGGGGAAAAGACAAAACCTGGGTTCCACTTTATGACTGTGGATTTTGTAAGTCCTTTTGTAAGTGATGAGCTTCCGTTTCTTCATCTGCAAAAAATATGAAAGCCCTGCTTCTGGTAGTTATGAAACTCCTTGGAGCAACAGCGGAGAATGTACCAAGAAGGGTATCATGTGAGGAATTATAAGAAAGAAAATGGAGAAAGGGGGTGAAGGGCGGATGTGAGGAATGAGAAGAAAGGTTGACGGCTCAGGAAAGAGGAACCATCTGTACACCTTTAGGCCTTCCGACTTCACCTGCACTAGTTCGGGTCAATTCCATCTCCTTTCCAGCTCCGCCTCCGCCCCAATTCCCTCCCCTCCCCCCAGGCTGCGACTGGCCACTCTTCGCATGGCCGCCACGCTCAGCCGCTTTCCACCACGCGAGGGTAGTGCGCGCGCTCTGGCGCCGCCACCTCACTCCTATCTCTGCCTGCCCTTGACCTCTTTCGATTGGTTCATCCAGTAACTGACGTAAGGGCTCCCTATTCCCCACCTCCAACAGTTCCTCCAGTCTCCGCCCCGCCACCTCCCTGCATCTCCCCAAGCCAGTGGAAACCTTAACCACCCCTGATCTCGGCTAAGCGGGCGGAGCCGGGAAAGCAGGCTGAACCAGGAAGGCGCAGTCTGTGGCGCGCACGCGCACGCACGCACGCCGGGGCTGGCGGGGCGGCAGGCTCGCGCCCGGGCTCGCCCCGCGCCGCGCCACAGGCTCGCGCACTCAGCAGGTTGGGCTGCGGCGGCGGCAGCTGTGGAGCTGAAGCGCTGCGTGTGAGAGGTCCCAAACGCTTCTGCGGCTCCCACTCCGCCACCCTTACCTCAGTTTCGGTGCCGGGTGCTGAGAGGGGAAAGGCTGTAGCCTTGGGATCCCCCACACCCCTAGCACACCCCTGGCTGCTTCCGACACAGCCTTCACTCCCTTTCTAGCTGCGGGCCTCGCTAGGTGCTAGGCGACTCCGAGGGGAGGCGACGGCGACGGCTGTCGGTCTGTGTAGAGGAGCCCTGCTCTCCAGCCTTGCTCCGCCGCCGGGCCCTGCAGGGGCCGAGAGAGCTCGGCGCCGGCCCTTCCTCTAGCCTCTTCGTCAACCGGTTGGAGCAGCGTCGGTCCGGGAGGTCTCTGGGCTGAGGCGGCGGCAGCTTCTCCGGCTCCATCATGTCCGCGGGCGGAGACTTCGGGAATCCGCTGAGGAAATTCAAGCTTGTGTTCCTGGGGGAGCAGAGCGGTGAGTGCGCGGCTCCCCCATTCCTGGCAGCTGGCCGTGGCTTCCCCGCACCGCCCCCCAATGCGGCCCCTCAGTCTGTGGAGGCTCCCTGCGGGCCTCGCGTTCGCGCTCGGTTCTACCCCCCGCATCCCCTGCCTGTATTCGGTTCGCCGACCCATCTCGGCCACCCGTTTCTCTTCCCATGATCCGTCGCTCGGATTTTGACCCTTCCGTCCCCGACTCCGCCGGCTCCGTTCCCCGCAGCCCGGCCCTCTCCGGTCGGTCTGCCCTCCCCACTCCTCACCCCGCCCAGCCCCAGCCTCCTGTCCATCCCTTTCTTCCTCCGGTCTCCGTCGTCTCGCCAACCCCAGCTCCCTTCCTTGAGCCCCACCCTTGTTCCTTGCCCTTATCCCAGTTGGTCTGCTCTGTGAGGCCCACCCGGGAAGCCCCACGGTGGTAACCGGCCCTCTTAAACCTTGTGCTAGGAGGGTGGGATCTGGGCGTTGTTTTCCCCAGAGGTTTAGCCGCGAGAAGTGCGGGTCTTACCGAAGGTGGAAAGTGAGGGGGGGGGGGTGGTCCTAGGAAATTATTGTTTTCACCTGGGTGGGGAATTGGCCTGGGTTTTGGAGGATATATATCTGAATTGGAGGGGACTTGGGGATGGAGTGGTTGGTGAGCGAGGGAGTGGCGGCGGCAGTGGCGATTTTTGCCCCTTGGGTTAGGCTGTGGCTCGTTGGAAAACCTCGTTTTCTTCTCTTTGACTTTCATCCCTGACAATCCTTTTGGCAGTGTTCATGCCTTTCCAATCTCTGCCAGATGCTATGTCATGATTGTTTTACTAGCAATTTTTCACATCTCACCTCTCCTTTTTCTGCTTCAACGCGAAGCAGTATCCGATTCTCCTCACGGTGGTGCAGACAGGAATTACTGGGGAGTTGTTAATTATTCCATTTCATTAGTATTTTCCAAATATATATCAATATTTAGGATTCCTTTGAGAGACGGGTTTAGAATAACGAACATCTTTGTTTTGTAGGATTTCATTTGGGCTTTGGGAGTAACAGAGTAGAGAAGGAATAGATTCATCCACTTATCTAAATTAGATTTGAATATGTAATATCATTTTGGCTAAATGATTCTTGTATAGTTAATATTGTTTAGTATCTGATGAGTGAAATTATGTCATTTACCTGGGCAGACTTGTGCTGTCATTGTACTTTGTATTAGGTATAAGGTTCTAATTTTGTGATGACTGTCTCTAAAATTACTTCTTAGGGTAATTCCAATTTTATGCTATATTATGCAAACTTCATACTCTGTAGTTTAGTGATTATCATGCTCTGTTGTTTTTCTCACACTTTTCTTATCTTTAAAACTGAGTCATTGAGAGATTAATTAGTTTCTCCCCAGTCATCAGACAATTGAGTTACATGCTAGATATTTTAGGTTAGGCTGTAGAAAACATTTATTTCTTTTGATGGGTAAGAAGAGAGCTGGTAGCAAATAAGTTTGGAGCTCTTATTACTACTTTGAACTATTTATACTAATTGAAAGTAGATTAATAATAGTTGCACAATTGCTTCCAGTTGGGCTTGAGGAATCGTTTTTCTCCTTTCATAAATAATCTTTTCTCCCTGACCTCTTATGAAGTCTCCTCTTTGCATATTTTTCCTGAAGTAAATATAAACTTGTTCCTTTAAGTAACTTAGTGAAACCTATGAGATTGATCCCTGTCTAGGTATTTTATGAGTTTCAAGACAGTGCCATACATAAAATACAGCTATTGGTCATTATTGATAAATAGGACACACACACACACACACCAAGTGCTTATGGTGCACTCTAGGGATTTTATTGCCTGCCTTACATTGTGATGCAGAGCTATTTAGTTTGCATGAAAAATACATTAATCTCTTAGGAAGATTTTAGTATGAAGAGAGACCATAATTTAAGAATCTGCAAGTTTCCTTTGAATTTCTTGAGTATTTATATTCTAATTCACATTGCAGAGTTTTATGGCTTCTCATCTAATTTCTTTTAAGTCTTAACTACCCTTCCTTCCACCGTCTTAAATTTTCTGTAACTAGACTTGATTTTTTAGAATAGTTTTAGATTTACAGAAAAATTAAGATCCTGCAGAGTTCCCATCTAGCCCCACCCGGCTTCCCCTGTTATTAACATCTTATTAACATCTATGGTGCATTTGTTACCGTTAATGAACGAATATTGATACATTATTAACTAAAATCTATAGTTTATTCAGGTCTTCTTAATTTTTATCTTTTTGCCTGTAAACATTCAATTCAGGATACCACATTACATTTGGTTGCCCTGTCTCCTTAGGCTCATCTTAGATTTTTTTTTTTAGCATTGTGTTTACATGCCTTTTAACTGTAGAACTGTGAGATTAATTATCTTTTGAGACCACTGTATTGCTCAGTAATATTGTCCATTGGCTTTGGAAAGATTGATCTCTGTTTTCACAGGCAGTGTCTGTAGTTTTCTTAGGCATTAGCAAAAGTCTGTAGAGTCCATGTCATCTTGATTTAACTCATGAATTTTTTATTTTTAAGCTTTAGAATACCACAGTTCATCTTTCAAAGACCAATCTGTAGCAAAGCCTTGTCTCCTTAATAGCATTTACCATATTTCTAATTCTTAACTTGTGTTCATTTTTGTCTATTTGTTCATAGTATCCCCAGTGCCTAGAATGGTGCCAGGCTTATAGCAGGTACTCAGAATGAATGATGATTGAATCTAATAGTAACCAAAGATAGAGTCATCTTTGTTATGGTGAAGTCTACATTTTTTCCTTATGCAATTAATAGTTTAACAGTAACTCTTTTGGGAGGGGGAGGCTGCACTGCCTGGTTTCTGGACCCAACCAGGGATTGAACCCAGGCCAGCCTGTGAAAGTGCCGAGTCCTAACCACTGGACTGCCAGTGAATTCCCAACAATAACATTTTGTACTTATATTATTTGATTGTATGTGGGGATAGTCCAGATGCTCAAGGGACATGGATTCCAATAATTTACATACAGCCTTTACCATGGTGCTTTAAAAAAAGTGACCATAATTTTATACATTTTTTTTTTAGTTGAACAAAATTAGTTTTGTATTGTTAAAGTTATTTTAAATTATTTTCTTTTATTATAGTGTCTAAAATATGTCAATTGATTATTAAAGACAGATTCATGGAACAGATTTGAAGTTAGGTAGACTGTTTTATTTAACTTTAAAAAAAATTAAGGATTTGTGCTGTATAGTGAAGGTGAATTGTTTAGTATTACAAAGTCTCATATTGAATTAATGGTAATCAGTCTTGGTAATCTTACTGTGGTAAACTTTTATGGTTTCTTTGTATTTCAGTAGTTTAGATGATTTAATAAAGAAATGTTGAAATACACATCTTAAATCTGTGTATTTAAGTTTTATTTGAGGAACCTCTTCTGTTACTACTTTCGATTATTGTCTTGAAACACAGAGGCACTTCTAGGAATGTCATGATGGTTTAGAAAATAATACAAACAAATGTTATGAGTTACAAATTAGGAAGTGTAATCTCGAAAAGAAGCACATACCTGGCTTAGTGATGCTTATTTTTTTACTTTGTATTACCTTTTTTACATTAGTTCTTTTGAATTGTAGTATGAAATGTTGGGAAAAAAATCTTAATATCAGAGACAAGAAATACTGAACAGTTTTGACTGGCTAGGCCAGTGCTCTTTGTTTCTTCTCAAAATCCTGTTATGCTTTCACAAATTGTTGAGGCTTCTAAAGAGCTTTTTTATATCCCTGTTTACTGCATCAAAAGTTAATTTGAGAAAATTTTAAAATATTTATTTCATCTAAAAATAATAGTATTAAATCTATTACATGTTGACATAATCATTTTAATGAGAGAGAACTATTTTCCAAACAAAAATTTAGTGGGGGAAAAAAATTAGTGAAAGAGTGGCATTGTTTTGCATATTTGCAAATCTCTGTAATGTCTGATGTGTTAAACGTCATCTGGTTCTAATAACTGCTTCTGCATTCAGTTTTTTATAATATCACACATCACATAGGCTCTGAGAAACTCCACTATACACTCATGAGAGAATGAAAGTGATAAAAAGCCAAATAGCATCTTGATATTACGAAAATGGTTTTGACCCTCAGGAGAGTAGTGGGCCCAGCCAAAGGGTCCTAGAGATCCTGGGAGTTGGTGGACCATATTTTGAGAATTACTAGGTTCTAGATAACATTAAGCCATTTGTATCTTTTAGCTTCATATTGTATTTAGAACAGAAAGAATTTTTTCCATATCTTGTTTTGAAATGGTAAAGCTAATCAGTAGACCTAGTAATTATGAGCACAGTGTCTAGGTTTCATATTTTAACTCTAATCACTGATGTTGGGCAAATTATTGACTTCTTTATCTATAAAATAATAATAATAGGACCTATCATATACAGTTATTGTGGAGATTAAATTAATTAGTAAAATGTAAAGTATTTAGAAGAGTGCCTGGCACTGAAAACTGCTATGCTGTCAAGTAGTTTAATATGAGCCTACTCTTTTTTTTTTTTTAAAGTTCTAACACTTTATTGCTACCAATCCATTTCCCTCCACCCTTGTGCACACATGTTCAGTCATGTAATCCCATGGACTGCAGCCCACCAGGCTCCTCTGTCCATGGACTTTTCCAGGCAAGAATACTGGAGTGGGTGAGCCTACTGTTAAGAAATAAACATTTCATCATGGAAGAAATATATAATGGGATTCCCAGATGGCTCAGTGGTAAAGAATCCACCTGCCAATGCAAGAGACACAGGAGATTCAGGTTTGATTCCCTAGGTCAGGAAGATCCCCTGGAGGAGGAAATGGCAACCAGCTTCAGTATTCTTGCCGGGAAAATCCCATGGATAGAGAAGCCTGGTGGGCTACAGTTCGGGTCGCAAAGAGTCAAGACATGACTGAGTACACACACATGCACGCACAGTATAGTGTGATGAGTGCAGTTACTTTGAAAGGTAGAGTTAAAAGGTACAGAGAAGTGACAGAGGAGTATGGTGTTATGGGGAAGGTACATTGTAACTGTGACTGACTAATAGTTTAAGCACCTTCTAGTTGAAATTCCTGAATTAGAGCTTTCCAAAGTTGAAGGAGATATTTAAGAAGTCACTTAATCCATTTCTCTTAGGACTTTAAACTGGACCACGTTTTTTCCCCCCAACTTTATTTTTAACTGCTAATACAATCACATGTTTCACAAATCAAATTATGTAAAATGATATTCTTCAAATAAAACTTAACTACTGCTCCTGTTCGTGTGACCTCATTCCTTATTTCCTCCTCCATTAGTAATTATATATATATATATATATATATATATATATATATAAATATATATATATATAATGTATACTCTGGGATTTCTTCATGTAAGCACAGGCAAATATGAATATAATTTTTTATTCTTCCTTTCATAAGATGTATCAGATTTTCTTTTGAACTTGACTGCATCAGGTTTTCTCTCAGTTTGATCTGCCTGGGACATCTCCCCCAGAATCTTACAATCTTTTCTAATTTATTCGAGTTACCCTCCATGAGTGATGTACAGCTGTCAACCTTTACTTTTATTTTGAGGTTTTCCTTGTCTCTCATGTGCATGGATTCCTTGTTTCTCAGATTACATTTTTCTTCTTTATTGTTCACTCCCTCATTATGTAAACATATCTACTAGTAAGTTATCTACTAGGAAGTAGCTTGCTAGTAAAAGGAACATGTTCAGTTCAGACGCTCAGTTGTGTCTGACTCTTTGTGACCCCATTGACTGCAGCATGCCAGGCCTCCCCATCACCAACTCCCGGAGCTTACTCAAACTCGTGTGCATTGAGTTGGTGATGCCATCCAACCATTTCATCCTCTGTCATCCCCTTCTCCCGCCTTCAGTTTTTCCCAGCATCAGGGTCTTTTCCAGTGAGTCAGTTCTTCGCACCAGGTGGCCATAGTATTGGAGTTTCAGTATCAGCATCAGTCCTTCCAATGAATATTTCAGGACTGATTTCCTTTAGGATGGACTGGTTGGATCTCCTTGCAGTCCAAGGGACTCTCAAGAGTTTTCTCCAACATCACAGTTCAAAAGCATCAATTCTTCAGTGCCCAGCTTTCTCTATAGTCCAGCTCTCACATCCCTACATGACTACTGGAAAAACCATAGCTTTGACTAGACGGACCTTTGCTGGCAAAGTAATGTCTACTTTTTAATATGCTATCTTAGTTGGTCATAACTTTTCTTCCAAGGAGCAAGCGTCTTTTAATTTCATGGCTGCAGTCACCATCTACAGTGATTTTGGAGCCCAAAAAAGTAAAGTCTCTCACTGTTACTGTTTCCCCATCTATTTGCCATGAAGTGATGGGACCAGTTGCCATGATCTTAGTTTTCTGAATGTTGAGGTTTAAGCCAAGTTTTTCACTCTCCTCTTTCACTTTCATCAAGAGGCTCTTTAGTTCTTCTTCACTTTCTGCCATAAAGGTGGTGTCATCTGCATATCTGAGGTTATTGATATTTCTCCCAGCAATCTTGATTCCAGCTTGTGCTTCATCCAGCCCAGCATTTCTCATGATGTACTCTGCATATAAGTTAAATAAGCAGGGTTACAATATACAGCTTTGACGTACTCCTTTCCCGATTTGGCACCAGTCTGTTGTTCCATGTCCAGTTCTAATTGTTGCTTCTTGACCTGCATACAGATTCTCAGGAATTCTCGCAGGAGAACATGAGCACACTTCCTTCTACTTCGCCATCTTGGAGAAAATCCCAAAAAGGAACATGGGAGAAACTTTTTTTAGGCCTTATATATCTGAAAATGTGTTTGTACAGCCCTTACACTGAAGTTTGGTGGTATTAGAATTTTAGGTTGGATGTGCTCTTTCTTCAGAAATTTGAAGACATTAATATATTGTCTTGTAGTATCTAGTGTTGCCATTATAACTCTTTGTCTTTTGATCTTTCATGATGATGTGTTTGTTTTCATTTTATATCCTGAGTAGTACGTGTAAATCCTTTCAAATTGGAAGCATAAGTTTAGTTTCAGGAAAATTTTTTGACTCAACTAAATGTGATATTCTGTTCTCCATTTTCACTCGAATTCTTATTAGACCTTGTGGATTGATCCTCTAATTGTATCTTATCTTGCCCCCTTTTCATTTCTTTGTTTCTGTTTTAATTCTCAAAAGATTTTCTCAACTTCTATTACATTTTACTTGTGCTGTCATTTTAATTTCAAAGAGCTCTTTGTTTTCTGATTGTTCCTGTCTGTAGAATCTTTTTTGAGTCTAGCATCTTCTCATCATTAAAAAATTTTTTATTGAAGTATAATTGATTTTCACCATTTGTTAATTTCTGCTGTACCTCTTGTCATTTTGAGAACATTAAAGGGATATGACTTTCTTAGTACTCAGTTTTTTGTAAGTTGCTTTTCACTTTTTAACTAGTTTTTTATTTCTTGTTTGATGTGGTCCTCAGAGAACTAGTAATTCTCGACTGTCTGCCTTTTTTTAAGAGTAGAGCACAAAAATTTGCTTTTAAGCTCTTATGTGGGCTTATTGGGCGTCTCTGTAGGACAATCTGCCTGATTTCTTTTGGGGGAAAGTCTCTGATGTTATTAGCTCTTTTAAATCTTTTTGCCACTCACATTTCTTAAAGAAGAGTTGTCCAGTGTTCTGCTGGAGAGGATAAGCTTGGTTGCCAGCTTTCTTGGAGCTGAATGGAGACGTGTACTTTAAATTAGAAGGTAAGTTAAGTTGTTTATAATAGGGAAATAGGCAATGTGATTTAGACAGATTTTAGGTCACCTTTGGACTAAAGATATTTTGACCTATAGTTCCTTTTCACAGAAAGACTGAGTTTGTTTAGTTTTAGATAAAGCATTCCTTTTGTACTTCCAAAATTCTTAAAACTTTCCTCTCCAGAATATTGTACATTTGTTTTCAAAGTTTTTACTGTAATATTTTGTCTTTTATGTAAACACAATCTAAATGGTTACTTCAGTCTCAATCTGATAGTTCTTAAGCCTGCACAAAATCCATCTTAGGTCTTTTAAATTTCTGTCCTTGGTGTCTAGCATAATGTCCTTCATATAGGCAACCATAAAATAATTGAATCTATCCAGTCATTAGGAAACTGAGTAAATAGGTCTTTCTTTAAGAAAATGACATAAGTACCAGCATATTGACATTAAGTAAATAGAACAAAACTGGATGGCTATTGCAGTTATTAATTTGCAAACCTCTTATGTTTGTTTATCAAGTTGTTTAATATGGAATGTTTATTTCCTTTGGTCTGTGAAATTTTTATAGTTAATGTGATGTGGGGGAAAAGTTGAAGGGCAAGAGTTAGGGATACTGAACTATGATCTTTGCTCTACCACCTTATATATTATATGCTCTTAGAGTTTATTTTAATCTCTATGTAAAGTGAGAAGAATCTACCCATATAATGTGGCCTGCATAGATGATCTTCTGTAGGCTCCACGCAGGGATTTACTGTCAGCATCCTTTTGTATTCCTACCGATTTAATCCTCACAAAGTCTCCAGAAATTGAAAGTAGTTCCTCTTCACAGAAAGACTATGTTTAGTTTTAAATAGAGGAGTCTTTTTGTACTTCCAAAATTCTTAAAACTTTCCTCTCCAAAATATTGTACATTTGTTTTCAATATATTTACTGTAGTATTTAATCTTTTATGTAAAAACAATCTAAATAGTTATTTCAGTCTCAGTCTGATTGATATTCTTTTTTTGTATGTTTGTTTATTTGACTGTGTCGGGTCTTAGTTGCATCATGCAGGATCTTTTGTTGTGGCGCATGGACCCCTAGTTGTGACATGCAGGCTCAGTCGTTGCAACATGTGGGCTCTCTAGTTGCAAGGCATGGCCTCCGGAGTGCTCGGGCTTAGTTGCTCTGCAGCATGTGGGATCTTAGTTCCCCTATGCGGGATTGAACTTGCCTCCTCTGCACTGCAAGGCGGATTCTTAACCACTGTTTATTCTCATTATACCATGAGGAAATTGAGGCATAGATAGGTTCAAATAACTTGTCTCAGTAGTGTTGAGTTGGCCAAAAAGTTCCTTTGATTTTTTTAAGTTAAAAATAAAAGACACATTTTTCATTTTCACCAAGAACTTTATTGAAGAACCTGTTCACTGTTTTGTTCCACTACCTTCTACCATTTTTAAGGCAACTTCATAATTCCATCTTCCCAAAACTTTTTATCTTTTTGAACAAAGGACTGTTCTAGGTGCCTTTTACCGTCTTCCAGGGAGTTGAGAGTTTTTCCATTAAGAGAACTTTATAAAGACTGAAATAAATGGACATCTGAAGGTACAGTGTCTTCAGTCATATTCTACAGTGGTGAATATGGCAGATGAATCAGAACTTCCCAGCCAAGCTGTAGCATGTTTCATCAGAGAAACATGCAGTCTTGCATTATCCTGATGGAAGATTGTGTGTTTTCTCTTGACCAATTCTGGATGCTTTTCCTTAAGTACTGCTTTCACTTGGTCTGATTGGGAGCAGTTCTTGGAATTAATCATTTGGTTTTTCAGAAGGAGCTCATAATAGAGGACTCCCTTCTAATTCCACCATGTATATACATCATCATCTTTGAATGAAGACCAGCCTTTGATGTGGTTGGGTGGTTCATTTAGCTTGTTCCACAATCTCTTCCATTTCACATGATTGCACAGTATCTAGTTTTCATTGCCTGTCACAGTTTGTTTTAAAAACAGAATGTTTTCATAGAGATTTGCATGCAGAAATACAGTGAACTTATATGGAACCCAAACATCAAAGTGATTAACAAGACCAAGCTGATTTTCATTTCAGCCTATGGTTTTCAGTGCTTGATTTAGATATTTTGAGTGTATCAGCTATATTCCACATGGTACAACGTTGATTGTTCTCATTTAATGTCTTTGCTTTGATTGCTATCAACTTCAACTGATCTATCCAACTGTGGAGCATCATTTATTGAGAAATCTCCAGCATGAGGCTTTGCAGACCACTTTTGATATGTTCCATCAGTCACAGCACCTTCTCCATACACTGTGCAAGTCTTTTTTGCGTTTTAGATGGTTTTTACCTTTATTGAAATGATAAAGCTTAGTATGCCGAAAATGGTCCTTTTTTCTTCTGTCTTCAATATTAAAATGACTACACAAAAATTCATGAATTTTGATAAGTTTTTTTAAAAATGCACACTGATATGACAACTGTCACAATACAATCTAACAAAATTGTTTTGAATGAAATTAAAAATAGCTGAGTGCTACTAGAGCCATCTTAATGGGGAAAAAAAGAATGAACCTTTTGTTTGGCTAACCCCAATATATACAGTTTAATAACTGGCCACACTTGGGTTTTGGCTCAACAGTCTGGTTCTGGAGCCCTAGTACTGAAACACAAATCTGTACTACCTTTCCTTGATAAATTTTGTATAGGTGAAATATGTGCAGAAAGTACAGGATACTTTGGTGTTCCTGAAACAATAAGAGTGAAAAAACTGTAATCATCTGTGGAAAGCTGAACTATATGAACTAAATCTGTTACATAAATTTAAATGTTTCTCAGGTATTTTGCTGTACTGGAATTTTGTAATTCATATGACAATTTTTAATACATGTAACTTACTGTTAAGTAGATAGTAAGATAAACAAATTAGTTTTAAAATTTAGTGACTTTGATAAAGTTTGCTTTGTTGATGATTGTTACTGGCTTAATATTGAATTATCAGAATCACTTCAAAATGTTGCTTATACACAAGGAAAATTATAGGTTTATTTAATTATGGAATTAAAATGTGATATTCAAATGAGAATTGTTTAGTCACCTCAAGAAGCAAAAGTACAACTGAAAAAAGTCTTTGAATTTGTAATATCTTACAGAAAAGATAATAGCTTGTTAATTTTCAGTTCTAAGATCTGAACAATAGGAAAAAGGCTTAAGCTAAAACATGTGAATTTAAGTCATATATATGGAAGATTTTCCTGACTGAAAAGGTTGTAGAAGCATTAAGAGTGGGTTATGAAATCACCTGAAGATACTTCCTTTTTCGAACAGAGTAATGATTTCTTGGGAGAGCTAGGCCTGCTCAGACAGATCCAGAAGTATAACTACAATGCTTAACATTCTGTGTTCTACAGAACCATATTTGTTGATAATTAAATGTTCTTATTTGTTAGTTTTAGTTGGTCTTACCTCAATATAAACTTCATTTTATCAGACCTTCTGGTGATGGACTGAATAAGTTTATTTATATAATACAGAATAAATTACATGGCATGGATTGGGAGTGGGATAGAAAGAAAAACATTAGAGTATAATGCTATATGAAGTTCTATGTGTATGGTTGCACAGGAGTGTTAGGTACGAATGCTAAAAATACTGTTGAACAAAAAATGAATAGCCACAGTGTTCGGTATGAGATTGGTTATTGTTTGAAATGATCATTTAAATTGCTTTTATATGGGAGGATATAATGAATGTTGTTGTGTAGTCACTAAGTTGTGTTCGACTCTGTTTCGACCATGGGATTCCCCAGGCAAGAGTACTGGCGCAGTTGCCATTTCCTTCTCCAGAGGATCTTCCTGACCCAGGGATCAAACCCACATCTCCAGCATTGCAGGCAGTTTCTTTACTGCTGAGCCACCAGGCAAGGCATGAAATGAATATACTATTAGGGATTTTGAAAACTGTTTTGGAGAAGTAAACTTAGCCGAAGAACTCTGAATGAATACAGGAGAAATGCAAATACAGAGGAAATGCTGTTTTAAAATTAGATATGTTTAGTCTTTTTGTGAAAAGGAACTATTCTAATTTCTGGAAATTTTGTGATCATAAGTGGGTAGGAATACTTGAAAGAGGACTAAAATATGTCTTTAGACAATGTAAAGGAGCCACCTAAGTGGACTATACTCTTCTGAAATTTTGGGGTATTGTCTGTATGCAGAAGATACAACAACTTCAGTGCTTGACCAGATGAGACATTGAGATCCTGATCTACTATTTGGAGTTTCTGTCTTTAAAACAAAACAAAAACTAGTTGAACTAAAATATTAAAGAATTTATCCTCTATACCTAAATAATATGTACCTATATTGTAAGGTATGTTTATTGCCAGTTTTAAACCCCATGAGAGCAAAGCCTTTAGTTTTCTTATTTCTTGTAACTTTTTAAAAAATTAACATGCTGGAAATGTGTTTTAATAGAATTGAAAGGAGGGTATTTTTGAGCTTTGCTTTTTTTCCTTGGGTTTCTAGTTTTGATTACTTTGTTATTGTATTATCAGAAGTATTTTTCCAAGTCAAAAAGTATTTGCTTAAATTCTGCCATGGACAGAAAAGCTAAGGTGCACATTAAAGTGACTATACTCACAGTTTAAAGAAAAACTTGTTAGTCAGGGACAGAGACACTGTGATAGTCTTAAACTGTTGCTTCATCCTCCTTCAAAACATGTGTCCTTTATTCTCCATAAAGAAAAACAAAACGTGTAATTTTTTTCTTCTAAATAGATCAACTTATACTTGCTTGCTTTTTTCATTCTTAATGACAACTTTTTCATAGAAAATGTTAGTTTTAATGAAAATAGATGTATCAGTCTATAAAAATCTGAATTTTGTGTCCCATTTTAAGTAGTTTTTCCATAGTGTGAGTAATGAAGATAGCTTCCCGTATAATACTTAAATTTTGCTTTGTTTCTGTGTTTTGTTTTGCCTTTCACATTTAGGTTATAATCCACCTGAAACTGATATTTGTGTGTACTGTCACATAGATGTCAGGTTTAATTTTTTTCAATATGGATGTGTAATTATCCCAACAATATATATAAATATATATTTTTAATTTCACTCCATGGGTCTTAGTTGTGGCACTCAGGATCTTAGATCTTTGTTGCTGCATGTGGGATCCTTAGTCTCGGGATGCAGGATCTTTTCATTGTGGCATGCAAACTCTTAGTTGCATCATGTGGGATCTAGTTCCTTGACCAGGGTTTGAACCCAGGCCCCCTGCATTGGGAGTGTGGAGTCTCAACCACTGGACCACCAGGGAAGTCCCAACATCATATATTTTAAAACATTTCTTTTCCTCAGTGCTCTGCCATGTCAATTTTTTAATGAATGTCTGTCAGTAAATTCATTTTACAGACAGTCTGTTTCTGGAATTTCTGTTCTGATAATTGCTTTGTCTATTATTGCAACAATACAAAACCTACTCAGTATAACTTAATATAAAAGCTATTGATTTACCAGAGAGCAAATTCTCCCACCTTAATCTTTTTATTTAAGAGTGGCTTGGCAATTCTGGACTTTTGCAACCATGGGGAAATTTTTTAAAATAGAACTTCAATTTTTTAGTAAGATTTAAGATTTTCTTTTCTCTTTCTTATTTTTTCTTATTTTTCTAGGACTGTGTACATTTCATTTAATGCTTCAAATTTATTATCACAAGTTATTCATGTTATAATGTCTGCAGGATCTGTCGGTAGTCATGCTGCATTAGTTTCTAATACTTGTTTTCTGTACCTTTCATTTCTTGGTAAGATTTACTGAAGGTTTATAAGTTTAATTCTGGAGAAGGAAATGGCAACTCACTCCAGAATTCTTGCCTGGGAAATCCCATGGACAGAAGAGCCCAGTGGGCTACAGTTCATGGGGTCACAGAGTTGGATGCAACTGAGCACATATAAATTTAATGTTGTTGTTTTTTTTTTCCCAGAAAACTATTGACCAGCCTTGTTGATTCTCAGTCATGTGTTTTCTGTCTTATTTCTGCTTTTTGTTTCCTTTCTTCTGGTTTCTTTGGTTTATTTGCTGATGTGTTCCATCTTCTTGAGAGCGAAATATATAGCTCTGGGTTTTTTGTTGTCATTGTTTTCCTAATATATGCTGCATGTAAGTGTGTGTGTATAATTGTATAAATCTCCCTTTAAGTACTAGTGTAGTACTCTTTTGGAGATTTGTTATGCAGCATTTGTTATTCAGTAGAAAATGCTTTCTAATTTCTGATTTCTCTTGACTCATTGGTTATTGAGAAGTTATTATTTTCAAACACTTGGGAGTATTTTTATAATTTTCTTTATATTTTTCATATCTACTTGTAGTGTGGTTAGAGAATATATTTTCAGTATTTTTAATTTTCTTGAGACTTTATTTATGGTCCATATGTTATGTCAGATTTAATAAGTATTCCCTGTGAATTGAAGAGAATGTGAATATGTTAGGTGCAGAATTCAATATCTGGTCACTGGATCAGTTTTATTAATCAAGTGGCTCAAATATTGTGTGTCTATTCAGTTTTTGTCTGTTCTATTATTGAGAGAGGTATGTTAAAATTTCTTATGATGATTGTGTCTGTATATTTATCCTTATAGTTTTTCCATTTTTAACTTCTGTTTTTGAGCCTTTGATATTAGGTGTACACAGATTTGGAATTGTTATTATGGTCTTGGTGACTTGAACCTTTGATCATTATCAGATGTTCCACTATTTCTAGTAATGTTTTTTGCCCTTAAGTTTACTTTGATGTTACCCACGAGATGTGGGTTCGATCCCTGTGTTGGGAATATCACCTGGAGGAGGAAATTGCAACCCACTCCAGTATTCTTGCTGGGACATCCAATGGACATAGGAGCCTAGTGGGCTATAGTTCATGGTGTTGCATGTTGCATGGCGTTGCATGTCACTCAGACATGACTGAGTGAATCAGCACGTACTAATATACTTACTCTGATGTTAGTATAGGTTTGATTGGAGGATAATTACTTTACAATATTGTGATGCTTTCTGCCATACATCAACATGAATCAACCATGGGCGTACCCATGTCCCCTCCCTCTTAAGGGCTTCCCAGCTGGCGCTAGTGGTGAAGAACCTGCCTGCCAATACAGGAGATGCAAAAGATGCGGGTTCAATCCCTGCATCGGGAAGATTTCTGGAGAAGAGCATGACAATCCACTCCACTATTTCTTGACTAGAGAATTTCATGGAAGGGGAGCCTGGTGATCTATGTCCATGGGGTTGCAAAGAGTTGAACACAATTGAAGTGACTTAGCACACACACTCCCTCTTAATCTCTCTCCCACCTCCCTCCCCATCCCACCCCTCTAGGTTGTCACAGAACACTGGCTTTGGGTTCTGTGCATCATACAGCAAATTCCCACTGGCTATTTTACATGTGGTAATGTATATGTGTCACAAGCTATAATCAAAAATTGCCTGGAGAAATATTAGCAACTTCAGATATGCAGATGATACCACCCTTATGGCAGAAAGTGAAGAGGAACTAAAGAGCCTCTTAATGGTAAAAGAGGAGAGTGAAAAAGCTGGCTTAAAACTCAGCATTCAAAAACTAAGATCATGGCATCTGGTCCCATCTCTGCATGGCAAATAGAAGAAGAAAAAGTGGAAACTGAGGCAGATTTCATTTTCTTGGGTTCCAAAATCACTGTGGATGGTGTCTGCAGCCATGAAGTGAAAAGGTGCTTGCTCCTTGGAAGGAAGGCTATGCAAAGCTAGGTAGACTATTCAAAAGCAGAGACACCCCTTTGCTGACAGAGGTCTGTGTAGTCAAAGCTATGGTTTCTCCAATGGTCATTTGTGGATGTGAGAGTTGGACCATAAAGAAGGCTGAGTATGAAAAAAAAAAAAAAAAAAAAAAAAAAAAAAAAAGAAGGCTGAGTATGGAAGAATTGATGCTTTCGAACCATGGTACTGGAGAAGACTCTTGAGTCACTTGGACAGCAAGGAGCTCAAACCAGTCAGTCAGTCCTAAAGGAAATCAACCCTGACTCATTGGAAGGACTGATGCAAAGAGTCGACTCATTGGGAAAGACCCTGATGCTAAAAAAAACAAAAAACCCTGATGCTGGGGAAAATTGAGGGCAGGAGGAGAAGGGGGCAGCCAAGGATGAGATGGTTGGATAGCATCACTGACTCAATGGACAGGAGTTTGAGCAAATTCCAGGAGATAGTGAAGGACAGGGAAGCCTGACTCGCTACAGTCCATGGTGTCACAAAGAGTCAGACCTGGACATGACCTAGCAACTGAACAAAAACAACAACAATGTATATGTTTCAATACTACTCAAGTCATCCCACCCTCTCCCTCCCCCATTCTTGACAAAAGTCTGTTCTTCATGTCTGCATCTCCTTTGTGTGCTAAGTCACTTCAGTCATGTCCTACTCTTTGCTCCCCTATGGACTATAGCCCACAAGGCACCTCTGTCCATGGGATTCTCCAGGCAGGAACACTGGAGTGGTTGCCATTTCCTACTCCAGGGGATCTTCACCAACCAAGATCGAAACTGCCTCATATTTCCTGCATTGGCAGGTGGGTTCTTTACCAGCAGCATCACCTGGGAAGCTGCCCTGCAAATAGAATCATCAGTTCCGCCTTTCTAGATTCCATGTATATATGTTAATATATGGTGCTTCTTTCTTTCTGACTTACTCATTCTGTGTAATAGGCTCTAGGTTCATCCACCTTATTAAAACTGACTCAAATGCATTCCTTTTTGTAGCTGACTAATAGTCCTTTGTATATGTACCACAACTTCTTGATCCATTCATCTTCCAGTGGACATCTAGGTTGCTTCTGTGTCCTAGCTTTTGTAAATAGTGCTTCAGCGAACATTGGGGTACATGTGTCTTTTCATTTATGGTTTCCTGAGGGTATATACCCAGTAGTATGATTGCTGGGTCATATGGTAGTTTTTTTTCCCTAGTTTTTTAAAGACTCTCCATACTGTTCTCTATAATGGCTGTATCAGCTTTCATTCCCACCAACAGTGCAGGAGGGTTCCCTTTTCTCCACACCCTGTCTAGCATTTACCGTTTGTAGATTTTTTTTTTTTTCGTTTGTAGACTTTTTGATGGTGGCCATTCTGACTGGTGTGAGATGATATCTCATTGTAGCTTTGATTTGCATTTTCCTAATATTGAGCATCTTTTCATGTGTCTATTAGCCATCCATATGTGGATACAGAGTCTTAACTGTGGGACTGTCAGGAATGTCCCTCTGTCTTTTTACATTCATCATTTTTGTATTCTTACGTTTCAGATGTGTCTTAGTAGTCATCTAGTTAGGTTTTGTGTTTGTCCAGTCTGGTAATTGTTTTTAAAATGGGAACATTAGTACATTTACATTTAAAAAAATATTTATTTATTTTTGACTGTTCTAGGTCTTCATTGCTGCATGGGCTTTTCTCTAGTTGATGCAAGCGGGGATTAATCTCTAGTTGGAGGGTGGGGGTTTCTCATTGCAGTGGTTTCTCTTGTCGCAGAGCACAGGCTACAAGGAGCTCGGGGTTCAGTATTTGTGGCACATGGGATCAGTAGTTGAGGTTCCTGACCTCTAGAGCACAGACCCAATAGTTGTGACCCGTGGGCTTAGTTGCTCTGCAGCATGTGGGATCTTCCCTGAATCAGGGATTGAACCTGTGTCTCCTGCACTGGCAGGCAGATTCTTTACCATTGAGCCACCAGGGAAATCTAGTACATTTACATTTAATATAATTATATATTTGGATTAAAAATAAATCTACCATAGTCTTAATGTGATTTTTTTTGTCCTAAGTATTTCTTTTTTTCTCTTCTTGTGTTATTTGGATTTGTAGTCTTTTAAAAAATTATTCTGTATTCTTTATTAATTGGGATGTTATACCTTTTTTTTTTCTTTTTATTAAGTGATTACCCTAGAAGTTGTGGCACACAGCCATGACTTACAAGTCTACAGGTAAGTGATTCCTTTACCCTTCTGGACAATATAAGGACCTTGGCACTCTAACTCTACTTACTGTTCTTCCTTCTGACTTGACTTACTATGTGTACTTTAAATGTGTGTGTGTGTGTGTGTGTGTGTGTGTGTGTGTGTGTGTGTGTATAAAACCCCATGTGATGTTACCATTTCAGGCAACAATTAGATTTTTATTTTACAAGGAAACCTTTTTATTGAAGTGCAACATATAGAAAAGCATATAAATCATAAGTGTCAGCTTGAATGAGAAAATTTGCTAGTCATATTGACCTGAATATTCCCATCCTTATGAAAGCTATTTCTTACATTAATTAGTAAATTTGGCCTTCTGGTTCTAAAACCTGTTAATTGAGTTTTATGATGTGTGTCCCTGTGAGCTATATCTATTTTAACTTGCCAAAAATGCAGACTCTTGACAACCTTAGTGAATGCTGCCTACTTGGTGGTTTCTTTGATTATTTCATTTAATGCAGGCAGGTACCAAAACTATGAGTATAGCTGTGATCAAGATAGATAAGGTTCCTATTCTGTAGCTTACCATTTATAAGTTGGGAAAGGTAAAATGGTAAATAATGCATAAATAAGGTAAATTGAGATGAGATATTGCCATTTTTTCTAGTTTTCTCCCATTATAAAAAGTGGATCTTGCTTTTTCTTACCTTGTGTGTGGGTGTGTAGTCACTCAGTTGTGTCCCGACTCTTTGCAACCCCATGGACTGTAGCCAGCCAATCTCCTCTGTCCATGGGGGATTCTCCAGGCAAGAATACTGGAGTGGGTTGCCATGCCCTCCTCCCAGGGGATCTTCCCAACTCACGGATCAAACCCAGGTCTCCTGCATTGCAGGCGGATTCTTTACCGTCTGAGCCACCAGGGAAGCCCTTCCTTACCTTAAGTTTCTATAATTAGACTTTAAAAGTTCTTGAGTAAAGCTAATGTAAAACTTACAGTAGAATTTTGAACTTTCTACTCAACTGTTCTTTGAGGATGCAAATTTTTTTCCAGCTCATCTTTTTAAAATAATTTTTTTAATTGAAGTATAATTGATTTGTGTTAGTTTCTGGTATACAGCAAAGGGAATCAGTTTTAGATAGATACATGTGAGTATGTATATATATATATATTCTCTTTCTTATTCTTTTCCACTATAGTTTATTATAGGATATTGAATATAGTTCCCTGTGCTAGAAATAGAACCTCTTTATTTTCTATATAGTAGTTTGTATCTGCTCATCTCAGACTCCTAATTTATCCCTCCCCCACTTTCTTTTCCCTTTGATAACTGTGTTTGTTTTCTCAGTTTGTAAGTCTCTTTCTGTTTTGTAAATAAGTTCATTTGTATCATATTTTAGATTCTGTGTATAGGTGATATCATTTGGTATTTGTCTTCCTCTTTGTGACTTACTTCACTTAGAATGATAATCTCTAGGTCCTTCCATGTTGCTACAAATGGCATTTTTTCATTCTTTTTGATGACTGAGTAGTACTTCATTGTATATATACACCAGATCTTCTTTATCTGTTCCTCTGTTGATGGACATTTAGCTTGCTTCCGTATCCTGATTATTGTAAATAGTCTGGTATGAACATTGGGATGCATGTATCTTTTTCATTTTATCCTTAAGATACATTCATAGATGGATGTTGACTCTGTTACGAGAATAAGTTGAAAGCCCTGCTGCCATCTAAAATCCTTCTTGAAATACAATCTTAGGCTGAAAGTAATTTTTTTTTTTTCACTGCACCATGCAACTTGCACAGTCTCAGTTCTGTGACCAGGGATTGAACCTGGACCACAGCAGTGAAAGTCCGGAATCCTAGCCACTTGGCCACCAGGGAATTCAGCTGAGAGTAATGTTGAGATGTAATTTAGTTTTTCTCTCTTCCAGGCAGAACTGTATCTGATATTGAATTCATAAATTCATAATGTAACCAGAAAGAAAAGTTCCACAAAATTAGGTTAAATGAGCAAAATCTCAGAGGCTCAAAGGAACTTGTTATGCAAGAAGAATAACTACTAGCCTTCCATCACTGTCATATGTTTTTTATGTTTGGCAGGGGTAGGAGATGACAGTAGAAAGACTAATCTCCAGTTTGAGTGCCTGCTAAGGATCTTTAGCTTATGGATACTGGGGAGCATTAGAATGTTTATAAATTGATGAATGATACCTCTGGCAGTGGGCTTCCCAGGTGGCGCAGTGGTAAAGAATCCACTTGCCAGTGCAGGAGACATGGGTTTGATTCCTGGGTCAGGAACATCCCTTGGAGGGGGAAAAGCAAACTTACTCCAGTATTCTTGCATGGAAAATTCCATGGACAGAGGACCCTGGTGGGCTACAGTCTATGGGGTCGCAGAGAGTTGGACATGATTGAATGACTGAACACAACATAACAACAAACTCTGGCAGTGTAGAGAAAGGACCAGTGCTTTCTTATTGACTCTCTTGTATGTGTGCATATTTGTGGCTCAGTGCATTGTAAACTGCTTTTGTGCTCAAGGCCTTACTCTTATTTGGTTTTCAATCTCATTCTCCAGCCTCCTTGTTTCCTAGCAGTTGCTAGTTTTGGAATGAAGTGAGAAATAGTAGCCGTCCAAGTATTAATATATTTGTTTATGTTTTGTTCATCAGTGAGTCTTTACCTGTATGTGAATATTTTTTCTGTCCTCTTGTGTAATTAACTATTTTTTGTTTTTACTTTGGATATCTCCATTTCATCATCCTGGAAATTCATATCATAGATAAATGCCTTTAACATAAATATTATTGTAAAGAAATAAAACATCTTTATTAAAAACAACTTTTGAGCCATATTGTGAAATTACTTATTTTAGCAATTAATTTATATGACCAATTCATTCTCCCTGATTTTTTAATGTGATTGTACAAGTGTAGTTGTAGTTTTCTTCTTTTAAAAACTTAGGAGAAACAATATCTTTATTCAATTTTGGTTTTTAGAGAAAAATTACTAGCTTTATTGAACTTCAGTGTTGTTGATTAGGTTTGCTACATGGGCATAGTGTTAGCTTGGTTTAATTGATTTTCTGTTTGCTGTAAAATTGCATCACCTAGGTGAAACATCCTGGGTATGATATTGCAGTGAGTTTTGCTTGCAGCTGAGCCTTTCTGCTGTGGTCCCTAGGTACCTTTTTCAGGTGTCTTTGTTACCATGATGGACTACAGATAGTGTTGTGGTTTGTTGTATTTTTATGCTTAATTCTGTTACTAAAATCAAAGCATCTGATTTAAACTCGTATTATCATAGCACATTAATCTTTTATAGTGGTTTATTTTTGTGGGGAAAAGTTAGAAAATCTAAATATCTTGTTTCTTTCAGTGTTACCCGGCCAATATAACTGACAAGGTTCGAAGCAGTTCATAAATGTTCATTTATACAGGTTGTAGAATAACTGAGACTTCTCTTTTTATGCAAACATTAGTCTTATATTCTTTGAATCCTAAGTATTCTTAAAGAATATATTATGTAAGGAATTACTTTATAGAAGTTAACTTACAGAAGTTCTCTCTTAAATTAGTATCCCTTGGTTTTCTGGAGGCCCAATAATTAGTCCTCTAATCTTTAGTAATCAATGCCTTTTTTTAGTTATCTTTGGTGTTCTAATATTGAAATTATTATACATAGCAAAATTTACCATTTTAACATTTCTATTTATACAGTCCAGTTGTTATTCAGTTGCTAAGTTTTGTCTGACCGCGACCCCATGGAGTGCAGCTCACCAAGCTGTCCTTTACTATTACTATCTCCCGGAGGTTGCTGATTTATGTCCATTGGGTTGGTGCTACTATATAACGATCTCATCCTCTGCCACCCCCTTCTGTTTTTGCCTTCAGTCTTGCCCAGTATCAGGGTCTTTTCCAGTGTGTCAGCTCTTTGGATCAGGTGGCCAAAGTATTGGAACTTTAACTTCTGCAACAGTCTTTCCAAGGAATATTCAGGGTTGATTTTCTTTAGAATTGACTGGTTGGATCTCCTTGCAGTCCAAGGGACTCTCAAGAGTCTTCTTCAACACCACAGTTCAAAAGCATCAATTCTTCGGCACTCAGCTTTCTTTATGGTCCAACTCTCACATCCAGTATATTCACCTTGTTGTACAGTAATCACCATCATAGATTTTTAATCACAGCTTTATTGAGATAAAACACAGCCCCGCTTTCCTGTGGAATCTGAAGGAACTCTCTCAGATTTTCCCCCTCTAGAACTGATACCTAGGTTAGGTCATCATGGTGACTGGAGAGGTTGATGAGAGTTTTTAAATTTGGTGGATCAAAAGTGCTATAACTGCAGTCAGATTCAGCAAGATCATTCTGCAAGGCCATCAGGTTCTAATCAAAGTCCAAGCATGTGATGTAAATCTAGTGAACACATTTACTTTGGTGCTTAAAGTAGAAAACCACTTCTATCTTATACTGGTTTAGTTTTAGTTGGGATAATAGACGCTGTTGGAGGACATGTATTTGCTTTCAAGAAAGCTGACAGAGTTTCACTACCAGCACATTTGGGGGGTGCTATGCAAAGTATGGTGTAGCAGGCAGTCAGACTTGTTTACACACTGCCAGAAAAACTGGACTTTAAACAAGGAGCTCCTGTATTTTACTGCTTACTGAGCTCTGCTCCACAGTACTCATGTGAAAGCTGGAGGAAGTATTCAGGTTATGGTATGGGGCTGGTGGAGGAGTTGGGTAGGCAGTGTGCCACATTGCTAGAGCTTATGGCTTAAAGGTTTTGTGCACAGCTGGTTCTGAAGAATTTGCTAAATATTGTTTAGCAAAATGGACCCCATGAAGTATTTAATCACAAAGAAGCTAATTAAGTTGATAAAATTAAGAAATCTGTTGGTGAAAAGAAGTTGATGTGATTATTGAAATGTTAGCTAATGTAAATCTTAGCAATGATTTGAATCTTTTGGCACATGGAGGACAAGTAATAGTTGTTGGCAGCAGAGGTCCTTTGAAATAAACGCATGGGACATCATGGCAAAGGAATCTAGCATAATAGGAGTTGCTCTGTATTCATCTACCAAGGAGGAATTTCAGCAGTTTGCAGCAGTGCTTCAAGCCAAAATGGAAATTGATTGGTTAAGATCAGTAATGGGTCCTCAGTATCCATTGGGAATAGTGGCCTAGGCTCATGAAGATGATATTCATAACAATGGGACTACTGGAAAAATAATTCTCTTAAAATGATTGATCTTTTCATAGATTTCCTATGTAATTAGAGGTTTCTTACTTCAGTTTTATGTACACTACATTTTCTTTAATTACCATTCATTTGACTCAGTTTTCTAATATTAAAAAGATTTATCTTTAGAGATCATAGGCATTGGAGTGCAGTTTATTTAATACTGGCAATATTTATGCTTTCTGTCTCTCATCAGAGTACCATCATAGTAGGAAATTCTTGATACTTGATCATTAATTCCATAACCTTAACTAAAACATCAAAATAGGACTGGCTGATTTCCAGGCCTACTTCTTCGTATAAAGGTTCTTTAGCCTCTGCGTGCATGTATGTTCAGTCACTCAGTTGTGTCTGACTCTTTGTGACCCCATGAACTGCAGTCCACCAGGTTCCTCTCCATGGAATTTTTCGGGCAGGAATACTGGAGTGAGTTGCTGTTCCCTTCTCCAGGGAATCTTCCCAACCCAGGGATAGAATCCCTATCTGCTGCATTGGCAGGTAGATTCTTTATCACTGAGCCACCTGGGAAGCCCTTAGTCTCTGATTAATTCTGAAGATTTTTTGGACTAAACAAGACCGCCTTTCGAAACTAATCTCATCTAGATCTATAAGTCTCTCAGAAGGGCAAGATAAACAGTATCCAGATAAATTTGTTAATTTTCCAATATTTTCCAATACATTGTGCCATTCACTAGTTTAATGGTTGATTACCAACGATCCATATATTCTATGAGGACAGCAGCCTTCTTTGCTTTAATATGATACTAGGTATGTAATTTCCAAATAGATAATTATTCATTGATTCAATTTCAAAGTAGATTTAGAATTATCTTTTTATGTGGGATTAAATATTTTTACTTCATTAATGAATTTGGTACATTAAGAATGATATGCTTTTGTTTTCATAACATGGCAGCTGTAATAAATTTTAGAGGAAATTAAAAAAATTTTAAATCATATACTATACAGTTCACTCATTTAAAGTGTACAATTCCATAGTTTTTAGTATATTTGAGAATTTTGCAACCATCACTAATGTAACTAATGAACATAGATGCAAAACTTCAACAAAATACTAGCAAACCAAATCCAACAGTACATTGAAAGGATCATACATCGTGATAAGTGGGATTTCTCTCAGGGATACAAGGATTTTTCAATATCAGCAAATCAATCAGTTTAATATACCACATCAACAAACTGAAGGAAAAACCATATGGTCATCTCAGTAGTTACAAAAAAAGCTTTTGATAAAATTCAACACCCATTTATGATAACAACTCTACAGAGAGTGGGGTATAGAGGGAACACATCTCATATAATAAAGGCCATATATGACAAGCCTACAGCTAACATCATAGTCAACAGTGAAAAGCTGAGAATGTTTCCTTTAAGATCAGAAACAAAACAAGGATGTCCACTCTTCGTCTCTTCTATTCAACATAGTTTTGGAAGTCCTAGCTTCGGCAGTCAGAGAAGAAAAAGAAAGGGAATCCAGTTTGGAAAAGAAGTGAAACTGTCACTGTTTGCAGATGAAATACTATATACAGAAGATCCTAAAGATGGTACCAGAAAACTGCGAGAGCTCATCAGTGAATTTGGTGAAGCTGTAGGATACAAAATAAATACACAGAAATCTGTTGCATTTTTTAAAACTAATTAATTTATTTTCAAGCTGTGCTGGGTCTTTATTGCTGTGTGTGTGACAGATTTCTCTAGTTTCGATGGAGCTGGGGCTACTCTCTAGTTGTGGTGCTTGGGCTTCTCATTGCGATGGCTTCTCTTTGCAGAGCACTGGCTCTAGGACACGTGGGCTTCAGTAGTTGTGACGCATGGGCTTACCTACTCTGCGGCATGTGGAATCTTCCCAGACCAGGGATCGCACACATGTCTCCTGTATTGGCAGGTGGATTCTTTACCACCGAGCTACTGGGGAAGTCTTCTGTTGCATTTCTGTACACTAACAATAAAAAATAAGAAGGAGAAATTGAAGAAACAATCTGGACTGCTACATGTTAAAAAAAAGAAAAGACATTCTTTAATACCATAAGCAAAAATAAACTCAAAATGGAGTAAAGGCCTATGTGTAAGACCAGATACTGTAAAACCCTTGAAGGAAAATATATGCAGAACACTCCTTGGCTTAAATTGCAGAAATATCTTTTTCAGTTTGTCTCCTAGAATAATGGAAATAAAAACATAAGTAAAAAGGATCTAATTAAACTCAAAAACTTTTGCACAGAAAAGGAGAACGTAAACAAAACAGAAAGACAACCCACAGAATGGAAGAAAATATTTGCAAATGATGTGACCAACAAGGGATTAGTCTCCATAATGATACAAATGAACTTAATCAAAACAGAAGGAGACTCACAGACTTGAGAAGGAACTTAAGGTTATGGGGTTGGGGGGGGCGGTGAAGGGGGGAGGGGGGAAGGGTGGGTGAGTGGATAAATCGGGAGTTTAGGATGGACACACTGCTATGTTTAAAATAGATAACCAACCTCAGATATGCAGATGTTATCATCCTAATGGCAGAAAGTGAAGAGGAACTAAAGAACCTCTAAAGGAACTAAAGAACCTCTTGATGAAGGTAAAAGAGGAGAGTAAAAAAGCTGACTTAAAACTCAACATTCAAAAAACTAAGATCATGGTATCTGGTCCTGTCACTTCATGGCAAATAGATGGGAAAGATGGAGACAGTGGCAGATTTTATTTTCTTGGACTCCAAAATCACTGAGGATGGTGACTATAGCCATCAAATTAAAAGACACTTGTTCCTTGGAAGGAAAGCTATGACAAAGCTAGACAGTGTTTTACAAAACAGACACCACTTTGCCAACAAAGGTCCATACAGTCAAAACTATGGCTTTTCCAGTAGTTATGTATTGATGTGAGAGTTGGACCATAAAGAAGACTGAACACCGAAGAATTGATGCTTTCAAACTGTGGTGCTGGTGAAGACTCGAGAGTCCCTTGGACTGCAAGGAGATCAAACCAGTCAATCCTAAAGGAAAACAACCCTGAATATTCATTGGAGGGACTGATGCTGAATCTCCAATACTTTGGCCATCTGATGCGAAGAGCCGACACATTGGAAAAGGACCCTGATGCTGGGAATGATTGAAGGCAGGAGGAGAGGATGAGATAGTTGGATGGCATCACCGACCCAATGGATATGAGTTTGAGCAAACTCTGGGAGATAGTGAAGAACAGAGAAGCCTGGTGTCCTGAAGTTCATGGGGTGAAAAAAATTGGACACGACTTGGTGACTGAACAACCACCACCAACAACAAGGATATACTATGTATAGCACAAGGAACTTTTCTCAATAGTCTATAATAACCTAAATGGGAAAAGAATTTGAAAAAGAATAGATAACAAGTATATGTATAACTGAATCACTCTGCTGTACACCTGAAACTAACTCAACAGTGTTAATAAACTATACGCCAATATAAAGTTAAAAGGAAAACATTGTAAATTCTACTGGAAATTTTAAGAAAGCAGAATTCACACATTTGAAGTGTACAGTTTGTAGTTTTTAGTATATTCACAAAGTTGTGCAACCATCACCGTACTTTTTTTTATTGGCTATGCTGGGTTTTCATTGTGGCCCACAGGCTCTTCCTTGCTGCATGTGGGGTTTCTGTTTTGACGAGTGGGGCTACTCTCTAGTTGCAGTGCAAGAACATTTCATTGCAGTAGCTTTTCTAGGTGCAGTTGCATGGGCTCTAGGGCTTTGGTAGTTGCACTGTGGCCTCAGTAGTTGTGGCACACGGGCTTACTTGCCCCATGGCATGTGGAATCTTAATTCTCCAATCAGGGATTAAATCCATATCCCCTGCATTGGCATGAAGATTCTTAACCACTGGAGCACCAGGGAAGTCCCACCATAAATAATTTTACAACATTTTCATCACCTCCAGAAGAATCTTTGCATCCATTAGCTACCATCACCCAATTCCCCTACCCTCTCCAATCCTTAAGCAACCACTTATCTGCTTACTGTTTCTATATATTTGCCTATTCTTGACAATTCATATAAATGGAGTCATATGTGGTCTTTTGTGACTGACTTCTTTCCTTTAGCATTGTGTTTTGTTGATTGATCTTTGTTGTGGCATGTATGAGCACTTCTTTCCTTTTTATGATTGAATAATACTCTATTATATGGATATATCACATTTTGTTCATTCATAAGGTTATAAACATTTGACTTTTATGAATTGTGCATAACATATAATATTTTCATTATCATTTAGTTGAGATTATTTTAAAATTTCCATTGTGATTTCTTCATGAGCCCATGGGTTATTAGTATATTAGTTTATTTCCAAACATTTTGTGTCTTTCTAGATATCTTTTGTTTATAAATCTCTTTTTCAGCTTCACTGAGGGCAGAAAATATATTCTGTGTTTCAAATCTTTGAAATTTGTTCAGGGTTGTCTGATAGACCAGTATTTATTTTCAGTTAGAGGATAACTGGATTCTATATTCATCTAGAATTATTCTCATCCTTCTGTTGAAATCTTAAATCATTATGAAGAAAACTGTCTTCTAAAATGCTTCCTAATAATTGTTTATACTCACTGAGCATACTTTTAGTATGTGTTAATAACTATCCTGTGATATTGGAGTTATTATACTTATTTTATAAATGAAACTGGGGCACAGAAAGATTTAAGTAAACTGTGTAGGTTACGTAGCTGGCAAAAAAGTGGGCTGGAGAATAGGCAAATCCATAGAGAATAGAAAGTAGATTAATGGTTGCTAGGACTAGGGTTTTGTGGAGTGACTGCTAATGGGTATGGAATTTCTCTTTTGGAGTGAGGAAAATGTTCTGGAATTAGCGGTGATGATTGTGAATATATTAAAAATTATTGAAGTTTGTACTTTAGAGGGGTGAATTTTATGATGTGTGAATTGTATCTCAATTTCTTTTAAAAAGACAGAACTGGAATTCCAACTCAGGAATTATTTCCCGTAAACAGCTTATTCACTCACTCAGACTTTTGAGTTGCGATAGGTTCGATATTAGAAGTAAAATCTCATCAGCCTGTAATTTAAGAGTTATATCCTACATATGGCTTATTGCAAATGCTCTTTTCTGATTTGTTTTTGAAGAATTCAGATACTTCTATATAGAAATGGAGTTGCATATTTAATTCTTTTTAGATGTATTCCAGATAAGATTGGAAAATTAAATGAAGCTCCACAAGTAAGCTCTCTAATATAGGGTAGTTCATAATGCTTGTTAAGGTCTGAAATGCCATCTTCTCTCTCTCTTAGCTAATCTCTTTTCCATCTAAGCTTTAAAGGTTTTCTCTCAGAGGTTTTTCCTGGTCTTCCAGCCTCATTGTGTAAGACTACTCCCACCCACAACATTCTGTACGTATTTCTACTTTTTAATCACACTGCAATAGTTTTTTCTGTCTTCCCTATTAATTTGAACAGGGACAACATTTGAGTTAGTTTTCATACCTAAATTGTTCTCCAGTGATTGTTACAGTAAAATAGGAATCCCAATAAGAACTTATCAATGCCTAGTCTTTAGTGAACTACAAGAGAGTGTAAATAATGCTTTGCTGATGGTCTGATTTCAGACATGTTGTTATAAATGTTGGAATTGGGCTGGAATTTCCGTTTCTGGAGGTGGCAATGAGGCAGCATTTTAAATACCATTGTAGTCTTTTTAGAGATTACTTGAAAATATATGTATCAGGATGGGACATTTGGATATTTCATTTGTTGTTTTTCAGTCACCCAATCATTTCTGACTCTTTGTGACCCCATGGACTGCATCATGCCAGGCCTCTCTGTGTCCCTCACCATCTCCAAAGTTTGCCGAAGTTCATGTCCGTTGCATCGGTGATGACGTCCAACCATCTCATCCTCTGACGACCTCTTCTTCTGCCCTCAATCTTTCCCAGCATCAGGAACTTTTCCATTTAGTCAGGTGTTTAAATCAGATGCCCAAAATACTGGGAGTTTCAGCTTCAGCATCAATCCTTCCAATGAGTATGCAGGGTTGATTTCCCTTAAGATTGACTGGTTTGGTCTTGCCGTCCAAGGGACTTGCAGAAGTCTTCTCCAGCACCACAGTTCAAAGGCATCAGTTCTTCGGTGCTCGGCCTTCTCTATGGTCCAGCTCTCACAACTGTATGTGACCACTGGGAAGACCATAGCCTTGACCATACGAACCTTTATCAGCAGAGTAATGTCTCTGCTTTTCAACACACTGTTTAGGTTTGTCATAGCTTTCCTACCAAGAAGCAAATGTCTTCAGATTTAATGGCTGCAGTCACCACCTGCAGTGATTTTAGAGCCCAAGAAGAGGAAATCTGTCATTACTTCCACCTTTCCCCCTCTATTTGCCATGAAGTAATGGGGCCGTGATTTTTTTTTCATATTTAGTTTTAAGCTGGCTCTTTCACTCTTCCTCCTTCACCCTCGACAAGAGGCTGTTTAGTTCTTCTTCACTTTCTGCCATTAGAGTGGTATCATCCGCATATCTGAGGTTGTTCATGTTTCTCCCGCCTATCTTGATTCTAGCTTGTAACTCACCCAGACTGGCATTTCTCATAATGTCCTCAGCATGTAGATTAAACAAACAGGGTGACAGCAGTCAGCCCTGTTGTACTCCTTTTTCAATCTTGAACCAGTCAGTTGTTCCATACAGGGTTCTAACTGTTGCTTCTTGACCCACATACAGGTTTCTCAGGAGACAGGTAAGATGGTTTGGTATTCCCATCTCTTTAAGAGCTTTCCACAGTTTATTATGATCCACATAGTCAAAGGCTTTGATGTAGTCAGTGAAACAGAGGTAGGGGTTTTTCTGGAATTCTCTAGCTTTCTCTGTGATCAACGAATGTTGCAATTTGATCCCTAGTTCCTCTTCCTTTTCTAAACCAAGCTTGGACATCTGGAAGTTCTTGGTTTGCATAATGCTGAAGCCTAGCATGCAAGATTTTAAGCATGACCTTACCAGCATGGAAGATGAGTCCGATGGTTAGAAAAAAAAAAATTTGTTTCTTCCTGGAGGTCTCTGATTGCATTTCGGTCTTAATTGCATAACAGTACCAATTTTAGTTTCTTAAAACACAGTGATACTTGCTACTTGAGAAAAAAATTAGTTAACTACCTTGTCCTCCAATATTTTATAGTTTTCTTATTCTCATTTAATTTTACTCAGAGAGCTTCTCTCCTTTAGTTGTTTATTCTCCTCTAACTTAGATTTTTACTATTGGAAATTGTTTCGTGTTTATAAGTTTTAATTATTGTAGATGTAATCTTTCTTGATTGTGAATAATTAATACATATGTTTGCTTTACCAAAAAACATATGTTTGCTTTACCAAAATTAGGATAATAAAATTATACAGATTTTTCTTTGACCACTTTATTTTACCCATTTCCTCTGTCACTAAGATTTCTATAGCAGAAATTTGAATTAGATACATAGCACTGTGGACCTTAGGAAGGTCTTATAATTGATATAACCGTGGATAGCCCTGTGGAATACAGGCTTTTTCTAATTTTACTCTAAAAGATAGTGGTACCTATACTATTTTAGGCACAGTCTTATACCTAAATCTTTGTGCATATGTCTGGTTATTTTCTTACTTGTTTGGATCAAACGGCATGCTGAATTGAACTACATGTTTTGTTTTTAATTAAAATATTTTGGTTGTGCTGGATCTTCGTTACTGTGCTCAGGCTTTCTCTTGTTGAGGTGATCAGAAGTTTCTCTCTAGTTGTGGTGGGTGGGCTTCTCTTGTTGCAGAGCATGTGCTTTATAGAGTGTGAGGGCTTCAGTAGTGGCTCAGGGGCTTAGTTGCCCTGCAACATGTGGAATCTTCCTGGAGCAGGGATCAAACCCATGTCCCCTTCATTGGCAGTAGAATTCTTAACCACTGAACCACCAGGGAAGTCTGAGCTGCATATTTGATAAATACAGCAAAGTGGCTCTATAGGAAAGGTGGTCCTTATATTCCCAACCATGCAACATTTTCTGTTAGCTTTGCTAATACTGGAATTTGAAATAATATACCCCAGGTGCTTCTCCCATTTTAAATGAATATACTTAGGTGACCTAACACTGTTGTTCAATCACTCAGTCGTGTCCAACTGTTTGTGACCCCATGGACTGCAACACACCAGACTCCTCTGTTCTCCACTATCACCTGGAATTTTTTCAAATTCTTGTCCGTCCATTGAATCAGTGATGCTATCTAACCATCTCATCCTCTGCTGCCTCCTTCTCCTTTTGCCTTGATCAGGGTCTCTTCCAATGAGTTGGCTCTTCATATCAGGTGGCCAGAGTATGGGAGCTTCAGCATCAATCTTTCCAATGAATATTCAGGATTGATTTCCTTTAGGATTGGCTGGTTTGATCTCCTTACTGTCTAAGGGACTCTCAAGTGTCTTTCTCTAGCACCACAATTCAAAAGCATCAATTCTTTGGTGCTCAGCCTTCTTTATGGTCCAACTCTCACATCCATACGTGACCACTGGAAAAACCATAGTTTTGATTGTACGGAGCTTTGTCAGTCAAGTGATGTCTCTGCTTTTTGATACTCTTGTCTAGCTTTGTCATAGCTTGCCTTCCAGGGACAGAGCGTCTTAACTTCATGGCTGCAGTCACATTCTCAATGATTTTGGAGCCTAAGAAAAGAAAATCTGTCACTGCTTCCACTTCTTCTCTATTTACCATAAAGTGATGGGACTGGATGCCATGATCTTAGTTTTTTGACTGTTGAGTTTCAAGTCAGCTATTTCACTCTTTCACACTCATCAAGGGGCTTTTTAGTTCCTCTGCTCTATGTCCTAACCTAACCCTAACCCTAAGAGTGGGATCATCTGCATGTCTGAGGTTGTTGATATTTCTCCCAGAAATCTTGATTCTAGCTTGTAATTTGGCTTGACATTTTGCATGGTGTACTCTGCATGAGTTAAATAAACAAGGTGACAATATACAGCCCTGTTGCACTCCTTTCCCAATTTTGAATCAATCATTTGCCATGTCTGGTTCTAATAGTTGCTTTTTGACTTGCATATAGGTTTCTCAGGAAACATTGTAAGGTGATCTGGTATTCCCATCTCTTTTAAGAATTTTCCATAGTTTGTTGTGATCCACATAGTCAAAGGCTTTAGCGTAATCAGTGAAGCAGCAGGAGATGTTTTTCTGGAATTCCTTCACATTCTTTATGATCCAGCGAATGTTGGCAATTTGATCTCTGGTTCCTCTGCTTTATCTAAATCAACTTGTACATCTAGAAGTTCTCGGTTCACTATACCATACTATTTAGGATATATAATAGCCCTTGTAATATTACTGTCAGGACCATTCGTTTGTCTTTCCATAGAAGGATCCATTCTACCTAAGGAAAAGGGTTGTCATTAAGGCTGTATTTACTGTCAGGAGAGCATAAAGGATGAAGCTGTAAAGACTTGAATAAAGACTTCATGTGAAATGATAATTGAACTAATGACAGAACATCCTTTGATTCTTTATAATATTTTAATTGTAACATGCTGATTTTCACATTGGGGCCATGATACGTTAGATTATGAAAATATTTTCAAATAGTTTTTATTGTGGACTTTTTCAAATGTATGTCATATAATACAGATAGTATAATGAACTCTGTTCGGTGCTTACTCCCTGAAAATAGCACTAACACAATGTGTTGTTAAGGTAAATCTGAGTTTATTGCTTATGACTTTAAGGAAGATAATGCTTAGTTTTAGGAGCTTTATTAATTTCTTAGGACTGCCATAGCAATTACCACAAAATTAGTGGCTTTAAACTACAAAAGTTTATTATCTCACAGTTCTTGGAGGCTAGAAGTCCCACATCAAGTTGTCAGGGAGGTCATTCTCCCTCCCTCTGAAGGCTCTGTGATAGAAACCATCCTATTTGTTTCTCTTAGCTTCTGATTATTGCCAGAACCCACCAGCATGACCAGAATTTAACTTGATTGTATCTGTGAAGAGCCCTGTTTCCAAAGAAGGTCACTTTTCAGTTTGCCAGTGAACAGGAGCTTTGGGGATAAACTATTCAAACCAACACTGTAGCCTTTTGGGAAGGAGGAGAGCAAACTTGGGATGTTTATGGTTTGGGGGATTTGATTTAAGGGAGCTATATTAATACGGAGGCTTGATTAGAATTGGGTAAAGACTGTTGCAATCGTTTAAAATTTGTGGGCATGACAAAGTGTGAGCATTTTGAGACGAAGTTCAAAGAATCTGTGAGAGACTTCTCTGGTGGTCTAATGGCTAAGACTCCACAAACTCCCATTGCAGTGGGTCCGAGGTTCAATCTCTGGTCAGGGAACTAGATCCCATATATGCTGCAACTAAGAGTTTGCATGCTGCAACTAAAGATCTTGCATGCCACAACTAGGACCTGGCGCAGACAAACAAGCAAACATTTTTTAAAAATCTGTGAGCGTAAGCAATCATTTTATGCTATCTTATGACTAGATGGGCAGTTTTATGTTAATTTGATGGCCTTTGGGGAGTTTCCTGAAGGAGCAGTAGTTATTCGCAACTCTGTTTCCCTAGCTAAGAATTTCCAGGTGGCGCTAGTAATAAAGAACCCACCTCCAAGTGCAGGAGACATGAGAGTCATAGGTTCAATCCCTGGGTTGGGAAAATCCCCTGGAGTAGGGCATGGCAACCCACTCCAGTATCTTGCCTGGAAAATCCCATGGACAGAGGAACCTGGCTAGTGACAGTGCATACGGTCACAAAGAGTCGGACATGACTGAAGTGACCTGCCTGCACACATGCAAGGCAGTGAAGTCGGGTTGATAACACTAGAATGATAAGTGATGTTTATGTAGAGAGTAAGCTGTGTGATTGTAATTGTTTTTGGTTTTCAGTCCCCAAGTACCATCAGAGAGCTTATGTTCCTAATGTTTTGCCATTTCTTGTTTTATTTCTCTTGTATGCTCCTTCTCTGCTACCCTGAAAGAGTAGCAATCAAGCTTCCCTCTCTGTGGTCCTTTCTGTCTTTATCCCTCGTTCTGTCAAACCTATAGATTGTTATTAACCATTTACTAGCAGACAGACATAGAACTCTTCATACAGTCTATGTAAACTTGATGAAGTGTCCGTTTTCTGATCTTTATGATGATTCCATCCAACTTAAATGAAAGGTTTACACAAGAGGATTTGAGTATACTCAGTTCCTGGATACTGTTACTTTTACTGTTTAGTGCCAGTTAACCAGAATCCTCTGACCCGTTACAGGTCTCCTCTGATCCCCTCCCCCCACTTTTTTTTTTTCTTATTTATTTTTTTTTCAGTGGGTTTTGTCATACATTGATATGAATCAGCCATAGAGTTACACGTATTCCCCATCGCGATCCCCCCTCCCACCTCCCTCTCCACCCAATTCCTCTGGGTCTTCCCAGTGCACCAGGCCCAAGCACTTGACTCATGCATCCCACCTGGGCTGGTGATCTGTTTCACCATAGATAATATACATGCTGTTCTTTTGAAACATCCCACCCTCACCTTCTCCCACAGAGTTCAAAAGTCTGTTCTGTACTTCTGTGTCTCTTTCTCTGTTTTGCACATAGGGTTATCGTTACCATCTTTCTAAATTCCATATATATGTGTTAGTATGCTGTAATGTTCTTTATCTTTCTGGCTTACTTCACTCTATATAATGGGCTCCAGTTTCATCCATCTCATTAGAACTGATTCAAATGAATTCTTTTTAAAGGCTGAGTAATATTCCATGGTGTATATGTACCACAGCTTCCTTATCCATTCATCTGCTGATGGGCATCTAGGTTGCTTCCACGTCCTGGCTATTATAAACAGTGCTGCGACGAACATTGGGGTGCACGTGTCTCTTTCAGATCTGGTTTCCTCAGTGTGTATGCCCAGAAGTGGTATTGCTGGGTCATATGGCAGTTCTATTTCCAGTTTTTTAAGAAATCTCCACACTGTTTTCCATAGTGGCTGTACTAGTTTGCATTCCCGCCAACAGTGTAAGAGGGTTCCCTTTTCTCCACACCCTCTCCAGCATTTATTGCTTGTAGACTTTTGGATAGCAGCCAACCTGACTGGCGTGTAATGGTACCTCATTGTGGTTTTGATTTGCATTTCTCTGATAATGAGTGATGTTGAGCATCTTTTCATGTGTTTGTTAGCCATCTGTATGTCTTCTTTGGAGAAATGTCTGTTTAGTTTTTTGGTCCATTTTTTGATTGGGTCATTTATTCTTCTGGAATTGAGCTTCAGGAGTTGCTTGTATATTTTTGAGATTAATCCTTTGTCTGTTTCCTCATTTGCTATTATTTTCTCCCAATCTGAGGGCTGTCTTTTCACCTTACTTATAGTTTCCTTTGTTGTGCAGAAGCTTTTAAGCTTCTAAGTTTCATTAGGTCCCATTTGTTTATTTTTGCTTTTATTTCCAGTATTCTGGGAGGTGGGTCATAGAAGATCTTGCTGTGATTTATATCGGAGAGTGTTTTGCCTATGTTCTCCTCTAGGAGTTTTATAGTTTCTGATCTTACATTTAGATCTTTAATCCATTTTGAGTTTATTTTTGTGTATGGTGTTAGAAAGTGTTCTAGTTTTATCTTTTACAAGTGGTTGACTAGTTTTCCCAGCACCACTTGTTAAAGAGGTTGTCTTTTTTCCATTGTATATCCTTGCCTCCTTTGTCAAAGATAAAGTGTCCATAGGTTTGTGGATTTATCTCTGGGCTTTCTATTCTGTTCCATTGATCTATATTTCTGTCTTTGTGCCAGTACCATACTGTCTTGATGACTGTGGCTTTGTAGTAGAGTCTGAAGTCTGATCCCCCTTTTTAGGGATCAAGCATGTATAGGCTCTGAGGCTTATTAGATTTTTTTTTTTTTAGATTAGACATAATAGACAGTAAAGCGTACAAGTCTTTTAAACTTTGAATTCAAGAATTTTATGTGTATGCTTTACCTTTATTAATGAACTTTTTATTTTAGAATAATTTTAAATATGTAGAAATACTGCAAACAGTACCAAATTCCCATTTAACCCTCTCCTAGTTTACCTCATGTTAACATATAAAATTACTGTGGTACATTTGTCTAAGAAACTGGCATTAGTATATCACTATATATAACCAAACTCTCCAGACATTATTTGAATGTTACTGGTTTTTTTCACTAATACCATTTTTCTGTTCCAGGATGCAGTCCAGAGTGCCACATTGCATTTAGTTTTCATGTCTCCATAGATTCCTTTGGTTTGTGACAATTTCTCACTCAGCCTTTGCTTGTTTTTCATGATCCATCTTGAGGCAAGGTATCCTTTAGAGCCGCAGTCCCCAATGTTTTTGGCACCAGGGACGAGTTTCATGGAAGATGCTTTTTCCACAGACGAGAGTGGAGGATGATTCAAGAGCATTACATTTATTATGTACTTTATTTCTCTTATTACTCTTTCACCTCCATCTCAGATCATCAGGCATTAGATCCTAGAGGTTGGGGGACCCCTGCTTTAGAGTGCCCCCAGTTTGGGTTTATTGTTTTTCTCAGGTGTAGGGTAGACCTCAACAGAAGTAAAGACCCTTCTTAATACAGTAGATCAGGATTACATGATATCTACATAAATATATGCAATTTTTTTTTGGGAATCACGTATATATAATTAAGTATTTTACTTTTTTAAAAAAAATTCTTTTTGTTAAAGTGTAATATCTGTAAGGTCATAAAGTGAAGTCACTCAGTCATATCCGACTCTTTGCAACCCCATGAACTGTAGCCTATCATGCACCTCCGTCCATGGGATTTTCCAGGCAAGAGTACTGGAGTGGGTTGCCATTTCCTTCTCCAGAGGATCTTCCTGACCCAGGGATCGAACCCCGGTCTCACGCATTGTAGGCAGACACATTACCATCTGTGCCACCAGGGAAGTCCGTAAAGTAGACAAACTTTGAATGTATGGGGCTTGTTGAAAATTTTGCATATTAATACATACCTGTAACTACTCCTCAGATAGGTCTTTATAGCAGTCAGAAGTTTCCCTGACTCCGTGTTCCAGTTAGAAACTCCAGAAGTTACTACTATTTTGACTTCTATCTCCACTGATTAATTGTGCCAGTTTTGAACTATATATAAGTGGAATCATACAACATATATATTTTTTATATCTGACCCCTTTCACCCCATGTAATGTCTGTGAAATTTGTCCATGGTATTGTGTATATACGATGTTATTTTTGCTTGTGTAATATTTTATTATCACTATGCCATAATTTATCCATTTCCTCCCCACTCTCTTCTTTTTAGTCCCAGGGCATGTGCAATTTTGGTTCCCAGGCTAAAATTGAATCCATATCCCCCACAGTGGAAGCACAGAGCCCTAACCACTGGACATCCAGGGAATTCTTAATCCATTCCCTTATTGATAAAGATTTGGATTACTTCTGGTTATTGGCCATTATGAATAAAGCTGCTTTTAACATACTTGTACATGGCTTTTTTGTTATTGTTCAAATACCGCAGACATTCTTTTATTATTGAATTTTAGTATATTTTCTTGAGTAAATGTTCATTTGCTTTATGCCTTTAGGACTATTTCCAGAGATTTTAAATGCTTTTTGTTTTGTTTAAATTCTTACCAGTTTCACTGGGAAGTTGGTGTATGTAACTCCTTACAGTGTTATGCTGAAACTGGCTTCCCTTTCACATATCTCACAATCTGGGTTTTCCTTTTCACTCTTAATTGTCTGTCTGTCTCTTTTTAAAATTATTTATTTATCTATTTATTTTTAGCTTTGCCAGGTCTTTGTTGCTCTGCACAAGCTTTCTCTAGTTGGAGTGAATGGGGGCTACTCTTTGTTGTGGCGCTCGGGCTTCTCATCGCAGTAGCCTCTCTTCTTGCCAGGAGTGGGCTTGGTAGTTGTGGCACACACCTTTGTTGCTCTATGGCGTGCGGGATTTTCCTGGACCAGGGATTGAATATGTGTTCTGTGCATTGGCAGACAGATTCTTTTTTTTTTTTTTGGCAGACAGATTCTTAACTGATGGACCACCAGGTAATTCTGAAGCTTTTTTGTATTACAGATCTGACAAGGAATTCTCTCACTTTTGTTTGTCTGTAATCTTCACTTGTCTGTGGACTTCGCTGGTGGCTCAGACGGTAATTACGTCTGCCTACAACAAAGGTCTGTCTGGTCAAGGCTGTGGTTTTTCCCATGGTCATGTATGGATGTGAGAGTTGGACTGTGAAGAAAGCTGAGTGCCGAAAAATTGATGCTTTTGAACTGTGGTGTTGGAGAAGACTCTTGAGAGTCCCTTGGACTGCAAGGAGATCCAACCAGTCCATCCTGAAGGAGATAAGTCCTGGGTGTTCATTGGAAGGACTGATGCTGAAGCTGAAACTCTAATACTTTGGCCACCTCATGTGAAGAGTTGACTCATTGGAAAAGACCCTGATGCTGGGAGGGGTTGGGGGCAGGAGCAGAAGGGGACGACAGAGCATGAGATGGCTGGATGGCATCACCGACTCGATGGGCATGAGTTTGAGTAAACTCCAGGAGTTGGTGATGGACAGGGAGGCCTGGCGTGCTGCGATTCATGGGGTCGCAAAGAGTCAGACATGGCTGAGCAACTGAACTGAACTGAACAATGCGGGAGACTCGGGTTCAATCCCTTGGTTGGGAAGATCCTTTGGAGAAGGAAATGGCAACCCACTCCAGTACTCTTGCCTGGAAAATCCTATGGACAGAGGAGTGTGATAGGCTGCAGTTCATGGGGTCGCAAAGAGTCAAATACAACTGAGCAACTTCACTTTATGACCTTACTTTATAATCTTCACTTAACCTTCATTTTTGAAAGGTAGTTTTATGAGATATAGTATTTAAGTGTTGAAAAAAATGTATTTTCTTTAAGAAATTTAAAGATGTAATTCCATTGTCTTGTGTTCTCATTTTCTCTGTGGAGAAGTTCATAAAAATGTATATTCATTCTCCTACCTCTTCCCCCATCCACCTCCTATGTGTAGTACATTTTTCCCGGATGTTTTCAAGGGTTTTCTTCCTTTATCCTTGGATTTTAGTAGTTTGTCAAGGTATGATTTTCTTTGTATTTGTCCTGTTCATTGAATTTCTTGGATCTGTACGTTTTTAACCTTTCACTATATTTGAAAAGTTTTCAGCTATTATTTCTACAAATAGTTTCCCCTAATTTCTTCTATCTTATCAAGTGGGAACTTCTTTTATATATATGTTAAACTGTTTGATCTGTATTCAGCTTCACTTCTTTCTTCTGCCATTTCCACCAGCTGTTAAATCCATACAATTACTTTTCTGATTACTTATTGTAAGTACTTGCAATTTATGTTTGATTCTTTTTTCTCATTTTTGTTTCTCTGTGGAAATTTTCCTTTTACTTATTTCTTGTACATATCTTCTTCCAAGGTCTAGAATATGTCTCTAATAGCTGCTTTAAATCCTTGTCTGCTAACTACAAAATCTGAATCATCTTGGAGTCTGTTGGTTTAGTTTTTTGTTTTTTTTTTTAACTTTTTATTTTGTATTGGGGTATAGCCGATTAACAGTGTTGCAATAGCAGCAGAGGAATAGCAGAAGGAATGCAGCCCTACATATACATGTATCCATTATCCCCCAAACTCCCCTCCACCCAGGTTGGAGTCTTGTTTTTTAACTGCTTTTTTTCTTGAGTGTGAATTATATTTTTTTATTTCTTTGCATGTTCACACTTTTTAAATTGGATACAGGATGATGAAGAATAGATATATACAGACTCTAGATTTTATTGTTACTCCAGTGAGTTGTTTTGTCCTAGAAGGCAGTTACCTTGGCTGGATTCAAATTCTGAACTATGTGTTGGACTCTTTTAACATCCATCTGCTGCTGGGAACCCTGAAGTCTCCCCATCAAGTCCTCATAGATCATTGAGGACATCAGCCAAGAATTTGGACATGTTTTAAATGCAGATCTATTTGCAACCCTCTTTCTTGCAGAAGTCTACTTTTCCAACCTTTCTAAGTGTTCTTTGAGCCCTGAACTTTGTCCTCTGACTCCTCAAACCTTTTAGGAATTGGGTCTTCTGCTACCAGAAACATGCCCATTGGGTTGTGTTTCATTGTTTGTTTGTTGTTTAGTCACTAAGTCATGCCCAGCTCCTTTGTGACCCTTTGGACTATAGCCTGTCAGGCTCCTCTCTTATGGGATTTCCCAGGCAAGAATACTGGAGTGCTGGAGTGAGTTGCCATTTCCTTCTCCAGGGGATTTTCCCAATCTAGGGGTTGAACCTGTGTCTCCTGCATTGGTAGGCAGGTCCTTTACCACTGAGCCACCAGGGAAGCCCTTATGTTTCCTAGTGCTTCAGGAAAAAAGTTACTGCCTGAAAAATCTCATTCTTTGCTGTTTTTTCTTTCAGGGATATATTCCCTTTCATTTTCTATTTCTTATGGTCTGTGTTCAGGTTCTTTAAAACCTGGAGGCTAGGTAGGTAGTAACAATAGCTTTTCTGCCATGGTGACCATGGGTTGTTTTTTTTTTGTGGCGGAGCGGGGGGTGGGGGGGTGGGCTTGTCTTAAACAGCAAAGGGAAGTAGTATATTGAGAAGAACATGATCTTTGGTTAGAAATGGAATGGAGTCATGTAATAGGGAACTGAATTACCTTGGGCAGTTTTCTAAATTCCTGAGCGTGTTACCTTTTCTTGAAAGATGCAAATAAAATTTCACTTCTTGCAAATTAATGTCAAGGTTCAGTTCAGTTCAGTCACTCAGTCGTGTCTGACTCTTTGCGACCCCATGAATCGCAGCACGCCAGGCCTCCCTGTCCATCACCAACTCCTGGAGTTTACTCAAACTCATGCCCATCGAGTCAGTGATGCCATCCAGCCATCTCATGCTCTGTCATCCCCTTCTCCTCCTGCCCCCAATCCCTGCCAGCATCAGGGTCTTTTCCAGTGAGTCAGCTCTTTGCATCAGGTGGCCAAAGTACTGGAGCTTCAGCTTCAGCATCAGTCCTTCCAATGAACACCTAGGACTGATCTCCTTCAGGATGGACTGGTTGGATCTCCTTGCAGTCCAAGGGACTCTCAAGAGTCTTCTCCAACACCACAGTTCAAAAGCATCAATTTTTCGGCACTCAGCTTTCTTCACAGTCCAACTCTCACATCCATACATGACCGCTGGAAAAACCATAGCCTTGACCAGACGAACCTTTGTTGGCAAAGTAATGTCTCTGCTTTTTAATATGCTATCTAGGTTGAGTAAGCGTCTTTTAATTTCATGGCTGCAGTCACCATCTGCAGTGATTTTAGAGCCCCCAAAAATAAAGTCTGGCACTGTTTCCACTGTCTCCCCATCTATTTCCCATGAGGTGATGGGACCAGATGCCATGATCTTAGGTTAGCATTGTCCTATAAAATACCCAGTATAGGATCTGAGGCAGAAAAAAATAAGATATTTCCTGCTTTTCACAGGTCTGCTTTATGCCACTTTACTTTTGTGTAAGACCCATCAGTACTTGTTTTCACTACCCGAAAGAAATCTGAAGAGGATTTTTCATTTACCAGAAAGTGAAAAGTGAAAATATCATTCAATGTTTTTTATGTAAAGAGGTATTGTTGAGGCAACACCCCCAGGCAGCAAGAGTGGAACCTCCAAGCTCCTTCCCTGGGAACTGTACTTAGCATCAAGCCGTTATAGCTTTGAACTGTGTGGGTGACCATCTGTGCTTTAACTTGATTTTATTTTGTGCATCCATTTAGCAAGGTGTGTCCTAAGGTAATTGCTACTTTGCTTTATGCAATTTTGGCCTAGGAAAGGTTTCATAGGAACACTCTACTTTCAGATAGTGGGGGAAGCTGGTCGTTTAAGTTTTTTTGTCACTATTATACATAGCGGCAAACCCATTGCCTTGGGTTTACAAGCCATAGGGTTTGTTGTTGTTTTTTTCATATAACTGGCTTTATTGCAGTACTCACATTATTGTAGTGCTCTAATATGTAATATGTAGTCCTTGTACTGAACAAAAGTTATTCTCATTAGGCATCTTTAAAAATATAAAGTAAAAAAAAAAAATATAAAGTATATTATCACTTTGTTGTGTTTTGTAGAAGTATTTATAATAAAATAAGTTGTTCAATTAAAAGTAAGATTTATTTTGAAGAACCCTAGACATGTATTTTTTACCTTCTGGAAAATTATTATCAGTTCAGCAAAGGTGTGTCAGACTGATGATGTGGACTAAATAAGACAAATATGGACCTTACATTTTATCAAGGAAAGCAAACATTAAGCAAATCATTATAAGTTTACATACCATTTTACAGAAGGGTTTGGGGTGAACAAGAACAATACAGTTACAAAGATCCTATATTGAAGAATCATATTTAAAATACTTAGTAATGAAATTTTAATCTTTGAATAAAAACTGTTTTAACAAAGTACTTTGTATTTCTTCACTGCAGATTTTATATGTTCCTTGGCTTTTCTCTGCCTCTCTTTCCGCCATCACTATTTTGCCTTTTATCTCTTCAGATTTTTAGATTTACTTTTTATAGATTCTGATCAGTGTTAAATAATATTAATAGTAATATATGTATTGTTCCTGACTTTATTGTGAATGGTTCTAAGGTTTTGCCTTTAAGTACGTATATATTTTTATATATAAAAAGCATTTTAGAAATATATATACACTAAGGTTTTAGCATTAGTTATGTATAGGTGGTAGGATATACATACTTTTCACTTTGTTCTTGGTCTTTTCTCCCATCCAAGTACTAACCAGGCCCGACCCTGCTTATCTTCTGAGATCTGTTCTTGGTCTTTTCTGTATTGCCTGCTTTGTAGAGTGCATTTTGCTCTTTTTATTATAAAGAAGAAGGGACATTTTTCAAAACAAAATAAAAACTATACTATCTACTATTGGTGATGGACAGGGAGGCCTGGCGTGCTGCAGTCCGTGGGGTCACAAAGAGTCGGACACGACTGAATGACTGGACTGAACTGAACTGATCTATTAATGAAGAAGTGCATTGGTCTACTCATTGCTCCACATAGAGCTGCTGCTGCTGCTCCTAAGTCGCTTCAGTCATGTCTGACTCTGTGCGACCCCGTAGATGGCAGCCCACCGGGCTCCCCCGTCCCTGGGATTCTCCAGGCAAGAACACTGGAGTGGCTTGCCATTTCCTTCTCCAGTGCATGACTCTTAGCGACTCCATAGACTACAGCCAACCAGACTCCTCCATCCATGGGATTTTCCTGGTAAGAGTACTGTAGTGGGTTGCCATTGCCTTCTCTGGCTCCAGATAGAGACTTCTTCTCAAATATTAATTTGCTTTTGACCATGATCTAGGGAAACTAGCTTTAGCTCTTCTACCTACTATTTTAGATTCTTTGAAATAAGACATTTGGGAGTAGGTGATTTTATGGGATTCTTATCCCTTTGGCCCAGTTTTTTCCTCATGTTTTCATATGAAACATGGATGGAGGGTGCAATAAAGAGGCCCAAGTCAGGTCTCTTAAAAATCAGAAGTTGAAATCAAAAGTTAACTCTATGGCTGATTCTTGTCAATGTATGACAAAACCCACTGAAATGTTGTGAAGTAATTAGCCTCCAACTAATAAAATAAAATAAAATAAAGAAAGACGCACAATACATGGCCGTTCCAGGAAGAAAACAAACAAACAAACAAAAGTTACATAAATCCATACAAAAATATGAATGACCAGGTATTGTTTTTTCTTCTCAAAGTGTTTACATTTTGGGGGAGCATTTGAAATATTTTATTTGCCCAGTTGTTTTCTAATTGATAAAATTTATTGTATTCATTTAGTATTTATTGAGTTTTGGCCAAGCTACTGGAGAAATAGGAAAATTAGATATGGTTCTTGCCCATGAACTGTGTGCCTGTGGATAAGGATATTGGCAGTATACCACTATTTTTTCTTAGTGGCACTTCCTGTGGATTCACCTAAAAATACCAATACAAGATAGTATTATGAATCTTTGGGACTGTCCTGTCAAAGAAGTATAGAGATCTGACCCTGAGATGAATTTCAAAACAATTTTCCAGGTCACTTCATTAAGCAGTCTAGTTTTTTACAGCCCTCATACCCCTCCTGGAACTCTTCATCTTTAGTCTTCATACTGCCAGAGATTAAGCTTTGATTCATTGAATGAAGTGGATCTGACCCTATTTTCCCCAGGTTACTAGCCAGGAAGTTACTATAATTTCTTCCTAGTATAATCCTAGTTCTTTTTGTTAGGACCCAAGTAAATATCTCCTTGCCTTTTGTGAATTACAGATGTCAACATAATTGATTGTTTTTCTTCATGTTTTCTCTTTATTTTCCTCAACTCTTAACTAAATGAATATGCTTTGTTTGTGCTCTCAATTTGAGAGATTACCTGTTGTTAAAGTCATTTCAACAAACTCGGGGCTATTTGGTTTTTTTTTTCCCATTTATTTTTATAAGTTGGAGGCTAGTTACTTTACAATATTGTAGTGGTTTTTGCCATACATTGACAGGAATCAGTCATGGATTTATATGTATTCCCCATCCCTATCCTCCCTCCCACCACCCCATCTCTCTGGGTCTTCCCAGAGAACCAGCCCCGAGCACCTGTCTCATGCATCCAACCTGGGATGGCGATCTGTTTCACCCTATATGTTTTTAAGTTATCATTAGTAGAACCATTGCAGATATTTCTCAATGAATTGAATTACAGTTCTCTGTAGAAAAATTGCTTGAGAACCCAATTTAATGTGCTAACTGAGTGAATCTTTTTTTTCTTTTCATTTCAGTTGGAAAGACATCACTGATTACCAGATTCATGTATGACAGTTTCGACAATACCTATCAGGTATTTTGTTTTTGCCAACCTACTAGTTGTCTTTATTTTGTTTGCAAGTAATATTCAAGGTGCTTTTAAAAATTCACTTTTTTACATTGTCTTGGATATAAAAGCACTTTCTGTAATCTGTAAAATGCTATATTAATACAAAGTATAACTGATTATGCTCATAGTCCTCAGCTTTTTTATTTGATTTCTTTAGCTTCTCTTCCAGAATCTATTGAAAGGTTATTGGTAATACCATCTAGAATAGAAGTAAGAGTGATTGTATTGATAGACATTCTTTTGGAGAGATTTCTTCCAAGTCTAGGGTTCTACGATATTTTGGTCTATACTTGAAGTCAAGAATAAGTACTGTAATTAGAAATCATTAATAGAGGATATTTGGGAGTGGGTCGAAGACAGTCATAAGGGAAATTAGGAAGTATTTTGAGATAAATGAAAAAGAAAACACAACATTCTGAAGCTAATGGAATACAGCTTAAAGCAGTCCTATAAGGAAAAGAAGAGATATATTAACTCAAAAATTTAATCTTCTACCCTAAGAAACTAGAAAAAGAAAAGTAAACTTAAGCAGAAGTAAGAAACTGCTTTAAAATGTAGGTTTTATTGTTATTATTCAGGTATGATGGAGCCAACAGATCAGGAGATGGTTGCTACTGAAAAGGCTATTATACTCATAGATTCCAAGAGGAAGGGACCGTCTAGGCCATAGTAGGAGGGCACATGAAAGAAGTACTGATATTGTTCAGGAGATGGGGTAGGGGACAGGAAATGTGGGTACTAGGGTACCTAAATTGTGATTTTTGTGAGAAGGATGGGTAAGACCAGCAACTACAGGATTGCCTAATTTTCATAATTTCAGTGCTCCCTGGGCTGTGGGGGTTGTTCTTGGTTTTCTGGTACTTGGCCCTGGGGTGATTAGGGCAGGGGCATAGAAGCTCTGAGTGTGATAGAGGAGATGGTTGAGGTATGGGTGTGGATTGGTTGGTTTTCATATGAAAGTCCCTCCCAGGTAAGTTTACATCTCTAGGAACTGGTAAACTCTGGGAGGGCCAGTCCCTCTAGTGCTAGGAAGCTCCCAGATACCAGGACAATTAATTCAGAAACTAATAAAGATTCGAACAAAAATATATGGACGAGAGAACAGAAAAACAAGAAATTCAGTGAAACCAAAAGTGGTTCTTAGGAAAGATCCACAAAATTGACAAGACTTTACCTAACTAAGCAAAAAAAAGAGAGAGACTCAAATTATTAAAGTCAGGAGTGTAGGAGAAAATCTTATAACCAACTATATGGAAAATGATATTACTATAAGAGAATATTATAAGAGAATACTGTAAAATGGTTATATGCGAACATATGAGATAACCTAGATGAAATGGACAAAGTCAAAGAAAGATATACTACCAGAACTAACACGAGAAGAAATAGAAAGTTTGAGCATATCTGTAATAAGTAGATAAAATTAGCAGTCATAAAAACTTGTCATAGGACTTCGCTGGTGGTCCCGCCAATGCAGGGGACACAGGTTTGATCCCTCCTCCAGGGAGATTCCACTTGCCACAGGGCAGTTAAGCCTGTGCGCCACAATTACTAATCCTGTGTTCTAGAGTCTATGCTCTACAGCAGGAGAAACCACTGCAATGAGAAGCCCGTGCACTGCAACTGGAGAGTAGCCCCTGCTCATTGCAACTAGAGAAAGCCCCATGCGCAGCAACAAAGACCCAGCACAGCCATAAATAATTTTTTTCTTTTTTAAACTCACAAAGAAAATTGCAGGACTAGATGACTTCACTGATCACTTCTATGAAATATGTGAAGAACAACACTAATACTTCATAAATTTCCAAAAATATAAGAGGAAGAAACATTTTCCAACTTATCCTATGAGGATACACAAACCAGGCAAAGAAATCAAAAATAAAATTACAAGGTATATCCTTTATGAATGTAAACATAATAGTCCTTAGCAAAATACTACCAAAAGGAATTTGCTGATTTGTAAAAAGGATCTATGCCATTTATTGGGTAGGATTGGTAGATTAGTACCAAGATTGCAAGGTTGATTTAGCATACAAAATGTAATGGAATATGCTATATGAATAGACTAAAAGAGAAAATCAGGGAAATTCTCTGGTAGTTTAGTGGTTAGGACTCTGTACTCTCACTTCTGAGGGCCCAGGTTTGATCTCTGATTGAGGAACTAACACCCCACAAACCGTGCGTTGTGGCCAAAAAAGAAAAGGACACAAATCACATGATCATTTCAGTAGACACAGAAAAAACGTTTGACACAATCCAGTAGCCTTTCACGGAGAAGGTTATGGCACCCCACTCCAGTACTCTTGCCTGGAGAATCCCGGGGACGGAGGAGCCTGGTGGGCTGCAGTCCATGGGGTCGCTAAGAGTTGGACACCTACTGAGTGACTTCACTTTCACTTTGCACTTTCCTGCATTGGAGAAGGAAATAGCAACCTACTCCAGTGTTCTTGCCTGGAGAATCCCAGGGACGGGGGAGCCTGGTGGGCTGCCGTCTATGGGGTCGCACAGAGTCGGACACAACTGAAGTGACTTAGCAGCAGCAGCAGTAGCCTTTCATGATAATGATAGCTTATGGTGAACGATGTTGGATTCATGATCTCTGAAGAAGATGATTTAGCTTCGGGACCAGGCTTGATCACTCAAGAGCTTTTGTGTAGCAGAGTTTTATTAAAGTATGAAAAGGGCCAGAAAGCTTCTGACATAGACATCAGAAGGGGGACAGAGAGTGCCCCCCTGCTAGTCTTAGCAAGCTGTTTTATGTCTGTTAGAAAGCTATTAATTAGATAAGAGAGACACCTCAAGGCTGACGGAAGTTCACCAGGCCCCTTTCCCACAAAATGCATTTTTGAGATAGGATGGCACGAGGTATGTCATTCCCTAGCCATAAAACAATTGATATGACTACTGGTTTGTTGAGCCATTATCAGCCCAAGGTTTGGAAAAAGAAAAAAAAAGTTAATCTTAGGTGGAACCATTTTGAAGAAAAGCAAATTCCAAAGCAAATACGTAGTTTCATTAACATAGCTTAAGAAAAATATTTCCATAGAGAAACCTGCTTTTAATTTTGTATGGAGAAAGAAAAAAAATCTGACACTTGTAGTTTGTTTCCTCCTGCCGCTTAAGGGATAGATTAAAAAAATGTCTGATACTTGCAGCCTATTTCCTCCATTTGGAGACCCCTGGCCTTCCTGCCTGTTACCTTCTCAATAATAAACACTCAGCATGCTACAAATAGAAGGGAAGTGTCCAAACATGATAAAGAACATCTGTATGAAAAACCCACAGCTAATATCATACTTAATGTTTGAAGGCTGAATGTATTCTCTAAGATCAGGAACAAGACAAGGATGTCTGCTCTCAGTTGCATATATATCTGGTTATAAATATATATATAAAACACTAACCATATATATATATATATAACCATATATATGTATATAAATATAGCCATATGTATCAGCATATGTATATGTATGTCTAAGTTACATATATGTATTTTAGTTTTAAATAGCTTAATTGTAAAACAAAAACCAAAGAATAAGTTAAAAAGAATAAATCAGTAATCTTCAAACTCTAGGTACTTTCACTTTCTGAAATATTTCATTATACCCAAGTTCTCTGTGAAATTAAAGAGATCTTTAGGTGTCTAAAGTGCTGTTGCTACTTATTCATTAAGACTATTGCTGTTGTTCATGCAGACATTTTTTAAGGGAGGTGCTGTTGATGGGGTGAGGTTACATTTGACAGATAAGCAAAGATTTTGATTCTTTCTAAAAAGTTGTTGAAGCCAAAATACCATTGTACTTTGGCATTAATAGGAGACACTGATTCACCATCTAAGCTACAAGTTTTTATAAGAATTAGGCACAGTCCTAGATATTATCTTACTTTAACAGGGGAATTAGGATAATGTAGTACCCAACATCCTTACCTAGGGAAATTATCTTGACAGTGTGTTAAGTGTTACTTTGGAATATGAAGAATTGACCATATGTAGTTAGCTGCCAATTTAGTTATCAGGTGAAGAATTCTTCAGTGGATTATTTTTTAAGATTCCCTATCTTATGCCCTGACCATACACACAACAGAAAGACTTCTGAAATAATTGAAGAGCTAGTCTCATAGCTAGAAATTTATAATTGAGCTATATGTAATGTATATCTGAAACTTAAAGTGAAATTTTATTTCACAAAAAAGATAAACTTTATATATAATTCATAATTCATGCTATTTATGATTCCTTTGCACTGAATTAATTTCATTTGAAAAAGACTAAATTGGTTGGCCAGAAGAGTCCTTTATTGACCATGTTTAGTCAATTATTTCAAAGTAAAGCAAAAAACCTGAGAAATCTGGTAAACATTTGTAGCTAGAGGATGGAAGTGATTCTTAAGTTGCTCTAGTTTTTCACCAGTTGTTAGTTTTTGTTTTTGTTTTTCTTTTTCCAGTTGTAAATTTTTCCAGTAGTTTCAAATCTATCAGTTTGAACCATATTACATAATTGCTATTTTTATCATTCAGAAATGATAGAATGTTGGCAGTTTTATATTATATGGTTCAACTTAATGTAAATAAGCTCAAGAAAGATTCCCACAGTTAGAGTAGATTCTTTTGAGGAAGATTATATTACTGAGGGTAACCTTTGAGATTTCTTTGAATTTAGAGGATTTCTTATTCCAAGTTCTGTTACAAATCAACAATTAAGTTCAGGATGGCATAGATTAAATCAGTGGGTTTTAGACACTAATGAATTTGTCCAGAAAGATGATGGTGGTGATTAAGTATATCCTTAACTTGTATAAGTTAAAGCTCTAGGTTGTTTTATTTAAAATTCTAGTTATCAATAGAACCAAAATCCTTAACTAGATGGACTGTTTTTCTTTTTAAAATTATCATTATCATCTTTGTTTTTTGGCCTCGAAGTATGCAGGACCTTAGTTTCCCAACGGGGATAGGACCCATGCCTCTTGCAATGAAATCACAGAGTCTTAACCACTGGATTGCCAGGGAGGTCCCAGTGGATTGTTTTTCTGACTCAGTGTTTGATTTGTCTTTTTATTTTTGTTTAATTTTTTAATGACTTTTTTCAGGATTTTTGCCTTTTCCAGAAGTGTTGTCATTTTATTTGGGGTGGGGTTCTTTTTTTTTTTTTTTTTTTTGTGGTAAGAACACTTATATGAAATTCTATCTTTTTTAATAAAGTGTACACAATATAGTATTGTTATCTACATGTACGTACAATGTTCTGCAGCAGATCTCTTGAACTTGTTCACCTTGTATAACTAAAATCTTATGCCCATTATAATGACTCATTTTTAAAATCCACAGACTCTACCTAGTTTCTGTCCTAGTGGACAAAAATGTAATATAGCAGAAAGGTATTGAGGGGAAAAATGTATATAAGTATATATTTTTTCCCCACGTATGTACATATATGTAAGGATATTTTTAAATGGACTTATCTTCTAAATCGGATTATGTATCAGCATCTTCTTTCTGGGATCCTACCTTCATTTTTAAAATTATTTCTGTTAATTTTAGATTCTTTAACTTATCCACTCTTTTCTTTCTTTAGTCATTGCTTCTTTCAACTCCTCTATTTTCTCTTGCTAGAGAAGGCAGCAACCAGGCATCAGAACTTTATGTGTATTTGAACCACAGAAGGAAGCTGATTATTATTGCTTTGTACAGAAGAAAACTTGTTTTCCTTACTGAGTTAACTTTTGTAGTTGGGTAAAATACATTCCCCATGTGAAAATCATGTTTATGGGTTTCTAGCTTCTCTGGATCAGGACAGGGGACAAACCACTATATACAAAGTCAGACAGAATTGTAACTTACATCTGCAATCTTTTATAAATTAGCTGTTGGGATAAATAAGCACCTTTCTGAGTGAAGAGCATCCAAATAAAATAAACAAATGGAAGTTATCTTGACACCGATATATTTGGATAAGCTGTTGTTCAGTCTTGATTTGTAAGCTCCTATAAAAGTACTGTTTAATTTTTTTCTCTTTTTTTTTTGCAGAGTAGACACTCCCCCCAACATCCATGAATTAGTTAACATTTAAAATAATATGTAATTGTAAATTAAGGTTCATGAGAGGATTTTCTGTTTTAATTTCTTCTGTAATGATTGCTCTTTGCATTCCCCTAAGGAGATGAGCAGAAGACTGCAGTAATGTGTCATCTGTCTTTTATGAAAGTTTGAATTAGGTCCACATCAGTAGCATTCAAGATGCTGAAATAGTTGATAATGCTTAGTTTCCCAGCCATCTCCTTTCTGTTCTTCGGCTGTTGGCTTAATTCTTATAGCTGATCAACTTCTTTGCTGTAGTAGCTCAGCTTGAAATAAAATTAACTATAAAAAGAAGAGCAGCAGCAGGCTATTTTTCAAATTAGTTTTGATCTTTATAAGTTCAGTGGTATAAATGATGCCCCAAAACTTGGATAATATAGTAGAAGGAGGGGACTGTTGTAAAGTCTGACTTTGTACTAATTGTAAAAACATTTATGTCTTGATTGTGAGATGTGAAAATGCTTGTTTCTATTTATAGCCATTAAAAATTATTTTCAGCTGTTTATAACAAACACAAAATAACATTGATAAGTGATATGAGAATTATTTTTCATGTAAAAGAAGTGTAAAGGTAGTGTGTTTCAGAGCTAGTGTGGCAACTCCATGGTCATCCAGGACCAAAACTCCTTCGATTTTCTGTCTAACCTGATCTAATCTATGATTTTCATATTGAATTTTGCCTCATGGTTACTGAGTGATTCCTGGATTCCAGCCTTGGTATCCATAGTTCAGGAAGGAAGAAGGATGAAAGGGGGAAAAGAATCTACCTCCCAACTGAGTTAACCCCATTTAAATAAAGTTCAAAGAAGGCTGGAAAATGTAGTTTTTCAAATGGGAAAAGTATGGATTTAAATAAATGTTTGATTGTGTTAGTAAGGAAGAAGGAGTAGATGGATATTTGTGTGGGTAGTTAACTACCTCTGCCACACTGAGTAAATGAAGTTCTACTAGTCAGATTTCTTAAATGCAGCCATGCCACTCCTGTACATTCCTGGGGTTTGTCAGTTAGATTCTTTTGCATAGTAATTCAAGTTTATAAGACCAGTCTTCCATATGAAAGAGTGGGATATAATTCTCAAACTGAATGTCATAAGGTAGGATTAGTACTAGGTTATATGTTAGTCACACAGTTTGGGATGAAGGAGGAAGCTGCTGCTTTTGTTGTTGTTTGTTTTAAAATGTAAGTCTGTGTGAAATTGAGACCTACAAAATTACTCAAAAAAATAAAAGAAGACCTAATTAAATGGAGAGATATCCCAGGTAAATGAATCAGAAAACGTAATGTTGTTAAGATGTCAATACTTGGCTTCCTTGGTAGTTCAGTGGTTAAGAATCCACCTGCCAACATAGGAGACACGGGTTTGATTCCTGGTCTGGGAAGATCCCTCGTGCTATGGAGCAACTGAGCCTGTGAGCCACAACCATTGAGCCTGTGCTCTAGAACCCAGGAACCACAACTGCTGAGCCCACGCACCGCAGCTACTGAAGCCCGAATGACCTAGTGCTTGAGCTCCTCAACAGGAGAAGCTGCCACAAAATGAGAAGCCCATGCAGCACAGCAGAGAGTAGCCCCCACTTTCTGCAAGTAGAGAAAAGACTGTGCAGCAGTGAAGACCCAGCACAACCAAAAAATAAATAAATATAAAAATAAAATGAATCTCTCTGGAAAAAAGATGTCAATACCAACTACTCAAAGCAAACTGCAAATTCATTGCAATCCTTTTCAAAATTCCCATGCCATTTTTTGTAGATATGAAGAGCTTAATCATAATTTGCAATAGCCAAGGCATTACTGAAAAATTTGAAAAAGTTGGAGGACTCACACTTCCCAATTTGGGAATTTCATACAAAGCTACAGTAGTTAAAACAATGTGGTAATGGTATGAAAACACAATGGAGTAGGATCAGTTGTGTCCAATTCTTTGCAGCCCCATGGACTGTAGCCCACCAGGCTCCTCTGTCCATGGGATTCTCCTGGCAAGAATACTGGAGTGGCTTGCCATTTCCTTCTCCGGGGGATGTTCCTGACCCAGGGATCAAACCTCTGTCTCTTATGTCTCCTGCATTGGTAGGCGGAGTCTTTACTACTAGCATTACCTGGAAAGCCCCATGGAATAGGATCGAGAATCCATATTTATGTATGTATGTATGTATGTATGTATGTATGTTTATAAGCACACGCACAATTGATTTTCAGCAGAGACACCAGGCGCAACCTACAGAATAAGGGGAAATATTTGAAAGTTACATATCTGATAAGGATTTAATATCCAGAATGTATAGGAACTTGTACAAACCAATAACAAAGTGACAAAAAAATTTTTTTTGGCTGCCCTGGGTCTTTGTTGCTTTGCGCAGGCTTTCTCTAGTTGTGGAGAAAGGAGGCTGCTCTTCTTTGAGGTGTTGTGCGCAGGCTTCTCAACTCAGTGGCTTCTCTTGTGGAGTGCAGGCTCTGGGCACACAGGCTCAGTAGTTGTGGTGCACGGGCTTAGCTGCTCTACAGCATGTGAAATCTTCTTGGGCTCAGGATCTAACCCAGTTCAGTTCAGTTCAGTCACTCAGTCGTGTCTGACTCTTTGTGACCCCACGAACTGCAGCACTCCAGGCCTCCTTGTCCATCACCAACTCCCAGAGTTTACCCAAACTCATGTCCATTGATTCGGTAATGCCATCTAACCATCTCATCCTCTGTCGTCCCCTTCTCTTCCTGCCTTCAATCTTTTCCAACATCAGGATCTTTTCAAATGAGTCAGCTCTTCGCATCATCAGGTGGCCAAAATATCGGAGTTTCAGCTTCAACATCAGTCCTTCCAATGAACACCTAGGACTGGTCTCCTTTAGGATGGACTGGTTGGATCTCCTTGCAGTCCAAAGGACGCTCAAGAGTCTTCTCCAAAACCACAGTTCGAAAACATCAATTCTTCTGTGCTCAGCTTTCTTTATAGCCCAACTCTCACATCCGTAACATGACTACTGGAAAAACCATAGCCTTGACTAGACGAGCCTTTGTTGACAAAATAATGTCTGCTTTTTAATATGCTGTCTAGGTTGATCATAACTTTCCTTCCAAGGAGTAAGCGTCTTTTCATTTCATGACTGCAGTCACCATCTGCAGTGATTTTGGAGCCCCCTAAAATAAAGTCAACCACTGTTTCCACTATTTCCCCATCTATTTGCCATGAAGTGTTGGGACTGAATGCCTTGATCTTAGTTTTCTGAATGTTGAGCTTTAAGCCAAGTTTTTCACTCTCCTCTTTCACTTTCATCAAGAGGCTCTTTAGTTCTTCTTCACTTTCTGCCATAAGGGTGGTATCATCTGCATATCTGAAGTTATCAATATTTCTCCTGACAATCTTGATTCCAGCTTGTGCTTCATCCAGCCCAGCGTTTCTCATGATGTACTCTGCATATAAGTTAAATAGGCAGGTTGACAGTATGCAGCCTTGACGTACTCCTTTCCTGATTTGGAACCAGTCTGTTGTTCCATATATCACTAGTGGGAATTTAAAATAGTGCAGCTGGGAACTTCCTTGATAATCTAGTGGTTAAGACTCTGCACTTTCATTGCAGGAGATACGGCTTCAAACCCTGGTCCAGGAACTAAGATCCTGCATGCCATGCAGTATGACCATAAAGAAAATAAACTGATAATTAGTTAAAATAGTGCCACTGCTATAGAAACTTTAAAGGATTACCATATGGCCCAGCAGTTTTACTCCTAATTATATACCAAAAAGAGTTGAAAATAGGAGCTCTTAATAGCCAAAGTGTCCATCAGTGGATGAATGGATAAACAAATCCATACACTGTAATTTGGTATTGCTTACTGGGTACAAAATTTCTGTTTGGGGTGGTGAAAAACTTTTGTAAATATTACAGTTATACAGTTGTGAATGTAATTAATGTCATTTATTATATACTTAAAATAGTTAAAATATTTTATGGTGTGTATATTTTTGTTGTTGTTTAGTTGCTAAATAGTGTCCAACTGTTTGCAATCCCATGGACTGTGGGCCACCAGGTACCCCCGTCTATGGGATTTCCCGGGCAAGAATACTGGAGTGAGTTTTCCTTCTCTAGGGAACCTTGCCGACCCAGAAATCAAACCCTCATTTCCTGCATTGGTAGGCAGATTCTTTACTGCTGAGCTACCTGGGAAGCCTGTATTTGTTTTACCACAATTTAAAAACAGCTTGTCTTTTAAGAATTACATCACTGTCAGTGTAAGTTCATCATTCATAACAAATGTACTACCACTCTGCTGGGGGATGTTGATAATAGGGATGCTCTGCGTATGTGAGGGCAGGGGCAAAAGGGTATCTCTGAACCTTTGTCTCAGTTTTGCTGTGAACCAAAAACTACTCTTTAACCCTCTTAACCATTTTTTGAAAGACTTTTTAAAAGAGCAATTGTGTATTATACCACAAGTATATGTATAAAGTATATATAAAATGTATAACATGAATATATATGATACATGAAATTATACAATATCTATATAAAGATAGATTTTTTAAAGTATATTTATATAAACTGAATATTGAATTATGTATTAGAAAGAGCTAGAATTTTAGTCCCAACTCCACAGAAGTTGTGTGTCCTTAGACAAGTTACATAACTTTAACAAACCCTAATATTGTTTTGTGTAAAACAATGTATAAAATGAGAAAAATAATGATGCTGGTAGCTACTTTGTAGAGATGTATTAGGATTAGAGATGATCATGTAAAGGGCCTAAAAGAATTTCTAATGTACAGCAAGTGCTCAATAGGTAAAAGCCATCATCAATGAAAATTTTATTCATTTATTAACTGGCTATGGTAGTTTATATATTTATTCATTATTTTTTCTACAGTCGTAATACCCACTTGAACTCTAAGCTGCTCACTGTATAAATTATTACTATTTTTAACTCCTTTGTTTTGTTTTGTTTTATAGGCAACAATTGGTATTGACTTTTTATCAAAAACAATGTACTTGGAGGATCGAACAGTGAGTAATGTTTTCAGTGTGCACTTTTCTGCAACACTCCAGGACAGAATGTTATGCTTAAAGCTATTATCAGTGATTGTTGCCATAAGAAGTACTTAGCAACGTTGCCAAAGTTAGTGTACAGGTCTTGAGAAAAGCTATTCTAGGATGAACAGTACTTAGCACTTTGAATTTTTTATCCTCAAGTAGACTCCAAAGGGGAGAGAAAGCCATTATTTGTAATACTCTGATAGCCCTAGGCTTGATAAACAAAATTTATTGCCTTGACTTGGAATATTACAACAAATAGCATTGAGAAAAGAATATTTTCATGAAGAAATTAGAGCTGCTGAAGACCTTTTGTGTACCACTCTGAACCATTCAAACATTTCATTTGAATATCACACAATTTGGGAATTTCCAGGCTTTGTGGGAATATGGTATATTCCAAAGTGACTGTGAATAGACAAAAATAATGTGTATCTCCTTGTTAGATTTTTGTCTTCCATCTTTTGGAATGCTCCCTTTAAGTGTGATATAAATTCTGTATTCTAGCCTGCTACCCAAAAAGCATTATCTCTAATGCCATTTCTTTACGTTTGTGAGTCTTTCTTTTGGATGTTCTCCTTTATGTTTTAATATATAACGTTTCATTTCTTAAAATTTGAAAACAGAAACTGCTTTATGATGGTAAAAGAACTTAATGCTTGTTTTCAGGCTTTTCTTCCTGGAATGTAGATGTGAAGAAGAAAGTAAAGACACGTTTAAGTAGAGTTGCAAAAAGATATTTCTCTTTTTTGCTAGATTATATATACTGTTCTAGAAATAAATGTGTGGGAGAACAAGCCACAGTAGTCAGAGATCCAATTTCAAAGTGTTCTGTATCCAGTAGAGAAAAGAGACATTTTATTTTCATTTCAGAGGGGCTGAACATTGACATTTACCTTTGTTTTTCTCTTTTATTTTCACTATTTGAACATGAGCAGGCTGCTTGTGCTGTCCGGAAGGTATAGGATTCAAAGAGAGGTTGTAGAGAGGGGGGATAAAAAGGAAGCTGTACTTATCATCCTGTGAAATCTTTCCTATTGCTTTTTTTTTTATTATTTTTGAGTTACGTACCTTCAGAGGAAGCAAATTTTAAATATTAACTCCCTTTTGAAAAAGGAAAGGAATTTTATGTTGTTTTCATTCCTACATCCCTGCAACCTTTTGCATGAGTTTCCTTTTTACCTCCTTGCCACCCTCCTTTAAAAACATTATTTCTTTTTTCTTTTTAGTATGAGTTTGTTTTTTTTGTTTTTGTTTTTTTTTTTTATTTATTTTTTCCCATCCCACAGATCAGGCTGCAGCTGTGGGATACTGCGGGTCAGGAACGTTTCCGTAGCCTCATTCCCAGTTACATCCGTGATTCTGCTGCAGCCGTAGTAGTTTACGATATCACAAGTAGGTATTTTGCAACGGGTTGACCTTTCTTATTTTTCTTGCTTGTTTGACTGATTTTATTGTTAGGTACGATTGCAATTATGGGACACAGCAGGTCAAGAGCGGTTCAGGAGCTTGATTCCTAGCTACATTCGTGACTCCACTGTGGCAGTTGTTGTTTATGATATCACAAGTGAGTGGGGGGGGAATTACGCATTTCTAATCTTCTTTCAACCTTTAGCTTAGTTGCATGCATGTTCTTGTTTTGTGCTTGTTTTCTATACTGGCATGTAAAATTGAGTTTTATTATACCAAACCTATCACACATCAGCTAGGTCAGAGTATTTGCTTCACTGTTTGTACCAATATATCTTACTTCTACTGTGTCAGGGTTTTTTGCCCCAGAAATTTTTGTGTGGGTCTAATTATGAACCCTCCAAGACTTTCTTAGTATCCTGTTATCCCTAAGCTACACCATAATTATGGTTGGAAGAGTGTCTCCTTTTTTATTTAATTTGATTTCAGATTTCTCTAGAACAAAATAATCTGCATTTATGTCTCTTGCAAAGTTTTCCAAATCCTTCAAGGCTTCTTCTACTGAGGCTGTTAAAAGGTTCTGATAACCAACTTTTCTCTGCTTTCACCTTCCAGCCATCCTTTCTATAGAGGAAGAGCAGAGAAAACTTAATTTCTATTAATCATTTTCATTTGAGTGAAATCTGGATTCTCTGACTAGTTTATTTGTTTTGTTGCTAACAAGTGACACTTTTCATTTCTCTCCAAGAAAACATTTAAATGGGAGACTAAAACAAGTGATGGTCTTCCTTTTTCTTTTCCCTCAAGACTGAATAATAATGCCTTTGGCATTTTAAGTGACTGTAAATTTTGAATAGAGCATTGATGACTGACAGGGAAATGCTGTCTGATTAAAATTGTCTTTGTAAATTGGTTTATGATATATTAGGCAATATTTGGTTATCATTCCATATAGTGGTCCATAATTTATAGGAAAACCAGGATAGTACCACATCTTGGACTTCTTTAAAAACATAAACTGTAATGTTAGCATACATTTTGACAAATTTGCTCAAACAGAAATCATATCTACTTAAAAATAATTACAATGACAGAATTATAAGTTAGAGGTTTACATTTAGAAACTTTTTATTTTGGTTAGGTGCCAAATGCAGTCCTTCTTTTCTTAAAGCTTTCCTTTGGGTTGCTACCTGTTTTAAAATGTATGTTCATTATTGTGCTGTCACAAGTTTTGCAGCTTTAAAATGTTTGTGCTTACTTTAACCAAATCAAGTAAAATCAGGTGTATTCTTTGAAATTTGTGCACATGTGGTTAAAATATTAGCAAATTGTTTTCTTTAGCTGCTGTAAGAATTATTGAAGTACTCTACTTAGACTCCAGGGCTGGAAAAGATGGGTTTCGTTATAAGTGATTCTGGTACATTAAACTAATAAACTTCAAGTTAAAGTGATCACAAACTGAATAAGCAATGCAAACAGAGTGGTGTTGAAAGCTATTGAAAGGCTTTACAAATTTTGTGGATGTGTTGGGACTTACTGGCTGACGTACTTTTGGAGATGCTTTCTTTGTCACGTTTGGTATGTGTAAGTAATCAAAAGAGCATTGTGGCAACATGACACCATATTATCTGTCATAGCTATCCTTTCATCGTTTAAATATTTTTTTTCAGTTATAGTATATTATACTCACCTGGTCATGTCCCAAAATTTTAAGCTATTATAAAAGGTACCTTGTGGATTTTATTCTTGTGATTTGTTTAGATCACTGATATTTGTACTCAGATAAAATGGAGTTATGTTGCAGGCACATTAAGGGTGGGTTCTAATGTGCCAACTCCCTTCCAACTTCCAGTGCTTTTTTTTTTCCCCCCTTTTTTTGGTCCTTCACTTGGGAAGTTACTTGCAATATCACTAATCTCTGTCCACCTTCCTGTATGCCAGATGTTAACTCCTTCCAGCAAACTACAAAATGGATTGATGATGTCAGAACAGAAAGAGGAAGTGATGTTATCATCATGCTAGTAGGAAATAAAACAGATCTTGCTGACAAGAGGTATGGAATGATTTCATATGTATATGGAATGTTTGATTTCTTTGTTAAGCAGCCTCTTATTTTTGTTAGTGAATCCTATTATTTTTGTTAGTTTTAAAAGGAGACTTGTTTATTCCTTAATCTTATGCCCCCATCCTTTTTCTTTAATGTAAGAACCTGAAATAGGTAAACTCAGTCCTGGAAACTCTCTGGTAGTCCAGTGGTTAGGATTCTGTGCTTTCACTGCCAAGGGGCATGGGTTCAATCTCTCATTGGGAAACTTAAGATCCCACAAACCCCGCAATGTGGCAACAAAACAAAACAAAACACATTAAACTCAGTCCTTAAAGGAAAATAAATTTTTTTTTGTTTGTGTCAGCTCATATATAAATAACTCATGGAAGATTGTTTATACATGAAGCTGATAGCTATTTTGCATTTTTTAGGCCTCATTAATAAATAAAAGCAGTATTCTGTTAGAGAACAAAATATTTTTAAAAACAAATCCTGTCTTTAAAAAGTATTCATAATGATTAAATGCACACTCTTTTGCTAGCCTTATAAATATTCATTATAATTCAGTAGTGTAGTTTTTTCTTTTCTTTTTTTAATTGTATGTTTGAGCCAGACTGTGAGGTTGAACTGAATAGCTTGATTGTGATACCTTAGTCAAATGAGCAAAGACATATTCAAGTCACAGGATGCAAAATGTATTAACATTCACTGTAGAGCCCATGGCTTGAATATCTGCCTTTAGCATTCCTCAGTGATCTACTTGATATTGTTTTTAGTAATCTTGACAATTTAATATTTGAAGTTTTTACTATTTATTATTTGTTTATTCATTAGTTGAATATTGAAATTCTAGTAATGAACTTTTGCTGTTAATTTAAATGTTATAAAGAAATACAGTATGTTCAAAGACTTACGAAATGTAAAGCCTATCTCTGCTCACAGTACCTCATTTGGAATTGGCAAGGAAGTCTTTCTTTATTTAAAAGTAAATTCAGCATATGACTTCATCTTTTTTTTTTTTACCATCTTTTCTTTATGAAAATCATTTTTCAGACATCAATGCTGTTATATAGATTTTCTTTGTTTATCTTCACTATGAGAATTTGAAGATTTTATATGTATATATTCTTGTAGTGGAGAGTCCCAGGATACCTTCACTATTAAAAGAAAGGTTATATATATATATTTATTTCTTTTTATAGCTGGAGTTATCTAAAAGGATGCATGCAAGCGTCTGTTCTTTTACTGCATGATAGTTGGGTATACAGATATAGAAAGTTATCTAAATTATGTTTATAGTAATTTTTCTTTAAGATAATATTTGTCCATTGCTTTAGAACTTCTTTCTCAGTAATTTTTGCCAGACTATTGCCTATTAGCTTTCACATTTAAAAGAATTAGAGTCTTAAAAAAAATTTAAAAAACTAAAAGAATTGGAGTCTTGTTCATTTCATTAAAATAATTTTGTTTTTTCATCTATTTTTATTATTACTTCATCTATTTTATTAATGTAACAGTTGCTTTGTTTTTTTAATTGAAGTATAATTGATTTGTAGTGTTTCAAGTATATAGCAAAATGATTCAGTTATATTAATACATATATATGTATTTATCCTTTTTGAGATTCTTTTCCATTATAGATTATTATAAGATACTGAATGTAGTTCCCTGCACCATACAGTAGGTCCTTGGTGTTTATCTCTTTTACATACAGTATTTATCTATTAATCTGAAATTCCCAATAAAATAATTTTTAAATGAGGAAAAAAATTTTTTTTTAATTTTTTACAGCATTAAAAGAAAATCTTTGGTAGTAGGTGGCCTTTCATAAGCATAACATGGAATCCTAATGCCTTAAAGGGAAAGATTGATAAATTTGAATACATAAATATAAAAATTATATTCACCTATTAGATTGGCCATTATTCAAAAGATTGATAGTGCACTCTATCATCAAGTGTCTGAATAGATAAGAGCTCTTATACACTGAAAATGTAACTAATACAGTTTTTAGCAGAAACAGTTTAACATCAGTATTTAAAATACTTTTTGACTGAAATCCACCTCTAGTAACTTATTCCATAGATACACCCACAGAAATGTGAACATTTCAGGAGTTGAAAGATGAACATACAGGAGTTATTATTGCACCATTACTTGTAATATTAAAGAATTAAAATCAGTCTGAATGACTGCTAGTAGTAGTAGTATTTTATTAATATAAATGAAATTCTTCTAGTCAGTAAAAAAAAAAAAAAAAGGAAGTTATTGCTGGCTTACACATGAAGCTTAAGAAAAACCATTGATCAATGCGTATACCTGAATCCTTTGTCTTTAAAACAAATAAATAAATAAGATGGTTCTTTGGCCTATAACAAATCTGTGTAAGAATACATGAAACTTAACTAGTGTTTTTTGGAAAGAGTAAAACAAATAAATAAATAAGATGGTTCTTTGGCCTAGAACAAATCTGTGTAAGAATACATGAAACTTAACTAGTGTTTTTTGGGAAGAGAATGGGATTATATAGGAGTTTATTGTAGTCGTCTTTTTTTTTTTTTTGTAGTCGTCTTTTAAAAATTACTGTTGTAATCAGAAAAAAAAAGTTTTAATAACAGCAATTTAAAGTTAAATGGCCTTTTCCACTTTCTTTGACAATTAGTTTTTTCATGAAAACCTGGAGGAAAGACGGGAATTTATCTCTTAGTGTCTTAGCACCTAGATGTTCAGTATTCTTTCTGTCCTCTGTAGCCCAGTGCTTCAAAGATGTTTCAAACCTAAGAATCACTTGGTAAACATGGCATATTAGACCCTCTTTTAAGATTCTGGCTATAGAGGATTGTGGTCAACTTTAAAATTTTTGATGTTTTTGAGCCTCCTTCCAGATTCAGTTAATCCAGAGTAGGTCCCTTGAATCTATGTTTTAATTAATCTTTCTAGGTATGTGCATGCAAAGTCGTTTCAGTCATGTCTGACTCTGTGGGACCCAATGGACTGTAACCTGCTAGGCTCCTCTGTCCATCGGAATTCTCTCATGGAGTGGGTTGCCATGGCCTCCTCCAGGGGTCTTCCTGACTCAGGGATCAAACCTGTGTCTCTTGTGTCTCCTGCATTAGCAGGCAGGTTCTTTATCACTAGCACAACCTAGGAAATCCCAGTCTTTCTAGGTGCTTCTGACAAATCCAAACCACAGTTGTGAACCTTGGTATAGCTAACTTTCAACCATCTTATAGTTCTACAACTAGTTAGAATTTCTACCTGGAGGAAACCTTCACATGGAGGGTTTATGGACTGATAATCATTGTTCAGGAGATGTTTATTGAGTATCATGTATGTTTCAGAGCAGGCTACTCTTATAATAGTGAACTAAAATCTTCAAGGAGATTTTATTCTAGTGAATAAACCAGGCAATAAGTAAATAAAAAAATAGCATGTTTGATAGTGATACGTGCTAAGGGTGAAAATAAAGCAGGGAAAAGGAATATGAAATGTTAAAGACAAGTTTGTGATACTAGATGGGATAGCAGTGGAGAAAACCTCCCTGAGAAGATGACTGGTGACTTTTGAGTAAAGAAGCTAAGGAAGTGAGGGAGTAACTATGCAAGTATGTTGAGGAAAAAAAGGTCCTAGGCAGATGACTCAGAAAATACAAAAGTACTGAGTTGGGAATACACTTATTTGAGAGACAGCAAGGAAGCCTATATAATTGATAAAGAGAATGATGGAAAGAGCAGTATGGGAATGAAATGAAATTAAAATGAAATGAAAGATAATGAAGGCCAGATCATGTAGCACAAAGTAAAACTTTCTGGATGAGATTGGAGGGTTTAAGCAGAGGAGTGGCTTCTCATAGGTCACTGTTTGCTCTGTTGAAAATGCATAAGGGGAGAAGAGAGGAGGATAAACTAGACTTTATTCCAAGCAAGAAATAATGATGGCTTGACCAGGATAGTGGTAACTTGTGTGGTGATCAGTGGTCAAATTTAGATATTTTGAAGATAGAACTGACGGGATATACTGATGCGATGGATAGAATACATACTAATGGATGGAATATACGATGTTGGGGAAGGGGTCGTCAAGAATGACCCCTAGATTTTTGGCCTGAGAAGCCATCATTAACTGAGACAGGAGAGACTGCATAAAGAAACAGTTTGGGAGGGATTATCATGACTTCAGCTTTTGGTCATTTTAAGTGTAGAATGGCTATCAGCTCTCCTAATAATTAGAGGTCAGGTAGGCAGTTAGTTGGCTATAAGCATGCAGTTCAGAGCAGCAGTCCATGCTAGATATATAAGTTGAGAGTCATCAGCATATAGGTGATATTTAAAGCCATGAGACTGCATAAGATCTCCAAGGCAGTAATTGTAGATAGAGGAAAGGTCCAACGAGTAAGTTTTAGGGCATCTGAAATCATTGTTTTTCGGAAATCCATACTGCTGACGTGTTTAAAGTTCTGCTGCTGATTGTCAGCTTACTTTCAAATGGTTAAAAAAACATATTTTTAAAAATTTATTCATGAATACATAGAGAATGAGTGGATATAACAAGCAGATAGAATAAAGCATTAACAGTTGAAGTATATATAAAGAATGATTTTGCTTTTAGAAGATGGAGAAATTGTAGAATAATATCTTCTTGTAGACAAGAAGAGAGCAGGATCTAGTACATTGATATAAGTTTGAGGAATAAGGACAGTTCTTCCACAGTTGTGGGTCTAGAGGTAGACTATGAGGCACACACAAGTAGATTGTAGTGAAAGGTTGTTGCTAAGATGCCGGGATTCTTGGCCTCCGGAGGAGACGAATTCAATCCGGGGCCAGAGACGAGACTGGATCGCTCAGAGCTTTTGTGTAATAAAGTTTTATTAAAGTATAAAGGAGATAGAGAAAGCTTCTGACATAGGCATCAGAAGGGGGCAAAAGAGTATCCCCCTCCTAATCTTCAGCTGTAAGTTATATAATCACTCACAGTCTGTTAATGAAAAGAAAGGAATGTCTTAGAATTTAGAATGGCACCAGATAATTCATCCCTGGCCATAAAATGATTGACTTGAATCTTGTAGAAGGGCAGATTACCAACAAATAGTTTCGTTTCCATAGATTAGGGGAACAATACCGAGTAAGTAGGTTGGGCCATTTGACGGAATTTACAGAGTCTGGGGTAAATTAACGCGATAAATATTTCTATAAAAAAATGTATTGGTTAACTCAAGGTTTGAGAATAGTTAGCTTCAGGTGAAACCCGGTGTCATGGCAACACAGCATTTTAAGAGAAACCTCCTTTTAAATTTGTATAGAGAAGGAAAAACATGGCTTGTTTCCTCCTGCCGCTTAAGAGAGATAAAAATGTTTGGCACTTGCAGCCTATTTCCTCCGTTTGGAGACCCCTGGCCTTCCTGCCTATTACCCTCTCAGTAGGATAGTTGTGGTGCAAGCGTGTAGAAATTCTCTTACATTGCTTTGGTTTTCTGTTTTGTAAGAAGCAAGATTTATCAGCTGATAGTTTAGATCCAGTTAATTAGAATAGTTGCTTATTCATTAAACATCTATATGATTGCTGGGCGCTAGGAATACCAGGATAAATGAGAGAACACTGCTCTTGAAGAGCTGACGTCTTGAGAAACTTCCCTGTAAAAGAAGCATTAATACTGTATATCAAGAAACTTTAACATACGTGTCTTTGACTCGCTTGTTCCAGTTACAGAAATCCACAAAATTCAACCTAAAGAAATGATCCAAAGTAAGTGCTCAAAGCACAAAGATGTCCATAGCAACATTTTTCACAGTAGTGTAAAATTTTGAAAGCAACATACATTTTTAATACTTTGAGACTGGTTAAAATAGATAAATGTCTAGCCATTAAAAATTGTTTTACATTAAAAATTTTTTAATCACAAAACTAAATATTTATAATCTGATATTAAGAGAAAAATATTGGGTTGACCAAAAAGTTTGTTTGGGTTTTTCTGTAAACTGTTACAGGAGACCCAAATGAACTTTTTGGCCAACCCATTAAGTTATTAAAGTTTTTAAAATTTGAAAAATACAAGTGAGCTCAGCCAGTAAAAACAAATCATTAAGAAAAAAAAGATTTTAAAAAATGTTTAGTTGGGCGAAAATACGGAAGTACACAGATTTTAAGTGTAGTTGAAATATAATGTATTAATTTCTGCTGTATAGCAAAGTGATTCAGTTATGTATGCATTCTTTTTTTATATATTCTTTTCCATTATAGTTTATCATAAAATATTAAATATAATTCCCTGTGCTATATCTCTAGTTCTTGTTGTTTATCCACTCTGTATAGTTTGAATTTGTTAACCCCAAACTCCCACTCCATCCCTCCCTTCCTCAGCAGCCACAGATTTGTTCTTTATGTTTGTGAGTCTGTTTCATTTATATCATATTTTAGATCCCACATATAAGTGATATCATATGGTATTTGTCTTTCTGACTTAAGAAGTGCACAAATTTTAAGTATATGCAGTTTGATAAATTTTCAAACTAGTCTTACCTGTATAACCAGCACCATATTAGGAGAAGTTCAAAACCTTGTTTATAATCTTCATATCATCATCTTTCAAAAAGGTGGATTTTTTTTTTAATTTTTCTACAGGCAAGTGTCAATTGAGGAAGGAGAGAGGAAAGCCAAAGAGCTGAATGTTATGTTTATTGAAACTAGTGCAAAAGCAGGATACAATGTAAAGCAGGTAAGTTATTTGAGAATGAGTGGGTTGAAGTTATCAAATTGAAAAAATATATTTTAAAATAATTGTATGAGTTTTCTATTCTCTAGTGTAAGATTTTCTTCCAGTTGACAGTAGCAGGCCTCATGAATTAGCAGTATATTACAGTGAACAATGAAAAATCTAAATGTGGCATAGTTTGGGAAAAAGAAGAGACTTGTCAAACTTTATAGATTGTTCCTAGAACGAGTATTTCATTATGATTACAAAATGATTGCTGGGTTGTAAACTCACCATACTCTCACTGCATCCCTACTGCCTTGTTTTAAGGTGAATTGTCTTCATTTTAGTATTTGATAAGATAATAAAACAAGTATTTGCTTTCAGGCTTGGTATTTTGCTTGTTATAAAAATACATTCTTATTATTTTATCCTTAATAACTGCTGGTATTAACAGTGTTCATAACAGTGTTTATACCTGTTTTGGGGAACAGGAAAATATGGGAAGACCTCACTTTATCAAACTGTTACCTTAAAGATGGGGTAACCAAAAACTTACCTGCTTAATTCTTCAAGTCTACATATCTTATAGAGTACTGGTCCCAGATTTATAGGCTTTATCTCTCAATAAATTATTTTTTAATTGTATGTTATCAGTAAAGGGGTAAAATTAAATCCTTGAAGCTGTGTAAGTAGAGCTTTATGAAAAATTCTCTATATTATTTTCATTTTTGGCTCTTCCCAGTTCTCTTTCTTTACCTTGAAACATATGTAAGTAACACTGAATTGGCACTAATTCCCTCCTCGTAGTATACTGTTTCATGGCTCCATATCTGTATTCATGCTGTGTTCTCTTTGCTTAGAATACTCATTTTATCTGTATTCATGCTGTGTTCTCTTTGCTTAGAATACTCATTTTCTTCTTTCCTGACTGATCCCTACCCATACTTTTAAGTTTCAGCTTAGAGGTCAGCTGTTTAGAGGTATTTTCTCTTACATTCTCCACCGAGCTGTTCTGTGCTTAGCTTCTTGATCGTGTCTGACTCTATGTGACCTGATGGACTGTAGCCCACCAGGCTCCTCTGTCCATGGGGATTCTCCAGGCAAGAATACTGGAGTGGGTGCCATGTCCTCCTCCAGGGGATCTTCCCAACCCAGGGATCGAACCCAAGTCTCCCCCATTTCAGGTGGATTCTTTACCATCTGAGCCACCAGGGAAGCCCATTCTCCACCATACATCCAGGTATTATCACTTAGTGATAAATGACTCTCTTGTGTGCTTTCACGGATCCGAGACCCCTGTTATAGAATTTACCACATTATATTGAAATTGCTTTCCCATCAAAATTATATATTCTCAGAGTCTGCCAGTATATAAGGAATTTATTAAACAGTTTGAGTAATAAAAGTTGCCGTAATATTATATGTCACTGTATTAAGACAAAGAAGTTGGTAGCTTCATCTACCTTTCTCTATTACAGATGTTTTGATAAGGATGTGAAATAGTTGCTTATATGCTTATTTGGACTTCTCCAAGACATCTTTGGATCTGGGTTAATGTATAAAGAAGGGGTTGCTGTGTTCCCCTAGTCCCAACCTTAAGTACTCTTGTAGGTTTAGAAACAGCTTTCTTGAGGTATAATTTGTGTACCACAAAATTCACTTGTTTTTTTAAGTGTACGATTCAGTTATTTTCAGTAAATTTACATCATTGTGCAATCATCACCATAATTCAGCTTTAGAACATTTTCATCACTTGCCATGCAGTTTTTTCTAGAAGCCTGACTCGTACAGATGTTGGTAGCCATTGATAACGAAGAGAGACTTTTTACAAAACAATCTTGTCCTAAATTTGAAGCCCATTTGCTACTTTATTATTTCTCCTTATTTAGATGATATGTCTGAACCTGTGGTTTTGCTAAAGTCCCTATTTGTTAGGACCTGATTTTGTTATATTTTTAAATATAAATGTGACTAAAATTGCTGTTTTCAAACTTTGGAACAGAACTGCCTTTTAATTTTTTTGTCATTTTTTTTTTTTGTAGCTTCTTAACTCATAAAAACCATTACTTTTTAATTTTATAGAGAGTACCATGGTATGTTAGAATTTTAATTCAATATTTAAAGACCTATGCTTTGTCAGCTTATATCATTAAGTTGAGGAAGAAAGAAATCCTGGGATTCTCACATGCCCATGAAATAATGAAAAAAATTAAAAAAGCAAACAAACAATTAAAAGCTTATGTTAATAAGCATGTTTAAATAATAGGTTTAAAATCTTCCCCCCTAACTGTAGATAGTTCATCATATAGAATGCATTTCTGCCATGTGTGAAAATTACTGACTGATTTTAACTTTTAGATAAGAAATAAATCATAATCCATTTTTTTATGGGTTGTCTGTTCCTTGAGTTAGCTTTTATAAAGGAACTTAAAACTAATCAGCTAGAGCATCACTTTTAAAAACTTAATTTTTTAAATGACCAGTGTTTTTTAAAAAGAAGTGTTTATCTTTTTAGTTGCACTATGTCACCCCAATGCTTTTTTAAAAAAAATAGTCTTTGATACCACTTGGTATATTAGTTGTATAGAAAAATTCAAATTTTCCTAAGTAAAATCTTTATCAAATCTGCCCAGTAACCATTGCCCAGTTCTTGACTGGACAATGCACCTTGTGTGGTTGGAGTTCAGTGCTTATTTTTCTAGGATTAGAGATTAATGGGTCTCAGTTTTAATGTGCATCAATTACCTGAAAGTTTATATAAACTATTAGTTCCTGAGGCATGACTTATGGATAGTGATTCAGTAAGTCTAGATTACTTTTTGATAAGAATAATAATTTTTAGAAAGAATACCAAGGGATTTCTCATGTAAACCATACTTTGTAAAAAGACATAGAAAGCCATAGAGATGGTTTGTCAATAATATCAAATATATTCAGTATGATAATTGTTTGAACAAGTATTAATTCCCTAATCCCTGTTAGATACAGAAGACAGGCCTCCTATACTCAAACCCGTCAATCTTTTGTAGAAGCCAAATTCAAAACATGAGGAATTAAATGTCATGTGTCCCAAGTGTTAAAATGTGTCTTCATAAAGTAAGAGGACAAACGTAGTGAAACCCAGAAGCTCTCTTGATTTGGTTGTATCTACACTTTAGGACCATCATTTTAGATACCAAGTCTTGCTGATTCTCCTTTTCCTGTTGGTGTATTAAGGTACTTGTCTATTTATTGCCTTGCTTGCTCCCATAACTTATTAAATGATAGCTGCTCCAACGTTGTCCAACTTTAGTTTACTTACTCTCCATTCTGCTGCCAGAGTGATTGTTTTAAAATACAGATCTGCTCAGGTTACATCTGTGAATTTTATCCTGAATTTTAAGCAAACTCCTTAGTATGCTGTGCTCTCCTGTTCAGAATATGTGATCTGGCCCCTCCATATATCACAATTCTAATCTTTGGCCACCACATACCCATACAATACTTCTTAAAGTGCCTGAAGTTTACCGTGTTCTCACATTTTCATTGTATGTGATTGTCCTTTCTAACACACTCCTTCGTCCCTATTTGCTATATGTAATTAAAAGCCCAGTTTAAACATAATCAAATGTAGATCAAGTGCCTTTTCTATATGTTGTAGTAGCACTTTTAATATTGAAGTTTTTTGTCAGTTCTGCCTCCCATTAGACTGAACTCAGTAAATGTTCATTGAATGAAAGAATAATATACTGAGCTTGATTAATAGTTTAATGACTGTGCTTGACTGTGTCTTAAGAATTTGCTAAGCTAATCTAAACAAGCTTAGAAAATCTAGATTACATGGGGAATTTTCCTTCATTCAGTACCTTGACTGCAATTTAGACAAAGATACATTGATTTTGTTTTAATTTAGCTAAACTTACATTGAACTTTTTTCCATTAGTTTATTAAGATAAGTATTTATGTATAGTGATATGTACACATCTTGAGTTTATTATTAGATGACTTTTGATAAATGTAATGACCACATTAATGAAGATATAGAAATAGGTTGTTTGATTTCCAAATATTTGAGGCATTTCTAGATATTTTATTGTTTTGGCTTCTAATTTAATTCTGCTGTGATCAGAGAATATCCTCTGTAACTTTTTAGTTATTTGTAATTCATCAAGACTTGTTCTTTGGCCTGGCTGTGGCCTATGTTGAGGAATGTTCCATGTGCCCTGGAAAAGAAAAACTTTTCTGCAGTTGTCAGGTACAGTGTCAATGACCTAATATCAATTAGGTCAAAACAATTGATAGCTTTGTTCAAATCTTATATAGCCTTAGTAATTTTGGGAGGTAGGTAGTTCAATCAGTTACTGAGAATGAGGTATTAAATTTTTCTATAACAATATTTGTATTCATGGGAACTTAGTTCCCCAACCAGGGACTGAACCCAGGCCCTCAGCAGTGAAAGCATGGAGTCCTAACTACTGGAGCACCAGGGAATTCCTTCTGTCAGCTTTTAGTTCATGTGTTTTGAAGTTTTGATATTGGATGCATACATGTTAATGTTGTTATCCTCCTAATATGTTAATTTTTAAAATAATGAGAAATATTGCTCTTTATCTCTAATAATACTTCTTTCCATTATCTGATCTGAATATGGCCACAGCAGCCCTTTACTTGTTTACTTGGTCTCTCTTTTTCTTTGTAAAGTGAATCTCTTATAGATGTTATACAGTTGGTTCTTTTTTTTTCCCTCTGGTTTGACAACCGCCTTTTGAGTGTTTGTTTATTTAGATTTAATTGTAGTTAAGTTTATTTCTACTCTTTGCTCTTTGTTTTCTACCTGTCCCTCTGTCATTTTTGTTTTAATCAAATATTTTTATGTTGTATTTTAATTCCTCTTTTGATCTTTAGGTTTTGTTCATAACCTTTTTAGTTGTTGCTCTAGGAATTAAATTAGAGTTAGTATTATGCCATTTCATATGAGATTTTGCACCCTGTCCTTTGTAGTCTTGTTGTCACATATTTTGTATTTACATTTATTATAAACCTCCATATTAAGTGGTTTTTTTTTAGATTTACTTCTTTTATGTTTTGACTGGTGGATCTTTACTACTGCATGTGGACTTTCTTTAGTTGCAGCTCATGGGGAGCTACTCTCTACTTGTGGTACATGGACTTCTCATTGCAGTGGCTTCTGTTGTGAAGAACTGGCCCTAGGTGCGTGGGCTTCCGTAGTTGCAGTGCATGGGGTCAGTAGTTGCAGCTCATGGGCTATAGAGTGCAGGCTCAGTAGTTGTGGCATACAGGCTTAATTGCTCTCCAGCTTGTGGATCTTCCAGCACAGGGATCTAACTAGTGTCCCTTTCTTTGCAAGGCAGATTCTTAACTACTAGATCACCAGGGAAGCCCAATAAATATTTTAATTTTCATTTTAGACAGTAATTAAAAGAAAAAAGATAATCCTTTTATTTACCTATATATTTACCATTTCCAGTGCTCTTCATTCCTTCTTACAGAGCTAAGTTTCACCTGGTATTTTTCTTTAGCCTAAATAACTTTCCTTACTGTTTGTTTCAGGGGTCTCCTAGTGACAGATTCTCTCTGGTTTCACATATGCCAAAAGGCCATTTGAAGAATGTTTTTGCAAGTTTTTAAATTTTGTTTTGAAAAGAGATTTTTCTCTTCGAGTACTTCAAAGTTGCCTTTCTGTTGTCTTCTGGCTTCCATTGTTTTTAATGAGAAGAGAACTCTAATTTATATCATTCTCTGTTTGTAATGTGTTGTTTTAAAGTATTTTTCCTGTCCCATTTTCTTATTTTCTCCAATGGCACATCTGTTAATGACTTGATATTATCCCATGCCTGCTAGTCATTAAGGCTTCTGCTCATTGTTTTTTTTTATCTTATTTTCATCTCTTTTCAGATTATAGATTATTATTGATGTGTCTTCAAGTTCACTGATCCTTTTTCTGCCTTATCTAAACTGTTATGAAGTCCATCCAGCAAATTTATTATTTCAGATGTTGTAATTCAGTCCTAAGTTTTTTTTATTTCTTAAAATTCCCATTTCTCTGTCAGAATTCCCCATCTGTTCAATCATTATGGCCATCATTACCTTCAAGTTCTTGAACATATTTGAGTAATTGCTTTGAAATTCTTGTCTGCTAATTCCACCATGGGAAGTATCTGATGGCTCAGCAGTAAAGCATCTACCTGCAGTGCAGGAGACGCAAGTTCAGTCCATGGGTCAGAAAGATCCCCTGGAGAAGGAAATGGCACCCCACTCCAGTATTCTTGCCTGGGAAATCCCATGGACAGAGGAGCCTGGCAGGCTACAGTCTATGGGGTCACAAAAGAGTCAGACACGACTGAGTGACTAAACAACAACAAATTCCAACATTTGGGTCAGCTGAGAGCCTATTTCTGTTGGCTGTTTACTTTTTCTCTTGATTCTAGGTAGATTTTTCTTTTTTTTTTTTCATGTATCTAGTAATTTTTTATTGTGTGCTTGGCATAGTGTATACATAGATTCTGGTTTCTGTTATTTTTCTCTAAAATTTGGAATTGTATTATGGCAGGTTGTTATGTTGCTGGCTGATCATCATGAATTTGTGTAGTCTTGCTATTACGCATTGTTTGGGTGGGCCTGTAGGAAGCCTGAGATGTTTAGCAAGCTTTTCTATCTTGGTGAGATTCAAACTCTAAACTATATCCCTGATGCAGGCAGTAGCTGAAATCCCTCCTCATTTCTTTCAGCATTCTTTCTAGCTTTTGCTTTCAAGTAGCTCCTGGAAGTCACCTAAATGGTGACTCCTTAGAGCTTCTCCTACATATGTACCATTAAGGAGTTAACTGAGGGTTTGTATGAATTTTATGTGTAGATTTTAGGACCCCTCCTCTTGGCTCCCTCCTTTTTGTTATTTCCTTCATCAGTACAGCCATCCTGGTAGTCAGTTGACACCTCAAACATGTAAAATTCTAGTTTTTGCTTGAGTTCTAACCGCCCTTTATTGTTCAAGCTAGGATTGGCTTTTGGGAAAACCTGTTAATAAGCATGACTCTCACCCATTGAGTGTGGGTTCCATTTTTCCCAGGATTGAATTACTCCTAGTTTGTATCTCCTCTTGTTACTCTTGAAAGTCTTCAAATAGTTGTTCAGAGTTAATAATTGCTATCTACAGGAGTATTAGTCCTAAACAAGCTGCTGTGCTGTTTGTTACCAGAAGTGGAGTCTATCTTGAACTGGGGTAAAAATTAAAATATCTGATAAATGAAATAGCTGAGACCATTTAGCACATACATACTTGATCTTACTTAATATTGAAGGTTAGTTTATTCCTGGATTCTGTATGTTGTTGCTTATCTAAGATCAATATAAGGAGATCTTTGACGTGAATTATTTGGTCAGTGAGTAACTTATCAACAGAAGTGATTTTGAAAAAATAATGTCAAATTCCTTCTGAGTTTTTGTTGTAGGTTAGTAACAATTTAGAAATGGTGCTGGTATTCAAAAATTTACCAGGTAAATTTTACATTCCAGTCACTATCCTGGAACACATTGGGAGTCACACTCTTGTGAGCTATTCAGTAACCATTGTGTGTGTTTATTCAGCCATGTGTTTGCAAAACAGAGTTCCTTTTGATGATTGTGCATTGTACTCATTTTATTTGACAAAATTATGCCTTTTCACCAAAGGTACACAGAAGTCATTCTGTATATAAGACATGTTTATCAGTACTAAAGGTACCATCTAGTTGTACTTTACATATACAGAGATGTCTTTTTAGTTTTTTTGCTAATTGGATTCCTCCTCCCCACTCCCTCATAGACTGGCTTATAATACATATAATGAAAGCTTCAAATGGGCTTTCTCTATTGCTTGTTTTCCTTTTTAAACAATTCTAGGAGAGATTTCACAAATGTACCATTTAATGTCTAACCATGGTTCAAGTAATTGGGTCTTAGTGCCTGAGAGCTTTGGCTTAAAATAAAATAAATTTATTCCTATTCAATATTGCTAGTTATTCTTCTTATTTAAAAATGATCTTTGCTTAAAACCTTTGCTCTTTAGTCTGGTTTCAGCACTTAACTCTAAAATCCTCATGGAAACACAGCCTAAGAAAAATTTACCCTTTATTTTTCTAAATTTGTTCTTAAAAAAAAAAAAGTAATACTGTTTTCTTTGTGAAAGTAGTCTCATATTTAAATTGCTGAAGGAAATGGTAATGATAACATAATATTTAAGGTTCCACCTCATTTTTCATCTGATAATTAATACATTCTTCTAGTATTCAGTGTGTGGGTGTTACCCTTCTTGCTATATTCTGTAATTTTGCATTACTGGAAAATGAAATAGAACTGAAACACTCCTTGATCTTTTTCTTCTAAAATCATCAATACTTAGCAGAAGAAAAAGATTTGTTTGAAAGAGAGAGGAGGACTTTTTGGGGAAATTAATGATAACTGATGGGCATCAGCATTAACAACTCAGTGAAAACTTCTGTACCGTTCTTAGTGGAGTTGCATGTGTATGTGAAAAAAGTTGTTTTATATGTGCTGAGAAGACATACTTACTTTAAGCATTGGTAGGGATGGTGTCTCTTCCACACCACCATATCCCATGTCAACCATAGTTCTTGACTCATAGCAGATCTTAATCTTGTAGTTTATCACAAGTACCTTATTCCACAAGTATCAAGTGCCTACAGTAAGTATTACCACTGTAGGTTCTTTGGAGAATATAAAGTGATATAAAATATGGTTCTCGACTTCAAAAAATTTATAGCTGAGGAAAAGAATCACATTCTCATGAAGTGTATGTAGTGAAAGGTAGGTAATATATGATAAAAGATGCAAATGCTACATGATAGTAAGATTCACATAATTATTGAGATGTAAAATGAATAGTGACACAAGGATATATATTTGTGGCAGAAATGAATAAGATCATATTCAGATAGCATGACCAGGGAAGACTTTGTTTATAAATGCCGCAAAAGGGACTTCCTTGGTGGTCCAGTAGCTAAGACTCTGTGCTCCCAATACAGGGGCCCCAAATTCGATCCCTGTCTGGGGACTAGATCCCGTGTGCCACAACTAAGACCTGATGCAGCCAAATAAATAAATAATTATTTTAACGCCGTGAAAAAAGTTAAATCCTTGAGAAATATATTTGAGGACTTCCCTGATGGTCCAGTGATTAAGACTCCACACTTCCAATGCAGGGGACATGGGTTCAGTTCCTGGTCAGGGAACTAAGATCCCACATGCTGTATGGCTCAACTGAAAAAAAAAAAAAAGGAATATATTTGATATAGATACATAAAAGGCAGATGATACTTCAGGAAAGAAGAGCAATTAACATATAGTACAAGACTGCCTAGTACACACTGTATAAATACTTGTCATAAATCATAAATGTTAAGTTTATTTTTTTTTAAATGTTAAGTTTAAAACATTTCTTTGTTGTCTTCTTGCCAAGTTCTTTTATATAAATGCATAGATTTTTGTTGAATACACGAGTGAATCCATGTAACAGTCCTCTAAATCTGCTGCTATTATCCTGATTTTAGAAGATCTGAGACACAGAAATTATACAGTTTTCTCCAAATTACCCAGCTACTATGTGTTAGAACCACTTAATATACCAAGTGTTGATCTCACTTATTCTCACAGTATCCCTGTGAAGTAGATAGGTATATCCATCTCAATGAGAGGAAACCAAAGTTTTAGAGGGTAAGTGACTTGCTTAAGATTATGGCTGAAGCTAGAATTTGAACCCAGATCTATTTAATTCCAAATTCTGTGCTCTGAACCCTACACCATTCTGCTTCTTTAATATTTAACCTTACCCCTAATTTATCCTTTTGTGCTTTATATCCCTAACACAGTAGGACTTTAATATCACTGAATGGTCAGGAATCCATATACAAGTGGATATGAATTGGTTAAATGAGAAATTATTATATTGACCATGTTCTTATTAATGCACTCATCAGATATTTATTGATCCCCTCCTACATACCTAGTTCTGTTGTGTTATAGACACTGGAGATATAATAGTTGGCAAAATATCATAATTCCAAACCATTATGAAGTTTGCATTCTAGTGTGAAAAGTTAGGGAATAAATGAGAATACAGTACTTCATGAGGGCTGTAAGTGCTGTGGAAAAAAGTAAAAGTAAGGTCAGGGAAATAAAGAGTAGTAGTGAAAGTGTTAGGATATTGATGTTTTATGAAAGATAGTCAAGAAAAGCCTTTCTGATAAGGATATTTGAACAGATATCTAAAGAAATTGAGGAAGTATGTTGTTTATGTATTTGGGAAAGAACATTCCAAGCATCAAGTGCAATGAGAAGTACAAAGGTACTTGGCATGTTATAAGGAATAGTAAGACTGCTTCAGTTAGAGTGACGTGAAGGAGGAGGCAAGTGATAGGAAATAAGCTTACAGAGGGATAGTACTAGGGGACAGAGGTCCACGTCCATGCAGGCTGTAACAAGGATTTAGGCTTTTATTCTGAGTAATCTGGGATTCCCAGGTGGCTCAGTGGTAAAAAAAAAAAAAAAAAATCCACCTGCCAGTGCAGGAGACACAGGTTCAATCCCTGGGTGTGGAAGATCCCTTGGAGGAGGAAATGGCACCCCATATTCTTGAATTCTCAGTATTCTTGCCTGGTGAAGCTCCATGGACGGAGGAGCCTGGCTGGCTGAATAATCTGAGTAATATAGGAAGCTGTTGGAAAGTTTTAATCAGAGATTTGACATGCTGTGGTTTAGGATTTAAAAGAAGTCACTGACTGCTCTGTAAAAGTAGACTGCAGAGGCGTAAGGGTAGAAGCAAAAAGATTATTCAGAGTTATTGCAAAAAAAAAAACCACACCAAAAACCCAGATAATAAAGTAACCTTTGTTTAAGAAATGCTTGGCTACCAAAATTAAAATAGAAATCAAGCAAAAAAAATCAAAGTTAACATACTGAGCGCGCATGTGAGAATTATAGTGATGTATAATACACTCCGTGTTACAAAGATTATGTTCATAATGGAAACATTTTTGTATGTTAATGGAACTGATTAGGATAGCTTGCGGAGTGGAATTTACACTTGCTTATAAAATACTAACTTAATTTTATAATAAAGGTAAGAACTGGTCGCAACAGTGATTTTACTTTGAGATCTCCAATTTACCCCTTTAAATGAAATACCTTAAATTATAGCCCAAAGTATTCAACTTTAAAGTGTCTGTGGAGAGCCAGTATTCAGCTTGTCATCATCCCCAAAGCTAATTCCTATAGCTGTCACTGCAATTTAAAATGTCTATTTCCCCGTAGAAGTTACAAGTAAAATACCATACACCTGGAGGTCCGAGTGGAATTGATACCATTTTTCCAGGAAAAGAAAATGTCCTAGTAAGCATCCTGGCAAGGATGACCCAGAATGTCTGTAGAAAGTGGATTCTTGGAACTTCCCTGGTGGTGCAGTGGTTAAGACTCCATTCTTCCAATGCAGGGAGTGTGGGTTCAATCTCTGGTCGGGGAACTAAGGCCCAACATACCACATGGTGCAGTCAAAAAATAAAAAACTTAAAGAAAGAAAGAAAGTGGATACTGAATAAATACAAGTGAGAGGATTTTTAAAAAATATTACCAACAGTACTGACCGCATAGTTAGTCAACTGTCATTTCTAATTTAGCAGAAGCCTCTGTTAGCATATTGTTGGCATTAAGAAATAGATTTTCCTTTAATAATTTAAAACAGCTTAAACTGCTAGAGTTTTTTCCTTCTTGTCTTTTACATATATTTATGTAAGGGTTGAACTTGGGTTTTGTAAAGCATTTTCTTGGCCCATTTTGGGATGTCTTAAGTTGAGTGTAGTTTAGTGACGTTGACCTTTTTAATTGACCCTTTTAATTGAAATATTTTGGAGGAGAACTAAATTTTTCAAATACATTGATTAAAGCTATAGGTAAAAATTTTAAGTTACAGAAAATGGATTAAATTTTTATGTCTGTAATTTGTATATAATCAGTGTTTCACAAAGCAAATTCCTATACCCAGAATCGATTGTTAGTTACTTCTTAATACAGCTCTTCCCACAGAAGAAACAACTTCCGTTTATACTAGGCAGCATAAAATAATAGGAAATATATGAACTTTAGAATCTTGGCTCTGCTATTCATTTGGTGAATGGCAGATACTCTCTTTAGCCTTAGATTTCTGTAAAATGGGGATATTAATACCTTCCTTACAAGTTACTACAAGGATAAAAATGAGAAAATATGTGAAGTCAAACACTCAGTATTAGCTTCTTTCTTGCCTTACTTGATTTGATTACTTCACACCGCTTACAGGTTATTGTTAGAGCACTGGCCTTTAACTTCCGCAGTACATTAGAATCATCTGGAGATTTTTGAAGGAAACACTAAAGATCCAGCCTCACCCCAAACTAGCTTACTCTGTCTTTGGGAGTGGAACCCAAGTATCTGGTGTTTGGTTTGTTTTTAAGTTTCCTGGGTAATTCAGATGCACTATAGGTATTGAGAATGACTGGTCTAGAGCAAAGGACTTCACACATAACCTTTCAGTAAAGCTTTCCTGAGGTACTTAGTTCTAATTATCTCAAAGTTAAAAATAAAACAGTGGGAAGAACCTATGGGATCATGTTAACCTATTTACTCTTCTGTGGGTAATATATTTAATTTTGTAGATAATAGAGGCTTATTGCTTTGTTTAAGTGTATATTTCTCTGCATGTGTGTGTGCTCACTCAGTCATGTCCAACTCTTTGTGACTGTACGAACCATAACCCACCAGGTTCTTCTCTCCATGGGATTTTCTAGGCAAGACTACTGGAGTGGGTTGCCATTTCCTCCTCCATGGGATCTTCCCGACCTAGGGATCAAACCCATGTTGCTTCTTTACCGTTGAGCCAGTGGGGAAGCCCATATTTCTCTGATCTACCAGTTGTTGTTCTAGTTCCTCTTGTCATTTTCTCCCGTTATATTTTCTTGTGTTAGTCAAATCCTAACTTTTTTAAAAAAAATTCTTTTTCATATTTGATTGGAGATACTTAGAGGTGTTTGTTTTTCATCAAGTTGAAGTTTATCAGTGTTTTCCTTTACTGTCACTCTGCATATAAATTTAAATTTCCTTTTATATTTCCTTTTTCTACAGGAAACTGAATACATTAATCTCTTGTTGCCTTTTTTGGGAGTCAGGAGAATTTGATGGGCATAAGTATTGCTAATTTTTCTTTCACTTGTTTAAAAAAAAAGAGGCTTTCTCAGCTCTGTGGTCATGTGCTAAATAGTATTATGGATAGTCATGCATAAAGAATTAGCTGAGGATTCAGGTGCAAGTGAACTCAAAAAAGTCAATGGTTAAAGGCACTAAACCATTTGTACTGTACTCTATGTTTTCTAATGTGTTTTCACACGCGTTAGCCATTCTTTCAGTTAATTTTTTTTTTTAAATCTAAAAAAAAAAATCTATTGCATGTCATGTACTAGGATATCAAAGATGAAATATGAGCCTTGTCCTCCAGTGGTTAAAGTCTAGAGGGATAGACAGATAAATAGGCCATTGCAACCAGTGTATTAAAAGTTCTGAAAGAAGAAATACAGGGTGCTATCAGAATATATAAAGTATTTAATTGATTGTAAGATGATGGGATTGACGAATTCTGGTAGTGGGTTAGGGATGTTTTTCTCAGGAATTATCAGGAAATGGATCCTCAAGGATCTGTCTAGACTGATTGGGCTAGGAGTAGGGGAGGATGTTCCAAGGAGAAGCAGCATCATTATGACCTTTGAACTGCACAACTGCGTTCCCCTTTTTATTAGAAGGAATCTAAGGATTAGAGGAATTCATATCCTTGAGGTCACAAAACTTGTAATAATGGGGTAGTTAATACCAGAGTTTCTTGGCTCAAATTCTGTCTTTCTATAAAAACATTAAATTCTGTGCTATGATGTATTATGAGAATAGGTAGTTGACTGTAATTCTAACAATATCCTCCTTGAAAGACCTCATTAGTTATCTGCTTTTCACTAATTAGAACTTACTTTAATTTTTTTTTAAAGTCTCAAAACTTGTAAACTTCATTCCATTTTCATGGAAGGTAAACAGACCTCTGGGCCTCCACCATAAAAAAAAAAAATTCAATTTCTAAGCTAGCATGTAATAAAATATCCTTTGGAGCCAAAAAGATTATGTACATTATAAACAGGTAGGCAGTTAATTAAATAAATATTTCATGTCCAACCAAGCTATGAGATATTGGGGGTAATTTCTAGATTTTCCTAAGTAAGGAAATTTCAGTTCTGCTTAAATATTTTCAGACAGTTTCTCCCAACCCCCACACTTTTCCTGTCAGTTTTATATTGTTTCCTAAAGCAGAATTTTGTATCTGTTGGTGTTTTGCTGTAGTCCTCGAATTCTTGCAGAATTTCATAACATTTGGAAAAACATTCTGGTCCCGTAGTCCACAGGATCATGGATGGTTGTGAATGATATTCTATTCTAATAGAAATAGAGCTACTGTATATGAAAGACTTTCTATATAACAGATCATCTTTAAGCAGTTTACATAATGATTTCACTTAATTTTCATAGTGATCTAGTTGGTTTCGTGTACTATTATCTTAAGTCCATTTTACAGGTAAGAAAATTGAGGAACAGAAAGATGGCCTGTCAAGTAAGTGACCTACCTAGAATGTAAAAACTTCACCTTTTAGTTTTTAGCCATCCACCATAGTATCTTTTGTTTTCAATATGTGACTTATATGACTTTATAGTCATAGTAAGATGCTGAAATTATAGAAAGAAGTCTTAATGCGTGCTTTTTTTTTAGCACCTTCCTTTGCTGGGATGAAGTCCACATTCTTTGCAGGTCTTTCTTAGCCTGGCCTTCAATATATATAGCTTCACTCTAATTCTTTTACATATTGTGTATTCTAGCTGGTCTGGACTACCTATCCATTCTTGAAAATCATTGCAGCCAAAACTGAGTATCATCATTATAGAATGAATTTCTGGGATACAAGATTTAGTACCACATTGTCAGTTGCTAGATTATTCCAATAATCACTGTACAGTATACTGGTTTGCAGCCCTCAATAGCTGATTATTTTCAGTTGATTTTGGCAGGGGAATGCTTTTTTTCCTTCAGTTTTTCTCATTGTCTATAAAATGTTTTCCTTCATACTCTATATTCTTCACCTCTGGATAAAAAGTGATTTTTAATGGGTGTTAGATTTTTCCTGATGCATAAAATTTTGAGCTGACAAAGTTGGCGTTCTGCTTTTAATGTATTATCTAATACTAATATATAAAAACTTCAAAAAGATTAGAATTATTGTCCGACTTTGCATGCATTAATTATAAACACTTGCTAGTCTTGAAAGGGCATAATACTTTTCCTGCACTTATCTAAAGTACTGTGTCTATGTATTTCTCTATTCATTTTGCTTTTGTAAATTTTAAGTTATTTTTGTTCATAACGTTAACAGCTTTCACAGACATTAATTGTTGCAATATGTATTCTTGTATCTAGATCTAGAGAATGCTGATCTTTATTTGAAACTGAATATTCATATATTAATCCATATGGACCTGCCTTATACAGTTAATGGTTTAATTAATTGTATAATGAATTAATAATTAATGGGCTATCCTGATAGCTCAGTTGGTAAAGAATCCACCTCAATGCAGGAGACCCCAGTTCGATTCCTGGGTCGGGAACATCCTCTGGAGAAGGGATAGGCTACCCACTCCAATATTCTTAGGCTTCCCTTGTGGCTCAGCTGGTAAAAAATCTGCCTGCAATGCAGGAGACCTGGGTTTGATCCCTGGGTTGGGAAGATCCCCTGGAGAAGAGAAAGGCTACCCACTCCAGTATTCTGGGCTAAAGAATTCCATGGACAGTCCATGGGGTTGCAAAGAGTCAGACACGAATGAGTGATTTTTCACTTGCACTTCACTATACAATTAATGTTGTGTTGATTTGATTGATAGTAATTTATACCATTATGCATGATCTTTGGTCATGCACAATTTCTTAAGTAGCAGAAATGATGTTAAGGTAAGCATTCTGCAGTTTTAAGTCTAATAACTGATTTTGGTTGAATATTGAGGCTAATGCCTAACTTTGCACATCTTTAAAATGCTACTAAGTGTTATAGAACCAAGACAATTATACTTTTATTCATATCTTCCTTAATCCTACCCCATCCAGCTATTGCCTACAAATAAAGATTTGTTCCTTTTCTATACTTCTTTCCCTAAACAGATTATTTATAGTTCCATTCTTTCATCTCTGGCCTTCTTTCTGTTACTTCTCATTTTAATACAGCAACTTTTATGGAATGCTTAAAGTCTGAGTGCTTTCTATGGTATGGTTTTCAACTGAGTGAAATCTTTAAATTCCAACTCACATGTCATTGCCTAAGAATTCTTCTCAACTGCTTGAACTGGGCCTTCTTACAGCTGTGTATCATTTTCTACTTCCTTAGTTTATAGCACTCATAACATTGTATCACAAGGAATGGTTTGAGTCTATATCCTTTGCCAAATTGTGAGCTCCTTACATCTAAAAACCACATCTTATTCATTTCGTGTCTCTGGAAAACTTTATAGACAGTGCCTCAAGTAAGTAAGTACTTACTTATGTAGTACAAGGTAGTTACATCATATGTGCATTTTAATTTATAGGAATTTTGCACTGAATGCCTAACAGAAAAGAGAAATGATTGAAATAATGTGGCAGTTTCACCTGCCATTCTACCCAGTAAGTAGATAGCTAGGTTAGGGCAAAAAGTAAAAGATATAAATCTTTTGTTCCTTCAGTCAGTTTCTGTTCCCACATGCCTCTCAAAGTGAACATCTCACCCAACTTGAATGTGGTGTGGTGGTTTCTAAGATAGTGACTTCCAACTAGACTGACCTTCTCATACTGTACACTAACTTTAGAACCTAACTCATTATAAATAAGATAGGAATGCCACTATACAGTTTAACTGAATTAATATTCTGTCCTTAATCTGAATTCCTACAGTAATTTGTCTGTGTGATTCAAATGATATTTTTTACTGCTTAGTTCTTAGCTCTTTGTTCATGTCTAATCTCACTTGTTGGAAAGCAAGGATCATATCTTTATTCCTCTTTGTGTTTGGCATATTGGTTTTCATATAGCATTTGTTTATAGAATAAATAGACATTTTAATGTGTTTTAATTGTGCTAAGGTCTAAGGAATAACCCAGAAGCCAAGTCCTTTAACTCAGCCATCCAGTGGTCTTTACTTGATGTCATTTGCTGAATTTTCCCTCCCAATTATCATGTCTTTTTCTCCCCATAGCTGTTCCGACGTGTTGCAGCAGCTCTACCTGGAATGGAAAGCACACAGGACAGAAGCAGAGAAGACAGTATCCTTTTTGTTTCACAAGAAAATTTTGTTGTTAACATAGGCCTTTAAAGCCCAACTTGGTTGACTTAGGAATATTATGCCATTGCCTTTTAGAACTAAGAATTGATGGTTTAGGAGTAAAAAAGCTCTGAGTTTTGCTATAGCAAATGCAATCTGGTTATTCAAGTGCACTCTTTGCAGCCTGCTGCTCACTACAGTTAAATCAGTGACAGGGTTTGTGTTTGTTTGCTTGCTTGATTTGTTTGTTTTGCCTGCTTGGTTTTTAATGAGCAGGAAACTCTTAGCATCCCACCCTGCTGCTTCTTAATTTTGACTCCTCTTGACTCTGGACTTTTTCACCACAGTATATATCTTACTTTCTTCCCCTGGGTTTTCTGACATTTGAGCTTTCTACTTGGAATAGGCAGGAGATAACTCAGTCTGGAGCTTTATCACGGCCTCTGCTTTCAGAAATGGGGACAGAACAAAGCACATGTAAATTATTTATTTAAAAGAGTTTTTATATTTTCCTTATTTGTCACATATTTATCTTCTAGTGTTTTTCTATATGCAGACATTTTTATTAAAAGCCATGGAATTCATAGCACTTTATATTCAGCTCTTCCCACTTCTAAATGTTATGTGTTTTCTAAGCCTTTATTAATAGTATGATGTATTCTATCGAGTTGAAGCTCAGTTGTTTATTAAATTCTGTCCCTATTGTTGGAACTTTCTTGTAGGCTGTTTTCAGGTTTTTGTTACAGATACTTCCTTAAGGAACGTCATCTTTGTATGCTTTCTTATTCCTGTAGAATAATTACCTTAGGATACATTCCGATGAATAGGAATTAACGTTGTTCGGAACCTTGCTGCATATAAGAGATACAAGCACATTCATTTCATATGAGTACCTCATGTGGTGGACTAGCTATATAGGAAATAATGGATGAGTAGGCTCTGAAGCCAGATAGGAATCGGAGAATCGTTGGGGTCCAATAGAATTGGAATTGTACTTCTCCATTTATGGTTCCTTAACTTTTGTTTCAGTGATTGACATAAAACTGGAAAAGCCTCAGGAGCAGCCAGTCAGCGAAGGAGGCTGTTCCTGCTAATCCCCCATGGCATCTTCAGCTTTCCTCCAGAAGCTCACTGCTTTGGCCCCCTTACTCTTTCATTGACTGCAGTGTGAATATTGGCTTGAACCTTTTCCCTTCAGTAATAACGTATTGCAATTCATCATTGCTGCCTGTATCGTGGAGATGATCTATTAGCTTCACAAGCACAAAAAAGTCAGTGTCTTCATTATTTATATTTTACAAAAAGCCAAATGATTCCAGCATATTCCAGTGATAACTTTAAAAATTAGATACATTTTCTTAACATTGTTTTTCATTTTTAATGTTACGAGAATGTACTTCAAAATGATGGAGCTCTCAACAGTATGTGGCTTGGTTACAGCACAGTTGTTCATAGGAGCACTTGCCTTTGCCAACTTACTTGATCTCTCCCTGCAGTACCCACTTCTCCTTTACCCCATCTCCTGCTCCTGCCACCCTCCCCCAAAACTAACAAGAGGAGGCAAAGCCAGACCAAGTCAGACCAAGCCCACTGGAATTACCTTGTATTTTAGCGATACCACTTGCTCTAGGCCTTGAGCCAAGATATCCAAAACTATTCTTGAGCACTGATATAAATTACTTAGACCTTAATTGAGGTAAAAACTCAGCTATCATGGAAGGCAGTGCTGGAATAAGGAAAGGGTTTCTGATGTGTCTTCAGAATGAGTCCTAATGACCATACTAAGTACTTACAAGTAAATGAACATAAAATATATTTCTGACCAAAACAAATGATCCTTTCACATGTCAGACTCTGGGAGAGAAAAGTAAAAGTGCTTCAGAACAAGTTTTAAATATTTAATTCTTCTAAGAGCTAGTTCTCCCAAGATTTTAAAATTATCAAAATAGAGTTCTGATTGAAAAAGACGACTTTTTTAAGCAATAGATTTCTCTTGAGTTTCTTTATTTCTTCCTTTGTTTCTTTTTAAAAAAATGCTATGCAGGCAAGTCACTGGAGAAATCAAATTCCTTTAAGAAGAACCAGTGCAAGAATTTAAATTTGGCATCTTGATCAAAACTACTGTAACAAGTGGAAACAATGATATCTAACACTTACCAACTATAGAATCTTCAGCAGAATAGCAAATACTTTGCCCAGGACATTTGAGATCAAATTTAAGATGGAATGTTTTCTTATAAGCCCTTAAAGGCAGATCTGAACAAGCATACATAGAAGAGGGAAAAGAGAGAATGAAAATAAAACTTAACATTATGCAGATTTATGCCTTATTTTTCAGCATTTTTTTTAATGTTGGTTCTCTCAACTTGGTTTTGCTTTTTATTAGATCTGTATAGGTTGGTTAATTAGTGATTCAGTTTTATATTTAAGCTACAATTAATCTTTTTTCTTTGGTGATATTTATTTCTTTGCCTTTTTTAACTGCTTTCAGTTTTTAGATGTTTTATTCAGTCTTTAGAGCTTCATCACAATGGCAATATGTATTTCCCTTAAAACACTGCAAACAAATATACTAGGAGTGCACCATTTTAATCTTTACTAGTTATTGTGAGATTGCTGTGTAAGTTAATAAACACATTTGTAAATACATTGTTTGCAGGAAGTAAATTTCTGAGTTACAGCTCAGGAAAAGCCTGCTGAATTTATGTTGTAAGCATTACTTAACACAGTATAAGGATGAAAAGACAGCAAAAATATCTTCATACTTCCTCATCCCCTCATTGCAACAAAGCCCTTAACTGGGAGAACCTTATTCCCCTCTCTTTCCTCTTCCTCCTCCACTTCCCACTTTCTGTATCACCTTATAATATTCAGAGAGCACTTGGATTATGGGTTTGAATAGAGAAATGCTTTCAGATAATCATTAGCCCACATACCCCAGTAACTTGTACTCAAAGATGGGATGGAGTTGTAAAGTGCTTTTATAATACAATATTATTGTTAAAGGCAAGGGTTGACTCTTTTGTTTTATTTTGACATGGCATGTCCTGAAATAAATATCAATTCAATATGGCAGATGGGTCGGTCATATTCTTTATTTGGAAGAAGTTGTGATTTCTGATATGGGATGATTGTCTTCCTACACTGTAGCATTTGATGTATCTTTAAGGCAGTAACCAGTTAATGCTGCATTTAATATTGGTCTTTTTATTTGGCTTGGGGTTCTTCAACAGAAGCAGTGAAGTGTGTTCATAGTGCAGATTTTCTGTTTAATAAAGTTTTGCTGCCAAAAAAATGTATAAATAAACACAAAAGAAAACAATTATTGACTTGGTTTCCCATTCCTGCCAAAGTAATGAATTACCATGTGTTACTTACTTCCTCCCAAGGACTATAAAGGGACAAAACTGAGAAACCTCAGGGGAATCAGAAGACTCTTTTCAACTGTTAAGGGTGAGGGAAAGTAGCTGCAACTTGAAAGATAGGGTCACTGGTGGAGGCAATAATAAGATGTCTTAAGGAAAGTTCTGCTTATGCCACTTCACTCTTAACTCCACCTTTGCCTTGAGACAGGAGTGACAAACTACCCTTCCACCAAATCCAGCCTGCAACCTGTTTTTAAATTAAATTTTGTTAGACCTCAGCCATACTCACTTACAAAGATTGGGTTGAGTAGCTGTAACCGACTTTATGACCCCAAAAGCCAAAAATATTTATTATTTTTTTACAGAAAAAAGGACTGATCCCTGCCTTAGGGCAAACCGCAACTAGCCCCATTACTATAGAAATGGAGGCCACAACCTAAATTACAGATGCAGATATCCACAGGGGTGACGTTAGGGCAGAATAGAATCTGAGAGGGAGTTCCTGGTGATCTAGTGGTTAAGATTCTGGGCTTTCCCTGTCATGGCCCAGGTTAGTCACTGATCAGGAAACAGCATCCCGCAAGCATTTGCGGCATGACAAAAAAAAAGTTCCTTGAGTAGTGAGAATGAAAGTAGGTGGGAAATAATTTATCACCTTAGGCCTTTCACTCACTCACTATCCTTTGAAAACATCAGTTAGTGGTCTGTAATCTAGGGAGACTGCCTCCTGCAAGAGTTGCTTCTTCCTAGACTAGATTTAAAGGTTTGGTTTGGTTTGGTGGGATGAAACTGAATGGAAACAGTTACATGTGGTCTTGTGGCTCCTAGAGCTTTGCCGAGGTTTGTCCCTTCCTTACCTTAATACTTACTTGACATTCTGGTCTTTGGCTCTTGGCCAGTATACCTTCCCAGAGTTATAGCCCAAACCCTAGGAGAATTTGGACTCTAATAGAGTAGTTGGATATCTGAAAACTGCCTCAAAAGAAAAAGTGAATACTGTTTGAAGCAGAAATACTTGAAAAGACAACCAATAATTTAAATATGGTATGATAAATATTAAAGAAATAAGATAATGGCAATATGTGGAGCAAGAGCGAAAAATAACCAAAAATACAACTATTAAATGAAAAATATAATAGCTGAAATAAACACAGGTAAGTAGTAGACTGGATTGCATTGATTGAATTAGCAAATTAAATTGAGGAACTTTTTCATTAGACAGTAAAGAAATAGAAAAGTAAAAATTAGGAATAGAATAATATACATAGCAACATTCAGAAATTCCAGGAAGATAAAAACCAAGAAGAATTATAAAGTACTGAAAACAATTTTGATGATAATATTTGTGTAGGCATCTGTGTATCTTCTGAAAGCAGTTTCTGAAATGGTATATCTGCCTCTAGTATTCATATTCATATATTTCATTATCCTTTCCCCTAGAATATAGTCTGCACCTGGTGACTTGCATCTAAGGAATAGAATACAGCAAGGGTTGCATCATCACTTTGAAGGTTAGATTATGAAAGATTGTGGCATTTTTCTAGTCTGTACAGTCTGACTCTTCATTTGCTTCTATGCAGCAATTTGAGCTGCCTGTGGAGAGGCCCAGCAATGAGTTGAGGGCAGCCTTCAGTCAATGAGGAACTGAGGTTCTTAATTAGGCAGCCTGAAACTGAACAAAAAGTAAACTACAGATTGAGAAAATATTTGTAGATTGCATGCTTGATAGAGGACTAGTATTCAAAATACATGAAGAACTCTCATAAGTTGATAGGGGAAAAAACCATGAAAAATGTTTGACATCATTAGTCATTTGAGAAATGCAAATTAAAACCACAGTGAAATACATATCAGAAAGGCTAAAATTAAAAAGATTGGTCATACCAGGTGTAGGTGAAGATGAGCAACTGGAATTGTCATACTCAGCTATCTGAAATTTTGGAAAAAAAATTTATATAAAGAGGCTGTTTCACACCTAAGTACTTACCCACAGGAAATGAAAGCTTTTTTCTATGCAAAGACTTGAACACAAATGTTCACAGCAGTTTTGCTTGTATTAGGCAAGAACTAGAAGAACCCAAATGTCCATCAAAAAGTGGCTATGTGAACAAATCATGACACATACTATGGAATCATATACAATAAAGCAGAAGGAGCTGTTGATACCCGCAACAAAGATGAGTCTCTGAAAATTATCCTTAGAAAAAATTATTCAAAAAGAAAAGTATGTATGTTTTCATTTATATAAAATTCCAATAAATGCAAACTATTCTAAACAATCCATTTCTCCCTTTCCTCATTCCTTAGTAACCTCTGTTCTGCTATCTGTGTATTTGCCTATTCTAGGTACCATATATAAGTGAAATCACAGCATTTGTCCTTTTGTGTCTGGCTTCCTTCACTTAGCATGATGTTTTCAGTGTTCGTTCATGTTGTAATGTGTATCAGGTTTGCTTCCTTTTTGTGGCTGACTAATATTCCATTTTATGTACATACAATATTTTGTTTACACATTCATCCACTACTGATGGACACTTGTGTTGTTTCTGTCTTTTGGCTATTTTAAATAATGCTGCTGTGAATGTTAGTGTACCAGTCTCTGAGTATCTATTTTCACTTCTTTTTAGTATATAACCCAGGAATGGAATTGCTGGATCATGTGCTAATTCTATATTTAACTTTTTGAAGAAATGCTAAACTACTTTTCACAACATCAGCACAATTTTTTATTCTCAAGCGGTGCATGAGGGTTCCAATTTCTTCACATCCTCAACACTATGTTCTGATTTTTTAAATGATAGCCATCTTAATAGGCATGTATTGGTATCTGTCTCATTGTGGTTTTGATTTACCTTTCTTTAATGACTGACAGTGTTGAACATCTTGCTTACTTGCCATTTGTATGCATTCTAACTTCCTTGCAGGCTGTTTTGCTGAGAGATTTTGGAGGTATGTCTATTGAAGTCCTTTAACCATTTTCAAATTGGGTGGTTTATTAATATTTTTTGTTGCTATTGAGTTAGGAATCTTCATATAGTCTAGATATTAATTTGATATATGGATTTACAAGTATTTCCTCCCATTCTATGGGTTTTCTTTTCATCCTCAAATACTGTCCTCTGATGCACAAGTTTTAAATTTTAATCAAGTCCAATTATCTTTTTCCTTTTTTGCTTATGTTTTTGGTGTCATATTGGAAAAATCCTTGCCAAATCCAATATCATGAAGATTATTTCCTATGTTTTGTTCTAACAGTTTTATAGTTTAGCTCTTAAAGCTTAGATCATTGATCAATTTGAGTTACTTTTGTAAATGGCATAACATAAGGGTCCAGCTTCATTCTTTTTTGCATGTAAATAGTTTTCATAGCAACATTTGTTGAAGACTGTCCTCTTCTCATTGAATGGTCTTCACACTCTTGTTGAAAAGTGACCATATATGTGAGGGTTTATTTCTGTATTACCTGTTATGTGTCTGTCCTTATGCATCACCACACTGTTTTCATTTCTGTAGCTTTGTGGTATATTTGGAAGTTTGGAAGTGTGAGTCTTGCTTCTTTGTTCTTATCACTTTGGGTAATTTGTCATCTTAAGCCTTCCAGTCCATGAACACAGGATGTCTTTTCTATATTAGTCTATCCAGGCTGCTATAACAAAATACCACAGACTGGGCAGTTTATAAACAACAGAAAATTTACTGCTTATGGTTCTGGAGACTGAGAAGTCCAAAATTAAAGCACCAGTGTGATCACCTGGCGAGGTGCTAGTTCATTGCCAGCACCTTTTTGCAATGAACTCACAGGATGAAAGGTGTGAGGGATCTCTCTGGAATCCCTTTTATAAGTAGTCCTGTTCCTGAAGGTTCCACCTTCATGACTTAAGCATGTACCAAAGCCCTACTTACTACTATCGTCATCTTTTGGAGGATTTAATGTATAAAATTTTGGAGAGACACAAACTTTCAGACCATAGCATTCTGCCCCTGGCCACCCAAAGTTCATATCCTTCGCACATGAAAAATACATTCATTCATTCCATCCCAGTAGCCCCAAAATCTACCTGTTCAAATATTGACTCTAAAGCCTAAATCTGTGAAATTGTCAGTCACTCAGTCGTGTTCAACTCTGCGACCCCATGGATTGTAGCCCGCCAGGCTCTTCTGTCCATGGAATTCTCCAGGCAAGAATACTGGAGTGGGTACCCACTCCCTTTTCCAGGGAATCTTCCTGATTCAGGAATTGAACCTGGGTCTCCTGTATTACAGGCAGATTCTTTACCATCTAAGCCACCAGTCTCATCCAAATTAGAAATGGGTGTTAACCTAAAACGCAGACTGTGAGTTACTTCCCCAGGAGGTGGGGGGAAGGCTTTATTCAAAATCAGCAGAGAATTGCAGTTTGGGATCTGCAACTGTGGCAAGTCCCTGCAAGGCACGGGAAGGAGAATGCTTTTTAGTGGGGAAAAGTTAGGAGGACTGTGAGAAAGTTCATGGCTTTTCATTGGCCAATTCCTGGCCAGGGTAAAGACTATCATTGCAGGGTCTGAGAGCTCCCTCTTCTGGTCTCCTGACTCTGATGCTTCTGTTTATTAATTTTTTTACATGGGTGAGATTCAGTGTTGATTCAACTTATGAACCCATTAAGTCAAACAAGTTATGTGCTTCCAAAATACAGTGGTATACAGGCATAGGATAGACATTCCTACTTCAAAAAGGAGAAATAAAGGAATTCCCTTGCAGTCCAGTGGTTAGGACTTCATGCATTCACTGCTGAGGGCCCCAGGTCAATTCCTGGTCAGGAAACTAAGATCCCACAACCCATGTGGCATGGCCAAACAAAAGCAGAAAGGGGTAGCAAGTCCTAAGCAAGTCCAAAACCTTCAGGTACACTGGGGCAGGGACCTGCACTTTGGACTAACTGGAATGGCCCCACCCCAGCTCTCATGGGTTGGAATCCTGTGCTTGTGGCTCTGGAAGTGGAATCTTACACTCTTAAACTGGCTCTCCAGTTTGAGGGTTTGAGGGCAGTCCCACCCCCACAACTCTGCTGGGCTTTGCCGTCATAGGAGCTCTCTGCTGTACCCTAAAGTGGTTCTCTGATGGGGTTGCACACCAGAGGCCCAGAAGGGTCCATTCTTTGGAGTCTGGGTGGACATAGCTACACCTAGTACTGTGGACACTGCCAAGATTTACCACCTGTGCTCTCTGAAAGAGCTGCCACCATTGCCTGCACTACACCAAAGGCAGCTGAGGGGCTAGATGCCAGAATTTGGAGGATCAGAGCCTGCAATGTGAAAGGGTACTCGGCAGCAGAAGCCCCTCCTTTGAAATTAATCTGCCCTAATATGCCCTTTCAGTTTGGGACTGTGATGGCATGCCTTCGGGGTCATTCTTCTATTGCCTTGGACAATAGGTCCTGTCTTTAGATTATCAACCAATCTCCTCATTGTGTAGAATAGCTCCTCTCTTCTGTTGAAATGGTAGTAGCTTCATATAAATCTTACCAAATCCTGCCACACCCTTTATATTCTCTCTTAAATGAACTTTCTTATTGAATATGAATAGGCTGAGAATTTTTCAAATTTCAAGTTCCTGTTTCCCCTTTGATTAAGAATTTCACCTTTTTATTATTTTCATTTTCATTTCATTTCAGTGCACCACATGGCATCGGGTATCTTAGTTGTACTCACAGGGATCAAATCTGCACTCCCTTCAGTGGAAACACAGAATCTTAACCACTGGACTGCCAGGGAAGTCCTAAGAATTCCACCTTTTAACCATTTCTCTCTTCTCACATGTTAAAAAAGAAACAACAAACCCAAAATGGAGTCACTTGCGCTAAGCCACATGTCAACAGGACTTAATACCTAACCTAATTGCAGTTTCAGCTGCTTCTTGGAATGTGGCCTTTAACCACTCGACCTGGAATTACCTGGTCGCACTAGAGAGATAACCCACCCAATAGATCCCATTTGGCCCCTCTAGGAAGGTCAATCTGTTCTTTACTAGAAACTTTTTTTTCCCACCCCCTGTTGCCTTTAAAAGCCTTCTGTTTTGTACAGGTCCTCAGGTTTTCCTTTCTATCCCCTAGATGGGTTATTATTCATGGGTCATTGAATAAAGCCAATTAGAGCTTCAGATTTACTCGGTTGAATTTTGTTTTTTAATCAGATTTGCTGGCAGCAGTTGAACTGCAGGATACTTCCGATGGCTTTGGGGACGATGAGAAACACAGGCAAACCCATGAACCCTTTTGAGTTCCTTGTCTTTCTCACCATTTCCAAATATGGTGGGCAATTTCCTCTCATTTCTGAGCTCTGCTATCTTTGCATGGAGCTCCCAATCTAATTGGCTTTCCACCATTCCCTATTTTGAGTGGAAAACCCCATCATTTGATTCTATCCCCAGATTCTACATCAGGGACTATTGGTGGTTACTGACCACAGTTCAACTGGGTCTGACTTAAAAACCATACTGGGTCCATTGTGTTTTGTGTAGGTAAAGGCTATTGCTAATGGAAATCTTGGGAGCAGCCATAAAATTGTTGGGCATGGGTTGAGCATTTAATAGCTGATAGAGCACTTGCCACCAACACAGACTCCTTTGTTAGGATAAGCTGGTCACGGAACCGGTTACGTTGACAACAGGTCACCTAACCTTAAAATTTCCATGCAAAAATATACTGTAAAACATCATACAATTCCCAACTCAGCTGCACATCCTTGTTTTAAAATTAGTTTTTATTGATATATAACTGATTTACAATGTTGTGTTTCTGCTATACAACAAACTGTATCAGTTATACATATACATGTATTCACTCTTTTGCATTTTTATTTTTTAATGTTTTTGTTTTTTTAAATATTTATTTTTAAAATTTATTTTGGCTGCACTGGGTCTTGGTTGCAACACACAGGACCTTCAGTCTTCATTGCAGCATGTGTGATCTTTTAGTTGCAGTATGCAAGCTCTTATTTGCAGCAGGTGGGATCTAGTTCCCTGACCAGGGATCAAACCCCCACCCCTTGCATTGGGAGCATGGAATGTTAGCCACTGGATCACCAGAGAGGTCCCTATCCACTCTTTTTTTAGATTCTATTCCCATAGAGGTAGGGCTTCCCATAGAGGTAATTACAGAGTACTTTAGTAGAGTTCCCTGTGCTATACGATAGGTTCTTACTAGTCATCTGTTTTATGTATAGTAGTGTGCATACGTCAATCCCAGTCTCCCAGTTTGTCCTTGCACATGCCTTTTATTATTTATTTAAAATTTATTTTTGACTGTGCTGGATCTTTACTGCTGCACGCAGACTTTCTCTAGTTGCTGTGAGCAGGGGCTACTCTAGTTGCGGTGCATGGGCTTCTCATTTTTCTTTGTTGCAGAGCACAGGCTCTAGGGTGCAAGGGCTTCAGTAATTGTGGCACTTGGGCTCAATAGTTGCAGCTCTCAGGTTCTAGAGTGAAGGCTCAGTAATTGCAGCTCAGCTCTCGGGTTCTAGTTCTAGCCCTACTTGTGAGGTCTCTAGTAATTGCAGCACTCTGACCTCTAGAGTGAGGGGTCAGCCCTGAGGCATGTGGAATCTTCCCAGACCAGGGATCAAACCCATATTTGCCACTTTATAATAAGAATTGCCTTTTCTCCTGTTTCCAGTAACACATTCTTTATTTCCATCTGAAACTTCATTAGAATGGTTTTTTCCATCTGTATTTCTACCAATATTCTGGTCGCTACCACTTAAATATTCTTGAAAAAGAGAGGCTTTCTTTAAGCTCTCCTCCTTCTGAGCCCTCTAAGTCCATTCTTGACAATATAGGCTTTTTTCCTAGAATATACTTCCAAATTCTTCCAACCTCTGCTTATACCCACTTCCAAAGCTCTTTTCTGTATTTCTAGGTATTTGTTATAGCAGCAATTCCACACCTTGGTATTAATTTTTCTCTCTTAGTTCATTTAGGCCACTATAAAAAGATACTACAGATTGGGTAGCTTAAAAACAGCAGAAATTTATTGCTCACAGTTCTGGAGGCTAAAAGTCTGATGAGATCAGGGTGCCAGCATAGTTGGTTGGATGAGGGCCCTCTTTTGTGTCACTGACTTCTTGTAGTATCCTCACAGGGCAGAAGGGGCCAGAGATCTCTGTGGAGCATCTTTTATAAAGGCACTAATGCCATTCCTATAAGGGTTCTGTCCTCATGATTAAAGCACTTCCCAAAGCCCCATCTACTAATACCATAACCTTTGGGGTGTTAGGATTTTTTTAATTAAAAAAATTTATAGTTTTTAAAAAGCACTGACATATAGTTGATTTATAATGTTGTATTAGTTTCTGGTGGGATTTTAATACATGAATTTTGGGGTACAGAAACATTCAGACCATAGAACTTTGCATTTGTTTATGTCTTAATTCTTTTCAGCAGTGTCTTAGTTTTCAGCATACAAGTCTTTCACCTCCTGGCTTAGGTTTACTCCTAAATATTTTATTCTTTTAATTAATTAAAAAATTTTTTTGCTATATTGCATCTATATTGTTGTGCACAGGCTTTCTCCAGTTGCAGCAAGTGAGGGCTGCTCTTCATTGTGGTGCATAGGCATCTCCCTGTGGTGACTTGTCTTATTGCAGAGCATGGGCCTTAGGGTGTGTGGGCCTCAATAGTTCCAGCACATAGGCTCTAGAGTGCAGGCTTACTCAGTAGGCTTAGTTGCCCTATGGCATGTGCAATCTTCCTGAACCAGGGATCAAACCCATGTCTCCTGCATTGGCAGGTGGATTTTTAACCACTGGACCGCCAGGGAAGTCCAGTGTTGTGTTCTTTTTGATACTATTTTTTCCCCTTACTTCTCTTTTCAGATTGTTTAGTACTAGTGAATAAAATGCAACTGATTTTTGTGTTGACTTTGTATCCTGAAACTGGTAAATTGGCTTATTAACAATATTTTGTGGAATATATAGCATATTCAACATTTAAGATCATGTCATCTGTGAACAAGATGATTTTACTTTCTTTCCAATTTGGATGGCTTTTATTTCTTTTTCTTGCCTAATTGCTCTGGCTAAAACTTTCAGTAGAAGTGACAAAAGTAGGCATGCTCTCATTTCTGATCTTAGGGGAAAGCCTTTCAGTCTTTCACCACCAAATATAATATTTGCTGTGGGTAGTATATATAGTATTTATCATGTTAAGGAATTTTGATTCCTAGTTTCTTGGGTGTTTTTATCATGAAAAGGTATTAAATTTTAGGCTTTTTCGCATCAGTTGAGATGATTATGGGTTTTTTTCCCCTTTATTTTATTAATAATGCTGTTGATGCTTAGTTGCTCAGTCATGTCTCTTTGTGACCCCGTCGACTGTAGCCCTGCTGGCTCCTCTGTTCATGGGATTTTTCAGGAAAGAATACTGGAGTGGGTTGCCATTTCCTTCTCCACAGGATCTTTCCAACCCAGGGATTGAACCTGCATCTCCTGTGTTTCCTGCATTGCAGGCAGATTCTTTACCCACTGAGCCACTGTGGAAGCCCGTATTTTATTAATGTAGTGTATTAAATGGATGAACTTTTTATGTTGAAAGTTCCTGGCACTACAGGAATAAATCGCACTTGATCGTTGTGTACATTCCTTTTAATACACTGCTGAATTCAGTTTGCTAGTAATTTTCTGAGGATTTTTACAAGAATATTCATAAGGAATATTGGTCTGAAGGTTTCTTGTACTGTCTTTGTCAGGCTTTGATATCATGTAATACCACCCTCATGGAATGTTAGGAAATGTTTCCTCTTCATTTTATGGGGAAGAGTTTAAGAAGTGCTAGTGTTAATTCTTCTTCAAATATTTGGTAGCATTCATCACCCAAGTCATCTAGTCCTGAACTTCTCTTTATTGGGAGGTTGTTGATTACTGAATCAATTTTCTTACTATAGATCTATTCAGATTTCTTATTTCTTTATAACTCAATTTGGGTAGGTTGTGTGGAATTTTCCATTTCCTCTTTGTCATCTAACTGGTCGGCATACATATTGTTCATATTCTTATAGTCCTTTCTATTTCTATATAACCAGTAGTGATGTCTCTACTATTATTTTCTGATTTTAGTAATTTTAGTCTTCTCTTTTTTCCTCCCTTAGCTAAAGTTTATCAATTTTGTTGATCTTTTCAAAGACTAACTTTTGGTTTCACTGCATTTCTCTATTTCTTTTATCTCTGCTTTAATTTTTATTATTTTCTTCCTTCTCCCAGTTTTGGGTTTAGTTTGCTCTTTTTCTGATTCCTTATGGTGTCTAGTTAGGTTACTGAGGTCTTTCTTCTTATTTCATGTACGCATTTATAGGTGTAAATCTCTCTCATAGAACTGCTATCATCTTCCTAATGTATTGACTCTTTATGAAATGCCCCTCTTTATTTCTGGTAATTTTAGTCTTATGGTCTGTTTTGTCTAATATTACAATAGCTACTCCAACTTTCTGATACCTACTCTTTGCATGTTCTATCTCTTTTTTCAGCCTTGCTGTGCAGCTCAGGGATCTCAGTCCCCTGACCAGGGACTGAACTCAGGCCCCAGCAGTGAAAGCACTGCGTCATCACCACTGAACCGCCAAGGAATTCCCTGGCGTATCTTTTTCTGTCCTTTTACCTTCAACCTATTTGTGTATTTTAGTGTATCTTTTGTACAAAGTTACATAGTTGTGTCTTGCTTGTTTATTCTGATAATCTCTGCCTCTTAATTTATGCTTTTTGTCCACTTAAAATTAATATAATTATTAGTATGTTTGAATATGAGTCTGCTGTATTGATGTTTGTTTTCTTTGCTGCATCTACTCTTTAAACTCCTCTATTGGATTTTTTAGCTTAACCTCTTCATATTATATTTTCATTGGTTGCTCTGCAGATTCTAGTGTGCATCTTTGATTTATCAGCATATACTAAAGTTGATATTACACTACTTCAATAAGAAATAGGAAACTTGTCATAGTGTAACTCTGTTTTCCCACTCCCACCCCCATTCCCCTTTTCCTCTCTGATTTTTTTGATTCACTCATGATTTTGTGTATACTTTTGGATAATTAATTCTTATTGACTAGGATTCCATTCTGTGAATAGAATATACAAATGAATCCACCTATTCTAGAATTTGAGGTTTTTTTCCAGTGTTTCTATGACACTTTTGTACCTACTATTTTTAGGTGAATACATGAATACATTTGTTTGAGAGTACCTAGGAGTAGAATTGATGGGTTAAGAGATACGCATATGTTTGGCTTACCTGATCAGTTTCCAAAGCAGCTGTACCAGTTTACACTTATATGAGATTCCCAGGTGGGTTCCACATCAGTATTTAACATTGTCTTTTTCACCTTTAGTCATTTAGTTGGGTATGTAGTGATTACCACATTTTAATTTGAAACTTTAAAAAGTCACTGTGGTGATCAGATAAAATAGTATGTAGGCCAGATGTGATCCTTAGGCCAGCCACCTTCAGATTAAACTGTGTTGTCTGTGAGAATGAATGTTTGTCTTAATATGTGTGTGAATAATTTAATAATTATCTGGTGAACAACTGGAAGATTAATTCATGCTGCAATCATTAATGGAGAGATTTTGAAGTAAGGGGAGCCCTAGTGGCTCAGATGGTAAAGAATCCACTGCACCTGGGACATCCATTTGCATCTTTCTCACCCTGTCTGTGGGAGGTTCTCAATAGCCTGGCCCAACTACTACCCCGTCTCATCATGCAACTTGCTGTGACATCAGACCATTGCCTGAATTTCTCAGTACTCTCAAATCTAAAATGTTTTTAGGCCTTTGCATGCCGTTTCTTCTATCTGTTGTTTTTCCTTTCTCTGTTTGCAAACTCCCACTCACCCTTCAAGGTTTACCCTAAATTTTCACTTCCTCTCTCAAAGCTTTCCCCAGTCTCCTCGGCACAGTTGGACACCTCTTCCTCAGAGCTTCCACTGTACCATGTTCCTATCTTACTTCTTATGTATCCCTCTTATGTATCCCTCTTAAATTCATGTCTAGAAGTATAACTGAGGTGGACACCTGGTATTTTTGCCTCCCAGCTCTCACTTATTCATCTACTTCTGGAAAGTGCCCTAAATTTCCTTTGGGACACTACCCCAGACCTACTCTAAACTCTGTTGTTTTAGACCATCTTTTCCAGATCAGTGGCTATAAAAATGGAAACAAAGCAAAGTTTAAGTGATAATATTCATGTCCCTGGACCACACAGTTTCTGGGTTCTCAGGTTTGTGGCCCAGTATTTTCCCTTGTGTGTGTGTGTGTGTTAGTCGCTCAGTCATGTCCGACTCTTTGCGACCCCATGGACTGTAACCTGCCAGGCTCCTCTGTCCATGAAATTCTCCAGGCAACCATACAGGAGTGGGTTGCCATTTCCTTCTCCAGGGGATCTTTCGAACCCAGATCTCCTGAATTTCAGGCAGATTCTTTACCATCTGAGCCACCAGGGAAGCTCCCTATGTTTTCCCTTCTCTCGCTTAAATCAGTTTGAGAAAGGGGATTTCTGTTACATAACAGCCTCAAAAGGCCTGATTTAAGATGGTTGTTTCCTTTCATGGGCACCTTGTCTCTATGAGTACAACTCATTGTCTCAATTCTAGAAGGATGGGAACCTACTGGAAAAGATGCTACCCAATACCACAGGACGCTCAGACAGGCAGGGCATGGCCTGGATCATGCTTCAGCTCAGATGACAGAGATTCTCATGTAGCCTCTCCTGTCAAGCCCTCAAGGGTGGCCAACTTCAACCTTCCAGCTTGTAGTAGGAAAGCAAGGTCCAGAATGGTCAAGTGACTTGCCCCTAATGCCACATGGCAGCTAACATGCTGCCACCAGTTCTACCTGACCTCAAAATCCGCACTCTTCTCACTATACCAGAGAAGGGTACTAGTCAGTGCTGAGTTACGGAAATGTCCCAGGGAGCAGGGCACCCTGGGGGAACAAACAAAGTCAGAGTCAGGGCTAGAGCCAACGACACCTTTATTAGTTTCTGCAGCCAGGCAACTGGAGCCCCTATCTACAAGGGAATTTTAGCATGCTACTCTGGCTACTGGGCAGGAATGTTAGCATTTCTGCTAGTGACTGGGACAGGATGGGAGAGGAGACCAGAAGGGGACCAAATGAGGAGACTGCTGGGCCACCTGCAGGGAGGCACATGTGGGGCCTCTTGGACTGAGACAAAGATGGATCAGGTCCCAGAGGTGAACACTGCCATCTCTCTCAGAGTGAAGGAAGGGACAGAGCCTGAGATGGTGATAGCCACAGCTATGGATAGAAAGCCAACGTCCTGGAGAGTAGAAAATCATTTATTGATGGAGGCACTAACCTAGGGGCAAGTCACAAATAAGAGCTCACCTGCCCCCTAGCAAGGGAACCTCAGGTTCAGCTCAATTGCTGCCCCAAGTACCCTGACATGGAAAACAGGGGCTTTCTGAGCACTGAAGGAACAAGGGACCCAGAAATCTAGTAGTGGGAAGGATGGGGCTAAATTCAGGGAGTGTTAGGGTATTAAAACAGGCAATATGTTCATTATAAGTGCAATCATGAAACTTCCCTCCAAAGGCTCACATCTGCCCCTTACTCAGCACCTTCTTAGCCTGGAGGACCATCATGATCTGGCCCCTGCCCACACCCCAGCCCAAATGACTCCCTTTCAATTCTTTGGACATACCATTATGTTCACAGCTCTGCATTCTTGCCAATAACTGCAGTCCTAGCCTACCTTCTTCATTCTTTGCCCTCATAACTGCCAAAAGATTGATAACTCCACCTTGTCAAGTGATTCTTTACTCCTGTTTGCCCCCACCATGCCTGGAGCTGCCAGAGGAAAGAATCTGATTCTTGTGTCTCCAGTGGCTGAGGAACTCGAAGCCCCATGAGTTGCGTTTTCTGTGTCCTGGTGTATTTGGGAGAAACATTTCCAATTGTGTCTATAATGGATTTCTGGAGTGGCTAGCAGTAGATAGAAGGATTTTGAGCTATGTTTGTGCCTGGGACAATAGCTTCCAAAGTGGGAGAGGGCTCGGCTAGTGAAAGGTGGGACCAGAGAGAAAGGGGGTCTTTTTGGTCTATGCGCAGGGTCCAGGGCTCAGAACCAGCAGGGCGACCACATGAGCGAGCCAAGTGCGGCACCTGTGGCAGCTCCCGCAAGCATGCCCATGGCCAGGGGGGCGCCCGCGCTGTAGCAGGGATCCTCCCGCACCACTATGTGCGTCACTCCAGGCCCTGCGGAGAGAAAGCCTGTGAGGGCCGGGGACTTGAGAGAGCAGAGAGATCATCCGCCTCCTTCCACTAAACCCCAGCCCAAGATAAGGTCCTGAGCCCGCTCTCTGGCTCTCCAATCGGAGAAACTGAGGCCTTGAAACAGGAAGGACGCGCGCTCTGTCCCCAAAGCTGCTATTCCCTGGATCTGCTACGGACGTTCTGGACCATGGGGTTAGGGTGGATCGGCGAAGAAACCGTGGGGTCTCAAGAATCTCTGGACCACACCTGAGGGTGTGCCTTCCCAACTGCTAGATCCTGGAGTGAGGGGAGGCCGCTTCTCCAGCATTAGCCACCAGGGGTCGCTACCAACTCAGGAACGGGTATTGCTGGGTAGCCAGCGCATAGGGGCCGGCCGAGAGAAGAGGTCAGCTCTGGAGAGGGGAGGGCTCTGATCCCAGAGCTGTTCTGATTTATGGGATTGGGGTGGGGGGGGGGGGGCTTGCAGAGGGTCCCCTTGGGAAAACATGTGGTCACTAAAAGGCGGGGGGGAGGGGGGCTGGTCCCTACTGACAGACCGTGGCTGGGGATACAGGCAGGGGCAAGGGCGGGCCGGAGACTCACCTGCGTAGGGCGGCCCGTAGTAGCTGCGGACATACGTGGCCTCGTGCGCGTTGGGTGGCACCACCTCATAGTAGTCTTGGTACGGGCTGTAGACGCGCACCTGGGGAGCCCTGCCTGGTCAGCTGCCAGCGATCTGGGCCAGGCTTCGGCCCCCTACCCCTCACACCTGGTTCACCCCCTCCTAGGCCCCCAGCACCGCCTCGCCAAATTTAGAAATGGGTCTCCAGACACCGGTAAGCTCCTGAAGAAAAGCCCCACCTCCCCACAAGACTGTTCTTAACTAAAACTTCAGCTCCCAGTGATGCCGTTTCCCTGCCCCGGTTTTCCTACCTAGCACTCCCCTGATCAAAAATTCTCCATGGCTCCCTACTTCCTCTGATAGATTTGCTATTATTTGCTAGCAAATAGCAGTTTTCCAGTGGTCACATTGGAGAAAGCCAATGGATTTCTCTACTCTCCTAGTCATGGAGAGGGGGGCCTGGGCAAGGCCCAGGAAATAACAGGGGGGTGTGGAGGAAGGAAGGGAAAGGAAGGATAGAGATGAGAAGTAACTAAAGTATCATTAAGCATCCATCACTTCCAGGTCCTGAGGGAGGAAATAATATGTTATTTCCTCTCATCCTTACAGCAGGCATTGTTCTCCACTCTATCACACAGCCAGGGATGGAGGCTCAGAGAACAGTCAGCATTCTCTCTGGGAGGGAGGAATAGATGTCCACCTTCCCTCCCTCATTAGATTTTAATCAATCCCTCAAAGCCTGACTCAAAGCTCACCCACTCCAGGAAGACCTTCTGGTCTCAGAAAAAATCCTTTCTTCCTGAGTGCTCTGTGACCTATGCTTGTGTCTCTTGTTCCTGGCCTTCCTCCTGACCCCTCCTGCCTGCACCCCAGACATGAGCTGTAGGCAAGGGCTTTAATTCATTTGTATTACCATCAGGGCCTAGTGACTAGCATGGAGTAATAAATACATGATGAATTAAACAGAAGTTCCTAATCCAAGACCTTCATTTTACCCAAAGGGAACAGACCTGAAGAGGAGGCAGCATCCCCTTCGCTTCTGGCTCCCTCTTCTTAGCCCCTTTGCACCTTATATCGCTGAGCTTTACATCTAAATGGTCCAGGTGGTCCTTTGGAAGCTCAGGTGTCCAAACTTAACCCATCTCAAAGTGATTCCATCATCCTTCTATCCCCCCCCTCCCCAAACCTGTTCTTTTGTAAACGCCACCACCGTTCACTTAAACCAAGACAGCAGGTTGGCACTTTTGTCCTCACACACATCTCCCACATCACATTATCACTACATCTCATGATTTTATCTTCTAAATATATTCTTCTGTCCATTCTCTTGTCCAGTGCCAAGAGAATAAGCCACTGGTTTTAGCATCTTGGAAATTGTGGGTGACCTTGAAAACACTTTTCAGAGGAGTTGTTGGAGGAAGAAGCCAGACTATGGAGGATTGAAGAATGGTTGAGAGGTGAGGGATGGAGTCAACATATCATGACATCTCTTTCAAGAAGTTTGGTTGTAAGGAGTCCTCCTCCAAGCACACCTTGAGATTTCAAATATCTATGCCATTTCTCTTTGATAAGGATGCCTTTCTCATCTTTTTTTAATTCAACTACCTAACTTGTCTTTCACACTCAATGCAACATATCACTCTCTCTGAACCTCAGGTTCTGTTAGGGCCCCATCTGGGCACCCACAGCCCTTTGACTTCCCTCATCACAGCACCAACCGCTCTGTGGTTTTATTGTTGGTATCCCTGTGAGGTGTCTCTCCCATTATACTTGAAGAAAATACTCCCACCACCACCTGGGTCTTAAAATAGGCCTGCCTGGAATATGGCAGGTGTCTTATATATTGAATTTATCTCGAGTCAAATACAGAGTCAGACTGGAACTATAGTCACTTAATTCTTAAGTCTAATTTCAAGTTAGGGACAATGACCAGACCCAGAGCAATGCAGAAGGCTCAGACAAACAAGGCTCAGTCTCAAGTGACTTTCCTGCTGTGCTCCTTCCCCAAGGGTGATCCAGTAGGGGTTTCTGCTGGGGGTGACCAGGATCTGAGCTCTAAGCCTAGAAGGGACTAAAGAGATCTAAGCTCTCAGATCCCCAGTTTTACTAGTCGGGAAGTTGAGGTCCAGAGCCTACATCTGCCCTGCAGCTGCACTGTGAGCCAGTGACCCTCCCAGGCCCTGAAGAAAGTGGAAAACACCGCTTCATATCTCTGTGGGGCACTTGTTTCTATCCTCCATGCCTAAGAGGCCCCAGAGGTAAACTCATGTGGGTCACCTGGCAACAGGGTGGGGGACTCCCTAGAGACCTCCCAGACAGACCCTAAGGGTTTGATCCCAGATCCTCTCCCTCTCCGCAGGTCCAGCCCCTTTTGTAGGTGGGGACAGGGTCAATCAGGAGGTCACATACAAATAGACCCCTCCCCTCAGAAAAGCTATTGTACATTAATAATCATTTTACAATATACAAATATATCAAATCATGTTGTACACCTTAAACTAATACAATGTTATATGTCAATTTTAACTCAGTAAGACTAGAAAAAATAAAAGGACACACAAAAGGGGAAAAAAGGAAAAGCTGCTGTGTATAGGTAGGTTTATGGCTTTTAAAATTCTATTTTTAGGCATCTCCACTGTAAACAGTTTGTATCCTAGTTTGGGTATGGGGATGTCTTACCCACAGATGCTTTAGAATTCTGGGCTGGGAATCACTGATGAATTAAGTGCCCCCGGTCATGTCAGATAACCTCTCAGAGCTTTAGTCGTCTCGTCTATTAATGAGGACATTTCTTTCCTACACTGCCCACTCCCAAGGCACAGTGAGAATCCAGCAGAGCCACGTCTGTGCAGCCAGGTGATGCTAGCACTGCTGGGTTCAGTGGTTTTGCACATCAGAATTGTCTGCAGAAATTTCTGAAACCACAGATTTCCAAGGCGCCACCCCAGAACTACACAGTTAGAGCATCCGGAGGTAGGATCAGAACATTTGCATTGTTTTTAAGTCCTTAAGCAATTCTAATGCACAGCTACATTGAGCGTCACTGTGTTAGAAAAGTTCACAGTTGACCGCAGGTACTCTAACCCAAGCCCCCTCACTGCGCCCACCCCATGCCAGGCTGAGCACTGGGGACAGAGAGAGGATTCATCCCCAAATCCTGCTTTCCGGAAACACTGGCTGAAGTGTGTGGCAGGGAGACAGACTGGCTGGGGGCTGTGGCAGGGAGACAGACACGGACTAAATTTTAATATGCAGTAGTGAGGCCATAACAGGTTTTTTCACTCCTTCCTTTCTCCCTTTCTTCATTCATTCATTTTCCCAGTAAGTGAACACTGCCCGAGGCCTTCTTGTGCCCCACCTTCATGCACCAGGAGTAGGAGAGTCAAAATAGACTGCCACCATCACTGAGCACTCATTGCACACCTACTGTACACCCAGCACTGTGCCAGGCTCCCAAGGGGGCAGAGCTGACCTAACCTGATTCTTGCCTTGAAGGAAGTTCCAGGTCTCGTGGGAGACGACAGACAGAAATGAAGGAAATAGAAATCAGGCAGAATGAAGACAGTACCAAGCATTAGTGCAAAGGGAGGGAGTGACAATGCTTGGAGGTTTGGGAAGTCCTCCCTGAGGAGGTGGCAGTCTTTGAGGGGTGTCTTAGAGGATGTTGTCAGGTGAGTAAGGAAAGTAAAGGTCTTTGCAGCAGAGAGGGCAGCATATACAGAGAGAGGCTGGAGAGAGGAAGAAGGTCTGGCACAGCTGGGAGCAGAGGACAGGGCAGAGCATTTGGAGCACAGGGGACAAGCGGGACGGGGTGAGCGAGTCTGGCCCAGGCCAGATCCCAGAGGCCTTGAAAGCAGGGTTGGTCGTCCTGCAAATGGTTGGGAGCCATGGAATGTTTGTGAGCAGGGAGGGGATGTGGCCGGGCCCACTTTGGGTGGCACATCCTGGTGGCCAGAATGGTGGCAGGGAGGGCTGAACCAGCACTTACCCAGATCCGCCTCTCAACCTTACAGGGGCTCCACGAGCGGGTCACACACCTGACCTTGGGGCAAACCCGGCGGCTCCTGGGAGGGACGGTGGCTCCAGTTGGGGCCTGCTCAAGCCACAGAAACCCAAGAAGGGGAGGGAGGGGGCGTGTCAGAGGCCCTCTACATCCGGAGAGACTCGGAGCTCCTCACAGGCCCTAGTGAAGCCCTCTGCCAGTTGGGCAAGGGAACAGCTATCCTCTTCTTCAGCCCACGGTAATGGTGGGGGGCTCAGAAGAGGTGGTGAAATTGCCAAAGTTACACAGAGAAGAAGGATCAGTAGTGTCTCTCCAGAACTGGCCCACCTTCACCTGTTCCAGGCTGCTGAGGCTCCCTGTCTCCAGGGAACATAGAATAGCTCCGATCACTGACCCATCCACCTGCACCCATCACCCATGACTGTGCCCCCCACCCCTGTGTTCCCTGGAACAGCCAGAGTCAGGGGCTCCTCCTGGAACCTCCACCCAGTGTAGGGCATAAACCTGCAGGATGTAGAGGGACAAAGCAGGGGTCCCTCCTATGTAGGCACAGGACAGACAGACACAGGCGTGAACACTCAGAGGTGGGCAGACACTGGTACAAAGACACAGAGGCACAAATACACCCAGGTCAAGCAAGCCTAGGGACCAGAGGGGGGTGTGTGTGTGTAGAGCAGTGGGAGGTGGAGTGGAGGGCCCAAGCAGAGAGATGTAGGAAGCAGAGCAGCAGGAAGGTGGGCGCAGAGAAGCGACAGGTAGCTTCATAGAGTCACAGAGTGCAGACGGCCAGACCTCACTCCTTCTTTCTGACCCTCTTGGGTGGGACAACAGATCTGCCCTGCATCAGCCAGGTTTTGAGCTCAGAGCCAGGTAACTCTATCCTGCTGACCATCATCCCAGCCTCCTCTTATACAGCCTCTACCCAGAAGCCTGAATCTGCTCCCCAAAACCTGACCATAGTCCCCCTGCTTAATGCCCTTTATAGTTCCCCACAACCCTCGGGATAAAGTTCACTTCCTTCCTGGACTTCAAGGCGTTTGTGATGTGGGTCCTCAGAGGTCACATCTCCTATTTCTTTCCCTCCACGCTTTATCCTCCATTCAGGCCAGACTCCTGGCCTTTAGACGTACATGTCTGCACATACACATTTGCACATACCACTTATCCACCTTGGCTCATGTAACTCCTTCTGTGGATAATTCCCTTCCCTCAAATCTCACTGATCTAGGTTCCAATACAGGTTCTTCCACTAATTTACGACCATGAGACTTTGGACAAGCCAATTCCCTTCTGAACCTCAGCTGCCCTATCTATAAAATGGGACTAAGAATACCAGCCCCTCCTCTTTCTCACTGAAGATTAATTGATACAGTGGATGCTAGGTCCTCAAGCACAATGCCCAGCCCTCAGCAGGCAGACACTGAGGGAGTTTCTAAATGCGTTCCAGTCTTCCCTGCCACTTCCCAGCAGACTTTTTCTCCAGATGAGAAGGGGCTCTACCGTGTCACAGGTGGAAAGAGCAGGCACAGAGTCTGGGGTCAGGCAGATGGGGGCTGAGGCCAGTCTGTTGACTCCACCTCCTAAATGTGTCTTGTCTTCATCAGCTTGTTTCTGCCAGCAAGGCCTTAGTCCAGACCCCTAGCCAGATGCCCTGCACCTGTCCCAGCCTTCTAACAGAGCTCTGGCATCCACTTTGACCTTCTTCAGTCCATTCCCTACATACCAGTCAGACTATCTTTTTAAAACTACAAGTCTGGTCTTTTTTTAAAACTTCCACTGACTTCCAGTGTTCTCAGCAGAAAACACTATCCTTAACACAGCTTTTCGTGCCTGGCCTGCTAACCCTCCTTCCCCGACTGCTCTCTCGCTCCCTGAGCTGCAGTCACCCCAGCCTTCCCTCTGTCTGTCAACTTGCCAACATCATAACCTTTCTCAGGGCCCTTGCACCTGCAGCTCCTTCTGCCTGGAAAGCTGTTCCCTTCACCCCACCCCTTTCACCCAGTTGATCTCTGTTATCCTTCAGGTCTCATCTTGAGCCTTGTCTGGACTCCCACCTGGATCAGGCCATCACGGTGGGTGCACCCTGAATGCACTCTGCCGTCTCTGTCTGAGCAGTTCCCGTCACTGCGATGGAGCCACTAACTCTAATCTGTGACTTCACATCTAGCTCCCCAAAAGGCTGAGTCCAGGAGGGCAGGGTCCACATCTCCTCTGCTACCTTCTGATTATGGTCCTTGGCACAGTGCCTGGCACATAGTAGGAACTCAGTAAATATTTGTTATGTGAATGAATAAACCTCAACCTTATCATCTGCAGAGAGGGAACAATAATCCCAACCTCGAAGGAAGGCTGTGAGAGTAGCTGGTATTACAACTACACTACACCTGACACATAATAGTTGCTGAATAAAAAGCTAGTTCCTTTCCTCCTGCTCACATGCCACCCCCTTCAACAAGCCTTCTTGGAGGCCTCTCTCTCCCTCCTCCAAATCTTTTGGTGAATATCTTTTATTCACCCATTGGCCATCTTCTGTCCTTTTCTGCTTGGGACTCAGGGCCTCTGAGTCTGCACAAGTCTATTCACTCACATATATGGAAACTGAGAAGTGCTGGCAGGTAGCGACTAAGTCTGAGTCACCCATGATTCCATGGCAAGTAGGGGTGGGGAGGAGATAGGGAGGGAAGGGGGCTCACCGGCGTGGAGTTCGCCTCCAGCAGTGCCGTCTTCCACGCTCTGCAATGCAAACCCACGAGACCATGAGGAGGGAGTTCAGAAGAAGGGAGACTGGGCCCCACATTTTAGACTTTCCTCCCCTACTCCGCCTCTAGCCCCAGTCCCTTGTGAAGGGGGAGATCCTCTTCACTCCCTTGGGAAGACAAAGGGGACCCCCTCAGCTGCCCCAGTCACACAGACAAGCCCCCAGCTGAGCTGCTGCAGTTCTATAACTCTTTCTTAGTCTATAGTCTCCTCACCGCTGGGGAGATTCCAGTTTCCCCATCTAGACAAAAGACAGTTGGGCTTGGGTGGTCCTTTAGTGGTTCAGATTCTGACATGCCTAGGCTGGTTCTCTGGCTGCAGCCTACCTCCACATCCCAAACCTACAAACTCGGTTCCCCCACACTCTGACCCCAGAGCCCCAGGAACGCCTAGTGGACACCGGACAATTGAGCCTTTGTTGGTTGCCATGGCACCTGGCTGGGGTGGACAAGGAGGCTCTGTGCTTTGTCTACCCCGAGCTCGGCTTCCCCTGCTCCCACACATCCCATCTCTTTCACTCTCCTACAGCGTGAAGGCCAACTGACCCTCTGCCAGAGAGTAGGAAGGGAAAGAATGTGAGTGAGCAAAAGGCGCCTGAGGAAGACACACCCAGGCTCTCGCAGTATCTCTGCATCCAACACAGGGTGCCCCTCGGGCTACCTCTGTTAGGCACGTTAGGGTCTATCCCTCAGATCAGAGTACCTCCCACCCCAGGCCATCTTCTAAGAAGGGAGTGAGAGGAGGGTTCTCTGAAGATGCCACAGGGCTGTCTGTTCCTGTGTATCACCCCAAGTGAGGGCTTATCTCAGAGGCTGTTAGATACCTGACCCTGATGAACGACCAGGGACCACCCCTGAGGCAGCTGTGCACACACTGCACCCCACAACAGTCTTGAATTCATCGTGGACCATGTCAGGAGTTTACTGGATACCATGCCAATCACCATGAGTCATTCAAACCCACTCTGCCCAGCCTCCACTGAACCACCATGCTCACTGGTCTTTGTCCCGCTTTCCTACCTTTAGGGTGCTAGAGGCTCAATGAGAAGGAAGTCATTGGTCATATTCCCGAGATACCACCCCATCCTCTCCTGGGAGCGACTCACATGGCGTCATCTTTGGTCTCAGCACACAGGTGCAGGCGGGAGCCCTCCCGCAGGTTCACAGTCAGCAGGCCATCTCGGCTCCGGCCTTCTGGGGGCTGCACATCTAAAGGCAGACACACACGTGTGGGGTTTCCACAGGGCACGGGCCCCAAGTCTCCCCAATAAATCAGGAACAAGAACAGGAACTGACTTCCCTGGGTCCGGTAAACTGGCCACTGCTGACCTCCTCTGATCTCACATACTTTCCCTGGGATTTTACTCAATTCTTTAGACCCTTCCACCTTTCCACATCACCTGCTTCCCTAGCTAGGTACATCTCTCTCCCAGTTTCCCTGTTATAATTATGACCTGAGTCTTGGTCAGGGATATTTGCTGGGTAACTCTGGGCCAGCCACTTAACTTCTCTGAGCCTCCTTATTTCACTTCATTTTTTCCATTCCTAGCACTGGAGAGGGCAGGAGCTGTGTCTGACTCACCTCTGTGAACCCAGCATAGGGCCCAGGTTCAGCACAGGGTAGGAACTCAGTGAGGACTCATTGCTTAACTTACACCACATGAACTGGATTTGATAGAGGCCCAGAAGCAATGTCTGTGGAAGGCCTCTGAAAGCTGCAGAGAGTCTTCCACCTGAGAAGGGCAGGTGTTCTCAGACACAGTGGGAGGGCCGTGCCTGTAGTCACAGAGAGAAAGAGGCTCACCGTGGCACTCTTGGCCGATCTTTATGTCGCGGACGTTGAAGTGGATGAGCACGCGGTCCTCCTCATCCTGGGCAGTCTCATCGTGGTAGTAGCCCAGGGTCCCATCCAGCCACAAGGCAAACCAGTTCCGCTTCCAGCGGCGGAGGATGGAGCCTGTGCGATATTCCAGACCCACAATATGGGCTGATCACAGAGTCTGAGTCGGGGCAGGAGCCGTGGGTGGGCTCCCAGCATCCCCTTATCCCCAGCCGCCAGTGTTGTAATCACCCCTTCCTTGTCTGTCTACTCCCTGAAATGATGGCAGGGCCTCTCTCTGTCTTGCTCACCCATTTCCTCCCATTGGGCCTAACAACATAGTCAAGGTTCCATACATGTGCTGAATGGTAAATGAATGATCAGATTCCTTCCTTGGGGGAAGCTGGAAATCTTTTAAGTATCATAAGACATGTGATAGGACACCTCCATATGTCCAACTGAACATGTTTAAGTTCATGTCCAATTGAACATTTGTTTCTACATGTACAGTTTGTCAGAGAAAGAGCATTAAGCTGTTTTTGTATGAATGCAGAATAGGATTTATGCAAGAATTAATAGAAAACTAGTCGTCACATGCTTGCCTTAAGGAAACCTTCAGTTTCCATTGCATCCATTCTGCTGAGGGTTGTACAGTTATTGTGTACTTTAAAAACAAAGGCCCCGGGGGACAGTCATTTGTGTAGTGTCTGTTTCTTCTGCCAAATGGAGAGCCGAGGGATTGTCCATAGCTCACCTCATGGATCCTAGAACCCAGCAGGACCTGGACTCTGTGTTTGCTGGACTGAATGAACTGAGGATGAGTCATGGGGTGTCGGGGAGCTCCTAGCCTAGGACAGCTCTTATTCAGACCATGACTCTGGTCAGAGGTGGATCTGGAAGCCTGATCCCTAGCTTTAGACATTTCGAGACTGGAAATCTTAACAGGAAAGGTTAAAGACTAAGAGAGCTCCTGAGAACTTTATAAATTCTGAAGAACAGAGGCATTTTTCATTTTGTTCTGTGCCTTGTTCTGTGGCGAGCCCTGGGCCACAGAGGGTTAAACCCAGTCCCTGCACTTGGGGCGCTCACAGTCTGGAGACAGTATGGGGTAGGGGACTGGTGGGGTCCACAGGTAAGGACGGTTAAGTATCAATCGTGCTCTAAGAGGGGTATGTGTGAGGCACTGGGGACAGAAAAGAGAGCTGCTAACCCAGCTTGGTGCTACAGCAGGGGCTGGGGTGGGGAGCAGAGAAAAGGCAGAGAAAGCTCTTTTCAGAAAGGGACACCTGAGCTGGGTCTTGAAAAATAAGTAGCTTACTAAGCAGTCAGGAATGTGAAGGACATTCCCGGCAGAGAGAAGAGTATGGACAAAGGAGGGAAGGATAAAAAGGGCACGGTTTCTTGAGAGAAGGGATCACTGTGCAGGTCCAACAGGCCACTTCCCTCACCCCTGGCCCCAGACAAGGTACAGGACAGACAAGGGCTTGGCCCAGGGTCACTCACTCTGTCTCCACAGCCAGCCGCCCCTCACCAGGGCCATTTCCTCAAAAGGACTTTCCAGGGTGGAGTCAGGCGGAACCTGTCAGAGGAATCACAAACTTCATCAGCTGCTCCACAAAGGCTCCCCGGAGAAAAACCCCCACCCCGGTCCTCCCTGGGGGAGCCACCAGGAAAAGTTTAAGGGAGTGTGGATAAACAAACAAGGGCAAGCCTGTCTGTCTCCTCTCCATTCGTGGCTCCAGACACATAATGGGAGCACTGTGCTCGTGGGGTCAGCAGGGCAGCCACACTTTGCATTGGGGTGGGGGTGGGGGTCAGAAGCTTGAATTCCAATCTCATCCCCATAACCTTGACCAAGTCCCTTTTCCCAGCCTCCACATCTAGATCTGTAAAAAGGTGTTCATCAGGCAGATAGAGACTGGAGTGAGGAACTCTGAAAATGTTAGAAACCCTGGAATATTGAAATGCTGGCAGCAGAGAATAGTGGAATCATGGCAGTGAACAAGGGACTTTCATGATAAGAAAGCCCTCCTCACATTTGAACCCCACCAGGGTTTCCCAGGTGGCTCGGTGGTAAAGAATCCACCTGCCAATGCAGGAGACGAAGGAGATGCAGGTTTGACCCCTGGGTCAGGAAGATCCCCTGGAGAAGGAAATGGCAACCTACTCCAGTATTCTTGCCTGGAAAATTCCACTGACAGAGGAACTTGGCGGGCTACAGTCCCTGGGGGTCGCAAAGAGTCAGACACGGCTGAGCATGAGCACACACACACCAAGAACCCATTTACAAAGTGCATAGAATAATAGTTCAACAGCAACTATGATTTATCGAGCACTATATGCCAGGTATACTTCTAAAGTGGTTTCATCGATTAACTCACAATATTCCTTGTTATTCCCAGGAAACTGGGGCCTGGAGAGGTCCAGTCACTTGCACAGATCTTCTTGATTAGTAAGCAGTGGAACCAGGATTCACACCCAGCAGTCTTGTCTACTAAGCATTATCCCAGTAGGATTTTTTAAAACTCCCAAATATCCAGCCCGTATCCCATAACAATAAAATCAGAATGTCTGAGGGACGGAAGTAAGCACTGATAGTCTTCAAAGATCCCCAGGTGATTCAATGTACAGGAAAGTTTGGGCCCCGCTGCAACTCTGTCCAGTACTTGTGTGATGGAGCTTGGATTGGAATCCAAGTGCCCTCCCCCACTAACTCACACCTGTTGTTGCGTAGCAAGGGCTGGCTGGCACACCTAGGGTGGAAAACCCGGACTTGTCCCTGCTTCTCCAGCCGCTCCCTCCCATCTTTACGCTCTGACATAGGTCAGACAAGAAGGCCAGGTGTAAACTCCCTCTCCAGCCCCACTTAATGCACCCACCTGTCTACACCTGTTGCGGTGCTGCTGCCAAAACGGCCGGCTACTTGATGCTGCTGCCGCCCAACCCGCTGCGCCTGCGCTCTGAGTGCCCCAGAGTGCCTGGGGCAATTCACTCTCCCCGCTGCAGCCCGGGGCCTAGCAGCCTCGGGGCCCCGCCCCCCAGGGAGGGGGCGGGGCATGTAGCGATGGGCTGACAGGAGTCCTTCTGGGACTTGTAGTCTGCAGGCCTAGACCTGGGAACTATACAGCCTCTCGTGGGAGGTAGCCCGGTGCCCACTTGGAGCACAGGTGGGAGGCTGCATCTGTGATTTTATTTTGCTGTTGTCATTATGTTGTTCATTTAGCATGAGATACTTTTCCCCAAGAATCTTGAGCTCTAATTTTCTAGAAAAATGTAAAACTACAGGGAGAAAACCAGGCTCCTAGTTTTGCCATGTTTTCTTGATACTCAGTTTGTGCCTGGCACTGGGCATTAGTGGAAGGCACAAAGAAACATCCTACAAGCCCCTTAATTTCCCAGTTTCCAGTCTGGTGGGGGACACAACATAAACACACAAAGTACAGAGTATGATCTGACAATGGGAAAGAAGAGTTTGACTTTGATGGAGAGGTTCAGAAAGGCTTCCCAGAGGAGGCTGCAGGGTCTTGAAGGATGAGTATGAGTGTCTCATCACTTTATGGCAAATAGAAGGGAACAAATGGAAACAGAGATTTTAGTTTCCTGGGCTCCAAAATCACTGTGGACAGTGACTGCAACCATGAAATTAAAAGACACTTGCTCCTTGGAAGAAAAGCTATGACAAACCTAGACGGTATATTCAAAAGCAGAGACATCACTTTGCCAACAAAGGTCCATCTAGTCAAAGCTATGGTTTTTCCAATAGTCATGTGCAGATGTAAGAGTTGGGCCATGAAGAGGGCTGAGTGCCCAAGAATTGATGCTTTCAAAGTGTGGTACTGAAGAAGACTCTTGAGATCCCTTGGACAGCAAGGAGATCAAACCAGTCAATCCTAAAGGAAATCAGTCCTGAATCTTCATTGGAAGGACTGATGCTGAAGCTGAAGCTCCAATACTTTGGTCACCTGATGGGAAGAGAGGACTCACTGGAAAAGACCCTGATGCTGAGAAAGATTGAGGGCAGGAAAAGGGGTCAACAGAGGATAAGATGGTTGGATGGTATCATCAACTCAATGGACATGAGTTTGAGCAGACTCCAGGAGATAGTGAAGGATTGGGAAGCCTGGTGTGCTGCAGTCCATGGGGTCGCAAAGAGTTGGACATGACTGAGCACCTGAACAGCAATGAGTGTCTCGTATTTCAGGGTTTGGAAAGCAGAGTGCTTTCCAAAGAAAAGGGGTGGGAGAGCATGGGGACAGGTGGGTGATGAAGCCGTAGGGGTTGCAAGGATGTAACACGAAGGCCTTGGAAGACAGGCTCAGGAGCCTGGGCATTTTATGACATAGTGACTGGAGCTTGGGGTTGGGTGAGGAGCTAGATGATACAATTTGTGGCCTGGAATTTCTAGGACAGTCAAAAATGGATGGAAAAGGGCCCAACTAGAGAGAGAAGACTATTTATCTACCACCGCGGTCTGTTCCTCCAGGATCATTTCCTTGTATAGTTCAACCCCACAAAGCCCCAGCTAGGAGCAGATCCAGGAGGTCATTCTAGAGCAGATAGACTGTCCAGGCCTGAAAGATCCCTTGAGAACAGAACCCACCCTGCCCTGAGTCTTTTGTTCTGTCACAGGGACCTCTCTCTTACCGGAGCTGCAGGACTCATGGTTCCTGGGCCGTCAGAGCAGCATTTCCCGGAAGGCTCCTGCAGGGGGGCATATCCTTAAGAGCCTTGGAGATAAGGGGATCAGGAAGGTGCTACCAAGTGGAAACCGGCAGGGGGTGGCAAAGGGGGGCACACAGCTCCTAGAGAAAGTCGTCCTTTCTCTCCAGTCCGCTTCCCAAGCTCACCAATGGATACCCTATTTGACCTTCAGGTCTCTGGATAACAAGTCATCTGTGATTCGGAGGTGGTGTTGCACTAGCATCGCTAAGATTCCCGGGGTGGGAGGCGGGGCTAACCCTCCCCTCTCGGTCGGGGGCGGGGCTAAATGTTCCTTCAGCCGGGCTTGACCCTGCTGTCACCCCAGTCCTGGAGGCACGGCTTGGCTCTTTAAGCTTCCCCGTCTTGCTCCTGGGTTTCTGTAATCCTGACCTCAGCTAACCCTGTGCCTCGGCCCTTCGTGCAGTGCATGCCTTGCTGAGGGATCCACCAGGGCTGATCCTACTTGCCCCGGAGTTCATCCCCTCCGTGCAGCCCCAGAAATCAGTTCTCCCAAATCACGCTTTGCATCCCTGTGTCCTGTATGGACCGTCCCACCCCTACCTTCTCCAGACTACAGTTGTCACCTCTTCTGTAGAAGAATGGAAGGGAGGAAGGGAAGGGTGAAGCTGACTTCAGAGAATCTGGGTGCTGCCGCTCTTCGCAGCTCTCCTTGCTCCCCTGGGGAGGCTCTTTCATAGAGGGGTGGTGTGAGGGAACAGTGCAGACAGCTCCAAAATTACCTTCTCTGGATTTAGTAACAGATGAAAAGAAAAGATTTTCCAGCATCATTGTGGAATTCATAAGATCTCCCTATTCCCCAACCAAAGAGGGGGTGCTATGACAAGAAAAAAAGGAAGGGATGCTTGGCAAACTAAAACCACAAGACTGCACTACAAAATCTAAACGCAGCTTGTGTGTTAGTCGCTCAGTCATGTCTGACTCTTCGTGACCCTGTGGACTGTAGTCCGCCAGGCTCCTCTGTCCCTGGAATTCTCCAGGGAAGAATACTGGAGTGGGTTGCCGTTTTCGTCTCCCTGTGATCTTCCCGACCCAGGGACTGAACCGCGTCTGCTGCATATCGCTGAAAGACCTGACATCAACCTCTGAAATTCTGGTCAATGACTCTCTTTGAGAAGCTGATAAATGTTGTATTCTGCCCAGGAAAAAATGCACACACATGTCACATTTTACGTATAATTCTTGGGATTTCATAGATGCTTGAAGCTATGATGATTGCTATTGAGACTGTTTTTAATGTTCACAGCTGTGCAGATGAGTGGAAAGAGTATGGACTGACAAGCAAGAGCAGTGAGAGCATAGTAGGAATCATAGCTCTACAAAGTGATGGGTTTGAGAGACTGTTTAATCAACTAAAATATATTAAGACTAACAAGCCGATAAGTAACTTTTATATTTCTGTTGTAGCTGTGGTACACAGAACCACTGGCAGAGAGAGAGTGTTTTGTTATTTCAAATGTCTCTGGTGGATGAACAGCTCTCAGATAATATATTGTTTAGAGAATAGTGGGCTGGCTTATGAAATTAAAATTTACTACTTACATTTTCTAGAAAGTAGTATAATGAGAATGATTTATATCATCTCTATTTACTAAAAAAAAATTCTGAGATTTATATCAAACTGCAACTGGAGCAAAAGTAAAACCTCTTATGTAAAAGTTTAATAATAATTTTAGCGGGATATAATTTACATATTATGAAATTCACTCTTTTAGAGTACACAATTCCCTATTCTGATAAATTCACAGAGTTGTGCAACCATCCCCACTATTTAGTCTCAGATCATTTTCTTTCTTTTTTTTTTTTTTTGGCTGCATCTCTTGGCTTGTGGAATCTCAGTCCCCAACCAGGGATTGAATCCAGGCCACAGCAGGGAAAGACCAGAATCCTAACCACTAGGCAACCAGGGAACTCTCACATACCATTTGCATTACCCTCAAAGGAAACTTACATGGTTAAGACATTCAAGATGGCTGTTCTCTTGCTCTCTGTACATCCCTTGCCTGACCAGTGCTTGCTTCACCACTCAAATCCTGGACCTTCCTACCTACTTGCCCCAGGTCCCAACTGGTGATTGTTCTTAGCAAAGGGGCAGTGAGGGGTGTGCTCTTTACTGGTTTCCCTGGTAACTAATGAGCCCACCTGACATCAATTCCCATATAACTGATAACCTTCCCTTCCCCTCTGGAGTGAAGATTGCCGCCAGGTCCTCTCCTGCCCATTTTCTGCCACACACCATGGGGTACTGCTTCAGGACCTTGCTTCAGACATGTAAGCTCCCCCCATCCTTAAACCACTGGTGTTTCTGTTGCTGACTCTGGGATCTTCAGTCTTGAAGCTGGGCAAGCATGGGCCTTGTAGGCCTGTGAAGTGCAGCCCAAAGAAATTCTGCGTCCTCTAGTGGCCACTCTCAATCCCCTTTCCCCCAAGTCCCTGGCAACCACTACGTGGTTATGGTTGCTGTTGTTTAAGTATTTCTTTATTTGACTGCACTGGGCCTTAGTTGTGGCATATGGGATCTAGCTTCCTGACCAAAGATTGAACCCAGGCCTCCTGCATTGGGAGTGTGGAGTCGTAGCCACTAGACACCAGGGAAGTCCCATGGCAACCACTACTTTGTATGAATTTGCTTATTTTGAACATTGCATATGTGCATGCATACATCCTCAGTCATTGAGTCATGTCTGGCTCTTTGCGACTCCATGGACTGTAACCCATCAGGCTTCTCTGTCTATGGAATTTTCCAGGCAAGAATACTGGAGTGGGTTTCCATTTCCTACTCCAGGGGATCTTCCTGACCCAGGGATCGAACCCACGTCTCCTGAGTCTCCTGCATTGGCAGGCAGATTCTATGCCACTGCACCACCTGAAAGGCCCTCACATATGTGACCTTTCATGATTGGCTTCTTTCACTTAATGTTTTCTTGGTTCATCCATGTTGTAGCAGGTATAAGTATAGTTGACCTTCTGTATCTGCGGGGAATTAGTTCCAGGATTCCCCACAACACACACACTCAGATGCTCAAGTCCCTATATAAAATAACATAATATTTGCATATAGCCTACACACATCCACATCAGTATACTTTAAATCATCTCTAGATTACTTATAATACCTAATACAATGTAAATACTGTGTAAATAGTTGGAAATATAATGTAAATGTTTTTACAATTATGTAATATTTGCCTGTCCTAGACAAATATTTTGCTCTTTGAAACTTACTGGAATTTTTGTAATATTTTTGATCTGTGATTGATTGAATTCCCAGGTGCTGCTGCTGCTAATATGGAGGACTAACTGTACTTGATTTCTTCTTATTGGTGAATAGCATTCTAAACCATGTTTTATTATCCATTGATTAGTTGATAGACATTTTGGGTGGTTTCCATCTTACAATACTGCTGTGAATGTTTATGTACAAGTTTTTGGGAGAAGGTATGTTTATATTCCTATTGCCTATGATATTGCTAAATCAGTTGGTAACTGTTTCACATTTTGAGGAACTGTCAATCTATTTTCCAAAGTGGCTGCACCATTTTACAATTCCAGCAGCAATCTGTGAGCTTTCCAGTTTTTCTCATCCTCGCCAACCCTTGTTATTGTCTCTTTTTTTAAGTTTCATTTATTTATATTTAAATTTTTTTGCTTATGTATCATGATATGCATGATCTTGGTTCCCCAATAAGGGATTGAACCCTTGCCCCCTGCAGTGGAAGTGGGCGGGGGGAGAGGGGGTCCCAACCACCGGACCCCCAGGGAAGTCTCATATTGTAAGATTATCTCTCTTTGATTATAGCCACCCTAGCAGGTGAAAAGTGTTGTTTTGTGGTTTTGATTTGCACTTCCCTAATGATCAGTGGTGTTGAGCATCCTATTAGTCATTGTATATTTGGAGAAATGTCTTTAGGTCTTTTCCCCAGTTTTTGATTGGGTTGTTTGTTTTTTTCTGGTATAGAGTTGTATTAACTGCTTGTATATTTTAGAAATTAATCCTTTGTCAGTTTCATTTGCTATTATTTTTCTCCCATTCTGAGGGTTGTCTTTTCACCTTGTTTATAGTTTCCTTTGCTGTGCAAAAGCTTTTAAGTTTAACTAGGTCACACTTGTTTATTTCTGTTTTTATTTTCATTATTCTAGGAGGTGGTTCATAGAGGATCTTGCTGTGATTTATGTCACAGAGTGTTCTGCCTATGTTTTCCTCTAACAGTTTTATAGTTTCTGGTCTTACATTTAGGTCTTTAATCCATTTTGAGCTTATCTTTGTGTATGGTGTTAAGGAGTGTTCTAACTTAAAAAATGTAGATAATTCTCAAATAATTTTGAAGGAAAAAAAATGAAATGGCCTTGCAGTGTTTCAGGGGTTTGAGTAGAAGGGTTACATGCCTATTCAAAGAACCTGGAAAGTAGTGTACTTCCATTTCCTGGACAGGAATGTCCAGAGAAAAACCCAACCCATGAGGAAGGATAAGGACTACAACCTCTTGGGGGAAAACCAGTGCTGAGGGGTTCATCCAGGCTTCTGGAACAGAGGCGGTGCTTTTGTTTATGTCTAGGCTATAATACTCTGTTATTCAATCAAATGCTAATCTCGGTGTTACTGTGAAGCTATTTTGTAGATGTGGTTAACCTCCACAATCAGCTGACTTTAAGTAAAGGAGATTATCCGTGATAATCATCCAATTAGTTGAAGGGCCTTAAGGTGGCTCAGAGGGTAAAGCTTCTGCCTGCAATGTGGGAGACCTGGGTTCAATCCCTGGGTCAGGAAGATCCCCTGGAGAAGGAAATGGCAACCCATTCCAGTATTCTTGCCTGGAGAATCCTACAGATGGAGGACCCTGGTGGGCTACAGTCCATGGGGTCGCAAAGAGTCAGACACGACTGAGTGACTTCACTTTCACTTTCCCTGAAGAAGATGACTGTAAGGTCTGTGGACTGTAGTCTCAGCCCTTGCCTGAGAGTTTCCAGTCTGCTGACCTGGGCTGCAGGTTTCAGATTTGCCAGCCTCACAACCGCCAATTCCTTGAGATAAATCACTTTATATGTATGTATAACCTACTGACTCTGTTTTTCTGGAGAGCCCTAATACAGGGAAGAAGATATCTTCTTGTCAGAACTCCCCATTTGAAACTATTAGAAACACCAGATTTGGAAACGGAGGAAGAAAGCCTGGCAGCCCAGGAGAAGGTCTGAGGGGAGGGGTGTTGAGACCTTCCTATCTCAGAAGAAACGGTACCCCATACCCAGAGGTGAGGGGTTGCAAATACTCCCTGGAAAATGCTCCATCTGGATCATGGAGAGGTTTCTTTCCACTTGCTACGCTCTTGTTCAATGATTGGGACCTTTTGGTTCAAGGGAAATAATTTGGTTTTGAGAACAAATGATGCCTTCCAGGTTTTCATAACTGTATTTGACATGCTGTCTGAAAGTCTTTACTTCTTCATTTGTGTGTTCACCTGGTCATTTGCTTCAGAACTTGCTTCCTCTTGCTCTAAGTAATGACTTTCCTGGACAGGTAATTTCTTAAGAGACTCCATTTCTTTCTCTTGACAAAGTTCAGTCACTTCATTTCCTCTTCTCTGAAGACTCTACACTTTTTCAAAAGTCAAGATTTGCTCAGCTTGACTACTTCTAAGATGATTAGCCTTCGATGATTGTGTTTCCTTCTTTAGTGATGTTGTCATAGAATTGATTTCTCTCTCCATCTTGGCTGTTTAAATACACACTTGATTTTTCAACGTCAGTCAAATTTCTCTTGGCTCTTCTGGTCTGGTCATAAGTACTGTCTCCATTTCCCAAGTCCAAGTCATTACCCGTGTTCTCTTCTCCAAGTGGAACTGTTAGGTCTTTCATCTTTAGCCAACATTCCTCCAGAGACTTGATCTGACTCTTTACAGATGTCCTGGAGTTCTTTAGGAAGGACTGGAGTCTTTAGTATTACTTTTGCTCTTTCCACTTGTATTTTTTTTTTCCACACTGTGCAGCATATGGGATCTTAGTTATGTGACCAGTGATTGAACCCATGTCCCCCGCATTGGAAATGTGGAGTCTTACCCACTGGACCAGCAGAGAAATACCCCCACTTGTATTTTATTTATTTATTTTTGGCTGTGCTGGGTCATTGTTGCACAGGGTTTTCTGTAGCTGTGGCGAGCAGGGGTTCCTCTTCCCTGTGGTGCGTGGGCTTCTCATTGCAGTGGCTTTTCTTGTGGAGCACAGGCTCTAAGGTGCACAGGCTTCGGTAGTTGCGGCAGTGACCCTTAGTTGCTCTGGGACATGTGGAATCTTCCTGGACCAGGGATGGAACCGGTGTCTCCTGCACTGGCAGGCAGATTCTTTACCACTGAGCCACCAGAGAAGCCCTCCCACTTGTATTTTTGATGGATTTAGTTTCTGCTTCTAGAAACAGGATCTTTCTCATGTTATAAGAGATTGGCTTATCTTGATCTACATTTGAGATTTTCTTTCCCTAGCTTGTTTCCTGTTAAGCCATAAGATGGACCAAATCACGTGGTTAGGCATTACCAGGGTATCAGACATGTCTTTCGGTCTCACAGGGGTCTTTGATGAGGATTCAGGCAGATGGTGGCAGGGGACGGAATATCCAAGATGACTTCACTCACATGTGTGGCACGTTGGTGGGACGGTTGGAAGGGCTGGGACTGCTTTCGCCATGTGCCACAGCTTGGGCTTCTTTACACAATAGCTGGACCCCAAGTATGCAAAAGTAACAGCTGTCAGACTTTCGTAAGGCTTTAACGTGATTCACTGTGCCAGCCCAGATATAAAGGGAGGGTGCGGGTGGGCCAGTGGTTCCCTGGTTGGGAAACTAAGATCCTGCAAGCTGTGAGGCATGGCCAATAAATAAATAAAGAGCACTATATAAAGCTGTGAATCCTGGGAGGTGTGTTTCATTGGAGGCAATCTTCAGACACACATTACCTCACCTTGGAGGCGTGTTATGATCTAATTGAGGTTGTAGCAATGCAATGCAGCAATAGGGAAAGATGGGGAAATTTAGAATGTTGGTGTTTTCTGGCTCCTTCATGTTACTTTTAGCAAAGTCCTACCAGAGAGAAAGAGATAGAGAAGCTCAAACTAGATCTAGCTCCTCTGTACAACTTTGCTAAGGGAGGAACTGTTTGCTATAACCTGTAATCTAGGTTGACTGAGAATCTTGTAATTTTAAACTTTGTGGAGTTTAAAAAGCCAGGTGCTTCCTCATTGAAGCACTTATGTGTGGTAATGGCAAAATGGCAGCCTTAGGAGGAGCTGAGGCTAGTGCCTGCTTTAGAAAAGCCGCGAGCCTGTTGGTAAAGAATGGTGTGGGCTTCCCTGGCGGCTCAGAGAAGCCACCACAATGAAAAGCCCCACACCACAGCTAGTAGCAGCCCCTGCTTGCTACAACTGGAGAAAAGCTCTCACAGCAAGGAAGACCCAGCACAGCCAGAAATAAATAAATAAATTTTAGAAAAGAAGAAGAGAAGAATGGTGCTGGAAGGCCACCCAAGACTGTTGTTTCAGATGGCCTGAAGAGAGCCATCATTCAGTTGAAGAAATGGCGAGAAAGTAGAAGAGCAGAATGTTGGGTTTGAAAACCATGTCTGGATAAGACCTTTGACTATAGTTACTCACGTTGGAACTGACTAGAACCGAGCAGATCAGAGGTCTACTACATTTTTGAGGGAATCTTGCTGTTAATGAAACCCAAGTGAAACGTGAAAGTTGCTCAGTTGTGTCTGACTCTTTGCGATTCCATGAAATTCTCCAGGCCAGAATACTGGAGTGGGTAGCCTTTTCCTTCTCCAGGAGATCTTCCTAACCCAGGGATTGAACCCAGGTCTTCCACATTGCAGGCGTTATTCTTTACCAACTGAGCTATCAGGGAAGCCCATGAAACCAAACCCAGCCTGAAAAAGCCTGTGATTGCTCATCCTTCAGAACACTTCCTGGGTCCTTGAACCCCGTACGAGCAGGAAGTGAACTGATGATGGTGAATATCCCAAGAAGCTTCTGCTCTCGCCTATCTTTCATGGACGTGGCTATCCAGCCTTGAGCGTGGGTCTGTGTCTGAGCCTCCTGCTGACACTTCCAGTACACTGGTTAGATAGGTTGCACAGGTCAGGGCTCGTGGCCCTGGTGCCCTGAGACAGGGATGCCCTCAGATGGAGGGAAGATGCCCCGCATCCCCAAGGGTGAACTGTGCAAGGCAGTGACTTGCACTGTATTGGAAGGCCACACTCCTCTTGCCTGAGAAACCCATCCCAAGTAGGAAGAAAACCTTGTGATAACAGCAAGTATTTTTGAGACTCTATTTTAGTTTTATGCCTTAGCAATAAGGGCATGAATAATTTAGACATGAATTCTAACATACACTTATCATCTAGTCATAAAAATGTCATAAATCCCATCCCACTGCAGATAAGAGTGCCTGATCAGGAGAAACTTTAAAAAATGGCCTGTATTAGGCAGAGCTTCTAGTTGTACATCCAGAAAGCTGGGTCTAGCTTAAGCGAAAAGTGTGTTCTCTCTCCCTGCCTCTGGCCTCTGTGTGTCTGCTCCGTTCTTTCCTATCTGCCAGCTCCAGAGGAAAACGTTCCAGGGGAGGATTCTGATCGGCCACCTTCTGCCATGTGCCCATCTAGGGCAGATTCTGTTTCTGAAAGAAAAGGCAGGAGGGGAGGAAGGGCAGTGGGGAGGACAAATGATGGACTTCTTTGCCTATGTTTGTAATAGAAGGGAATGCTAAATTACATTAAAGGTTAATGCAAATAAATATATATATATATTTTACTACAGAGGCCTCATGAATTTTATGGGTCCGTGGACCTCAGATTAAAATGCACTCTTCTAGAAAGAAACAAAAACAGTTTCTAGAATGGGTGCTCATAAGTACTACCCCAGCTTCTTCCACTTGTTAAAGTGACCCATGAGCCAACACACACTGATGTGTCTCTCTAAACACAGCTCAGAGATTTCCACCCCAGGAAGCCTTCCCTGAACCCCCAAACTGAGTCATGAGCTTCTTCCATTCTCTCATAGTTAAAGGCCTCCCTCCCTATTAGAGTCCGTCAAATCCATGTCCTCCTTAACCTTCTTTGTTCAGCCCACACATGTTTATTGAGCTCCTGTTATGGACCATACATTGTGCTATGTTCAAGTGATCCATTAATGAGAAAGCAAAGTCTTCACATTCTAGAAAGAGGGGAGAGGAAAAATATAAGAAAAATAACAAATAAGCAAGACAATAGGATAAACTCCAAAGGAAGTAAATAGTGTGCTGTGGAAGGGGGAGTGCTGGTTAGGGTTACCTCTAAGGGAGGTAATGTCTAAGCTGTGTCAAGAATGAGGAAAAGGAGCCAGACCCCAAAAGGAAAAGCATCCCAGGCTGAATAAACAGCTGATGCAAAGGCCCTGTGGCAGGGAATAACCTGGTGTGTTTGAGAGTAGAGAGGCTGGGCCTTAGTGAACAAAGAGGGAGAGATTGGTATGAGGATGTTCAGAGAGGAAAATAGGAGCAAACATACACTGAGTGAAATGGAAGCCCTTGGAAAATCTTTGTCAAGTAAATGACATGATGTGATTTATATTTTTAAAAGCTACCTGCTAGGTGAAGAGTCTTCAAGTGGGACAAAAATGGAGCAGGAAGACTAGTTAGGAGACCATGCCAAGCATGAAGAGGTGGAAGTGACTTGGAAGGGAGAGATGGCGATAGAAGTGGTGAGAAGTGGATAGATTTTATGTAAATTTTGGAGATTGTATTAACCTGCTGATTGAGCATAAATCTTGAGAGAAAGAGAGAATTTGGGGAAGGTTCTCAGGCTTCTAGCCTGAAGTGGAGGCATCTGCATATATATGGGTACATATATATATGCACATGTATGTATGATTTGTTTAAATATGTACAAAATATTTCTAGAAGGCTGTACGAGAAAGTCCATGGCAAGCAAATGTGATAGATTGGCCACGAATTTCATCCAGTCTCTGTGTGCATGACCTTTTGCTATGTGACTTTACTGCTCCTACCATCAAGAGATGGAGTCTGTTTCTCCCCCTCTCACAGTTGTCTGGCCTGGTAACTTGCTTTGACCAACAGAATGCAACTGAAGTGATGTTTGAGCTCTGGGCCTAGGCCTTAAGTATCCTTATAAATTCTCTCCTCTCCTTCTTCTTGCCCTGAAACCACCATGTGAAGCAGCCTCCCAGGGAACGAGAGCCCACAAAGAGAAAGAGGCCCAGCTGGCAGACACACATGCTAGTGAGGCCATCTGACAGCTACAGCCACAGTCCATCTGCCAAGGGAGTGAGCAGCATGGTTCACCCCGGGGGAGACCAACAGAAGCACCACCCAGCTGGGTCCAGCCCAAATCACTGACCCACAAAACTCCGAGCAAACAAGTGGTTGTTGCTTCAAGCCCCTAAGTCCTGGAGTGATTTATTGCACAATAATAGATAACTGTTACAGGAGGGAACTCAGTGGCTGAAGAACAGGAATGGGAGAAAGCTTTTCATTCACCTTTTTGTAGGATTTGAATTTTGAACCTTGTGAATATATTACCTATTTATTCTCAAAAACTTTTATGCTACATTCAGTGCATAAATCACTTATTTTGAACAAAGTAAGTACAGTTTTTAGTTGACTCATCATTACCATGGATGTTTTATTAATTTTTCTTGAAGCATAGCATATCTATAGAAAAGTACATATATCATAATGGTCCAGCTTAGAGAACTTTCACAAAGTGAACATGGCTGTGCAACTAGCACCCAGATCAAGAAACAGCACCAGCCTCCTTCAAGCCCCCTCCTAGTTGCTGACCACAAGGAATGTATCTATGTTTTTATATTTACATATGTGTTTGTTGTTATTTTTATTTACATACATTTATTAACAGAAAAGTAGTTTCTTTTCCTCCCCACTAAATGCATTTAAGCAAGTATTTAAAGAATGTCATTTTAAAGGCACATCAGGTTATTTGCCTTCACCAGGGTACCCGCAGACCTCCATCTGGCTCTTTTGCTGTTGCAGGGTGAAAGCATCTTGAGGTGTTCCTGGTTGTAGCCAAACCCCTCCAGTTGCGAAGATGTGCTGCTGCCCCCTTGTGGTCAATATTTGGTTGCTGCACCAAAGCGGGCACCCAAGTCAGTATTAAGACTTTCCATTAAGCCACTACTGCCACCACCAGTGTTCTCATTTTTAGGGCTTCCCTTGTAACTCATTTGGTGAAGAATCTGCCTGCAATGCAGGAGACCTGGGTTCGATTACTGGGTAGATTTCCTGGAGAAGGAAATAGCAACCCACGCCAGTATTCTTGCCTGGAGAATCCCATGGACAGAGGAGCCTGATAGGCTACAGTTCATGGGATTGCAAGAGTCGGACACGACTTAGCAACTGGACCACCACCAATGCTTCAGTTAAGGTGAAGAGTTAGATAAACTGGTCTCCATTCTAGACTGGCATTTTATTTATTTATTTATTTATTTTTGGACCTGCCGCATGGCTTCAGGATCTTAGGTCCCTGACAAAGGATTAAACCCAAGCCCTAAAGGTGAAAGCACAGGCTCCTAACCATTGGACTGCCAGAGAATTCCCTAGGCTGGCATTTTATTTCGTTTATCATTTATTTATTTGGCTTCCCCCAGGTCTTAGTTGTGGCTTGTCGGATCTTTCTAGCTGCCGCACTGGGGATCTAGTTCCCTGGCCAGTAAAGGAACCAGGGCCCCTCGTTCAGGTGCTTGGAGTCTCAGTCACTGGACCATGGGGAACTCCCTGGACTGGCATTTTCTTTATTTTTTTTATTCATTATTTATTTACTTGGCTGTGCCAGGTCTTACCGAGTCTTAGTTGTGGCATGCGGGATCTCTAGTTGTGATCTATGGTATCTAGTTCCCTGACCCAGGGATTTGAACCCTGGCCTCCTGCATTGAGAGCTCACAGCCTTAGCCACTGGACAATCAGGAAAGCCCCTTGACCGGCATTCTAGAGCAACCCTTCTAGTCGACAGTCCCGGGCTTGAGTAGCACTTCTAAAGGTACTGTAGTGGCTAGTAGATAATTGCCACCAGCAGCCTGTCCTTCATGGGGAGAAGGGTCAAGATGGGGAATAGGGAAGCACAGTTGAAGGTCCCTCCTGAAAGTCCAGCAGCTGCTAGAGCCTGGCCTTGACATTCTCAGAACTGGCCCTGGGTGGGCCCACATGGCTGAAACCCTGAAGCCCCACTTCTCTGGAGCTTCTCTCCCCTCTCAGGTCCTGTGGGAGAGGTGTGGGAAGTTTCTGCAAAAACCAGAGGACATGGCCACAGATGCCCTGGACCTCCCAGGCTCAGTTCAGTTCAGTCACTCAGTCGTGTCCAACTCTTCACGACCCCATGGACTGCAGCACACCAGGCTTCCCTGTCCATCACCAACTCCCGGAGTTGGCTCAAACTCATGTCCATCAAGTCGGTGATGCCATCTAACCATCTCATCCTCTGTCATCCGCTTCTCCTCCTGCCTTTAATCTTATCCAGCATCAGGGTCTCTTCCAATGAGTCGGCTCTTCACATCAGGTGGCCAAAGTATTCGAGCTTCAGCATCAGTCCTTCCAGTGAATATTCAGGACTGATTTCCTTTGGGATTGACTGGTTGGATCTCCTTGCAGTCCAAGGGACTCTCAAGAGCCTTCTCCAATACCACAGTTCAAAAGCATCGATTCTTCAGTGCTCAGCTTTCTTTATGGCCCAACACTTCACAGGGTAGGACCCACCAAGTGAGCAGCACAGAGAGGAAGATAGGCATGAACACAGAGTGTGCTGGAGAGTGTTGGAGGGGTTTTGACAAAGAAATGACATCGTGTGATTTACGTGGGAAGAGGAAGGAACTGGTGATTTCTTGAGATGAGGCCTGGTAGATGAAGAGCCATGGAAAGTGTGTCCGCTGGGGAGGTCTCCATGAGTAGGCGGTGCTGCTGGGAAGGCTTTGCCTCCTGCCTCTCACACCTGGGACTTTACCCTGTATGTAGCTTGAGGAGCAGGTCTGGTTGAGAGGACAAAGCTGACTGGAATCAGTTGATGTTGACACTGGTCAATTCTAGTTTATGGCTACTTTTGCTGTTGTTCAGTCGTGTCCCACTCTTTGCAACCCCGTGGAACTGCAGCACACCAGGATTCCCTGTCCTTCACTATCTCCCTGAGTTTGCTCATACTCCTGTCCATTGAGTCGATGATGCCATCCAAGCATCTCATCGTCTGTCAACCCCTTCTCTTTTTGCCTTCAATCTTTCACAGTGTTAGGGTCTTTCCCAATGAGTCGGCTCTTTGCATCAGGTGACCAAAGTATTGAAGCTTCAGCATCAGTCCTTCCAATGAATACTCAGTGTTGGTTTCCTTTAGGATGGACTGGTTTACTGGCTACTTTACTGTCCCTATCTTATAGTCTCCTCTTTGCCTAATGCTTTGTCACACAAAGAAGTTATGGGACACACACCACTAGCTCCACTCAGCAGGGCAGGTGTATAATAGGGGAAAGAAACAAGTAGAGAAATCAGGTACAAGTTCCAATCCTTGGAACTCTCTTTACCCCACTGCACCATAGTCAGAGACCCAGTAGACATGGCCCTGTTCCTGCAGTGCTGAAGTGGAGAAGGAACATATTCTGCTGACATGAATGATTTTAAAAGAGTAACTTTTAAGTAGAGCGAGTCTGGGGAAGGGAATAGCTATGGGTCTGTGTCACACTGGAAGCTCCCCTGTCAAGGGAGTAGACTTATTAAAAAGGGGGACCTGAACCCAGTGACTGACACCCCTGGGCTCACACAGACATGCTAAACTGGCTGTCTAGGGGGTGTAGTGAGCCTCCATCGAAGGCCATCCAGTTATGTCTCTGCAGACTTAAAAAGATATTCCATGTCAGGATGTTTGGGGCTTTCCCAACAGAAAGTGATTTAAGCCATAGACATTTTATAATCTTGTTTAATAGGAAGTCAACTGAACAGCCCCTAGTTTGACTCAGTGGCTCAGCCTGTCACTCAGGACCTTGCTGTCTCTCCCCCCAGCCACCCTCCCTGGCAACACCTTCCTTCAAGGTTATAAGATGGCTGCTGCAGACGCAAATATCACAGCATTACCCAACATTGTACAAGATCTCCCCCACCCCTATCCTTGTCTTTCTCTATATATTCTTCTTTTTTATCAGGAAGGGAAGGTTTTCTTAAAATTCTGCTCCTACCTCCCACCAGGAGGCCTCCACTTTCATCCCACTGGTCAGTGGTGGGGCACACAGGTTCCACTAAACCGACTGCAAGGGACAGAGGCTGGTTCGAACCAGCCATGATTCATCCTACCAGCCGTGATTCATCCTACCAGCCATGATTCATCCTACCAGTGGGGAGAAAGAAAGTAGGCCTGTTGGGAAGTGACTGCCTTTGTTTGCCATTGTATTTTTTTGTTCTCATCTCTGATTACAAAGGTCATATATAAACATTTCAGAAAATTTTGGGAAATCCAGAGAAGGATAAAGAAGAAAAGAAAATCTCCAAATATTCTACCACCCAAATCCAGCCACTGGCTTACCCATTTTGCACTGGTTTTGTCCTTCTCTTTGCTCCACTCCTTCCAGCCCCCTCCATCCTCATCTTGCACCAGTCCAGTAATCTGCCTACCCACTGAGGTACACAAAAGGTTATCGTAGGCCTTGGCCCTCAACTTGTGTTACTTTTTTTTTTTTAAACCAGGTATGTATAATGGATATGTACGGCTTAAAGAATAACGATGTGATGAATACTTGTGAACCTACCACTTGGCTTGAGAAGTGAAGCATTGCTAACACCTGAAAGTCCTGATTGTATTCCCTCCTTTCCCTTCCTGAATTTGCTGTTGCTACCTGTATTCGTTGGTTGTTGTCAGAAAATTCCACGTATTGCCTCAAAATCCAATGAGCATTAATTATCTTACTCTTATGCTTCACACCAACCTAGGCTGGGCTTCCCAGGTGGCTCAGTGGGTAAAGAATATAACTACCAATTCAGGAGATGCTGGAGATTTGAGTTCAATCCCTGGGTCGGGAAGATCCCCTGGAAGAGGGCACGGCAACTCCCTCCAGGATTCTTGCCCAGAGAATCCCATGGACAGAGGAGCCTGGGGGCTGTAGTCTGTAGGATCGTATAGAGTCAGACACAACCACAGTGACTGAGCATATATGCATGCACAGCCTAGGCTGGGTGTGGTGAGGTGTGGACCTACTTCATTTAGGGCTAGGGTTTGAGAAAGCAACTGTGGGGTTCTCCCCAGACCAGTTTTATGTGCTTCAGGTTATGGGTTGGCTGGATTTGGATCCAGTCTGCTCTACATGTCTCATCCTATTTGGATCAAAGTCTACCTGGGGCCTCTTCTTCTTCTGGCAGCTCAGTGAAGTGTGAGAGCCACATCCGACAGCACAAGCACATGTAAGGCTCTGCTCCTGGCTTACCTGCTAACATCCCACTGGCCAAAGCAAGTCACGGGGCTGAGCGCAGCCTCAGTAGTGCGGGGAAGTACCGTCCTTCCCGGCGGAGGGAGGTGCAGTGAATGTTCGCTAATCCATAATCCAGACTATCACAAGTGTACCTTTTGTTTTCTTTATGGTTTTACCAAACAGGAATGTATCTTTAAATTACATTACTTATAATGCAATATAATACATGCATATCAGTTGTTTTCCTCTGTTTCTGAACTTTATATAAGTGGCTTCAGAGTGGATTTACCCCCCGCCCCCAACTTGCTCTCTGCCTGTCTTATCAGTCAGGCTGCTTGGTTATGATTGCAGACATCAGTCTCAGCTCACTTAAAAGAAGGGGATTTATTAGAAGGGTGATAGGTGGTTTATAGAACTGATGGAAAGGTTGGAGAACCAGGCTCAGGAAGTGGACAGGATGCAAATCAGTAGTTGCCTGATGCTGGAGATGGAAGAGGAATTCCCTATAAAGGGGCACAAGGAAACTTTGGGCAATGATGGAAATATTTTACATCCTTATTATGGCAATGACTACACAGGATATTTGCATTTGGCAAAGTTCATCGAACTATATATTTTAAATGGGTACAGTTTTTTCTCCAGGCTAGAATATTGGAATGGGTAGCCTTTCCCTTCCTTCACTCTGAATCCATTTATACAAAGCTCAAAAACAGAAGAAAACAATTGATATGCATGTATTGTATATTATATTATAAATAATATAATTTAAAGATACATTCCTATTTGATAAAACTATGAAGAAAACAAAAGATATGCTAAATTATACATTGTGTGTGTGTGTATATATACATATATATATATATATACATGGACTTCCCTGATATCTCAGTTGGTAAAGAATCCTCCTGCAATGCAGGAGACCCTAGTTTGATTTCTGGGTCGGTAAGGTCCCCTGGAGAAGGGCTAGACTACCCACTCCAGTATTCTTGGATTTCTCTTGTGGCTCAGCTGGTAAAGAATCTGCCTGTAATACGGGATACCTGGGTTTGATCCTTGGGTTGGGAAGATTCCCCTGGGGAAGGGAAAGGCTACCACTCCAGTATTCTAGCCTGGAGAATTCCATGGACTGTATAGGGGTCGCAAAGATTCGGACATGACAGAGAGACTTTCACTTTCATGTATATATATATATGAGGACCTCGTTCATTTAGTAATAATTTTTTAAAAGTCTGTAGTGGCTAGGGTTTGAGAAAGCAACAGTGGAGTTCTCCCCAGATCAGTTTTATCTGATTTGGGGTGGTATTTCTGCCCCCATATCTGGTTTTGCAAACCTCTTATTAAATCTGTGAGATCCCTGATAGTATTTTTTGTTTTTAAAATATAACAGGTTTATTAATATGTCTCAATAAATAATTCAATGGTTTTGAGTATATTCACAGAGTTGTTCAACTACCACCACAATCAACTTTATTTGTTTAAAATTTATTATTTAAATTTATTTAAATTTTATTTATTTATTTATTTTACTGCACCAAGTCTTTGTTGCTGCACATGGGCTTTCTCTAGTTGCAGTGAGTGGGAGCTACTTTTCGTTGAGGTGCACAGGTTTCTCTTTCTTCAGAGCACAGGGTCTAGGCGAGTAGACTTCACAAGTTGCAGCTCAAAGGCTCAGTTGCTCCGTGGCACGTGGAACCCTCCCAGACCAGGGACCAAACCCATGTCCTGTGCATTGGCAGGCAGATTCTCATTTACTATGCCACTAGGGAAGTCCAGCACAGTTTTAGAATATTATCATGGCCCCACAAAGAAAGCCCAGATCCTTAAGCAGTCCCGCGTCATTTCCTCTTAGATCCCTGGGTTTGTTTGCTAGGGCTGTCATAACTAAGTACCATAAACTGGGTGACTTAAAGCACCAGAAATTTATTTTCTCACAGCTCTGGAGGCTAGAAGTCCAAAATCAAGGTGCTGGCAGCACCACGTGCTCTCTGCAGCTCTCCATGAGCGTCTGTTTCACGCTTTTCTCTTAGTTTCTCATGTTGTCAGCAGTCCTTGGTGTTCCTTGGCTTGTAGGTGCATCGGTCCAATTGCTACCTCTATTGTCATATGACATTCTCCCCATGTCTTGTGTTTTCACATGGTGTTCTTTTTCTGTGTGTCTCTTCTCATAAAGACACCAGTCATACTAGTTCAAGAAGCCATCCTACTCTAGTGTAACCTCATCTTAATTTTCATCTTAATTATATCTGCAAAGACCCTGTCTCCAAAGAAGGTCACATTCACAGGGACTAGGGCTTAAGACTTTGACATGTCTTTGTGGGGGACAATTCAACTACAACCTCTCATCTCTAGGCAACCACTAATCCACTGTCTGTATTCATGGATTTACCTACTCTGGACACTTCACATTGATCTCGGGTGGCCTGAGGATCTTAGGTGGCTTGAAGCAGGATCTCAGTTCCCTGACCAGAGATTGAAGCCAGGCCACAGATGAGGGCACGCTGAATCCTCACCACTAAACCACACAGACCAGTGGCTACTGACCACGCCCTGTCTTGTCTGCTTTGGAGAAATGGATCTCAACAAAGACAGAAAGTAGTGAAACAAGCCAAGTGTTTATTAGAAGGAATAAAGTACATTGGATAGACATACACAGGCAGGCTCAGAGAGAGTGCCATCTTCATGATAGTTTAAATCACTTATATGGGGCAGTTCTTCTGGGTTTTCTCTGATCAATCATCTTACTTTGCCTGGCTCTGAGTCCACATTTGGTTTAACCCAGGGTCCTCCCCTGTGTGAGTACATCTCTCAGCCAAGATGGATTCCAGCGCAGAGGCCTATGAGAAGGTTGACATCACCTATTATGGAGTAACACCCACTGCCTTTTTGACCCTTGATGAGCCTTTCTGCACATGTGTAGTCAGCTCAAGAATGGGAAATATGTAGTCTCTTTATCTCTTATCTAATCAGGACTCAGCTCCTCTTTGCTTCTTGTTGTTGCTCAGTTGTGTCTGACTTTGCAACCCCATGGACTGCAGCACACCAGGCTTCCCTGTCCTTGACTATCTCTCTGAGTTTGCTCAAACTAATGTCCATTGAGCTGGTGATGCCATCCAACCGTTTCATCTTCTGTCATCCCCTTCTCCTCTTGCCTTCAATCTCTTACAGCATCAGGGTCTTTTCCAGTGAGTCAGCTCTTCACGTAAGGTGGCCAAAGTATTAAAGCTTCAGCATCTTTGCTTCTGCCATTATCTTTATCTTGGAGTATTTGTCCATAGGGGACAGAGTTCAGCTGCTTATCCTGGGGCCTGTCTATCTCCTGCCTCAGTATAAGTGTAATTATTCAATGTATAGTCCTTTGTGACTAGTTTCTCTCACATAGCTTAGTATTTTCAAGGTACATCCATGTTGTGGCATGTTGTACCAGCACTCCATTAAATTTTGTTCCTTTTTGATACATTCCATTGTATGGATATATCACATATATATTATTCATTAGTTGATGAGGTTGTTTCTACTCTTTAGCCATTATGAATAGTGCTCTATGATTAATCATGTACACATTTTTGTGTGGACATATGTTTTAATTTCTCATGATCACAAACCTAGGAGTGGAATTTCTGAATCATGAACTCTATGTTTAACTCTATGTTTAACTTTATGAGGACCTGCCTGATTGTTTTCCAAAGTAGCTACACCATTTTCTTTCCTATGAACAATCTATGGGGATTCCAATTTCTCCACATTTTTGCCAGCACTTATTCTTATCTGTCTTTTTTACTTATTAGCAATCCTAGTGAGTTTGAAGAGGTATCTCATTGTGGTTTTGACTTGAATTTCTCTAACGAGGAATGCTTTTGAGTATCTTTCACATGTTCTTAGATAAATTTCTTCTTTTAAAACCAGAAATTTTGTCATGTTTTTGTTGCTTACAATTGTGAGCCCCAGAAATGTTCCTGAAGGTTTCCTTGAGAGGTGTCTATTTTCTGAGTTGGTTGTGGGCATAAGAAAAGAGTTCTCTAAGGGTCCTTTGAGTCTTCAGTAAGGTCCCTGAAGATCTCATCAGTACAGAAGTTTCATTCTACAGACGCCCTCCAAATTCACCAAGACCATCAGGGGTGAGACGGTGTTTCCTAACTCATTCAGTCGTTTAGAAAACACTCACTGACTCTCCCTACCCATCTCATGTCTGCCTTTGTACCTGGGGTCCTGCCTTCAAGGACATTATCATCTCCTACAGAAGGCAGTTGTGGACATAGCTGGTCACTGCTCAGGGTGACCAGTGCTGCTGCAGAGGATAATGCAGGGACTCTCTGTCCTTGGAAACAGGAGGCTTCTTAGAGATGGAGAGACAGCTGAGATAAGTCCTGGAGGATGAATGGGAGACAGCCAGGTAACGTGGTGGGGAGAGTGTGGTGGAATTCATGGAAGGTCTCAGTCAGAGGGACAGCTTTGTATTAGCAGTGATGAAACTTCAATTGCTGTGGGACATAAACAAATCATCTTTTAAAATCATTATTATTATTATTTACTTACTTGGTTGTGTCGGGTCTTAGGTGTGGTGCTCAGGATCACATGGATCTTTGCTGTGTAATGTGGGATTTTTTGTTGTGGCACACGGACTCTCTAATCGTGGTGCTTGAGTTCAGCAGTTGTGGTGCACAGGCCTAGCTGCTCCACTGCATGTGAGATCTTAGTTTCCCAACCAGGGATTGAACCCATGTCCTCTGCTCTTCAAAGCGGATTCCTAACCACTGGATGACCAAGGAAGTCTCCTAAACAGATCATCTGTAACAGTTCGAGGTTAACAGTCCAAGTGTGAGTATAAATTATCTATTTCTACATAAAAAATTACCCCAAAACTTAGTGGTTTAAAACAATAGACATTTATTGTCTCATGTATTTTCTGTGGTCAAGAATTTGGGGACTTCCTTGGTGGAGCAGTGGATAAGAGTTTACCTACCAATGCAAGGTATATGGGTTCGATCCCTGATCCAGGAAGATTCCACATGCCACAGAGCAACTAAGCTAGAGTGCCACAACTACTGATCCCATAAGCCACAACTTCTGAAGTTCATGCCCTAGAACCCATGCTCCACAGCAAGAGAGGCCACTGAAATGAGAGTCCGAAGCACTGCAACAAAGAGTAGCCCCTGCTCGCCACAATTAGAGAAAGGCTATGCAAAGCAACAAAGACCAGAGTAGCCCCTCAAAATTAAATAAATAAGAATTTGGAAGTGGCTTAATTAGGTGATCATGGCTCAGAGTTCTCATGAATCAAGACATCAGACTGGGCTGCAACATCTAAAGTTTGACGAGAAGTTTGGCTGTTGGCAGGAGGTCTCAGTTCCTCATGATGGGGATCTGTTCTCATGACATGGCAGCTGGATTCTGCCAGAGTAAGTGATTCAAGAGAGAGTGAGACAGAAGCCACAATGCTTTTAATTAGTCTTAGAAGTCACACACTCTGCAGGGCTATGAATACTTGGAAGTAAGGATTATTGGAGGCCATCTCAGAGGCTGATCAATGCAAAGAAATAGAGGAAAACAACAGAATGGGAAAGACTAGAGATCCCTTCAAGAAAATTAGAGATACAAAGGGAACTTTTCATGCAGAGATGGGTTCAATAAAGGACAGAAATGGTATGGACCTAACAGAAGCAGAAGATATTAAAAAGAGGGGGCAAGAATACACAGAAGGACCGTACAAAAAAGATCTTCACAACCCAGATAATCACGATGGTGTGATCACTCACCTAGAACCAGACATCCTGGAATGTGAGGTCAAGTGGGCCTTAGAAAGCATCACTGCGAACAAAGCCAGTGGAGGTGATGGAATTCCAGTTGAACTATTTCAAATCCTGAAAGATGATGCTGTGAAAGTGCTGCACTCAATGTGCCAGCAAATTTGGAAAACTCAGCAGTGGCCACGGGACTGGAAAAGGTCACTTTTCATTCCAATCTCAAAGAAAGGCAATGCCAAAGAATCCTCAAACTATCGCACAGTTGTACTTATCTCACACGCTAGTAAAATAATACTCAAAATTCTCCAAGCCAGGCTTCAGCAATAAGTGAACCGTGAACTTCCAGATGTTCAAGTTGGTTTTAGAAAAGACAAAGGAACCAGAGATCAAATTGCCAACATCTGCTGGATCATCAAAAAAGCAAAAGAGAGTTCCAGAAAAACATCTATTTCTGTTTTATTGACTATGCCAAAGCCTTTGACTGTGTGGATCACAGTAAACTGTGGAAAATTCTGAAAGAGATGGGAATACCAGAACACCTGACCCACCTCTTGAGAAATGTATATGCAGGTCAGGATGTAACAGGTAGAACTGGACATGGACCAAGAGACTGGTTCCAAATAGGAAAAGGAGTACATCAAGGCTGAATACTGTCACCCTGCTTATTTAACTTCTATGCAGAGTACATCATGAGAAACGCTGGGCTGGATGAAGCACAAGCTGGAATCATGATTGCCCGGAGAAATATCAATAACCTCAGAAATGCAGATAACACCACCCTTACGGCAAAAAGTGAAGAGGAACTTAAAAGCCTCTTGATGAAAGTGAAAGAGGAAATTGAAAAAGTTGGCTTAAAGCTCAACATTCAGAAAACTAAGATCATGGCATCTGGTCCCATCAATTCATGGCAAATAGATGGGGAGACAGTGGAAACAGTGTCAGACTTTATTTTTTAGGCTCCAAAATCACTACAGATGGTGATTGCACCCATTAAATGAAAAGACACTTACTCCTTGGAAGGAAAGTCATGACAAACCTAGATAGCATATTAAAAAGCAGAGACATTACTTTGCCAACAAAGTCCGTCTCGTCAAGGCTATGGTTTTTCCCGTGGTTATGTATGGATGTGAGAGTTGGAGTGTGAAGAAAGTTGAGCACCGAAAAATTGATGCTTTTGAACTGTGGTGTTGGAGAAGACTCTTGAGAGTCCCTTGGACTGCAGGGAGTTCCAACCAGTCCATCCTAAAGGAGATCGGTCCTGGGTGTTCACTGGAAGGACTGACGCTGAAGCTGAAACTCCAGTACTTTGGCCACCTCATGCAAAGAGTTGACTCAATGGAAAAAATCCTGATGCTGGGAGGGGTTGGGGGCAGGAGGAGAAGGGGACGACAGAGGATGAGATGCCTGGATGGCATCACTGACTCAATGGACATGAGTCTGAGTAAACTCCAGGAGTTTGTGATGGACACGGAGGCCTGGCGTGTTGCGATTCATGGCGTCGCAAAGAGTCGGATGTGATTGAACTGAACTGAATGTATCTGCCTTCTTAACCCAAGTGACTTAAAACTCTCCTACACGTAAAATACTCTCACCCTCCTCCAAGACCCTCAAAAGTCTCATCCCATTACAGCATCAATATGAAATACAGAATTTTGTCGTTTTAGTCAATTTAGATGCAAATAAGGCTCTTTAGGGGTAGTTCCTTCAGTTCAGTTCAGTTTAGTTTAGTTGCTCAGTTGTACCTGACTCTTCATGACCCCATGGACTGCAGCATTTCAGTCTTTCCTGTCCATCACCAATTCCCGGAACTTGCTCAAACTCATGTCCATTGAGTTGGTGATACCATCCAACCATCTCATCCTCTATTGACCCCTTTTCCTCCTGCATTCAATCTTTTCCAGCATTAGGACCTTTTCCAATGAGTTGGCTCTTTACATCAGATAGGCAAAGTATTGGAGCTTCAGCTTCAGCATCAGTCCTTCCAATTAATACTCAGGGTTGATTTCCTTTGTGATTGACTGGTTTGATCTCCTTGCAGTCAAGGGACTCTCAAGAATCTTCTCTAATATTGCAGTTTGAAAGTATCAGTTCTTCAGTGCTCAGCTTTCTTTATGGTCAAACTCTCACATCCATACATAACTACTGGAAAAACCATAGCTTTGACTAGATGGACCTTTGTCGGCAAAGTAATGTCTCTGCTTTTGAATGTGCTATCTAGGTTTGTCATAGCTTTTCTTCCAAGGAGCAAGTGTCTTTTAATTTCATGGTGACAGTCACTGTCTTCAGTGATTTTGAAGCCTAAGAAAATAGTCTTTCACAGTTTCCATTATTTCCCCATCTATTTGCCATGAAGTGATAGGATGGGATACCATGACCTTAGTTTTTTGAATATTGAGTTTTAAGCCAGCTTTTTCACTCTCCTCTTTCACCTTCATCAAGAGGTTCTTTAGTTCCTCTTCACTTTCTGCCACAAGGGTAGTGTCATCTGCATATCTGAGGTTATTGATATTTCTCCCAGCAATCTTGATTCCAGCTTGTGCTTCATCCAGCCTAGCATTTCTCATGATGTACTCTGCATAGAAGTTAAATAAGCAGGGTGGCAATATACCCCCTTGATGTATTCCTTTCCCAATTTGGAACCAGTCCATTGTTCCATGTCCGGTTCTCAAGAAGAACTGCTGCTTCTTGACCTGCATATAGGTTTCTCTGGAGGCAGGTAAGATGGTCTGGTATCCCCATCTTTTGAAGAATTTTCCACAGTTTGTTGTGATCCATACAGTCAAAGGCTTTAGCATAGTCAATGAAGCATAAGTAGACATTTTTCTGGAATTCCCTTGCTTTTTCTATGATCCAACAGACATTGGCAATTTGATCTCTGCTTCTTTTGCCTTTTCTAAATCCAGCTTGAACATCTGGAAGTTCTCGGTTCACGTAGTGTTGAAGCCTAGCATGGAGGATTTTGAGCATTACTTTGCTAGCATGTGAAATGAATGCAATTGTGTGGTAGTTTGAACATTCTTTGGCTTTGCCCTTCTTTGGGATTGGAATGAAAACTGATCTTTTCCAGTCCTGTGGCCACTGCTGAGTTTTCCAAATTTTCTGGTATATTGAGTGCAGCACTTTCACAGCATCATCTTTTAGGATTTGAAATAACTCAACTGGAATTCCATCACCTCCACTAGCTTTGTTCATGGTAATGCTTTCTAAGGCCCACTTGACTTTGCACTCCAGGATGTCTGGCTCTGAGTGATCACATCAAAGCAAAATGCCTAGAAGAAAATAGGAGAGCTGGAAAGGATGGAGTTAGTCTGGAAGCACAGATTTCTCATTCTCTTTGAAATCAGTTTTGACGGACAAAGGATGTTTGCTCACAGTATATAAAGACTTTCAAAAATTGAGAAAAAAGAACCATTCCCTCCTGTCCCCCTTAAGACCGCAATGAGAGCTGACTGGTGGGTACACAGGTGGCTGTTAATCTGTCCTAAGAGCTTGTCTATCTCTTGGACTGTATTAACAACAATGTAGCAGGCTCTAAGTACTTGTGCAGAGCCCTGGCCTTTGACGCGTGTCCTAGTTTCTAGGCTTTTCCCTCTTGGAGGTTTTCCTGCTTCCATTCTTCTCTCTGCCCTCTTGTTTGACTAAAGTGTATTCCCTGAGAAGCCTAAGATCTCCATCCTGAGACAACTTCTCCTGATCTTGTCACTCTGTCCCATTCGTCACTGTCATTCACAAGTGCCTTTTGCCAACTTTTCTGGAAATTTCCTCCTTCGTAAAGAACCAGAAGAGGGACTTCCCTGGTGATCCAGTAGTTAAAACTCCTGCTTCCACTGCAGGGGGATGGTTGGACCCCAGGTTAAGGAACATCCCTGAACAAGGAACACTGTAGAGCATGGATTGGATCCCTGGATCCCTGGTCAAGGAATCCACATGCCTTTAGGTTTGGCCAAAAAGTAAAAACAAAAGAATACAGTTATAAACAAACAGCAACAACAAAATGCAAAATCTTTTTCTCTGTACAGAGCTTAAGGGTTAAAGAGATGTTTACATTAGACTCTCAGAGTGATCCTGTGAGTCTGTGTGAGTATCTGTATTTAGCAGGAAGATGAAATGACTTGCCCAAGGTCACACAGCTTGGGATAATGCAAGGATGGAGAAGGGGAGTTCAGTTCTGGCTGACTCCTTAGTCTCTGGAACTTCATCCCACTACCTTTTCAACCCCATACTCCATTGAAAATTACTCTCCCAGACACAGCCTGCCAATCTTTTCATCCCTTCCGACATACTTTATGCTGTAGTCTAACTACTTGAGAGAGAAGTTCTTATCCTGGCTCCTGAGAGTCCTCTGGGGGATCTGTGATCTGGATGGGAAATTTACATTTTTATATTCATTAATCTTTACAGAAACTTAGTGTTTTCTCCCATTTTGCATACAGATCACAAACTACGGTAGAATTAGCAGTAACTGTGACTTTGTAACCAACAAAAATCACATGTTTCCATATCACATTTCAATTGTTACAGATATCTTGAAATATTGTCTGTGAAATTTGAAATTGAAGCAGTTATTAAATAGTGTGTGACATTCTGTTATCTGTCAACAAACATTGCTGATCAAATTTTAAAATATTTTGTAACTATTTCTTTTGTAATCTTATGTAATTTGTTATGCACTTACAATCATTATCTTGAGAGGGGTTCATAGGCTTCATCAGCCTACCTAAAAGGTCCATGAAAAAGGTAGAGGACCCCTGATTTCAGTTTTCCTGAACTTGGGGGCTGCTTCTTCTGCCCCCTACAGGGCCCTTTACTGTCTGCTTAGTTTTTCCTCCACAGTAGAATTCAAGGGTCTCCACTGCGTTAAATTTTCCCAAGGGACCTCAGTCTAGATTAGAATTTCATGACTAGAGTACCAGTGACCCCTCTCTTGCCCCCGCCTTTGAGCAGCCATTGCAGGTGTGGCTGTGCAGGGCAGGCTATTTCTTTTGGCAATGCAAGGGGTTTGCTTTGCTGGTGATCTTTGATGGAAAAGGTTAGCAAGGCCAAGTCAGAAGCTGGAGGGGGGCCTTGCTGAAGCTCCAGGTACAAGAGCCCTGACTGCCTTGGGATCCAGGTGAATGTACAGCACAGAGCTGGGGAGAGGACCCATCTCTCCTCTGCTGAATGGAATCCAGTGCATCCTGGAAGCCTGAGGCTGAGCTAGGGTACAGGACTGAAGGAGCAAGGGGGTTATGTGGGGAATTTTTTGTTTTGTTAGACCATGAATTTCATCTTGTAATCGAAGACTTGGTGGTCACATAATGAGAAATGAGTTTCCCAATGTCATAGCCTCTAAGTGACTGAGTTGGCTTATGAACCCAGGTCTGGACTCCTCTTATCTGTGTATTCTGTATGACACCAGAGTTCTTCACACTGATTCCAAGTATGAGCCATCACAGGAGGCAGGGCAAGAATTAACAGTGCAAAAAGGATTAAGAAGAGAAAAGCCACAGATTCAAAGACAATGGATGTTAACACTAATTTTCCATAGCTGCTGTTAGAGATGACAGATGAAGTGAAACTGAGAAACATTTCCTAGAAGAGGCTCCTCTGAATCTATTTGGGGTACTTTAAATATTTACTAATTACCTGATTATGTGGGGTTTTTAATTGGTATATTAGTTTCCTAGTGGTATCTTAACAAATTGCCCCAAACTGGGAGGCTTAAAACAACAGAAATGTATTTTCTCACAGTTGTGGATGCCAAAAGTCTGAAACCAAGGTGCTGGCAGCATTGGTTCCATCTAGAGGCTGTGAAGTAGGCTCCTAGCTTCTGGGGGCTTCTGGTGAGCCTCGGTGTGCCTCAGCTTAGGGCTACATGCCTAATCCCTGCCTCTGTCCTCACGTGGCCTTCCCCTGGTGTCTCTGCATCTCAGATTGCCTCTCCTTTCTCTTATAAAGACATCATTCACTGGATTTAGGGTCCATCTAAATCCAGAACTGACTTTGTCCTGCCTTTCCTTCCCCCCTCAGTATTTATTTACTTGGCTGTACCAGGCCTTAGTTGCGGCATGCGAACTCTTAGTTGTGGCTGCTGCTGCTAAGTCACTTCAGTCGTGTCCGACTCTGTGCGACCCCATCCCTGGGATTCTCCAGGCAAGAACACTGGAGTGGGTTGCCATTTCCTTCTCCAATGCGTGAAAGTGAAAAGTGAAAGGGAAGTCGCTCAGTCGTGTCTGACTCTTAGTGACCCCATGGACTGCAGCCTACTAGGCTCCTCCGTCCATGGGATTTTCCAGGCAAGAGTACTGGAGTGGGTTGCCATTGCCTTCTCCACTTAGTTGTGGCATGTGGGATGTGGGACTAATTCCCTGACCAGGGATCAAACCCAGGCCCCCTGCATTGGGAGTGTGAGTCCCACTAGACCACCAGGGAATTCCCCCACATTCTTCCTTCTTCACTGCCAAGACCCTCCTACCAAAGGAGGCCAAGTCACAGGTATGTAGATGGGGGTTAGAACTTGGGACTATCTTTTATGGGAGACACAATTCACAATACATTGCACTGTAATTGGTATGCTTTTGCGGGGGCGGGGGTGGGGTGGGGGTGGTGGTTAAGTTTATCAGCTTGAGCAGCTTTATGTAAAAGAATCCTCCTAGGGTGGGAGGGAGGTTCCAGAGGGAGGGGACCTAAGTATACTTATGGCAGATTCACGTTATTGTATGGCAGAAACCAACACAACATTTTAAAGCAATTATCCTCCAATTAAAAGAAAAAAAGAATGGGAAAAAAAGAATATTCCTAAATGTAAACCTTCTTCCAAATTTTCTTCTAACCTTTGTCAGTAACAACCCTCCCCTCTGTCAGCTTGTCATAGCTTACAAAGCATCTGATACCTTAATTACTCTTGTATCTACCCTGGGAGTTCTGCAAGGTCATATATTTTTCAGATATAGAAACAGGTGCAGGAGGGAAGGGACCGTGAGGACACCCCATCCTGGCTGAAGCGGCATTTGAACCCAGGATATCAAGGCTTTTTTCTCACTGCGGCAGCTGGGTTAGAGCTTCGGCAGCAGTTCTGAATGTTCATTTGTGATTTACTTGTGCCCTAAATTTTATTTAATGTGCACTTTTCCCTTGTCACTAATTTTTCAGCTTTATTGAGGTATTTCCCTTGTCATTTTAATTGATTATCTATAGCATCTATATATTTGTCATGTTAATTGATTGATTCATTCTTTAATTCAACCACCATTTACAGGAGCCTTACCTTGAGAAGCTTCAGGTTGAACTGAGCTCTGGGCCAGAGATGAATGGGACCACCTTGGTCCTTGTCCTTGAAGGCAGTAAATTGACAATGAACATCCAGTGAGAACTGGCTAGGGGAGTTCAGTGGGTTCCTAGCCTAACTGGAAGATCAGGAGAGGCTTTCTGACGTGTGAAGTGGGTCTTAAAAGATAGGCAGGATGCGATCTCATTCCTTCTTTGTTGTTCAGTTGCTAAGTCGTGTCTATCTCTTTGAGACCCTATGGACTGCAGCACAGCCAGGCTTCCCTTTCTTTCACTATCTCCTGGAGTTTGCTCAAAGTCATGTCCATTGATTATCTAACCATCTCATTCTCTGCTTCCCCCTTCTCTTATTATTAGCTGTTAGAATTAAATATTAGCATGAGCACTTGACATTCATCTATTGAATGTCAGGAGGGTGCTATTAGTTTTCTAGCATTCTTCCAAGCTGGCATAACAGGTTTATATACCAGCCTTCATCACAAATGGCAGAAACTTCCATTTGCCCAGTGTTGTGTCATTTACAAAACATTTTCACACTTCTGGTGTCGTTTGTTGTCACAAAAATCTCTTTGAGAATGCTTTGTTTATATTGATATATTTCTGTTGTTTTGTATCCTAGTGAAAGTCAAAATTTTTAATTTTCTAATAAGATAAAGTGCGGGGACTTCCCTGGTGGTCCAACGGTTAAGACTTTGCGCTTCCACTGCAAAGGTCACAGGTTCGATCCCTGGTTGAAGAACTATCTCTCATGCCATGTGGCTCAGCCAAAAACAGAAAAAAACCCAAGATGAAGTGCAAACATTTGAAAATTAAATTAGATAACTTTGGAACTTATAAACATTCAAATTGCACTGAGAATTAAACCAGGGCCTGGTTTCTGATCCTTAACTTTGCCGATATCTCCCTCTCTCGGGGTCTGAATTTCCTCTACTATAAAATTGGCATGTGAAGGAACTTTTAGGCTATAGGATTAAATGAGAAAATGGATCTTAGACACCAGCACAGCACCTGGCTCATTAAAGATTGGTTCTCCTAATAAGGTCTCTAACATCAATTTTCCTCCAATTCTGAGACATTCTTAAAGTAATATTCCAGCCCACACTGTGCGCCAAAGCTCCTAAAGAGGTGCTTTGAGAGAAAGAGAGAGCTTGAAGCCAGCTCATTAACATAGCTGGGACAAAACCACTCCACAGTCTCAGTTAATCAGATAGTAACAGGCAAAGGAGAGTGTTTTGACACTGTTATTTTGTCCGAGTTTGTTTTGGTTAGGGTACAGAAAAAAAGTCGGATGGGTAGAAATAACACAAAACAAAACTGACAATGGCTAAAAGTACACGTGGTAAAAATTTCTTATGGATGGAAAAGCAGACTGAATGATTCCATCTTTGTTGCTAACATTGAACGTTGCAAAGTTGACCCCTGGGAAAATTCCACTTGGTAGAAATAATCAACACAAAATAAAACTGACAACGGCTCAAATTGCTCCTGAGAAAAGGTGGACTTGGTGCAAATAATGATGAGAAATTTCAACACAGCTGAAGCAATAATCAGTAAAAATTGGTAAAGAGAAAAGATAACAGATTGAATCAGGTCTTTCTCACAAAACTAATAGAGAAAAGGATATATCTTTATGAAATTTCAATTTAGAAAAAAATTTAGAAAAGTCAAATTGTTTTAACTGTGCTATACAGAAAATTTATCAAGGAATTAAATTGGCTTAATAAAGCAAATTCCTTAAATACATTAATAAATTCATTATTAATAATATAATTCTGAGTAAAAGGTTTACATTACAGTTCCCATGACTTAGATGTGGGGATTTGGAGAGAGAATTCCTAAATTAGATGAAGGGTTGGACTGTAAGTGGCAATTTACAGTCTTCAAAGCACTTTCATACCCATTGTTTTATTGGATTCTCCTAATAACGTTATGAGGTGACAGGCCAGGAATCATCTTTCCATTTATAGACATAAACATGAGATTCAGAAAAAAAAAATTAAAGGACTTACTAAAGGTCACCCAGCATGTTCATGGCAAGGTCTAATTTAGGATCTGATTCCCAGATTCCTAATCTGGTAAGCTTCCTCATACCTATTCCCCTAGCTCAGATATGTTTTACTGGCTGGATAGACTCAACCCTTTTCGTTTTAACTGCCCAGCCTCCACTGTCTGCCAGTGGCGAAGAGGAGAAGGAATGAAGCAGGTTTAGAAGGTGGGATGATCAATGCAACACTCAGATAGGGGAAGGGATATAGCCCACATTTCTTAGGCACATTTCTTATTATTCTCAGAAAAGGGAGAAGAGGTTCTAGGATTTTGGGGGCAGGGAGGGGACTTGGAGTTTTAAAGCTGGGAGAAAAGGATGAAAAATGAGGTAGTTTGAAAAAGATAGAGCCTGATGCATTTGGGGAAAATGAGTCATAAGGCATAGGAGTGTAATTAAATTTAGGTGGGGTGAAGCTGCTGAAAAGCTTGGCTGCAGCAGGACCATGAAGCTTTGATTCAGACAACCTGGGCTTGCTTTGGTAGGCCTGTGCTTCTCCGGTTGGCTAGCTGGTGGAGCTGGAATGTTCTGGTGTTTCTTGCAGAACAGTGAGGAACAATTACGTAAGATCTAAAATGCTGTAACATTTTTCATACAGGATTTATGTTAAGTCAGAGGTCATCTGATACCATATTCCATATTCTAGAACTGGGCATAGAAGAAGGAAACAATTGTTTTTTTTTTTTGGCAGAGCCACTCAAGATCTTGGTTCCACAACCAGTGATCCAATAGAAGCCCCCTGCAGTGGAAGCATGGAGTCTTAACCACTGGACTGCAAGGGAAGTCCCAGAAACAATTTTTTTTTCCCCAGAAACAATTTTTAAGTGTAACATTTTTTTTATTCCGTTTACAGACGATGCTTGAAGTGTTGCTTTGTAGTCCCTTTACAATAAGTTTATGCCTCCCTCCTCACTCCTCTCCCTAACAGTGATCTCTGGCCCATAGATTAGAAACCATTGCTATAAAAATTCAAATTAAAGGAAAATCAGTATGTCTAAAGTATGTTCTTGGGAAGGCAGGACTTGGTGGCTTGAGTTTCAAGAATGAGTAGGAGAAAAGGAGCAAATGGGTGTAGAAAGACCAGAAGATGGAAACATTTAATACAATGAAAATTGAGAAAATCCTCTCTACTAACTTACTATTCTTTTATGAATTGTAAGTGACCACTATTATTTGTTGTAATAGTGGAAATGTCAGGCTCCCAGAAAAACTAGATAGTCCTCCTCTTGGAGCACCACTGAGGACAACAGAAAGCCATGAAAAGCTTTTAGGTAGCAAAAACAGGTTGTTAGATTTGAAAATTTTATTTTTTGAAAATAGTTTATAGCTTAAAAAGTTTGTACTCTTTTTAAACAATTTTGGCAGTATGAAAATAAAAATTACTTTAAATCTGACACACTTTATTCCAAGATTATTACATATACTATTTTGGGGAACCTTTTTACTGAAATCTTTTTATGCTTATAGAATATTGTCTCGTTTCACATAAATTAGATCACTCTAAACATGCTGTTCTATTATCATTTGAGAATAAACTGTGAATTGTTTTTGATGTCAAGAAATAGACCCATATCATTATTTTAAACAGCTGTTTAATGCATTGTTTGTATATGTAATTTAAGCAGCTCCTAGTGATGGACACTTAACGTTTACCCCACTATAATCAACAACCTGCGATAACAACCTTGTCCATTCATCTTTTCCAAATTGATTATCTTTCTAAGGTAAATTTTTAAAAGTAACGGAGCTGGGTCACGAAGTACCCTCTTTTTATATTTGGGCTCAAGCTGCCAAGTCGTCTAGTTTTGCAGGGAGACCAGAAGGAAGCTGCTGCATTAGTTCTGGTGCGAGACAGTGGCAAACGGTTATTGAGAAGAGTACAGACTCGCAGGTGATCTTGCCCATCTAGGCCTGTACTCGGCGGGGTGGCATATTTCCTTCCCATTCCTCTCTCACTTCTTTTTCTTAACATGGAGGAAGAACTGAGAACTGCATCTCCCAGCACTTCGCAGGGACCACACTCCCTGGGAACTGTAGTACCAGGTCTGAGAAGGGTCCGGAAAGAGGGCGAGAGGCTGAGACATGCTGGGAAATGTAGTCCAGCGGGAGGAGCTCTTAGGGCTGTGTGGAGGTGTGTGCGCGTAAAGAGGTTGGAGACGCCGCTAACATCGTCCCTTGAGGATGGGGCTGCTGGGTGACCTAACTTCCTTCCTGTGTGGTCTCTGAGTCTACAAAAGCCGCCTGCGGATGGTTGGCTTTACTCCATTGTCTGTGACCGAGGAGGGAGCGGTCCCTCCGCTTCGGGCGCGCGGTCGGGGGCGCAGGCGACGCACCGGGCGGAGCGGGGCATGCCGGGAGTTGTGGTCCCGGCGAGCTGAGGCTGTGGGACGTGTCGCGGCGCTGCGCCGGCTCCTCCTTCCCCTCCCTTCTCAGCGGTCCCCCGCCCCTTCCCTCAGCCTCCTCCTCCCTCGCCCGCAGCCCAGCGTCCCCTGCCCCCACCCGTCGGACTCCTCGGCGGCTACTGCAGAGGATTCAGAGCCGAGTCGCTGAGGAGGAGGAGGCTCCTGGTCCCTGCGCGCCATCCGCCACCTTACTGGACACGGGCGACGGAGCGAGAGCGTCGCCTCTGTAGCCTTCAGAGAAGACAAGGGCATCGCCGCCTCAGCTGCCGCCGCCGCCGTTTTCGCCTGCAGCAGCTCGCCGGTGAGGAGATACACCCCCACCCAACCCAGCTCCGCTCTCGCTGAGCCTGGGCCGGTGGTACTGGGGAGAATGAGAATGGGGGCTGCGGAGCCCCCTCACGGGCTGGGGGAAGGGGGTTAAGGTCGCGATGGAACGGCGGGCTGGCAAGGGAGACTTGTCCAGGCGGGGGCTGGGGGTGGGGTGAGGGTGGGACACGAGCAGGTTGCGGGGGGAGCGACGAAGCAAGGGGACTTTTAATGGAAACGAACTGGGACAGGAGCAGGGGGTTGTAGGGTTGGGATGGAATTTGGATGGTTTTGGGCGAAATGGATGGTGAAACTGGAGTGGGATGGCTTTTAATGGGGGAGGGGACTGAATGAGGGTGGTGGATTTGGGGTTGGCCTGGAGCAATTGACAGCTTGGGATCTGGGCCGGGTTGTGGGGTAAGGGGTTGATTTCAATAGAAAGTGCGACTGCAGAGTTGGATAGGACCCTGGGGGGTGGTTAATTCTGGAGTGTGGCGTGGACCTTCGTCAGGCTGATAGAGGAGGTCGGAGCTGGGGGTGAGGGGCTTGGCACGGGTTGAGACCTGAGCTTGAAGTGGGCGCTTGCCATCTGGGATGGTGGAATTTGTTGAGACTTACGGAATAGCGTGGGTTAGGAGAGCAGAGGAGGTAGAATTTGGGGTTTTCCTGGGGAGTGCTTATGGAAGTTGTAATAGGAGCTGGTGGGGGTGGGACTTTCAGTGAGGGGAGTGTGAGGGTGAGCTGGCAGGAGGGGGTAAATTAGTAGAAGTTAGGCCCCAAATGGGCAAACAAGGATCGAAATTGGGGGGTGGGGTGGGAACACAGCGGGATGGCATTTAGAGTGATGTTAGAACCACTGGTGGCTCCCTGGGTACAGGATGGAGGCAGAGGGCACAGAAGATGCTTCCGGGCTGGACTCACCAAAAGAATAGTGGCAGGTGGTGAGCAAGGTTGGGGGATGGTATCTTGAAAAAAATGTCCCTTGGCCAAGGTGGCAGAGGCAGTTTGGGAGAAAGAATGTCTGAGATGAACTAGTAGGACTGGAGAGGTGGTTGCTGATAGGTAGCAGATGGGGTTAATTAAGGAGTGGGAAACCTGGGGCTATTGGTATGGAGTGAGCAGGGAGGATGGAGAGGGGCAGTAAGCAACATTGGGAGGAGGTTGATTGGATGATTCTGGAGAGGAAGGGTTGGGATGGCCTCCAAGAGGCAGGAGGGGGTTGGGAGTGGACTTAAATGGACAGCTTTGGAGGCTATGGTCGGGGGACTTTGCAGGGGACAGGGAAGGTACATTAAAGACTGGTTTCTAAAGGACTTCTTAAGCTGTTAGTTTTTGTTTCATTTGTGTTAGTATCATGTGGAAGTAAACCATCACAAAGGGTAAAGTTGAGTGGGGCTTCAGTTAGGGTAAAATTGAGGAGGGGAAGGCATCTTCTATTATTCATGTATTTTAAAAAGAAAGTGGAGGGGAAAACCCACTCTCATAACTAAAGGTGAGAAGATGAAACTGGAATGTGAGAGATACCTTTCTGTTTGATATCTCTGCCTTCTTTCTGCCCAAGGTGTGTTTTAAAAATTAGTCCTGAAATTTGGTATTGAATAGATTTGATGAGCTTAAGTAGTTAAGGGAACATTCCTTGCATGAGAACTGATGAATGAGACTGAAAAATATGAGGCTGAATTTATTTCCTAGTCAGGCAACGTGCATGTATTCAGAAGAGCTTAGGCCTTTTTTTTCCCCCCTCTTAAAATTGATTGCTTGAAGACTCCATTTATTGGTGTCCTGGTTTGCAAGGCAATTAGGCCCATCATTGTTTTGCAGGCTAATAATCCTGAGATGAATCTTGGCACTACCGCTTTATGTAAACAGAAGACAGGAAATATGGAAATGTCATAAATATTCATTGGTGAGATGGTTTGCTATTGATGGAGTTTTTCATTTGATTTTCTTTTGACATTACTTGATAAGATTTAAAATAATTGGATTGTATTTCTATAGATTGAATTTTCTTCCAAAGGAATTCAGGTGGTTAGAATTCTGTCAGAAGTAGATAAAAACATAGAATCATTTTTATTTTATTTATTAGGAGATATAAGCATATTGTGTTAACTACAAAAATAATACATCCATCTATTCATCAGAAATTTTATTTAAAACTTAATGATATGCTCATTCTTATGGCAGAATAGTGATGCTGGAAGGTAGAGAGGGATGTTAATGGAGGAAACATCTTTAGGGAAATAGTTTTCTGGACTTAATTGCATTAACTATGATATGTTAAACATGAAGTGACTGTTGATTAGTGCTCAGACTGGGGAAAAAATGGGGAGAGATGTAAAGAGGATAAAATTGGCACCAATGGGATCAAAATAATTCTAGTTTTTGGTTCAAGCGTCAGAGTTTAGCTCGTAAACAAACCATTTTCCTTGGCTTTCACAATTGAGCACATAAAAATACCCAATGTAAAGAATCTTTTTTTGTCGTTCCGAAATGGGCAGAATGATTGAAGGTTGGACTTAATCATTGAAATTGAAAGTGTTTTGTTATGAGGAAGCTTTCTGTGTTACAATGAAAATCAGGTTTGAGCAGTTACCGGTAATTTAATGAGAGTGTAATCTAACTAATGCAAGCGTTTCTCCTCATAACTTTACTCTGGGGTCCAACCATTGCTTTTGTGCATCTGCAGGCTTGATCTTGAGGTGGGACATTTATATTAAAGCCGTAACTTTTGAGAGCTCAAAATGGAAAATAATCACTTGGGAGAAATGTCTTGGTGGATTTTTTTTTTTATCACAACTGTGTTCACCTGTTCAGTAGAAATGTATATAAAGTGCTTTATTATCTTTACCTCATTTGATTCTCCCAATATTCTGGTAGCAAGAGGAGCAGTTGAAGATTGGTATACAGGTACATTGGTAGGATGAATAGCTTGTGAATTAAGAGGTTGAGAGTTTGGTTTCAAATGCCCTTTCTACCACTTGATAGCTGAATAATTTTAGTAAAGTTATTAAAAACTTTTCATACTTAGTGGTAATGTTTAAACAACATTGTGAATGTACTTACTGCCACTAAATTTTGCAATTAAATACAATTGAAAATGGTAAAAATTAAAAAAACGTTAACACTTCAGAAGGCTGTTTAGGGGAACAAATCAGTTCATGTCCTGAAATAACTCTATGTCCTAAAAACACTGCACATATGTGAAATATTTGTTTACTATTTATTTACTTATTGCCTGCTAAGTGCCAGAGGAAAATGAAAATGAACAAAAAAACGGTTGTCAAGGAGCTTTCAGTGTTATAGGAGAGATAGATGATTTAAATGTAGTGAGAAGGGACTTTCCTGGTAGTCCAGTGGTTAAGACTCCACACTCACAATGCAGGGGACATGGGTTTGATCCCTGGTCAGGGAACTAAGATCCTGAATGCTGCAAAGTGCAGTAAAAAAAAAAAAAAAAAAAAAAAAGTAGTGAGAAAAGTGAGGCAAAACTAATATGGTGGTCAAGAGTGTGGATTCTGAAGTCTGTCCACCATTTACTACTAGCAATGTGACCTTGAGCACAATGGTCTCATCTGTAAAATGGGCATAACAGGACTAATCTCACAGGTTTTCTTGAGGATTAAACAAACTAATCCATGGAAAGCATTTAATACAGTGTGTTAGATAGTACACATTAAAAAGTATAAGTTGTTGCTATTATTATTATTAGACAGGAAAAGACTAGAATGCAAATAGCCTCTTTTGTCCTACCATTGAGTTTTTAGTTATTTATGTTCTGTTGTTTATTAAGGAGGTATAACTTTGTATTATTATCTCAGTTTATCTATGTTTGCATGTTGGTACTATAGTCTAGGAACTTTAAACAGTAAAGTACTAAACATATGTTAGGTGTTAGCTTTCTCGTATAAAATAAGAAGAAAAACTGTTCTGAGAAGAGTAAAAACTGGTCTTAATACTTAAGATTATACAGTAAGTGGAAGAGTTTGGGTTTCAGACCTGAAGTTCTAATTCTTCAATCCTATTTATATCTTCTTTTCAAATTGTGAAATAAATCATATGTATAAAAGTTTGTGTAATATAAATCTTCAATTTAAAGACTGATAGCAAATTGAAGGCCTCAGTTTTTGCTACTAAGCTTAATGAAAAGGAGATTTTTAGTATCTTTAAAGATTCTTATGATTGATTCCTTTCCTTCCTTCTCCCTCAGAAGTAACCACCACTTTCCTGAATTTTCTGTGAATCATTCCCTTTTAAAAATAATTTTAGGAAACAAATATGTATCCTAAACAGTGTATTTTATACCTTTACAACTTTATATAAATAGAAAAATGTGTAAGTATTTTTCTGTAGCTTGCTTTATTCTTATTTATTATCCTTATTTTTTAATTTTAAAAGAGCTTTATTTCTTCCACCATTAATTAAAATAACATGCTTATGATAGAAATTGGAAATTACAGAAAAGTAAAAGGAAGCAAAATAATTGTCTGTAGTCCCTTTACTCAGCAGCATTTCTTTTTTTTTTATAATGGCATTATTTATTTATTTATTTATTTTTTCACTTATTTTTATTAGTTGGAGGCTAATTACTTTACAGTATTGTAGTGGTTTTTGCCATACATCGACATGAATCAGCCATGGATTTACATGTGTTTCCCATCCCGATCCCCCCTCCTGCCTCCCTCTCCATCCCATCCCTCTGGGTCTTCCCAGTGCACCAGCCCTGAGCACTTGTCTCATGCATCCAACCTGGGCTGGCGATCTGTTTCACACTTGATAGTATACTTGGTTCAGTGCTATTCTCTCAGAACATCCCACCCTTGCCTTCTCCCACAGAGTCCAAAAGTCTGTTCTGTACATCTGTGTCTCTTTTTCTGTTTTGCATATATAGGATTATCGTTACCATCTTTTTAAATTCCATATATATGCATTAGTATACTGTATTGGTGTTTATCTTTCTGGCTTACTTCACTCTGTATAATGGGCTCCAGTTTCATCCATCTCATTAGAACTGATTCAAATGTATTCTTTTTAATGGCTGAGTAATATTCCATTGTGTATATGTACCATAGCTTCCCTATCCATTCGTCTCAGCAGCATTTCTTATTTGTATGTATATTATATGTGCTTAGTTGCTTGGTTGTGTCCGACTCTTTGTGACCCCATGGACTGTAGCCCACCAGATTTCTCTGCCTGTGGGATTCTCCAGGCAGGAATTCTGGAGTGGGTTGTCATGTCCTCCTCCAGGGGATCTTCCCAACCCAGGGATGGAACCCAGGTCTCTCGCATTGCAGGTGGAGTCTTTACCATCTGAGCCACCAGGGAAGCCCATGTATATTATATATACATATTTTAAAATGTATATTCTTCAGTAATCGCCTGTAAGTATGCACACACATACATATATGGGTAGTCTAGATGGCAAGAGGAAGCCAGTTTACATTTATGGGTGACCAGATTATCCAGCTATGGGTCAGTCCTACTTGGAAATAGGAATGGGAGTGGGTAGTAGCAACCTTTGTGAGCTGTGAAAGAACAGCATTAGATTTACTACATACTAATTCTTTGTAATACCGACTTAGAACTTCATGTCATGTTTTGGCAAGTCACTTAACTCTCTTCTGATCAGAATTTTTGTGCATCTTTTTGCAAAAAGGCAGCCTGGTACATTGGTCCTCACCTGATTGTACAGGAAGGTCTGTCATCTGATGTACAGAGCATACTATGAATAGGAAATCTTATACATATCAGAAGCTTAGCAACTTAAGCAGCCTAAATACCAAGAATTTTTTTGTCTAAGAGATGAGAAATCCAAATTCATTAGTAATCAGTTGGAGCTTCAGTTTACTCACCTGTAAAATGGGGCTCAAATGAGATAATAAATGTGAAAATACTCTTTAAACTGTGAAGGATAATATAAATGTTAATTTTTTTTTCCCTCTCTAGTTTTCAAAACTGAAATCAGGCACCCACACAGAGATGAAAAGCTTGTCATATTTAGTTTATTGCCTTTACGAAGGGTTCTTCTCCTAGTGGAGGAGGAATACATGAAGAGCAGTTCACAGTTTCTCCCTTAAAACTTGAAGATTGTTAGATACAGTGGGACAGAGAGACTGTTAGAGAACTTTCTCCTAGTGAGTTTATGGGACCTGGTTCTACGTTAATTGTGCTCACTTGCTCAAAAGGGAACAGTTGAGACTTTGAAGTGGAGAATGTGGTGTGCAATGTTTGTTTTCCACTCTCCTGACAAATACAGTCATTTCTCTCTTAGTTTTCTACCTGTAACTTATTACAGAGTTAGAGTACAGTGAGATGGACCATTTGTGCATATGTAAAAGATAATATTCAGTTGTTGGGTTGTTTAATGGATTATATGAGGTAAGAGGTGCTTCCCTGGTGGCTCAGATGGTAAAGAATCTGCCTGCAATATGTAATAGTACAGCTTTCCAGCATATAAAGTGAAAGTCGCTCAGTTGTGTTCGACTCTTTGCGACCCCATGGATCTTGGCTCACTGGAATTTTTAAGATTCTTTCTTTGAGTAGTCTTGCCCACTCTGTTGACTTTAACTGCTATTATATGCTGGTGACTCTCAAAATTTCTGTCTCCAGCTCAAACATCTTTCCTGATCTCTAGACTTGTATATCTCACTGGCTATTGACAACCTACATACATCTGTTTTGATGATCCTTAAATTCAACAGGTCCCAAACAGAACTCATTTTCCCCATCTCCTTCTTCTGACTTCTCCCTTTTTATCTCCCCTAAAAGTTAAAATCATCCCTTCCTGTAGTTTTGTCCTAACTTAAAGGCACTGCTGTCCATCCAGCCATTCAAGATATGAATCTGATTAGTCTTTTCTTGTCCCTTATCCTGTAACCCCAAATAAATCCTCCTAAATATTCCTGAAATTCATCTCCCCTTTACTACTATTAGCATCTTAGTTCAGCTCTTAATCTTGCCTGTACAAGGGCAGTAGCCTCCTAACTTGTTTTTGTATCGTACGTGTGCAATAGTAAACCTGTCTTCCTCTCAGCAGCATAATGTCCACATCACTCGCTTGCTTCAGTCCCTTCATTGGCTCTAAAGTCTAAGCTCCTTAGCATGACATATTACGCCTTCTGTTATGACCTGTCCCGATGTACTTCTTCTGCCTAATCTCCCATCACTGGTAACACTGAGCAGTATGTAGTTTATACAGATGTTTTACAGTTTTATACCTTTGCTCATGCTGTTTCTCCTTTATTCATCCCTCTGGGTTCTTTCAGCATCCTTAAAGTTTGTCATTAGTTCACAAGGAGCACCCAGTGTGTGCCTCTGTTACAGTACTCGGGCTGTTTCAGGAAAATTGACTATTTCTGTCTGCCCCTTCACTTAACTGTAAGTTTCTTGGGAGCAGGGACTGTGTTCTAGTCATCTTTGTAGTCCTTGCTCCTGGAGGGTGCCTTGCAAGTAGTGAATGATTAATTTTTGAACTGAGCATAGAAGAGATGACAAACCAATAGTATGATATTCTAATGAGGAGTAAGATTATAGGTGTTTTTCCAGATGTAGATTTTTATTTTTTTACAGTGGAATTTAGAGTTTAATTGGATTGATAAAGGCTTTGGTAATAATGATGTATAACACAAATTTCAAAAGTGGAAGACAGCAAGATGTTTTCAGTGGTTAGCAAATGCTTCTGTAAAATATTTTAGGCTTTGTGGGCCACATACAGTCTCTATTATTTTTTTCTCTTGCTTTTCGTTCCCCTCCACATCTCCCTTCTTCCCTCCTCCTATGTTTCATTCTTAGTTAACAGGCTGTGCAAAAACAGGCCGTGAGTGTGCCATAGCTTGACAATCCCTGGTATGTTATCAGAAATCAGACTTAAAAGTTGTAAAATTTTTATTTTTTTGGCTCTATCACATGGCATACAGGATCTTAGTTCCCTGACCAGGGTTAGAACCCATGCCTCCTGCAGTGGAAGTACAGAGTTTTAGCCACTGGACTGCCAGGGAAGTCCCTTAAAGTTGTAGAATATTGAAGAGCTTAGAGAGTAAAGTGAGCTCAGTTTTCATGTTTTGTTTATTATAAAATTAGTTCCTTTAGGCAATTATGCATTTTAGTATGAAAAACAACTGTACAGGGTCTTTTTTGTCAAAGTGCTCTCTTTATCTGAAAGTTTGACATTTTGTTAAATGGGCCATCGATTTTTGTATAAAGATGCTTTGAAAATACCTTGGTTTATAAAATTCCAGTACAACTCCCCCACCTTTCTCAGTACCCAGACGCCTGCATAAACTGAGGTTTATGCAGGCGTCTGGGTACTTTCAGAATATGCCTGTTTTTATGATGATATAGATTGTGTTGTTTCTTGATGCAAACATTTTGAAGGAACCCTAGGCTGATCTATTTTTCACAGAAGGTTCAATCCCTGGCTGACTAGAGATTATAATCTTGATTTGGCTTCTGATCATGTCCTTCAAGCTTGATAGATTCTGCTGATGCTCGTTTTCTAGTCTCTATGTTATAACTTTTTGTACATATCCTAGTTTTCTTTCTTCTTTTTTTTAGGTATCATGTTTTTGTTTCTGTTTTTTGGCTTTGCCATGTGACTTGTTGGATTTCAGTTCTGCCACCAGAGATTGAACCTGATCCTTGGCTGTGAAAGCCTGGAATCCTAACCACTAGGTCACCAGGGAACTCTCTTAGTTTTCTAATGTGTTGTCTCTCTCTTTCGTTTTGAAATCATAGCAAAAATTCCTGTCTGTATTTATATATGTACAGTTGCATTATTTATATTTCTGAAAATATGATTATACTATTTTACCTGATCTACAGTGCACAGGTTAGTCATGTAGCATTATTTTCATTTTAAGGATTAAGAAATCAAGACTCAAGGGGGTTATTTATCTTTGGCAATAGGACTAGTAGGAGATAAGTGTGAAAAGACGAAAAGGATTTAATATTTGAATATCTGTGGTAGGGAGTATGCTGGGTGCTTACTCTCTGAGTATATAATTTAATCCTCATATTTACCCACTTTAGGGTATTGTGCCCATTTTATAGAAGAGGAAGCTGAAGAAACTGAGACCTGCAGGGACTGAGTAGCTTGCATTTGGTTCTATAGTTAGAGAAGAGAAGCTTGTATTAAAGACCTGATCTTCCTTACTCCAAAGCCCTTACTCTTCTTACTGTACTGTATATAAAGCTCCCTTGTTTTAAATTCTTAGATCAATATTTTTCAACCTACTTAAATGAGTAGTAGCTTGGCTACATATTCAACTTACCTGAAGATCTGTTTTAAAAAACTGCTACTGTTTATAATAGCCAGGACATGGAAGCAACCTAGATGCCCATCAGCAGATGAATGGATAAGAAAGCTGTGGTACATATACACAATGGAATATTACTCAGCCATTAAAAAGAATACATTTGAATCAGTTCTAATGAGATGGATGAAACTGGAGCCCATTATACAGAGTGAAGTAAGCCAAAAAGGTAAATACAGTATACTAACGCATATATATGAAATTTAGAAAGATGGTAACGATAACCCTATATGCAAGACAGAAAAAGAGACACAGATGTATAGAACAGACTTTTGGACTCTATGGGAGAAGGCGAGGATGGGATGATCTGAGAGAACAGCATCGAAACATGTATATTATCAAGTGTGAAACAGATCGCCAGTCCAGGTTGGATGCATGAGACAAGTGCCCGGGGCTGGTGCACTGGGATGACCCAGAGGGATGGGATGGGGAGGGAGGCGGGAGGGGGGATCCGGATGGGGAACACATGTAAATCCATGACTGATTCATGTCGATGTATGGCAAAAACCACTACAATATTGTAAAGTAATTAGCCTCCAACTAATAAAAATAAATGAAAAACAAAACAAAACAAAAAACAACTGTGCTAGCTCTACTCTGACCAGTGCTAATGAAACTTCTTCAGTTGAGTCTAAAGCAGGTATGTGTATGGGTTTTTTTTTTTTTTTTTTTAAAGAAAATATAAATTAAAAAGAAATTGCATTGCTGTATATATAACGTATGAAGAAAAAGTGCACAAAAAATGTAACCAGCATTCAGATCAAGAAATTTGGGAATTCTTGATGGTTCAGTGGTTGGGACTTGGTTCTTTCACTGCTGTGGCCCAGGTTGAATCCCTAGTTGGGTAATGAATATTCTAACTTACAATACCATAGCTTATTTTTTGCCTCTTTATGAATTTTTATAAGGTATGACTGGCTTTTTGCACTCAGTTTTGTTCGTGAGATTCATTTATGTTCTTGCATTTAGCAGTGGGCTTCCCTGGTGGCCCAGAATCCGCCTGCCAATGCAAGAGATTTGCATTTGATCCCTGGGTTGGGAAGATCCCCTGGAGAAGGAAATGGCAACCTACTCCAGTATTCTTGCCTGGGAAATCCCAGGACCAGAGAGGCCCGGCAGGCTACAGTCCATGGGGTGGCAAAGAATTGGACCAGACTTAGCAACTAAACAACAATAACAATGTAGCAGTAATTTATCCTTTTCATTGCTGTATAGCAATAGTTCTCAAATGTTTTGGTGTCTTCACTCTTACTTTTGAAGACCCCTAAGAACTTTTGTTTGTGGGTTGCATCTACCAATATTTGCTATTTTAAAAATTAAAACTGTGCATGTAAAAGTAATAAACCTATTAAATATTAGCATATTTTAATGAAAATAGCTATATTATTACCCCCAAATAGAAGAATATTATTTAAAATTTTTCCGAAGCTTTTCACTGTCTGACTGGATACATATCTGCTTCTACATTCAATCTGTTGCAGCTGGTTGTTTTGTTTATGGTATATAAAGAATATCCTGTCCCATATATGAGTGAGTGTGCATGCTCAGTCATGTCCGACTCTTTGTGACCCTGTGGACTGTAGCCCACCAGGCTCCTCTGTAGGGTTTTCCAGGCAAGAATACTGGAGTGGGTTGCCATTTCCTTCTCCAGTCCCATATATATGTGGCTAGAAAAGGGAGGAATGTTTTAATTGACTTTTTTTGGCTGTACCACAAGACTTGGGGGATCCTAGTTCCCTGACCAGACCCTAGACCCCCAGGTAGTGGGAGCATGGAGTCCTAACCGCTGGACTTTCAGGGGATTCCCTTGGTTGACTTTTTAGATAATTGATGGATATTCTTTTTTTTTTAATACTACACTGAAGCTTGTCAACTGCTAGTTTCTTCAGAGGTCCATTATCTTATGGAATCTGAAGGTATACAGTGAGCCTTTCATACTCTGTTACACTAAAGTCTGCTGGTATGTTTTGTACTTTGAATGGGTTTTCTACTCATGCATAATTTTATGTCACCGTGCTTTGGTCATATGGAAAATATTGGCTCATTGAGTTATGCAGATCTTGTAAAAATGTTGATATATTTTATCATACAGTGTCAAATATTACATTTGTTAATATCTCCACCAATTCTATCAGACAAGACTTCTCTAATTTTTGCTGGAAAACTCAAATTTTGTCATTGGCAACAAATACTGACAGTTGTTTTCCTTGAAGTGACAGTCTCACATTGTTCATTTTTGAAAAAATGTCTGCCAAACATCCAAGTCTGAATAATCAGTTTGTCTGGCAGTTGTTCTTTTAAGTTAAAATGGTGTTTCATGACAAAAAAAGGCAGGTAATTCAACTTGCAACTCAATTGCATAAGTGCCTTAGTGTTTTTCCTTGGGAAAACTCTTGTACTTTGTTATGTAGAAATATTTGTAGGTAAGAAATGAAATTTAATAAGATTCATAACTTTGTGGCTTCAACAAGGCCTCAAAATAGTCTTTTTTTGGCATTGGCTATGAAGAATGCAATGACAGTATCACAGTTTAGTGTCACTGCCTTAATTCAATTCAAGGTGGTATAGTTTTATTTATTAGTATAATTATGTTTCCAGGCTTTACTTATTTCTTATTGGAGAAATAGGTGGATTTCTTAGTGAAAGGGGCTTCCCTGGCTCAGAGGGTAAAGAATCTGCCTGCAATGCAGGAGACTTGGGTTCGATCCCTGGATCAGAAAGATCCCCTGGAGAAAGGAATGGCTATCCACTCCAGTATTCTTGCCTGGAAAATTCCATGAACAGAGGAGCCTGGTGGGCTACAGTCCATGGGGTTGCAAAGAATCGGACATGACTGAGTGATTTGTTAAAATTTTATTAAAAATATTGGTTTGAAAGCTAGCATGAATATAACTGGTTTTTCCTTTGCTTCAAGTGTTAGTTGCTCAGTTGTGTCCGACTCTGTGATCCCATGGATTTTAGCCCACCTGGCTCCTCTGTCCATGGAATTCTTCAGGCATGAGTACTGGAGTGTGTTGCCATTTCCGTCTTCAGGGGATCTTCCCAACCCAGGGACTGAACCTGGGTTTCCTGCATTGCAGGCAGATTCTTTACCTTCTGAGTCACCAGGGAAGCCCTTTCCTTTGCTTAGCAGAACCAAAACACTTCAGAGTTGAGCAGTTTTACAACTTTATCAGTATGTTAGAAAATCATTGAGCTTGATCCTTATTCTTTACTATTTGTGTTGAAAGAAAGGTGTGAAGTGGCTTTTAGTGAACTGTGCATAGCTGTGTATAAAAGTGATTCTCTGTCTTCCTACCCTTAACTGGGAGCATTTGCAGTAAAAGAGAACGATGCAGATGAAGCCACAGCCAAGTGATCTTGTTGTGTAATGACTGGTTTTTCACTGTGATTGGGCAGAGGTGGATGGAGGAGGGTAGGGTAAACAAGTTATAGTACTGAGCATTATTTTACCTTTCAGCCAACATTCCCATACAGCCTGGAACCTTAGGGGAAGGAGACTTAACTTTCACTGTATGCCTACTTTGTGCTAGGCTGTTTTAAGTATGATAACTTATTTAAATACAGAGTTCTCCTGTAGGGTGGCCATAATTATTTTATTCTACACATGAGAAAGCTTTGGCTCAGAGATGTAGAGCCTACTCAGGCCCACTAGCCAGTGACTAGGGTGGGATTTATCTCCAGACTTTTCTACCTCCAAAACCTGTGAGTGGTCTTTTTTTTTTTTTTTTTCATTTATTTTTATTAGTTGGAGGCTAATTGCTTTACAGTATGTGAGTGGTCTTTACTATATTCTTGAGACTTTGTGCAAGTTACTTTATTTTTCTGTACCTAATTTTTTAAAGTCTTTAAAAAGGGAAGGACAGCAATAGTAGTACATAATTCCGAGGTAGTTTTGAGGATTGAATGAGACAGTTCATGTAAAGAAATTATCACAGTGCTTGGCATATACTACTGTCAATAAATAAGAGCTATTATCCTAGAATGAAGCATGCATTTAATATGACTTTTAGCATGTTAAGAAGGAACAGTATTTTGGCTTCTAAAGCATTTTTGTTAGAGAAATAGAGCACTGAATTTATTGGTTTTTGTATTTGGGGATTTGTTTTCTGATTGTAGTTTGCTTGGTCTTCCTGGCAGCAAAGGTCTGTTATTTTGGTTGTGTGCCTGGGTTTATTCATGAACCAATGCAGGTATAGTATGATCTTTGGCTATCCATCAACTTTTTAAAACTTTCTGGTCTAGTTGAAACAGTTTGAATTGTTCTGGAAAATTCACTGATGTTGATAGTTCTTTCTAAATTAAAAATGTCAGCGAATGTGAGAAATGCCCCTTTTAAAATTTCTTTCTAACTGTACTACTCATTACAGAGAGGATCAAGTATTTCTCCATAGTACTCTGCCCCAGAACCAAAGAAAGAGTGTTCTTTGAATTTTTCTGCCTTTATTTTTGTTGGTGGTAATATTATCCATACTTTTGAGACTTGTCTTTGACAGCACTTTTTTTTAAAGTATAGTTGGCAGTACATTTTGATCAGGCTGTGGAATTATGGAGGAGAAAAAACCAGCTATCCATTCTAAATGAGCACATCTGAAAGCCAGCCTGCTTTCACATGTCAGTGTAGGTATACTGTCTCCTAGATGGGGTTCTCTTGGTGGTTTAGTCACTAAGTTGTGTCCTACTTTTGTGACACCATGGACTGTATAGCCTGCCAGGCTCTTCTGTCCATGGGTTTCCCAGGCAAGAATACTGGAGTGGGTTGCCGTTTCCTTCTCCAGGGGATCTTTGTGACCTAGGGATGGAACCGGAGTCTGCTGCATTGCCAGCGGATTCTTTACTGCTGAGCCACCAGGGAAGCCCCAAATGAAGCTCTGGTATGGTGTTTTTAGTAAGAGAGTTCGCTCAGTAATCTCCCCTTAACTCTCTCCCGTGTCATTCATTGTCTGTCTCTCCTCCCAGCTTGCATGTTTTACCTCTAGTTCTAATGAAGTATATACATTGTTGGGTGTTTGCAGTTCTCCTGATGTGCCATCCTTCTTGCTTTAATGTCTTTACACATGCTTCTCTCTGGGCCTGGATGTCTCCTTTTAACTTTTAATTGGTCTAACTCCTGTTCAGCCTTTAAGATTCAGCCTAGGAGTTAACCTTTTCCAGAAAGCTTTCCTTGACTTTCCCGGGTTGGGTTTGGGTGCCCCATCTCTGGGTTGCCTCATCTCTGGGTTGTAATTATCCATTTATTATTTTTTGGTCTCCTCTACTTTGCAGTGAGTGGATTGTATGTAATTATCCTTTTATTCTCTAGAACTCATTTTTCGACCTTATACAGAGTAGGCATTGGTAAGGTCTTATTGAGTGAATCCATAGTTTCAGGCTGATCTGTTAGCATTGTAACTTCCCAACCCATGTTATTCTAGGCTGTTTTATTTTCTTTTCTTTTTTCTTTTTCTTTTTGGCTGTTTTAGTAGAATGGTTTTTCTTTTGTGGCCATTGAACCTTTCCTTATGTTTTCTTCATTACACTTCAGCTCACCCTCATCCTCTATTTTTTGTCCATAGGTAGGTCAGTGGAACAGTATATACGGTAGACATATAGATCTTCATAAAGAACTTGATTTGTGACAGGTCCTGAATCTCACTTGGAATGAATGAAATTGCATTGGTAAATGGAAAAGCTGGGATCTTATTATTGCTTTTTTTTCCTTTTTTTAATGATTGCTTTTTAAACTCTTAGTTCTTGTCTCTGCTTCCAAGTTTTCCTCTTTATTAATTTTTTGGTCAATTTTAACTTTTAGGTAACATAAGATGAATGCTCCAAAACCAAACCACAAGTACTCTGCTTGTGCATTTGATTTTTTTGAGCCTACATATATAGGATTTGACTTATCTCTTATGGTGGTGGGATGACTGAGACTTAACAAGTATGGGGGTTTTAAGCCTTATTAAGAACTTAATAGTTCCTACAGGTGATTTAAATTATGGCTTCCAAAAAATATTTTGTTGAGTCTTAATAGCACACAAAAATAATCATTACTTTATTTTTATTTATTTATTTTTATTAGTTGGAGGCTAATTACTTTACAGTATTGTAGTGGTTTTTGCCATACATTGACATGAATCAGCCATGGATTTACATGTGTTCCCCATCCTGAACCCCCTCCCATCTCCCTCCCTATTCCAAAAATAATCACTTATGCCTGCATTCATTTAGTTAATATGAATGTCAGGCTCTATGCTAGGTAGGTTCTGATGATACACAGAGCTGAGTAAGATGTGGTCTCTGTCTCCAAGGAGCTCCCAGGTACAAGAGAAAAACTATACACAATTTCAAATGAGTGTGTTGTAGAGCTGTAAAATAAGTAGCAGAGACGGAGGTGTTAATGCCTTTTTCAGGGACGAGTTCTTGGAGGAATAGACACCTGAGCTTATTTCTAAAAGAAAATAAAGTCTTGTGTATGGAAGATTCTGGATGTATGCTCAAAATCTGAATTTGAACCCGTTTAGCCACTTACAAGCTGTCTGACTTGGGCCAAGTTGTTTAAGTACTCTGAATCTCACTTCCCGCCCCCCCTCCCCGCCCCCATCTAAAGTGAGGATAATCATGTCTGTCTGTTTTTGAAAGTTGTGAGTATTTAATATATGTGAAAGAGTTTCATAAATGTGCTAAACAAATATTACATCCTGGTTTTTGTTTTTCATTTTGACAGATTGGAGCATAAGTTTTCTTACTCAGACCAGAAATGAGAAAAAAAAGACTGGGTATATTAGTGCATAGATATTAATTATAAAGTGTTAATACTGTAAGCATCACGATTTAGAGTAAAAAGTTTTAAGCTCATGAATCCATGAAACTTTGGTTCTGTGCTGTTATGAAAGATATTGCTTAAGATGCTTAAGGAGTGGTCTCTGAAAATGTACTGTGTGTAGTTCTGAGTGGCTTGGATGGCAATAAACTAAACTGAAAAGAGCTCCATTGCTTGTCAGAAGACTTATATCTGTGCCACTCTTAAAAAGATTATTTAACATTTCAGAATTACGTTTTCCTCATCAATAGAACAGAAAAGTAATAGTTAATTTGCAGACTGAGAATTAGGGATAAGTTGGGTAAAGTGCATGCTATTAGCCATAATCAGTTAAAAGTTTAATTTGTAGAATATTAAAATACGTTTTCTTATCTTTCAATATGAGAGACTTCTTTTAGTGAAACTTGCTTGAAGAATAGAGAGAACGTACTAGGTGGTGCTAGTGGTAAAAACCTGCCTGCCAATGCAAAAGACCGGGGTTCGCTCCCTGGGTCAGGAAGATCCCCTGGAGAAGGAAATGGCAACCCACTCCAGTATTCTTGCTAGGGAAATCCCATGGACAGAGGAGCCTGATGGGTTGCAGTCCATGGAGTTGCAAAGAGTGGGACACAGCTGAGCGACTAAAACACACAAGATTGTATTTTACTTCTTTCTTCAAGTTCATTCGTCAGAATAATATTGCAAGGTGAAACTAAATCCCAGCTCTTGTACTCACTGATTATATGACCTCAGTTACTTACTATTTCTGTAACTTTTTAATTCATCTATGAGGTGGGAATATAGTGGTATTTACAGCATATGATTGTTGGCAAGATTAAATGAGATAATTAGATAAAGTGCTTTGATTGGTGTTTGGCACATATTTGTTGTTTGATTGCTCGATTGTGTTTGACTCTTTGTGACCCTATGAATTACAACACGCCAGGCTTTCCTGTCCTTCACTGTCTCCTGGAGTTTGCTCAAATTCATGTCCATTAAGTTGGTGATGCCATCCAATCATCTCATCCTCTGTTGCCCTCTTCTCCTCCTGCTCTCAATCTTCCCTAGCATGAGCGTCTTTTCTAGTGAGTCAGCTCTTCGCGTCAGGTAGCTGAAGTATTGGAGCTTCAGCTTGAGCATCAGTCCTCCAATGAATATTCAGTGTTGATTTCCTTTAGGATCGACTGGTTTGATCTCCTTGCTGTCCAGGGCACGCCCAAGAGTCTTCTCAAACACCACAGCTCAAAAGCATCAATTCTTAGGTGCTCAGCCTTCTTTTTGGTGCAACTCTCACATTTGTACTGGAAAAACCATAGCTTTGACTATGTACATAGGCACATAGTACGATATTAAATGGTAGCATTGTTATTATCACTTTCATTTTTTAAATGAGAAGCTGAATACAGATTTAGCGACCTGAATAGATTCACTTGTAAGAACCAAGGTTGTGTCTCAATCCAGGTTTGTGCAATGCCCTTACTCTTATCTTTTTATCAGACTGTATTTTGTAATTAACGTTTTATTTGTTAGGATATGCATTCTGAATTGCTGTAGAGTGTTTGGAAATAGTTTGTGACTCTTAGATATTTAAAACTATCTTTCTGTGATGTTTTACTAATAGTTTACATAAACTCAGAACTAAATTGGTTAGAGAAAGAACTGTTTGGCCTGGTTTCCCTGTGATTAGACGCAATTTAAGGGCAAATATTTTGGGATCATGGTCAGTGGTTAGTAAAAAGAACAATGTGTTTTTTCCTGCCTAAACAGGTTCATTGAGGTGAAGCTGACAGACAATAAATGACACAAATTTAATATAGTTTGCTAAGTTTTAGCATGTGTAAACATCTGTGAAACCACCACTGCAATTCAAATAGTGACTATATCCCACAAATTGTGGGAGGAATCACCTCCCACAAGTTTCCTGGTACCCCCTGTGCAGTCCCTTCCTTCTGCTCTCCCTGATCCCTCACCCACACAAACATTGTTCTGCCTTCCATTACTTTTTACTTTTGTTATTCTTACAGATTAAACAATGGTTTTGAAGTCATAGCAATCAGGATTTGGATCCCCCATTCTGTCACTGTGTTAGTTGGGTGACTTTGGAGAAGTTCTTCTATCCCTCAGCCTGGGATTCTATCACTAGCCCAAAGGACCATTGAGGAAGAGGAGAAGAGTGCCTAGAAAGAGCCTCTCATGGTGCCCGGCTCACAACTGGTCTTTAGTTCCTGGAAGGCACCAGACCAGCTTTCACTTGGTGGCTCAGAGTACATTTAGGAGTTCAGAGCTCCAAAATGCTTTTCTGTCACCTAGACCTTGTGTTCCCTATTACTGAAAGAGCTTTCTTGAAATAGGAAAGTTTAGATTAGACAACTTGAGGCCCTAAAGGGCTCTCTGGTACTTCTTCCTTCCCTCCCGCATGCTCAGTGTTCCACATGCTATTAATTATGAACAGATGTTCTTCATAAATAAGCAAAGAATTTCACCACAGATTTCTGAGTTCTTTATGCCTATGTTTAAGTCTGGCATTGTGATAAAACTGCATGGGCAATGAGCTTGTAGTTAAAGTTCTGGATTTTAGTTCCCATGCTGCCCTGGGCAAATTATAAAATCTTTTTGAGTCTCAGTTTTCTCAGATATAAAGTTGAAGAGTATCATACCACACAAATTTGTTGGGAGGATTAAAGGAGAATTTTGAAAATGAATTGTATGATGACATCATAGTTCATCTGTATTGTCCTGTGACTGGCTTGCAGTGTAGTATTTAAACTTGATATTCTAAATTTTTTTTGAGTATATTTTATTAGGTTTTACTAATAGGTAGCACAAGAAAGCAAAAACCAAAGGTTAAAAGTGCTTAGAATATAAAGTCAGAGAAACTTTAATTCAGATATTAATTTAGTAGTTGTGTGACCTTGGGTAAATTATATAGTTTCTCTAAGCCTTAATGTATATCTGGTCTTCCTCAGAGGGTTGTTGTGAGGAATAGAAATAAAGTGTGTACAGTGCTTGGCGAATAGCAGATACTTAGTGGTGCTACTTTTCCCCTTCCATTTCCAAAACTGGTAGATTTGTGGAGTTCAGTGAGCTATCACTGAAGAGATTACTTCTGTCTTCCCCATTCCATGATATAGTTTGGCCCAGGATAGCCGTTAGGTGGTGTCTCAGATTTCTCATTTAAGTCTGAAAATGCGATTCAAGGTTTATGATGCCAACAGTTATTGTAAAGGCATTTCCCCCCCTAATAATGGGAGGAACTGGTGCCATGTTTTTGTATTTTCTCATTAAATCTCATTGCTGTAGCTGGGGGTACTTTGTACTGTGGGAGCCAGGGAAATTGGGCGCCATATTATCTCTTCTGTCTGTGTTTATTTGGATTGGAGAATTGTCTAAAGGCTTCTTAGTGAATAAAGTAGATTTGCTAAATTCAGATTCTTCCTTCCTGGGTGAGCCCAGGAATGACCTCCTGAGAGAAAAACATAGGAAAATATGGGGGTTTCTGGTGAGTTCTGCTTGTGAAGTTGTCAGGATCTTTGAGTTGGGGACAGTGGAGAAGAGTTGATTCTCCGTTCTCCCCTCTTACCCTCCGGAGCGTTTACAGCTAACACAAAGGAAGCTTTAAGATGGAGGTCTGTATTGTAATTTCCTAGAAATTGCAGCTTCTGGTAACTGCTCATTCAGTTTGCACCTCTTCGCTGCAGTAGATGAAACAATAGAGACAATAAAGCCTTTTATCTGATAGCCTTAGCCTCAATGGGATGTTTGTTTTAATAATGGTATAATTTGCAGGGCTCATAAATTGTGATTTTATTCTCATGGAAATAACTGCCCAGTGGTATTTGGATTCTCAGGTCTCCTGTTGTGGATAATTTCACTAACATTCTGGCTGACAGTTCTCTTTATTTTGCACTTCGTTTTAGATTGTTCAGGCTGGTTGGGTAATTAGACCAGTGCAGAGCCAATTTTCTTTAGTTTGAGGCTGGCAGGTGGTTACTAGGTAACTAGAGGATCTTCTGAACAGGCAAGAAATTCTGCTTAGGGATTCAGGGGAAAAAAGCTGAGTTTGCTTTTGATTGTCATCTGGAATTTTTTTTTTAAGGTTTTATTTATGTGATGCCAAAATATCTAAAAAATATTATTTTTCAGTCATCTGTGTATTTACTTTCTGTGGTACCAAACAGCCAATTCTATTTGGAATTGTATAGTTCAGTTTTTAATTTTCATCTACTTTTTTTTTTCTAGGAATATCCACAGAGGGCTAAGGATGAGACTAGGTACCATGTACTAGACATTGTCTAGGTTTTTACACATATTATATCTAAATCTTAATTAGAACACTGAGGGGTAGGTATTGTTTCTATTTTACATACTTGGAAACCTAAATTCAGAGAATTTAAGTAACCAAATTAAGGTATCTCAGTTAATAAGGGGTGGGCAGCAGTTTACCAGACTCAAAGCTCATGTTAGGTTTTCAATTATAGTATAAGATATTCTGAAGATACATTAAAATTTCTCTTATGTTCTTAGGTATTACAGTGATTGGCTCAGTAATATATTGTACATGAATTAGTGCCATCAGATGTATATCTGGTTCTTCTTCCTGTCATCTATTTTTTAAATTTAATTTTTATTTTGTATTGGAGTATTGATTTATAGTGTTGTGTTAGTTTCAGGTCTATAGCAAAGTGATTCAGTTATACCTATATTTATGTCCATTCTTTTCCAGATTCTTTCCCAGTATAGGTTATTACAGAATATTGAGTAGATATCCATCTACTCAACCCATCTTTGCATGAAATGTTCCCTTGGTATTTCTGATTTTCTTGACGAGACCTCTAGTCTTTCCCATTCTGTTGTTTTCCTCTATTTCTTTGCATTGATTGCTGAGGAAGGCTTTCTTATCTCTCCTTGCTATTCTTTTGAGCTCTGCATTCAAATGGGAATATCTTTCCTTTTCTCCTTTTCTTTTCACTTTTTTTCTTTTCACAGCTATTTGTAAGGCCTCCTCAGACAGCCATTTTGCTTTTTTGCATTCCTTTTCCATGGGGGTGGTCTTGATCCCGGTCTCCTGTACGGTGTCACGAACCTCTATCCATAGTTCATCAGGCACTCTATTAGATCTAGTCCCTTAAATCTATTTCTTACTTCCACTGTATAATCATAAGGGATTTGATTTAGGTCATACCTGAATGGGCTAGTAGTTTTCCCTACTTTCTTCAATTTAAGTCTGAATTTGGCAATAAGGAGGTAATGATCTGAGCCACAGTCAGCTCCCGGTCTTGTTTTTGCTGACTGTATAGAGCTTCTCCATCTTTGGCTGCAAAGAATATAATCAGTCTGATTTCGGTGTTGACCATCTGGTGATGTCCATGTGTAGGGTCTTCTCTTGTGTTGTTGGAAGAGGGTGTTTGCTATGACCAGTGCGTTCTCTTGGCAAAACTCTATTAGCCTTTGCCCTGCTTCATTCCGTACTCCAAGGCCAAATTTGCCTGTTACTCCAGGTGTTTCTTGACTTCCTACTTTGACATTCCAGTCCCTATAATGAAAAGGACATCTTTTTTGGGTGTTAGTTCTAAAAGGTTAAGTAGGTCTTCATAGAACCATTTAGCTTCTTCAGTGTTACTGGTTGGGGCATAGGCTTGGCTTACTGTGATATTGAATGGTTTGCCTTGGAAACGAACAGAGATCATTCTGTTGTTTTTGAGATTGCATCCAAGTACTGCATTTCGGACTCTTTGGTTGACCATGATGGCTACTCCTTAAATTCACCCATTCCAGTCCATCTTAGTTTGCAGATTCCTAGAATGTTGATGTTCACTCTTGCCATCTCCTGTTTGACCATTTCCAATTTGCCTTGATTTATGGACCTAACATTCCAGGTTCCTATGCAATATTGCTCTTTACAGCATTGGACCTTACTTCTATCACCAGTTATATCCACCACTGGGTATTGATTTTGCTTTGGCTCCATCCCTTCATTCTGTCTGGAGTTATTTCTCCACTGATCTCCAGTAGCATATTGGGCACCTACCAACCTGGGGAGTTCCTCTTTCAGTATCCTGTCATTTTGCCTTTTCATACTCTTCATGGGGTTCTCAAGGCAAGTATACTGAAGTGGTTTGCCATTCCCTTCTCCAGTGGACCACATTTTGTAAAGGACAGAAATGGTAGTGACCTAACAGAAGCAGAAGATATTAAGAAGAGGTGGCAAGAATACACAGAAGAACTGTACAAAAAAGATCTTCACAACCCAGATAATCACGATGGTGTTATCACTCACCTAGAGCCAGACATCCTGGAATGTGAGGTCAAGTGGGCCTTAGAAAGAATCACTGCGAACAAAGCCAGTGGAGGTGATGGAATTCCAGTTGAACTATTTCAAATCCTGAAAGATGATGCTGTGAAAGTGCTGCACTCAATGTGTCAGCAAATTTGGAAAACTCAGCAGTGGCCACAGGACTGGAAAAGGTCAGCTTTCATTCCAATCCCAAAGAAAGGCAATGCCAATGAATGCTCAAACTACTGCACAATTGCACTCATCTCACATGCTAGTAAAGAAATGCTCAAAATTCTCCAAGCCAGGCTTTAGCAATACGTGAACCATGAACTTCCAGATGTTTAAGCTGGTTTTAGAAAAGGCAGAGAAACCAGAGATCAAATTGGCAACATCTGCTGGATCATCAAAAAAGCAAGAGTTCCAGAAAAACATCTCTTTCTGCTTTATTGACTATGCCAAAGCCTTTGATTGTGTGGATCACAATAAACTGTGGAAAATTCTGAAAGAGATGGGAATACCAAACCACCTGACCTGCCTCTTGAGAAACCTGTATGCAGGTTAGGAAGCAACAGTTAGAACTGGGCATGGACCAACAGACTGGTTCCAAATAGGAAAAGGAGTACATCGAGGCTGTATATTGTCACTCTGCTTATTTAACTTCTATGCAGAGTACATCATGAGAAACGCTGGTCTGGATGAAGCACAAGCTGGAATCAAGATTGCTGGGAGAAATATCAATAACCTCAGATATGCAGGTGACACCACCCGTATGGCAGAAAGTGATGAGGAACTAAAGAGCCTCTTGATGAAAGTGAAAGAGGACAGTGAAAAAGTTGGCTTAAAGCTCAACATTCAGAAAACTAAGATCATGGCATCTGGTCCCATCACTTCATGGCAAATAGATGGGGAAACAGTGGAAACAGTGGCTGATTTTAATTTTTTGGGCTCCAAAATCACTATAGATGGTGATTGCAGCCATGAAATGAAAAGACGCTTACTCCTTGGGAGGAAAGTTATGACAAACCTAGATAGCATATTAAAAAGCAGAGACGTTACTTTGCCAACAAAGGTCTGTCTAGTCAAGGCTATGGTTTTTCCAGTGGTCATGTATGCATGTGAGAGTTGAACTGTGAAGGAAACTGAGCACCGAAGAATTGATGCTTTTGAACTGTGGTGTTGGAGAAGACTCTTGAGAATCCCTTGGACTGCAAGGAGACCTAACCAGTCCACCCTAAAGGAGATCAGTCCTGGGTATTCATTGGAAGGACTGATGCTGAAGCTGAAACTCCAGTACTTTGGCCACCTCATGAGAAGAGTTGACTCATTGGAAAAGACCCTGATGCTGGAGGGATTGAGGGCAGGAGGAGAAGGGGACGACAGAGGAAGAGATGGCTCGATGGCATCACTGACTCAATGGACATGAGTCTGAGTAAACTCTGGGAGTTTGTGATGGACAGGGAGGCCTGGTGTGCTGCGATTCATGGGGTCGCAAAGAGTCGGACACGACTGAGCGACTGGACTGGACTGAACTGGACTGAGTAGAGTTCTATGTGCTATACAGTAGGTCCTTATCTATTTTGTATATAGTAGTATGTGTCATCTAATCTTACATTATTACAGTGGTTAATGTACATGGAGTATTTTGATTATCTTTACAAAATTAAAGGTCTTCCAGACATACTCTGTTTTAGGAATTCTTTAAAAGTTTGGCAGTATATCATGTGCCGAAACATGATATAGTCACTGAAAATAGACTTGAAGTTTGGGAACTGGGTTTTAAAATCTTGACACTGCCACTTATTGGATAGTCTTGGATAAACCCTTTAACCATCTTTGGCTAACTGTTACCCCTTGCCTAAGCCTTGTTTTACTCATCTGTGAAATAGAGATAATACCCACATTATATGTGGTAGTGCCTCATATATGCCTGTAACATGGTAGGGTCTCATTAAGTGTTAGCTTCCTTCGTTCTTTAAGTCTTCTAGGAATATATATAGAAGTAGAATAGATTTTGTTTCATTCCCAGCTCTTTCTACTCCCCAGCAGCTAAGTGGGTGCATTACTGAACTATTGGGATAATTTAATGCTTTTTTCATCACTGGCCATAGGATTTATTAAAAGATGATCAACTTCTAGTACTGTTTTGTTACATTTCATGTTGCTGCTGTTAAACTGATGGAATTCATTTTCCTCTAGGAACTTGCTGTAAGGGACATTTAGACATCTGTTTCATTGTTTATACTCTGTTAATCAAGAGAGTGAGTACATATGTGGAAAGGGCATTGACTTGTGATTTTACAAACTTGGTTAAAGTTCTAGCTTTGCTGATTACTAGCTGAGTTTCTTGGGACAGCTGATTTTCTTAGCTGAGACTTGGAGGAGGGATAATAATAGCTGACCTGTTTTGTTGTAAGGATCAAATAAGAATGGATGTGAAGATGCCTTTTAAATTGTAAAGTGTTAGGTAATCATTATGTGACTTTCATAGTTAGACTAGATGGGAATTTACTACTGTTTTAAGGGAGATTTTAAATTTCAGTTACACTGTATAAAGGAAACGTCTTGATGAGTTTTATCTTAGCTCTTAGGGACAGCAGAAGAGAAGAGGCCAGAATGAGGTCCTGAGTAGACAACGTATTGCTTGTATATAACTGAATGGTGGAGGTGAGAATGAAGTGTGAGCGGCAGTAGAGTGGTGAGGCAGGCCACGGGGGCTTAGAGAATTGTTTAGATATGACATTTGGATCTTGGTCTAATCTTGATCCATAGAGCAAAGAAGATCGATGCTTCTTGATTAGAAAATCTTAAAAGACTGAACAGTGTGTGGCGCACTGGTTGAAAGAGTAAGGAAGGAGGTAACAGCTGTAGGTTCTCTCATGAGGACTCTGAAGTTGAAATCCCAGTTTTAAGTCTTCAGGAATATGTACAGAAGTAAAGTAGATTTTGTTTCATTCCCAGCTTCTCGTAGCCCCCAGCAGCTAAGTGTGTCCATTTAGGGGGAACCGTTCCAAGTAAAGCTTGTGCTTTTTGTATGTGAATCACTTAGCGACTCTCAGGTGGGCATACAGGCATATTTTCATGTAAAGAGGTGCAGGTGGCTGGCAAGTGGGGGATCTACTTTTACAGACTAGAAAGCTTAGTTTTATGCAGTCCTATTCAGGTTATCTCTTCCCTGAAAATTGGTTCTTTTATAGCATTTCAATAAGGCAGATGGTATTTTTCCTAAGTGGAACATCAACCAAAAATTTTACTGTGTTTAATTATTGATATATCTGAGTGGTGCAGCATATTGGTTAAAATAAAGTTTTTTTTATATGAAGAAAGCCTTCTGGCTTTGGATTTGGGTACTGCACCAGTTTTTTCATTTTTCTCTCAGGGGGATATAATCTTTTTCTTTACTACAAGTAGCTACATTATGCTTTCTGGATCATTGCCTCCTCTATTGAGTACTGGGGTACAAGAGTGGTTGTACAGGTTAGTTTCACAGTCTCCATTTTATTTGATTATAAGAACCCATTTAGGCTTCTGTCTTCTACCCCCTTTGCTACTTGGTATGAAGGTGTTGCAGTGATTTTGTAGGAGATGGATTTCTATAGGCATAGAATGAATCTGAGTTACTTTATCATATTAGCTTCATATATAATAAACTGATATTTGCATAATTTTTTAGGTAGGTATTTTGTTATTAAAAGTTTTTCTTTCTACTGATCTGTTTTTTGCACTAAACTGGTAGCTGTTTTGGGGCAGGTTCATGTATTTTTTTTCATCTTTGTATTTACTGTATTCAGCACAGATCTAATGATGATACTGCTGGCTACACTGTACTGTTTGTCTGACACTGTTTCAAGTGCATGCAATATTTGTTTTCATCCTCATCCCCATTTTATAGAAGAAAAAACTGAGACTTGGAGAAAGAAAGTAACTTGCTTAGTGTCACAAATAGTGAAGGGATATAGCTGTGATTAGAACCCAAACAGTCTGACTTCAGAGCCTAAATACTTAACCTCTACCCTAAATTTTCTCAGAAACTGCTTTATAAGTATATATAAATATATATAAAATATATCTTGTCTGTGCCTTAAAATTCTATGAAGCAGATATGCTGTATCTGTTTTATAGGGGAGGAAAAATGAAGTAAATTAATTGTATAAAGTTACACATCTGTTGAATGACAAAATCTGGAGTCTCAGTCCCTGGCTTCCTGACTCCAATTCTATTCTCCCCCTCCCCCCGCCATCTTTACTGTAGACACTAGTTAGAGCTATACCTCTATTTTAGGAATAACCTTTTTAGATATGGAAAATAAATTTTTTTATCTGGACTATTTGGAGATAAGCGGCAGGTTTTAAAAAGTCTTCTGTTACCTCTTTCTTTTTCAAATCCAATGAGCAAAATTCCCTGGTAGATAGACTATGAGAGCTGCTTGAGAGTGGATAGGACAACTCTGTGTGTGTGTGTGTGTGTGTGTGTGTGTGTGTGTGTGTGAGAGAGAGAGAGAGAGAGAGAGAGAGAGAGAGAGAATCTGTTTTTCAAGTACCTGACACAGAGTATATTTTCTGTAAAGATTGCTGAAGACTGCAGGATTGAAAGAGTTCATGCTGAATCTAGTATTATTAAAGAGTGATGATGCTAAAATTGCTAGATTACTTTTATATTCTGTGCTTTCTCCTGATTCTTTCATTCTTGGTCAGTGATTTTACTTAAGAATTACAGTAACACTAATGATAGTGGCATTTAATATATATTTGAGCCAGTATGTGGTCACTGTCTATAACAGAGCCTTCATATGAGAGAGGGATTGCGGTTATGCATTTGGAATATTTGAAGAGGCAGTTTTTCTTTTTCTTTATTTATTGGCTGTTTTGGGTCTTCGTGGCTGCATGGGCTTTTTCTCTGGTTGCAGCGAGTGGAAGGCTACTCTCTCGTTGCGGCAAGTGAGGGCTTCTCATTGCAGTGGCTTCTCTTGTTGTGGCGTGTGGGCTTCAGTAGTTTCTGCACCAAGGTTCAGTTGGGCTCAGTAGTTGTATCTCCCAGACTCTTGAGCCCACGCTCAGTAGTTGTGGTGCACAGGTCTGGTTGCAATGTGAACTTTTTTTAGGTGAACTTAATTGTGCTGAACTCTTTCTGATTGCCTTGTCAGATTTTCTTTTCATATTTCTGTGAAGAAGATATGACAGTGGCAAATTAGTTTTCCAGTTTTTTTTTTTTGCTTATATATATATTTTATATAAATTGAAGTGATGCTCTGTTGTGACTTTCTTTTTTTTTTTTTTTTACATTGAGGTATTAACATTAAAATTATAGGAGGCTAACTCAGTACTATATCAATAGAATATTTAAGAACTTTGGTGCTCGCTTCAGCAGCACATATACTAAGAACTTTGGAGCTTCATAGAGCTGGATGACACCCTCACACTGTCCTATGTTACAAATGCAGACTGGAAGCCCAGGGAAATTAGTTAGTTGTCCGAGGTCATACAGTTTGAAAATGGATAACCTAGGACTAGAACCTAAGTTTTTCTTGTTTTTTCCATAGCTCACTTTTTTCCTTTTGAAGATGATTTTTTTACTTTGGTACTTATGAAGCCAGATATTGCCCTAAAGGTGACATCATAGGATCAAAATCACAAGCTCAAGAGTTTTGGTTCATCTGTCCTATAAATGAATAAATAGATAAATAGATTATGTGGCTTTTGATAGGAACAGCATAATGTCAACAAACATCAAGGAGCTAGTTCCAATAATAGTCTTCTTCCAGGTCCTTGAAGCTGGTTTTGTTTCATTTAGCTTCTAAGCAATACAACATTCAAATACAATCATGACATAGTCTAGCTACTTGATTTTCTGGGTATGTCGCTGTGCATTATTTTTGTGTATGATTATAGTACAAAATGCTTGAGAATTCCTAAGCCTCTCTTACTTTAGTCTGACATGATTGTTATATTCATGTAAATTAACCCTTGCCTAGGAATGTCATAATTGATTCCTTTGTTCTAGATTGTAGATTTGAGTGTCAGGTAGTAATTTACATATTACTTTATCTTTTAAGAGTTAGTTGTTTTATTGTGGAAACTGTATGAGATCAAAATTTGAACTTTCAGTCTTGATCACTTAGCTGCAAACCTGGTCCTGCTCTGTCACTTGGCATACATCAGTTCAACTGTTTTCTCATTTTATGTCTGTGAGTGCACATGTGCATGTCTACTCATGAAAGTTCCCCTCTGATCTTAAAGGTATTACTAATATATAGTAGATTGTTAGGATCCTATGATTTGTCTTGTACAGTTTCTTTCAGATTTTTACAAGTTTAGAGGGTATATAGTTAGAGTACCAGATACCTGCTGAAACAGACACTCAGAAATTCAGTGGCTCGAACAAGATAGACATTTATCTTTTATGTAACAGTTAAGAGGTAGGTGTATTATGGCCAGGGTGGGCAAAGGTTCTGTTCCAGGAAATCACCCAAAGATCTAGACTCTTTTATCTCTACTCTCCCAGTATGATGTGCTTATCTGCATGCTCAGTTCAGTTAGTCACTCAGTCGTGTCCGGCTCTTTGTGACCCTATGGACTGCAGCATGCCAGGCCTCCCTGTCCATCACCAACTCCCAGAGTTTACTCAGACTCATGTCCATTGAGTTGGTGATGCCATCCAATCATCTCATCCTCTGTCGTCCCTTTCTCCTCCTGCCTTCAATCTTTCCCAGCATCAGAGTCTTTTCAAATGAGTCAGCTCTTCCTATCAGGTGGCCAAAGTATTGGAGTTTCAGCTTCAGCATCAGTCCTTCCAATGAATATTCAGGACTGATTTCCTTTAGGATGGACTGGTTAGATCTCCTTGCAGTCCAAGGGACTCTCAAGAGTCTTCTCCAACACCACAGTTCAAAACCATCAATTTTTTGGCGCTTAACTTTCTTTATAGTCCAACTCTCACATTCATACATGACTACTGGAAAAACCAAAGCTTTGACTTGGCAGACCTTTGTTCACAAAGTAATGTCTCTGCTTTTTAATATGCTCTCTAGGTTGGTCATAACTTTTCTTCCAAGGAGCAAGCGTCTATTAATTTCATGGCTGCAGTCACCATCTGCAGTGATTTTGGAGCCCCCCAAAATAAAGTCAGCCACTGTTTCCCCATCTATTTGCCATGAAGTGATGGGACCAGATGCCATGGTCTTTGTTTTCTGTATGTTGAGCTTTAAACCAACTTTTTCACTCTTCTCTTTCACTTTCATCAAGAGGCTCTTTAGTTCCTCTTCACTTTGTTCCATTAGGGTGGTGTCATCTGCATATCTGAGGTTATTGATATTTCTCCCAGCAGTCTTGATTCCAGCTTGTGCTTCATCCAGCCTAGCATTTCTCATGATGCATATAAGTTAAATAAGCAGGGTGACAATATACAGCCTTGACGTACTCCTTTTCCTATTTGGAACCAGTCTGTTGTTTCATGTCCAGTTCTAACTGTTGCTTCCTGACCTGCATATAGGTTTCTCAAGAGGCAGATCAGGTGGTCTGGTATTCCCATCTCTTTCAGAATTTTCCACAGTTTATTGTGATCCACACAGTCAAAGGCTTTGGCATAGTTAATAAAACAGAAATAGATGTTTTTCTGGAACTCTCTTGCTTTTTCAATGATCCAGCGGATGTTGCCAATTTGATCTCTGGTTCCTCTGCCTTTTCTAAAACCAGCTTGAACATCTGGAAGTTCACAGTTCAAGAGTTACTGAGGCCTGGCTTGGAGAATTTTGAGCATTACTTTACTGGTGTGTGAGATGAGTGCAATTGTGTGGAGTTTGAGCATTCATTGGCATTGCCTTTCTTTGGGATTGGAATGAAAGCTGACCTTTTCCAGTCCTGTGGCCACTGCTGAGTTTTCCAAATTTGCTGACACATTGAGTGCAGCACTTTCACAGCATCATCTTTCAGGATTTGAAATAGTTCAACTGGAATTCCATCACCTCCACTGGCTTTGTTCGCAGTGATTCTTTCTAAGGCCCACTTGACTTCACATTCCAGGATGTCTGGCTCTAGGTGAGTGATAACACCATCGTGATTATCTGGGTTGTGAAGATCTTTTTTGTACAGTTCTTCTGTGTATTCTTGCCACCTCTTCTTAATATCTTCTGCTTCTGTTAGGTCACTACCATTTCTGTCCTTTATTGAGCCCATCTTTGCAGAAATGTTCCCTTGGTATCTCTAATTTTCTTGAAGAGATACCTAGTCTTTCCCATTCTATTGTTTTCCTCTATTTCTTCACTGAGGAAGACTTTCTTATCTCTCCTTGCTATTCTTTGGAACTGTGCTTTCAAGTGGGTATATCTTTCCTTTCTCCTTTGCTTTTCACTTCTCTTCTTTTCACAGCTATTTGTAAGGCCTCCTCAGACAGCCATTTTGCTTTTTTGCATTCTTTTTCCATGGGGATGGTCTTGATCCCTGTCTCCTGTACAATGTCACGAACCTCTGTCCATAGTTCATCAGGCACTCTATCAGATCTAGTCCCTTAAATCTATTTCTCACTTCCACTGTATAATCATAAGGGATTTGATTTAGGTCGTACCTGAATGGGCTAGTGGTTTTCCCTACTTTCTTCAATTTAAGTCTGAATTTGGCAATAAGGAGGTAATGATCTGAGCCACAGTCAGCTCCCGGTCTTGTTTTTGATGACTGTACAGATCTTCTCCATCTTTGGCTGCAAAGAATATAATCAATCTGATTTTGGTGTTGACCATCTGGTGATGTCCATATGTAGAGTCTTCTCATGTGTGGTTGGACGAAGGTATTTGCTTTGACCAGTGTATTCTCTTGGGAAAATTGTTAGCCTTTGCCTTGCTTCATTTTGTACTGGAAGGCTAAACTTGCCTGTTAACTCCATGTATCTCATGACTTCCTACTTTTGCTTTCCAGTCCCCTGTGGTACTTCTCTTCAAGTGGTTCTTCTCTTCTCACCTTGTCAAACACAGTCCTGTTGTGTTTTTAAAAGTCTGGCACCAACATCACTTCCTCTATAAAGCTGTGCTTTTGACTGTTTTTCTTCATGCTTCTTTCTGCTGATGCCTGTGATATAAAATGCTTTATAGTTCATTTATATGTCTTTCTTGAACCATCAACACAATTGCTAGAATGGATGGAGTATACTGCTGGAACTTATATCCAAAATCTGTGTTTTTCTTATTATAGTGGTTCATCCTACGTGTGGACATATTTTGAGGGAGTTGCTTCCCAGCCCCGAATTTGGAGATCTGACCTTCTGGGAACTCTTTTCTTTGGCAGCCAGGGGCAAACTCTACTTGAAAAGGGCTATTCTAACAAGTGGGTGCCTTTGTTGTATCATCATTGCCCTGTCACATGTGTAGAGTTCACATAAACAGTTTAATTTGTAAGAGTCCATCTCTTTGAAAGGTCACACTTTGACCTTAGAATAATCAAACTTGGTGGGAAAATTGTTTTTCCGTTTGGATTTTGGGGATGTGTTTATTTGGCTTTTAATCCAAGTGCAGTTAATGCAATTGTCGGTGACCTGCGAAATAAATGTTGAATGTTTGGGTTTAATTTTATTGATTAAATCAAGGAAGAGAGATTTGCTGTACATCTTGGAGGAAAGGTAGAAAGTTAGAAGAAAAATGCATCCCCTTCAATGTGGTTTTAGTCGTTATCATTTCTGATCATTGAAGCTTACTTATTGTGGATTTAAACCATCTGTTTTGGTGTTAATCCTTTAAAACTCTATTGTTGGATGTTAACATGATAAAGGGTCATAAAGTTTGAAATATGGTAGTCATTTAGTCTGGCTTACTTTTCAGGTAATTGCATGCAAACTCAAGTGTCTGGGAAAAAGAAAAGAGAGGAATTAATGCTGTAGTCAACTAGTTTGATCTCAGCTTGAGCCCTGCACACCTGTCACTGGCTTGTGGATGTTTTCCTTTGTAATTAAGAGCTCCTCTCTCATATTATTACTTAATTGGATGCCACTAGAGCCTGGTGAAACAGTGGAATCCTCTTAATTGCATGCCAGCTCTTAAAACAAATCACCAATGTTTAATGTGGCATTGTTTTTGTAAGCCTTTCCTGGAAACAGTTTTGATTTTCAAGTCAGGAGGATATGTAGTCCCTGTATTTTGAAGCATTGAGGATCTGCTTTTTATAGACCTAGAAGTCGTATAATACTTTGAAACATCTTTCCAGAAAGAGTTAAAGAACATAATAACTAATGTTTTCACAATGGTTTACAATTTTATCAAGTGCTTTCCCCTTGCTCTATGTTGTTTTTTCCTATAAGAGCTTCATGAAGAAAGAATATATTCATGTTTCTCATTTTACAGGTTAGGAAACTGAGGGTCAGAAAAGTGTCTTGCCCATCGTTATGCCGTTAGTAACTGGTGGAGACTGATGTAGACCCCAAACCTTGCCTTCTTTTGGGTACCTCATGCTGTCGCAATGAGCAGAAAGTGCATGTGTGGAAATGTCAGTTTTATGGGTTTTTCTTTTAATTCCATTTCATCATATGATAATGTGCTTGGCTTAGTGTGTTTGGTACTTTCCTCTTTGATCTTTCAACCCTTAAATGTATGGTGGAGAGAGGCGGCATGTAGTAGGTGAGAAAGCTAAAATGCTGGGAAATGATGGACTGTCTAGTTCCATGGTTGAACCATGACTGTATCTAGCTGAAACATCTTTGTGTAGGCCTGGCCATGGGTCTTTGCATATAATGACAATTACCCTTTATTGACAACTCAGTGACAAGAGATCCATTAGTTCCATGGCAGGAGGTACCTTGAATACAGTAGAACCAAGTGGGCCTGGGAAGATTCCAGGCACCATGGGTACCCTGGTACACATGCCCCTACAAGAAGATATGGGAAGGATGAGCTTATGTGGACAAGGCCTTTGCAGTGTATTTAAGTGCTGAGCAGTTTTGACAGCTAATTTAAGTGAGCTTCTGTGGCAGTCACTTCCATTGATGACCCAGTACCCATCTTCCTCTCCTACCATTAGGAGGAGAGCTCTTGACAGAGAATAAGGAAACTTGTTCACCTGTTGTAGCTGAGTGATTTGCTACCTGACCTGGTTAGTACCACCTCTATGAAGGTTTCCCTGAGTCCCTGGTCGCCTTAGTGCTTTTCTTTTCTGGATGCTGTGACAGTCGCTGTAGCACTTATCACTTTGTGCTGCAATTGTGTTTCTTTTCTATTGGAACCATACCTCTTACCCTTTTTTCTACCAGACATTTGCACTTGTGAATCATTGCCCTAAATTCTAAATTCCTGAAGAGTGCAGTCACAGGCTTCTTTGTGGTGGACATTTGCTTCTTTAGCTTCTCCCCCGTATCTTGATGGGCTCAGATGTTGGTTTAGGAACTATACCTCATTATTTTGTGGTTTGAGTAGGAACTCTGGTGTGCCTGAACTAGGCCCAAGCTAACCAGCACATCACATTCCTCTAGCCACAGTGATTGATTTAGGAGTTAAAATATGTTCTAAGCCACTCTACACTGGATGTTCAAGACTTTTGTGGGAGCTATAGAAACCCTCTCCCAATCCTGCTGGGCTGGAAGGGTGCTAGCTTCTAGAAGGTCTAGAAGATGCTAAGCTGTTTTGGCTGTGGTCAGAGAGGACTCCGGCTTATGATGTAACCAACACTGAGGAAGCAAGGCTAAAGAGATGAAGGTAATGATTTGAGCTCTGAATTAGAGGCTCTTACCTAGTCTTCCCAAATCCTGGCCTTCAGTTAATTAGCCAGCAATTAAACCTTTTGCTTAAACTAGTTTTGATTAAATTTTCTGTCATTTACAATGGAAAGAGCTTTAACTGATCTGTTTCTCTTCGGCATCTAGCAAAGTTTGTGGCCTAGAATTTATTAAATACATCAATGATCTCTATGAACATGAACAGGGATTTTTTTTCTTTCTTAGTCTCTCTCTTTTTTTTTTTTTTGATAAAATGAGAATAGTAATTTCTGCTCTACCCGTTTCAAAAGTTTCTGTGAATTAATAGAAGAGGAAGCTTTCTGGTCTCCTTCAGCACTTAGTCTGTGCCAAATAATTTACCATTTAATTATATGATTATATGTAACAGTTAACTTGTTTTCTCTCAACTAGATTGTTGAGAGACCCTCTAAAAGTGGGACTGCATCTATACCTATTGTTTCACTAAGTGCTTAGCACAGTGTTGGGAGAATAGTGGGCACTCATGAATGCTTATGGAGTGGAAAAAGTTCAGCATTATAGACATCATTCTATAATACAAATTACCGTTACCATGTAGCAAGCCATCTGAATGGTAGACTGGGTCTGAATCAGATTATACTATTTATTGAGTACCTACTAGATGATTTGCATATATTGTCTTATGTAATCTCCGAAAGAGCCCTTCAAAGTAAGTACTACTCTTCCCATTTTAAAATCAGGTTGTTCTTTTTTTTTTTTTATATTGAATTGTATCAACTTTATATATTTTGGATATTAACCACTTATTAGTTATATCATTTGCAAATATTTTCTCTCATTTGGTAGGTTATATTTTCATTTTGTTGATATTTCTCTTTTGTGTAAAAGCTTTTAAAAATTAGGTCATGTTGTTGTTATTGTTCAGTCGTGAAGTCATGTCAAACTCTTTGAGACCCTTTGACTGTGGACTGCTGCATGTGAGACTTCCCTGTTCTTCACTATCTTCAGAAGTTTGCTCAAACTCATGTCCATTGAGTTGGTGATGCCATCCAACCAACTCATCCCCTGTTGCCCTCCTTTTCCTCATGCCCTCAGTTGTTCCCAGCATAAGGGTCTTTTCCATTCAGTCTGCTCTTTGGATCAGGTGGCCAAAGTATTGGAGCTTCAGCCTCAGCATCAGTCCTTCCAATGAATATGAGGGTTGATTTCCTTTAGGATTGACTGGTTTGATCTCCTTGCTGTCCAAGGGACTCTCAAGAATCTTCTTTAGTACCACAGTTCGAAAGCATCAATTCTTTGGTTCTCAGCCTTTCTTATGGTCCAACTCTCACATCCAGGAATACCATAACTTTGACTATATGGACCTTTGTTGGCAAAGTCATATCTCTGCTTTTTAATACTCTATCTAGATTTGTCATAGTTTTTCTTCCAAGGAGCATGCCTCTTTTAATTTCATGGGTGCAGTCACTGTCCACAGTGATTTTGGAGCACAATAAAATAAAATCTGTCACTGTTTGCATTTTTTCCGCATTTATTTGCCATGAAGTGATGGGATGCCATGATCTTAGGTTTTTGAATGTTGTTTTAAGCTAGGCTTTTCACTCTCCTCTTTTATCTTCATCAAGAGGCTCTTTAGTTCTTCGCCTTCTGCCAATTAGGGTGATATCAGCTGCATATCTGAGGTTGTTGATATTTCTCCTGGCAATCTTGATTCCAGCTTGTGATTCATCCAGTCTGGCATTTCACATGGTATACTCTGCATATAAATTAAATACGCAGGGTAACAACGTACAGCCTTAATGTACTCCTTTCCCAATTTTGAGCCAGTCCGTTGTTCCATGTCCAGTTCTAACTATTGCTTCTTGACCTGCATACAGGTTTCTCAGGAGGCAGGTAAGGTGGTTTGGTATTACTATCTCTTTAAGAATTTTCCAAAATTTGTTGTGATCCAGACAATCCAAGGTTTTAGCATAGTCAATGAAGCAGAAGTTTTTCTAGAATTTTCTTGATTTTTCTTGATCCAGTGAATGTTGGCAATTAAATCTCTGATTCCTTTGCCTTTTCTAAATCCAGCTTGTACATCTGGAAGGTCTCTGTTCACATACTGTTTAATTCTAATTTGAAGAATTTTGAACATTACCTTGCTGTCTTGTGAAATGAGTGCAATTGTGTGGTAGTTTTAACATTCTTTGGGATTCTAATGAAAACTGACCTTTGCTAGGCCTGTGGCCATTGCTAAGTTTTCCAAATTTGCTGGCATATTGAGTGTAGTAGTTTAACAGGATCATCTTTTAGGATTGAAATAGCTCCATTGGAATTCCGTCACCTCCGCTAGCTTTGTTTGTAGTAATGCTTCCTAAGGCACACTTGACTTCACACTCTAGGATGTCTGGCTCTAGATTTGTGACCATACCATCATGGTTATCCAGGTTGTTAAGACCTTTTTTGTATAGTTCTTCTGTTGTATCCTTGCCACCTCTTCTGAATCTCTTCTGCTTCTGTTAGGTCCTTACCATTTCTGTTCTTTATTGTGCCCATCTTTGCATGAAATGTTCTCTTGGTATCTCTAAGTTTCTTGAAGAGATCTCTAAATTCTTTCCCATTCTATTGTTTTCCTCTATCTTTGCATTGTTCACTTTAGAACTTTCTTATTTCTTCTTGCTATTCTTTGCAACTCTGCATTCAGTTAGATCACATTAGGTTTTTTTTTTTTTTTGCTTTGTTTCCTTTGCCTTAGGAGATAGATTAAAAAAAAAAAAAATACTGCTACAATTTATGTCAAAGTGTATTCTGCCTGTGTTTTCTTCTGGGAGTTTTCTGGCTGCACATTTAGGTCTTTAATCCATTTTAAGTTTATTTTTGTATATAATGTGAGAAAATGTTCTAATTTTATTCTTTGACATGTAACTGTTAATTTTACCAGCACCACTTATTGAGAGACTGTCCTTACCCTATTGTATATTCTTGCCTCATTTGTCATATGTTAGTTGACCGCAATATATGGGTTTATATCTGGGTTCTCTGTTCTTTTTCTTTTAACTATGTGTCTGTTTCTGTGCCAGTACCATACCTTTTTGATGACTGGAGCCTTGTAGTATATACATCGTGAAGCCAGAGAGTGTGACACTGCCACCTCTGTTCTTGTTTCTCAAGATTACTTTGGCTAGTTGAGATATTTTATGTTTCCTCATGAATTTTAGAATTATTTTTTCTAGTTCTGTGAATAATGCCATTGATATTTGTATAGGGATTGCATTGAATCTATAGATTGCCTTGGATAGTATGGTCATTTTAATAATATTTTTCCAATGCATGAGCATGGTATCTTTCTTTTAAAAAAATTATTTATTTTTGGCTGCACTGGGTCTTTGTTGCTTTGTGCAGCCTTTTTCTAGTTTCAGTGAACAAGGGTTATTCTTCATTGTGATGTAAGGGCTTGTCATTGCAGTGACTTCTCTTGTTGCAGAGCACAGGCTGTAGGTGCACGTGCTTCAGTAATAGCAGCATGCAGGTTTAGTTGTGACATGTGACCTCTAGGGCATGCAGGCTCAGTGGTTGTGGCTTGTAGACCGTAGAGCATGGGTTTAGTAGTTGTGATATACCATCTTAGTTGCTCTACACATGCTCTGCATATGGGTCTTCCTGGAGCAGGGATCAAACCCGTGCCCCCTGCATTGGCAGATTCTCATCCACTGCACCACCAGGGAAGTCCCACAGTATCTTATGTTGTGTTGTCTTAAGTTTCTTTCATCTGTGTCTTATAATTTTTTCACTACAGATCTTTTACCTCCTTTGTGAGATTGATTTATAAGTTATTTTGTTAATTTTGATGTGATGATAAATGGGATTGTTTCTTTAATTTCTCTTTCTGATAGTTTGTTGTTGTATTTTAGTTTTATATCCTGCAACCTTACTGGATTTGTTGATGCATGCTAGTAGTTTTTTGGTGGTGTCTTTAGGATATTTTCTAAGTTTGGTATCATGTCATCTGTAAACAGTGACAGTTTTACTTCTTTTCCAATTTGGATTCTTTTTATTTTATTTTTCTTGTCTGATCACTGTGCCTAGGCCTTCAGGGTTTTATGCAAGGGAGAATTGCAGATCTGAATTTGAAAAAGAGCACTTTGACTGTGATATAGAGAAAGAATTATAGAGGAGTATCAGTGCAGTTATGCTCTTGTGTAGGTATGATACATGTAAGAGATAAGATGGTGGGTTGGATGAGGACGATGGTAGGCAGAGTTGAGAAATGTTATAGATGTATTTCAGTTCAGTTCAGTCGCTTAGTCGTGTTTGACTCTTTGTGACCCCATGGACTGCTGCATGCCAGGCCTCCCTGTCCATCACCAACTCCCAGAGTTTTTTCCCCAGCATCAGGGTCTTTTCAGATGAGTCAGTTCTTTGCATGAGGTGGCCAAAGTATTGGAGTTTCAAGTTCAACATCAGTCCTTCCAGTGAACATTCAGGACTGATCTCCTTTAGGATGGACTGGTTGGATCTCCTTGCAGCCCAAGGGACTCTCAAGAGGCTTCTCCAACAGCACAGTTCAAAAGCATCAGTTTTTCGGTGCTCAGCTTTCTTCACACTCCAACTCTCACATCCATACATGACCCCTGGAAAAACCATAGCCTTGACTAGATGGACCTTTGTTGGCAAAGTAATGTCTCTGCTTTTTAATATGCTATCTAGGTTGGTCATAACTTTCCTTCCAAGGAGTAAGCGTCTTTTCATTTTATGGCTACAGTCACCATCTGCAGTGGTTTTGGAGCCCCCCAAAATAAAGTCTGACACTGTTTCCACTGTTTCCCCATCTATTTGCCATGAAGTGATGGGACCAGATGCCATGATCTTAGTTTTCTGAATGTTGAGCTTTAAGCCAACTTTTTCACACTCCTCTTTCACTTTCATCAAGAGGCTCTTTAGTTCTTCTTCACTTTCTGCCGTAAGGGTGGTGTCATCTGCATATCTGAGGTTATTGATATTTCTCTTGGCAATCATAATTCCAGCTTGTGCTTCATCCAGCCCAGCGTTTCTCATGATGTACTCTGCATATAAGTTATATAAGCAGGGTGACAATATACAGCCTTGACGTATTCCTTTACCTGTTTGGAACCAGTCTGTTGGTAATTTAAGTGGGATTATAACACTGCTCCTTTGTATCCCTTCTTCTATTTACTTCTGGTCTTGAATACCTTTTCATAACCCTTAATACTCTGAAGATCAGTTTGAAAACCTTATCTAGGTGGTCTGTCTTTACTGATGGAGAAACTGAGTGTTGGGGAGAGATAGTCCCTTAGCAAAGCATATACTTAGCAGACTTTAAGTTTAGAACTAGTATTAGTACTAGTTACTATACTAATAGTAGTACTAGTACTATTTTGGACTGTTACTGAAAACTAAAGTCCCTAGATCCTCTCCCAGAGCATGTGCCACAGACTCTGGACTCTAGTGAAATGTCTGTTCTCTTTTCCCCAGGCCAGCATTTCTTACCCCTTGGGTCTTCAGGGTCCCTATGACTTGAAGAAAATGTACTAAGAGGGGTCTGGAGACAGCCTGCTTCCCCAGTTGTTTCATATTTGTATCCTCAAGGTGATGGGCCCTGTGGTGGTTGTGTATTTGCCAACTTCCATTCCAACTCAAGGAATTAGTTTGTGAGTTGGCAGTGGTAATCCCATGCTTCTTGCCAGTGAATGACTTTGGGTATGTGTCCAAATCCTGTCCAGGGAGACATGACAATAATGCTCCTGGAAACTTTTGAGGAAGTTTCTTGGTTTAAAAAAATAATCAGAAAAATGATACCTGAAAGGTGGCCTCTTTTTCTGGTGGTTATTTTCTACTACTTATTTAGAGTAAACTGAATCAGTTTGATCAAATGGCGATATTAATACTGATCTCTTAGAGTTATTGTGGAAATAAATTATTTAATGTACTTGGACATATCTGAGAACTGTTTATTCATTGGATAATAGACCACTCAGCAGAGCTAGGTAGAGGAGTGGGCCACAGGTTTGGAATGTTTTAAAAAGTATGAAAAGTGAAAGTGAAAGGGATAGTCACTCAGTCATGTCCAACTCTGTGCAACCCTATGGACTTAGCCTTTAAAGCTCCTTTGTCCATGGAATTTTCCAGGCAAGAATACTGGAGTGGGTAGCCATTCCTTTCACCAGGGGATCTTTCCGACCCAGGGATCAAACCTGGGTCTCCTGGACTGCAGGCAGATTCTTTACCACTGAACCACAGGTATATGGAGAAAGAAAAAATCTTATTTAAATTAGCCTTGAACTTGGTGGTGCTGGGAGTGGGAGAGGATGAGGGAAATAGGCCAAAAGGTGACTGGAACTGGTAAAGATTTCTAGGGCTGGTCTGGGGGAGCTATTAATCAGTGAAACATTGTTAAGCAGTAGCAATATCTTGGGCAGTGCCAGTAGAGTGTTTATGTTCCTTTAGGAAACATTGTTAACAAATGTCTTAAGTGTCTGTGTCCTGCTTGGTTAACTGGAGGTCTGAAAGACCTGTGGAGAGCCACTTCTTTTTTCTCCTCTAGTGGCTCAGTGCCTGGCCACTGGGGATTACCTCAAAAAGTATTAATACTTGGTTATGACTCAATCTCGGTACTCCTAGCTGAAACTTCCAGCAGAGCTGGAGGGGAGGGTAGGTCACAGGCCTAGGACCCGGTAGAGGCACAGGAGAGGTACCTGGTTTGAGACAACAGTTGATCATTCTTAAAGTATTTTGGAATCAGATTAACCAAGATTCTAAATTTCATCTTTACCATGTATATCATCCTAAATAAGTCAGTAGAAAAACAAAAATGCAACATTTACTTTTCAGAATTACTGTTATGATTAGAGCTAATGTTTATAAAGTTCCAACCACAGAGCCCCATGCATATTAAGCGTTCAAGTACATGATAGTTGTTTTTGCAGTTACTAACAATTAACAAGGTTAAGTCAATGAGACTGTGTTTTCCGTAACACATCTCTCAGATTAACCATGGATTTCCTTGTTTGTGACCCCTTTGGGGTTCTGTGCTTAGTATTTGTTTTATTTGAGACTCAGTTCCATGTGACTAAATTGGATGTAGATGGAAATGGCAGTTGGAGGGATGGAGAAGACATCGCTGTTTTCCTTTGGCTCCACGCTCCTAAGATTTGGCCTTAGTCTTCAGAGTTATACTCTTCTTTATCCTTTATTCCATTTTTTCTGTTTTTCCCAGTTTTTCCTTTAAGTAACTTTTTTTTTTTTGCATTTTGTAATTTTTGAAAAATTGTGGTAAAATATACATGTGTAAAATTTACTGTTTTAACCATTTTAGAGAGTACAATACAGTGACATTAAGTACTTTCACATTGTTGTGCAACCATCCTACCACCCATCTCCAGAACGTTTTTTTTGTGTTGCACACCTGAAATTCATTAAACAGTAATTCCCCATTTCTCTTTCCTTCCAGCCCCCAGCAACTACTTACTCTACTTTCTGTAACTGAATTTGACTACCCTAAGTACCTCTTACAAGTGCTTAGAATCATACAGTTTTTGTGATTCTATGAGTGGCTTTCACTTAGCATAATGTCTTCATGGTTCATCCATGTTGTAGTATGTGTCAGAATGTCATTCCTTTTTATGGCTGAATAATTATTCAGTTATATGTATCTCTTTTTTTTTTTTTTTGTATATCTCATTTTTAAAAACCTATTCATCTGTCAATGAACACTTAGGTTGCTTCTACCTTTTGATTATTGTGAATTTCCCATTGCTTCCCCTCTTTTTCTCATTGATTTTTAATAGAACAGAAAGCCCCTCTCTCTTTTTCTTTCCAAATACTTATAGAGCACCATCTTCATGCTGTTTTTAGTGTTGGAGAATTGGCAGTGAACAGGACAAAGTGTTTGGAGCTTACATTCTGCTGATGAGACTGGGTCCCTCTTTGGAAGTCTTGCAGGGGCTGGTGCTCTGATTTGCAGAGTTATGTCATGCCAGAGTTTGTATCAGTGGTGCCTTACCATCTTGAATGTCAGAAACCTTAGACCAATTTTTCCTTTGGTTTCAGCCTTGGCAGCTTTTCTTGAGGCCTTTTATGAGCCCTGAGGCTGAATTGGTTGTTCCTTCTCTGTGCTAACCATCTTTCAGTCATCTTTACCATAATGCTATCTGTCTGTTCTGCTGGACTCATCTACTGAACTGGTGCCCTGGTTGACTGGTTCATGTGCAGCTGCTTGGCTAACAGTATTTCAGGCATTCAGGTCCTTTGAGACAGGCCCCTGATGACTTCTGCAGCCATGTCTTTACCACTGCCTGCTTTGTACTTTGTACTCTAGCAACACTAAAATGAATGGCATTTTCTCAGACATGTTAAATTGTTTCTGTTCTCTGGGCTGCCCCCTTTTCCTAGAATGTCCTTCTACCCTATCTCCAGGTTCATGCCTTTTCCCTTTAAATTAATCATCTTCTACAAAGCCTTTGTGGACCCTCTCTAAATTATTTTGTCACATTCTGTTGCTGGCTTCTGTCATGGTCTTTAAAACACTGTGTGATAATTAATGGGTTCCATGTCACCAAGAAACTCACAGGTTTTAGCACTAGATGTTAGCTGGATTTCTTCCATTTTCTCCCAGCCATCAAGCTTCATTCCTCACCTCATTCACTGAACTTGACTTTGCTGTTGATAGACATTCTGGAATGAAAGTGACCTCCTGGGTTCTGATTGGATTTCCTCTTTATTGCTCTCCCATTGTGTTTCATTCACCTTGTAGTTGTGTCATTTCTCACTAGGATTGACATAATCCTTTTGTATAGATATATGTCTTTTATATTCTTCTCACCTAGTAGGGAATGTAAAGATCTTGATCAGTCCTGATGGTATTTAATATCCTCACTTTTCTTCTGCAAATCTCTTGTACTCTGGATTTTTTTTTTTTAATGCCTATTATGGAAAATTTGAAAACTTGGCAACATCTCCCTATAGGATATTCTTCTTATAGCATACCATGTAGAAATTAGCTTTGAAATTTTTCAGCATTTTTTAAAAGTTTTTTTCCTATTTTATATAAAGATGATATTATATATTCTGTTTGTGGAGTGCTTTTAAATTTAATATTAGGTTATAAGCATTTTTCAGTGTCACATTTTTTGTTCAGCATCTGTGACTATGCTGTTTGATAGCATTGCATGATGTGATTTATTTACACATAATCTTATTGTTGGACATCTAGGTTACTTTCCATTTTTAGATATTGTAACATTGGTAAACATCTTTGTAAATTTTGGTCTGTATTTTTTGATAGCTTTGTTCAGGTAAAAATATAGGAATCTAGTAATTGGGATAAAGATGTAAATTTTTTTAGGATCTTGCTGTGTACTGTCAAAATTGTTCTCCTAGTTCATTACAGGGACTCAGTGTTTGTTAAATGAAAGAATATCTACTCCCCCAAAAGACTACACCTAGTCATACTTTCAACAAGAGGGGATGAATACTCATAACCCCCATAATGCCTTTCATATTTGACCCTCTAAGTGTCCTCTATCTTCATTTGTTCATAGTAGGACTTTATTCTCTTGTTAATTTCAGATTTACTTGCTTTGTCTTTTTTCAGGTCAAGTAAAATCAGGTCTTTTTGCTCCTTCTCTCTCAAGAAGAGATACTGACTTTCCCTGTGTTTGGTTATATTCCTTCTTCATTCTTTCATCATTCATTAGTGGCATCTTCTGACTCAGGTAGAGGTCTCTTCCTGAAACCATAGAGTATGGAAAAACTTGACCAGTCTCATAAGAAATGTTTAAAATATGGAAAGAGAGGAAGCCCTGTTAGAGGAAACATCTAGTACTAGTTTCTTAAAGAGCAAAGGGGATTCTTGTTTCTCTCCGAGCTGAGTGATCTTACTTAACCTTTACTCTCTTTCGGAGTTCTTTATCTGTGAGACAGACCTACAAGAATACTTGCCACACAAGGCTTGGTAAGATTAATCGATTCTTGGTATGATTAGCCAATTCACAATACATCCTTTTTTTTTTCTGTTTTTTTTTTCTTTTTAAAAAAAGTATCATCATTGATTTATATTGCTATACTTATTTACTGGACAGAAAAAGAATTGTTTATCTTGATTCATTCTTATACAAGTTAACTTCTAATTGTTTTTTTTCCTACAATACATTCTTTTTTTTAAATTTAATTTTATTTATTTTTATTAGTTGGAGGCTAATTACTTTACAGTATTGTAGTGGTTTTTGTCATACATTGACATGAATCTGCCATGGAGTTACATGTATTCCCCATCCTGATCCCCCCTCCCACCTCCCTCTCTACTGGATCCCTCTGGGTCTTTCCAATGCACCAGGCCTGAGCACTTGTCTCATGCATCCAACCTGGGCTGGTGATCTGTTTCACACCCTAGATAATACACATGTTTTGATGCTGTTCTCTCGAAACATTCCACCCTCGCCTTCTCCCACAGAATCCAAAAGTCTGTTCTGTACATCTGTGTCTCTTTTTCTGTCTTGCATATAGGGTTATCATTACCATCTTTCTAAATTCCATATATATGTGTTAGTATACTGTAATGTTCTTTATCTTTCTGGCTTACTTCACTCTGTATAATGGGCTCCAGTCTCATCCATCTCATTAGAACTGATTCAAATGTATTCTTTTTAATGGCTGAGTAATATTCCATGGTGTATATGTACCACAGCTTCCTTATCCATTCATCTGCTGATGGGCATCTAGGTTGCTTCCATGTCCTGGCTATTATAAACAGTGCTGCAATGAATATTGGGGTGCATGTATCTCTTTCAGATCTGGTTTCCTCAGTGTGTATGCCCAGAAGTGGTATTGCTGTGTCATATGGCAGTTCTATTTCCAGTTTTTAAAGAAATCTCCACACTGTTCTCCATAGCGGCTGTACTAGTTTGCATTCCCACCAACAGTGTAAGAGGGTTCCCTTTTCTCCACACCCTCTCCAGCATTTATTGCTTGTAGACTTTTGGATAGCAGCCAACCTGACTGGCGTGTAATGGTACCTCATTGTGGTTTTGATTTGCATTTCTCTGATAATTAGTGACATTGAGCATCTTTTCATGTGTTTGTTAGCCATCTGTATGTCTTCTTTGGAGAAATGTCTGTTTAGTTCTTTGGCCCATTTTTTGATTGGGTCATTTATTTTTCTGGAATTGAGCTTCAGGAGTTGCTTGTATATTTTTGAGATTAATCCTTTGTCTGTTTCTTCATTTGCTATTATTTTCTCCCAACCTGAGGGCTGTCTTTTCACCTTGCTTATAGTTTCCTTTGTTGTGCAAAAGCTTTTAAGCTTCATTAGGTTCCATTTGTTTATTTTTGCTTTTATTTCCAATATTCTGGAAGGTGGGTCATAGAGGATCTTGCTGTGATTTATGTTGGAGAATGTTTTGCCTATGTTCTCCTTTAGGAGTTTTATGGTTTCTGGTACATTTAGATCTTTAATCCATTTTGAGTTTATTTTGTGTATGGTGTTAGAAAGTGTTCTAGTTTCATTCTTTTACAAGTGGTTGACCAGTTTTCCCAGCACCACTTGTTAAAGAGGTTGTCTTTTTTCCATTGTATATCCTTGCCTCCTTTGTCAAAGATAAGGTGTCCATAGGTTCGTGGATTTATCTCTGGGCTTTCTATTCTGTTCCACTGATCTATATTTCTGTCTTTGTGCCAGTACCATACTGTCTTGATGACTGTGGCTTTGTAGTATAGTCTGAAGTCAGGCAGGTTGATTCCTCCAGTTCCATTCTTCTTTCTCAAGATTACTTTGGCTATTCGAGGTTTTTTGTATTTCCATACAAATTGTGAAATTATTTGTTCTAGTTTTGTGAAAAATACCGTTGGTAGCTTGATAGGGATTGCATTGAATCTATAGATTGCTTTGGGTAGAATAGCCATTTTGACAATATTGATTCTTCCAATCCATGAACCCGGTATATTTCTCCATCTGTTTGTGTCCTCTTTGATTTCTTTCATCAGTGTTTTATAGTTTTCTATGTATAGGTCTTTTGTTTCTTTAGGTAGATATACTCCTAAGTATTTTATTCTTTTTGTTGCAATGGTGAATGGTATTGTTTCCTTAATTTCTCTTTCTGTTTTCTCATTGTTAGTGTATAGGAAGGCAAGGGATTTCTGTGTGTTAATTTTATATCCTGCAGCTTTACTATATTCATTGATTAGCTCTAGTAATTTTCTGGAAGAGTCTTTAGGGTTTTCTATGTAGAGGATCATGTCATCTGCAAACAGCGAGAGTTTCACTTCTTCTTTTCCTATCTGGATTCCTTTTATGTCTTTTTCTGCTCTGACTGCTGTGGCCAAAACTTCCAAAACTATGTTGAATAGTAGTGGTGAGAGTGGGCACCCTTGTCTTGTTCCTGATTTCAGGGGAAATGCTTTCAATTTTTCACCATTGAGGGTGATGCTTGCTGTGGGTTTGTCATATATAGCTTTTATTATGTTGAGGTATGTTCCTTCTATTCCTGCTTTCTGGAGAGTTTTAATCATAAATGGTTGTTGAATTTTGTCAAAGACTTTTTTTGCATCTATTGAGATAATCATATGGTTTTTATCTTCCAATTTATTAATGTGGTGTATTACATTGATTGATTTGTGGATATTAAAGAATCCTTGCATACCTGGGATAAAGCCCACTTGGTCGTGGTGTATAATTTTTTTAGTATGTTGTTGGATTCTGTTTGCTAGAATTTTGTTAAGGATTTTTGCATCTATGTTCATCAGTGATACTGGCCTGTAGTTTTCTTTTTTTGTGGCATCTTTGTCTGGTTTTGGAATTAGGGTGATGGTGGCCTCATAGAATGAGTTTGGAAGTTTAGCTTCTGCAATTTTCTGGAAGAGTTTGAGTAAAATAGGTGTTAGCTTGTCTCTAAATTTTTGGTAGAATTCAGCTGTGAAGCCATCTGGTCCTGGGCTTTTGTTTGCTGAAGATTTCTGATTACAGTTTTGATTTCCTTGCTTGTGATGGGTCTGTTAAGATCTTCTATTTCTTCCTGGTTCAGTTTTGGAAAGTTATACTTTTCTAAGAATTTGTCCATTTCTTCCAAGTTGTCCATTTTATTGGCATTGAGCTGCTGGTAGTAGTCTCTTATGATCCTTTGTATTTCAGTGTTGTCTGTTGTGATCTCTCCATTTTCATTTCTAATTTTGTTAATTTGGTTCTTCTCTCTTTGTTTCTTAATGAGTCTTGCTAATGGTTTGTCAATTTTGTTTGTTTTTTCAAAAAACCAGCTTTTAGCTTTGTTGATTTTTGCTATGGTCTTTTTAGTATCTTTTGCATTTATTTCTGCCCTAATTTTTGAGATTTCTTTCCTTCTGCTAACCCTGGGGTTCTTCATTTCTTCCTTCTCTAGTTGCTTTAGGTGTAGAGTTAGATTATTTATTTGACTTTTTTCTTGTTTCTTGATGTAAGCCTGTAATGCCATGAACCTTCCCCTTAGCACTGCTTTTAAAGTGTCCCATAGGTTTCGGGTTGTTGTGTTTTCATTTTCATTCATTTCTATGCATAATTTGATTTCTTTTTTGATTTCTTCTATGATTTGTTGGTTATTCAGAAGCGTGTTATTTAGCCTCCATGTGTTTGAATTTTTAACAATTTTTTTCCTGTAATTGAGATCTAATCTCACTGCACTATGGTCAGAAAAGATGACTGGAATGATTTCAATTTTTTTGAATTTTCCAAGACCAGATTTATAGCCCAGGATGTGATCTATTCTGGAGAAGGTTCCGTGTGCACTTGAGAAAAAGGTGAAGTTGATTGTTTTGGGGTGAAATGTCCTATAGATATCAATTAGGTCTAGCTGGTCCATTGTGTCATTTAAAGTTTGTGTTGCCTTGTTAATTTTCTGTTTAGTTGATCTATCCATAGTTGTGAGTGGGGTATTAAAGTCTCCCACTATTATTGTGTTACTATTAATTTCCTCTTTCATACTCGTTAGCGTTTGCCGTACATATTGCGGTCCTCCTATGTTGGGTGCATATATATTTATAATTGTTATATTTTCTTCTTGGATTGATCCTTTGATCATTATGTAGTGTCCTTCTTTGTCTCTTTTCACATCCTTTATTTGAAAGTCTATTTTATCTGATATGAGTATTGCAACTCCTGCTTTCTTTTGGTCTCCGTTTGCGTGAAATATTTTTTTCCAGCCCTTCACTTTTAGTCTGTATGTATCTCTTGTTTTGAGGTGGGTCTCTTGTAGACAGCATATATAGGGGTCTTGTTTTTGTATCCACTCAGCCAGTCTTTCTCTTTTGGTTGGGGCATTCAACCCATTTACATTTAAGGTAATTATTGATAGGTATGGTCCCGCTGCCATTTACTTTGTTGTTTTGGGTTCACGTTTATACAGCCTTTCTGTGTTTCCTGTCTAGAGAAGATCCTTTAGCATTTGTTGAAGAGCTGGTTTGGTGGTGCTGAATTCTCTCAGCTTTTGCTTGTCTGTAAAGCTTTTGAATTCTCCTTCATATCTGAATGAGATCCTTGCTGGGTACAGTAATCTAGGTTGTAGGTTTTTCTCTTTCATTACTTGAAGTATGTCCTGCCATTCCCTTCTGGCCTGAAGGGTTTCTATTGAAAGATCAGCTGTTATCCTTATGGGAATCCCTTTGTGTGTTATTTGTTGTTTCTCCCTTGCTGCTTTTAATATTTGTTCTTTGTGTTTGATCTTTGTTAATTTGATTAATATGTGTCTTGGTGTGTTTCTCCTTGGGTTTTTCCTGTTTGGGACTCTCCGGTTTTTTGGATCTGTGTAACTATTTCCTTCCCCATTTTAGGGAAGTTTTCAGCTATTATCTCCTCGAGTATTTTCTCACGGCCTTTCTTTTTGTCTTCTTCTTCTGGGACTCCTATGATTCGAATGTTGGGGCATTTCACATTGTCCCAGAGGTCCCTGAGGTTGTCCTCATTTCTTTTGATTCTTTTTTCTTCTTTTCTCTCTGCTTCATTTATTTCCACCATTTTATCTTCTACCTCACTTATCCTATCTTCTGTCTCTGTTATTCTACTCTTGGTTCCCTCCAGAGTGTTTTTGATCTCATTCATTGCATTATTCACTTTTAATTGACTCTTTTTTATTTTTTCTAGGTCCTTTTAAAACATTTCTTGCATCTTCTCAATCTTTGTCTCCAGGCTATTTATCTGTAACTCCATTTTTTTTTCAAAATTTTGGATCATTTTTATTATCATTATTCTAATTTCTTTTTCAGGTAGATTCCATATCTCCTCCTCTTTTGTTTGACTTGTTGGGCATTTTTCATGTTCCTTTACCTGTTGGGTATTTCTCTGCCTTTTCATCTTGTTTAGATTGCTGTGTCTGGGTGGGCTTTCTGTATTCTGGTGGTCTGTGGTTCCTTTTTATTGTGGAGGTTTCATCCAGTGGGTGAGGTTGGACGATTGGCTTGTCAGGGTTTCCTGGTTAGGGAAGCTTGTGTCGGTGTTCTAGTGCGTGGAACTGGGTTTCTTCTCTCTGGAGTGCAATGGATTGTCCAGTAATGAGTTTTGAGATGGGTCTATGTGTTAGGTGTGACTTTGGGCAGCCTGTATGTTGACACTCAGGGCTATGTTCTTGTGTTGCTGGAGAATTTGTGTGGTATGTCTTGCTCTGCAACTTATGGCTCTTGGGTGGTGGTTGGTTTCAGTGTAGGTATGGGGCTTTTGGATGGTCTCTTATTACTTAATGTTCCATGTAGTCAGGAGTTTTCTGGTGTTCTCAGGTTTTGGGCTTAAATCTCCTGCCTCTGGATTTCAGTTTTATTCTTCCAGTAGTCTCAAGACTTCTCCAACTATACAACACTGATAATAAAACTTCTAGGTTAATGGTGAAACGTTTCTCCACCGTGAGGGACACCCAGAGAGGTTTACAGAGTTACATGAAAACGAGGAGAGGGAGGAGGGGGATAGAGATGAGCAGGAGGAGAAAAAGGGAGACTCAAGAGGAAAGAGACAGATCTACGCAGTTCTCTGTTCCCAAAGTGTTTTCTGTAGCCCAGACACCCGCAAAGATTCACAGAATTGGATTGGGAAGAGAAGGGGAAAGGAGGAAATAGAGGTGTTCTGATGTAGAAAACGGAGAGTCAAAAGTGGGAGAGAGTAATCAACACACTCCTGAATAAAAATGGGAACTGAATATTGGATTCTTAAATGTCCAAAATTTATGTCACACACTGAAGAACAAAGATTAAAAATCTAGAGTAGTGGTTAGACTCTTAAAAATACAATATTAAAAACAAAAACAAAAAATTTTAGAAATATATATGAAGTTCGGTTTAAAAATAGGGCTTCTCTTTTTTTTTTTTTTGCAAGGTTATAGTGAAATGAAAATGGAAATTAAGGAGTAATAGAGGACTTTAAAAGGAAATAAGAGGAAAAAAAAAGAAAAAAGAAAAAGAAAAGAAAAAAGTTTTTTCCTAATTAAAAAAAATCGTAAAAATCTATGAAAATGAAAGTTAAGGAGTAGTGGGGGAGTAATAGGGAATTTTAAAAGAAAGTAAAGGAGAAAAAATAGAAAAGAAAAAAAAAATTTTTAATTAAAAAAAAAAAGGTAAAAATATATCTAGGAATTTCTCTGGAGCTGTTGCGGTCAGTGTGGGTTCGGTTCAGTTTCAGATAGCTCCTCCTTCCAGCTTACACCTCTCGATATCTATAGGCCCCTTCCGTTATAGTCGGTGTTACCTACAGGGATTTTAATCTGTTGCACCGGTCCCTTCTGAAGCGGTTCCCTTTGCTTATTTGGCTTCTGTTTGCCGGTCTCTTCAGTGTCGAATTTCCGCCCTGACACAGGCGGGCGGAGGTGGTCTCTTGTTCAGATTCGCTAGTTCAGTCCTGCTGCGGGGAGGGAGGGGCGCTGCAGACAGATATCGCTGTGTGTGGGGAACTCTCACAGTGCTCCGGCCACACTGGGTTTGCCCCCGCTCACGGGTGTGTGTGCTTTCCCCATCTACACTGCTCAGGCTCCCGGCTGCTCTATACTGAGCGTGCCCTGCGTTACGTGCGGTTCCAGTTTTCAGGTACTCCACAAAAGCGCGGACTCCTTGCGCCTGCGTTTTGTGCCTTCCCCGGTCGAGCAGCTCAGGCAGCCAGGAGCTTGACGGGCGCACTCTCCCCGGGTGTGGTGCACCTTCTCTCCTCCGCGGCCCCAGCCTCAGTTTTCCGCCAGTCCGGTGCGTGCGCCTTGTGTTTAGCCGCGACCCTCCCGGCAGATGTCGACCATCCAGAATCTCAGGAAGTCTTTGGTTAGAAACTGGAGACCTGTTTGCAGTGTGGTAGGGGATGCCGTCTCTGGGGCTGAATTTGCCCCTTTTCCCTAACTCTTGCCTCCTGCTTCCGGTGGGGATGGGCCGGTCTGCCGCCGGCTAGCTCTTCTCTGGAGTTGCTCACTCCCTTTGTTCTGCGAACCGCCGGCAGTGTGTTTGGGCCGGTTAATTTTCTCTCTCTCTCTTGCTATCCCACAGTTTAAGTTGCCATCTCAGGAAAACTCCCTCCGATTGCCCTCAGGGCACTCAGGCCCGGTCCTTACCCTAAGCAATGCTGCCCGCTCCTCTCCGTTCCGCCCCCACTTGCTGGTGGTGGATGCGGGCGTCTGAGGTACTTTTCTGCTGGGAGTTGCTTTTAGGCACGTAATCTGTGGGTTTTATTTATTTTTCCTCCCAGTTAGGTTGCCCTCTGAGATTCGAAAACTTCCCCCAGACCCGCCACTGCGAGGGTTTCCTGGTGTTTGGAAACTTCCTCTATTAAGACTCCCTTCCCAGGATGGGTCTCCTCCCTAGCTCTTTTGTCTCTTTTATCTTTTATATTTTGTTCTACCTCCTTTCGAAGACAATGGGCTGCTTTTCTGGGCGCCTGATGTCCTCTGCTAGTGATCAGAAGTTGTTTTGTGAAGTTTGCTCAGCGTTCAATTGTTCTTTCTATGAATTTGTAGGGAGGAAGTGGTCTCCCCGTCCTCTTCCTCCGCCATCTTGGCTCCTCCCCAATACATTCTTTTTGAATGACTACTTGTGAAAATTGTGTAATAAATTCAGAGAGGTGTTCCTCTTGTCACAGAGCTATGATACCTTCAGTTCATTCATTCAACCAGTCATCCATTATTTATTCAGCTGGTCAACAGAGGCTTTATGAGCCTCACTTATTGTGGCTTTATGCTAAATATTAGGGAAGAAGACAGCAAATAAGTTGTAATTCAGTGTTGGTAGTAATGATGACAGCAACAAACAAGTTTCCTACCATGTGCTGAGCCCTTGACCTATGTTAATTCATTTAATTGTCATAGTAAACTTTTAAGGTAGGTGCATGATTACTGTTCTCTACAAATTATAATGAGGTACAAAGGAGAGTATAAAAATAGTTACCATTTAGTGAATGCCCACATGAACCAAATGTTCCATAAATATTTGATAGACATTTTCTTTCATCCTCACCACATCTCTGAAGGTTTAGGGGAGTATCTTTTGTACATAAGGAAATAGAGTCTCAGGAATATTAAGAAATGTGCTAATAAGTTCATATAGCTTATAAGAAGTAGAGTTGGAATTGAACCCACTTTTAGTCTTGGTTTTTATGATTTTGTCGGTTCAAAGCAGGAGGTTGGGTAAAGCTCTTTAGGCTAAGGAATTATGGGATCAGAGATACCAGAGTTGACTGCCTTTTAAGAGAGTTGGAGGTAAACTGAAAGATACTTCCTTAAAATTGTGAGGTTGTGTCTTTCATTTCCCCACATGTCACCACCTCTCCAGGACAAAGTAATCCTCTCATACCAGTGTGACTATGTAGGTACTTTTTAAGTACCATACTGGTGGCTCTTGCTGTTCGTTGATGGCACATGGCAGTTCTGAATGCTTTAGCCAAGTGCCTAATAACTGAAAATGTTATATTCATTCAGGACAGCTGCACCATGAAACCAGATGGGATTTTAAATTGGCATGTGCTTATTTTTCAACTAATTTAAAAATGTCGGTTTGCAACCTGATGTTGCCATGTAGACTGTTAAATATTTTTCTCCAATAAAGAATAGGAAATGTTTTATTAAACTCCTGTTAAATTGTTCACACTTGTTGCACACTGCACAGATGTGCTCAGCTGGGTGAAATGGTTTTACAGGATTGTTATGTGGTAGAAAAGAGAAAAATGTTCAGTTTTAGTTTGAAGTGTAGAATGGCTATTGAGTAAAAAGAATAAGTATAGTTTTTGTAGAGTTTATGTAACTGACTTCAACAGTTGCTTTTGGAGTTGTTCTATATCATTGAACCATGGTGGTAAAACTTTGAGAAGCATAGACTAATGGAGAGACCCATTTAAAACAGGTTGTGTATAAAACTATTTGCATCAGATGAGCCCTGTCTCATCACTTTTTTCTTGCCATTTTGTGTGTGGGGGGGGGAAGATTGTGGTAAAATATACCATTTCTTCACGTTTTGCAGCAACTTCCTGACTGGTCTCCCTGCTTCTGTCTCACCTCCCCCAGATCATCTTCCATACTGCTGCTCTGTGAGCTTTGTTAAACATAGATTTTCACTCCTATTTCCTTTATTAAAACTTTCAGAGGTTCCCCATAGCCTTGAGAATAAAATTCAGGCTGCTTGGTTTAGCTTGCAGAACTTTTTCATGGTTTGGTCTCTGTCTGCCTCATTAGCCTCAAGTCATCTTTTTCATGTTGTTCCAACCAGCCTAAGCTATTTGACATTTACTGTCAAGTTAAATTCCTGTACCTTCATCAATGCTGTTGTCTCTGTTTGTGACACCATCTCACCCATTCTTCATCTCCCAACCTTTTAATTTCCTTTCAGAATGTAGCTTGGGCTCATTTCTAACCAGCCTCCCTTGTGGTTCCCTCACCCTATGCCACATTTCACCATGGGGTTCTGAGCCTCTCCTTTTGTGTTCTTCATAGTTTCTGGTACTTCTTTTTATCATAAAGCACATAGCACTTTGTATTATTCCAATTTAAATTTGTATCTGCCAGTAGAATTTATTTCTCTTTCTTTAGCTCCTAGCCCTTAATAGATGTTCAGAAAATGTTGTAAATGACTGTTTTTAATTCAGAGAGTATATTTTATATTTTTATATAAAGGGGATATATTAATTCATCACCAAAAGTGTGATGAATTTTGAACAGTGTCTTTGTTTCTATTTTTGCTGAGTTGTGAAATTTTTCCAGTATTTGAAAGAAGTTCCTTATAGAATCAACTGTAGTTTAATTACATGCCTAACTTGAAACAGGAAATAAACTCTCTTCTTCATCAATAGTGAAGCTTTGGTTTGGAGAGAGCGACTGAACACTTTCTGATTGTCTCTAGGAGAAGGAAATAGCAGCCCACTCCAGTATTCTTGCCTGGAGAATCCCAGGAACGGGAGCCTGGTGGGCTGCCGTCTATGGGGTCACACAGAGTTGGACACGACTGATATGACTTAGTAGCAGCAGCAGCAGCTATTGTGGTTCCTACCTCCTTCCTCAAGTTGGGATGATGGTGGGTAATTACATTGATTCTAGCCTAGAAGGGACATTGAACTCATGGAGCAGAGACTCTATTGGCCTGTGAAAATAAGAAAGGTGGAACAAGCTCTCTGTTATCCAGTGTCATTCATAAGAGACATTTACTAGGAATTTAATAAGTACAGGAATTTAATAACTTTAATAATTTATTATACAGAAATAAATTAGGTAGGGTTCCTGCCAAACTGCCCTCTAGACTGTGTGTTCCTCAGAAAATACATACAATCTAGACACAACTCTGTCCAATTGAACTTTCTGCAGTGATGGAAATACTCTGTATCTGGGTTGTCCAGTGTGGTAGTCACCAGCCACATGTTGCTCTTGAGTGCTTGAAATGTAGCTAGTGAGGCCGAGGAACTGAATTTTAAATTTTATTTAGCTTTAGTTAATGTAAATTTGAACTGAAGAAGATAATGTAGCTAATGTATGGGAAAGCACACATCTAGAAAGGTGAACCAATAGGTAGACAGACATGTAAATAAGGAAGTATAATTAAGTGTAATAGGTGCTGTGATAGAAATATATCTAGTGCTTTGGCTAGGGTTGAGTCAGGTAATATCTGCGGTAAAGTGGAACCCAAAGGAAGAAGTAGATTAGTCAGTTCTGGGAATGGGGAGAGGGATTCAAGAAAAGTTTCGTACCTTTATGAGTCTCAAAAGATGAATGAATACACTTGATTGTCACCTGCTAACTTAAACAGTTACCACTATCTTAGAACATTCACAGTTTACTAGTTTTCCAAGAATCAAGGCATAGTCAAAACATAGTTATGCCTGAAACCTCACTGTATACAATGTAATCTTATCTTTGATTCCAAAACAAGTTTGGAGATAAAAACTTGTAAATATTTCTGGCCATTATTATTAGAGCACTTATTGTATAAAATTGATGAGAAAGCTGGTAAGTTGATAATTCTTTTATTATATAATGATATAATGTTACATTAGTTAGCATTTGCACTTTCAAATGGGGGAAGATGTTCAATTTTTACATGAACAAAGAGCATTTACTAGATACAGGCTAGTTTTCTAGCCACTGGCAATAGAGTAAGACAGGTATGTTATTGCTATTATGAGAGCTATTGATTGGAGAAGCACAGCATACCCTTGTATTAATCTCTGTGTGGATGTATGCCGTCTGTATAAAGATAACAACATGGTATTGTTGAATATGGGATGAATGCTATGGATATTACTACCTCAAGTCAGGAAAGGAGATAAACGCTGTGGTCTGGGACGATTATAACATTTTGTAAAACTGCATGGAGCTAGAGTTGTTTTATGTATGTGGATGGAACCTAAGTAGACCAAATTTTGGTGGTGGTGAGTCTCACTGAAACTACAGCAACAAAGGTGGTGAAGCAGGAACACAGGCCATATTTAAGGAGCAGCGGTCTTCTTGTTTGGCAGATGCTCAAAGTTCTTGAAAAGGTGTATTTGGAAACAAAGGCAGGAGCCAGTTTACAGAAAGGTCTTACATGCTAATGAAGGTGTATAGTCTTTATTCTGAAGGTAGTGGAGGAGCTGCTGGAAGGTTTTATTTGGGATTTGCTGTCTTTCTTTTTTTCCCCAGAAACAGTTGTGGGTTATCTTGAACTCTTGGGTGGATGGCCTGCAAATGCATCATACTTTTGTGTGTGTATGTGTGTGTGAGTGTTTATCAGGAATCATGGATTGCATCATGGATGCTTATAGGAACCTTCCCTTGTGATATGGATAAACCCTTGCAATCTGACTTTATTCATTTATGCAGTCATTTATGTATTCAAATATGAGTGCTTCTCTGTGCCAGGTTCTATGCCTGGGGATGTAAATTTTAGATGTAATTATAGTTTCTGCCCTCACGGAGCTCATAATCAGACCTTCATCTGGTGTGGGTTTTTGTTTGATAAATCACCTGCCCCACCCTGAGGACTAGGGATGAGGGCCCCCATGGTTGGTGCTGACCATCCATTTTAGACATTCCCTGGTTCCCGCCACATGGCAGTGACTTCTTTTCCTCCCTAGTAGATGCTTGTTTTTCCTCTCACTTTGCCAGCAAGAGAATTCTTGCTTCCCCTGCAGCCTGTTGCCTGGCTAGAACACTGTGGCTTTTTCTATTTCTGTCACTTTATGTTAATTAAGCTAATTATGGCTTAAAAAATTTTTCCACCTGCATATGTGTCTGTTTGTCTAAGGGAGAACAGAGGAGAGGAAGTAGATTTTATGCAGGTTTCTGAGCAGAAAGAGCTCTGCTGCAAACATCCCAGCTGCTAGGTGAGCCAGAACTGCTCCCGAGACATCCCTGGATGTCCTTGTGAGGACCAAGACGAATCCAGTTAATAAGAGAGCTAAGAAAAGTAAAGTGTAAACTTTAAAATTTGCTTTTTGTTTGGGATATGCCAACAAACGAGACATTTCAAGCATGAAGGAAGAAAGGGAAAAAACCCAACATTTATTGAGGAGCAGCCACTGATCTGAGTGCTTTGCCTATAGTTCCTCCGTCAAGTCTTGAAGATAGATAACATTTCTGTTTTGCTAATGAGGAAATTGAGGCTCAGAGAGGTGAAATACAAGGTCTGCGTTTGAATCCTGGCTCCTCTACTTTTTTCCCCTTTGCTTTTTAGTTGTGAGATTTTTGAAATTTAACTGCATGATTCTCATCTTAATTGGTGGTTACAAAAAAAAAAGTGGCAGCCAGTAATACTTAAATCAAAGGATTTTTTTTTTAGGATTAAATGAAAAACCTCCTGTGGAAAAATCTAATTCAGAAACATAGTAGGTGCTCAGTTAAGTTTGGTTGCAATGTGAATCGCTTGTTGCTTTGTTTAATCAGGGATTCTGTTTAAAGAACGAATTAAAATTACTGGAAAAACTAAGATATTTTTACAAAGAAACATGGAGAATTAGATGTGGCCTAGGATGTAATAAGTTCAGCTAACAGATATATTTATTATTTGGTGTATTAGGTTTATTTGACAGAAGCAACAGGAGGGAAGGGACCTCATGGGCTGAGGAGTTTTCCCTTGTGAGTACTGATTATGCAGAAAATTAGAAGGTTAGTTCCATGTACCCTCTCTTCTGTCCTCAAGCTCTCCTTAGGCCCCCGTTCATGCTATTGGCACTTAAGCTTGGCTTATTGTGCTTCCTTTTCTTTTTTAAAGTTTCCACTTTTCAGATAAATCAGCACTGGCACATAAGTCTTATAAACTATGAGATATGAGGGAATAAATAACTTAAATAGACACAAGGGAGATTTGCTTAGTATTGGGCATGGAGTTAAGTTCTAGCATATGTTTGTGGGGTGGAGATACAAAGTGTGATGTTTGTTCTGCAGAATCTTGGGCTCAAGGGGACAATCTTGCCCAGAGTAAATGTGAAAACTACTCAAAAGTACAAAATGCCACCAAAGTAGGATGGTGGCACTTGAGTACTGGAGGCAGTATTGAAATTGGGATGCTGGAGACTGGGATCTTAGTAGATGTGTGTATGTGTGTGTTTCCTGCCTGTGATGATATAGAACTGCATTATTTTGCTTTTGGGCGTGGAGTTATTGTAATTGTGGAACCAATTACATTTAATGATGTGGTTTTAATTTTTTTTTTTATAAGAACAATTTTGATATTTCCACAATGCTTCTATATTGGTTGTACAGTCTGTTTGCTTCTAATGTGGGTCACTTCAATTGAAAGCTTAGATTATCAGGACTAGCCTGAGTAGTTTTCTTTGTCAACCTCTATCTGCAATATTTTATATAGTATTTTATGTTGTAGTATAGTGGTTAAGGGCCTGGGCTTTGGAGTCAGATCGCCTGAGTTTGAATTCAGTCTCAGGGAACTATTAGGTTGGTGCAAATGTAATTGCAGTTTTAGATCATGATTTTTAAATCATTATAACAAGGCTCAAGCAAATCTTTATTAATCAAATTAGGAACCATTATAATCAACACATTTTTGCCAATGAGAAATAAGTTTGTTTATTCCTGTAGCATAAAAATCCATGCCTCGGGATTTGATAAACTCTTGAAAAGCATTTTCTGCCTTCTGCTGGTTGTGGAAGCATTTTCCCTGCATAAAGATTTTGAGTGCTTAAAGAAGTGGTAGTCGGTTGGCAAGAGGTAAGGTGAATATGACAGTGAAGCAAAACTTTGTACTCCAATTCGTTCAACATTTTGTTTTTTCCAAAGTGATGTATAACTTTTTTTTTCAATATGATATATAACTTTAAAAAATTTTTAGTTAGAGGATAATTGCTTTACAATATTGTAATAGCTTCTATGCCACAGGTATACATATGTCCTCCACCTCTTAAACCCCCCTCCTACCTCCCTCCCTATCCCACCCCTCTAGGTTGTCACAGACCGCTGGCTTTGGGTTCCCTGTGTCATACATCAAACTCCCACTGGCTATATGTTTTATGTACAGTAATGTGTATGTTTCAGTGCTTTTCTCTCAAATCATCCTACCCTCTTTTGAAGCACTGTGTGACGTTCTGTTGAGAGTTGTCATGGAGAAGAAATGGGCCCTTTCTGTTGACCAATGCTAGCCGCAGGTATTGCAGTTTTTGGTGCATCTCGTTATTTGCTGACCATGCTTCTCAGATGTAATGGTTTTGCTAGGATTCAGAAAGCTTTAGTGGATCGAACAGGCAGCAGACCATGAAACAGTGACTGTGACCATTTTTTGAGGCAAGTTTGGCTTTGGGAAGTGCTTTGAAGCTTCTTCTTATTCCAGCCACTGATCTGGTCATTGCTGGTATCATATAAAATTCACTTTTCATCACAGATCACAATCTGATTGAGAAATGGTTGGTTGTTGTGTAGAATAAGAGAAGAAGACACTTCAGAATGATAAATTTTTTTTTTTATTTTCGGTGAGCTCATGAGGCACTCACTTATGGAGCTTTATCACCTTTCCAATTTGCTTCCAATGTCAAACAACTATAGAAAGGTTGACATTGAGTTCTTGGGCAACTTCTTTTGTAGTTCTAAGAGGATCAGCTTCGACGATCCTCTCAGTTGGTCATTGTCAACTATGATGGCCAGTCACTGCGCTCATCTTCAAGGCTGTTGTCTCCCTTGCAAAACTTCTTGAACCACCACTGCACTGTATGTTCATTAGCAGTTCCTGGGTCAAATGCATTGTTGATGTTGCAAGTTGTCTCCACTGCTTTACTACCCATTTTGAACTTGAATAATCACTCAAATTTGCTTTTTGTCCTAACATCATTTCCCTAGTCTAAAATAAATCTAAAATGAGCAGTAAGTAGCAAGTCATTAGCAAAAAAAAGAAGAAAAAAAAAGACATAAAGTAAGAAATGCTCATTAAAGTGATGTATAACATAACCACATTTATTTAATTCCAGTATCAAACTGCAAAGTTCAGCAGTGCAAAACCGCAATTACTTTTGCACCAACCTAATTATGTGATCTTGAGCAACTGGGTTGACTTGTTTTAACCTTCTCATTTGTGAAAGAGAGGTCATAATAGTTGGGCTTATGGTCAGGATCAGGTGAAATAATGTGCTCACTTATAATAAGCACTCATAAACATTAACTATTACGTTTTACTTGAGGTAAGATTACCACATATGCTAGCTTGCTTATTTATTTATAAATTGTGGCAAAAAATACATGTCATAAAATTTATCATCTTAACCATTTTTAGGTGTACAGTTCAGTGATACTAAGTACATTGGTATTCTTGTGCAATCTTCCCACCATCCATCTCCAGAACTCTTTTCATCTTGCAAGACTGAAACTTTATACCCATTGAACAGCTATCCCCCAGTGACCCATCCCCCAACTCCTGGCAACCACCATTCTGCTTCCTATCTCTGTGATTTTGACTACTCAAAGTACCTCATGTAAGTGGAATCATACAGTATTTGTTTTTTGTGGTTGGCTTCTTTCAGTTAGCATAACGTCTTCGAGGTTCATCCATGTTGTACCGTATGTCAGAATTTCCTTTCTTTTTAAGGCTGAATAATTGTGTGTGTGTGTGTATGTGTATGTATGTATAATATACACATACATACACATACCAAATTTTGCTTATCCCTTCACCATTGATGAATACTTGAGTTCCTTCTACATTTTAGCTATTATGAATAATGCCACTAATAACACAAATGTACAAACATCTCTCTGAGACCCTGCTTTTAGTTTTTTTTTAAGTATAAACCCAGAAGTGGAACTGCTAGATCATATGTATTCTATGTTTAATTTTTTGAGAAAACACTATAGTGTTTTCCACAGCAGCAGTACCATTTTATATTCCCACCATTAGTGCATGAGGATTCCAGTTTCTCCACAGTGTCACCAACACTTGTGGTTTTCTGTGTGTGTGTGTGTGTGTGTGTGTGTGTGTGTGTTTGGTAATAGGCATCCTAATGAGTATGAGATAGTATTTCATTGTGGTTTTCATTTGCTTTTCCCTAATGATCAGTGATTGAAGGCAAAAGGAGAAAGGGATGACAGAGGATGAGATGGTTGGATGGCATTACCGACTCAATGGACATGGGTTTGGATGAACTCCGGGAGTTGGTGATGGACAGGGGGGCCTGCCATGCTGCAGTTCATGGGGTCTCAAAGAGTCGGACATGACTGAGCAACTGAACTGAATGATCAGTGATATTGAGAATCTTTTCAGTGCTTGTTGACCACTTGTATATTTCTTTTGGAAAAATGTCTCTTCAGATTCTTTGCCCATTTTTGAATCGGATTTTTCTTGTTGTGAGTTTTAGGAGTTATCTATATGTTCTGGATTTTAATCCCTTATCAATGTATGATTTGCAAATATTTTCTTCCATTTTATAGGTTGCCTTTTTTTACTCTGTTGATAATGTCTTTTGATACATAAAAGCTTATTTTTCAAAATATATATGCAGTTTTTATTAAATTTTACTTTTATTTTAATAAATTTGATCTTTTTGTATCATAATTTAATCATAGGTTTGTGTAACCACTACCATAGTCAAGGTACTGAATAGTTCCAACACTGCAAAAAACTTCCTTGTTACAGCTGGCTTTTTAATAAGTGCTTTTTAGTAGTGTTATTAAGATGTCTTGTTTGGGAATCACCAAGGTCAGGTGCAAATCCTTTCCAAGTGCTAATGACTTTTCATTGGCTTGCTGGGGGATGCTGTGGACTTTTTTTTTTTCTTTCCCTCTTTCTTTTTCCCCATATTGGTGACCTTGGAAATCAGATCCAGCCAACTCTCTTTGTATGAAGCATAGCACTGCTGACCAAATAGTTAAATGTAGGGATATTAGATTTTATGATATACAATTTTGATAATCATTCTGTTAAAGGGTGATTTTAAATCTTTTCTTATGATCTCTTAGTCCTTAGCTTATTAATTTATGACTTTTGTGACTAAGTGCTATAGCTAGGTCTTAATAATACTTCAGTTAGATATGGTAGAGTACCTGAAGAACTATGGACATAGGTTCATGACATTGTACAGGAGGCAGCGATCAAGACCATCCCCAAGAAAAAGAAATGCAAAAAGGCAAAATGGTTGTCTGACAAGGCCTTAGAAATAGCTGAGAAAAGATGAGATGCGAAAGGCAAAGGAGAAAAGGGGAGAGATATACCCATTTGAATGCAGAGTTTCAAAGAATAGCAAGGAGAGATAAGAAAGCCTTCCTCAGTGATCAATGCAGAGAAATAGAGGAAAAAAATAGAGTGGGAAAGACTAGAGACCTCTTCAATAAAATTAGAGATACCAAGGGAACTTTTCATGCAAAGATGGGCACAATAAAGGACAGAAATGGTATGGACCTAACAGAAGCAGAAGATATTAAGAAGAGGTGGCAAGAATACACAGAAGAGCTATACAAAAAAGTTCTTCATGACCCAGATAATCACAGTGGTGTGATCACTCACCTAGAGCCAGGTATCCTGGAATGCAAAGTCAAACGGGCTTTAGGAAGCATCACTACAAACAAAGCTAGTGGAGGTGATGAAATCCCAGTTGAGCTATTTCAAACCCTGAAAGATGATGCTGTGAAAGTGCTGCACTCAATATCTCAGCAAATCTGGAAAACTCAGCAGTGGCCACAGGACTGGAAAAGGTCAGTTTACATTTCAGTCCCAAAGAAAGGCAATGCCAAAGAATGTTCAAACTACCGCACAATTGCATTCATCTTACACGCTAGTAAAGTAATGCTCAAAATTCTCCAAGCAAGACTTCAACAGCATGTGAAACATGAACTTCTAGATGTTCAACCTGGATTTAGAAAAATCCAAAAAGCGAGAGTTCCAGGAAAACATCTGCTTTCACCTTATTGACTACACCAACGCCTTTGACTATGTGGATCACAACAAATTGTGGAAAATTCTTAAAGAGATAGGACTACCAGACTACCTTACCTGCCTCCTGAGAAATCTGTATGCAGGTCAAGAAGCAACAGTTAGAACCAGACATGGAACAACAGACTGGTTCCAAATCGGGGAAGGAGTATGTCAAGGCTGTTTATTGTTACCCTGCTTATTTAACTTATATGCAGGGTACATCATGTGAAATGCCAGGCTGGATGAAGCACAAGCTGGAATCAAGATTGCCAGGAAAGATATCAGTAACTTAAGATATGCAGATGGCACCACCCTTATAGCAGAAAGTGAAGAAGAACTAAAGAGCTTCCTGATGAAAGTGGAAGAGGAGAGTGAAAAAGTTGGCTTAAAACTCAACATTCAGAAAACTAAGATCATGGCATCTGGTTCCATCACTTCATGGTAGATGGGGAAACAATGGAAACAGTGACAGACTTTATTTGGGGTGGGAGGGGGCTCCAAAATCACTGCAGATGGTGACTGCAGTCATGAAATTAAAAGACACTTGCTCCTTGGAAGAAAAGCTGTGATCCGCCTAGACAGCATATTAAAGAGCAGAGACATTACTTTGCCAACAGAGGTCCATCTAGTCAAAGCTATGGTAGTAGTCATGTATGGATGTGAGAGTTGGACTATAAAGAAAACTGAGCACTGAAGAATTGATGCTTTTGAACTGTGGTGTTGGAGAAGACTCTTGAGAGTCTCTCAGATGCAACCAGTCCATCCTAAAGGAAATCAGTCTTGAATATTCATTGGAAGGACTGATGCTGGAGTTGAAACTCCTATAGTTTGGCCACCTGATGCGAAGAACCAACTCATTGGAAAAGACTGTGATGTTGGGAAAGATTGAAGGCGGGAGGAGAAGGGGACGACAGAGGATGAGATGGTTGGGGGGCATCACTGACTCAATGGACATGAGTTTGAGTAGGCTCCAGAAGTTGGTGATGGACAGGGAAGCCTGGTGTGCATGGGGTTGCAAAGGGTCGGACCCAACTGAGCGACTGAACTGAACTGACAGCTAGGTCTTAATTATACTTCCTATCAAGAAGTTGGGAATGAGAGTGAGAAAAAGCCCTAGATTTGGAGTCCATGAATGTAGGACCAACTCTTGTCTCTGATAATTTACTCTAGATCTTATTGTTCAGTTGCTAAGTCATGTCTCACTCTTTATGACCCCATAGATTGCAACATGACAGGCTTTCCTGTCCTTCACTATCTCCTGGAGTTTCCTCAATATCATATCCATTGAGTCAGTATTGCCATCCAACCATCTCATCCTCTGTTGCCCCTTTCTCCTCTTGCTTTCAGTCTTTCCCATTATCAGAGTCTTTTCTGGTGAGTCAGCATCAGGTGGCCAAAGTATTGGAGCTTCAGCCCAGTCCTTCCAATGAATATTAAGTTGATTTCCTTTAGGGTTAACTGGTTTGATCTTCTTGTAGTCCAAGGAACTCTCAAGTGTCTTCTCCAACACCACAGTTTGAAAGCATCAATTCTTGAGCACTCAGCCTTTATGGTCCAGTTCTCATCCATATATGACTACTGGAAGAACCATAGCTTAGACTATACGGACCTTTGTCAGCAAAGTGATGTTTTTGGTTTTAAATATGCTGTCTAGGTTGGTCATAGCTATTCTTCCAAGGAGCAAGCATCTTTTAATTTAGTGGCTGTAGTCACTGTCCACAGTGATTTTGGAGCCCAAGAAAATGAAATTTGACAGTGTTTCCACATTTTCCTCATCTATTTGCCATGAAGTGATAGGACCAGATGCCATGATCTTCATTTTCTGAATGTTGAATTTTAAGCCAGCTTTTTCAGTCTTCTCTTTCACCTTCATCAAGAGGCTTTTTAGTTCCTCTTCACTTTCTGCTATTAAAGTGGTATCATCTGCATATCTCAGGTTGTTGATAATTCTCTCTAGATCTTGTTATTGTTGTTCAGTTGCTCAGTTGTGTTTGACTCTTTGTGACCTCATAGACTGCAGCACACCAGGCTTTCCTGTCCTTCACCAGCTCCCAGAGCTCTTGTCCTTTGAGTTGGTGATGACATCCAACCATTGCATCCTCTATCATCCCTTTCTTCTTCTTCCTTCTATCTTTCCTAGCATCAGGGTCTTTTCCAATGAGTTGGCTCTTCACATCAGATGGCCAAATTATTGGATCTTAATTCGTTTAAGTTTTATGAACTGCAAAGTGGGTGAGGTGACAACTCTTATCTCACGGACTTTTTGGTTGTGTTGAGTAAAGAAGGAGTTATCTGGCTTTCAATAAATGTTCATTTGATTGTGAATAGTAAGAATGTTGATAAATGGAATCTGAAACAACCCCCAGATTACATTTTTAAAGTTTTTTAATAACAGCTTTATTGAGCTATAATCCACATGCCATACAATTCGCCCATTTGAAACATACAGCTCAGTGCCTTTTTATTCACGAAATTGTGCAGCCATCATCACAGTCAGTTTTAGAACATTTTCATTATCCCACAGAGAAACATATACCCTTTAGCAGTCACCCCATGCTTCTCCCATCTCCATAGCCCTAGGCAGCCACCAATCTGTCTTCTACAGTAAGCTTGCCTATTCTGAATATTCCATATAAATGTTATCATAAAATATTTGGCTTTTTATGACCAGACTTCATTCATTTAAGCATTGTAATGTTTTCAGGGTTCATCCATGTTGTATCATGTATCAATACTTCATTCCTTTTTATTGCAGAGTATTCCAATATATGGATATTTATCTATTCATCAGTTAATGTTAAATCAGTAAATTAATAAACTTAATATAAATTAATTTAATATATATAAATATTATATAAATAAATTAGTTTAATTTAAATTAACAAATTAATCAGTTTATTTGCCTGTTCACCAGCTAATGCTTTTTAGCTGTTGCAAATAATACTGCTGTGAACATTTGTATCTGAAATTTTTGTGTGGATACATGTTATATGTTTTCATTTTCCTTAGGTAGAGGAATTCTAGGGGTGGAATTGCTGGATCATATTATAAGTTTATGTTTAACCCTTTGGGGAACTCCAGACTGTTTTCTCAAGTGGTTGTACCATTTTATTCCCCCAGCAGTATATGAGGGTTTCACTTTCTCCACATCCTCTCCACCACTTGTCTTTTTTATTTTAGTCATTCTGGTGAATGTGAACTGAGTGGTATCTTGTGATTTGATTTGCATTTCCTTGATGGCTGATGATGCTATCTTTTCATGTGTTTATTGTCCATCTTATTACTATTATTATGTATCTCTCTGTGTTTTACTATGTAGCTAGGTTATATCCCTCTTTAATAAGGTGACAGTCTGAACCCAAAGGTGTTCTTATTAATACTTGCTGATTTGTTAGCTGATTATAAGAGGAACCCAGAGGAAGAAAAATAGGGCTTCATTTTATCAATCTCTCCTTTTTTAGTTACTTCTACATTATCAGTAGTTAAATTGAAGGTTCTCAGAGAGGATATCCAGAATAGAGATTTTCATTTGAAAATAATGTGTAGTCTCTTTAGGGGAAGGCTAGATTAAGGACATAAGATATTAATTAAAAAATAATTAATGGTTAAATTGTTATGGGTTATAGAGCACATACAATTTGATCTTGGCACTGGGGTTATAGCAGTGAATAAAGTCCCTGATTTCAATGGCAAGCTAGTGGACAGAGATGTGAAAAATTAGGCAGTATATGGGGAAAGGGAGTTATTGAAAGGAAGGGATCTATTTTTTAAATTTATTTTATTTTTGACCATGTTGCATGGCTTGTGGGATCTTAGTTCCCCAACTAGGGATTGAACCTAGGTCCCTAGGAGCGAGAGTGCCAAGTCCTAACCACTGGACTGCTAGGGAATTCCTGGGAGGGACCTATTAATAGTCAAGATATGACTGGTTGACCCAGACCTTTTTGGTGAAGTGAAATTTGAGCAGATATGAAATAAAGAAACTTGTCATATTGATAGTTTGAGAGAAGAATGCTTTGGGCAGAGAAAATTATAAACACTAAATCCTTGAGGTGGGGTTATGCTTAGTTTGTAAATGAACAGCAAGGAGGGAAAGAATATTCCTCACTGAGTTAAGAAAGTAGTCAATGGAAGGTTTTTGCCTTGAGCAACTGTAAGATTAGAGTTGCTATTTACAGAGATGGGAAAGACTGGCAGGTGCAGGTTTGTAAGGAAGGGTCAAGTATTTGGCGTTAGACATGTTACATTTCAGATGGTTGTAAGACAAACAAAAGGAGATGTTGAATAGGCTGTTGAGTATGCAAGTCTGGAATTCAGGGAAATTCAGGTCAGAAATGGAAATCAGTATATGTAAAGCCATTGAGTAGATGTTATCACCCAAGAAATGTGTATAGAGAGAGCAGAAAAGAAATCTGACATCTGAGCCCTGGACATCCTGACACTGGTGGGGGTTTGATGTTTGAGATCAAAGGAGTAGCCAGTGAGGTGCAAGAAGAATCAAGAGAAAGTGAAGTAGCAGAGGTCAAGTGATTTGTAGGGGTAATGGCAGTTGTCCCAGTTTGGTTGCCTGGGAACCTAGAGTCTAAGTATTGTTTAGTTCTAGATAACTGTCAGACAGTTTTGGGGGCCTTAGGGTGATCTTTAAAGTGAAAGGCTTGACAAGATTGTCTCTAAACTTTTTCTCATTGTAATAATATCTCACCATATATTTATATAACACATTATAGTTTGTACAAAGCATTTTCATGTGTTTATTGCATTTAATCATCATAATAGATCTATGGGACTTATACCGATTTTACAGATGTGAAGGTTAAAGAAGTTTAGAGACTTGTCCAAAGTCACACATAGTCAGTTAGAAACTTGAACCCAGATCTGCCTGATCACAAAGTCTGTGCTCCTTATAATATGTAACAAGTACTTTTTTTACACTAACATTCTAGAGCTCTGTGATTTCAATCACATAGAATTCATTCATTGATTGATTGAATATTTACTGAGCACCTGCAATGTACTAGTTACTGTTCTATCCACAGGGAATACAGTTGTGACCAAGAAAATGTTTGTCTTCAAAGACCTTTCATTCTGGTGGAGGAGATTGACAGTAAACAGATAAATAAGCCAATAAATAATATAATGTTAATGCCATAATAAAAATAAAGCAAAGTAAGGAAACAGTATATGTTGGGGGGATGATCAAGAAAAGCTTCTCTGAAGAGATGGCATTTGAGCAGAGCCATGAATGATCTAAAGTAGAAAACAATGAGGAAATAGGAAGATAGAGGGAATAGCAGGCATAAAGGTCCACAGGTGGGAGTGAACTAGATGTGTTTGAGGAGCAGCAAGAAGGTTGTTATTCGTTGGACAAGAGGTTGACAAACAAAATGCTTAGAGCTTTGAAATCATTTAAAGCCCTGGTGAGTCATTTCTGATTCCTGTCACTTAATTTACTGTGTGATTAGGCAAAATCCTTGACTTTTCTGAGTTTTAATTTCCTTATATACAAAATGGAGATAATAAAATAAAACCTATTGAGAATTAAATGAGAGAGTGTATGTACAACACCTGGAATGTTGTCTGGCACATTACTTTGTTAAATATATGTTTACTGCACATCTTCTATTATGTCAGCTGATTTACTGTCATCTGGTAAGTTCAGTTTGTTTTTCTGCTTTTTTTTTTCAAATGGTTTAGTCAGCAGATCTTAAAGTTCTATTCCTGTGCCTGGGCTCTGCTAGTCCCTCTCCCTGAACTCACCTTTGTACTGAAAAATTGAGGAAGAGTGTTGGACTGAAAAGAAAATGATTTAGAAGTTGATGAATAGGTATAAAAATAAGGGTTTGGGATTCTGGTAATTACAGCCTCTAATATATTCATTTATTATGGAAAGAAACTGCATGTGCATTTCTGTCATCTTTCCTCATCACTGAATGCTAGCTCTACTCCAGCACTTCCCAGCCAGGCTTCCTGCTGACCCAAACCTGTTTGCCTTAGGAGAATCAGGTAGGAGCCAAGTCCTCCATCCTTGTAAGACCATCTGTTTTCAGACCCACAGCTGCTGCCCTTACAGTTGCAACCCAACACAACTGGAATGATTTATTCATCTACAGGTAACATTTGTGCACCAGGCTTCCAGCAAACTATGGTATCAGCTTTACACTTAATGAAGCATCCAGCACAGGTGTAAGCTGTACCGTAAAGGATGCTTCTGACTTACAAATGGCTGATAGACAGATGGAGATAAGCTGTTAGTCCTGAACATGTAGCCAGAGGAAGAGCAGAGTGAATACTGGGCAATAAGGGAAAATTTCTTGTCCAGTAAAGAGTCTCAATTGTATATATGATATTCCTGGAATTTCAAGATAGTTTAACTCATTTTTAAGTTAAATGTTGTACCACTGTTAAGGTAGGTGAGAAAATTAAAATCCAGAAAAGGGAAGAGACTTAAACTGCATAGCAATTTGGCACAGTTAAGACCAGAACTCAGTCATTCCAATTCTGAGTCCACTGTTTACCTCCAATTGTTTTGTTGTGCAGTGAAAAACTTTAAAACAAATATGAATGGCATTGCTTATTTATTTTTGCTCAGTTTGTAACTTTCTGATACCATGAACAAATCCCAACTTTTTGTCCCTTAATAACTAAATGACCAAGACCAAGCAAGTTGCTTAATCTTTTTGAATGTCTTATTATGTATATAAAATATAACATGTATATTATATTATATATATATGAGGATAATTAACACTTGTTCTGAATTGTTTTATGGATTAAATGAGGTGAAGTATACAAAAGCTGTTTAGGTCATTTTTATTAATCAGAAGAAGAAGGCAATAGCAACCCACTCCAGTACTCTTGCCTGGGAAATCCCATGGACGGAGGAGCCTGGTTGGGCTACAGTCCATGGGGTCGCGAGGAGTTGGGCACGACTGAGTGACTTGACTTTCGCTTTTCACTTTCATGAACTGGAGAGGGAAGTGGCAACCCACTCCTGTACCCTTGCCTGGAGAATCCCAGGGACGGGGGAGTCTGGTGGGCTGCTGTCTATGGAGTCGCACAGAGTCGGACACGACTGATGCGACTTAGTAGTAGTAGTAGTGTTAATCCGGAGATACTAAACGAATGCTAATTTCTCTTTTTCAGTTCATTCCAGCAAACACTGATTAAGCGTCTACCTTGTGCCAGCTCAATTTCTAGACTCTTTACTTAAATTATCTTGTTTAACCTTTTAAGTTCCTTCTCTCTCTCCTTATTATTATTGAGGATCTGATTGATACAATCTTTTTTCCATAACAAGATCTTTCTATAATGAAGTCTCCATAACCAAGCACTTATTGTTGCAAACAGGTGATTCTAGCCTTTAGAAACATCTGCGGTGTTAGCATGAGCCTGTGACAACACCTGTGGGCCAGCGCGGCTGGAGCCAGCCCTAGCTTCTGTCCCTGCTACAAGGTGCTTTGGGGGCAAGTCACATGACTGTTTGAGCACTCTTTGTCACCTTAGAGAACGTGGCTTCTCTTTTGGAGAGCTTGGTTTTAGTGAATTGCTTCCTTTTCACCTTAGGTTTTAGGTTCTTTGACAAGCCACCTGCTTCTCAAATCCAATTTCCCTTTACCACTGAGGGCTTGTAGACAGTTGTTCAAATGGAGAATAAAAGCTTTCTCTAGTGGTTCTATAAGAGTGGGAAGGCCTCAGGGAGAGATTGCGTCTGCTTATTGAAATTCATTTTGTGATGTGTGCCTGACTGGGCACTCTGCTGGGGCTGGCTATGGAGGAGATAAAACTTAAAATGGATATTTGTCAGCATGAGTTTTGGCTATATCTATACTTGCTGGTATCAGCTAGGGCTCTTAAGAGCTTGTTGGAATCAGTGTTGCTGCTGCTGCTTATTTCCTTTTTTGTTTTTCTTTTTTTCTTCCCACTTTTCTTTCTGGTAACTGTGTCTATTGCCCAAGTTTTCCATTTGTACTTGGTTCTTCTGTTTGGTTGTTTATCCAGATCATTGATCTGTTCAGTGAGTGGCTTGGTATAATGCAGTTCAATGACTGAGTTAAGTGGAGATTTAGTAACGAATAAATAAGGTACAGAGAAACCTAGAGTGAGGTGGTAGAAAAGCCTTGGTAAACCTGTATACATGTGGCTTCAAATCTCAGCTTTGCCTTATACCTGCTCTGTAATCTTGGGTAAATCATTTATTCTCTTTGAGCCATGGTTTCTTCATATCTAAAAATGAGAATATAAATATCTACTTTGTTCAAGGTTGTAGTGAGTACTGAGACATTAAATGAAAGAAATGAGGAAAGAATCAGGCATTAAGTTGGTGCTTGTTAAATATTCCTTTCCATCTTTCCTCCCATTTCCTTGAAGAGTGTAGATGGAAAAACCGGACATGTTTATGAATTATTGTGTGTTCATGTATACATGTTAGTTTATATGTGTGTTAGTTTAATATAGCTCTGAGAAGTGGCAGAAAATTGCTGTAATCATTGGGAATTGGGAGGTAGGGACTTGGGGTTCATGTGTACCTTCCTTAGAACCAGGTTGAGAGACATACTCTGATACAGTGTAACCTAACACAGTCTATGTGCCTTTAAAGAAGACTTTAGGAGAAAAAAAAGAAAGAACCTAGTGGTGGAGGCCTTGGTAGGCTAGTTTCCTCAGAGGGATCATTTAGAGTGTCTCTAGTATCTGCTGGTATCAGAGATAGAATAATCTGCTTCACAGTAAGCTGAGATCAGAACCTGGGTTTGTAAGCACGAGAGCTGCCTTATAGAACAGTACGTAGCTGGGAAGGTTCCAGCCACCAACCTTTCCGTTTCCACCTCTAAAATCTATTATATCATCATCAGGGTGATATTTTCCAAAATTAAAATCTAGTCATCTTAATTTGCTCTTAAAACTCTTCATTGGCTCCCAGTTGCCTTCAGATTAGTCTGAACTTCTTCTGTCACATATTAGGTCTTCCTTGATCTGATCCCTGCATCCTCCTACTTCCCTTACTTTTGCTGTACTGACACTGCATTATTTGCAGCTTCTTAACCCCCCACCCTTATGTATGTTCTGACCCATAATAGTCTTTCTGTTATGCTGTACTCTTTTCCTGTTCTTCTGTTTTACTTGACAATCTCTACTCTTTCTTTAAAACTCTTCTCAACTACTGGGTTTTCCATGAAGTCTTCCCTGACTTTCGAAGGTAAGGTGCCATGGGATGGGAGACTTCCCTCCTCTAGGTTCATCTAGAATTTTGTACATACAGAAGTCTAACAACATGTAGTATCAGTGATTAGTAGGCATCAGTGATGTCTCTTAATACTTTTATGACCCATTGATTTCTTTATTTTAGTGCCTTCATTGTGATACTCAAACAGTCTTTATGTAGATCTATTCAACAACTGATATCTTTAGAATTAGAAAAATAAAATGCAGATACAATATTACACCTTGCCAGACTTCGCAAATTCTATCAATACTTTGTTATATGCCTCTTGTCCCTGATGAAATGAATAGTCATCAGTAAAATGAACCATTAAGTTTGGAAGGAGCTGTTCATTAATCAGCTTGATGGCATAAGTTCATCTGATTTTTTTTTTTTTTTTTTGGCTGTGCTAAATGGCTTGTGGGATCTTTAGTTCCCCAACCAGAGTTCACACCCAGTCCCCCTTCAGTAGAAGCACAGCTTCCACCAGGGAATTCCCTGATTTGATGTTTTAATCACTGGCAAACTTTGGTCAAGATAACTAATTATTATGCTTCTTTCAAACAACTTTTCATTTGACTCCTCAAATTTCTTCGCTATAAATAGGATCTAAATTCTGCTTTTCATGCTGGAGTTTTCCTCAGATGTCTGACACTCCTTGACTGTTCATATTTTAAAAGGAGTTATTAAAAAGCTAATTGGAAATTTTAAATACCTGGGTGGAGTTTACTGATTTTGGACCTCATCCTAATGGTGATCTGCCTGGGCTGTTCATAGAGCAACTTCAGTGTCATTAGGTCTTTGCACTAGTGCTGGTCAGATTCTCTGGAAGGATCCTCTAGTCTTTTTCCTCGAGGTTTTAGCGCTAGATACCTGTGATCTGGAAGCTGAGTGGAGGAGAAAGGCTGTGGGTAGGCCCTCAATGTTCAGTTTATTTAACACTCTTATTTTCAGTATAGTAACCTTGCCTTCAACTGTGGTGCTCCCACATTATGAGTTTATTAGATGTTTTTAAAGGAAGAGTGAAGCTCCAGGAACTCTGCTGTATCAGTAATAAAGTGTGAAGAATTAGAGGCAGTTATTTTGGTTCTGAAGAGGCTTTCTTTAAACTTATTTCCTAGTTCTCTGTGTGTTCCAGAAAGACAAGGTTAATTGATTAGATTAGAGTTCAGTGCAATAAGGAGTCGTCCTCGTTGGATCCTTATGGGAGCTCAGTGGGACAGGTAATTTTTTTCCTATTTCCCAGCTGGGGAAATTGAAGCTCAGTGAGATTAAATGACTTGTCCAAGGTCACTTAGCAAAAGAGAGTGGCAGAGCTGGCCTTATTCTCTACCTTTGACTTTAAATCCTACTCTCTGATTGCAACAGATAACTTCCTCCCCAATATGAATGGGCTGCCAAAAGAGAAAATATGCTAGCCACATGGGTATTAGATAGCAGTAGTTTGAACTGTTAATAAACAGCCAAGTCGTCTTCCCTGGGAAGAGTTCAGCTGATTGGAGTTCTTGGTCTATTTTTCCAATTTATGTAAAGGACGTTAAAGAACTGTAGTGTTTGGGCTTGCAACAATCTCTAATTCCTGTAGTGGAAGCCCTAAAGACACACAGTTGCATTGCCAGTTTGGCACAGGAAATACTTAAGCTCTCAAGGAGAAAGAACTGAGTTTCTAGTACAGCTGAAGTGTTCTGAACTCCAGGAATCCATCACAAATCAAGGAATGTTAAGGCTCTAAGATCCATTCATTCTTGGGCTTGAAGGCTAAACTTGTGTAGACAATTCGTAGAACAATTTTGTGTACCTTTATTGAGCTCCTGCTTACTAGGAACAATAATAGATCCTGGGAAATATCTTGCTTAGGAGTTTCATAGTCTAATTGGAAAGGGATACACAAATAATTACATTATGTGTAAGAATTCTATAATTGAGAGATATACAAGTGCTTGTCAGGGAATGAGTCATTCTGCTCAGATCAAGGGTACAGGGAGAAATTGTAGAAACTGGAGAAAAACTGGGAAAAACAGGGAAAAACTGGAGAAAACTTTACCGTGAAGGTGATTGATTTGTATCTTGCAGGAAGGTCAGATCTTTAGATAGACATGAAATGAAGAGCATTGTAGGCAGAGGGAACAGTATGTGCAAAATCCCAGAAAGGTGAAAGAGCTTGTTGTTTTGAGGGAAGCAGCAGGCAACTTGATTCAACTCAAACAAGAAAGTAACATAAACCAGACCGCTTCTCTGGTCTAGGGCTCTCAAGGCCCCTTTCTGTCTATTATGCTGTGCCAGCATCTGCTCACCATAGGTGTATCCTTCCTACTATGTAAGTGTTCTCTGAAGCAGTCTATATCTCCTCTCTAGTCTCGCTCACCTTTCTTACAGAGCTTGCTTAGTATAAATTACACTCTCCTCTAAAATGTCTTTCCAGGCTGATACCTGATACCTTTCTGAATCCTGTTACCCTTTAAAAGCCAGTGAGGTACCCTCCTCACTTAATGCTGACAGATGTTCATCCTTAATTTGTTTCTAGAAGAATTTGCCATTAGTGATATTTCTGATTATGCCCAGAATGGATGTTTATTGTTTGGTTACTTGCGTTTCTTGAGCCTTGATTATAGATTTATTTTCAAGTTAACTTTCCATTCAGTTCAGGAATCCTTCAGCTTAGAGAGTAAAATGTGGTCAAATGAGACCACCTAGGACACATCTTTTACTAGCCTTGAAGATCTAGTAATTTCTATTCTTTTTGTCTTAGTGCTTATCATCCCTCCCTAGAATGCTCTCTGTTTTTAGTGCCTGTCTCCCTGACCAGATAGTGGGCCATCTGAGAGCAAGGATTTGTTATAGTTCATCTCTTGTGTTTTCAACAGCCAACATAGGGCCTAGACACAGAAGTATATGAGACATGGTTATTATTTATTGAGAGTCAGGATACAGGAGTTCTAGTTTGAGTTCTACCACTGTGTGACCTTGAGCAGATTACTTTCAACCTTTGAAACTATAGTTTTCTTACCTGTAAAATGCAGAGGCTGGACTCCGTGGTCAGTATCATGGCATTTCTCCTTATAGCAGTCAGGGCTCGGTTGAAATGATAGAAGTCACACCACCAATTTGAATGGGTAAATTTTAATATAAAGAATTGTTAAGTAGGTAAAAAGTAGTGAACTACTAAGAGTACCATCCTTAGGGCTAAGGGAAAAGCAAACAAGGAAGGAACTTAAAAGCTTAAGGAAAGAGAGCTCCACAGGCCAAGACTCTGAGGAGAGTATATGGAATGGAGTCATAGGAATATGCTGCTTATTGCTGTAGAGAAGAAATTGTCTGGCACTTGCTTGCCTCAGAACCTGGAGAGCTACTGTCTTGAAATCTGCCATGGCCCTCTGTGTGCTGATCTGCTTGCTGCCGAGGAGAAAAACCAAACACTAGAAAAAGCCGCTTCTTTCTCTGTTAGCCTTGTGGCCTTGTTCCAGTACCTTCTATTGGCAGAATCTGATGTGAACCAGCTGGGAAAGGAGAAATGTAGTCTGCAAAATCCAGTCCACTGTCACTGAGTAGGACAATGAAGAATCAATTTAGAGTTATAAGGCAAAAATTAATGATTTCTATATTGTAATAATCTGTTTTGATATTTGTCTTCCTCATTGCATCATGAGCTTGGTAGTGGCTGGAAAGTTGTCCTATTTGTCTCTGTATCTGCATTGACCCAGAAGGGGCCTGGCACCTAAGAGTTGCTCAGTAAATATTGTTTGAACAAAGGAAAGTCTCTGTAATACAGGGAAAATTATGTATTGCTCTAGGTTGACTTCAGTCTTACTGTCTTGAAAAGGATTGGGGCTAGACATCCAAATCTTATTGAGTGCTATTGTCTTGTGCTTATCATGTGCATAGTTGCATTAAATACTAGAGTAAGGACAGGGAAAACATTCTGCTTTTATAATATTCATATATTCTATAAAATTAAACTCTTGAAAGTTCCTTGGATAGCAAGGAGATCAAACCAGTCGATCCTTAAAGGGAATCAACCCTGGATATTCATTGGAAAGGACTAATGCTGAAGCTCTGATACTTTGGCTACCTGATGCAAAGATCGGATTCATTGGTAAAGACCCTGATGCTGGGAAAGATTGAGGTCAGGAGGAGAAGGGGTGACAGAGGATGAGATGGTTTGATGGCATCACTGACTCAATGGACATGAGTTTGAGCAAACTCCAGGAGATAGTGAAGGACAGGCAGGCCTGGTGTGCTGCAGTCCATGGGATCACCAATAGTTGGACACGACTTGGCAACTGAACAACAGCAATGAAATTAAACATATTCTGTTTTCTAAAGGGTGACAATCTGAAATCTAAGTTAGGTACTTTGCACTTAAGTGTATTCCTCAGAAGAAAAAGGAGACTAAGCTTTATTGTTGTTATATGGTCCAGTGGTTAAGACTCCATGATTCTGCTGCAGGGGTTGCAAGTTCGATCCCTGGTTGGGGAACTAAGATCCCACATGCCGCACAGCAACCCCCCTCCCCCCCCCACCAAAAAATCTCATTTACAGATACAGAAACTGATGCTGAGGGTCTTGACCAAAGTTATACAGCTAGTAAGTAGCAAAGTTAGTCCGGGCTTGACTGGACTATACTTGATCAGGACAGTACTCTCTCTTTTCTCCAGCATATGAGAGCAAGCACAGAGTTTTTGTTAGCAGATAGCAATAGAAATCTGTGAAACTGATTTCTGTTTCTGGTTGTTTGGGGCTGGACAAGTAACAACAGAACAAAATAGCAATCCTTGCAAGGCTGCAATCATAGAGTTTGCTAGTAATTGGCCTTTTATATAAACCAGTTTGAACCTGTGCTTCAGACACCTGATTTGGGAAGCAGTTACTATCTGGCAGCAGGGTATTCTTTCTTCTTCCTCTTTTTTTTTTTTTTAATCCCACACTAAAAGTTTACAGAAGAGTTCTGATACATTCTCTGAAACATAAAGCTTCTTTCCTCTTGCTCTTCTAGGTTTCTTCCCTTTTCTGAGACCTAAAACTAGATAGACCAATTTATTATGAGGAAGCAAAATTTATGAGGCTGGTGTGTTTCTTGCTTCTGGGCCAGCACACACAAATCCTTTAGGTAAGTTACTTAGGGTTGAGAGTCAGATGTTCTATCTCAGGTCATTAGCCAGGCAGAGCTGAGGACCCTGATGCCAGTCTCACTGCTTGAAGGGTCAAAGTATTGCTCATAGCCTGGGAGAAACACTGTTACAAGAAAAGCTTTCCATTAAAAGAATTGGAAGAAGCCAGTGATGTCAGGATTTGCTTATCAAATTATTCTGCTGGTTATTTTGTGATTATCCATTGGGATGCCCACTGAGATTGGTTGACATAGGAGTGTGATTTCATCATGACAATGAGAAGCCCTTGGACCAATGTCACCTATCCTTGATGTCTTTTGGTACTTCCATTGACTAGGGGATCTTAGGATTCCCCTTTGACTTTCTTGGCAGTGAGGGCTGCTGCTTAACTGCTTTTCAAAAATGATGACATTTATTCTCTGGAAGGAACTGGAGTCTGTACATGTCATTTATTTTTAACTGCATACTCAATAGAGTTGAAATCTTTCATTTTGTGGTTTAGCATCAAACAAGAAAGGGGATGTAATGGAATTAGTAGGGGCTTTAAAAACAGAGTCACCTGGCAAAACCCTATTCTTCTACTTAATAACTTAATAGTTCTTTATACTGCCTGAGCCTCAGTTTTCTCATCATTAAAATGAGAATAGTAGTACATAATAACAACAATAATAGCGATCTGTCATTTTGGGTAAGTGAATTTCTGTGAACCTCAATTTTCTGTGAAATGGAGGCAGTAATTCCTCAGTAACAGATTTGGTTTGAGAAAGAAACTGGCTAATATAAATGGAATGCAGGTAAATGGAAGTGCTAAGTAAATGGCTATGACTATTCTTAGGAGATCTGAGAGAAAAGATCCCTGAGGGTACCATAATTCCTGTGGGATGGGTCAGGGCTTAATAAATATTCATTGATTAATTCTTTCCTTAGGGAACTCTTATCATTTCCTTTTCACTTGCTTTGCTCTGCTGGTTTTCTTTCTCCTACTATCATTTTTGCAGACACAGCTATGGAGTTGTTCTCTCTGAGAGTTTCTTTCCCATGTTGTGGTCCTGATTTTGTTGTTCCAAGTTGCTCTCTGTAGAGAAAGTGGGGGTACAAAGGCTGAGTTAATGGTTCACAACTTCCAGTAGCATGTATTTCCGGGTCTAGTGTTTTGTATATAAGATCAAGGAGGGTTTGTCAAAGGTCTTTAAGGAGATGTGATCATGCTATTATTTGCTGTTTCTTTGGTATATGCCAAGAAGGAGGGCTGGCCAGTAAAAAAATGTTTTATGGACCAATAAACTAGATATCTGCAGACCTGGCCTGTGATCTACTCAGCCTCTTCAGACAAGGGACTCTGGCAAATTTAAATTCCAACTGTTTCAGTACAGGGTTTCATTTCTCTTTTTGGTCACAGAATTATAGAATCCTTAGATACCTTCAGAAGCTGACACAAAGATGTTAGAGGACTTGTTTAAGTCATATGGTAAAACCAGAACCTAGATTTCTTCCATTTAACTCTTCCTGTAGTTCTTGGGAAAAGTAGTTGTTTATTTCCTAGGATGGCTAACCAGCAATGCTATTTTTAGTTTAAATTTTTTTAGTTTATTTTGAAGATACTCTGATTTTCCTTCTTATAAACGCTACAGGATTGTATTGAGCTATAAAGTTTGCTAGGTTCTTTCAAGGCTGGTGTTGCTTTTTTCTTTACATCTCTGTGAGATAAGCAAGTCAGATACTCCTAATGATTTGGGTTTTTTAAAAATCTTTTTTTTTTTTTTTTAAACTGATGAGAAAATTAAGGCCTAGAGAGGGGGACCTGAGTTGTTCAGAGTCGTATAGTGAGTGAATGGTAGGGTTAGAATTAGCAAGAAGGCCTTTTTATTTTAAGGTTTTTAATAATCACTAGGAATATTATCGGAGAAGGCAATGGCACCCCACTCCAGTACTCTTGCCTGGAAAATCCCGTGGATGGAGGAGCCTGGTGAACTGCAGTCCATGGGGTTGCTAAGAGTCGGACACGACTGAGCGACTTCACTTTCACTTTTCACTTTCATGCACTGGAGAAGAAAATGGCAACCCACTCCAGTGTTCTTGCCTGGAGAATCCCAGGGATGGGGGAGCCTGGTGGGCTGCTGTCTATGGGGTCACACAGAGTTGCACGTGACTGAAGCGACTTAGCAGCAGCAGCAGCAGCAGGAATATTATCATACCTTATCATCAGTGGATATTATCACTTTCTACAGTTTTTGCCTGTCTGTAAGAGAAAAATGTCTTAATTTAATTTTCATCTCTAAATACTTTTTCATGGCCATTTGTGAATTTTGTGTCATTTATTGCACATTTTCATCTCTAAATACTTTTTCATGGCCATTTGTGAATTTTGTGTCATTTATTGCACATTTTCCACTAGGTTGTCTTTTATCAATTTTGCAGGGTATGGGAGGCTCTTTATATATCAAGGGTATTCAACTTTTGGTATATATGCTGCAAATATTTTTGATGTTTTATTTATGAAACTTGGTGCCTCCCTAGAGCACCCAAAGAGAAAGACCCTTTATATTGGAATAGCTAGTTAAGAAAATAGCATACAAAAAAAAAAGCAAACAAAAGATTAAAAAAAGAAAAAAAATTGCATACTACTGCTACCACTAACACTACTACTGAACTTTAGAAGTTTTATAAAACTTTTTAAGTTTTCCAAAAGCTTTCATATTTTGTATTTTGTCCTTTTAGTAACTACATCAGGGAGCTTATGATTAAAATAAGGTGGGTTGAACACATACTTTTTAACTTTCTCTCTCTTTAAAAATTCCATTGAAATGGCATAAGACTAGTATTAACTCACACAGACTAAGAGAATAGAGAAGATGGGAAAGTGAAAAGTGAAAGGGAACGTTGCTCAGTTGTGTCTGATTCTTTGCGACCCCATGGACTATACAGTTCATGGAATTCTCCAGGCCAGAATACTGGAGTGGGTAGCCGTTGCCATCTCCAGGGGATCTTCCCAACCCAGGGATCAAACCCAGGTCTCCTGTATTGCAGGCGGATTCTTTACCAGCTGACTCACTAGGAAAACCCTGAGAAGATGCGAAAGAGGCACAAATGAGAAATGAGTTAGTGGATTAGGGAAAGCAGAAACCTGAAGCTACAGAGAGAAATTAATCTGAATAGACATCTTTGTCATACAGGACCCTAGAAAGTCCTTGGTATTGGAGATTCTTGGCACCTTGAGTGTTAGCATGAGAGATAGAGCCGAAAACAGGAGTTCAGAGGTATATAAGGAACATTTAAGCTATCAGATCTTTTTGTCTATTTCAACAGAACACTGAAGGTTTATCCTCTAGAGAAATAAAATCAGAGAGGCCCTGGATTTGGGATTACCAGATTTAGCTGAGAGTAAATGAGAGGTGACATTCTAAAAACAGGGATTATATGAAGGGCTCCATCTAGTTCTTATCTCTCACACATAGGTAGTCAGGTTTATTCTCCTCAGGTGGGAGATGAGAGGATTCCTCGCTGAGAAACTGACTCTCAGACATTTGGAGACCTCTGCAGTAAAAAAAAAAAAATTGGCTTGACATTTTCTCTTGTTAACTTTGAAGCCTAGAAGTTAACATGCCCTGCTACTCATGCAACGTATCTCTGTGTGCCTTCCTCCTAAATATGAAAAAAAGAGGCAAAGATCTCCTGATGTTTGAGAAAAATCTCTAATATAACAGAAATGAAAACAAATAGAAAAGGAACCTCCCCCACCCCAAAAGAGAGCAGTGGGGGGAGAGAGAGCACAGGAGACAATGTTGTAAGGAGCAAAAGAAAATTTGAAAAAACTCAGACCAGACAAGATACTGCCTCAGTGAAATAAGAATAGGGTCCTGTTTTAAAAAAAAGGAATAGTCAAACAACCAGAAAGACATTTTGGACAGTTGAAAAGATACATCAGAATAAAGAATTTAAAACAAGTAGAAAATAAGAGAAGAAATAATAATCCTAAGAGGATCAGTTTTAAGATTTATTTAAATATAAAAGTTATTTAAATTTAAGGAAATTGGTGTAGTTATTTTTGATGATTTCATTCTCTCCAGTTCCTCTAGTTTTTTCCCCTTTAGGTCTCTGGATCTCCAGATAGTAAGATGTAGAGTCATAGAGGGAAAGAAATCATCAAAGAAATAAATATAGCATTTTCCCAGAACTTAAGTACACATATGTTTATATTGAAAAAAAGCCCATCAAGCACTCAGTACAATGAATTTTCAAAAAGACACACATCATTATAAAATTTTAGAACACTGGGTAGAGTGAGAATATCATAAAAGCTTCTAGAGAGAATCAACAGGTCACTTAAAAAGGCATTGGATTTCTCAAAAGCAGTATTGGAATCTAGAAGAAAGTGGAGGAATTGCCTTACATTCTGAGAAGAAATTATTTCTAACCTAGCATTTTATACCCAGTCAATACTCTAACAATAAAATATGAAATTGGAAACATTTTCTGACATCTCAAAAGATTTGTTTCCCATGGATGCTATCTCAGATAACTTGGTAGTTTGATGCAGCATAATGAGGATAGGGACGAAATAGGAAAGCATGGACCCAGGAAACAAGGGAACCCAGCATAGAAAATGAATGTAAGTCCCCAAATGATTAAGGAGTATTCTAGGACTGCAGCTTTGCAGATGACTTAGAGACTAGAGAGAGCCATCAGATTTGAACAAGAGGCTCAAGATCGCCAAGAGATGCTTTAAAGAAAAAAACCAAACACATCAGTAAATTATCTAACATGTTCAACCATTTTAAAAAGAACCTTAAAGTTGTTTTGGAGAACCTGGAGAAGACTTCGGGAAAAGGACATTAAAACCAAGCAAATTAAAAATGAAACAACTCTTAATTCTAGGGAAACCAGAATTCTAGTTATTCAGAAAAGGCAGTGTAGTCGTAATACACTATGTGGCTTAGCTGTGAAAATCATTATATTAATAACAATATAGACCCTGAGTATTCTTGAAGAAAATGAGAAAGTGTTGGAGTATTTGTTCCTCCAGATAACAAAACTTATTTAAAAATTTTGGTAATCACACCTTGGTGTATTCCCAAGAGAAATGAAGTCAGCTAACCACATAAAATGCTTCCCAGGTGGTGCTAGTGGTAAAGAACCCACCTGCCAATGTAGGAGATGTAAGAGACCTGGGTTTAATCCCTGGGTCGGGAAGATGCCCTGGAGGAGGGCGTGGCAACCCACTCTAGTATTCTTGCCCAGAAAATTCCTTGGACAGAGGAGCCTGGTGGGCTGTCGTCCACAGGGTCACAAAGACTTGGACTGAGGCAACTTAGCACAGTGCTGGACACAGCCACATAAAGGCTTTTGTATAAATTTTCATAAAAACATTGCTTATAACAGCTAAAATGTGAAATCAGCCTGCTGTAGGTTGAATTGTAGTCCCTCTAGATGAATCAGTTGTAATCCCCCCAAAATAATATAGACTGTGAATATTAATTTATTTCATTTTTATTGGGGTATAGTTGATTTATGAATATCAGTTTTGAACAGCATTTTAATTTGAAATAATTGTAGATTTACAGGAAGTTGCAAAGATAAACAGAGAGGCCTCATATATCATTTACCCAGTTTCCTCCAATGGTTAAATCTTGTATAACTGTAGTATAGTATCAAATAGTCTTTCTTTTTTCTTTAAAGGTTGCTTATTTAGTTTATATTTTGGCCATGACGGGTCTTCCTTGCTGCACTCAGGCTTTCTCTAGTTGTGGCGAGCATGGGCTGCCCTTTGTTGTTGTGTGTGGGCTTCTCATTGCAGCGGCTTCTGTTGTGGAGCACAGGCTTTAGTCATGTAGGCTTCAGAGGCTGTGGCACTCAGGCTCAGTAGTTGTGGCACACAGGCTTAGTTGCTCCAAGGCATGTGGCATCTTCCTGGACCAGGGATCTAACTGGTGTACCGTGCATTGCAAGGCAGATTTTTAACCACTAAATTACCAGGGATGCTCTCTGAGTGAAAGTCACTCAGTCGTGTCCAGTTCTTTGCAACTCCATGGATAGTGGCCCACCAGGCTCCTCTGTCCATGGAATTCTCCAGGCAAGAATACTGGAGTGAGTTGCCATTCCCTTCTCCAGGGACTCCTCCTGACCCAAGGATCAGACTTGGTCTCCTGCATTGCAGGAATCTCTCTGGTTCGTTTCTTTTTGGTTGCTGAGTAGTATTCCATAGATTGGACATATCCTAAATATTAATGTAATTAAAAATTGTGATGTGACTATATTAGTGGAATGGGAAGTGTGTGTACATGTGTATGTATGGGTGGTCATGGGAGTGACGATAATGATATGAAAGAGCAAATCTTCATAACAGAAAGATGATAAATAGTGAGTAAAATTGATCCCCAAAGAGCCAGTTTAAGTGTATTTTTGGAAATAAGGAGAAAAATACTAAAAGAGCTAAAAGTTGAAAGTGATTGCCTTTGAGAAGCAGAAATTCGCAGTAAGGTAGTGGATTACTGCTTTTTGTTATATGACTGAAATCAACAATAACCATACTTAAAAATAAAGCCCAGAGACTTACGGGCCCAAAGATTTAGAATGAATAACTAGAGAAGCTGAGCCTTCAGCTCTGGCTCCCTACTCTCACCAGTGACCTTTCTGCCTCACCCTGCCTTGGAATGTTTGCTGATGTTCATAGGAGTGAAAGCTTGTGCTCCCTCTCAGTATTTTTATATTGGTTGTTATAGCCTCTGCCTTTGGGATACTGCAAAATATGTGATACAGCAAACACAAGAGTTCTCATGACTCAGTTCCTAAGTGACTGATGCTGGGGTTAAAAATCACCATAAAACTGCTTTTTTGAAATGCCAACTTGACAGCCATGTCCATTTTCATTTCTTTTGATGGACTAGGGATGGCTCTTTTATAGGAATTCTATGGACCCACTTTTTGGTTTTGTTTTTTGTTTAAAAATTGGTTGCTGGCCCCTGACAAAATACTCCTGTCATGAGAGGGAAGTCACAGCTTAGGCTTAGGAATCAGAGAACTTGAATGCAATCTCCTGCTTGGCTACTCTGTTTTGGTTTTTGTTTTGGAGGGAGTTGTTTGTTTCTCCTTCAGCAAAGTAGAATTCCTTCTTTTCTAAGCTACAATTTCAGCTTCCTTGAAACTTCCCTCCGTGACATCTTTGCTGAACTGTATTTAGTATTCCCAGATTTCCTGTGCCCATGATAGTTCTTTGGGTTACTTCTGCAAATGATTTATTGCTCACTCATCATGCATGACAATTTTATTTTCAGTGAAAATTCCCATTGTCTAGTGCTGGGGAATCATTCTTTGCCTGCCTGTGCCAACTATAAGATACAAGTCCAGAGTGAAGGCTTCAGAATGAGCCAATGCCCTAGTGGTAAACTTAAAATATCAGGTTACCTCCTTCCCCACTGTTATTAGCATTACAGCTTTCTTGTCCACAAGCATTAGCCGCAAGCTCCTTTTGGTTTTCTTTGCTTGCTTACTGATGAAGCTGCTCTGTGGTTGTTTTATCCAGTTGAAGACTAATTTCCTACTTGTGAATCACCACCAGAGCAAAATGTCATGACCAAATAGGAGCAAAACCAAGAGCAGAGTTTCATTTTTATCACCTGCCACCCCCTGGGCTCAGTGGTGAGGAACAGGGGGGCCCCTGGTCTGGTCGAGTGCTCTTGATCACAAGGTGTGTAGAGGTAGGTGTCTCAGCTTTTTCCCGAGGAGCAGGTTCCACAGGTGTCACAACAGTACCAGTTTAAGAGCGCTGTTATTCAGACTGTCCTGGAGAGGGGGCCAAAGGACTCCTTTTATGGCTCCTGCTTGAAAGCCACAATCAACATTCATAGGCTAGGTTGCACATACAAGACAGACCATCAATTCTTTCAAATTATAAAATCAATCAATCTTATTATTTAAATCAATCTTATTATTTAAATAATAGCACATATATTTCCTAAAACTACCGTAATAAAAAGTTATCAGCTCATTTAGAACTTGATACGTGGTGGTTTTAACTAATATTAGCGATAGGCTTCCAGACCAAACTACCTTGCTGTAAAGTAGTGTTTGCTGGGAGATCCCAAACCTGCCAGGTGGTTTTCTAGCAACAGTTGCCAGTAATGTTTCTTTTTTCAGCTGATTATTTCAGTTGTCTTTGGGTGCAGGGATGGATGTTTGACAGTAGTATGAAATAATGTGTAAACCTGACTCTTTTTTTCATGGACTTGACAGGTGATAAGAGGACAAAGACTTTGGGCAGAGTAAGCCTTTGGGTAGCATATGTAGGGAGCCACTGTCATGTTCTGAATTCTATAAAGGAACCATTTCTTTTGAGACAGGGGCATCCTTTGGGGATAGGCTTGATTGTCCTCCCCATTTAAGGATTGTAGTTTCAGTGAAACATTTTGAGATGTCTGCTAAAAAAAAAAAAAAAAAAACTAGGTCAAATCAAGTGTGGTTTATGAAATGCACCATTAATGAGACAGTGAGAAAGTCAATTTTGTCTTTCTGTGTCTTGAAATTCTAAAGAGGTTAATTACAGGAAGTCCTTCAAACCATATGGTTCTTTGTCTTGGAAACGTACCTGTTTTTGAATAACATGCCTGCTATGCGACTACCTCTGGTCTTAGGAAACTCCAGTAGTTTGGCCACCTGATGGGAAGAACTGACTCATTGGAAAAGACCCTGATCCTGGGAAAGATTGAAGGCGGGAGTAGAAGGGGATGACAGAGGGTGAGATGATTGGATGCCATCACCAACTTGATGGACATGAGTCTGAATAAGATCCAGGAGTTGGTGATGGACAGGGAAGCCTGAAGTGCATGGGGTTGCAAAGAGTCAGACACAACTGAGCGACTGAACTGAACTGGTCATATAGTATCAGTATCAGCATTTATTGCTTGTGTTGTTCTGTTTTATATCTGAACTTAAATTAGAGTTTTGAGAGGTGAATCTACTGATGTGCTGCACTCATTGATCTATGAGTAACCCAACAGTGTTGCTTTAAAAATCTCTTGTCTGGTCTTTTTGCCACTCTCCACCTTGTTCATTCTATACTGTCCACAGTCTTCTCTTAAAAGAATATTGAGTTCTTTCCTGCCTCAGTACCTTTTCCCATGCTGTTACTTTCCCTGAAATGTTTCCATGTTCTTCCCTTCAACCTGGCTAACTACTCCTCTGTTACGACTCATTTAAATGTCCCCACCTTAGAGTATTCTTTCTTGACTTGTCATTCTTGAGAAAATCTCTGTTTGCTTCTTTATGAGCATCTCTTACATGTTGTAATGATAGGATGTATTAGTTTTTCTCACCTACTCTTCGTCTTTTTCCTCCTCTGGAGTATAAACTGTGTAAGGACAGGGATAGTGGCTGAGCGGTTCACTGTTGCATTCTCAGTGCCTAACACATTGTCATGGGCCTGACACACAGTAGGAATTTGTCACAAATATTTGTTGATAGCCTGAATGAATGAATGAAGGAGCCCGTTTTTTGGGGGGAACATCTAGGAGAACCAGGCAAAAACTGAATGGCTTGTAGTTGACTTTATTTAGGGGGTCCATTTTTCCCTTAGCTTTGGAAGTCACACAGCATTACTTCCCCTGCCTTCTATTGGTTGGACTAGTCCAGTTCAGATTCCCTGAGAGGAGAGTTAGGCTGTACCTCTTCGTGGCCTGTGGCAATCTTTGGAAAATATAGTCTGTCACAATATGTTATTCCGAGCTGGGTACTGGCTATATCACCTCTGAGAAATGGATGTAGCTCTATTATTGGCATTTATGCTACTCTGATCTCCCTGGATAAACACCCCTGGAATATAGAGACATAGAGGTTCAGATCATGATTCTATCACTTACTAGTGATAGAAAAAGAAAACCCATCAGAAAATGTAAGTGGTTTCTACATTCATTCAGGCTTTCAATAAATGTATTTTGAGTACAATGTGCCGAGACTTGGACGTTGTGTTAGACACTGAGAACTCAGTAGTGAGCCATACAGTATCTGCTGCTGCCCTCAAAGCAGACAGTCCCCTAAACCCCACTGCCTCTTTTTTTTTTTTTAAAGACTTTTCTTAGAGCAGTTTTAGGTTTACAACAAAATTGAGAGGGAGGTACATAGATTTCCCATATACCTCTCCCCTAACTTGTGCACGCATAGTTTCCCCCATTATCAATATCGTTCATCAGGATGGTGCATTCAAATGAGTTTACATTGAAACATAAAGATTACTCAAAGTCCATAGTTTTCCTCAGGCTTCACTCTTGACGTTGTACATCGTATGGGTTTGGACAAATATATAATGACATGTATACATTATTATTGGGCTTACCTGGTGGCTTAGATGGTAAAGAATCCACCTGTAATGCAGGAGTCTCAGGTTCAACTCCTGGGTCAGAAAGATACCCTGGAGAAGGGAATGGATACTCACTCCAGTATTCTTGACTGGGAAATCCCATGACAGAGGAGCTCAGTGGTCTGTAGTCCATGGGGTCACAAAAGAGTCAGACATGACTTAGCTATTAAATAACCACAGCAAAAAAACACCAAGAACCTTCTGTATCACACAGGGAACTTTCTTAGTATCTTGTAATAACCTGTAAAAAAATCTGAAATAATATATATCTGAATGATTTTGCTCTACACTTAAAACTTAACACAGCATTGTAAATTGACTATCCTTCAGTTTAAAAAAAAAAATTTTGAACTATTCAGACAATAAAAAGATCAGTGGTTGGTGGGAATGGGAAGGGGAGAGTAGGATGAATAGAAGATTTTTACAGCAATGAAATATTCTGTAAGATATTATAATAATGTATATAAATTACAGTCACTCACTCTTCTGACTCCAGGGGATCTTCCAGATCTAACAAAGACCCTGCATTGGCAGGTGGGTTCTTTACCACTGAGTCACCAGAGAAACCTCCTTGTTTTTTTCACCTATGTTATATATAGCGTATATATATTAACCCCAAACTCCTAATTTATCTTCTCCTTCACCATCCCCTTTAATAACCAATAAGTTTGTTTTTTAGGTCTGTGAGTCTATTTCTGTTTTGTAAATAAGTTCATTTATATCATTTTTTAAGATCCATCTTCATAATTTTTGCTTTTTCCAGAATGTTATATAGTATCGTTATAATCATACAGTATGTAGTCTTTTAAGATTATATATTTAGTAATATACATTTACGTTTTCTCCATGTATTTGCATGCTTTATAACTTTTTTTTTTTTTTTTTAATTTTTTTATTTTTCAGTGGGTTTTGTTATACATTGATGTGAATCAGCCATAGAGTTACACGTATTCCCCATCCCGGTCTCCCATCCCACCTCCCTCTCCACCCGATTCCTCTGGATCTTCCCAGCCCAACAGGCCCGAGCACTTGACTCATGCCTCCCACCTGGGCTGGTGGTCTGTTTCACCACAGAAAATATACATGCTGTTCTTTCGAAACATCCCACCCTCCTCTTCTCCCACAGAGTTCAAAAGTCTGTTCTGTACTTCTGCGTCTCTTCTTCTGCCCTGCATATAGGGCCATTGTTACCATCTTTCTAAATTCCGTATATATGTGTTAGTATACTGTAATGTTCTTTATCTTTCTGGCTCACCTCACTCTGTATAATGGGCTCCAGTTTCATCCATCTCATTAGAACTGATTCAAATGAATTCTTTTTAACGGCTGCGTAATATTCCATGGTGTATATGTACCACAGCTTCCTTATCCATTCATCTGCTGATGGGCATCTAGGTTGTTTCCATGTCCTGGCTATTATAAACAGTGCTGCGATGAACATTGGGGTGCACGTGTCTCTTTCAGATCTAGATTCCTCAGTGTGTATGCCCAGAAGTGGTATTGCTGGGTCATATGGCAGTTCTATTTCCAGTTTTTTAAGAAATCTCCACACTGTCTTCCATAGTGGCTGTACTAGTTTGCATTCCCACCAACAGTGTAAGAGGGTTCCCTTTTCTCCACACCCTCTCCAGCATTTATTGCTTGTAGACTTTTGGATAGCAGCCATCCTGACTGGCGTGTAATGGTACCTCATTGTGGTTTTGATTTGCATTTCTCTGATGATGAGTGATGTGGAGCATCTTTTCATGTGTTTATAACTTTTTTTTTTTAAGTACTAAGTGATAATGTATTGTCTGGAGGGACTACAGTTTATTTATCCTTTCACCTACTAAAGGACATCTTGGTTGCTTCAAAGTTTAAACAATCATGAATAAAGCTATTATAAACATCTTTGTGATAGTTTTGGTGTGGACATGAATAACAAGGAGTGTGGTTGCTGGTTTACGTGCTAAGAATATGTTAAATTTTCTAAGAAACTGACCGACTGTCTTCCAGAGTCGCTCTACCATTTTGTGTTTCTACTAGCATGGTACAAGGATTCCTATTGCTTCACATCCTCACCAGCATTTGTTGTCAGTATTCCAGATTTTGGTCATTCTAATAGGTGTGTAGTAGCATCTTGTATTGTTTTAGTTTGCATTTCCCTGATATTTTTATATGCTTATTTTCCATCTGTATATCTTCTTTGATCACATGTCTATTAAGGTCGGGTCCGTTTTTTAAGTTGGGTGTTTGCTTTGTTATTGTTGAATTTTAAGAGTTTCTTTGTATGTTTCTGGATAACAGTCCTTAACCAAGTGTGTATTTTGCATATATTTTCTCACAGTCAATAGTTTGTCTTTTAATTATTTTGAATATGAGTTTTGCAGAGTACAAGTTTTTAATCAAGTCCAGCTTATCGATTATTTCTTTCACAGTTCGTGTCTTTGGTGTTACATTTAAAGATGCATACCCATACCCAAGCTTACTCGTATGTTATTTTCTAGGAGTTTTATAGTTATATTTTACATGTAAATCTATGGTTGGTTTTGAGGTAATTTTTTGAAAGATGTAAGATCTGTGTCTGAATTTGTTTTCTTTTTTTTTGCTTGTGGATGTCCACAAGCAAACTGTCCACAAGCACTGTTGTTCCAGTGCCATTTGTTGAAGAGACTGTCTTTGCTCCCTTGTACGCCTTTTTGCTCCTTCATTGAAGATCAGTTGACTATATTTCTGTGGCTCTATTTTGGGGCTGTGTGTTCTGTTCCATTGATCTATATGTCTGTTCTTTCACTGGTACCACACTGTCTTAATTACTATAAGCCTTGAAGTTGGTAGCATCATTCCTCCAACTTTGTTCTTCAGTATTGTGTTGGCTATCCTGGGTCTTTTGCCTCTCTGTATGAACTTTAGAATCAGTTTGTCAATATCTGTAAAATAGTTTGTTGGGATTCTTATTGGAATTGTATTGAATCCATAGATCAAGTAGGGAACAACTAACATTTTAACAATATTGAGTCTTTCTACCCCTAAATATGGACTATCTTTCCACTTTATTTAGTTGTTCTTTTATTTCATTCATCAGAATTTTGTAGTTTTCCTTATGTAAATCTTATATATATATTGTTAGATTTATACTTAAGTATTTACTTTTCTTTCCTTTTGTAAATGATATTTTGTTTTTAATTTTGCATTAACTTGTTCATTGCTAATAATAGAAAAGCAGTTGACTTTTGTAATTAACCTTTTATCCTGCAATCTTGCTATAATCACTATTAATTCCAGGAGGTTTTTTTGTCAGTGTTTTTGTGTTTTCTGCATACATAATTATTTCATTTGTGAACAGATACAATTTTATGTCTTCCTTCCCTTCCTGTGTATGTGTACCCTTGTTACTGAGCCCAGGTCTAGCTGCTTGCTGCTCAAGAGCCATTAAAGAGGCCAAGTTGGTGGAAAGGAAAGTTTGCTTTATTTCAGATGCTGGTGACCAGGGTCGGGGTGGTGGTGGACATTTGTCCAAAGGCCATCTCCCCTTGACAGTCAAGTGTGATGTACCCACAAATCAGTTCCTGGCACTTTGACAGCTGTAGGAGAAGAAAGAACCTGGTAAGGGCCTTCCCAGAGGGGCTTGAGGGATGGGCCCCCAGACCCCAATGTTTTTATGAGGACCTCGGTTCTTGGCTCAAATAGAGGCTTGCTTGACTCAGAGGCTGGGTCAGGAGTCTCTCTGGGTCAGAACTCTCTCGGAGTTCTGTCAATGCCTGTTGAAAAGCTGAGAGCTGAGTTACATAACTAGTTAATTCCTAGGCTTCAGGGTCTATAACAATGTCTGTGTGTAAGAAAGGCCTTCCATAAATACATTCAAAGGGGGACAGTCCCTCTTTTTGGGGGGCAGTTCAAGCTCTCATTAAAGCTATGGGTAGGTCTTTAATCCAATTGTTCTGTGTCTCTTGAGTTAATTTGCACAGATGTCTTTTGATAATGTCATTAGCTTTTTCAACCTTTCCTGAGGATTGGGGTCTCCAGGAACAGTGTAAGTGATATTTTATTCCTAGAGCTTTAGATACCCCCTGAATTACAGCAGCTTTAAAGGCGGACCCATTGTCACTCTGAAGGCTCCGTGGCAGCCCAAACCTGGGGATAATTTCATGGATTAAAATCTTTATAACCTCCTAAGCCTGTTCACTATGACAGCGGAAAGCCTCAATCCATCCAGTAAAAGTATCTACCCAAACTTGTAAGTAAGAATATCCATTAGCTTTTGGCATATGAGTAAAATAAATTTCCCAGTCCTCACGAGGATACTTTCCACTTCTTGTAATCCAGATTTTGCTAGGTTTTCAGTCTTTGGGTTATTTTTCCGACAAACCTCACACCTTTTGATAATGTTCTTTAAAAATGTTCTTTCATTACATTTTTACCTTCAAACAAACGAGAAGCCATCTGGTAAGTACTCTCTGCACCCAAATGAAAACTCTGGTGTAACCCTTAATAATTTTCCTCTGAGCATTTTCAGAAATTATTAATCGTCCATCTTCGGACTGTAACCATCCTTTATCAGTAATCTTTGCTCCTCTTTTCTCATATTTTTCTAATTCTTCCTCAGTATATTGTGGTTTTTCCTGTTCCACAGGACCTGTCCAGATCAAAGGCGTCTGCAGTGAAGGGGTTTCGTAAAGTGCTGCTTTTCTGGCTTGTCAGCCAGCCAGCTGATTACCTTTGACTACTTTACTCCCATCCCTGCTGTGCCCTTTGCAATGCATGCTACTTCTTTAGGACAATATATAGCAGTTAAAAGTCTCTCCATCTCTCTGAAATGCTTAATAGGTTCTCCTGTTGCTGTTTTAAACTGTCTTTCTTTCCATATTGCAGCATGAGCATGTAAAGTCAAATAAGCATACTTAGAATCAGTGTAGATATTTTTTTATATTTTTATTTATTTATTTATTTATTTTTTCATTTATTTTTATTAGTTGGAGGCTAATCACTTTACAATACTGCAGTGGGTCTTGTCATACATTGACATGAATCAGCCTTGGATTTACATGTATTCCCCATCCCGATCCCCCCTCCCACCTCCCTCTCTACCCAATCCCTCTGGGTCTTCCCAGTGCACCAGGCCCGAGCACTTGTCTCATGCATCCAACCTGGGCTGGTGATCTGTTTCACTACAGATAATATGCTTGTTTCGATGCTGTTCTCTTGAAACATCCCACCCTCGCCTTCTCCCACAGAGTCCAAAAGTCTGTGTCTCTTTTTCTGTTTTGCATATAGGGTTATCATTACCATCTTTCTAAATTCCATATATATGTGTTAGTATGCTGTAATGATCTTTATCTTTCTGGCTTACTTCACTCTGTATAATGGGCTCCAGTTTCATCCATCTCATTAGAACTGATTCAAATGAATTCTTTTTAATGGCTGAGTAATATTCCATGGTGTATATGTACCACATCCTGAACAAAAGAACTGCCATCTGTAAATATTTCCATGTCAGGATTGTCTAATGGGATATCCATTAGATCTTCCCTAGCTGCATAGTTTAAAGTTAGAAATTGGAAACAATTGTGATCAGGTGTTTCATTTTCCTTCTCAGGAAGGAAAGTGGCAGGACTTAAATTTCCACAGACTTTAAGCTAAGTTACTGGTCCTTCTAACAACAATGACTGATATTTAAGAAGTCTACTGTCTGTCATCTAAACATTAACCTTAGAATTTAAGATTCCACTCACATCATGAGAAGTTAGTACAGTAAGGTTTCATCCATTAGTTATTTTTAAAGCTTCTGGTGCTAATAAAGCCACTGCTCCATTTAGTCTTAAGCAGTGGGGCCACCCACGTGAAATTACATCTAATTCTCTGCTTAGATAAGCAATAGGTTGCTGGTGAGGCCCTCGGGGTTGTGTCAAAACTCCCAAGGCCATACCTTTTCTTTCAGTGACAAACAAATTAAATCCTAACTTTGTGGGCAAGCTTAAAGCGGGAGCTTGCAGGAGAGCAGTCTGAAGAACCTTAAAAGCCTTTTGAGTATCTGGAGACCAAACCAGTTTGTCGGTTTGGGCCTGCTGAGTTTCAGCTATAAGTTTATATAAAGGCCAGGCAAGTTCCCCATAACCCAGAATCCAAATATGACAGTAGCCTGTGATTCCCCAAAATCCTCTTAATTGTTTTAAAGTCACAGGTAGGGGATGCTTTAGTATAGTTTTAATTCTCTCAGGGCCTATGGCCCTAGTCCCTTCTGATATGATTAGGCCCAGATATCTAACAGATTGTTGACAAAGCTGAGCCTTTTCTCTTGATGCCTTGTAACTGCAGCCTGCCAGAAAGTTTAAGAAGTCTTCTGAGGCTCGTGAACAAGCTTGCTCGGTCTCAGCACAGAGCAAAATATCATCTACATATTGAAACACCACTGCTTCAGAGCTATTAAAGTTTTGTAGATCCCATGACAAACTTTGTCCAAATAAGTGAGGACTGTCACGAAATCCCTGGGGCAAAACTGTCCAGGTTAACTGAGAAGCTGGCTGCATGTAGGGTCTTCAAAGGCAAATAGAAATTGACTTTCCTCCGCCAAAGGCACTGAATAGAAAGCATCTTTCAAATCAATTACTGAGAAATATTTGGCTTATTCAGGAATTTCAGACAATAGAGTATAAGGATTAGGCACCACGGGGTGTAAAGGGACTACAGCCTCATTTATTATTCGTAAATCTTGAACTAGTCTCCATTTACCATTTAATTTCTTTATACCCAAAATAGAAGTGTTGCATGGACTGTTACAGGGAATTAATAGTCCCTGCTCCTTTAAATTTTCGATGATGGGTTTTAACCCTTCCTTAACCTCAGGTTTCAGTGGATATTGCTTCTTATGCAGAAATAAGTGTGGGTCTTTGAGTTTGACAACTACAGGAGTAGCATTTTGTGCTCAACCATAGATTTTCCATCAGCCCATACTCTAGGATTTACATTTTGTTCAATTAAAGAGAGAGAAGGGGAAGGCTCCATATTCATGGAAACAGAGGCATGGACCTTGCCATGCCTCCCCAAAAGCGGTGAGGGAGACTCTGGCACAATTAGAAACTCGTGTGAAAATAGAACCGAAAACCCAGTCATAACTGACAGGAACACTGAAGTAATACGTTTTGACTCGTCCAGACAGTCCCATTACGGAAACGGATTGGGAAGAAAGTGGGCCAGGGGCTTCAGTAAGCACAGAGTAAGTGGCCCCAGTATCTAAAAGGAAATCGTCGGATTGGCCCCCCACAGCTACTAATACCCAGGGTTCCTCAGGTGTAATTAGGACAGGAGCTTGTATGGGGACCCCCAGGCACTTTCAGTCCTGATTGTCTTGAGAGTCCGACCCCAGAAACCTACGCCTCTGGGGGCAGTCTCTCTTCCAGTGTGGTCCTTTGCAGACCAGAGTAGAGCCGGGGGCGGCTTAGATGCCTGAGGGCAATCCCGCTTGAGGGGCCCCTCCTTTCCACAGTAATAGCAAGCCCATCCCTTTTCACCTGGGTCCCTCTGGGCATTTTTCTCAGGCTGTTTAAGAACGGTTTTCATAGCCATTGTGAAGGCTTCTGCCTGTTCCTTTGTCTTTCTCTGCCTTTCATTCTTTTCCTCATATTCCCTACCATAATAAACTGTCTGAGCCAGTTGTAACAGATTATCTAAAGACTGATTTGGTCCATACACCCATTTTAATAGCTTATGGTGGATATCTGGAGCTGACTGAGAAATCTATCTTTTAAGATCACTCTTCCCTCTTCACTTTCAGGATCAATCTCAGTGAACCTGCGAAGGGCTTCTCTCGGTCTATCTAGGAATTTACCAGGAGCTTCCTTCTCCTCCTGTTCTATGTTTGCCAATTTGCCATAGTTTAAAGGCTTAGAACGTTCCTGCCTGAGTCCTTCAAGAATACATCTGACAAAATGACTCTGATCCCATCTTCCTTTAGCTGTTTTATAGTCCCAGTCTGGTTCTGTAATTGGGACTGCCTGATTTCTAGTGGGGAGGGTGGTTTTCTCGTCCTCCCTCTTCCCTACTGATTCATTACCAAGCCATTCATCTCCATAAGCAAGCGCTTTCCCCAAAACTCGACTTTTTGAGTTGGGAGTCAGCGTTTGTCCCAAGATATACATCACATCCTTCCAAGTAAGATCATAAAGCAGAGTAACACCTTTAAAAGCTCTAATATATTTTTCTGGGTCCTCTAAATAGTCTCCCAGATCCTCCTTGATTTTTTGTATTTCTTGATAAGAAAAAGGCTTATTAACTCGTAGACTGATTATTTCTCCCGGTGGGTGCTTCATGAAGAGGCAACAGCTGTGTGGCTGTTGCTCAGTCTCTCTGGCTGGTCTGCGCACATCCCAGGGTTAGATTGGAGAAACCTGCTTTTCTTTATCTCTTTGTCTCCTGTCCTCCATCTCATCTCTTACTTCAATGGTCTGAGTTTCTACTGAAACCAGAATAGTCTGAGGTCATACCGAGATAGGAGTTGTTTGGACCTGTATGTGGGCAGTTTGAATCTCAGTTTGGATTTCCACTGAGACCAAAGCAACCCTTCTTGGGGGGGAGGGGGTTCTCTGGCTTTCAGTTTGCTCAGTTTGGAGCCCCGGGTATGGGGGCAAAGTAGGAGGATAGGAGGGAGCTGAAGATTTCACACCCAAATCTATACCCTTAGGACAAAAGTCTGGCATATTTCACAGAGAGAAAAAGGGCAGCACATATGTTACTTCTATCCATATCCCTTGTTTTCTACAGAACTGGTCTAATTGTAAAACAGTATTATACTTAAGAGACCCTCCAACTGGCCACCGTTTGCCATCCTCCAATGGGTACTGCGGCCATGCAGTATCACATAGGAAGACCAGGTGTGTCTTCTTTAAGCCCTGGGGATCAAATCTATCCAGTTATTCAGGATACAGTTCCAGAGTGAGGCTGGAATTGTTAGCTCCCATCTGTAAGAGAGAAAAAAAGTGACCAGTGCCATCTTTCTACTGGAAGCGTCCCTCCCTGCTCTAGATGGGGGTGTAGACAGACTTTACACCAACAGCTTTTCTTTCCTGGTCAGACTTAGTCTGTCCCTATCGATGCAGGCGTCACACTCGTCCCTCCTGTTTGTACCACCGAGAAGGGGTGGAGATGCACCAGGGGAGACCTGGTGGCATCCCTGACTGATATCCAGCTCTTCACTATTAAAACCTTGCTTGCCTCTGATGCCACCTGGGGTACAATCAGAATAACCTTCTGGAATGCCTCCCAGGCTAAACCGCTGGGGAAAACATCTGTCACCTGAGTGCCTATGCACGACCCTGAGTATATTTCTGACCACAATAAGACCGATAAAACATAAAACTGAGATGTTCCTTCCAAGTGTCACCACACCAATATAACAGCCTCCTTTGGTCCACTAAGAGCCAGTGTTACCAAAGGGAAAAAACCCATTGTAATTCCAATCTGAGTAACCTTTAACCTCAGAGATGCTCTTGGAGCTAGAGCTCCATCTGGCTTCCGACCTTTTGTTTCCTAGCGAGGCTAGGCACTTCCTGACTACCAATCCAAGTTTGGGACCTAAGTCACAGTACACTGTACCAGCGTAGATCACAAGTCCCTTAAAAGCCTATGATCCGATAGATTAGGTTACTATTTCTAATTCCCAAGGAGTTATGAAATGGTCAAAGAGACCGAAAAGTTTGACCAAGAGAGGAGAGTTTGGACCACACACTTTGCCCATTTCTGGTCGGTCCCCGAAGGAGACGTTGGGTGCCTCTTGGTGTTGGCAGGTTGGTATAAACCCCCGACAGTTTCTCTCATAAGCTGTATGGGGTCGCCGCGGAACCAGAGCAGGGCTCCTTACTTGCTTCGCTCAGGGCATTTCATTCATTCACACAACCACACCATAGAATTAGTAAAGTACAGCGGAAAACATGTTCACTAGAACAAAGAACTAGAGCCTCAAGCATCCTTACCTTGTCCTGAAGGATCCTAGACGAGCCCCCAAGATGAAAGGTTGTTGCTGAATGAAAAGACGCCAGGATTCTTGGCCTCCGGAAGAGAAGAATTCAATCTGGGGCCAGAGACGAGGCTTGATCACTCAGAGCTTTTGTGTAATAAAGTTTTATTAAAGTATAAAGGAGATAGAGAAAGCTTCTGACATAGGCATCAGAAGGGGGCAGAAAGAGTACCCCCCTGCTAGTTTTCAGCTGGATGTTATATAGTCACTAGCAGTCTGTTAATGAAAGAAAGGAATGTCTTAAAATTCAGATCGGCACCAGGCCCCACGTCCATAAGATGCATTTTGAGATAATCTTGGCACCAGATGATTCATCCCAGGCCATAAAACGATTGACTTGAATCTTGTAGAAAAGCAGATTACCATACAAATAGTTTCGTTTACATAGATTAGGGGAACAATATCTGAGTATAACATACTGGTTTGTCAAGTAGGTTCTGAGCCACTAGGCGGAACTGACTTGAAGAAAGAGTCTGGGGTAAATGCATAGTACATTAACATATCTTAAGACTAACATTTCCATAAGAAAAATGCATTTGTTAACTCAAGGTTTGAGAATAGTTAACTTTAAGTGAAACCAGGTGTCATTATGGCAACGCAGTATTTTAAGAGAAACCTCCTTTTAAATTTGTATAGAGAAGGAAAAAAGTATGGCTAGTTTGTTTCCTCCTGCCGCTTATGAGAGATAAAAATGTCTGACACTTGCAGCCTATTTCCTCCATTTGGAGACACTTGGCCTTCCTGCCTGTTACCCTCTCAGCAATATGTATTTTTAAAAAATAATTTATCAGTATACTTCTAATTATTTGTTTCATATATGTCTTCCTCACTAGTCAGAAAACTCCATGAGGCAGGAATCACATCTGTCTTGTTCATTGTTAGGCATAGAAAGACAAATTTTTTGGATGAATGAATGAATGAAGAGTTTTCTACAATGCAAACATTCTGTAAAAGTTCCAGAAGCCCATTGATTCATTTAGAGGTTCTTTAGACATTTACTTCAAGGCACTGATTTGGAGGTTAATTGCCCTTGATCTCTGGCCTGAAGGCACTTGAAATCTACTAGAGGAGATGGGCATGGAAAAAAAGTTGTAGTACAAGTTTGTATGAAGTTCTGCAGCAGCCTAGAGAAGGAGGTGAATAATTTACATTTAAAAATTAAACTCAATTTAGTTTAGTATCTGAAATATTTTACCGGAAATATAATAGCATTCAATTCCAGCAATAATTTAAAGTTGGAAAATTACTTAAATTTATTCTATCATGGTACAGCAATGGGGAGCTGTTAATCCCAAGTATATTCATTTTGAATATCAGTTTATCAGGCACTTTCTCAACCATTTATTTAATCACTTATCTATTATTTAATTCTGTCAACAATCTGTTAAGACAAATGGTACAATCCCCCATTTTATAGATGAAGAAATTGAAATCAGAGCAGTTAAATAACTTTTTTGAGGTAGCACAGCTGGTAAAGAACAAAACCAGGGCACAGTTAGGTCTTTCGGCAACAAGCTCAGAGCTCTTTGTATTATATTATAGGCTCATTTTCTAGATCTCTGTAGTGTTCCCTCAAAGGGCCAGAGTTCCTAATGCTTGTGAGTTTTCTAAGACTCTGATTCTTAGGACTTAGCCAGAATGCCATCTTTCATGATGCCTTTCCTATGAGAAGTGATTTCTTCAGCCTCATTTTTCATTTATTAGTATTTTTATGGCAGTTTTACTTAAATGATGTGTTTGACCAACTTTCATCATTTCTCCTACTTAAATTCCTCTTGAGGGCAGGGCAGCTATTCTGAATATTTCTGTGTTAATCAGCACATGTTCATTGAGTCCCTGTATTAGTTCATGGGCTTTTATAATTTATATATCATGAATGATTATAGTTTTTCATATCTTCACTAGAATTCTTTTGTTAATTAAATAGATTGAGAGTGGAACTTTTTCTTTTCCTTCTTTTATTAATTAAATAGTTGTTTTCTCTGGTTTATAAGAAGTAACATAACTATTGAAGTGTTCTACCTTTCTGGAATAAATGTCTTAGAGAAGTCACTATAATTGACCAAAGGGAGCTATTTTGAGGCAGAGTGAACTATGGTACCTCTTTTGTTGGTCCTTTAATGGACCAGAACCTGGTGGTCCGGAGTCCACGATGAGAAAGTAAGAGAGAGCGCTTGTTGGTCCTTTAATGGACCGGAACCTTGTGGTTCCGAGAGTAAGAGAGAGAAAGAGGCTGATATCCCCTGGTTTACGCGGAAAGCCAATAGAGTCCTGTTCTTAGGGCTCACGATGCTGCACGTAGGCACCAGGCGCCCTCTCGAGTGGGTAAAGGCACAGTGCCCCTTCTCAAGAGGGTCTTAGAAGCCAGGGCAAGAAAGTGAGCTCAGCGGGCCTCCGCGCTCCAAGGAATTAGCCAGAAATAGAGACAGAGAAAGAGAGAAGGAATAGAAAGAAGGAAGGAAAGAAAGAAAGAAAGACATGGGGACCAAAGCTCTGATGGAGCAAAGGTGTTTTAACCAACATGGCGTGGGCATATATACTGTCTTACCAGGTGGTTATTTTCAGCAAAGACAAAGATTAAAATTCCAGACTTAGAAAACATAAGATGATCTCTATCAGAGAGAGTTGCAAACAATCACCTTTTACCGTATGGCTTATAAAAAGGGAGAGGGTACTGTAATGGGAAATGCCTGGATTCCTCAGCCCCGGGAAAGGCGTGCCTCTCCTCTTAATTCCTGAATATCCAGGAATCAATAAGGGCCAGAAGGTTCCTGACAGATCCAAAACAGCACACAGGAAGCCTCTTGTTAAATGTTTCCTGACACTCTTCTTCATACATGGAGGTAGTAGCAAGGAAGTTGCCAACAGGGAAGTACTTTTTCATTCTGCTTCTTTAAAAGGACATTTGTCTCTTCCTACTGTCAGGCGAGTGACACTACTAATCTATAGGTAGGTACAGAATTAAGCTTTGGGAGCTTGTATTAATCTTTCTTTGACTAGAATATTTACCTTACTGGATTCTTGTGAAGATCAAATGTATAGGAGGAGCAGCGTATAGAAGATCATTTGGACTTCTGAAGTGCTGTGCATACAGGAGTATGGTTTTTTTATCCTCCAGAGTAATAAATAACTGCTATTTCTGAACTAGCTAAAGCACAGTTCTTCACCCAAACTGTGTGCCTTTTCTTGCCTTTGACAGCATAGAATTCTATTAGAATTTCTTGGTCAACCATCAGGTTCAGTGTCACATTTTTTTCCCTTAAGGCAGTTGCATTATGCCTGGTGTTTTCATATACTTCATTTAATTATCATAACAACTGTAAGGATGCTGCCTCCACTTTAAAGTTGAGTAGATCAAGGACCATTGAGTTCAGATAACTTAGCCAAAATATTAAGTGCAGAGTGCAGATTTTATTTCATGTATTCTGGGTTCATTTTTTGCTAACCCTTATATTAGTCAGGACACACAGAATTATGCTGTGGTGTCAGATTGGCCACAAGATTTGAGTGGCATAACATGACAAAAATTTGTGGATTTCTTGCTCATATGAATTCAGTTTCAGGCCAGGTGACTCTGGAGGGCAGTTGTCTTCCAGGAAGTGATGACTAGCGCATTTATGCTGCTTTTGTCTAGTGCTGCCACAATCCCAACTTAAGACCTCTAGGATGTCTTTGCAGAAAAGAGAGAGAGGGAGGGAGGGAAGAAGTCCATGCTAGAGCTGGAGGGTCATACACCAGCTTTTGAATACTTCTCCCAGAGTGTGAGACAAGTCACCTTCATTGACACATGATTAGCGCTACCGAACTACAAGAGATCTGGGAGCTATGGGGGTCTGCCGGACCACTTCATACAGATGTTTCCCAGGGCAGTTATTTTTACATAGTATATGTTTCCTTCTAACTTGTGTTAGGGATAATTTAACATGTCTGAGCTATATTTTATACTGTGAGTGCCTCGAGGTCAGGAATTAAGTTATTAAATTAAGCTATAGAAATGATCCCTGAAAATATAGTCTTTAAATTATTGAATGAGTTAATTTTTCAGTTCAGTTCAATTAAACATTATTGAATACCTGCAATTTCAAGCTCTGTTTTCTTTCCAAAATATATAGCCTATATCTATTGTCTATATTATAGGTAAGTAATAATATCTAGATAGTTCTAGATTTTACATTCCTTGAGGGCAGTATAGAATGGTGGTTAAAAGCACTGATTTTGAAAATGTAGAATTCTGGGTCTGTCACTTCCTAACTCTCTGACTCTCTGCAGATTTGTTTTGGTCATACTGCATGGCTTGTGGGATTTTGGTTCCCCGACCAGGGATTGAACCTTGGCCCTTTGCAGTGAGAGCTCAGAGTCCTAACTAATGGACTGCCAGGGAATTCCCAAGTTTTTTTTTTTTTTTTTTTTAATATTTATTATAATTTTATTATAATTTTATATTTATTATAATATACAATAAAATCCATTCTTTTAAAGTATACAATTTGTACCTTTTAGTATATTCACAGATTTGTGCAACCACTACTTCTAATTTAAAACATTTTATTATATGGGAAGAAACCTTGTACCTGTTAGCAGTTACTTCCTATTCTCCCCTCCCCTAAGCCCCTGGCAAACACCATACTACTTTCTTTCTATGTGGATTTACCTGTTCTGGATTTGGGCAAGTTATTTAACCTTTCTGTGCCTCGGTTTTCTCATTAACAAGGTAGGGACAATAATACTTAATCAGCTTATTATAAGTGTGATGTGGAATCAGGAAGAGTTAAAAGACTTGGAATTGTGTCTGACACATAATAAATGCTATGTGTTCGTTGTTGTTAGGTTGTATTATTATGTTAACTTTATCATGATCATTATTTTGTTCTCTTTAAGAATTGGACTTATGGTAGACACATTCATCTGATTTCCTCTGGCTCCTACTTTGTGTCAGGCACTGTTTTAGGGAATCTTAAATATGGATTAAAATCCCCGCTCTCAGGTTGTTGACAGTTTTACAGCAGAGACAGATATAGAAAGAGTATATACATATATTCTAATGCAGGCTAACCTTGTGAGGTCGGGATTCTTAGTCACATGATTATAGATGATAAAGCTAAGACCCAGTAATGTTAAATAACTTACCCAGGGCCATGTAGTTAATAGGTAGTTGAGCTGGGATTTGAAACTGAGTCTGACTGATTGCAAAGCCTATTTTTACTATTTCTGATGCTTATAAAACAGTTTACTGCTACTTCTCTAAAATTTTAAGCCCTACATAACAAAAACTGTTTTCAGCTAAAAGAGCCTGAGACTCAGCACATACTTAAAAAAACTCAACTACTGGAGCCCTGCTGTTTTATTCCTTCCTTTACCTGCTCTGGCAAGGAAAAATAAAAAGAACAAAAGAAAAATAACTGAGGACTGAGAAGACCTAAGATGTGGCCTCATCTCTGGGTGAGGCAGGCTGTCTCATTCGGCTTTGTCCATTGTCTTTCTTGCCAGGCTCCTGTCTAGTCCCCTCTCCCTTCTCTGGTCAGTGAGGTTCCATTGTATGAGCAGGGGCTTTAGAACCTCAATGGAGAGTTTTGCAGAGCTTCCTGTAAGAAATGTTCGTGTTGTTAGCCGTGACCTCCTGGCAGCAGTTGTATTCATCATTAGGCTTCAACTTTCCCATCCCCCCTTTGAGGTTCCATTGAATCTGCCGGTCACAGAGCAGCTTCCATTGAATCCAGCAGCCTGTGTCTGGTTACGTTAGGCATTATCTGTATTGCACTTTTTGGCTTACCTCTTTAATGAGCTAGTTTTGTGCTTATTTTCTACAGAATATAAAAGCTGATAGAGCCCTTAAAAGTCCTTAACCTAGGGAATTTCCCGGCAAGTGAAAGATGCTAGAGAATAGAGGTTGGGGCTAAGTGTTAAAAAGCTTAAAATTTAGATGTGAAGATTTTACTTTTATTTCCATTAATACCATGGTTTATGTTTACTTCTTCTTTGAAGATGAGTTGTGGGAACCCTGGATGGCAGCTGAGTAATGAACTCTCTGCCTTTATACACTGTACAGATTGGAACTTTGTTTTAAACATTTTACTTTGATGCACTTACCATATGTAGCTCTGGCTGTTCTTGAGTGGCCTCAGAGGTCCATGATGTATCATCATTTCCCACTTTTCTGAGGTGAGTGTTTGAAAAGTATTTGATGAGGCAGTGGTGACATTTCTAAATTTGAGGATTCTTAAGCCATCTCTGGGGAATTTGTTCACAGATGATATGGTTTTTGATATATTCCCTTCCCACATACTTTATACTCAAGTCCGCAGCTGGCCTATCCTGGGTTCTGATCACAGAGCTATTCCCTGACTTGTCTGTATGACCACTGATAAGTCTCTTTCTCTTTGTTCTTGTATCCATAATAACAATGATGCTGACTGCATAATCTCTAAATACTCCTGTGGTTCTGATATTTTAGGACTCTGTATATGGGATGCAGATCAGCCTTTTCTTTGACATTCTTCATAATACACAGATCATAATGTGTGTATTAAGACCTATTTGTACCACAGTGACTACATACGTATTGGCTTATTCGTCACATGCTTATGAAACAGATCCCATTGATGATCTTGCTACTGTTTTTTTGAGTATTTTTCTTGTGTCCTGTCCTTTTTATGTTTTCTTCTGGCTGCACCTTCTGTCATCCTGTGGAAAAGGCCAGGCCCAGATACTGCTGTGTTCCAGTAGTATCAGAAAAGCATACAACAGAGAAACACAACCAGCTTACTTCAATTTAAACTGCCCTTCCGCTAGCTACAGATTATCAACTCCTGCAAAAGCAGCCTGCAGGGCTGGAAGGAGGGGTCAAGGCAATTTTGTCCTGACTTGGTGGAAAAACCCCAAGCCTTGCCTCTCCTTTCAGTTGCAAGTACGTAGCTTGCATTTCCACTCCTGCTTTACTGCAGTATTAAAGATGTTTGGAAGGAGGCCAGAGATGCAAAAGAAGGAGTTAGCTATATTTAGAAAAATGTTGTTTAAGATAGCTGTCTTTGGTCATGTTTTTTCCTCATTTTTATTGATTTGCTGCATAGTTTTGAATATGAGTAATAGTAAAAAGTATTCCAAACATTTCATAGCAGTTTAAATTTCAGAGTTATTTTTCTCCTTATCTAATACATCTTTATAAACAACCTGGAGATGATGCATACTATGAAAAGTTACTTTTTATTGAGTATTTACTATGTGCCTGACACAGTGCTGAGTGCTTTACATGTATTATTTAACTTTTATATCAACTGTAAAAGTGGTTTTATTACCGTTTGAAACAGATGAAGATACTAGGAACCAAAGGAATTAAGTAAGGTGCCCATTCACACAGTTAATATGTGATGGAGTTATGGTTTGAATCTAGCCACAGTGCCTGGCTTCACAGCTGCTGGTTCTGTTAACTTCTGAGTTTTATAGACTCTCTAGGAGGTATAGCTGGAGAAGGGCATGGCAACCCACTCCAGTATTCTTGCCTGGAGAATCCTGTGGACAGGGGAGCCTGGTGGGCTACAGTCCATAGGGTCGCACAGAGTGGAGCATGACTGAATGTCCCATAGCACACAGCATAGCATGCAGCACAGGAGGTATACCATTGTATTTTTCTTAATAGAGAGATTATACCTTGTCAAGAATCACATGGCCTATATGTGGTAAATGTAGGACCTGAAGTTTGATCATTTGATATAAATCTATACCCCCTTTTTTTTGCTTTTATTTTTAGCTATCTTATTTTTATATCTTAATAAGATGAACCACTAATGTTTTTTTGGATTAGTCTTGGATTAGTCTTTATAATTTATAAATAAATTATAAAAAGGGCTTACTTAAGATACAAAGAAAAATAAGATGTTCTCAAGGAACTAATAATGAATTGTAAGAAAAAGAAATGCAAAAAAACAAGTATTTTTTAAAAGTGAAAAAAAGATTAAAAAAATAAAATGAAAAAAGACGTTTTAAATAAAAAAATTAGGAAAAAAAGAAAATATTAAAGAAACACAGGTATAGAATGAGAAGTTCTCCCACTATATATTAAGTGGGGAAAAACCTCTAACTGAGTGGTTTGGACTATGAGTGATTTAAATAAGGGAAATATAATTGTGAGATATGATTTCATAGGGAGAGGGTTTATTTTGGGGGAGGGTGTTAAGTGTAGTATATAATAAACACAAAACTCTCTTAAGTGTGAGTAGGAAAAATATTTTTGGAGCTGTGTTTTGTTTTTGTAGGAACACAACTCTGAAATGTTTATGTGAATAGGAAAAGCAATGTATGTGAAACTTTCATGAATTTATCATTTAGTATATTTGTATTTTCAGTGCCTAGCTTACATAAATGTTTATTGAATGAATGAATTTTGGGTCTGACTCTGAAGGTACAGGGGGTCTGTATCATTAGTATTGTAATATGAAGTGCTATAAAGGGCTAAAGATGGAAACTTTAATGAATACCTAGTCCAGCTTCTTCTTCTAACTGATGTGAGAAGTAGGACCCAGGGAGTGGAAGTGACTTTTCTGGTAAATTATAAAGGAGAACTAGAATTCACTGCTCCTGACAGTACTAATGATTTTCTGGAATAAATTGCCAATATTTTCAGAGATTTCATGAATCCAGGTAAAATGTATAGAGTAAATATTGTTGAAAGTATTTGATTTACTGATTTCTTTACAGATAAAGTTAGGCTATAATGGTTTGTTCTTTTCTTATTTCTGTAGTTCTGTATTCAGTTCAGTCACTCAGTCATGTCCGACTCTTTGCCACCCCATGGACTGCAGCACTCCAGGCTTCCCTGTCCATCATCAACTTCCAGAGCTTGGTGAAACTCATGTCCATCGAGTCAGTGATGCCATGCAGCCATCTCATCCTCTGTCATCCCCTCTTCCTCGTGCCTTCAATCTTTGCATCAGGGTCTTTTCCAATGAGTCTCCTGCATTGCAGATGGATTCTTTACCAACTGAGCTATCAGGGAAGCCTGTAGTTCTAGATTAGACACGTTCAGTAGGTTGAACCTAACTTTTGATCATAATTCTCCTGTGGTGCACATACAGCAGAGCTTTCCCCCTCAAAGGCCTGGTTGGAAGCACTGGCCTTCATTTCTTATGTATAATTTACCTCTCCTTCCTGGTGTTTGAGTCTTGTTGGTCTTGATAAATGCCTGTTTTCTATGCACAGCATGCAGTTAACATGGAGTCCTGGTGTGGAGCTGCTTAGAAAGCGGTGGGTGAGAACACATGTGAGAGGGGGCAGTTAAAGGTAGCTTGTGCCTTTGGTTAATTAAACTAAGAGAGCTTGTCTGATCATAATGAGTCTGTAAATCTCAGTGCCAGAATGGGAAATTGATGTGAAAAGGATTCATTGGTCTTGTTTCACCCCAGAAAGGAATGGAGGTCAAAAGGGTCCAGATGTAGGGGAGAAATTGGAGTCAGTAGTCCCAGATTTGACTCTGGGCTCAGTCATTTATAAGCCATGTGACCTTGGACAGGTTCCTTAGTCTGAACCTCAATTCTCCCATCTATAACATGGTGTTAATAATACCAAGTATCTCAGAAAATTCAGTGCTTCCCCAGATATCTGTGAGACTTGCTCCTCTCCTCCTCTTTCAGATCTTTCCTCAAATATCACCTTCGTGTGAAGCTTTCCCTAACTATTCTCCTAAATATAATCCCTATCCTGACACTCCTTATTCCCTACCCTGTGTTTTTTTTTCATATCACTAAATGGCTTTTTTTTTTTTTGCTGTTTGTTGATTGTCTTGCTCCCACTCATAACAACAACAAAATATAGCAATAATAGTAGCAGCTAATTCTTATATATGGGGCACTGTTTCAAGCACTTTACATATATATTAACTAATTTAGCCTTTATAGAAAGCCTATTAGGCAGTACTGTTGTTATCCCCATTTTATAGATTAAAAAACTGAGGCATGGAGAAGTTAAGTAATTTTCAGGGAACACATAGGTGGTTAGCAGTGGAGTCAGAATCTGAACCTAAGCTCTCTGGCTCCAGAGTTCTTGCTTTTCACCACTGTCCTACACTGCCTCACTGGAACATAAGATTCTTGAGGACAGGGATGTTTGTCTTTTTATTTACTGTTGCTTCCCTTGTACCTAGAATAGTACCTTGGCACATAGTAAGCAAGAATATTTGTAGAATGAATGAATACATGTGATAACATGTGAGGGAAGAAAGGGTAAATGGCTCACAACTCATTGTTGTGAGTTTCAGCCTTGGCCATCTTTATCTTCTGGGGTCCTCACTATTGCTCTAGTCCTGTGCTATTCAGCACAGTAGCCAGTAGCACATATCAAGTGCTCAGTAGCACATGCGGCCGATAGCTTCTGTATTGAACAGCACAGATGTAGAACATTTCTGTCACCGTAGAAAGTTCTGTTCGGACCAGCCAGAGGGTAAGTGAGGTGAGGCCTGAGGAGGAGCAAGTGGTGAGAATGGAAAGATAGAGAGGGATGGGCTTGTGGAGGGCTTTGGATGCTAGCATAAAGTTTGGACTTTATTTTGAAGCCAGTGGTTCCTGAAATTGCCATAAGTGTACAGTGCAATAGTGTTAACTACATGTACCTTGTTGTTCAACAGATCTCTAGAATGTTCCTCTTGCAAAACTGAAACTTTATCCATTAAACAACAGCTCCCCATCCTTCAACAGCCCCTGGCAACCACCATTCCTTCTGTTTCTAAGAGTTTATCTGCTCTAGATACCTTATATAAGTGTAGTCCTGTATTTATTTGCCTTTTTGTGACTGGTTTATTTCACTTAGCATAAAGTCCTCAAGGTTTATTCACAGAGTAGCATATAACAGGGTTTTCTTCATTGCTAAGGCTTAATATTATAATATTGCATATATACACCAATTTTCTTTATTCATCTGTCAGTGGACATTTAAGTTTCTTCCACCTCTTTGTTATTGTGAGTAATGCTGCAGTGAACATGGGTGTGCACATATCTCTTAAAGATCCTGTTTTCAGTTCATTTGGAGCTAAACTCCAAAGTGGGATTGCTGGGTCATGTAGTAATTATATTTAAAAGTTTTTGAGGAACCTCCATACCATTATTTCCGTAGTGTCTGCACTACTTTATATTCCCACAAATAGTCCACAAGGGTTCCAGTTTCCCTGCATCCTTGCCAGTGCTTGCTATTTTCTGGTTTTTTATTTTTTAATGGTGGCTATCCTCACAGATTTGAGGTGGTATTTGATTTGTATTCCCCTGATGATTAGTGATGTTTTCATATGTGTGTTGGCCATTTGTATATCTCCTTTGGAGAAATGTCTGTTTGTGTTGTTAAATAGAGTTATTTGTGAAGCTCTGTTGTAAATAAGAACTGCAGCTGATTCTGAAGGAGAGTGGTGATGAGTGGGTCAGCAACTGTGATGGAAAGTGAGGAGACTTGGATCACTCAAGCTGCATTATTCTTGACTGGGTTATTCTTGGCATCACACGAAGTCTCCAGGTTGATTCTTTTGTGATGTCTATACCATTAAGTTTCAAATTAGACAGGTTCCCTGGGGAGTCTTCACTGTGTCCTGGTATTATCCGTGCTTCCGTTTTGTGATCTTTTAGCTTCTTCTGTTACAATCTCTTTCCTTTTTATCAAGAGTGTTGGTGCTGTTGGGCAAGAATCTAATTCTCCTTTGCTCCCATCCCCCTTTTTTCCTTTTTTCTTCCAGCTTCATCACAGTCAGTCTCTTACTGATCCTATGCACAGGACTGTAGCCCAGAGCATCCTGGGGCCTTTGCACCTAATAAGGGTGGTTCTGCCAGGTTTTTCTGAACCTTTTTGTCCTGAGACAAAGGATTTGGCCTGGTATTTAGTCTTAACTGTTTGGATGCAGCAGCTCCTGATTCAGAGTCTTTGACCTCCCATTGCAAGGGCTCAGTGGACTTTGAACTAACCAGTAAGCAGAGGAGATCTCTTTTCCTTTGGGTAGAAAAGTGGCTTCACTGTCACTCTTCTGCCTGGGAGTCTGGAGGCCTGAGGTGCAGTCCTGGATCTGTTACTGACTTGCTGGGTGACTTTGAGCAAGTTACTGGGTCTCTCTCTTCTCTGTTGGAAAACAAAAGTCTTGAATTAAATGACCTTTGAGATCCTTCCAGTGACATTTGGAATAAGATATGATTGCTGGTTAAAAAATAATCCATGTGATGGATAAAGATGTGGTACATACATACAATGTAAATATTACTCAGCCATTAAAAAGAATGAAATAATGCCATTTGCAGCAACGTGGATGAACCTAGAGATTGTCATACTGAGTGAAGTGAGTCAGACAGAGAGGAGCAATATCATGTGACATCCCTTATGTGTAGATTCTAAAATGATACAAATGAACTTACTTACAAAATGGAAAGAGACAGACTTGAAGGATGGACTTATGATTGCTTGGGAGAAGAGATAGTTAAGGATTTGGGGATGGACATGTACACACTGCTATGTTTAAAATGGATAACCAACACGGACCAACTGTATAGCACATGGAACTCTACTCCATGTTATGTGGCAGCCTGGATGGGAGGGGAGTGTGGGGGAGAATGGATACATGTATGTATATGATGGTTGAGGTGCTGCTGTTCTCCTGAAACTATCACATTGTTTGTTAATTGGTTATACTCCAGTACAAAACAAAAAGTTTAAAAATATGATCCATGTGAATAATATAAATTAATGTGAATAATAGACGTTTCATTTGCAAATGTTAAAAACATGCTACTTTTGTTTTTTGTTTGTTTGTTTTAAATATTTATTTTTGGCTGTGTTGGGTCTTAGTTGTGACACGATGTCTTCCCTAGTGCCATGAGGGCTTCTCTCTAGTTGTGACGTGCTGGCTTACTTGCCCCCCCCAACCCCCAACAGCGTGTGGAATCTTAGTTCCCTAAGAACCTGCATCCCCTGCATTGGAAGGCGGATTCTTTATTTTTTCAAGGTATTAATAAATTTATTGAATATGAAAACCTAGCTATAAAAAAGCAACTGTGTGTTTAACACATGACAAGTTAATCTAGTGTATATTGGGAAAGCACTGTGAAAGTACTAACACAGCGATTGACTTATGCCCCAAACAGCCACCCCACCAGGGTGCCTTTCATGACCCCAAAGCTTCCCAGGGACCACCGGTTCAGGACCACCTGCACCCTGGAGATGCTTTCTCCCCTTGTCACCAAATGTCCCGCACAACAGCTCAGCAGGCAGCATGGGGATCTGCAGACCCTTCCTCTTCTTTCCCAAGTCTAGAGGTCTGGCCTGCCACGTGGAAGGCGGATTCTTAACCACTGAACCACCAGGGAAATCCTCCAAAACATGCTACTTTGGAATAGCAAATATTTATATTAATAGGCATATTATGAAAAACAGACAGATACATATTTGACCTCCTTCCTAAAAATATTTGGTAATATCAAAGCAGATCAGTATCTCCTTCTAAACATTAGTCTTCTTTATCCAAACTTTTATATAATATTACATTTTTTATTAAGGGTCATTTTGCTTCCTAATGAACATGTTGGAATTTATTTTCAGAGTAGCAGGTTACTCCATCCGAATGATATGTAGTTGGAAATATTTGTGCAAGAGTGCAGATCAATTTGGAAATCTCAATGGAACTGGAAGGAAAAAATTCCTACAGTGAACTTTTGAGTTTATCTTGAATAGCTAAGTAAATGGTGGTCAGCCTTATAGTTTTTGATCAATTTTATCTGAAATTAAAAATCTGGAATATTTTAAAATCTAGTATTTTCATGCTGTAATATGGATAAATCTTGAAAACATTGTGCTTTAGTAAATAGAAAATAGAATGGTGGTTGCTGGGAAGTGGAGAAAATGAGGAGTTAGTATCTAATGGGTACAGAGTTTCAGATGGGGAAGATGGAGATGTTCTGGAGATAAATGTTGGTGATTTGCATAACATTGTAAATGTACTTAATGAAATTGTATACTTAAAAATAGTTAAAATGGCACATTTTATGATATATATTTATCACAAACAAAAAACCCCTCCAGGGTTTTAAGTCCAGTGCCTATAAGACTGGTTGCCTAAATTTTGGTCAGCCATCCCTGCCTTGTATTACAAATGATGAACCCCTTTTTCCTCAACACCTTACTGTGCTGTAGTACTCTACAGTTTAGGAAATGTCTTCTCCTCTGCTTTCCCTTTGAATATTCAGAGTAGCCACAAGAAGTGGGTAGAGAGGAGTAGATTCGAGATCCTAAGAGGTTTGTCACTGATAGGTCAGGGACAGAAATAAGAGCCTAGACCATATGGTCTGTCTAGTTCCAGAGCCTCCCTGTCCATCAGTGCAGGGGCCGAAAACTTAAAGTGGGGTGTTTTCAAGAATGGGGCCTTGGCATCTTTGAAGCAAAATAGTTCCTCCAGCAAAGAATTCCTTGAGTAGAGCTCAGTGGCAGAGCAGTTGAGTGCTGCACTGCTGACTTACAAGTGGGGTCTGGTTTGTCTCTAGATCTTCAGCAGAGCATCTTGACGAAGGAGACTGATCACATCACATCATCTCATCAAAGTTTGATTGATTTAATACTACATACTCAACTTTATTTTTCCCTAAAGGGAATTAGTTTTTAAAATTTGCATAATAAAATAGGATCAAAAGTAAATAAAGAGATTCATAATGAAGGGGGAAATAAGGAAAACAGAGTAAGTGAAGCCAGAAGTTCTTGCTTATTACTAAGGTTTGGTTCAACCCTGAGTATCCTAGTGGCCAGAGCAATGCCTTGTCTAAGGTTCACAGTATCCATCATTCATTCATTTATTCTTTCAACTGATGGTTTATTTCTGTTGAGTGTTTGAATAGTCAGAAGGCACACATTGATATCTGGGTGTAATGTCTGAAGAGAATATAGATCATCTTAAACAATAGACAACATTTATGGTTTTGCCACAATAAGCTTGATGGTAGGGTCTGTGTATGGTTTACTTCTGTTTAGTCTGTACCTGGCACCAGTAATTGACTTAGAGTAAATGCTTACTATGAATCTACTGAATAAATAAGAAATGGTTTTTGACAAAAAAAATTATTGGACTTAAAACACTGGAGGGTTTTTTGTTTGTGGTGATAAATATATATCATAAAGTGTGCCATTTTAACTATTTTTAAGTATACAATTTCATAGCATTAAGTGCATTTACACTGTTAGGCAAAGTTGATTTGCAATGTTGTGTTACTTTCTGATTTACAGCAAAGTGAATCAGTTATAAATATACATCCATCCATCCACTCTCTTTTAGATACTTTTCTCATATAGGTCATTACAGAGTCTTGGTAGAGTTCCCTGTGCTATACAGTAGGTTCTTATTATCTATTTATCTATTTTATATATAGTAGTGTGTATATGGGGCTTCCCGGGTAGCTCAACTGGTAAAGAATCTGCCTGCAATGCAGGAGACCCCGGTTCCATTCCTGGGTCAGGAAGATCCCCTGGAGAAGGGGTAGGCTACCTACTCCAGTATTCTTGGGCTTCCCTGGTGACAGATGGTAAAGAACCCTCCTGCAATGCAGGAGACCTGGGTTTAATCTCTGGATTGGGAAGACCCTATGGAGGAGGACACGGCAACCCACTCTAGTATTCTTGCCTGTAGAATCCCCACAGACAGCAGGGCCTGGCGGGCTACAGTCCATGGGGTTGCAAAGAGTCGGACACAACTGAGCGACTAAGCACAGCACAGCGTGTATATGTCAGTCCCAGTCTCCCAGTTTGCCTCCCTCCTTTCCCCCTGATAACCTGTTTTGTGAGTAAGTTCGTTTATACCATTTTTTTTAGATTGCATGTAATAAGTGATATCATACAAATATTTGTCCTTCTCTGTGTCACTTACTTCAGTCAGTATGACAGTCTCTAGATCCATCCATGTTGCTACATAGGCTGGTTTTTCATTCTTTTTATGGCTGAGTAATATTCCATTGTGCGTGCGCGTGCTTGTGTGTGTGTGTGTATACCACATCTTCTTTTTTTATTTTTTTAAATTGAAGGATAATTGCTTTACAGAATTTTGTTGTTTTCTGTCAAGCCTCAACATGAATCAGCTATAGATATACATATGTCCCCTCCCTCTTGAACCTCCCTCCCATCTCCCTCCCCATCCCACCCTTCTAGGTTGATACAGGGCCCCTGTTTGAGTTCCCTGAGACATATAGCAACTTCCCATTGACTATCTATTTTACATATGGTAATGTAAGTTTCCATGTTACTCTCTCCATACATCTCACCCTCTCCTCCCTTCTCCATGTCAATAAGTCTGTTCTCTATGTCTGTTTCTCCATTGCTGCCCAGCAAATGAATTCTTCGTCTACCACATCTTCTTTATTCATTCCTCTATCAATGCACAGGAAATGATTGCTGTAGAATGATTTACATTATAAAGGATATAATGTAAAACTTACACAATGAAATGAGTTCATAACAGTCATTTTGATGTTCAGCGAATACTGAATACCTGTGGCATATAGTTGGTCCTTTGTTGGGCCTTGTGGGAGATAAAGACATGAGTAAATTATAGCTTTGTCCTTACGGGGTATTTTTTTAAAAAACCAAGGATACAAAGTCCTGTGTAGTGACATAGACTGCTTTGGGAGGACAGTGAGAACTCAGAGGAGAGTTCATTATAGGCTGTCCAGTTTTCTCATGGGTAAGATGGAGTTAGTAAATAATACCTACTTCATAAGGTAGATGTGAAAATTAATGTAGCTGTAAGTAGATGTAACATGTAAAACTCCAAGAAAAATTCCTCTCATAGTTAAGTACTTCATAAACAGTAGCTAATATAATATTCAGGGAAGATACCCTGGAGAAAGGGTACATGGAGTTAGGTTCTTTAGATCCCCATGCTCCTCTCTACCATAACACGTGGATATTCTTATTTGACTCTTTATTTGTTCCTCTTCTTTGCTAGCTCCAGTGTCCTTAAGGGCTTGTACCATAACTTATTCATCTTCACATCCCTACTGCTGGTATATGGGATAATAATGCCTGGTATAAAATAAAGACCTAGTGAAGATTTATTGATGAAAAGAAGAAAGCAAGCAAGCATATTTGGGAGCCAAACAGGCCTGCTTCTTTAGCAACTGAGAAAGTTCTAAAGACATACTTTATGGGCACCCATTTCTGCTGTGAAATATATCTGACAGCATATTCTGCCATGCTGTTATTCTGCCTCTACATTCCTTCATTCCTTACTGCCTTTATACCCCTGCTGGACTACTTCTGCTGAACTCTAAGCAAATGGACATAATCGTTGGTGGGTAGTTCGTTCATAGCAGTCATAGACCCTCAGATCAATATTTCCAGATTCCCAGTTGTTTATTGGCCATCTCAGCCTCTGCTTGTTCAAAATTGAATGCTATATTTCATTACTTACCTTAGAAACCTCTTATTTCCCCCACATCAAGTGTTGCATACAGAGAGTTTACAAGAGAGTTTCTAAATCCTGTCAGTTATAAGTCTAAAAAATATTTCCTATATTCTTTCCTTCTTTTCTATTTCGGCTCTTTCTAGTTCAGACCTTCTGTTTCTCTTCTGCCAGTCCATCATCCATCTTCTCATGAAATGTTGTTCTAAAACACAGATAGGATTATGTCACTTTGTTACTATAATCCTTCATGGCTCCCTATTCATCTGCATAACAATTCTTTTTATATTAAATGGTTGCTGTTCAGTCACTCAGTCATGATCGAACTCTTTGCAACCCCATAGACTGCAGCACGCCAGGCCTTCCTGTCTCTCACCATCTCCCACAGCTTGCTTAAACTCATGTCTATTGAGCTGGTGATGCTATCCAACCATCTCATACTCTGTCATCCCCTTCTTCTGCCTTCAATCTTTCCCAGCATCAGGGTCTTTTCCAATGAATCAGCTCTTCGCATCAGGTGGCCAGAGTATTGGAGCTTTAGCTTCAGCATCAGTCCTTCCAGTAAATATTCAGGGTTGATTTTCTTCAGGATGGACTGGTTTTGATCTCCTTGCAGTCCAAGGGACTCTCAAGAGTCTTCTCCAACACCATAGTTCAAAAGCATCAGTTCTTCTGTGGTCAGCCTTCTTTATAGTTCAACTCTCACATCCATACATGACTACTGGAAAAACCATAGCTTTGCCTAGATGGACCTTTGTTGGCAAAGTAATGTCTCTGCTTTTCAGTATGCTGTCCAGGTTTGTCCAGGTTTGTCATAGCTTTTCTTCCAGGAAGCAAGCATCTTTTATTTATTTATTTATTTTATATTGTAGTGGGTTTTGTCATGCATTGACATGAATCAGCCATGGTTTTACATGTATTCCCCATCCCGATCCCCCCTCCCAGCAAGCATCTTTTAATTTCATGCGTGAAGTCACCATCTGCATTGATTTTGGAACCCAGGAAAATAGTCAGCTACTGTTTTCTCTGTTTCCCCATCTATTTGCCATGAAGTGATGGGACCAGGTGCCATGATCTTAGTTTTCTGAATGTTGAGTTTTAAGCCAGATTTTTCACTCTTCCCTTTCAATTTTATCACTCTTCAGTTCCTCTTCACTTTCTTCCATAAGGGTGATATCAACTGCATATCTGAGGTTGTTGATATTTCTCCCAGCAGTCTTGATTGCAGCTTGTGCTTCATCCAGCCCAGCATTTCACGTGATGTACCCTGCAAATAAGTTAAATGAGCAGGGTGACAACATACAGCCTTGACATACTCCTTTCTCAATTTGGAACCAGTCTGTTTTTCCATGCCTAGTTCTAACTGTTGCTTCTTGACTCACATACAGGTTTCTCAGGAGACAGGTAAGATGGGCTGGTATTCCCATCTCTAAGAATTTTCCACAGTTTGTTGATAGTTTCCATTTTATAAATGAAGAGATAATTGCCTTCTTGTAGCAGGTAGCCTCACTCCCCAGGTGGCACTAGTGGTAAAGAATCTGCCTGACAAAGCAGGTAGATGTAAGAGATGAGGGGTTCAGTCCCTGGGGCAGGAAGATCCCCTGGGAGAAGGAAATGGCAACCCACCCCAGTATTCTTGCCTGGAGAATCCCATGGACAGAGGAGCCTGGTACAGTCCTTGGGGTCTCAAAGAGTTGGACACAACTGAAGCGATTTAGCACGGTACAGCAGGTAGCCTCAAGTTGACTAGTACGCCTCTTTTTTGAGTAAGATCTAAAACTGTACACCTGGGAGGAGGACAGTCTACAGTCCTGGGGAAACCTACGGACATTATGGGTCCCAGGTCATTGAAAATCATGTGTGATGAGGATGTTTCCTCAGATGAAATAATGATAAAGCCACCATTTGTTAGGTGTTTACATGTGTTCTGGTAAAACATGTGTTGTCTCATTTAATCCCCTCAACAATCCTAGAATGTAATTACTTCTAGTATTTCCACTATGCAGATGAGGAAACAAGTAAGCTGTCCAAGGCTTCACAGCTGCTATGGCTTAAAAACCTATGTTCTTAACCATTCATTATATGAAATTGCTCGGCAATACTTTTGCACATATTACTTCCCCAGGAAAGGTAGTAACTTTGGGTGCTATAAACTTGCTGTTGAGAATTCCCAATATAGTGGGCTTCATGGGTTTGCCTCAGAGAATTAACATATTCTGATTACACTTTGACTGAATGAGTTCTTCAAATACCTGCATTTCTTTTATATTCCCTTAGTATCCTGTGTTTCGTGACAGATGGATCTAAAATGCCAAGAAAGATATAGGACCAGCAAAAGGGCAGAAGGGCATTTCTGGAACTGCATTGTCATATGCCTTATTTGTTCATTTGTCTTTCCATCTAATTGTTTGATTATCTGTCTATCCAGAGGATGGTAGCAAGGTGATACAATGGGAAGTCTCCAGTTTAAGGGCAGGAGACCTGGGTTTTGTTCAGGGCACCTGTCCACAACCCTGACTTGTCGTGTATTTCTAGGGTAGTCTTGTCCTTTACCTATGCCTTAGTTTTCTCTTCTAAATAAAATAAAATAAGAATAAATAAATAAATAAAAATCAGTAAAGCTATTGGGTGTTGTGACCATAATCCTCTTCTGGCTGTCTCTTTCCACCTAAATGTGATGGGTAATATGGCACTTGTACTTTTTAAAGGGAGCACCACTATTTTCTTTTACTGTGTCACAGGCCTTATCTAAGAAGATAAAATTTGGTTTATATTTTTGCATTGCAAACCTAGCCTCTTGTAAACATTAAAGAGGGGCTCTCTGAGCACTGTTGATTCATAGTCTCTCTAGAAATGCCCGATCACTGTTTTTTATAGTTTGGTATAGCAAGTCTGGCCACAGCAACCCATTTCCAGCAAATTATAATTTCGCTTTAGAGTTGTGTGATAATTTAAAGTCATTGTATTATGTGGTTATGAAACCATGTTTATTCAGCAAATATTTTCAAAGTACATACTTTGTGCTTGACTTTGTTCTAGGTATCAGGAATCTCTGCATTTCATTTACAGGTAAGAGAAGAGGTGGTATTAACCTTTTACATGGAAAGATCTGTTATCTGTGGAAGCCTTTTTGATATTGAGATCCTTGTGGCAGATTCCTAGAAATAAGAGTGCTCCTGCATTTCATCTTTAAACTGAAGTATTTTCTGAGACGAAATGATAACGTACACAACTGTGAAATGCAGTAATATAATGTGCAGTCTGATTACATTTGGCAGACAGTATAAAGAAATAGATAACTACGATAAAAATGGGCTTTCTTGTGTATAGAATTAAGGAGAACTAACACCGAAACAGTTTTCCTAAATTTGGTAAGAACTAATGTGATATTAAACTGTTGAATTCCAATAAAAGCTTTCTTTTAACTTACCCATTAGTTAATTCATTCATCTAGTCGAAAACCTTTACTGAGCACCCTGCTTTATACCAAGCCCTTTACTGGAAATTCAGTGGTGAATAAAATAGATATGGTCACTTAACCTTATGCTGCTTAAAATGTAGCAGGAAGAAAAGAATCGGGCAGGCAAATCATAGTCACAAGTATTTATAACAGAGAAGTTTCAGAGAGTCCTGGGATCATAAAATGGACTGTAGCCATGCCCAATCTGGCTTTCTGAAATTTTTGGGGTTTTTTTGGACTGCACCACACAGCTTGTGGGATCTCAGTTCCCTCACCAGGGATTGATCTTGTACCCTCTGCAGTGAAAGCATGGAGTCCTAACCACTGGACCACCAGAGAATTCTCTGAGATCCTTCCTAAGAGCTGAGAGGACACAATTGAGAAATGGGGACAGAATGAGAATATTCCTGCCATGTTTTCCCTGCAATTCTATGTTACAGCTTTTCAGAAGGATACAGTGTTCTTTAAATGTGCCTTGCTCTCTCATTGTATAATTTCACAAATGACCTTTCCTTCTCCTCCCTCTGTAGAATTCTTGTCATCCTTCAAAACATAGATCAATATTCTTTTGAAATCTTATATATCTCTCCCCTCAAATAATATTAGGTTCAGCTACATATAATAAATCTAAAATAACAATAGTTTAAAACATAAGATTTTATTTTCTCGTGTAAAACAGTACAAAAGTAGTCCAGGGCTGAAATGATCAAGGACCCAGGTTTCTTCTGTCATCCTTGGTTTGAGACTTCCATTCTCAAGGTCACTTCACAGAAAAGGTTGATGAGCTCCAGTCATCATGTCCTAATTCCAGATAACAGGTATGAGGAAGAGGAGAAGGAAAGACACCTCCTCCAACTAACAGTGATCCCTTTAAGTGTAAGTCCTATACAATATTTCAGTTATAGCTCATTGAGCAGAACTAATCACATAGCCTCATTTAACTACAGGAGAGACTGGGAAATAGAATCGTTTAACTGAGCATATTGCCATCTAGTGGCAATCAGAACATCTTTCCCACCACCCCCCCGCCGCTACCCTTTAGTAAACTGTTCTTTCTTTAAATTCTAGCATTCCGTGTAATAACAGTACAATTTTGCTATTGTTAGTTTTTGTGTTTTTCTCCCTCCTACAAACACCTCAGGGACAGGAATTATGTCCTGCTCTCTCTGACTTAGTAACACTTTGCTCAGACCTTGTCCCAAGAGATTTCAGTCCATGTGTATAAATGAGGATATTGAATTAAATGACTTAATTCCTTTTAGTGCATTAAAAAATTCTGTATTTTTTCCTTGATGAGTCAAGAATCACAAATTTGTGTTATTTTAATAGCTTTATTGAGGTATAACATATATGATAAAATTCAACCATTTTAAGTATGCTATTCAATGCTGTTTAGTAAATTTACTGAGTTGTGCAACTGTCACCAAAATCCAGTTTAAACCATTTTTAATTACCCCAAAGAGATCTCTTGCTCTCATTAGCTGTCAACCTCTGCTTCAGGTCCTCCTAGGTGACCAAATATCTATCTGCCCCATGATTTGTCTTCTCTGAACATTTCATATAAATGGAATCACATAATATGCTGTCTTTTGTTTAGGCTTCTTTCAGTTAGCACAATATTTTTGAGGTTAATTAATGCTATGATATGTATCAGTGGTTTGTTCTTTTTTATTGATATTGTTATTAATAAAATTTGTAAGTTATTTTCTTAGTGGTTGTTTTGGGGATTAAACATATATCTTTATTACACATTACGTATTATAACATGCATATTATAATCTATTTCATGTGCAAACAATCTGGGACTTCCCTGGTGGTCCAGTGGTTAAGGCAGTGCTGCCAGTTCAGAGGGCACAGGTTTGATCCCTGCTCAGGGAACTAAGATTCTGCATGCCTACGGCATAGCCAAAAGGAAAAAGAGAAGAAAAAAACACGTATACAGTCAATGTACTTCACATTATAAACTAACGATTTCAGTAAACTTTAGAAACTTTGTTCCAATGTAGCTCCATTTTTCCTCTCTTTTTACTTTGGGCTCTTGTTTTTCTGTACAGTAAATCTTCGTATGCCATAGATGCAGTAATGTAATTTTAAAGTTATTGTTTTACATAACTGTCTTTTAAGAGAAAAATATTTATGCTATCTTTATTTTTACCTATGTAATATCCTTTACTGATGCTCTTTTTCTTTTCATGTGGATTTGAATTACTCTGTAATGCCATTTCCTTTCAGCCAGAAGGCTTTAGTATGTCTTTAGGGTTTTTGGAAAGGGAGGTTGCTATCAGTGAATTATCTTAGTTGTTAGTTATTTGGGAATGTCTTTATTTTTACCTATAATTTTGAATGATAGTTTTACTGGTGTCACAAATTGTGGTTGGTAAACTTTTTTTCATTCAGTGCATTTGATTTATTATTCCACTGCCTCTGGCCTCCATTGTTTCTAATGAGAAGTGAGCTGTTTACCTTAATCTTATTGTTGTCCTCTTTCATTTCATAAGTTTTTTTCTCTTGCCACTTTCAAAATTTTCTCTTTGGCTTTCAATGGTTTTTACTATGATGTGTACAAGTGTGTCTCTTTTTGTGTTCAGCCCACTTGGAGTTCACTGTCTTGGGTGTAGTGTAACATTTGTTTTTAAAATCAAATTTGGGAAGCTTTTGGTGATTATATCTTCAGATATTTTTTCTACTCCTTCTTTCCTCTCTTTAGAAATCCCATTACTTGTTTGTTGGTTTATTCCATAGTTTCCCACAGGTCTCTGACTTTATTTTTCATTTTTTCATTTTGTTTTTCAGATTGCATTATCTGTATTCATCCGTCTTTGAATTTGATGACTCTTTCTTCTTTCAGCTCAGATTTATTTTGAGTCCTCTTGAATGTTTGATTTCAGATTACAATTTTCATTTGGTTCTTTTTATAATTTCTGTTTATTGATATTCTCCATTTGATAAGTAATTATCATCTTACTTTCATTTAGTTCTTTAAATATGGTTTCCTTTATTTTAAAAAATATTTCTAATAGGTGCTTTGAAATACTTACCTGTTGATTCTAATATCTAAGTCTCCTTGGAGACAGCATCTATAGTCTCCTTTTATCCCCCCCATAAATGGGTCGTCCCAGTGTCTTTGCATGTTTTATGATTCTTTTGGTTGAAAAACTATGTTGTAGATAATATAATGTAGCAACTCTTGATTCAGACTCTTCCACCACTAAGGAATGGGAGGGCTGCTGCATTTGTTTTTTTAACCTCTCTTTTTTGGTTTCTTTAGTACATGCTCAGACTACTTGATAGTGCCTGTCTTTGTATGTGTGACTGCTGATGTCTCTTTTTTTAACCATGAACATTTATTTATTTATTTAACATACAAGTAGTTTATTCTGGTCATATATTTATTTAAAGAAAGTTTCTGTGAAAGGAGTTTCTTTCTTTCTTTCGTAATCTTTATGTATTTGACTATGCTGGGTCTTAGTTGCCACACATGGGATCTTCAGTCGTCCTTGTAGCATGTGGGTTCTTTCAGTTACAGCAATCAGGATCTTTAACAGCATGCAAACTCTTAGTTGTGGCATGTGAGATCTAATTCCCTAACCAAGGGATCAAACCCAGGCCCCCTGCATTGGGAGCATGGAGTCTTAGCCACTGGACCACTAGGGAAGTCCCTATAGTCATATTTTTTAAAATATTGTTTTAATTTTTAAACTCGGCTTCCTGAAGGTCATCCCTGGGTCAGCATAGATTAGTGGTCAACAATGACTGGCTTCAGTCCTAGGCCAGGAAATCTTCCACCCTTTGTTGATGGATTTGTTTGTTGATGGGAGAATGCATTCAAAGTTCAGGCAATTTTTGCAATTCTGCTCCAGCCTTTACTTTCAGTGTGTTCAAGGCCTTATATTCACATTGGGTCTATAGATACCTAGAACTGCTCCAGTTTCTTCTTAGCATATATGAAACCATACACATCACCAGGGATCCCATAGTGGGTCTCATCTTTTGTTCCCTAGAACTTCCTTTAAAATTTCTGGCTTATCTGCAAGCCTGTTGCCTGCCCTAACTAGTATTACGACCTTAAGCCAGCTGCAGTAGTGGCCTTCCTGGATAGTTTACTATTGTTCCCCACATTGTCCCTCTATTGTTTTTGACACTGGGCACTATCCAGAGAAAATTTTCTATCCTCAGCGTCAAATTAAATCATTCCACTCTGGCAAGTCATTCTTCTGGCCTGGCCTGATGGAATTATTCCAGGGAGTTGGGGGCAGAGGGTCGGCACAGCTTGAGCCTAAAATGTCACAGATTCTCACTGTTCTTGATATGGTTCAGTAATTCTTCTTATATAAACATTTCTCAGTTTGATGTATGCCTTTGGTTAATTTTCAGAGGCCCAAATAGTTGTTTTTGACAGTTTCCTTCAGTTTTATTGTTGCTTTTAGGGAAGAGGGTTTGCTAAGCAATTTAGGTATTCCAGAAGTTCCACCTCTGCACTTAAAAGTTCCATTATTTTTGGCATGTTTATTTTTATTTAACTTTTAAAATTTCCTAACTAGACCATAGCCTCCTTTGGACAGACACTATATCTTTTTTTTTTTTTTACAGTATCCATCCTAATATACATTAAACCTGTAAGCTTTAATTTCTTTATCTGTCAAATGAAATTAATAATCCTTGTGTTGCTTACTTCAAAGGATCAAGTGAGCTAGTGATTAAAATCTCATTGTAAACTAGATCTTCCTTAACTTACAATGAGATTACATCCCAATAAACCCATTTTAAGTTGAAAATGTGTTTAATGCACCTAACCTACCAAACATCGTGGGTTAGCCTAGCCCACTTTAAACATGCTCAGAACACAATAGCCTACAGTTGAGCAAAATCATCTAACACAAAGCCTATTTTGTAATGTTGAATATCTCATATAATTTATTAAATACTATATTTTAAGTGAAAAACAGAATGGTTATATGGATACAGAATGGTTGCACATGTAAATTGGTTGTTTACCATTGACTGACTGGGAGCTGTAGTGTATTGCTGTTGCTGCCAAATATCATGAGAGAGTTTTGTGCTGCATACACTAGCCCAGGAAAAGTAAAATTCAGAATTCAAAGGATGTTCCTACTGAATGCATATTACTTTGGTACCATTGTAAAGTTGAAAAATCTTATCCGAACTCTCATAATTTGGGGACCATCTGTATAAGCTTTAAAATTTCATATAGGTAGTTTGTAAACTACTAAACACTGCAACCTATTGTGCATATGGTACTTGTACGTGTTCACTCTTCACCCCTGAAATTTTTCTTGTTATTTTGTGCTCATAGATTTTGCTATTGATTTGAAAGAGATTGTTCAGGTATTTTTGAGGGCAGCAGCAGCAGACTACTTGTCAAACAGTCTGGGGATGAAGTCCAGCTCCACGAGGAGGGAAGTCTTTAGCACCTCTGTCTGTTTTTGTTAGTCATCATTCTGCCACCCAGCTCACCATTGCTTGTACTACCTAAGATGAGTTATCAGTAGAGGATTTTCTGAACATTGGAAGTAAATGCTGGAGAGATGTGAAGCCAAGTTGTTGACTGAAATATGCCAAGAAGTGCCAAACACCTTGAAACTATTCCAGAGTTGTTTTTTGAGGGAAGCATGAAGGATGGTCCATTATGTATTCAACTACTATGCATTTAGTGATCATTATATACTAGGTAATATTTTGGGTATTGGGGATACAAGAAAAAAATAAACAGAATCCTTGTTCTTATGGAGCTTACAACTCTAATGGAGGAAAGAATAAACAGATAGACAAGAAAGGATATCGGGTAATGATTGGGGTCAGTAGGAAAAGTAAAACAAATTAGGGACAGAGAATAACAGTAGGAGTTATTTTTAGATAGGTTGGCTAAGGAATTAACTTTGGACAAGGTGACATTTGTGCAGAGATCTGAATGAAGTGAGGGAGTATGTCATTTGAATATCTGGGGAAGGTCATTTTAGGTGTGAGAAAGAGCAAGAGCAAAGGCCCTGAGGCATAAGCATATATGTGTGTTCAGGGAACAAGAATGTCATTGTGACTGGAGTGTAGAAATCAAGAGGTAGTAGTAGGAGTTGCAACCAGAGTGCTGGGCATGTGAAACAGATCATATAAGGCCTCGTAGACCTTTATAGGGGCTCCCCAAGTGGCGCTAGTGGTAAAGAACCTGCCTGACAATGCAGGAAATGTAAGAGACATGGGAAGGATCCCTGGGTGGATCCCTGGGTAGGGAGGATCCCAATTGGATATTCTGGAGGAGGGGCATGGCAACCCACTCCAATATTCTTGCGTGGAGAATCACATGGACAGAGGAGCCTGGTGGGCTACAGTCCATAGGGTTGCAGAGTTGGGCATGACTGAAGTGTGTAAGGACTTTGGATTTTATCCTGAATAAGATGGGAAGCTATTGCAGAGTTGTGTTTGCTGACACAAGTAATGTAGACTTACTGTGGTTCAACCCCAGGGAGCAGGGGCAACTCCATACTCAGCTCTAGAGAGAGAGCTAGATGGGACTTACACCTCAGGCACTTATCCTACTTATCTTACTTAAAAAGTGAAATCAGGTTGGGTTGATAACATGTGGCAGCTAATATCCTATATAGCTGGCAGGAATAGAAGTCAGACAGTCAGTGCCTTTATTTTCTCCTAACTGCCTATGTGTGTCCAGCAAGGACCCAGTAGGTAGATTTGAATTTGAATCCCATGGTGGGATCTCTCAGGGGCTATTAGTATCATAATAAAGAAACCATTGCTGAATCCAAGGTCATAAAGGTTTTGCTATCTTTTCTTTTTTCTTCTAAGAGTTTTATCTTTTTAGCGGTCTCATTTAGGTCTTTGATTTGGGGTGCTAGTCTTAACCTGGTCCTTTACTTACTTTGTGACCTCGGACTGTTCATTTGCTATTTCTCAGCCTCATTTTTTTCATCTTCTTACAGTAAAAGTTGATATTTGAGTATACAAAACAACAACAGAAAACAGATTAGAGTGCCACAGTTAGGATTTATGGGGAGGGTATTGACCCCAAAGATAGAGAACTTTTGGGGATGGTGAAAATACTTTGTATCCTAATTGTGGTGGTGTTTGTACAACTGTATATGTTTTTCAGAGCTCATAGAACTATATACCTAAAAGGAGTAAATTTTACTACATATAAATTGTACCTCAATAAACCTAGCTTTAAAAAATTACCTACAACAACTCTGTTAAGTATGTGTTATTCTTTCCCATTTTGAGTCTAGAGGGAACTGAGGCGCAGGAAAGTTAGTGAACTTGCCTGTGGTCCCACATTTGGTATGTGGCAGTTCCAGAATTTGAACCTAAATCTGCCTGATAATAGAGCTTGTGATCTTCCTACTCATTTTTAGCCTGTCCCTGAAACTACTAGTGTGTGGATTCTGTTGTAAAAGGCTGACCTTCCCTTGAAAGCCAGGAACTCTGTCTGCCTTGTCATATTCTTATTCCACGTTTTGAACCCCTGGCAGGTCTCATTTCTGCCAGTCATTAGTTGAGATTGGAGTCCACGCTGTTGTGGAGTGCTACTCAGGCATGGTCTCCTTCTGAGGCTGTGGCTCTCATTTTTGAGCAGCAGGAGACCAGTTTCAAAACTGATGAGTTTCTTTGGTTATGAAGAACAATTTCAAACTTTGTCCAATCAGCAACACAGAGTAGCTTCTCAGTAGGAGAGTGCTCAGATATTTATAGGACCCGTTGTGCTGCTTAGCAGTCTTCCTTACCCTGGCTTATTTAACAGAGAGCCCGTTGGGTAGAAGAGAAATCCAAGGCTATTACCATCATTATTTACGTCTGCATTCCACTTTGTAGTTTGCAATGTATTTTAACATCTGTGAACTCTCTTAGCACCTTGCCAGGAGAGTGCTTATATTTAGAGAGAGAATGTACTTGACTGTGGACTTTCCAGATGGTGCAGTGGTAAAGAATCTGCTTGCTGATGCAGGAGATGTGGATTTGATCCCTGGGTTGGGAAAATCCCCTGGAGAAGGAAATGGCAACCCACTCCAACATTCTTACCTGGTAAATGCCATGGATGGAGAAGCCTGGTGGTCTACAGTCTGTATCACAAAGAGTTGGACACAACTGAGCACACACGCACGTTCTTGGCAGTATTCTTGGATAACTCTGGCTGCAAGCATGTTTTTTTCTTAATTTGTGCCGGAATGTGTATATTTCCTATAACTTTCGTCAGGTTTTCTAGTTTCAGTTTGTCAACTGGTGATAGTTTAATCTAGCCTGTTGCCCTGGGGTGATTTGCCAGGGCTACACATTGGGTACATTTCAAAAAGTTCTGTTATCTGAATTTGACCAATGGCATTTTCTTTTTTACCTGTTTGCCCACCTTCCTCTCTTTGGGAACCCATCTTTCCTCCACCTCTCATTCCACAACCCTGGATAGGCTAATTAATCTCAGAGCAATTGTCATCAAGCCAGCTGTTGACTTTAACTGCTTGTCTTCAGCATTTGACTTGTTTCCTATCCTGAGGTGCTATGGAAGAAGTTAATGACCTAAAAAATTGCCTTTCTATCATGTGAGCCTAGTTAGGAGGAAATAGCTTGATTTTTATGAAGTGTAAATAATATATTTGGAGACACGTCTTTAAACATGTGTTGGACTGTGTATCAGAGTTGGTTCCCTAAACAAGGTGGGACAAATTGGCTGGCTAATAGAGCTTAATATTCCATTAATCAGAATGGAGAATGTGCTTCATTAAGGTAATTAACAGAGCACTTGTGCAGGTGATACTTATTGCACACAAATTTCCAAGTTTCTCTCTTTCCCTTGAATAAATTTTGAAAGAGACCTTGGCTGTGTTTCCTTGTTTGCATTAAAATGGTCAGTGGCAATAAATTCCCATTTTCCCCCAACACTGCTAGTAACTAGTATCTTGTCTTCTGTAAGTGCAAAGGGTGGGTAGCACACTTGCTGCTCTTCTTCCAGCAGTCTGTGCTTGTTACCAGGTGCTGGGGCTCCCCTGGTGAGCAGTAGAAGTGCATCCTTTCCCAGCTCATAGACAGGCATCCTTAGAATTAGAAAAGACTGCAGAGAACCTGAAGTAATTGATTTTATGTCAGGACATTGAAGCCCAGAGAGGGGAAGAGACTTGGCCAATGCCAAACAGTGTGCTCATGGTAGCTGATTTATGGGATAGTGGGACTAGTACTGAACTGAGAATCAAAAGGCTGGAACTGACATAGGCTAATTGTGTCACTTCTCTGCCTCTCGGTATCTTCATGTGTATAGTGGGAAAAGTGTCTGGCAAAGGGCCAAGTACAAACAAGGGGCTTTTTTAAGTCCTCCTTCTGTTATCCTGCGTTGCTTCTCTGTGTCACTTGAAGATTATACATCAGAAGCTGATGTCAGGGAGAATGAACAATCAGTAATCGATGCTGGTTTTTTGTTTGTTTTTCTGTAGGATTCTCACTTGTCCACAATGAACCCTGTTTATAGCCCCGTGCAGCCTGGGGCTCCTTATGGCAACCCGAAGAACATGGCCTACACAGGTGAGTGGTGTGAGAATGACTCTGAGTTTGAGAAGTGGTGTTTAAGGACCCTACCACATAAGGTGCTCAATGACTTTTGGCACACGACACCTCCAAAAGCCCTTGTAAAGCTTGGAAACTTGTAGAAGGGAGATATGTTTGGAGTTTAGTGGAGATAAAAATGATGTTCTTAAGACCATGGATTATTGAACTGCCACTAGGGGAAGGGAAGGGAGGTAACATTTATTTATTACAGAGTAGCATAGGCCTAGTCATGTACTGGGCACTTTACATATCATGTTTAACTTTTATCTTAATTATACATGGTGAAGCTTATTATCACCATTTCACAGATGAGAAAAATATAGTTGCAGTGAAGTCACAAAACAAAATTAGGTGTTTGAACCAGGTCTGCTGATTCTGAAGGCTGATCTCTTTCCTGACTGCATACCATGCTGTTTCCTATTGCACTGCCTTTTGAATGTTGTCCCTCTGTCTGGAATGCCATTGTCTTCTGACAGCTTCACCCTATCCTTTAACATCTCTTCTCTGAGCTCAGACTCTACTTTTCCAGGGGGGATTCTCTCCCTTACCTGGCCCTGGGCAAGTTTTGTAACCTTCCAGGGCCTAGGTGTTCTCATTATAAAATGAGAGCAGTAGTGTTACCATGTTTCATGGGCTGCTACAAGGATTAAATGAGCAGTGTGAGGCACTCATCATATAGTATGTGGTACCAAGTAAATACTTAATAGTGGTTATTATTTACAAATAACTAAGAATGGGCAGGATGTATCATAATGGAAGTAAATGAGAAAATATATATAAATTATGAGCCTTAAAAAATATAATGAAAATAAATCCAAGGTGAAGATAACAGTATGAATGAACACCTGGAGGTAAGGAAGTATGGTCAAGGTGCAGTCTACTTGAGAGTAGCTGGACTAAAGAGTAGAAAAGGGGGGGAAATGCGAAATGGAGCTTAAAAAGTAAAGTAATAATGGTTGTGGTGGCAGAATCGGAGATGGGAGGATAGAGAGTTTCACCGTGGAAGGGAGAGAGGGTGTGTGGAGCGTACTGGTTCCTTTTTATAGGTTTTCGCTTTACTATGTATGCTGTGTAGCCTCCTAGATTGAGAATAGAGGGATCTCTGAGAACTTTTTGTCTGGTTGTTCCAAATTTTTGTTCTATTAGGACATTGTGGGGTATGGGGCTTCAAAAATCCTCAAATATTTGATATGATTCTTGAAAAATATTTAGAACTATTTTTATAAAACCTGCATACACACGAGATGATCAGTGTGTGCTAACACATTTGCAGCTATTTATGCTTGTGAATCAGAATTTTCTGAATGCTCTGCAACCCAAATAATATTTAGGAATATATTGAGCCTGATGTGACTAAGCTGTCATCATTAATTTTCAATTTCACATGTTTGTGTTTATCACAACAACTTTATTATCCTTACTTAACTCCAATAGTAAATATATTCTGTTTGGGCTTCTATAGTATGTTTATTCTAATACCGTTAATATCATAACCAGGATCCATTTGGCAGTATCCTGTGCCCCACTAGCTCAGGGAGCGTGTTGCTTTTTCTCTTCCTGGTTCAGAATATTCCAGCAACCTAAGTCCTTTGCCACAGTGGACCGAGCTGCTTTTGTAGGCAGAACCGGCGGGGGGAATCCTTAAGGTTTCATGTGATCCTGGCTGCCTTCATTCTTACTGAGTTGCTATACCTGAGAAAGAAACAGTTGGATTTATCTATTGATTTGCACAAAGAAGATTAGCAGTATAACATTGATAAATGTGTTTCAACTGAATGAACAACAAGTGAGTTCAAATCCCAGCTTTTTCAGATAATAACTAGATGACTTTGGACAAATCACTTAACCTCCCTAAATTTGAATTTCTTTTGTAAATTGGGGTAAGACTATTTCATAGAATAGTTGTGAGAATTAAATGAGATAATTAGTACTCTGCAGGGAGAGAGGGAGGATTGTCTTTGTTTCTACTAATCACCAAGGATTATCATCAGCCTAGAACTATGTTTTAATTTTTCTGCTGGGATTCTAAGACTGCACAGATGGTATAAACTCCATATAAGTAGAATACATTCAAAGTTCGCACAGGCCAAGGTTTCAGTTCTTAAGGAAACTTTCCTTTTTAACCTAAGCTTCCAGTTTTCTCTCTACTTTTCAGACTTTTTTTTTTTTTTTTTAACTGATGGATGACTTCTCTAAATTCCCAGCTTTATACAGGGGAACTTGAGTTTCAGCTGTTGACTTCTCCAGGGCCCAGAGCCTCATCTCCCATCCTCCCCCATAGCTATGAAAAACAGGCTTTTTGATTGCCTAGACCAAAAAACCTTCGCAGAGCATCCCAATATCAGCTCACTCTGAGAATTCCTGATTTTTAATTTCCTTTTCATTTTTTGACCTCAAGAGATTTCTTCTCTTTCTTAAAATCTCAAGCCTGCCTATATTTGTTATATAACATAAAATGTTTGTTATACTTTTTATCCAGCTTTTCTAGGTGTTATGGAATAGGCAGATTTTCAAGTTATCTTTTCTTCTAAATTGCAAGAAATAAAGATCCAAGTGAGGTAACCTGTAAAACAGATGTCAAATACAATGCATTAGAGTAAACATTCGCTATTATTGTTAGTAAAAATAATGGTTAAATTAAAGAGTGTTAATTACCATTTGGCAAGTACATACTAGGTACTTCATTAATTATAATCTTACTAATTATAAACTCCATAGTACTCTTCTTTTAAGTTAAAGTAACTGATAGTTTAATTCATGTTGTATTACTTGGCCAGTATATATATAGCTTCTGAAGGATGAGGAGAGATTTGAACTCGGGTCTTTATGATTTCAAAGTGACAATGGTTTCTGTTATAGCAAGCTGATTTGTCTTAAAATATGTGCTTCTTTCACTGCTTCCAATGATAAGCTAGGGGAAAGGATTGTCTTTTCAGTTTCTAGGAGTAGGGAACCTCATGTTTGAGGAGCAAGTAGCTAGCTCCTGACAGCAGTTTAGGGTAGGCTCGGAGTGGGGGCAGTTTAAGTGGAGAGTCAAGTTCATTGTGGTATTGTCTGCTTCAGAGGTAACAGGGTGGTGACTACAAGGAATAGAGAAGTTGGAAAAATTCTTTATTTGAAATTCCCTCTGAAATAGGGAAATAAAATACAGCTTTGCAGTTACAATTCTAACACCAATTCCAATGTGTGGATTCTTTCCCCACACCAAGCTATTCTCTGATACCAGCAGGGTGTCCTGCAATTCAACTCAATTCTGACACAGTTCAACTCAATTCTGACACTGTCTACTTGGAGATAATGTCAGAGTCCACAGGTTGAAAGCTCAGTCCCATAAAACTGTCCTCATTTCAGATACCAATCACAAGTCCAGGTTGTGACCTGTGCTTCTGACTGACTGGCTGTAAATCTGAGGTTCCTATAACTCCCTCCCTGGGTTCAATTAATTGCCAGAGCAGCTCACAGAACTTAGGAAACCAGTTTATTCACTAGATTTTTGGTTTATTATAAAAGGATGTAATTCAGGAACAGGCAGATGGAAGAGATGCAGACGACAGTGAATACAGAAAGGAATGTGGATCCTCTAGAGGGCGCCACTCTCCCCGTACCTCTACATGTACACCAACCTAGAAGCTCTCTGAACTTTGTCCTTTTTGATTTTTGATAGCTCAGTTGATAAAGAATCCACTGGCAATGCAGGAGAGCCCGGTTTGATTACTGGCTCAGGATGATCTGCTGGAGAAGGCATAGGCTACCCACTCCAGTATTATTGGGCTTCCCTTGTGGCTCAGCTGGTAAAGAGTTTGCCTGCCATGCGGGAGACCTGGGTTTGATCCCTGGGTTGGGAAGATCCCCTGGAGAAGGGAAAGGCTACCCACTTAAGTGTTCTGGCCTGGAGAATTCCATGGACTGTATATATAGTCCATGGGGTTGCAATAAGTCAGACACGACTGAGCGACTTTTGCTTTCTTTCTTTCAGTATATAGGTATGATTGATCATTGGAGATTGATTGAACCTGCAGTCCCTCTCCTCCTGTTTGGAATGTAAGATCCTGCATGCTGCATAGCATGGACCCCCGCCCAAGAAAAGGCATCCTTATCGCTCTTTAGGAAAATTTCACGGGTTTTTAGGAAACCTGTACCAGGAACAGGGATGAAGACTAAATATATGCTTTTTATAAATCACAGTATCACAGCAATAGTGTATTCCAATAAACAGCTGTCTTCTAGCCAGTAGCAGGGCTTTGGTTTCCAGTCAGAGATTGAGGCCAGGTCATAGTGGTAAAAGTACCAGATCCTAGCCACTAGGCAGTGGTCAGTGACAAAGGCCCTGGCCCTTTGACTTTGCAGAAAAGATTTTCCACAAAGACAGAAAGTAGTGAAGCAAGTGAAGTATTTATTAAGAGGAAAAAGAGTACAGTATGTGTGGATAGACACATGAGCAGACTCAGAGGGAGACTCCCTGACTTGCTGAGTTGCACCCTCAGTTTTAATTACTTTTATGGAGCATTTCTTCCGGTTTCCTTTGGCCAGTCATTTTGATTTTGCCTGGTTCGCAGTCCATATTTGGTATATCTCAGGATCCTTCCATTTGTGTGCATGCATTCCTTGACAGTTTTCCTCTTTGACCTCCAAGGAACCTTTCTGCACATGTGTAGTCCGGGAGGTCTTCTGACTTTGAGAATAAGAAATACATGATCTGAGCAGGGCCCAGCCTTCTCCCTTAATTGTCCTGCTATTCTTGTTCTGGAGTTTTGGCCCATAGGGAATGAATTTCCAGTTGCTTTATCCTGGTGGTGGGGGGTGGGGTAGGGTATTTCTCTCCTGCCTCAGTAGGACACAGCAAGAAGGCTGCCATTATTAGCAAGTCAGCAAGAGAGAGCCCTCACTAGAACTCAGCCAAGCTGGCACTCTGATCCATATACTTTCAGCTCCAGAACTGTGAGAAAGAAATTGTTGTTTAAACCACCCAGTCAGTCTGTGTTATTTTGTTGTGGCAACTCCAACTTACAGTAAAGATAGTAAGTACAGTGAACACTTGAATATGCTTTACATGAATTGACCATGAAAATGGGCTCTTTACAGATTGGGACATTTCTTTTTCTGAAAGGTCTCAGAAGTGTTTCTCTGTTAGAAGTTTGAAGTGTAGTTAGGATCTAAACATTGTCTACTTTTCTTTTTTTTTTTTTTTTTCCTTTTTCTCTTCTTTTCTTAAAATATTCTAATGGTGAGAGTGTCCAAGTATCACTAGAGGCCTGGTATATGTGCTGAGGAGAGGACAGGTTTTGGATTCTGTCAGATCTGGAGTAGAATCTAGGCTCTGCCACTAATTAACTGTGCAAACTTGAGCAAGTTATTTAACCTTTCTGAATCTCAGTTTCCTCAACTGTAAAATGCGATAATGATCTATATAGATGGTTGGTTCACCAGTCCATGAGAATGTTTATAAAGCCTCTGGCACCGTGCTCATCACTGATGCTCAATTAATGGTTATCACAGTGCACAGCAATGAGTATACCATATAGGGAAAAGAATATGGGATATGGAGCTAGTGACTTAGATTATAGACCTGATTCTGCCACTTAGAAACTATGTGACATCAGATAAATTATTAACCATTCTGGGCTTCAGTATATCCTTTGCAAAATAGAAAAAGAATTATGAATGCCACCTTTACAAGACAGCTGGGAGTAATAAATGTAATGGGTCCAACCATTGACGTGTAGTAGAATTTAAAAAATCCAGTTAGAAAAGAATTCTGAAGTATGAGAACAGATATACCCCCTTACCCTAACTCATCATTTTATAGGTGAGACAATAAAGAACTGTTAAAGAAAGTATTGAAGCTAGGCTGGTACCTAAGTCTACCTATCCTGGGTCTGTATATTCATTGTCTCACTACCACAAAGAACAACCAAAGTTCTATCCTTGAAAACCTTCCTTCACGACTCCTTTCCTGGCCATTTCCCCATCTTTTGCTGGGCCACACCAGCTCACAAGCCCTCACCACTCCTGTGCTGAACCCTAAATGAATTTCTTGGCTTCAATATACAGCAAACGTGTTCAGTATGTCATTTACCCCTCCCCACAAAAGACATGGCCTTCAAGGTTGCAAAGCTAGGAAATTGGTATGTTCAGACTTTACTAGCATTTTCCACTAGTTTTTTTTTCCCCCCTCTAGAATGCTCTCTTTACTTAAAAAAAAAATAGTAGTTTAAGAAGCGCATTTTTTAAAAATGTCTTTTAATTGATTTATTTTGGCTATGCTACATGACATGTAGGATCTTAATTTCCCAACCAGGGATCAAACCCACGCCCACTGCAATGGAAGCATGGAATCTTAACCTCTGGGCTACCAGAGAAGTCCTCAGATTTGTATTTGACATGGCAGTTTGTCATCTAGAGGACCTTAATAAGTAAGCTGATAGCCTGAAAATACAATGAAATAATCTGAGAGTTAAAAAAAAATCTTTCTTTGCAGTGACACAGGCCTGCACATTTTACTCCTCTGTAAGGACCACCTGGTGGAGGTTTTAAGACTGACATTTGTATTTCGGTCTTTGGAAATAACTTTTATGAGTTTTTCCCCCTCATATTTGTTTCTTATAACAAGTCTGGGAAGATAGCCCTTATTTTCCAGATGAAGTGACTGAAGATCAGTTTTCTCAAGGTCATAATACATGGCAGAGCCCCCAAGCCCCAGTTTTCTGCATTACAAAGCCAGAGCTTTTAACTGCTATAGCACACTTGACTGTGTCTTGGAGACCACAGTGATTAGGATCTGAGATGAGCCAGGATTGATGGATGATTCCTGAAACTACTCTATGAAATGGAGTGATTCCTGAAACTACTCTATGAAACCCCCTTCTGATAATACAACTGGTCTCTGCTCAGAAAAACTTCTCAGGTCACTTAGTTACTTTTCCACCTGTGATTGAAGAATAGCCTCTAAGGAGAATTCTTATCAACTTGTCTTGCTATAGTAGTTACTAACAATCTCCCTGTTGTTAAGCCTTCATCCTATTTGACCTCTATCATTGGACACTCCTGACTTCTCCCTTCTTGAAATTTTTGTTTCCTTGCTCTTCTTTGATTATAATTTTTCTGCTTATAGGTTCTCTTTATGAGTTATGTAGAGACTGCAGAGATCCTTAGAAAAAGCAAAAGGGAACTTTTTCTCTTGCATATTTGGTTTATAGCAAATTTTCTTTTTTAGAACAATGATAGTTGAAGTCTAACAATTCTTTGAGTTTCTCAGCAAGGAAGAGGTATATTCAAACTCTTGCATTACCTGTGTAGTCAGCATGGACTGGTTTAATTTGGATCTCAGCTTCTTTGCTAACAAAGCCAGATTTGACTTCTAAAAACAAAATTAACTTCCAGTTGTAAGATAAGTAAGTACTAGGGACATAATGTACAGCATGATAAGTATAACTAACACTGCTGTATGTCATATATGCAGTTTACTAAGAGAACAAATCCTATCACAAATAAAAAATATTTTTTCGGGACTTTGCTGGTGGTCCAGTGGCTAAGACTCCTCACTCCCAATGCAGGGAACCCAGGTTCAATCCCTGGTCAGGGGAGATCCCACATGCCAAAACTAAGATCCACACAGTCAAATAAATATATATTTTTAAAAAAAGGATAGAAAAAAATTTTTTTCTGTTTCTTTAATTGTGTATATATATGAGATGATGGATGTCCACAAAACTTATCATAATAATCATGATGTATTTAAGTCAAATATTATTCTGTACACCTTAAACTTATACAGTGCTGTATGTCAATTATATCTCAACTGGAAGAAAAAATTTAACTCTCCAATGCCAGATTTTCTCTGAAGCTTAAGAAAACAAGGGTCCACAGAGCCCCATGTAATAATAGATAAGAAGTAAAATACTTTACAACTTTACCGTTTGTAATTTCATTGAATCTTTATAACAGTTGTATGAGGTAGAAGTTTTTTTATTAAATATTCATTTTACAGATGAAAGTCTAAGAAAGGTCAATAAATGTGTACAGGTTTTTATCGCTTGTAAGTGGCAATGCTAAGACTAGAGCTTAAATTTACTGGGCTCTAAATATAATTCCAATTGTTCTTCCCACTCCACCAGGCTGTCAGGCAAGTGCTCTCTGGGTTTTAAAGGGAACACAAGCAGTATGTCTGCCTCTGATACATTATGTGTGATGTCAGTACAAAAAGCAAATGGATTAAATCTTGTCTGGGCAAGAATCATGTGCATTAAACTAATTTTCTCTTTGCTTATAGCTGATCTACTTTCTTGGATCACAAGATAATTTCCCATTTTTGTAGGAAAGAAAGCAGTGTTTTTGCCCAAAGGAAGAAGTGTTGGTGTTGGGTTATTCCCTGTTCCTCTTGACTCCCTGTTCTCCTGTTCTTTTTTTTTTCGTGTCTCCTAGACTGAGAACTCCTTGAGGATGAAGGTTAGGAACCTCCTGTGCCTAAAAGACAGCAGGCAGTTAGTAACTCATTAAATATTTTTTGAATTGTTATTATGTTTATGTTAATTATAAATTACTGTTGCTATAGGTAATTATTTTATAGTAATAACTACCATTGTGTATGTGTGTGTGCGCTTAGTTACGTCCAACTCCTTATGACTCCATGGACTGTAGCCTACCAAGCTCCTCTTTTCATGGAATTTTCCAGCACAAATACTGCAGTGGGTTGCCATTTTCTCCTCTAAATAACTACCATTAATGACTAACAAATGGAGTACCGGGCACTTTATAAACATTGTCTTCAATTCTCATGATAACTGTACAAGGAAGAGCTATTACATATGAGGGAATAAGGTTCAACTATGTTAACTTTTCCAAGGTTTTATAGCTTGTAACTGTTAAGTGAAAAATAGGCCTATGTAAAAGAAAATAATTTTTTTTACTTTATCGTGGCAAAATATACATAAAATTTACCATTTTAACCATTTTAAGTGTATAGTTTAGTGGCATTAAGTTCTTTCATAATGTTGTATAAACATATTTCCAGAACTTTTTTATCACCCCAAACAGAAATTCTGTTTTCATGAAATAATAATTCTCCCTTTCCCTTCCCTCTACCCTCTGATAACCTCTAATCTAGTTTCTGCCTCCTTGAATTTCCCTCTTTTAGATATCACAAGAGTGATACATACAATATTTGTCCTTTTATTTGGCTTATGTCACTTAGCGTAATATTTGCAGGGTTCATCCATGTTGTAGCATATATTAGAACTCATTCCTTTCGATAGCTGGGTAATAGTTCATTTATGCCACATTTTGTTTATCCCATTCAACGTTTGTCTCCTTAAATCCTGTGGAATAAACTTTAGCTCTTGGACGCTGAACCATGGCTATCAGCCTCTGTGTTGGTCCCTCAGCCAGCAAAAGCAGCTATGAGCAATCAAACACATAAACAAACCCTGTGGAGGAACAAGGTTCTTATGGCCAACCCTATCTCCAACAGGCCATACCAGCAACTCAGGGCTTCACCATCACTGCTGTCTGAGCGTGGGAAAGGGCATGGGCTGGGCAAAAGACTGAAATGAACTGTCTATAGACTAGACTCTGGTATTCCAAAGTAGTTACTACAGAGAGTTTCTGCTAGTTCAGGTTTGGTGGAGAGATGAGTCTCTGGAGCTTCCTGTTCTAACATCTTAGGACGTCACTCTCAATATAGGTATCCTTTAAAAACAAAACCTGTTGTCATATAAAAAAGATTTGTTACCATTGCATAAAAGAAAGTATCAGAAAAGGATTTTTTTTTTCTTTTCCAAGTAAGGTCCTAATACTTCCAGTATTCTTTGCAAATAAAAAATAGCATTGTCCTGCTTGATGGTGGATGGCATGTGCTTTTCATGTATTTATTCACAGTGACAGATTCTCAGAAATAGCTGAGGTAACAACAATGTATTCAGTCACTGGCATATTTCTGTTAAATGATGGAAATATTGTCCTATAGCTCACTTGGTTTCCTGTCTTCTACCCTGGTGGGAAAAAAATCTTTATTCATTAGCATGCTGAGAGCTTTGAATCAAGATTTAGGTGCTTTCTTATGCCTGGAGAGATTTCATTTAAGGTTTTGCTTTAAGGTATTTCAGACTTGCTTTGCTTCCCTGATGGCTCAGATGGTAAAGAATCTGCCTGCAGTGCAGGAGACCCAGATTCAGTCCCTGGGTCAGGAAGATCCCCTGGAGAAGGGAATAACAACCCACTCCAGTATTCTTGCCTGCAGAATTCCATGGACAGGGGAGCCTGGTGGGCTACAGTCCATGGAGTCACAAAGAGTCAGACACGACTGAGTGACGTGACTAACACTTGCTACTTTCCAGGGTACTAGCCCTTACCTCTTTACTCTGCTGATACTTTTTGGATTGGCAGCAGGATTGCTGGACAGATCTCTGGGGAACATGAGGTTCCATCCTTGAATCTAATAATAGTAGTTCTATTAGTAACTATTAGTTGAGTAACAAGATATACAAGATATGAACTGGGTGCTTTATATAGTTCATCTCATTTAAGCCTCCTAATATCGCACAAGATGGACATTATTGTTCAGTTTTATAGATAAAAAAACTGATGCAGGGAGGTTAAATGACTTTTCCAGAGTCACAGAGGATTTCATTACAGTTTTCCTGGGCTCCAAAGACTTCTCTGACCTCTTATCACATCCTGAATGAGAGGAGGCTGAAATGAAAAGTTCTTTATTTTGACTCGGCTTGCTCTTTCCAAAATTAAACAAAACAAGGAGGGTAAGGATATTTTGTACAACATGAAGAATATAGCCAATATTTTATAATAACTACAAATGAACTATAACTTGAAAAATTACGACTCACTATATTGTACACTTGTAACTTATATACTGTATTTCAATAAAAGAATAATAAAATAAGTTTTTTAAAATGAGGTGGTTTTTCCTCAAGATGCCTTAGAAGCTAGTAAAGGGCAGGGTTAAGTAAAATAGGTGTTCTCTTCCCCTCTAGTAAATGTCTGCTCAGGCCTATTTTATATATAAACTTCCAGGTGAGATTTTGTTTGAAGGGAGGATTCTCCTGCCACACGCAGAGGGAGGTAAATTAACTGGTCAGGATGAACTCTGACCTTTCAGTTTCTTATATACTCTATTCTTCAAATTGTAAGATTATCAATTTTGTGAAGACACATACATGCAATGACTGTGACTTGTGTGTATGTTACCTCTCCATGGACTTCCTACCTTAACCAGCACAGATTGTAAGGAGAAAAAAGACACAAGTAAGGAGGTAGTTGCAGTAGTGAGACATGCTGTCTCAGAGGGATATGCCACTCTATGCCAAGAACTTAACATAATAAATGGATATACTTACAAACTGCTGTGGAATAAAGTGGACATAGGGGAAGGGAACAAAGGGAACAAACTCTTCAGAGCTTGTTACCAGGAAAGCCTTCTCAGAGGTTAAGCATGGAACTAGGTCTTGAAGCACAAGGTGGAGTTCTCAGTTCCAGGTCTGGTTCTGCTGCTAATAACTGCAAGACACTGGGAGAGTCTTGCTTTCACTTCCTATCCAGGCTATGAGGGACTTACACGAGTTGTTCAGCAATTTCCCTTCCAGCTCTAACATTCTGGGCATTAATCTACAAATTTTCTTTAGCTCTCTTTCATTATAAAGCAACTGGCTAGCTCATACCCTTAATCTATTTCTTTTGCCTCTTGAAGTTTTCTATGCCCCTTCTTGGAATCCCTGGCCTTAATGAAAGGTTGAGAAACAAGGAAGGTGAGGTGAGCTCAGTATCCTTACTCAGAAACCCTCTCCTGCAGCGACTCTGTCAGTCCAGGTCTTCTTGCCCTAGGGCTCCTGACTTTCTTGGGCAAGACCAATAGGAAGCTATGGAAAGCCTTTACACAAGGATCCTCCTGAAAGAGATTAAGGATAAGCCATGTGAGTTCGTTCCCTTTTCTCACTAAATAAGTTCATGCAATTTAATTTTCTATTAGTTGTTTATGATGATTCCTGTGTGTATGTGTGCTTAGTCTCTCAGTCATGTTCGACTCTTTGCGACCCCATGGACTATAGCCTAGCAGGCTCCTCTGTCCATGGGATCCTCTAGCCAAGAATACTGGAGCTGGTAGGCATTCCCTTCTCCAGAGGATCTTCCCGACCCAGGGATCAAACATGGGTCTTCTGCGTTGCAGGAAAATTCTTTATGGTCTGAATCACTAGGGAAACCCCCATTATGATTTGTAGTTAATGAAAATATAATTTAATACTTACATTAAGTTGTACTTAGCCCTGAATGATATTTAGTATAGTATTTATATTAAGTTTCTTCTAGAAATTTAATTAGAAGAAATGAAGTAGCCATCATAGTCAGAAAAAGAGTCCAAAATGCAGTACTTGGATGCAATCTCAAAAACGACAAAATGATCTCTGTTTGTTTCTAAGGCAAACCATTCAATATCACGGTAATCCAAGTCTATGCCCCAACCAGTAATGCTGAAGAAGCTGAAGTTGAGTGGTTCTATGAAGACCTACAAGACCTTCTAGAACTAACACCCCCAAAAAATGTCCTTTTCATTATAGGGGACTGGAATGCAAAGGTAGGAAGTCAAGAGATACCTGTAGTAACAGGCAAATTTGGCCTTGGAGTACAAAATGAAGTACAAAATGGAGTACAAAGGCTAACAGAGTTTTGCCAAGAGAACGCACTAGTCACAGCAAACACCCTCCTCCAACAACCCAAGAGAAGACTCTACACGTGGACATCACCAGATGGTCAATACCAAAATCAGGTTGATTGTATTCTTTGCAGCCAGAGATGGAGAAGCTATATCCAGTCAGCCAAAACAAGACTGGGGGCTGAGTGTGCCTGAGATCATGAAGTCCTTATTGCCAAATTCAGACTTAAGTTGAAAAAAGTAGGGAAAACCACTGGACCATTCAGGTATGACCTAAATCAAATCCCTTACATTTACACAGTGGAAGTAAGAAATAGATTCAAGGGATTTGATCTGATAGACAGAGTGCCTGAAGAACTATGGACAGAGGTTTGTGACACTGTACAGGAGGCAGAAATCAAGACCATCCCCAAGAAAAAGAAATACTAAAGGCAAAATGGTTGTCTGAGGAGGCCTTACAAATAGCTGAGAAAAGAAAAGACATGAAGGCAAAGGAGAAAAGGAGAGATATACCCACTTAAATGCAGAGTTCCAAAGAATAGCAAGGAGTGATAAGAAAGCCTTCCTCAGTGACCAGTGCAAAGAAATAGAGGAAAACAATAGAATGGGAAAGACTAGAGATCTCTTCAAGAAAATTAGAGATATCAAGGGAACATTTTGTGCAAAGGTGGGCACAATAAAGGACAGAAATGGTATGGACCTAACAGAAGCAGAAGATGTTAAGAAGAGGTGGCAAGACTACACAGAAGAACTATACAAAAAAGAGCTTCATGACCCAGATAGCCACGATGGTATGATCACTCACCTAGAGCCAGACATCCTGGAATACAAAGTCAAGTGGGCCTTAGGAAGCATCACTACAAACAAAGCTAGTGGAGGTGATGGAATTCCAGTTGAGCTATTTCAAATCCTGAAAGATGATGCTGTGAAAGTGCTGCACTCAATATTCCAGCAATTTGGAAAACTCAGCAGTGGCCACAGGCCTGGAAAAGATCAGTTTTCATTCCAGTCCCAAAGAAAGGCAATGCCAAAGAATGCTCAAATTACCGCTCAATTGAACTCATCTCACACGCTAGCAAAGTAATGCTCAAAATTCTTCAAGCAAGGCTTCAACAGTACATGAACCTTCAACTTTGAGATGTTCAAGCTGGATTTAGAAAAGGCAGAGGAACCAGAGATCAAATTGCCAGCATCCATTAGATCATAGAAAAAGCAAGAGAGTTCCAGAAAAACATCTGCTTTATTGACTATGCCAAACCCTTTGACTGTGTGGATCACAACAAATTGTGGAAAATTCTGAAAGAGATGGGACTGCCAGACCACCTGACCTGCCTCCTGAGAAATTTGTATGCAGGTCAAGAAGCAACAGTTAGAACTGAACATGGGACAACAGACTGGTTCCAAATAGGAAAAGGAGTATGTCAAGGCTATATATTGTCACCCTGCTTATTTAACTTATATGCAGAGTACATCATGAGAAGTGCTGGGCTAGATGAAACACAAGCTGGAATCAAGATTGCTGGGAGAAATATCAATAACCTCAAATATGCAGATGACACCACCTGTATGGAAGAAAGTGAAAAAGGACTGAAGAGCCTCTTGATGAAAGTGAAAGAGGAAAGTGAAAAAGTTGGCTTAAAGCTCAACATTCAGAAAACTAAGATCATGGCATTTGGTCCCATCACTTCATGGCAAATAGATGGGGAAACAATGGAAACAGCGAGAGACTTTATTTTGGGGGGCTCCAAAATCACTGTAGATGGTGACTGCAGTCATGAAATTAAAAGATGCTTGCTCCTTGGCAGCAAAGTTATGACCAACCTAGACAGCATATTAAAAAGCAGAGTCATTACTTTGCTAACAGAGGTCTGTCTAGTCAAAGCTATTGTTTTTCCAGTAGTCATGTATGAATGTGAGAGTTGGACTATAAAGAAAGCTGAGTGCCGAAGAATTGATGCCTTTGGACTGTGGTGTTGGAGAAGACTCTTGAGAGTCCCTTGGACTGCAAGGAGATCTAACCAGTCCATCCTAAAGGAAATCAGTCCTGAATATTCATTGGAAGGACTGATGCTGAAGCTGAAACTCCAATACTTTGGCCATCTCATGCGGAGAACTGACTCATTGCAAAAGACCCTGATGCTGGGAAAGATTGAAGGCAGGAGTAGAAGGGGATGACAGAGGATGAGATGGTTGGATGACATCACCAACTTGATGGTCATGAATTTGAGTAAGCTCCGGGAGTTGGAGATGGACAGGAAAGCCTGGCGTGTTGCAGTCCATGGGGTCACAAAGAGTCAGACACGACTGAGCGACATAACTGAACTTAATTTATATTAAATTATAATTTCCCTGAATACAGCTGAAAATGGATGGGCTTTGATAAAGGACTGGAAGAGCTTTTGCCTATGCTGTATAGGTTCTCATTGGAATGATTTCTGTTGCTTAATGTAGTGGGGAGAGCTCCTGCTTGAAGTCAGAAGACTTGAACTTGAATCCTGGCTCTACGTGTATCTAAAAACTTCAACTGATTTTACTTTGAAAGCCTCAGTTTCCTCCTCTGTAAAGTAGGAAAAACAATACCTACCTATCTATGACTTGTCTGTGAGATTTTTAAGGAAATAAGTGATCTCTAAGAACTTTTAAAATGAGAACACAGCTAGTCAGGAGTGGTGCTGGATCAGTGATTAGGCTGACTTCTTGTCCTGGAGTTAACTGCTTGGGCAGGCTGAGGGCTCAGGGGAGGTCAGGAGGTTGATGAGGTTAGCAACTTTACTAGTGCTGATCCATTCTTTTTTGTGTGTTTTGAAGGTTGCTCTCTGACATTTGGAGGCAGAATTGGCATGCTTCCTGGACTTGTACTTCTCAAATAATCATAAGGTTTGGGGATAGGAATGGAAGAAGTCTAGAGCTTGGGGAAAAAGGATACTTGGGTAGAGATGACACCCTCTTATGCCCCATACACTGCAGAGTTGTTTCTCCTGTGGATGGGTTAGTAATAATAGCTATCTCTTATTAACTTGTGGAATAAAAATAGAGCTTCCCTCGTGGCTCAGACAGTAAAGAATCTGCCTGCAATGTGGGGAGACCCAGGTTCGATCCCTGGGTCAAGAAGATCCCCTGAAGGGAATGCCTACCCACTCCAGTATTCTTGCCTGGAGAATTCCATGGACAGAGGAGCCTGGCAGGCTGTAGTCCACGGGGTGGGAGAGAGTCAGACACAACTGAGCAACTTTCACTTATTAACAGATGGTTGGATGGCGTCACTGACTTGATGGACATGAGTTTGAGCAAGCTTCAGGAGTTGGTCATGGACAGGGAAGACTGGCGTGCGGCAGTCTGTGGGGTTGCAAAAAGTCGGACACAACTGAATGGCTGAACTGAACTTATTGACACTAATGGTTGCTCTTTGTTGAGCATCCTTTGTCAGCCACATGCAGTGTTTGGAAACTTTCCTAGTGTTCCTGACATTGGAAGAGAGCAAACTCCGCCTGAAAGTAGCCCAGAAGGTTAAACTTTATTTGAAGTCTGTTTGAAGTTTATCTTCAAAATTGATAAGAATTTTACCTTTAATCACCTTTATATAGTCATAGTTATTTTCTTTAAAATGAATACTTTAAGTTGTTTGGTAGTTTTTTGTGTTTGGTGAAAAAAATTAGCATTTCAAGAAAGTGCATCCTGTTTATTCAATGCTTTCATGTACCCTCTAGCTCATTGTTGAGTAACCACAAAGGCTCCTTTATCCAGTTTGAGAGCTATGTTGTCATTATTTTATTTAATCCTTATTAAAATATCTAAGTTTTGATAGTTGTAGATATAAGTCAAGAAAGATGGAAAGACTTGTCCCTGTCACAGAGCCAAAGCATGATAGAGCCAGAGTCACATCTAAGTTTGGATGCTCCATGTTAAGCACTGAGCTACATGTTGTCTATGTTATTTACTGCCTTACGCTTGTTTATATTTTTGTAACCCTCACTGTTCTCGGGGCTTCTCTTGTGGCTCAGCTGGTAAAGAATCCGCCTGCAATGTGGAAGACCTGGGTTTGATCCCTGTGTTGGAAGATCCTCTGGAGAAAGGAAAGGCTACCCACTCCAGTATTCTGGGCTAGAGAATTCCGTGTACTGTATAGTCCATGGGATCTCAGAGAGTCTGACGCTACTGAGTGGCTTTCACTTTCACTGTTCTCATAGGCACTCACTGTGTCCTCAGTGTTTAACCCAGTGCCTAACACAGAGTAAACTCTGAGTATTGACTGACTGAATGAATAAATGACTAAAGCATCAGGTCCCTAATAATGAAACCTTTTCAGAGATCTGTCAAGTGTCTGGCAGATTGAACTCAGAGTTTAGAATAAACATTTTCGTTCTGAGACTCTCCTTCTAAAGCAGAGATTCAGTTAATGCTAAGCCAATTCTTCTACACAGAAAAGAATATTTGTAGAGAATTCTAGATAAACAAGACTGTCCAGGAACTTCTGTTCTCCCCTCCCTTCCCAGACATTTCTCCTGAGCTTGAGAAAGCAGTACCCTAATTCACCTGTGACTCACTGACAGCTCCTAAGCCATCAGTAAAGTTATCTCAGAGTTAGGTGGTTTTTTTTGTTTGTTTCCTTACCCTCTCATACATACACTCATACACACTCTCTCTTCTCCTTCCATGTACCCATCCATCCCTGATCAGTACCATTAAGTACAGGTGTATTGTGGACAAAGCTTGAGAGTCATTGTCATAATGTTGTTGTTTTCTTAATGGCAGCTGGTTGTGAGTAGTCTGTGCATACTTTGGGAGATTGGTGAACCTCTAGTGCTAGCTTGTCTTTTCTTCCAGAATGTATTGCCTGGAGCTCCTAGGAGAATTTCTCTTCTAAAAACCCACTGGCATTGCCCATTGATCTGAAGCATTTGGAATCTAGTCCTTCCTTAAAGAAAAATCTATAGAAACCTGTTAGTAGTTGCTTTTAGGGGGATTTTGGAGGGTGGGGTGGGAAGGATTGTTTTTTGTTTGTTTATTTAAAAGATTTAAGCAAGATGGTATCCTGATAGAGTGGCTCTCTTCTTAGGATTGGAGAGACTTTTCACAAAAGGTAGCCAGTTGTGCGTTTTCAAAGGTTTATACCTTGTAGCAGTGCCATCAAAGTGTCCTCACCAGGTCTAAGAATTTGTTAGAAATGCAAATTCTTGGACCCTACCCCAGATCTACTGAATTACAAACTCCAGAGCTTCCCCAGGACTCTGTGTTTTCACAAGCTCCCTAGGTCATTCTGATGCTCAAATCTGCCATTTAGTTAAATGTTTAATAAATAGTTTTTTTCTTTTTTCCCAATTCAGTGAGCTTCTCTAGGAATATTGCCATTGTAAATGTCATAATTCCTCCAGGAAGTACCTTTTGGGTTCTGAACAGCTGAAGAAACAAAGGCCATGTGTTAGCTTGGAGACATGTCCGCTATGGCACCTGTGTCAGCTGTGACGGGAGTGGTTGGCCCCCTCCCAGACAGGTTGGTAGGTCTATGAGCAAGTTGTTCGAAACCCTGAACAGAGGAATAGAAGCTACAGTTTTCAGGAAGATGGCCAACAAGTCTACCTTTCCCCTGTACATCTTACGAAAACTAAATAATTGGCCCAAAAAATGGCTTTAAAAGGACATATGTTGGGTGAGGTCAAAGGTGTGATTACTTGAAAATTGCTCAGCTGGTGGAGAAGGTACTTGAATCTAAGTGTCTAAATCAGATTTTTGCTGTTACCACTCTCAGCAGGAAAAGAGACAGAAAAATCAATAGCCCTTGGTCTTGTTTAAGCTACAGAACCACACTTCTTGTTATCTCCAAAGGTCTCTGGCTGCCAGAGAGAGAAGCTTGGGCCATCACTGTCACAACAAATGCTGCCAGGATTGTAAGTTTCTTCTTAGTTCTTTGAACTCTCTCATCTTAGACTTGCATGGCAGGGAGCCTGAAATCTTTGTGGCCCATGAGATAAGTGGGGGTGAGCAGCCAAGACCTCTTATCTCCAGACCTTCCTTCCCTTTACCCTCCTTAGGATGGTCCCTGAGCTGAGAGAACTGAATTCAGAAGTGCAAACATGAGGGGTGGGCAGGTCCAATAGAGTTGGTCTGTTCTGAGGAACTCTGTTGTGATTTAGGTTACTGACAGTTCTGCATTTCCTGAGGAACATGGAGGCTTTGAAGAAGTAGACTGAGTGATTGATCTTATTATAATCATTTTCATCATTTGAGTACCCATTCTCTGCCAACTCCAATGCCAGGTGTTTCTGATATAGCTTAATGATTGACTCCCTAATTTTGAATCTTATTAGCTCTATCTCACATACTAGCAAAGTAGTGCTCAAAATTCTCCAAGCAAGGCTTCAACAGTACGTGAACCATGAAATTCCAGATCTTCAAGCTGGATTTAGAAAAGGCAGAGGAACCAGAGATCAAATTGCCAACATCTGCTGGATCATCAAAAAAGCAAGAGTTCCAGAAAAACATCTACTTCTGCTTTATTGACTACAGCAAGGCCTTTGACTGTGTGGATCATAACAAACTGTGGAAAATTCTTAACGAGATGGGACTGCCAGACCACCTGACCTGCCTCCTGAGGAATCTGTATGCAGGTCAGTTAGAACTGGACACGGAACAACAGACTGGTTCCAAATCGGGAAAGGAGGACATCAAGGTTGTATGTTGTCACCCTGCTTATTTAACTTATATGCAGAGTACATTATGCAAAATGCTGGGCTGGCTGAAGCATAAGCTGGAATCAAGATTGCTGGGAGAAATATCAATAACCTCAAATATGCAGATGACACCACCTGTATGGCAGAAAGTGAGAAAGGACTGAAGAGCCTCTTGATGAAAGTGGAAGAGGAAAGTGAAGAAGTTGGCTTAAAGCTCAACATTCAGAAAACTAAGATCATGGCATCTGGTCCCATTATTTCATGGCAAATAGATGGGGAAACAATGGAAATAGTGAGAGATTTTATTTTGGGGGGCTCCAAAATCACTGCAGATGGTTACTGCAGCCATGAAATTAAAAGATGCTTCCTTCTTGGAAGAAAAGCTATGACCAACTTAGACATCATAATATAAAGCAGAGACATTACTTTACCAACAAAAGTTCATCTAGTCAAGGCTATGGTTTTTCCAGTAGTCATGTATGGATGTGAGAGTTGGACTATAGAGAAAGCTGAGCACCAAAGAATTGATGCTTTTGAATTGTGGTGTTGGAGAAGACTCTTGAGAGTCTCTTGGACTGCAAGGAGATGCAACCAGTCCATCCTAAAGGAGATTAGTCCTGAGTGTTCATTGGAAGGACTGATGCTGAAGCTGAAACTCCAATACTTTGGCCACCTCATGTGAAGAACTGACTCATTGGAAAAGACCCTGATGCTGGGAAAGGTTGAAGGTGGAAGGAGAACGGCATGACAGAGGATGAGATAGTTGGATGGTATCACCAATGCAATGGATATGAGTTTGAGTAAACTCCAGGAGTTGGTGATGGACAGGGAGGCCTGGCATGCTGCAGTCCATGGGGTCGCAAAGAGTCGGACACGACTGAGCGACTGAACTGAACTGAGCTCTATCATTTGATTACTCTATACCACGTATAAATGCCTGACAATGCTACTGGAAGACTTGACTAATGGTAGTTTAAACAAATAAAAGTGTATTTTTCTCACATAAAAAAAAGTCTGGAGGTCAGTGGCAGATGGCATTGATTTATCAGTCCTGTGATTCCAAGACTGGTATCCCCTGAATCTTTTGGCTTTTCCCTCTTGTTCTAGGATGACTACTATAGTTGTAGGCATCACCTCTGTGACCGAGGTAGAAAAAAGGTGATGGAATATTGAAATACTTTTCCTTTTACTAGAAAAACAATGGCTTTCCCACAATTCCTTCAGGAGACTATGTGTATATTTCCTTGATCAGAACTGGGCCACTTGGCTAGTCCTAAGGAATAGGAAGGCTGAGAAAGCAGGTACTTTTCCAGCCTCAGGAGGGCAGAGGGGGCTGGAAATGGGCACTGAGTTATCCAGCCCATGGTCTACCAAAATGACCTGGATGAGTAAGTTAGCTTCTCTAGTTGGTTTCCTCATCTATAAGATAAAGGTAATAGTGGAACCTACCTCATGAAAGGGTTATGAAAATTAAAGAGATCAATGTAAAGTATTCAGTAGCATGATACTTGACACACAGTAAGTAATAGTATTATTTTTATTGCTAGTGTTATTATCACCTCAACTCTGCAAAGTTATTATTGTTCCATTTTACATGAGGAAGCTAAAGCTCAGTAAGTGGAAATAATAGTTTGCCTCGTGCTTGCTTAGCCAGCACATATACTAAAATTGGAACAATACAGAGATTAGCATGGCGCCTACGCAAGAATGGCATTCAAATTTGTGAAGTCTTCCATATTCTTTTAAAAAGATAGTTTGCCTAAATTCACAGAATTTGAAATGATGAAACATACTAGGACCCATATCTAAATCTAAAGTCCATGCTCCTTTTTCTGCAGTGGCGGTTGAGTCAGCTGAGAAATGGTGGTTAGCTGTTAAGTCCCTTTTGACCAGACTCATGGCCTCAGCCATATAGGCTGTGTGATTAGGAAAGGAGGGAGGCTAAAAAATAGAGTAAATTTGCATCTCCTAGAATAATGGAAATAAAAACAAAAATAAACAAGTGGGACCTAATTAAACTTAACTTTTGCACGGCAAAGGAAACGGTAAACAAGGTGAAAAGATGACCCTCAGAATGGGAGAAATTAATAGCAAATGAAACAACTGGTAAAGGATTAATTTCCAAAATATACAAGCAGCTCATACAACCCAGTACCAGAAGAACAAACAATCCAGTCAAAAAGTGGGCAAAAGACCTAAACAGACATTTCTCCAAAGAAGACATACAGATGGCTGATAAGCACATGAAGAGATGCTCAGTGTTGCTCATTATTAGGGAAATGCAAATCAAAACTACAATGAAGATATCACCTCACACCAATCAGAATGGCCATCATCAAAAAATTCACAAGCAACAAGTGCTGGAGAGGGTGTGGAGAAAAAGAGAACCCTCTTGTACTGCTGGTGGGAATGTAAATTAATACAGCTACTATGAAAGACAGTATAGAGATTCCTTTAAAAAACTGAGAGTAAAACCGCCATATGACCCAGCAATCCCACTTCTAGGCTTAAACCCTGAGGAAACAAAAACTGAAAAAGATACATGTATCCCAGTGTTTGAAGCACTATTTATACTAGCTAGGACATGGAAGCAACCTAGATGTCCATCAACAGATAAATAGATAAAGAAACTGTTGGGGGGAGTGTGTTAGTTGCTCAGTCATCGGTCTGACTCTCTGTGACCCCATGGACTGTAGCCCGCTAAGCTCCTCTAAGAAGCTGTGGTACATATATACAATGGAATACTACTCAGCCATAAAAAGGAACACATTTGAGTCAGTTTTAATGAGGTGAATGAACCTAGAGCCTATTATACAGAGTGAAGTCAGTCAGAAAGAGAAAAACAAATATCATATATTAACACATACATATGGAATCTAGAAAGATGGAACGGATGAACCTGTTGACAGGGCAGCAATTGAGATGCAGACATAGAAAACAGACTTATGGACAAGGGCAGGATGAGGAAGGAGAGGGTGAGATGAGTGGAGAGAGTAGCATGTAAGTGTACACCCTACCATATGTAAAATATAGATAACCAATGGAAATTTGCTCTATGACTCAGGGAACTCAAACTTGGGCTCTGCAACAACCTAGAGGGGTAGGAAAGGGTAGGAGGTGGGAGGGAGATTCAAGAGGAAGGGGACAGACATACACCTGTGGCTAATTCATGTTGATATATGGCAGAAATCAAACCAAATATTGTAAAGCAATCATCAATCAATTAAAAAAAAAGAGTATGTTTGGACAGTGAGAACACAAACAGAAGACCCTCCTGGGACATATAAAGACCAAGAGAAATATGACCAAAGAGATCATCATTGGATTGATACTAGATCCACAATATTGAGGGATGAGTACTTGAGAAAAATGGAAATATAATTTGATAAGAGCTTTAAGAAAAGCCAGTTAGAGTAGCTAGAGGGACTTCCCTGATGGTCCAGGGGTTAAGAATCCACCTACCAATGCAGGGGACATGGGTTCGATTCCGTGGGATCTTCCTAGCAAGATCCTACATACCTCTGTGACTAAGCCCATGGGCCACAACTGCTGGACCTGATGCCCTAGAGCCTGTGCTCCACAACTGGAGATGCCACCACAGTGAGAAGCCTGCACACTGCAATGGGGCAGTAGCCCCCACCTGAAACTAGAGAAAGCTCAAGCCCAGAAACGAAGACCCATTGCAATTAAAAAAAAAAAAAAAAAGAGTAGCCAGAAGGGACCCCTAATCAGGTCTGGAGAGATGAAGATTATGGGAGACTTCTTAAAGAAGGGAATAAAGTGAAGGGCAAGGGAAGGACAAACCGAGCACTGGGGGTAGCCTGAATAGTGATAGTTGAATGGAGTATGCTAGAATAGTTGTGTGTTTGGTATTGGTGAAGTACCAGGCCAAGATTGGCAAAAGAGGAAATAATAGGAGCCAGAATTGGAGAGTCTTTATGTCTTGCTAAGAAAATTTGTAACTTAATCCTTAGCAATAACCTTTATCCTTGTTTGAATACTTGTTTGAAACTTTATCTTTGACCACCAGAGTAGCAATTTTGAAAGATCTCTCTGGATGAAGATGGATGGATTGGAGAGAGAGAAAATAGAGGTCAGAAGATAAGTTAGGAGGCCCTAAAAATAGTTTGGTCAAGTGATGTGATCAAGGAGTGGTATTTGGGATGGAGAGGAGAGGACATCTTTGAGACATTTTTAGATGGAACAGTGGCTTACATTCAGTAGACATTTAATATGTGTGGAATATAAATTAGTAAGTTAGGACTGGATGTTGGATTTGGGCAATAAGAGAAAGGAGGAATCTGGACTTATCTCAAGCTTCCTCTGGCTTAGGTGACAAGTTTGCACAGTTATGCCTTTTTCACTGAGTTTTTGGCAGTACTGAGGCCAGTGTGTGTCCTTTAAGATGTTTCTCAGATAATTTTCTCATAACACTTGAGGAATCTGCTTTTAATCTAGTGCTGGGATCCTCTGAGCCACCAGGGAAGCCCTCTAAATTTAATACAACTCGGTAATTACATGGCAAGGTGGTGCTAGTCTCATTTTACAGATTTGGAAACTGAGGTACAGAGTAGTTAAGTAACTTACCTGGAATCATTCACCTACTCATAGTTGAGAGATATTCTTTTCTCTATAGCATGTAAAGCTCTTGAACTTCCCCTTGTGATTTCAACTGATTATAGGCCACAATAAAACAAACCATAAAATTTAGAAGATTGGATTGATCTGGTTACTCAGCTGTTAAGATGAGGCCATGAGTTAATTGTAAATCAGCGCAACTTCTAATTCAATCCAACAGACTGTACAGTATCATTTTCGTTACACAAAGAATGATCTACTGATGCCTCCTTTGTGTTAAGAGGAAAAAAATTAAAACTCATAGAGAGAGTCCACCATTTCCCTATCATTTTTCTTTATCAGATCTGGTTTCAGTCTTAACTGTCACTAAGATAACCATGAGCAAATTACTTATTTTTGCAGAGCCTCAGTTTTCTCACTTCTAAAAATATGGGAGATGTTCATTTAATAGTTGCTGTTAGTATTATTTTTCAAATGCAGAAAGAGATTCAGGATTTGATAAGGATTATAAGTGCTTTGCCCAGGTCAGATAGTAACTTAGTGGCATCTCTAAATAAGAAATGTGTTGAAATGGAAGCATTTTCTGGGGATCCTTGAGCTGAGACATGGTTCATAATTTAGTTTATTGGAAAACCCAGTCCTGATCCAGAGACAGTACATTGTCTCTTTTTTCTAGACCTCTACACATTATTTTTCAACAAAAATGAGATTATATGCTATGTTCTGTCCTGTAACACCTTAGTTTGTTTAAGGAATTATGAATTGTGTCATTTAGATTTGCTTTAGATAATGCTGTTAGTCGACATTGAGGTTGCTTTAACTTTCACTATTCATCAATAGCACAAAACAGAAATAACAGACTGAAAATAATGGAGAAAAAAATGCAAAAGTGTGGGGACACTGATATTTACCCATTTTTAAAGAAACAAAAATGCTTTAAGAGGAGGAGCTAAGATGGTGGAGGAATAGGACAGGGAGACCACTTTCTCCCCCACAAGTTCATCGAAAGAACATTTGAACGCTGAGCAAACTCCACAGAAATGCTTTAAAATGCACAAAAGGTTGTAATACACAATATACACACAACTGCACACAAAAAGTTTCCTGTATTCAAAGCATAATAACTACCTGTATTCAAAGGCATCACTGACTCAATGGACATGAGTTTGAGCAAGCTCAGGGAGTTGGTGATGAACCGGGAAACCTGACGTGTTGCAGTCCATGGGGTCACAAAGAGTCAGACACGACTGAGTGACTGAACTGAAAGCATAATGACTGGTTCAATGTTTCTACAAAAAAACACACTAAGATGGCTTTTGACTAGCCTCTGCTTGGCCAAATGGCGATAGCTCTACTCATCTGGAGCCATGTAAGGGAAAGGGAAAAGCAGGAGTGAGGGACGTGATTGAAGACTGAGAAGCTTTTCATTAAGTAGTCTTAAAATCTACAGGTAAATGCAACTATTTTCAAAAGTGGTAGGGGACTAAAGCACTTACCGCTCTGTGCCAAGTATTTATGCTAGGTATTTTGCATGCTCCCTCTGTTAATTTTGAATCCACACTTGCCTCCCTTCAGAGCCCCTGTTGTTCCTACTGGATTATGATGGCTACCATAGGACGTCCAGAGCAGGAAATTCCTCCTGACTGTCAGTAGGAATATTGAGATGGGTGTCTACAAAGCAAGTTCAGGACTTCCCTGCTTTCTTCCCTAGCCACTCACATGCAGATATAGGAGAAGGAAATAGGACTGGTCCCAACATAAAGTGTTGTTGTTGTTCAGTCGCTCAGTTGTGTCCAACTCTTTGAGACCCCATGGACTACAGGATACCAGGCTTCCCTGTCCTTCATTGTCTCCCAGAGTTTGCTCAAACTCATATCCACTGAGTCAGTGATGTCATCCAGTCATTTCATCCTCTGTCACCCCCTTCTCTTCTTGCCCTCAATCTTTGCTTAGCATCAGGGTCTTTTCCAGTGAGTCAGCTCTTTGCATCAAGTGGCCAGAGTATTAGAGCTTCAGCATCAGTCCTTCCAATGAATATTCAGGGTTGATTTCCTTTAGGATTGACTGGTTTGCTCTCCTTGCTGTCTAAGGGACTCTCAGGAGTCTTCTCCAGCACCACAGTTCGAAAGCATCAGTTCTTTGGTGCTTAGTCTTCTTTATGGTCCGACTCTTAAATCCGTACATGACTCAAAAAACATACAACAAACAATTAAATAAATTATTGTCTATTTTTTAAATACCAAAACAGAGGCTCTGAGAATTGATTTGCCTAAAGTCACAGAGCTAATAAGTAAAAGAGCTGGGATTTGAATCTAGGTCTACCTATAAATGAAATTCTTGCTGTCTCTAAAACACTGTGCAGTTTGTCTCAACTTGACACCTCCTCTAAATGTCCACAACAGTGTTGTTTGTTTTTTTTCCCCAATTATTTTTATTAGTTGGAAGCAAATTACTTTACAGTATTGTAGTGGTTTTTGCCATACATTGACATGAATCAGCCATGGATTTACATGTGTTCCCCATCCTGAACCCCCCTCCCACCTCCCTCCCCATCCCATCCCTCTGGGTCATCCCAGTGCACCAGCCCGGAGCACTTGTCTCTTGCATCCAACCTGGACTGGCGATCTGTTTCACCTTGATAATATAACATGTTTCGATGCTGTTCTCTCAGATCATCCCACCCTTGCCTTTTCCCATAGAGTCCAAAAGTCTGTTCTATACATCTGTGACTCTTTTTCTGTCTTGCATATAGGGTTATCATTACCATCTTTCTAAATTCCATATATATGCGTTAGTATACTGTATTGGTGTTTATCTTTCTGGCTTACTTCACTCTGTATAATGGGCTCCAGTTTTATCCATCTCATAAAAATATGGAACGCTTCACGAATTTGCATGTCATCCTTGCGCAGGGGCCATGCTAATCTTCTCTGTATCATTCCAATTTTAGTATATGTGCTGCGGAAGCAAGCACAACAGTGCTACTTGTTTGAATCAGCACTAGGGGAAGGTACATGGTCTGAACAAAAATAACACTCTACTTAAAAGTCTCTCTTGTAACTAACTCATAATTGCAGCAGCCTCTCCAATCCAGAAGCCAGACCAAATTGGAGGGAAAGGGAGTCAGGTTAGTTGCTAAAATTCTTTTTGTCCTTCTTCCCAGTTGTCCTACAGCTCTTTGTATTTTCCTCTTTGACAGCCTTTTTGGGAAGATACCGAATACCAGGGTTACTTAAATGTCTTTCTCATAGAGGAAAAGAGTTCATAGAGGGCAAAGATTGTCTTTTCATTTTGCACTTATTGTAGTACCTAAAGCATAATAAGTGTTAAAGTACTTATTTATTTAATTGAATTGACCATAGCTTGTTTATTAGCTCACTTTTGAAGGCAATCACATAGGTATTAACTTTTAATATATACACAATTCCAAAAAGGTTGAATTTCTGGCCTTCTAGCCCACAGCTAATTCAAGCACTGGGAAAGGGCTAGCTAAGAAAGTCTAAAAGGTTGCAGGTTTCAGGATGATAAAATGAATGTAAGAGTGTTAACTACCTGAGCATAGATAAAAATGCATTTGGATCTATGCCCCTAATTTCCTCCATTTTTAAGGAGGAAAAATATCTTTTCTTCATTTGAAATGGAAAATTCCTCTATATCCTCCTACTTCTTCAGGCTGTCATAGCCACTCTGTTCCTTTACTATCAACATTTTTACTTACATTTTAACATAGCCTACTGTTCCAATAGCTTCACTAAATCTGCTTTGTGTCCAGTTAAAAAGCAGTATTGTCATATTTTTAAAATTTTTTAAAAAGATTCAAGAATTTACTCTCTATAGAAGATCTATTTTACAGTCACAGATACAAAAAAGTTGAAAGTAAAAGAATGGAAGATGATGATGTAACAGGAACCATGAGGAAGCTAGGGGAGTATACTATTATCAGACAGAATAGACTTTAAAATAACAAAATGTTACTAGAGATAATGAAGGACATTTTATAATAATGAAGGAGTCGTTCATGAAGATAAAACAGTTATAAACATATACTTCATAACAGAGCCCCAAAATACATGAAATAAAAGCTAACAGAAATGAAGGCAAAAGACAGTTCAACAGTAGTAGTTGAAGACTTCAGTACCTCTCTTTCAATAATGGGTTGAACAACTATGCAAAGGATCAACAAAGAAAAAGAAGACTTATACAGCACTGTACACCAACTACACCTAACAGATATCTGTAGGACACCCCAACAACAGTCTTTGACAATCAGAAGAATTTAATTATTTTCTAGTACACATATAACCTTCTCCAGTATAGACTATGTGCTAGGCCATAAAACAACTCTCATTTAAGAGTGAACTCATACAGATTATGTTCTTCAATCACAGTGGATTAGAATTATAAATCAATAATAAGTTTACAATTTAGTGACAAATAACGTGCTCCTGAATAATCAGTGGGCCAAAGAAGAAATCACAAGCAAAACTAGAAAATACTTGGAGATGAGTGAAATACACCTGACCAAGACTTACAGGATATAGCTAAAGTAGTACTTAGAAGGAAATTTATAGCTATAAAAGCCTATATTAAAAATGAAGAATAACCTCAACTCAGTAACCTAACCTCTTACCTTAACACTCTTGGGGGAAAAAAGAGCAGACTAAACCTTAAGCAAGACAAGGAAATAATAAAGATTAGAGCAAAAATCAGTGAAATTAAAAAAAAATTTTTAATCAATAAACCAAAAGTTGTTTCTTTAAAAAGAGCCACAAAATTAGCAAACTTTTATCTAGACTGATTAAGAATAAAAGAGAGAAGACTTAAATTACTAAAATGATATAGGGAGCATTACTACTGACTTTACAGAAATAAGGATTATAAGGGAATACTATGAACAGTTGTATGACAACAGATCAGATATCTAGGTGAAATGGATGAATTGTATATGGCCCCTGACTTAATAATGATGGTTTGACTTGGGATTTTTCACCTTTGCAATGGTGTGAGATTGTTACATATTCAGTAGAAGCTATACTTCAGATTTTGAATTCTGACATTTTCCTGGGCAAGCAACACACAGTATTGTAGTTTCTCATGATGCTGGGCAGCAGCAACGAGCAGCAACGAGCAGCAACTCCCAGTCAGCCACATGATCATGTGGATAACAACCAACACACTTAAAACCATTCTGTACTCACACAACCATTCTGTTTTCAACTTTGAATACAATATTCAATAAATTAACTATGTAATACCTTATTTTAAAACAGACTTTGTGTTAGATGATTTTGTCCCTCTATAGGCTAATGTAAGTGTTCCAAGCATATTTAATTGTAGGCTGCCGCTGCTAAGTCGCTTCAGTCATGTCCGACTCTGTGCGACCCCATAGACAACAGCCCACCAGGTTCCTCTGTCCATGGGATTCTCCAGGCAAGAACACTGGAGTGGGTTGCCATTTCCTTCTCCAGTGCATGAAAATGAAAAGGGAAAGTGAAGTCGCTCAGTCATGTCCGACTCTCAGCGATCCCATGGACTGCAGCCTATGGACTCCTCCATCCATGGGATTTTCAGGCAAGAGTACCGGAGTGGGTCGCCAGTGCTTTCTCTGAATTGTAGGCTAGGTTACGCTATCATGTTTGGTAGATTAAGTATATTAAATGCATTTTCAACTTATCAGGACGTAACCCCATCATAAGTCAGGGAAGATCTGTACTAGAAAGACAAGCAACCAACCAACCAACTTCCCACAAAGAAAAGCCCAGGACAGGATAGCTTCATTGGTGAGTTCTAACAAATATTTAAATAAGAATTAACACTAACCCTCCTCAGACTCCTCCAAAAAATAGAAGAGGGGGGAATCATTCTATAAGGCAAATATTGTCCTGATACCAAACCAGACAAAGACATCATAAGAAAACCACAGACCAATATCCCATAAATGTGAAAGTCCTCAACAAGATACTGGCAAAATGAGCAATAACTTATAGAAATGGTTATATTATATACTACAACCAAGTGGGGTTTATCCCAGAGGTGCAAGAGCCACTCATAATAGGAAAATCAATCAGTGCAGCACACCATATTAAAACATTAAAGTATAGAACTCACATAATCATCTCTATAGATGAAGAAAAAGTTTTTGACAAACTCTGATACCCTTTCATAATTTAAGAAAACAAAGAAATAAACAAGCACTCCAGCAAACTAGGAATAGAAAGAACTTCCTCAGCCTGATAAAGGACATCTGTGAAAAGCCATGGCTATCATCATACTTAACAGAAAAGGACTGAATGCTTTTCCTGTAACATTGTGAACAGGACAAGGATGTCCAGTCTCATCCCTTCTATTGAACATTGTGCTGGGGCAGCTGGGCAAGAAAATGAAATAAAAAGTCATCCAGATTGGAAAAGAAGAATTAAAACTGTCTGTATTTGCAGATGAAATGATTTGCATATAGAAAATTCTGAGGAATCCATGCAAAAACTATTAGAACTAGTAAATGTGTTCAACAGTGTTGCAAGATACAAGATCAATACACAGAAGTCAATCTATACAGTTGTAGTAAACAATCCAAAAATGAAATTATGAAGCAATTCTGTTTATAATAGCATCAAACAAAAAAGGAATAAATTTAACAAAAGCATAAAATTGTTTACTCTGAAAACTGCAAAACATTCTTGAAAGAAATTATAAATCTAAATAATGAGAAAAATGCCCCATGTTCATGGATTGAAAGATTTAATATTTTTAAGATGGTGATACTTTCCCAGTTGATCTCCAGGTTTGACGCAATCCCTATCAAAATCCCAGCTGACTTATTTGCATATTTCGACAAGCTGTTCCTGAAATTCACACAGAAATTCAAAGGATCCATATTAGCCAAAACAGTCTTGAAAAAGAATAAATTTGGAGGACCCACACTTCCCAATTTCCTAGAGTTATTAAAAAGCTACAGTAATCAAGACCACATGGTTCAGGCATAAGGCTAGATGTATGGGTCACTGGAATTGTATCGAGTATCCAGAAGTAAGCCCTTGCATTTACAGTCAGTGACTGTTTAACAAGGGTACCAAGAACAATTCAGTGGAGGAAAGAATAGTCTTTTCAACATATGGTGCTGGGACAACTAGATAATCCACACATGAAAGAATGAAATAGGATGCCTGCTTTACACCATATGCAAAAACTAACTCAAAATCGTTCAAAGACCTAAATATAAGAGCTTGAACTATAAAATTCTCGTAAGAAAACTTGGAGATAAATCTTTGTGACCTTAGATTTGGCAAGGGTTTCTTAGATATGACACCAGTAGTAGAAGGAGCCAAAGGAAAAAAATATGTAGATTGGATTTCATTAAAGTTAAAAAAGCTTTTGTACTTCAAAGGACACCATCAAGAAAGCAAAAAGACAGTCCACATATTTGGGATAAAATATTTGCAAATTACCTGACTAATAAGGGACTTATACCTGTGTCTGTATGTCAAGAATTCTTACAACTCAATAATAAAAAAAAAAAACCCAATTAAGTATGCAAAGAATCTGAATAGGCAGTTATCCAAAGATGATGTACAAGTGGCTGATAAACATAGGAGATGTTTAACATTAGTCATCAGGGAAATGCTGATTCAAAACTACAGTGAGATTCTGCTTAATACCCTTAAAATGGCTGTAATTAAAAAGGCAGGTAGTAACAAGTGTTGGCAAGCATATGGAGAAATTGAAACTCTCATAGACTGCCTGTGGGAGTGTAAATCTGGTATAGTCATTTTGGAAAACAGTGTGGCTGTTCCTCAGGTGATTTCCTATCTCTATGGCCTTGCTTATACTGTTCTTTTTATTTGGGAATGCCAATCCTTTTATCTTTGCCTGTCAGAATCTTGCCTGTCCCACAAAGCCCAGCTCAGATTACAATTCCCCAAGCCTATATTCTTAGGTTCTGCTAGGTTGTGTGTCTCTTTTTAGTATTAAAAAATCGCTTTTACTGATTCCCATTGTTTCAGATTCTTCCTAACACTTGATACTGTCAGACTTATTTGTTAATGTTTATTAGTCTGATAGGTTTGAAGTGATATTATATCCCATCTACTTGAGTTTTGCTGATTACTAGTGTCTTTGAACATCTTTTTCTTTTCTCCTCCATCTCCTGAGTCATTTGAGTGATTTTTTTCCTGTGAATTGCATGATGAGATTCTGTTGGCTTATTTTCATTTTCTTATTGATTAATATGAGTTCTTTATTCTGGATACTAGTTCTTTTTTCAGTTCAGTTCAATCGCTCAGTCATGTCCAACTCTGTGACTCCATGGACTGCAGCACGCCAGGCCTCCCTGTCCATCACCAACTCCTGGAGTTTATTCAAACTCATGTCCATTGAGTCAGTGATGCCATTCAATCATCTCATCCTCTGTCATCCCCTTCTCCTCCCACCTTCAATCTTCCCTAGCATCAGGGTCTTTTCCAATGAGTCAGTTCTTCACATGAGGTGGCCCCAGTATTGGAGTTTCAGCTTCAGCATCCATCCTTCCAATGAATATTCAAGACAGATTTCCTTAAGGATGGACTGGTTAAATCTCCTTACAGTCCAAGGGACTCTCAAGAGTCTTCTCCAACACCATAGTTCAGAAGCATCAGTCCTTTTTTAGATGTGTGATAAATATCTTTTCTCACTCTGTGCTTGTTTTTTTAACTGTTTATATTATTATTATATATTATAATAGCATCTTGTCATACAGATTTAAATTTTGATAAGTTAAATTTATCAACCTTTTATGGTTTGTTTTGTTTGTTTTGATCTCATCTAAGAAATAGTTTCTAATCCCAAGGTCATACTGATATTCTACTATTTTTTTCTAATAGTTTTAAACTTTTTGTTTCTTTAACTCAGGTCTTTGATCTTTCTGAAATTGGAGAAGTGTGAGGTGGGATCTAATATTCTTTTCTTCACATGGAAAACCAAGTATCCCAGTAAATTTTACTGAATCTGAACAAGATTCTTCCCTTTACCAGATCTTTACCACTGTTGTGAAACACAACAGTGAAATGAAAGAGTGAATTGATCTGAAAGGGAAAGGGACTCATGGACCAAATCATCAATTTGGAAAATTTCAACTGCTTTTTTCTTTTATAAGAAAGTGCAGGGAGAGCAGAAATCTTGCACCAAACAATCTATAAAGTGCTGACTACCTCCCACCTGTCTTATACCAATAGATTTGGGGTGGGGTAGGGAGCAGCAGCTGGAGAAGGCAATGACAACCCACTCCCGTGTTCTTGCCTGGAGAATCCCAGGGACAGCGGAGCCTGGTGGGCTGCCGTCTATGGGGTCGTACAGAGTCAGACATGACTGAAGCGACTTAGCAGCAGCAGCAGGGAGCAGCAGCAGCACACTCCTGGATTGGTGATTGAGACAGACTAGGTCATCTATTTTCCATTAAAATTTCTCTCATACTGGCAGACAGGGAACTTTGGAAATATGTTTTAGGTTTGTAAAACAATATTTTATCCTGAGCAATAGCACAGATTTACTTGCACAGATTTGCTTGCTAAGTCGCTTCAGTTGTGTCCGACTCTGTGCAACCCCATAGACGGCAGCCCACCAAGCTGCCCCGTCCCTGGGATTCTCCAGGCAAGAACACTGGAGTGGGTTGCCATTTCCTTCTCCAATGCATGAAAGTGAAAAGTGAAAGTGAAGTCGCTCAGTCATGTCCGACTCAGCGACTCCATGGACTGCAGCCCACCAGGCTCCTCCGTCCATGGGATTTTCCAGGCAAGAGTACTGGAGTGGGGTGCCATTGCCTTCTCCTAAGTATATGCTCTCTCTAAGTATATGCTTACTTAGGAGCAATTTTATTATTAGCTTTAATATAGCCCATTTTCTTATTTCTGTTTTTTGTGATTTTTTTTTTCCACTAAAGACTTTATCAAGCTAAGTCTGGTCTGGTTTTAGCATCCTTTCTCTTCTTGGCCAACCATGGTGGATGACCCACAGGTTGGTGCCTCCCACCTGATGGGTGAGTTCTCCCTGAAGGTGCAGCATAACTGGAGCACAGTTGATTACTGGATAGTCCTCCCTTTCTTGTTATCTCAGGGGGAGTTGCCTTGCCACAACTAAGAAAAGTGCCTCACTTACACCCTTATATCACCCTGGGGCTCAGCAGTGGGAGGCTGGTCAGGTGGGCTTTGAATCCATAGTATAGGCAACCTCAGATTCAGGTCAATGGGCTGATCTGGAGCCAACACTGCCTGGCTGCTGCCTCCTGCTGTCGACCTACATTCTCACCAGGATAGTACTCCTAGCAGCCAGGCCTCCAAACTAGTAAGAGCAATTAAGATTTAGGCCTTTTTTCCCCCTGGAACTCACAGATTCAAGGGTCCATTTAATTTTTCTTTCCTCCTGCTTATTAAAGAAAAGAGAGAAAAAGCCCACAAACTGCAATTAAAGTATTTCCCATCTTTACTTTAGCCTGTCAACTCAAAGCAGTAAAAACGATTTTGCTATCAGGATGTAGTTTTGTGAGCTCTGTCTCCTAAACATCTTTGTAGTTTCCCTCTGTCCCATTGTTACTGTTTTAGCTTTGCCTTTGGGCTGTTGCCACAACTTCCCATCTGGTTCCTCCTCTGATCTCATCAACTCCGTACCCCTCTCTATATTGCTACTAGAGTAGTTTTTATAGAACACAAATCTGAAACTCCCCAGTTTAAAATCCTCCAATGGATTCTTTTGTTTATTTTGTTTATTATTTTTTTTCAATGGATTCTTTTTATAAATTAATTAATTTAATTTTGGCTGTGCTGGGTATTCGTCATTGTGTTCAGGCTACTTTTCATTGAGGTGCACAAGCTTCTCATGTGACTTCTCTTGTGGAGCACAGGTTCTAGGCAGCACAAGATTCAGTTTGTGGCATGAAGACTCTAGAGCTCGAGCTCAGCAGCTATGGCACACAGGCTTAGTTGCTCCTCAGCATGTGGAATCTTCCTGGACCAGGGATCAAACCCGTGTCCCCAGTATTCACAGGCAGATTCTGTACCACCACCTTCAATAGATTATTTACTGATAAACTCTTACCCACACTCTGTAAACCCAGTCATGCTGAACTGTTTGCCATTTGCCTGATATGGCATATGTTTTTATGAACATATGCATGAAATTAATATATATTTCTTTATCCCTACCCCACACACCTCTGACGGGCTCATCTTATTCATTGTTCAAGGACAACTAAAATAAATAACTTTTCTTCTGAAAAGCTATTCCCACCCATCTCAGACCTGTTCTTCACTTCCTCCTCGGCATTTCAATAACATGCCAACCTTCTCTGATTTTATATCTTATATATTGCCTATAGATAGATTAATATAAATTACCTATATTATTTCCCTGTTGAACTGTAAGCTCTATGTAGAGAACCTTGCACCATGCTTATTAACACAATAAGCATTTGCTCAATGCTAACAGTGCTGATGGATAATGATGAAGAAATCTGGATTAAGTCACTTTAGGCCTTCACTGACCACTTACTACCAGTCTTATAATGTCAATTCAGTTTTTTTTTTTAAGGGAAAAGAAGAGTGATCAAGGCAGGAAGAAGATAAAATTATTTTAAGGGAAGGCGATTTTTAAATTGGGAAGTCTGGCCAAAGATGGGTGGTCAGGACAGGGAAGAGTTGAAAGAATTGAGTCTGGATTTGAACAAGAAAAAATTCAGGAAGAATGACTGATATCATATCTGTGGATTGTTGTGCTGGAGCAGGGGAAACAGACATGTTCTGTGAGGGTGGAACTAGGACCTGTAGTTTGGAAACTGTTCAGGGTTAGATTCCTTCCAAGGTTGATTTTTAGTGCAAAGTAAAGAAATTTCTTAGCCTCCAGAGCTCTTCAGAAGAAGCTTTGACTGCCTGAAGAGATTCTGAATACACCATCATTAGAAGGTATGCTGGCATAGGCTGTGTGACCAGCCATGTGGGCCACTATTGAAGATATTCCAGTGCTGGATGGCAAATTGGACTCAATCACCTCTAATCTCTCTTCTAACTCTGTAATTCAGTGCTCGTGTGATGCTTTTCAGTAATGTGAGCATGGTCTATATTAGGACACCGAGTGGGAACAGAATAGCTTTTTAAAAAAAACAACCTGAACCATCTTTGATCAAAGCAATTCTCCTGAGTAATTTCCTGTTTTCTCAGGTTTCGAATCTGAAATAAGAATATTGGCGAAGAAAATAGCAGCCAAATCTAGAGGTTTACGCAAAGCAGACTCGTGTTTTGAGGGAGGTTGGTAGAGTGGACTTTGTCTCATTCAGCCAGCCCAGTTCTGTAGCCACTCTCTTTTTACTAGTTGCGTAAGATAAATCTAAGCTTCAATATCCTCATCTATAAAATGAGACTAATATATTTCATAAAGTTAGGATAAAAATTAAATCAGATAAAGAAGTGCCTGATACAGTGCTCAGAACATATTACAAATTCAAAATATATCCTTCCTTTTGCCTTCTTCTTTCTCATTTTGAGAGAATTAAAGTGTTTGAAGTTTTTGTTTGTTTTTATTGTTTGGTTGTGTTGCTTATTTGGTTTTTTGGTTACCCCTGGTGTGGGAGGAACAGTTTTTTTTATTTTATTTGTGAGCTTCAGACCTGCAGTGCCTTCATTGCATAAGTGTCCCCCCTGCTTACAGCGACAAAATCCTCTTTGTCTTCCTGACCCAAGGAGTTAGTCTTCTACTAGCTTTTTGATACACTGCTATTTGTACTTCCTAAAGATCAGATCATTTCAGAAATGATTCCTCTTGAAAGTAATTTCTAATTTCCATATTAATCAAAAAATAGCTTTATATTTCTTCAGTCCTAATTCTAGTAACAGTAAAAGGGATTAGATTGTATTAACATCTATAAAGCAATTAAAATGTACACCTCAGAATCCCAGGAAAACTTGATCACTACTGAAGCTTTTGAGGTACAAGAGAGAAAAGCTTATTTGTGGCCAGTTATTCTCATCACTCTTGACTTCAAAAAATATAAATACAGGAGGGGCATACTTGTTTCCAAGGAGGAAGTCCTAGTTATTTGGTAGGTGTGGAAAAAGCCAGTTCCCACCACTGATTTGGACTTCTCTTGTGGCTCAGCTGCTAAATAATCTGCCTGTAATGCAAGAGACCTGGGTTTGATCACTGGGTTGGGAAGATCCCCTGGAGAAGGGAAAGGCTACCCACTCCAGTATTCTGGCCTGGAGAATTCCTTGGACTGTATAGTCCATAGAGTCACAAAGAGTCGGACACAACTGAGCGACTTTGACTCACTCACCACTGATGTACTAAATAATCTTAGCCAAAAAATCATTTTACCTCTGTGAACCTTGATTTCCTTATCTACAACATGGGGGAAATAACGTTAGTGTTGTTTTGAGACTTGAGTGACATCAGTTCAGTTCAGTTCGGTTGCTCAGTCATGTCCAACTCTTTGCGACCCCATGAATCACAGCACACCAGGCCTTCCTGTCCATCACCAACTCCCAGAGTTTACTCAAACTCATGTCCATCGAGTCGGTGATGCCATCCAGCCATCTCATCTTCTGTCGTCCCCTTCTCCTTCTGCCCCCAATCCCTCCCAGCATCAGGGTCTTTTCCAATGAGTCAACTGTACGCATGAGGTGGCCAAAGTACTGGAGTTTCAGCTTCAGCATCAGTCCTTCCAATGAACACCCAGGACTGATCTCCTTTAGGATGGACTGGTTGGATCTCCTTGCAGTCCAAGGGACTCTCAAGAGTCTTCTGCAACACCACAGTTCCAAAGCATTAATTTGCGTTGGTGGTATAGTGGTGAGCATAGCTGCCTGCCAAAAGCATTAATTTTTTGGCACTCAGCTTTCTTCACAGTCCAACTCTCACATCCATACATGACCACTGAAAAAACCATAGCCTTGACCAGATGGACCTTTGTTGGCAAAGTAAAGTCTCTGCTTTTTAATATGCTGTCTAGGTTGGTCATAACTTTTCTTCCAAGAGTAAGAGTCTTTTAATTCCATATCATGTGTTAAAGTATATTTTGTCTGAGTGGTAGATGAAACATCCATGTTGTATCACCATGCACTTCAGCAGATCCAGGCAGTCTTGGGGAACTGGGACTTGGAATGCACTCTGCTCACTTGGGTGGAGCAGAGCCTGTCCAGAGTCTTGGGAGTGTGCTGAGAAGACTTCAGCAGGGAATAATTGCAACCTAACAAGTGTTGCTATGTCCTGAAGCTTACATTCTAGTGACAGAAGATGAGCAGTCTCCTGTAAGTAGGTAAACATATAGTATGTCAGGTTGTTAACCTCTGTGAAGGAAAACAAAGCAGGATAAGAAGCACAGAGAGTAATGGAAGTTGAAGGTACGTTTTAGAAAGAATGTATGATGACCTTTGAACAGAATTCCAGAAAGGAGGAAAGGGGAAGGGTGAAGGTTCTGAGATGGGGAAATGGTTGACACATTTAAAGAACAGCGCTGAGGCCATTGTGGCTGGAGTGGATTACCATGGAGGCAAGTAGTAGGGCTTTCCTGAAAGCTCAGCTGGTAAAGAATTCCTGCAGTACAGTAGATCCCAGTTTGATTCCTGGGTTGGGAAGATCTGCTGGAGAAGGGATAGGCTACCCACTCCAGTATTCTTGGGCTTTCCTGGTGGCTCAGCTGGTAAAGAATCTGCCTGCAATGCGGGAGACCTGCCTTTGATCCCTGGGTTGGGAAGATCCCCAGGAGAAGGGAAGGGCTACCCACGCCAATATTTTGGCCTGGAGGATTCCCTGGACTGTCCCATAGTCCCATAGTCCATGGGGTTGCAAAGAGTCAGACACGACTGAGCGACTTTCACTTTCAAATAGTAGGAGAGGAAGTTAAGAGGTAACCGAAGTCCAGGTGGGTCACTGAAAGGATTTTTTTGTGGTTGTCATGGGAAGCTATGTGGAGTTTAAAGAGAGGAGTATTGTGATCTCATTTAACGTTTTAAGGGGTTGTTCTGGTTGCTGTGGGAGACAGACTGCATGGCAACAAAGAAGCAGAGAGACCAGTTAAGAAGCTATTGCAATCATCTAGGTAAGAAATAATGATGACTTGGACTAGAATGGAAAGTATATAAGTAACAAGATATGGTTAGATTTTGAATATTTTCTGAAGGTGGCACTGAAAAGGAGTTGCTGATGAATTAGATGTGAATAGGAGAAAAAAGTAGAGTCAAAGATGGCTGTAAGATTTTGGGCCTGAGGAACTAGAAGAATGAATTGTCTTTTACTGGTGTGGAGAAAAAGCTTGGAGAACAGATTTGGAAGGTAGAAAGTAAATATTTAGAAGATAGAAAGTAAGTATTTAATTTTGAATCATAATTTAAAATAATAGTTCCTAAGTTTTTGAACTCTTAACTGTTTGCCTGGCTCCTAGCACTTTGAGGTCTTATTAATTTAATACTTATACCAACCTATTAGGTAAATAATATTATTAGTCTAATTTTATAAATGGGAAGACTAAAGCACATCAAATGGCCCAAGGTCACACAAAATGATTAGTGATGTTCCTGGAATTCAAACCTAAGCTTAGATGTAGCTCCAGAGACCATACTCTTAGCCACTCTGCCATATAAACTTGATGTCTAGCAAACATCCAAGTGGAGATGTTGAGTAAGCAGTTAGATACTATATGAGTTAGGTGTTCAGGAGAGAAGTCCAGTCTAGCTGTATGAAACTTAAGCATAGGTAGTGAACATAAAAATGAAAACATATGTTAGGGCCAATGACCATAAAGGGAGATATACTCACAAGAAGAAAAAATGATGAGATCAAGCTCTAAAATGCAACCTAGCTTTCAGGTGTGGTTAACCTATCAGTCCTGCTTCTTAGATCCAGGGAGGGAACAAGCCAAGCTTCTTATGGATGTCCCCAAATGCTACCCTTCATCCTTCTGCCTGGAATGTTCTCCCTCCCCATTTTTTTGTCTACATCCAGGGACACCTAGTACCCAGTATAATCCCTGGCAGACAATAGGTAATAAATAAATGGTTGTTGAAGGCCCCTTCTCTTCTCACTTGACAGCCTTGTCAGGCACTTTTCGGGGTGCATTCCAACTGTCCACTGATCTGTTTTTCTCCTTCATTACTTGGTGACGTTTTCAAGGCCAGGAATCCTCTTGATTTTGTTTTGTTTTTAAACGTTTCATAGCTTCAAAATACAACCCCTGAGTAATATCTTTATTGAGTTCCTACTCTGCCTTGGGGCTTCCCAGATGGCTCAGTTCAGTTCAGTCGCTCAGTTGTGTCCAACTCTTTGTGACCCCATGGACTATAGCATGCCAGGCTTCCCTGTCCATCACCAACCCCCAGAGCTTGCTCAAACTTATGTCCATCAAGTCAGTGATGCCATCCAACCAACCATCTCATCCTCTGTTGTCCCCTTCTCCTTCTACCTTCAATCTTTTCCGGCATCAGGGTCTTCAGGACTGATTTCCTTTAGGATGGACTGGTTGGATCTCCTTGCAGTCCAAGGGACTCTCAAGAGTCTTCTCCAACACCACAGTTCAAAAGCATCAATTCTTTGACGCTCAGCTTTCTTTATAGTCCAACTCTCACATCCATACATGACTATTGGAAAAACCATTAGCTTTGACTAGACAGACCTTTGTTGGCAAAGTAATGTATCTGCTTTCTAATATGCTGTCTAGGTTGGTCATAGCTTTTCTTCCAAGGAGCAAGCATCTTTTAATTTCATGGCTGCAGTCACCATCTGCATTGATTTTGGAGCCCCCCAAAATAAAGTCTGTCACTGTTTCTATTGTTTCCCCATCTATTTGCCATAAAGTGATGGGACCGGATGTCCATCCAGTGGTGGGTCATGGCATCTGGTCCCCAGTGGCTCAGCAGTGAAGAATCCGCTGAGTCAAGAGACACAGGTTTGATCCCTGGGTTGGAAAGATGCCCTGGAGAAGGAAATGGCAACACACTCCAGTATTCTTGCCTGGAGGAGCTTGATGGGCTACAATCCATGGAGTCTCAATGGTCAGACATGATTTAACAACTAAAGCACAACAAATTCTAGGCCTTATATGTGCTAGGCACCAGAGATCCCAGCAGCATCAAAAGAGGCAGTAGGATGAGTAATACAAGTTAGGGACAAGGAAACAAAATGAGCAAAACAAAACCAGGAACATTGTTGGGAGGAAGCCCAGCTTACCTATGATACTCTTTCTGGACAGAGGAAGTTGATGGTGGGGAAGAGATATTCTCTACTGGCCACACAGACTATTCATCCCTAGCCTGTGTTTGAAGAAAGTGGGGAAAAACCACTAGACCATTCAGATATGACCTAAATCAAATCCCTTATGACTATACAGTGGAAGTGAGAAATAGAGATAGAGTGCCTGATGAACTATGGATAGAGATTCGTGACACTGTACAGGAGACAGGAATCAAGACCATCCTCAAGAAAAAGAAATGCAAAAAAGCAAAATGGCTGTCTGAGGAGGTCTTACAAATAGCTGTGAAAAGAAGAGAAGCGAAAAGCAAAGGAGAAAAGGAAAGATATACCCATTTGAATGCAGAGTTCCAAAGAATAGCAAGGAGAGATAAGAAAGCCTTCCTCAGTGATCAGTGCGAAGAAATAGAGGAAAACAATAGAATGGGAAAGACTGCAGATCTCTTCAAGAAAATTAGAGATACCAAGGGAACATTTCATGCAAAGATGGGCACAATAAAGGACAGAAATGGTATGAACCTAACAGAAGCAGAAGATATTAAGAAGAGGTGGCAAGAATACACAGAAGAACTGTACAAAAAAGATCTTCACGACCCAGATAATCACAGTGGTGTGATCACTCACCTAGAGCCAGACATCCTGGAATGTGAATTCAAGTGGGCCTTAGGAAGCATCACTATGAACAGAGCTAGTGGATGTGATGGAATTCCAGTTAAGCTATTTCAAATCCTCAAAGATGATGCTGTGAAAGTGCCGCACTCAATATGCCAGCAAATTTGGAAAACTCAGCAGTGGCCACAGGACTGGAAAAGGTCAGTTTTCATTCCAATTCCAAAGAAAGGCAATGCCGAAGAATGCTCAAACTACTACACAATTGCACTCATCTCACACGCTAGTAAAGTAATGCTCAAAATTCTCCAAGCCAGGCTTCAGCAATACGTGAACCATGAACTTCCAGATGTTCAAGCTGGCTTTAGAAAAGGCAGAGGAATCAGAGATCAAATTGCCAACATCCGCTGAAGAATTGATGCTTTTGAACTGTGGTGTTGGAGAAGATTCTTGAGAGTCCCTTGGACTGACTGCAAGGAGATCCAACCAGTCCATCCTAAAGGAGATCAGTCCTGGGTATTCATTGGAAAGACTGATGTTGAAGCTGAAACTTCAATACTTTGGCCACCTCATGCGAAGAGCTGACTCATTTGAAAAGACCCTGATGCTGGGAAAGATTGAGGGCAGGAGGAGAAGGGGATGACAGAGGATGAGATGCCTGGATGGCATCACCGACTCAATAGACATGGGTTTGGGTGGACTCCGGAAGTTGGTGATGGACAGGGAGGTCTGGCGTGCTGCAGTTCATGGGGTTGCAAAGAGTCGGACACGACTGAGCGACTAAACTGAACTGAGCCTGTGTTTGAGAAGCTTAGATGCTTGCTGTCTGGGTTGAGGGGAGGAGGTGGTGGTTTGCTCAAGGAGTAGGAAAGAGGACCTGATCAAGCGCTGTTGTATACAGGCAAAGAAGACATAGCAATGCCTTCAAGAAACTTACAGATTGAGGAAAGGGGGAAGGACAGGGAATGTAAAGAAACCATTGAAGTACACTGTGATAAATTCTATAATTGGGGATGCATGTGTCTTCGAATTTCTTCTGTTCTACAGGATAGAAGATACAGATAGAGTTCAGTGAAGTATAAGTCACTTTCAGACAATCAGAGCAGTCTCACAGTGGAGGAGGGTGCTGAGTCTCATGAAAGGAAAGAGTTTGTGATCAGTAGAGATGTAAGGGCAGAGATGAATGATGCCATGAATATGTTGTAGAGGAGCCATAGCCTCAAATGTGAGGGTGGACCAAATGGCCTTGAAGTTACTTCTAATCTCTGCAAATCTGTGAACCTAAGTCCCTGCCTTTCTCTCAGCCTGAGAATGTCACCTAGAAAATGAAGGTCTTTCTAATGCTGCTGTTCTTTGATACCTGCCAAATTCAAGTGAAAAAAAAAATTCTTAGAAACACTGAAGGAAGATCCTATAATTGCCCCTAAAAGTAAAAGACATCTGAAATGATGTAATAGGGGTGTCATTACTCTTGGCTGTGACATCTCTCACGTGAAGCTGAATACAGATTTCAGCCATGAGACCAGATCACTTTATTTTCTAGATTAAAACCTTGACTTTGGCAGACCTCCATATTGCTAATTCGGAGAAGGCAATGGCACCCCACTCCAGTACTCTTGCCTGGAAAATCCCATGGACGGAGGAGCCTTGGTGGGCTGCAGTCCATGGGGTTGCTAAGAGTAGGACGCGACTGAGCGACTTCACTTTCACTTTTCACTCTCATGTATTGGAGAAGGAAATGGCAACCCACTCCAGTGTTCTTGCCTGGACAGTCCCAGGGATGAGGATCCTGGTGGGCTGCTGTCTATGAGGTCACCTGGAGTTGGACACGACTAACGCGACTTAGCAGCAGCATATTACTAATCAAGTGACAACAAGTTGGCTGCCTTGGCTCTGAAGTCAGAAAATGATTGGGGAGTAGAGAGAGATGAATTTTCTTTGGAGTTGGAAAGGATTTAGGGAAAGGCATATTAACAAAGATACATTATTAAAGCTCAGTATTTACAAATCCCAAAGAAGCTTTTAGGGATTTAGGGATTTAATCTTTGACTTTTAAAATCAGCTTTCCATTGTCAGTCAAAATACCAATGAGCATTAAAAAAAACTGTAGCGAGCAGTGAGACAGGCACTTACACACTGCTAGTGCGAGTACAGATTGATAGTCTTTCTAGAAAGCAGTGTGTGCAAAGTATGTGAAGTCTCTTAGCTTGTCACTTCTCATCATTTCTGCTGCTGTTTCCCTGATCTGAGCCTCGTCATCCATGCAAGGAGTTTATAGGCGCTCCTAACTGGTCTCTAGGCTTCTCTATTCTTCCCCCATTATGGTCTGTTTTCCACACAGCAGAGTGACGTTTTTCAAGCCTAAGTCAGATTATGTTATTATTCTGCTCAAGATCCCGTCATGGCTTCTCATTTCACTCAGAGTAAAAGTTTGAAGTCCTTACAGGGCCTGTAGGCCCCTACGTGAACAGCCCAGCCTTTTATCTGACTCATCTACTGCCTCTTCCCTCCTCATTTGTTCCACTTCAGCTACACTGGCCTCTTCACTGTTCCTCAGACATGTCCCGTATCATATACCCCCAACTTAGAGCCATTGTGCTGAGTATTTCCTTCATCTGAAATGCTCTTCCTTCAGCCATCTGTTTGGTTAACTATTTCCTTCAAGTCTTTCTGGAAATCTTACTGTCTCTGTGACATTATTCACAATATCCAAAAGATATTCACAATATCCAAGTGTCCACCAACAAATGAATTGAAAAACAAAGTTGGTGTGTATATATATATACATGTACATATGGTGGAATATTACTTATCCATGAAAAGGATTGAAGTTCTGATACATACTAAAACATGGATGAGCTTAATTCTGTTAAGAAACCAGACACAAAAGGATAAATAGTATTTGATTCCCTGTATATAACATATCTAGAATAGGCAAATTTATAGAGACAAAGTAGATTAAAGGTTAATACAGGTTATGGGAAGAGGGAATGGAGTATTATCGCTTAATAGGTAGAGTTCTGTTCAGATTAGTTTAAAAGTTTTAGAAATACATAGGATGGTTGTATAACATTGTGAATGTAATGAATGCTACTTAATTATACACTTAAATGGTTCAAATCACAAGTTTTGTTACATATATTTTGTCACAATAGAAAAAATTTTAATCCCTATATATACTATGAGTGGTGGACTGCATCAGGCTTGTGTGGCTCTCTAGGGCCACTTGTGAGCATCTCTTCTCAACTATTCATTTGATGATGTTGCTGGCTTGAAACCGGCCATGGTGGGAATATTTACAGCATGGAACTCAGCAAGTGCTACAAAATAGGGCTTCACTGCAGTTTCCTTGGGCCAGTTGTTAAATATTTACCAGCACACCACTGAATATGTGTGTATAAAAATGCATAGAAAACTATCTGGAGACTTAAATGCCAAACTGTTACTGTCTCTGCGGAGGAGAATAGTGTTGTGGCAGGAATGTGAAAGTAGAGTTACACCTTTTACCATATATACTTATATAGTGTTTCAGTTTTTTTTTTTAACAGTGAGCATATAGACATATATATCTTATACTGCTTTTAAAAAATAGAAAAATATGTATATGTTTTCTATTTTTCTCAGAAGGCTTAAACCAGTCACATACACAGTCTGAAATGGCTCATGAAGAGGCTGAAGGCCAAGCCTGGGACGTGGATTCCATTTCCTCAGAAATCTTTCTTCTTGCCCAACTAAATAGGGGGTTTTTTTTTCTTCTGTCTTTTCATAGGTTACCCCACAGCCTATCCAGCTGCGGCCCCTGCCTACAACCCCAGCCTGTATCCCACCAATAGCCCCAGTTATGCTCCAGGTAAGGAGAAAGTGGAGTCAGTAGTGATGAGTGGGATGGGAGGTGAGGCTCTACTTGGAAAAAAATAAACTCAAAATACCTGCTGGCCTTTCCATGTCTTTAATTGCTCTGGGCTCAGCTTGTCCATGATTGATTGTCCAGGGAGTCCCCTCTGGGAACTGGGGCAGTTGAGCCTCCAGGTTGGGGCGGGAACAGAATTTCCTCTATTCTCTTAGTAACTTACAGTGACTCCTCTCTCTTCTACTAGAATATCTGAGACATGTATGCTCCGCACAGAACCTTTTCTGCCCTCCTCATGTCCACACCCGTGTTTGCTCCGTTTCCCCTGAGGCTGCCATTGACATACACAGACTCACACACACTGGACACCCACTCACTCACACAGCAGACTTCTGGCTGTTGACCTGGAAGAGAGTGAGAGACTTGCCACCAGACATAAAGAGCTGGTTTTCAAGCTGAAGCAAAGAACTTGTTTTTCAAAAATAACAAAGGGCCAACACTCCTTGGTTAGAAGCTGAAACCGATTTGAAAGTATTGAAGAAGTTTGTTTCAGTTTGGGAGCAATGCAGAGGTCTTACCACTGATGTTAACCCCCATGCCCCCATCCCCGCTGGCAAAAGCCTCTCTCAGCTGGTGCTTTAACACTCAAGGGGCAGGAGAAAGATTGTGGGCTCTGCAGTTCGTAAGTCTTGGGTTTAAATCCTGATTATTCAACTCACTAGTTGTGAGGCCTTAGACAGGTTACCTCACCTCTGAGAAATGTGCTACTTACCTCAATGTTGTAGATGGTTTTAAGTGTAAGTTCCTCTTCATTTATTCAACAAGTATTGCTGAATGCCCTTCACACTAGAACAGAATAAAAGGGAGGATATTATCTTTGCCTAAAGTAGCTTACAGTTGATTTAGGAGCTGACATGTAAACAAATTCCTGGCTGTATGGTGTGATGAATATTGTAAAAGGAATACATACAAGAGGAGAGGAAGCAAAGGAGGGAACAACCTCTGCTTGGGGTTGAGTGTAGGGGAAGGCTTCACAGACAACTTAATGGATACTTGAGAGAGAAGTAAGAAACATTCTTTTTTGTTTGGTTGGTGGAGGGGTTTTTTTGTTGTTAAGAGGCATTCTTTTTCTGTGTTTGTTTTGGTTGGTTGGGTTTTGTTGTTATTGCTGAGAGGCACCTTTTTAAACATACAAAGGAAAAGCGGGGCATTCTAGGTGGACTGGAGCCTGGGCAAAAGCACGGAGATGGGAGGAATGACACTGAAGAATATCAAAGTAGTGAGAATGATTGAAGCATAGGCTCTTGGGTGGGACAGAATCTGGATTACAGATTAATCTAGAATCTGGATTACAGATGTTTGAGTGCCGAATTTGGAAAGTCCTTGAATGTCATGATAATACCCTCATTTTCATGTTTAGTAATTATTATTCTAAAGTGAGAAAGCTTGAAAAGGCCTTAGAGAGCCTCCAGTTCAGTTCCTTCTCTTGACAATGGAAATGCAGAGAGAAGCAGTGTTTTATCCATGTTACCCAATGAATCAACAGTAACAATAGAACCCTTGGCAGATCTAAGGGTTCTTGGTCTTATGCTTTCTGTGCCAATCCAGTACTCACCCCACTGGTGTTCCCTTTCTTCCAGGATGTTTAAATGAGACAAACATGGGCTGTGCCAGAAGACCTAGATTTGCATTCCGACTCTGTCCCTTCCTAGATTAGCAATCTTAAAGTCTCCTGACCTCTGAGCCTCATTTGCCCCTCCTAAAGTAGGGATAATGTCGTGATCATGTTATACTCCCTGCACATGCATATCATGAGCCCTGCTCTTTTTTGGCAGATAAAGAACTATTTTATGCAAATAAGTGATGTTAATCCCTAAAGTGCTTACATAGGTACATTATTCCACTTGCCCTTGCTATGCCAAGGGCACTCTGGAAGACACTATAGATGATTCAGATTTGTGAAACTGCAGTCATTGCCCTCAAAAAGCTTGTGAGGGGAACAGTGACACACAGGCTAAAAAAAAATCTATAATGGTATCTCACCACTGATATTTTATCCTATACTCACTTTAATCAAGAAGATATATATTTCCCCAAAAACATATACTAGGGGGCAGAAGCAATGAAAAATTTAAATGGAAAGATGATTATGTCTTTTGAAATGAAGTTAGGTTGGGGTAAAGCTGTGCCTATTCCTCCACATCCAATATACATTCCGCCTTCCATGATGGAACATACACTTCCCCCACCTCCATCAGGACTGCCTTTTAATGCGAAGCCTAGAGAGCGGTTAAAAAACCCCAATGCTCCCATGTTACCACCACCTAAAAACAAGGAGGATTTTGAGAAGGTAATTTAAAAAATGTACGTAGGGCCGCATCTAATTTGTAAATACTAAATCTGTGGTAGTATTTCTTTTCAACAATTTTATAGAAAATGTGTGTGTAATTCTGTTTGGTAACTGTTAAAGAAAAAGAAATAACTTAGATGTGTTCCCTGCCTTTAGCCCATGGAAACCCTGTACTGGGATAATAGATCATATTTTTATTTGTGGCCACCATTCCTTTTTTGACCTCTTACTAAATTTTTTTGTTTTGTTTTGTTTAAAAAAAAAAAAAAACTAGGGGGCAGAAGCAATGAAAACTACAGAAATTCTCTCTTATAAAAAACTTAATCAAATTTGATAAGTTCTATCTTACTTAAAAACTTTGGTGGTTTTGATACTAATCTTACAGTATAAAAATTATTTCAATGCTATGAAATCTGTGAATTGTCTTGGTAAACTACCCAGTCTAAAACACAATGAGATGAGTAGTGTAGAAGGTTAGGTAGGATCCAGGGTGAAGGAGATGCATTATCTTCATAGTCAGGAGGCCATCAGTGACCTCTGCAGAAGTGGTCAGGAAGGGGAGGCTGGGAGTGAAGGAGTGGATTTGGCAGATGGAGCCTACAGTTACAAGAGGCTTGGCTACTGGCAAAAGGAGGATGGAGGGGGATTGAGTAGAAGGGGAGACGGGGTTAAATGAGGGGTTTTGTTTTTGTTCTTTCTGGAAATGAGCATTAAATAAGTACTGATGAGAAGGAGCAAGTGGAGAGGGCATTGAGACACAGAAGAAGGCATGTCAGATGGAGTCAGGCTTCCAAGGAGGCTGTAGTGGTGTGGGAAGTCCAGAGCTCGATTCTCTCATTTGTTTTGGGGAGCTAGTGGAATGGGGTGCCTCCCATGGAAGAGCAGCTCTTCCTCTCAGACTAAAGAAAAGGTCACAGGTGGGTGTGCTTAGAATTACTTGCCCAGTGCTAAGTGTAGAGTTCTTATCTCCTGATCTTGATTTGCTGAGACAAGTGAGCAAGGAGAGAGGGAGCGTTCTCAGTGAGAGAGGTAGCATTCTCAGAGAGGTAAGGGATGAGCCTCACTGTGAGAGGTGGGAGAGGATATTTGAGCAGCAACACAGCCGTGTAACATTGGAAGCACAACTGAGGTGGAGACTGCGTTTCTCAAGGCTCTCCCCCAGCCCTGGGATATTTGCTCATAATGTTCCAAACTTCTGATGATAGATTTAGGATTAGTTTGCCAAGAAAGCAGAAGGACAGGGAATAAATAGCTAACATTTGTTGAATGGTTCTTATGTGTCAGGGGCTATTTTAAGCTCTTTATGGGTATTAACTTGTTTTATATCACAGCAGACCTTTGAGGTCATTACTGTTATTCCCATTTTTCTAAGTGGGAAAACTAAAACTTGAAGTTAATGGAACTAGCCCAAAGATCCCAATCTAGGCATCCAGCCACCACATCCACAGGCACTCTTAACCACATTATAGTTGCAGTTGACTAGAGAGAAATTGAGATGTTAGAGCAGTCAGGTGAGAGAGGGAAGGGAGAATAGATAGAAAAAACCTGAGACTGGGGCGATGGGGTGGGGGAGAATGGATAGATTGAAAAGCTCCTAGCATGTATAAAGTACTGATTAAGTTTTAATTTTAATGCACACAGAATATCAACCCACATCTAACTTGATTTTCCCCAATTTTGCATTTTTAAAAATCAATAATTTCTAAGCTCTGACCAAACCATTTTCTCAGAAACCCACACAGTCCACTAGACAGGGTGGTATTAGTACACTGTGTCAGAAAGCCCCAAACTGGGAGTTGGAAGACCAGGGTTGTAGCACTAACTCTCTACTGATTCTGGTGTGACCTTGGGCAGATCCTTTTGTCTTTGGAGTTACATATGCACACAGCTGGTCTATGGCGTACGGTGGGAGGCTGGCCTCTGCATTTCCAGGTCTCTTGACTGCGGTGGAGGTGCTGACTCAAGGACAGTGAAGATGCTGTAGGCGCTCTCAGCTTCCTGCCAGAGCTGCCATTTGTGATGCTGAGAGATGCTGCAGGATAGACGCCTGCAGAGGAGTCAGGCTCTCAGGTTGAAATTTCTCTCAGCTTCTTCAAGGAAACAAAGAAGTTGCTTCAAAAAGAGCTATTTATAGCAGCACTGAGTATCCTTCGATGTCATCTGTCCAGAATGCAAGGAAATGTTTCACTTCTTCATTGGTTTTGAAAGCAGCTTGGGTACTTGGAGCTTTTTTCCAAGCTCTAACAACTTGAGAGATCTTCTTTAAATTTGGCCCCGCAGGAGGTGTAGCCAACAGAGACTTGTTTTCAGAATCTAGAGACCAAAGGATGTGTCATATTAACGGTAATCTGACTTGAAAATGAAGCAAAAGGAAAAACAGAATAACTAACATAGATAAAAATGAAATACCTTCTCACAAAAAATCTTTATAAATCATTGTCATCTGTTGTTGCACTTGATTTCATAGCAGCCTTCTAGAGTAGATACATTATTCCCATTGTGCATATGATGAACCTGAGAAGGGGAAGGAATTTGTATTTTCTGAACACCTGCCATGATCCAGGCACCATGCAGGTCTTGTCACAATTTTTTTTTTTTCCCTACAGTCCTGTGAGTTAGAGCTTCTTGTCTCCAGTTTTGCTCAGAGAGGTAAAATTACTTGTGCAAAGTTGCACAGCTAAAGAGCAGTGGAGCTCAGATTCAAAGCCAGTCTGACTGCCCACAGTCTGTGCCCCTTCTATAGCAGCACACTGTCCCAGAGGTTTTAGGGAATGAAGTGCCCCTACATTGGTCCTAGCCCTCCAGCACTTTATAGAGAGCTCTTCAGAGACCAAAGATGGTGGTTTTGTCCCTAAACCTTTAGCTTTTTATCCAGCACATACCGCCTCTGTCATGTGTGAAGTCCCTCTGCAATGCTTGGGAGAACTGAAATTTATTCTTAGCATAAACAAGCAAAGAGCAGGAACTTGGACGTGTGCACTTCCAGGCAGCTCTGGGTCAGCTGCCTGGAAGATGTCGTGGCATCCAAAGGGTACCCCTCCCCAGTGAGTGGGCTTTCCTGGATGGCAAGTCTGTCACCCTCTCCAGGGTGGAGGTACTTTGTACCCTCTGTGTTCACGGTTTTCTTATGTAGCCCGGGGGAAACTGCTATTTTGAGACAAAGTTTGTTTTTGTAACTGCAATATGTACTACTTTGCACAGATTCTTAGTGGTAATTTCAACTAACATTTCTATCCAACAGAGTTTCAGTTCCTGCATTCAGCTTATGGTAGGAAAGCTATTTTTCCTCATCTGTATTATGGCCTATGAATGTGTTATCTCGTAACAACAGTAGATCCCCTCTCCTTTCCTCCCCAAATCCCATCCCCTAGGCTTGGGCTCCCCCAGGTGGCTCAGCAGCAGTTCCTAAAGCATGCAGGAACATGTCTGATGGTGCAAAATCATGGGTTGGAGACACACATGAACCGTCCCCTAGGGCAGCAGTGAAGGATCATGGCACTAAAAGGCGTCTCTCCCTTTCCTCACCTCCGGGGTCCCATCTGACCTAAGTCAGAAACCTTCACCCTGTGACTGCTGAATTCAAACCAATGAACAAAAATTCCTGGGCCTCCATGGCTCCTCTGTGGAGGAATACCTGGATCATGCCTGTAAGAACACAAAAAACCAGTCTGCCCAGGATCAGATTTTTCTGTCTCCATTGGCGGTCTCACATGTTTAAAGACCTGGTTGACTTTAGATGCATCTATTCCCTCAGCCCAGATCTTGAGCTCTGGCTCATCTGGGGGCATTTTCCTGGATGGTGAGAGGTGAGGGTCAAGTGTGCTAATAAACCAGGGACCAGAGCTGGATGCTCTGGGCAGTGTGGACTCCAGGCCCAAGGCACCACGGGAACTCCTGGGCACCTGTGAGGGTCCCAGCAGTGTAACTTGACTAGGTCCTTTTTTTGTCATAGACAGGAAGGGACCATAGGGGGGGCTTGTTGCTTTCACCACCCTTGCCTGGGCTGCTCAGGACAATGTTTTCGTACAGTCTCTGCACACTTTCTCAACTTTTAACCTTGAATTATTTGGATGTCGAAAATTAAATTTGTGTGTGGCCCATCTTTTAGGAGATGAGCTGTGAAAATCTCTCCTTTATGCTGCTGTGGGCTGCGTGATCTTGGGCAATTTGCTAATATCTCCAGGCCATAGATAAAGTATTTTATTCCAGATGATCTCTGAGGTCCCTTTAAATGCTAATAGAGGGCCCTCTTAAAATCTTATTATTTCATTTTTGCTAGTCACAGACCTGTTTCTCTTATTGTTTATGAGCAGTCATTTTTGTTTGCCCCAGAATATATGAACTTGAACAGAAGTCTCCATAGAAAGTGAAAGAAGCACTCCTGCTTCCTTTCCCCTCCAGTTGTAGCATCTGAAATATTAAGAGTAGTATGGAGCTCTTCTCTTCACAGATGGTTCTGTTCCAGACCCTAAGCCAGGACCCTTTGAAGCTGCAGACTTCAGTAAGACAGAGTTCTTGTTTTGAAGGACCTCACCATTTAACAGGGGAGGATAGACAAACCAGCAGGGAACTTCTAAGAAACACAGGAACTAGGGTAGTGAACCAAATGGGGCACACAAGAGAAGTATGGTCAAGAATTGGGGGGAGAAAAGGACCTCATAGCCAAGGCAAGTCTTCAGCTCATGGTTGATGGATTAATAAATGTCTACCAGGTGGCATCTGGGGAAAGACCTGCCAAGAAGAGTGAGCAGTGTGAGCAAAAACACAGAGAAGTGATGCTTCTTGGCATAGTCTGGGAATGGTGAGCGATTTGTGTGGCTGATGTGTAGAGTTTGAGAGCGAGAACAGAAGAATCTAGAGAGATCATGGGACTAGATCTTGAGGGGCCTTAAATGCCACACAAGGAGTTAGGTAGTGGAGGACCGTGGGATGTTTTTAAGAAAGAAGGTTTTGTGATTAGATGTAGGTCTTAGAAATATCATTCTGATTGCAGCTTGGAGGTTGGAGTTAGCAGGTTTAAAAACAGAGTGAGGAAGCAGTTGTAATAATTCAGGTAGGAGGTGATGAGAGCTTCCATTGGAGCTGTACACACCTGTGAGGATGGAGGAGTGGGCAAACACCAGAATTAGAAACTGAGACTGGATACTTGATTTTTGATCCTCACAATCAGTGCTATCAAGCAATCAAGTAGTGGTTATTTATTGTCATATTGTGAGACAACAAACCTGAAGTTTAGAAAAGTGTAGTGACTTGCCCAAGGTCCCACAGCTAATAAGTGGCACAGCCCAGGCCAGAACTCAGATTTCCTGACACACCACATTGTTCAGGATGATGGTCCCTTGCTGCCTCTCCACCTTGTAAGTGTGCTTAACAGATTGTTCAAGTGTCAGAGGGCGTAGGGCCCGTGTCCAGGGATGTGAACAACCCAGCACTTGGACGTGGGCAGCATGCTGTGACTGGGCCGTGGCCCTTCACTGCCATGGGTTCTCTCTCTCTCTCTTTTTTTTAAATTGAGGAATAGTACATATACAGCACTCCATAAGGTGCACCAGTCTCACACATGCACCTCAATAATATTTGACAGATATATACACATGTATTTATTCAAAATATAGATCATTTCTAGGAGTTGGTACCTTTCATGGCACCAGGAACAGGCATGCCTGTCAGAGCAGCCTTCTCTATTACCACGCCTCTCAAAGCTTTAGTTGGATTGTCTTCATCCCACAACTGAGTTCTGAATCGCTGCCAGCAACAGGTTACTTTAGAATTGTACATGGACAAGGAAGATCATATGGTATATCTTAACTAGTGAGAAAAGCAAATTGACAGCTGCTATTTGTTGTTTTTAGTCTTCATAATTTTTCCAGTTACTTAGATTATTATATATTCATATATATAGAAAACTACAGAAATATTAGTTTTTGTTTTCTTTATAATGAAACCAGAAAAAAATATCCACTTCTTCACACACACATATAGTTTAGTTCACTAGCTCAGTTGGGAAACACATAATCAAAGGCACAGTCGCACTTGCTTCTTTCCTGGTTAACCTGGAACATTATTTTGCTGTGCGTGATGCTGTCTTGTTCACTCTCTGGTTGGCGTGTGGCTGTGTTGCATCCCCAGCTAGACCGTAAATAACCTTGTGTGCGGTGCCCATGACCCATGTGCGTTCCTGTCCACCGTGGCACTCTCCTTAGTGCTGAGTGCAGTGTAGGCCTCGGTCGCTCTTTGGTTGATTTAGACTGATTTTAATTGTCACATGGTCCTTCAGGCTAATGTCAGACTTTTGGTTTATGGTTAAAATTATGGTAAAGTATGCACCATTTGGGTTAAAAACTGGACCAGAATAGGACCTCCAAATTCTCCACAGTCAGATTTCAGGCTTCTTCTCTCTGGTAGATTCCTGTGGGGTCTTGAGTGCCTGAGCTTGCTCTATCTGACTTCCTAGAGCTGAGTGTTTTACTTTTTTAGGGAGCTGATTTAGGTGGTCAGGGCTTTCCAGCCAAGTGGAGTGGCAGGTTCTAAACTTGGAGCCATCTTAATAGGATTTTTCAACACTAATTGGTTCCTTTATTAATCCCTGCCACTTCACCCACCCCTGACCCTCAGGAAAAGAAACTCAAGGTAATTGTTTAAAATTGACTGCCCTCCTCCTGTGTTGTCTGCAGAGTCATGATCTAATGTCCAGCAAAGACCCTGGACTCTGCATGGAATTCTGCTGGATCTCCATTTCTTCTATCAGAATTCTCCTTTTAGTGTCACTTCCCTGCCCATGATTTCCTTCTCATTTCTCAGCATCTGCTATATATATATATTGCGGGCCATTGATACAAGCTCAGTCAGCCCAGAACAGCTACATTCTTTTCCTCGGTTCAACTAAAACAGCAGTCTTTGACCTCCTCCTCTGGCCCCAGTACTTTGATGACTGAAGGATACAGAGACGTTTCCAGTTACCTGGACAGGCAGAGGGGTTTATGGGAGTCTGTCTGGAGTGGACTAACCTTGTCCTGATGGAATGAGAGAGTATAGGCAAATTTGCTTCTCATACTACCCTGTCTACCTCAGCCCCTTGTTAAAATGTTTCAAGTATATCCAACTGTTGCCAATACTAATCTACTTTAAAACACCCCATAGCCATGACTCCCAAGACCTTATTTCAGTGGAAAAGATACTGCTAAAATCATCTTTTATTCGTAAGTAGAAATTTGTGTCAGGAATATTTCTCCTCTAGTGTTTGAAAATAGATCAAGGGAGATACCTAAAACTTTAGGCACCCCCCTCCTTTGAAACTGTATTTCCTCTCCTTGCCTACAGGACACACGAAGGTAAGTTTTTTGAGTCACTCCCCACTTCTAGAACATAGGAAGCATCATTCTTCAAATTTCTCATGCTGAGCTTTGAGTCAGCCTGGAAAGTCTCTGCAGATTTCTTTCAAACTGGGCCTCATCTCTATTTCACATCTGATCTAAGTTTGACAGTTGCTTTCTTAACGGCCCAGAAGATTTCATCTCTAATTCGTGAGGCCATGTCTCAGGTGGAGCACTGCAGCAGGAGGCATAAAGGGTGTGCCAGAGGTCTGTCTGCCTGGTCCCCGCTAGGTGCACAGGAGAGTTTGGAGGGAGAGTCCCGCTGGACAGCCTTTGCCTTCCAAGTTGCGAAAGCTCAGTCCCTTCACAAGAGATGGCAGTCCAGCAAGGTTCACGTCAGGTGGTAATTAGCGTTCTGGGGTCTCTCTTTGAAAGCAATTGTTAAATACATCTCTGGCTGAGATTTCAGGCATGAAAAAGGAGTATTCAGTTGATCTGGTCCAATACACAGTCAAAGGTTCCAAGTTGCTACACATTAACAAGAAAGTGGCTAAGGTATATCTCAGAGCCTTAGGCCAGAATGCCAGACAGTAGAAGGTGGTATTCATAAGCATTGTCATGCTTTTAGTAGTGGGTAGAAGATCCCGACTCTCCTGATTAGTGTAAGGTCAGATTTCCTCAGCTTCAAATCATTTAGAAGCTCATTTCAGCACTCCTCCCAACCACTCACCCATCTCAGAAAGGCTGAACCATCCTGTGTGTCTGAACGGGGCCCCTTGGGTTATATGTTTCCGTCCAGCCCAAGACGCTTGCTTTGTGTCTGTGATTGGTGGTGCCCACTTCTTATTTCTGCCTAATGCCATTCTTGTGTCTTCCCTTAAGCAACTCTGCTGATGAAACAGGCCTGGCCACAGAACTCGTCTTCCTGTGGCACTGAAGGCACCTTCCACCTCCCAGTGGACACCGGGACCGAGAACCGAACTTACCAAGCATCCTCTGCGGCTTTCAGTAAATACAGCCTGTCTCCTCCTTTCCTTGTTCCCCTTGGTTGGGACTGATTTGTCTCTTAGGAAGAAAGGAAGGGGAACTTCTGAAATTTGTACGACAGTGTTTTAAGAGGTTCTCCTTCCTACCCACCGAAAAATTGGCTCTCCTCATACAGGAAAAAGTCATCCTCTTTAATCATGCACCCCACTTTGAGGAGACACAAAGCAGTGAGGGAGAGAGAAGGAAGTACTCATCTTCTAAGTTTGATGAGGGAAGGACTGTTACTGCATTTCAGGGGAAAAGACAGAGGGCAGTTTAAAGGCTTGTGGACTTTTGGACAGAGGGCCCTTCTCTAGCTAGCACAAGGATTTTCAGCCTCAGGACCGTGGACATCAGGAGCAGATAATTCTTAGTTGCGAGGTGGCTATGTTGTACAAAATTGCCCCTTGCATGAGAAACACTGCCCCTTGCATGGAAGCTACACTGTGGGAGCAACATAATGCAGGGATTCCTGGTGGAGGCCGGAAACTGGTCTGGCTGGTCAGATGGGTCCCATTCACTCAAGGCTCAGTGGAGTGACCGATGGTTTCACTTTCACCTCTGATTTTTAACACAAAATGACTCCACTAGGTAAAATGAGGGCCAGTGTTCAGAAATTACTGAGTGGCATTTTGACTCTGTGTAAGGAAAATCTTCATGCTTTCTTGGAGCTGTCCAAAAGAGGAATAGCTGGCTTTGCATGTGGTAAGCGCCTGTCTCTTAAGTTGTGCCAACATGGGCTGGTCAGGCCCTCAGGGGGATGTCGTAGACTAGGCGCATGGTCTGGGGTTCAATGAAGTATTACTCTATTAAGTAAGTAAATTAGAAGAATACGTTGTATTTAAAGTTTTTCATTAAAATGTTGTTTTCTTGTTAGTTATCATTGCCCCTTCGTGTCAACATAAACTAGTTTATACAACATAACTCTCACCTTTTGAAGAATATGCTTTCATGATCACCCTCTCATTTAATCTATACAATAGTCCTATTTGGGTGGATTTTTATTCTAGTTTGAAAGCTGAAGCTCAGAAAGGTAATAGGCCCAATGCAGCACAACTGGAGAAAGGTATCACCCAGGTTAGTTTCTATTACTGACTTTTTTCATGAGATTAATTTTGCTGTTTTTTAAGGGAGAGACAATAGCAGTAGGGAGTTTTTCCAGATACCTATGATATAATATATGTGCATGGGCATATAATACATATTCTTTTATATCTGCACATATGGGGGTACATGCATACAGACATACCTACTGTAGTGTAGCAGAAAGAAACCTGGAGTGGAAGACCAAAAGACTTGGATTCTAGACTTGGTTCTGTGTAACCTTGGGTAATTCCCATGCTTTGGACCTTATTTTTTCTAAAGATAAAATGAGGGGGCTAGACTAGGTCATCTTGCTGCTGTATACCCAATATCCTCCACCCGGTCAGGGGCCTTCTCTCCAGCTGCCAACTAGCCTTTGTTCACATGTCTTCAAGTGTGGCATATTCATTCCCCTGAGGCCGTCCTTTCCACAGTGAGGAAGTCTCTGTATTAGAAGGCCCTGCCTTTCACCGTGCTAACCTCTTCCTGAAGTTCCACTGAACTGTCCAGTAACTATAGCCCACTGTCCTCTCACAGGCTCTCACAGTCACTGGAAAGGTCCAAGGCGTACCCCCTTTCTTATAATTTATAGATAGAGGTAGGATTGATTGTCCTCCCATATCCCCCGAGGGTTTCTCCCAGCACACAGATTTTGTGGCTTCTAATACCAGAGAAAAGTCAGGACACTTTGAAAAATTCAGTTTAATTTCACTAACACTTGCTAAGCCTGTTTGTAATTAGGTCTCCCTCCTACTTACTCAGCACTCTCTTGTTCAGCTGCCAACAAGGAGACTTGGTGGTCAAGGCAAGTCTCATACATAGAGCTTTGTCCAGACATATAAATCTGATAGTCAATAAACTGATTAGTCTAAAAGGCATCCTTGATGTGAGCATCAATGCATTTGAAAGTGGTAGGGGCTCTCCAGCTGAAAAAGATTTATGACAGTGCAGAAGGATTAAAGAGAGGGCTATAAAGGTTTTATCTTGCTAATATACACACTCTCTTTATTACCCTATTTGATGGAGTTTAAAATTATAGTTAGGAACCTGAGAGAAAGAATAGGGTACCATAAACAAAGTCTTTTTCAAAAGACAGAGCTGGGACTGCTAGTGATTGAATTCCTTTTTTCTCTCACGATATTGCCTTTAATGAAATGGGGACACAAAGGCCAATATACCAGATGTCCAAGATTGGACTACAGAGACAGACATATGTTTCAAAAAGGAACTCTGCCCAGGGCACGGTAAGCCCTGATCTGTGGGCCCAGCTCTGCACTGATTTGCTGTGCAGTTTTGGGAAAGTTGCTGCTCCCCTGGGCTCTAGATTCTTCACCTGAATTGGAGAGGATTGAATTCAAGTCTCTAATGTCCTTAAGGGATAGCATTCCAAAGTCCTAGTTCTGTAACCTTCAGACTTAGGTAGGACTCTTTTCAGAAGGCCCGGCCCTCAAGTGATGAGTTGAGTCTAAGTTCATTTGAGCAAAATCAATGAGTCTTTGTTTTGACTTGGTTTTGTTTTGTTTGTATCAAGTCCAGCAGCTTTTCTTTTTTTTTTTTAAATTTAGGTGCATAAAGTAATAAACCCTGAATTCTGTGATACTTGAGGTAGTCCAGGCTACAGGCCCAGGGGAATTTCCAGTGATCCTCAAGGGTGTGGACAGGACCATCAGTCAGTTATGGAATGTCCTTTGCAAGGATTTTCTCATAAAAGTCTCACTGAAATACTCAGAGCTTAGAGTATCAGCACTGGAAAGATCTGATATTATCTAGTCCAGTGAAAGTATTCCTTAAGAGAAGAATTGACCTGACTCACTGACGAAGCCCAAGACTTGGGACTGTAGTTAGAGGAGGGAGCACCGAGTCCTGGGTGCTCATGAGCAGTCGCTCACTTGCTCTCGTCTTATCTGTGAAACGTTTGTGCTGGTCTTAATGATCTCTAAGATATCTTCTAGCTCTGCAGTTCTGCTTCTCCCTTCTCAACCTCTCTGGACAAATAGGCAAGGCCTTCTCCAGCATCATCATTTTGGCCACCAAGGGTGTTTTGGCTAAACTGATTTGTATTCTGAGTTCATGTGTGTCTATTTCATAACATGAAGAAAGGAAACACTCAGACAAGGTTATTCTTAGGTGTAGAAACCAAATGCTACTGCAGTCTCTGGGTGCCTCTTGATTTCCCTCAGAGGGACAGTCTCAACACTTTGTGTGATGTGGTTGTCCTTGTGACACAGAAGGTGAGTGCAAGCTTCCCAGGGGATAGAACTTGAGCCCACATTCTATAGGAGCGTAAAGGAGAGTCTAGCACCACTTGTGTGTTAACTTTAAAGAATCTTAAAATCATGGCATTGAAAACCATTAAATTTAAAATTTTTAGAATCCTGAAGTCTGTGTTCCAAGTTGGATCCCACCATGAAAGTCATGGTTTAGCTTCCTGTCTACTGTCATCTTTCAGACCAGTCTCTGCTTGTACACTTCCCAGGACAGGAAACTTACTGTCTCTCTCTGCAGGGAGAGAGAAAGGAATAATAGGTAACCTATATGAACTATTCTTACTGTGTCAGGCGTTCTTCTAAGGGCTTTGCACTTATTCATGTATTCATCACTATAACCCTATGAAGTAAGTGATACTAGTATCGTCCCCATTTAATAGAAGAGGAAACTGATGTATTCTACAACTGTTAAGTAGGAGAGCTGGACCCAGGCAGGCAGTCTGGCTTCAGACTGCTCATCACCATAACCCTATGCTATATAGCTTTCAGAGATAGGGATTCTTAGGATTCGGGGATGTCCTGCCCTCCTGCATGGAAGAGGTGTGCTCTCCATTCTGGCAGGACTCTCCATAGTGTTTTATTTCTTTAAGTCAGGAGTTAACAGGCTTTTCCTATAAAGGGACAGATAGTAAATATTTCAGACTTTTCAGGCCTTATGTCTCTGACATAACTACCATTCAGCCAGTAAAGCAGCCATAGTCAGTATGTAAATGAATGGGCATGGCTGTATTACAGTAAAACTTGATTTACTCAAACAAGCTGTAGTCACACAAACAAAAATTGTGGTTTGCATGTTTCAAATGTAAATAGTATGAATAAAAGATCCTGTGGTAAATCTGGAAATAATCTCCTGCATATGCCTATCCTTTGAGATTCACAGTTCATCCTATCACTTTAACACTTGTTACCGTCATGGAATAAAACCTGTTTCTCTCTTATTTTATAGTTCTCCTCCTCCTCTCCCTCCTTCCCTCTTCTCTCCCTTTCTCTCACCTTCTTCTTTGGGGGGAGGGGGCAGAATAGCAGTTAGGCTCTCTTAGCATCATAGTCCATGATCTTAGGACATGCCCATCTTGAGAATCCCCTTTGTTCTACAGACAAGTAAACTGTCTCTGGTTGAAGTACAGCTCAAACAGCTCCTTCTAGACGTGTGCAAACCTACGCTCCTTGATTTCCCCAAAAGTATCTGCTTCTTCCGGACCACACTTCATGATTAGCTGTACAATCTAGAATCTTGGGGGAATCCGCTGTAGACTTCTTCCTCAGCTGACTCACATCTCCACTTCCAGTTAGTTTCTACTTCTTATCAATGCTCTCTTCTCATTAATGTGGTTTTCTCCATTCCATCCTCATTGCTGCTTATTCCCCAAGCATGTTTGACCACAAAATCAGTTTCTCCAGTTTTTCACAGAACAAACTATGAATCTACAGGTGGAAAGATAAACGGCATGATTCCAAGGAAGAGGACAGGACACCTTTTAGTAGTGCCTTGTGTGGTAACTACACAGCGGCTCTCACATCCTCCTGAGTACCTCATCAGGGTATGCCCAAGCTGCGGTGTGACCCGAGAGAGATTTGTGACTGGATGGCAGCCTGCTTTAAATGGGGGTTAGGATAGAAGAGACCCACTGTCTTTAAAACAATGGGATTTTAGTTCAGGAAGAGATCTTCATTCTTAGCCTTCTAATTTTGCAAAATAAGAAACTAAGGCCCAGAGACTTGGCAGTAGTTACAGCAAATTGAAGGAAAGCCTGGGCTGAAGCCTGAACCCCTTCTCTTCGAGCAAAGCACCCTCTTTACTCTGCCTTCAGTTCCTTCTTATAAAAACAGCTCCATGTTATTGAATGGGTCCTTGTTGAGTGTCTTGTAGGCAAAAGACCTAAAGCGAAGAGAGGTTTCATGATGTGTCAGCCAGACCAAGTCAGGATGGAGGGCCACAGGGAAGAATCTCCAGCAACACTCCATTGGAGATCCAAAACCAAGGTCCCCTGGCACCGTCCCTTCAACTCAGAGAGAAGGTGATGTTCCTAGAAAGACTTCCCCTTTCTGAACCTCAGGATCCCTTTGTATAAAGTAAGAGAGTGGGGCTACCTGATGATCGCTCAGTTTCCATAGAATCATTCCATGTTGGGATTCTCTAAGGACATAGCCTTGTTCCTAAGTGATTTATGTTTCAAGTTTTTCCTATGAACTTAGGATCTGACTCTCTTTTCCAGAAATTCAAAGGCAGCGTAGTTTGTGTGAATGGCTGATTGTGAACTTCTTGGAGCCTGACTTCTCAGCCCCCGCCCCAGCTTCTGTCCACCCTGCTGACTAGACGTGGCCTGGGTTCCAGGTCGATGTGAATCTTTTTGATCCTGACTTCAGTCTTTCCAGGTCGATGTGAATCTTTTTGATCCTGACTTCAGTCTCTCAAGCAGCGGTGGCCCTCCCCCAAGTCCCAGGAGGGGACGAAAAGCCAGCTGTGTAAAGCAGAGTTTTTTAGCATCTCAGAAAAGGAGGATCTCTGAATGGTGTTTTGTATGAGGTTTCCACCTTAAAACTTGACAGGGAAGAAGAAGAGTATAGTGGAGAGCAATCCATAAAGGGAGAGAGATATAAGGAGGAAAGAGAGAGTAAGGGAGAAAGCAAGACAGAAGCAGCAGCAGCAGATGCCCCAGGGTACTGAGTGAGGAGACTAAAAAGCAAGAAGAGAGAGTGCAGTGTAGAGCAAGCAGATTGAGGGTCTCCCGCCCACATGTACCTGCCTGTCTCGTGGTACAGGGCTCAGAATCCCAGACTGTCTGAGTTTCAAGGGCCCCTTAAGAGATCATCTGGTCCCAGCCTCTTATCTGTGACTCAGAGTCCGAGACACAGAGAAATGAAAGATGCCACGCATGCAGCCCTATGCACCAGGACTGAGGGAGCTGCCTCTGGGGCCAGGACTGTCTGGGCGGAGCCTGTACTCTGTCTGTTCCCATCTGTGTTTCCAGCCTGGATTCAGCCCATGCTTGTCTGGGGAGTCGTGACTGGGACCTGCTGCCTCCCAGCGATGCTGTTCTGCCAACTAATTGGAAGTTTCTCTTATTGCCTTGGTACAGGATATACTGCGGGGACACCATACAAGGTCCCACCGACCCAGAGTAATACTGCTCCGCCCCCCTACTCTCCTTCACCCAACCCCTACCAGACGGCCATGTATCCAATCAGAAGTGCCTACCCCCAGCAGAATCTGTATGCCCAGGTAGGTACATGTAGAATCCTGGGTTCACCTCTTCTGCAGGTAAAGGAGCCACCAGCCTGGGTAGGTGGGGTGGAGGGGAAGGAAAAGAGAGTTTGTGGCTCTGATCAGCTGTCACTTTTATGTCACTGAAGCAGTAACCTTGCAGCCTATACACACCCTCACTCTACCTCAGTCCACAGTCAGAGGCTCTTGTTATTATTTAGTAGAAGCGTTTGAGAAGCTCTGGATTAAGATGATCCAGACCCTCTGTCTATTCTGCCCAGAGGTCAGCAGACCTGTGGGCTGTGATGGCAGAAAGCAGTCATGTGATCCAGGCAGTGGGGTGTCACCTTAGACCATTGTCTCCATCTTCAACCTTTTTGCCTAAAGGGAAATAGATAGTAAGAGACATTTGGGGAAGTGCTCTGCATTTAGGACATTTTTCCAGTATGTAAAATGGTAGCATTCACACCAGCACAGTACTTCCATGAGCAGAGCCCCAGACCTTGTGTCCCTGGGCCAGAGATTCTCAGACATCATCCCGTAAGGTTTGAGACAAGCTCCCCTCCCCTCTCTCCCCACCTCTCCAAAAGCTGGTGTGACCTCAGCCCCTCTTCCTCCAGGGAGCCTACTATACACAGCCGGTGTATGCTGCCCAGCCCCATGTCATCCACCACACCACGGTCGTCCAGCCCAACAGCATTCCCTCTGCCATATACCCGGCGCCTGTCGCCGCTCCCAGGACCAACGGCGTGGCCATGGGAATGGTGGCCGGCACCACCATGGCGATGTCAGCAGGTAAGGGCAGCATCTATGTCAGTGTCCATCCCCTTCCTCCAGGAACTCACAACAGAGTGGAAGACACAGTCATGGAATCGGCTGTAGCATAACATGAAGAATCCTGTGCCTGGGAGTTCTAGGGACCCTCTAACTCTGTCCACAGGGCTGTAGAAGATTTCACCATGGAGGATGTAGTGAGCTAGGCCTTAGAAGATGAACAGAGGCTAATCAGAGAGATGAAAGAGGGAAGGGCAGTCCAGGGGAAAGAACATGAGTAAAGCACATTCACAGAATGGACATGGTCTAAATCACTTAGAAAATGAGAGCATGTAGTTGGAAGGGTGGCTGGAGCAGTTGTCAGAGATAAAGTCATGGAGAGTCTCAAATACCTAGGTAACAGGGAGCTAGCAAAGAGGTTTAAGCACGGGAGAGATAGGGTTTGTCTAATCATTCTCTCTGACTGTAAGGTGGAGACAGGCGGGTAGAGGGGCTCTGGGGGGAAAGCTGTGGTTTAGAGGAGAGATGATGATGCTAGGACTCTGCTAGCTGCAGAGTTCCAAACAGGAGGGCACAGAGCAATATTCTTCAGCAGCCGGGAGCTTCGGGACCTGTCCAGTAATTAATCGCGAGTCTTGGGAGAAACAGGAGTCTAGGAGGCCCCGTCTCCATTTCTGGTTTACTCCAGAAGCCCTGAGGATGGAGTTAGGGAGAGACACCAGAGGAAGAGCAGGTTTGGGGAAGTCTTTGGATGAGTTGGCACTCAAAGAAGAGCATGAGAAGACAAGAGGGCTCTGAATAACCTTTAGAGACCCAACTTTCAGAGAATCAGCGAGGTCACCTTCTGAGGAAAGAGTACAAGGGCTTGAGTGGGCAGGAGGTGGGAGTTGGGATTTTTCTCTGCCCCTAATGTAAGCATTGAGGCCTCTCACTCCCCAGATCAGGTCAGCAAGCCGATGTAGATCTGCTGGGTGCCAGCCTTGTTGTTTGGGTCCTGGGGACCAAATACTGATAGATCAAACCAGAGGCCTACCCTTAGGAACAGTTTGGTTAGGGGAATGACCACCACCACATAAAGCAGCAGACACCTCTCAGTGGGATGTGCAGGGAGAGGAGCACACAGAGGAGAGTGACAGGAGGCCACTGGAGACTGTCCTGGAGCGTCAGGAAGGTTTCCCCTGGGAGACCGTTCCTAGCAAGGTGGGGAAGGGCGGGCGGCAGCTCATGAGTGGGTGGGGAGCAGCTGTGTGAAAGATCATGGCTCATCCTCTTCATCCCAGCACCTGGGATGGCCTCATCAGGTTTCCTCTTCTCCTTCTGGATGCTCAGGTACCCTGCTGACTGCACCCCAGCACACCGCGATTGGGGCACACCCTGTCTCCATGCCAACATACAGGGCCCAAGGGACCCCTGCGTACAGCTATGTGCCCCCGCACTGGTAAAGCCTGCGCCCATCCAAGTGAGTGGGGCCCGGGTGGGAGAGGTGGGAGGGTGACCAACTAGCAGAACTATCTCAAAGCCCCTGGCTTGGCCTGCAGCACAGGTGTCAACAGGGGGTAGGTGACAGTTACTAGTTGCTTTCCTGCTCCAGGTTCAGCAATATCACTCTTTATGATAGCTGTCATTTCTATATATTCTAGATACTTTACATATATTATCTCATGATCTGCACAGTAGCTCTGTGAAGCAAGGATCTTCACTCTATTTTACATCTGAATACATAGTTTAGTATCATTTAACTAGTAAAAATTAAGCTGGGACTTGAACTCCAGTCCTCTAGTACTAAATTTTGTGCTGTTTACTGTATGGTCTTCAGACTTCTTCTAACTGTGGGCCTATCCTTCCAATGAACTTTTATCTAAGTCAGATGTTGGCTCTGACTGGGGCCAGGCAGAAACCCTGGGTCACCCTCGCCACCAGGCTCCCCCATCCTCTGCAGATCCTGAGGCAGTACCAGTTACCTGTAGAGCTCCAGGGCTGTCACTGAAAATCACCGCCATGCCTCCTTGTCTCCAGCTCTCGGCACTGGATAGGAAATGGGCCACTCCACTGGGAAGGCACTGAGGACTCCATTTAGGGCTCTCAGCATGAGGGGAGGGGGTCCAGGATCTTCCTGGAGGGCCTCAGGAATACCACTGTCACTAATGGCTTTCCCCTTCCTCCCCCAGACCTGGAGTCACACATTGTATGCAACTACTCGAGTCTTACACAGGTGCTGGAGCAGCTCCCTAGCAGCACCGCCTCTATTTGCAAGAAGAGACAACGGAAGTGCAAGGGTCACTTTATGCATCTTTAACGGTTTTGGTTTTTATTTTTGGTTTTTGTAAAAGCTGCTTTTTCTAATCTCCTGCCTCTCCTCACTGTCCCCCTCTGAGCCGCTGCCCTCCCAGCTCCACCCTTCTCCTACCTGACCAGGCACATCCTCTCTGCTCCTTTCCTTCCCCAAGCATCCAGCCCTGGGAGCCTAGTCTAGCGGCAGGCACAGAGTGGGGTCTGTTGCAGTGGTTCAGCTGAAGGTGCAATCTTCTTTGAAGAGCGTAGCGGATGTGACCCTTGGGTCCAGGGTAGGAACTCAGAACTGTTGAGCAAGCCACATCTCTGAGGGATGGTTTCTTTTTTTATTTTTCTCAAGCAGGATTAGTCTAAGACATTGCTGTATCCTGATACAAATGAAATATCTTCTGATATTTCTGAGAACCATCGCAACAGACCAAGAACAAAACCACCTGATTAGGTAGGAGTGTTCATAGCAGCTTAATAATACCCCAGATGAGAACCTGGGAAAACCAGATTTTTTCTTTGGGAGAACTTGAGGGAGGGTGGGGGGAGGGGGGCACTGTGGGAAGGCAGAGGGAAGAGAGTCGAGAGGCCCTTGCCTGCTGGCTTTGGCTTGTAAGGTCTCTGGCCAAACTGTCTGGGCCTGGACCCTCTAATTTGCACAGTGATGTTAACTGACCTGGCACTTCCTCAGAAGGTGATTATTGACCTCAGACCTGCCAAGCAGCTGCAGGATGGTGGGATCCCAGCCTCCCAAAGCCTCAGAGGCCAGGTGCCCAGTGTACTCTAGACCTTGGCCTCTGAGCCTTCATGGATCCACTCTGGTGAGGAGCTTGCTCCTGAGTAGAGTGGAAACCTGTGGCATTTCTCTCCCTTCCCTTTGTCCTTCCCAGAGCCAGGGCTCACCCGTCTGTCCATGGCGCTGGCAGACAGGCTAAGTTCTCGGTTACCTTGTGCCATTCGTGGCCAAAGTGAAGGATCCACATTCCAGGTGGGTGCTGGTGGCTCTGGAGGTCAGGATAGTGAAGGAAAAGCAATAGCAATAAACATTTCATCGACTCATGGAACTGAAGGGACCTTAGCAATCATCTCATCCATTCCCCTATTTGACAGATGAGGAAGCTGAGGCCCAGAGAAGAGGAAAGGACTTCCCTAGACCTTGCAGTAAAATTAGCATTAAATGCAACCTTCCTGCCTGGGGCATGTTGCCCACAAAAATTTACCTAGGGATGGATTGGCTTGGCTTTGTAAAAATGAAGCCAGCAGTGCCCACACCTGATGAGCTCTGGAACAGTCTCTGGGCTTTTGTTTCTGCTCTTTTCCTCCATGGATTTCAAAGGCAGAGGTTGAAGACTTGGCCGAGGTTTGTGGGGGCAGATGGCAGGAACAGAAATTGCAAATGAGGAAATAGCATTTGGAAATTCTGTGAAGACCTCTGGACCTCTCATCCTATACCTGACTCCAGCCCTTGGAGGAGCATGTGGACTGGCTGAAAAAGAGTCCATGCTGTTAAGACAGTAGTCCCTCATCCTGAGAGGAGAGAAGGAAACATGGGCTCTCTGAGAAGAGGGACCCCTGGGTCAGGAGGCCCCATTGGTCTCAGCCAGGAGCCCAGCTGTCTAACACTGCCCCCCTGCACCTGACACTTGACTGGGCTAGCAGCCCCTTTGGGGATGGTTGGCGGGGGGTGGGGGGGGCAGCGTGCACAGGAACATTTTACTGTACAAAATGGGATCATTTATAACATTTAGAACTTCTAAATAACTCTCTTCATTTTAAATTCATGCATACGTGGATATATCCCTACCCCTACCTCCCATGTCTCCCTAAAGGAGGAAGTATTCAGGAAACCCCTGGGCCAGGAGGACCTCAGAGGCTATCCGGCTGTTCCCAGGGGTGCACAGCCCAGCAGCATCCTCCACCTGGGAAATGCAGGACCACTGGTCCTGCTGTTCTAAACGGTCTGCTCGGGGGTGCTGAAAAGGTTTTGGTTTAAAACAATAGAAAGTTTTCCAGTGTTAATCCTTTTTTCTTTTTTTGGCAAATACCTCCTCCTACTCCCTGGTTGTATAAGGGTGGGTGAAGTTTGTTTTAGATTATGTCATACATGTTTAGAAAATGCCAAAATAATAATAATGATTATAATAATAATAGGAAACATTTGCATTTGTCAGGTGCTTCATAGACTTCAGAGCACTTCACAGCCTTTAATTTACTGACCCTGAGGGAAAGACAAGGTCAGAGTCATTTCACCCATTTGACAAATGAGGAAACTGGTCCTATTTAATAGCAGGAAAGGGAACTTGCCCCAAAGTGAGCAGAATGCTGGCACCCCAACAGGCTCCCCTGAACCCTGCTGCCTCCAGATGGGCTGGGGCAGAACCAGAGGAGGGGAAAAGAGATCTAGGAATTACCTTTTTACCTTTGTCCATTCTGTACCAGTATGTATAAACTAACATTCTAGTACCTCACAGTTTTTCACAAAGGAATTTCATATCCGTCATCTGGTTTAACCCCGTGAAACAGACAATTCTCTCATTTGATCCATGAGGAAACTGAGACTTGGAAAGGCAGAGTGACTTGCTTGTAAGTGGCAGAGCCATTTGAATCCCAGTCTGCGGTCTCTTTCCCTCCAGTCTGACTCCACACAGGGGCTTGTGGACTGAAACTCGATGCTGTGCACCCTCTCCTGGCCCTTGTATGTAATTCAAGATCAAGGACAGACCCCAAGGCAAAAACAAGGTGTGGAAAGGCTGGGGTCTGGAAGAACCCAGGCACAGCACCCCTTTTGCAGTCTGAGCACTGGAGCCCCAGTTCAGCTGGCCTCACCCTCTTGCTTTGATGGAGATCCACAAGCCTGGCCAAGCTTGGGGAGTCATTGCAGAGGGACGGAGCCCAGGAGAACGAGGCAGTAGTGTGCCTGTGGTAGGATGAGCACATGTGGTAGGATCACAAGCATCCATCACGAGGTACCATGAGCATCATCCACAGATACTGGATGGCCCAGTGGTCAAGCTGGACAGAAAGTCAGAGCTTGAGGGGCCCTGTCATTTTAGGACAAGCCAGAGAGGACAAGGGGTGTGCCCACATGACATTTGAGCTGCAGCATGGCACCAGCAAAGCCCTCTTTCCACCCCCATTCCACTGCTTCTCACCAGTGCCACAAGCTTGGTGGGCAGGGTTGGGATACAGGTGGTTCCAGTCACCAGCCAACCCTCAGGGCTTCCCCCACTTCTACCTGCCTCCCTCTCCTTAGCCTGGGGCCCAGGAAGCTGGAGTCTGGAAGCTGGAGTGCCCCGAAGTGCTAAGAGCCTGAAATTTAATCTTTCTGCCACATTTTGGAAAAATTGATTTCCTTTCTTCCTCGTGAGACAGGACAGTTGCTCTTCCTCTCTCTCCTGGCAGTGACTGTAAAGTGCATATCCCCCTCCCTATATATTGAAAAAGAACACTCACCTGTCCAGAGTTTATTGTGTGTGTACGAAGTACTTTGACATTGATTGCCAAAATTCCCATTTATAGATGGAAAAAACTAAGTCTCTGAAGGCTTAAGAGAGTTGCCAAAGGTCACACAGCTCATCAGAGAAAGAGCCAAGATTTGAACTCTTCAAATCCTCTGCTCTTTCTACTGACACCTGCAGGCCTCGGTGGCCAGCATGCAGAAGGGATGGGCTACCTGTCTGCCCCTAAACAGAGGAAGACTCCAGGGAAACCTGGGAAGTCAGTCTTCCCCGCTGAGTGGATTTTTATGAGGAGCCCTGGGAACCCAGAGGCATTTCCAGCTGGCAGCACTTGAAGGACAGGAACTTGCAATAAGAGGCCTAACTTGAGCAAAGCACTTTGGAGGTCATGACGCTTAGGACTGAAGATGTGTTCAGGGGCAGCCCTGGGCACCTGTCCATTGAAAGACCTATGTCCTTAGGAATCCTGTGTACCCTTGCTTTTTGACCCCGGAGAGCCGGCCCACTATCCAGACCCAGCGAGTTGGCACTTCCAGGGGACCTGGTGTAGCCTTGAATGGCCAAAAGTACATCTGAATCCAGTCCCTGGGCTTGTTCTTCCCAAGGGTGAGGACCAGGATCTAGAGAGACACTGTGCGGTCCTTCCTCCTCATCCCAGCTCTTACCCTTGGCCACCCGAAGTGTTCCAGAGATCTGGGGGGTGTCTTCAGAGAGGCTGGCTTTGTTCCAGGTACCCTTCAGAAATGAATCACACGGAGCATAGGAGAAGGGCAGATCCTTTGGTCACTAAGTTCTGATGTCCTCACTGTGTAGACAGGACTCGGCCAGAGGTCCAGAGAGGCATTGGCTGAATCAGGCCTGGAGCCCTGCATGTCAGACCCTCAGCTCTGCTCTGAGGGAGGTCAGAGAGGGAGGCCTAGAGGGCACAGGTCTTGGTCCCAGCACTGTGGCTGGATCAGTCACTGAGATGTCACCACGGCATTTGTTCCTCAATTGCAGTTGACAGTACACGTGGAAGCTCTGCTTTTCAGTCTGTATTCCACAGCACTGTAGAATGTATGGTCCCCAGCTGATTGCCAAGCCTGGGAATCCAGAGGGGGCAGGTTGGGCAGTGGAGGGGCAGGCTCCCTGCTGGTGTCCAGCCCCAGGAGAATCCAGGCTAGGCTTACCTCCAAAACCTGGATCACAGTGGAGACCCAGCCAGGCTATCGGCTTCCACAACTGAGCCTCTGAGAGCTCAGCCTCCTTTGGGCGTGCCAGGTTGGCAGCAGGATTTGTCCTTTACCTGTCCACGTCCCCTTCTAGAAAACCTGTTTCTGAAATTAGGCATTACGTGGTTCTAGGGCCTGGCCTTTAAATTTCCTGGCAGGCCAGTTTCAACATTCCATAACCAACCTTGCCTGAGCCAGACTTGGGTCTCACTCCCTCACTTTCTCCAATGGGTATTTTCTACCTTGTGTGCTGTTGAGTCCAGGCCAGTGGCCAGGTGATTGGGACTGGCTGCCACAAAGCCAGAAAGGGAAACTAGAACGCTTGCTTCCCTGTGGCTGCATCCGTAGTCCCTGGGTCTTCTTGCTGTGGCAGTGAGGCCCTGTACCCAGTCCAGCTCCTGGTAGAGGGGCTATTTTCCTTTTTTGAAGAGAACACAACAGCTTTGCTGATAAGTACCAGCCCATAGGCCTCAAATGGGTGAAGTCATCTTTGGGCCTGACCCCAGCAAGACCAGCATCTCCAGACCCCAGCCTTCCTCCTTGTGCCTGAGAGTCAGGGAAAGAGTGGGACTGACCAGAGACCACCTCCTTGGGTCAGCCAGCTTGTCTGGATCTATGGTGGGACTGCAGCTCTTCCTTACCCAAGGGGAGGTAAGGCCAGGCCTCTAGCAACGTGGCATTGTCTGTCATGACCTTTAAAGGCCAAAGGGCCTGTCCCCGTCTCCTGACTAAAAGGCATCTGCATCCCTGTTCATATCACACGACGGAGAAACTTGTTCTCGTGGCATGTACCATCCCTGTGAGAGAGCGTTGTATATGATTTTGTATTTTTTAATTCATTTTAATCTACAGGTTGGAATCTAGTTTTTAAATTTTATTGGAACTCACATTTTAAAAAGAAAAACATTTAAAATAATAATAATAAACCTTGACCGGTGTCTTCCAAGTAGTTTGAGCAAAGAACTTATAGGTGTTTTCAAAACACAGCCTGGAGTGTAAAGAGTGGAAAGCCCTGCGGCCTCGCTTGTGTGTATGAAGTGTAAATCTTGTTTTGTTCTGTTGTTTTGGATTCTTTTGGGTTTTTGTTCCGTTTTGTTTTGAAGATCAGATAGTGATCACTCTGAAAGATTGAAGCCAAGAATTTGTAACTATGATATTTACTGTAAGCTGTAGAACATTCAATAACTATTAAAAAAGTTTCCAAAAAAAAAAAAAAGTCTGGAGTGACCAGACTTGGTGGTTCTTGGGAGAGGGAGACACAGACACCTCTTGGGTCGGTGAGTGTCCCCTGGGCTTCTCCCAAGTTGATTCTAAACTTGTTTTCACCAGTCAAGCAATACCTACGCTGCATCTCCGGGGCGGCCCCGGCACTCACAGTTCAGGGGCTTGGGAAGTGGCCATCAGCACCTGGGCTAAGGTGTGTGATGCAGGAGTGCAGGGAAGCCGTGAATGATGGAGGCTGCATCTACCGAGTGCCCACCGTGTGGCCAGAACTGTGCTTTATGCTTGGTGACGGGTAATCCTCACGGCAGGACGGGAGGTGAGCCCTGTGGTTAGCCCTGTCCTTTGGAGTGGGGGGGAGCAGCTGAGGAGAGCGAGTACCTTGGCTAATGTTACACAGCTAGTGAGGGGCAGAGCTGCAACTTACACTTTGTCTGGCTCCAGAGCACAGGTACCAAGCCCCAAGTTCTCTTGCCCACCCTGGAGGAGGCAGTGCCTACATCCACTTAAAAAGGACGGGCTAAGCAGTTTGTAGTCCCAGAAGGATGACTGAAGGTGGTAATATGGTCTCCATCCAAATGGTCATCATGTGCTGTCAGTTTTATTTATGTCCAAAACATCTCTAATCTCCATTCTAGGCAAAGCCACTGCCCTGGTCCAGGCCTGGATTTCCCTCCCTGGTCATCGCGGCCACTGTTCCTTCTTAGGGCCTGGCTCCCGCCATCCACGCTTTACCAGCCTCCCAAGTATTCAGCTTCCTCAACTGGGGAGAATCCTTGAGGCCCAAAGAGGCTAAGTGACCTGGCTGTAACTAACACTCTGGAGCCCTCTCCACCAGAACACCCCGGGCCTCCACAGAACCTGCCTCCCCTATGGGTGCAGAAAGCTCTCAGGGGTGGTCAGGGATGGTGTTCCTGGGCTGTCACAGCAGTTCCTCCTGGACAGGAAGGGGACTTTGTCCAGGGACTCAACTCCAGGTCAGTGGCAGGGCTGGGGCCAGGAGCAGGTGGGAAGTGGAGACCTGGGCCCCGGCACCCACCATTCTAGCCCATGGAGGAGGGGAGGTGGAGTGAGACGAGGTCAAGCTCAGAACTGTCCTCAGTGGTCACCCGGGGCCCCACCTTGTCCTCTAGCTCCCACCCCTGCCAGCAGCCTCGGCCCACCTTCAGCTCAAGAGTAGGCTTTAGAGCCAGGAAAGCTTCCACGTGAGAGGAAGGGGTCCTTAGCGTCAACCACATCAGACAAACCCCTACCTGGTCCTCAGCTCCTCATCTCCCTCTTTTGGGAGGTGGCTTCAGGATCCCCCAAGGGTCAAATGAAGGACTGGGGCCAGAGCCACTCCTTTTTCTTACCTTCCGGCAAGCAGGGAGTTGGGGTGGTAGGCGTGGCCTGGAGGTGACCAGTGCTTACTACCCCAGGGGCCAGCACTGAGATGGGTGTCCACTACCTCACCTGGGAAGCCCAGACCCAGCCTCAATCTCCACCCTCGCTGGCATCTGTATGTGCCTCATCCTAGAGATTGGAGGCCAGAGGGTGGGAGGGTTAGCCTCCCCTTTCACCCAGGGCACTGTCTCGTCCTCATCTGTGTGACATCCAGGCCCTCGGTGAAATGGGGTTGGTCGACTCGGGGCAGCCAAGTCTAAGAAGCCACACCCTGGCAAGCAGGGACACCAAGCACCACGGTGGCCCCAGGGAACATTCCTTGGGTGCACCGGTGATGCCCGCTGGTCCCCTACAACACTGTTCTAGACTCTGGAGCTCCAGATGATGCTGATGCTCTGATGCTGAACCTCTGATGCTCCAGAAAATTCCTCTTTATGTCCAGCCTGTATCCTTCCCTCCCCTCTTTGAGAGCAGGTCATGCTTTGTCTCCTGGATCCTCAGAGGTGCCCTCCCTTTCCTGCCCACCTGAGAAGCTGCAGAGAGAGAAGCCTGTGCTCTAGAGAGGTGAGAGGAAGGGAGAGATTGAACCTCCACTCGAATCTGCCCAGCCTCCCCTTGGGGCAGGAGTTTTCTCCACAGCTGCCAGGCCGGGCCCTGCCATGGCTTCTGCCCCATGTGAAGTCAGGCTTCAGACAGGCCCAGCGTGGCCACTGCCATCTCCCAGGTGCAGCAAGCCAGAGCCTTCCCAGGGTGTCCCCTTCCACCACCACCACCCCCCACCTCAGGTTCCAACAGGCATCACTTCTTGGTTCTTCAGCCTCTCCTTGAGCCTCTTTCCCATTAGTGTTTAAATAAGTCTCCTTCCATCTTTAAAAACCATACCAAACACCAAAAGAACCTACAATTAACTAAAAACCCCTCTCCCTGAAGCCCGTACCTGTGGTTGGACTGCAGCTCTACCTTACCCAAGGGG